>NC_090666.1:1471981-2943962 GCF_013368605.1 Nyctibius grandis
TGGGCTCAGCTAACAACAAATTTTGAATCAGGAATAAGTAAAGCTGATCAAAATTCAGTCAGTCTCAGAGTGGAAAAGTATTTCCTATCCACAGCCACACACCTTTTGAAAAGCTGGTAAATAACGATGCAACTCCTTCGCAAATTAGCAAGGAGCTGACGTAGCTTCAACAGTGATGATTAATGTGTATTAAGGAAAGCAGTAAGAAAGTGGATTATATATTTTGACAGGACATCTACCTGTTCCAGGAGCTGATGGCGTAGTTCCAACCAGCAGGCTCTGTGTTGGAGAAAAGCTGGTCTGCATTAAAATACAGAAAGTAACAAATCATTCTTACAGGTGCACTTCTCAGATCACAAGATCTCATTTGCAGGTAACTTAAGCATCAGGCAAGAATATCAACTGTTTGCCTTAAGTTACTCCTAACTTTTAAGGGTTAGAACAGACATTTACATGTATATTTAATACAAGATTATTAAATTTATTTGACAATGTTTTTACATTCTAGCACACAGCCTAGCAGACAGCCTGGACATCCAGTAGGCCTCAACTATCAGATTCTGGCATTTCCAGCTGATTACTAAGACTAAGAAGAGAATGCAGTTAACCTTCCTGATCAGAGGCTTAAATGCAAATACCAGAGATAGTATGGGAGTCTAGAGCAAACTACAGAAGGGAAGCACCACAAGCAACAGGATTCAGGGTCTGTTTACAATATTTTAGCATCTAACAAGGAACAGCTACTGGTATAGAAGAAGAAAGCTTATTTAGGCTTAGGGTGAGCTTTAGGTAACAGGAACTGAAAAATCCATTACCTAACACCAATCACCTCTGCTTTGTGAAACCAAGTAGCTTTAGGTATCAATACTCAGACTCCTTATAGTTTAACTTTTTCAAAATAGGCATCTCACTATTGCTCTAGTACAGTAATTCACACATTCATGTGCATCCTAATGGAAGGGATGCCACTATCATCAGTGACCAGCACCTGATTTTCACTGTCTAAAGGGCTTAGAAATCACGGCAGCATAACCCCCACTTGTGTTCCTCATCACTAGACTTACTTGCCCTCTCAACTACTTAGTGCAACTGCACTGAAGGAAAGTATACTTTGAGGTTTAGCTGCTAGTAGTTGTTTTCTTTTTAACATCAAAGGGTTTCAATAGCTCCATGACTGCAGCTCTCATTTAGCCTACACAGGAACAGGAGCACCAAACACCCAGACTAAGCACCATCTGAAGACTCACCAGTCATTTTGCTACAGCACTTTATACAACTGAGTTAAAGGATTCCCTGAAGCTGTAAGCTACCTCACAACTTCTGCTAAGAACAGGCCAGGACATAAGCCACTTACTGGTCTTCTTGAGGCTAGAGGCATTGATGTACGTCCAGGACTGGATAACTCATCATACATGCTTCTAACTGGTGGGGCACCGCTTTTATCTTTATGCGTAGGGACTACTGGTTGTGGGGGAGATCCTCCTGCAATTAAAAGAAACAAATAAAGAGCATGAGAAAACTTGTAATTTTACTCCATTGCTACTTGTTCTTGAAAATTCAACAGTAAATTCAGCCATGAAAGGCTGTTGATGGTTTTACTGGGGGTTTGCAAAACCATCTGACCTAACAAACTGTTCAGGTTTGAATGTTCTACATAAGAATGTCACATACGTGTCAGAAACTGCCTCCTTACACAAGGATCACCTAGAACTTTTACACCTCTTATGAGCCCAGTACATTCACTATTTACATGCACTTGTTCTCTTTATGAAGCTCTGAGCACAGCTACATCTTCCTATTCTAAGGCAGGTTAGTAGTGTACTTTAACTGCTCCAGAGACTGACTTCCCCGTAGCAGAGATGCAAAAGCAAGGTTTTTAAGACATGAGACAGTTACAGGCTGAAGAACCATACCAAAATGCACACAGACATTGCACATGCTGTCACATTCCCATTGCCCAAATTCCTTTCCTTCCCATGAAATTTCATACTAAATAACAATGTAAGCTCTTGAGAGCAGGGACTGGCTTCCACTAAGACACGCTGAAGTTAAGCCAACTGCTCTCCCAGTTGTAAACTTTGGGACTTCCACTATAACAGAGAATTAAACTGTCTGAAAGGTCTTGATTTATCTCTAAATATTTTGTGTGGGGGAAGTAGTGTGACTTAACAGTTTTCACTTGCAAAACATTTAGAAATTAAGCTTTTCCAAAGTACTTTTCAATCCTAAATCCCGAGCTTCAAAACTCCTCTCTAAACTGTTCAACACATCCAAGAGCTGTTACAGTGTGTTATATAAAGCACTCTCCCACCAAGGGTTTCAGTTTAAGCGATATACTTAACCAGTCACTTTGGAAGGCCTGTGTTAGTATCTTACTGGTTCCCCCTTTCTTAGATTTGATACTCCCAGGCTGGAATAAACCCTTTTAGAAACAATGAGGTGAAATTCACATGACTACTTTCAATTTCATAAATATTTCCCTAAGAGGCTTGTATGTGGAGGGGACAGACAAAAGCAAGAAGCAGGAGACCAACAGACCACCAATCATAGCATATCTCAAGTTGGAAGTGACGACCCATGAGGATCATTGAGTCCAACTCTCCTTGAAATTGAAAGAAAACAATATCTAAAATTATCTTGCAGTACTTTAATCCTCAATTTCTCCTTCAAAATGACTAGCATACTAGTCAAAAAACATTTATTAAACTTAAGTCTGCTTTGAAGAATGTAGCCAAACTCCATTGCATATACCTGAGTTCACCATTTACCCAATGAGTTGTGTTCATTTATAGCTAGTTACAAAACTACAAGAATTCAAGTCTGCAACAGTCACGTAGAGCAATAAGACAATCCAAATTTTCACTTTCAGGACAATTTTTCAGCATTTAATGAATTCTGACCTGCAAGTAGCGGAGACCTCATTTCCATCACACCAGCTGAAGGGCCACTTAAAGCACGTGGCTGCGGAGTCACTGGTGCAGGTAAATCGCCCATCAAGAACCCTGGAAGAAACTGAGCACTGGCTCCTGGTTTGGGAGATGTCGGAGAGCCAAGAGTCATCGGCTCAGCTCCTGCGTTAATGAAAACAGCATTTAAAAACATGCAAGAAGGCAAGTGATCTAGTCTTTTCCACTGCTTAGACAGTGGTCCTGTTAAAGAAACACGAGCCAAAACACGGGCAGTGACCACGACAGCTCTGACCATTTATTTTCCAGCGAGCAAAGCCTCGCACAACCTGGCATCGTTTGCAGCTACAAGAACTGCCACGCTCAGGCTTCGTTCTTAAACCAACTACTTTGGTTGCGGCTGGATCCCCGGTTTTGGCAGTAACTGTGGGTTTGGGGCTGTTTTAAAGGTGTTTCTTACGTGAAAGCAACGACGCCCGGGCTGGACCCTCCTTCCCACGCCGGCCGGTTCCGCGGCCCAGCACCGCGGGCTCACACCGGCCGCCCCGCGGCTGCCCCGCGGCCCTGCCGCCACAGCCGGCCTCGCCGCACCCCGGAGCTGTCCCTGGGCCTCGGGGTGCTCCGCATACGGACGCGGCACGGCGGGGCACCGGCGCGGCGGCTGCTCGCTGTAGCCCCGCGGCCCCTGTCACCCTCCCCCGGAGGAAGGCGCTCATGGCGGCGCGGTCTCCCGTCACCCGCTTCAGCCCGGCGGCGTCCGGGCTCCCCCCGCCCGCAGCAGGGGCTCAGCACCAGCCTCAGCGCCCTGACGAGGCCAGAGGGGGCAACGACGGCGGAGGCGGGGGGAGGCCGGGGGCGGCCCCGCAGCGCGGCTCACCTGCGGGCGGCGGCTCCATGGCGACGGCGGCGGGAAAGGGCCGGCGGCGGCTCCGCCGAGCGCCTTCAGGCGGGACGGAGCTTCCTCCTGTCGTCACTTCCGGCCCGCCCCCCGCCATCTTGTCAGCGGGGGGTGACGCCCCGCTCGGGGGGGCGGGCCCGGCCGCCGCCTCTGCCCCGGGCCGGCTGCTTCACCCACGGCGGCGGATCGAGGTCAAGAAGCGTAGTTACCGTTACAAACGCCTGTCCTGGGTTATGTGTATGGGCCAAGAACCCACCAACCTGCCCCTGAGATGAAGCGGGGAAGCGTTCCCACCATGGCTGCCGGTCCTTTCCGGGGCTGAGGGCGCACACGGCCACCCACACCCCAGAGGGAAAGGCAGGGACCAGCTGCACCACGGAAACGGGGAGATGATGACCACGGAATAGCCATGAGATGCCGAGGGGCCACCAAAACCTTGCGTTAGCATTTAGCACGGGCAACTAGTACTGAAAACGGAGTAGTTCATACGCAGCGACATGCTACAGTTCAAACCAGTGGTACGAGAATACCGCATCAGTTCTTGAAACCAAACCTTGCAAATCACTTCAGCACAAAATTTATCCAAACGCAGTGTTTGTTATAGAAATTTTCACATAATTAATGTAAAAGTTCTTATGAGTTAGGGAGACAGGGATCAATAAGGGTGAAATAGAATGAAGAATAGAATAATTAGTATAAGTCTGAATAAACACAGGTGGGCTTTCACAATCCATGAATATTGTTCTCAGAGCTCCTTGTGTAATCCTGACCTAGGACTGAACAAATCATCCATCAAAGCTTAATGAGTAGCTAAGCAGGAGCAGGCCTAGAAGTATTACCTTCTGATGATTTTAGTAAAGGGATGTATGGTTAACCTTTTCTTTACCTTAAAAGAAATATAGGACACTTAGAAATAAAAATTAGTATAGATAAGGTTTTAAATATAACTTTAGTTGTTTTTAAGGTTGAATGTTTAGGAGACACTGGCGGTGGGAACCGGACTCTGGTCAACCTGGATCAGGACGGGACGCTGATCACGGCAAGAACATTAAGGACGGGGTGTCGACTGGAGTCGGAGCAGAACCAGAACATAAAGATCAGCTAACCAATGGAAAAGAATGGACTTTTGTGGACTCTTGACGAAGGAAGAAAGAGGAATTGAAATAGTTAGTGGATTATTAACAGAAGCTTATGAAATGTTTATGATGTAATTGATTATTAGTTTCTATATAAACCGATAGTGAATTTGAGTCAGGTACCATTCACTGCGGTGGTGGTCCAACTCTGAGTTGTTTAATAAAACCAGCAAACCTAGAGACCTGGACTCTGCCATTTTTCTTTAACATGTTCTTTTTATTTTATGGCATATTAATATATCAAACCATTTAGAACTGGCATGAAGGCCACAAAAAACACTATTAAAATCTTTTACAGATTTTTTTTTTTTAAAAAACACACCATCTTCAGACAGTTATTCCGGCCCAAGGTCTGTCAGGAGGGTCAGAGTTACCCATCTTATGATGTCTGTTCTTTATACATGATGTGGAATGGAGTGAGAGGACAGCAAATGAGGACTGACTGCAAACAAAGGCAGTAGCAGTGAGTCAGAGACAGGTTACAAACATTTTCCTATCTCCACCAAAATGATCTACAAAAAAAATCTGATAGCCTGGTTCCAGCACTTTGCAAACATCATGTAAGGGTACTTCAAATCACTGTTTGATGAGAAACAGTAGAAAGAAATGAAGCATTAAAGCATCCTACACCTTTTTACTTCCATCAAAAGACTATGTTTTAATTTCCAAAAATATTTAATGGCTGGCTAGCCCACAAAATTCATTAAAATCCTCTTTACTTGCAATATAAATTTAAAATCCAATATTGAGGTACTTCATTATATGAACATTTTATTATCTAGAGTTTACAGCCAAATAGAATGCACAGATTTGATTTAGTATTAAAGCAAAGAGGGCAACTTATCTCGGTTATTTCATTTCTTTTCTCTGTTGCCTGCATTCTCTGATGGTTCAATTAAAAAAATTGGGTTTTTTTTTTCTAATATTACAAGGAAAATTGAACTTTATCTTTTTATTAGCGCTCGAGGAAGATCTTGTTCTTGGGCAAAATCATCTCTGAAGTCAGTGGAATAGCGTTTGGCCTTTAGACTACACGCTGGAAAAACAGGGGTTGAAGGGGGGGACGCAGAAAAAAAACGTGTCGAGAAAGACTTTAAAATGCACATGTGAAAAGGGACTGCAAAGTGACAGATTAAATTATATCCAGCAACTGTTACTGTGTAGCCAAACCAGATTGTTTCACTTCTCCCTTTTGATCAGTCGTGATCATTTACGCTTCCATTTGCCTTTATATTCTGTTCTTGGTACTTGTGAAGCTGCTCCATGAAGCCAGCGTTTGGACAAGCTGCAGGCCTTGCGTTTTTCACCACAGAAAAGGCTCTAGCAAAACTCAGTCTTTCTGAATTCATTAGAAAACCGATGACTACTGCTGCTGCACGGGAGACTCCTGCATTACAGTGGACCAGTACCACACCACCCTTCAAGAAACAAATGAAACAGTAGTTGGGATACTTATTAAGTAGATTGTAACAAGTATTAGAAACTTTATATAAAAATCCATTAAGACTTATTAAAAGCTCCCTGCTGAGCTCAAAGCACATATTTACACATATAAGTAACTCCAAACACAGATACACAAGCCCAAAATTAAATACTTTTCTAACCAAAGCCACTTTATAATTATCAAATACTTCAAACCTAATTCATACCTTAAAACTAAAAAAACATTCCTCTGTCCCTTTCCACAAGACCCTGCAGCAGCCCGCTCATGTAAAAACCAAATCACAGATGTCTGGGATACTAAGATCTAATTGGGTACCAATTTTAAAATAGATTTTATTTGCAATATGGAAAGGAACTTGACTGTATCTTGCTACCAGATTAAAAACATAGCAAGGCAGCAAACAGCTAGGCACAGGGGCACATTTTAGAACATCTTGTAGTTTCACACACTTCTTGCGTACTCTGGAGTTCTTCAGTGGAGATTCTGGGTAAGCAGGATCATGCATAGGAACAGAAAAATCAGAAAAGATACTGTGTGATTTGCAACAAATCTCCACCTCCCCATCACACCGCTGGCCCAGCCGTAGTGGCTGGTACAACTAAGGTCCCATAACTGGGGACTAAGGTGCAAAATCCAACATCTCTGAACCTCTCGTAAATTCACAAATCTCTCTCCTGGGGTTTAAATTCAGGCTTAACCTGAATTATCTCTAAAATTAATGTTTTTATCCTACTTAAACATTTTCCACGCCATCTTTGAGACACCTGAATGACTAAAAAGACACTGCAAGTTTTGTTAAGAAATAATGGGCATGAGTTAACACAAAGACAACTAGACAATCTAGCGTGGCTTAGGCGACGTTTGCAAGGCCCAGGCGTTGTGATGTTGGCGTGTTTGTACGTCAGACTATGACCTGGAAAAGGCTTGGTCCAAACCGTCTGCCAAATGCCACTTTCACAAAAAAAAAACCCAAAACAACCCCTAGCATCTCCCTATTCTGAATAAAGAAACTGAAACACGACACAGCGTGCTCAGATACTTGAGGCTTAACAAATATAACCTAGAAATAAACAGCCTGCTCTGTCTGCCTTTAACAGGCACAAATTATTCAATGGGCATTTTACCCAGAGGAAAAGAAGCCCTTAAACCACCAGGGTTCCTTTCCAGGAACTGGATGGCTTATGTTACAGACCTGGGAGTTACAATTGTCTGGTATATTAATAAAAAACACAGAGCAGTAAATGGTTCCTGCTCCAAAAAATTTCCAGTTTAAATAATAAGACAAAGAAGTACGAAATTGAGTGTTATTATCCTCGTTGAAGAAATGCCCAGCTGAAGACTAGAAGAATGACTTGCTCAGGTTAACACAAGAAGATTATGGCAGAGCTAGGAACTGAACGTAAGCTCCTGCACCCCAGCACAAGGAATCACAGTGCCACCCTTTTTTGCGATGGAAATCACAGCCCCTTTGCGTTGCCTGCTGGAAATTGTCATCCTCATTCCCTTTCTCCCTTTCAATTATATAGTGATGTCCACGGAACAAACCTGAAATTACTGAACATGAATGAACACGGGCAGTAACATGAAACCAAATTTAACACTGAGAATATTTATCTTTTCCTTGCTAAACCCCGTTGTTTCTTTACACAAAGATGAATTTGGCATATAATTCTTAACTAATTTTGTATTACATGTGAATACAGAATACGAGTGAGAAACAGACTGCAGATACGAAATTAATCTCTGTTTACCAAGAACTCCTTGCTCTGATCCTGACAGCCTAACCTTCACCTACCCAGAAATGGTCCATGGTCTTGCAAGAACCTCTTAAGATTCAATACCAAGTTGTTTTTTTTTTTAATTTTTATACAGAGGGAAGCAAAATCACCTTCCACAATGAGAAAAGGTGATGATAGAGTGATTATACACAGTGGGCAAAAAGCCTCACCAAGGAAAGAAATTAAAAAGAAGCATAAAGCTTTTGGTGAGGAGCCACAGGCTACTGTAGTTCCTTAGGGATCCACTTCACTTTGCAGTGGTGCCAGGGCTTTCTCTTTAGGAGGGACAGAGGGAGCTATAAGGAGAGATGTTCATGAATGAGCTAAGATTTCCTCCCTGGAAAGACAAGATTTTAGAGGTTTTATAATTAGATATTAAACAGAAAGATAAAAAACCATCCCTCATTCATAGCACTATGATCTGACATGGGTCACCTAACATGTCATGGAAAATCTGCCTGCCAGTTTGGAGCCGGTAAGAAAAGGTGAGCTCTGATCAGTATCAGAATTTGTACCGTGGTGTCTACAGACTTGAGCAGTTACAGTGGTAGAAAAATCAACCCTGTTACAAGCACCAGCTGGTAGTGACTTACTGAACAGCGCAGGCCTTACTTGCATTCTCAAATTCAAGTGCTCTCGTACTCCTTCATTAAGTTAACCACATTCTAGTAATAATTTCTCCTATATCATGCTCTCTCACCGGTAAACATCTCTCCCTCCCCCATGTTAGGAGATGACACAGTAGTATCTCTTTGTGATTACTTAAACAAGAGAGCACTTCACGATACAGTTTATCATAAGCTCTTTTAACACTATTTCAACAAAGCAAATAAAGTGATTCAAACCATCCAGAGATCTGTCTCTGCATACTACCATCACACGCTTCATGAACTGATCCTGGAGAACACCTATTCCATCAATTACCGGCTCTTTCACTCAACTCTCCCATTAGAAAACTCTTAATATTGCTGTACAAGTTTTCAGGGAAACTCCTTAGCTTACAAAATAGTAACTGGAACATAAACACCAGAAGCAGAAAGCAACACTATGCAGTTATGAATGGCAAGTCTCACTGAGAAACGGAAACCGTAACTAGAAACCTTGAAAAGGTCATTAAGCGACAATGCGTATCACATAGCTCATAAATGATAAATGAGAGAAGGAAAGAACGTTGTGAGACACAAAGCAAGCTGGGGCAAGATTATCTTCTTTTATCCCAATCTACATAAATAATGAATATGGTAGATATGGTGGAATAACATGCAATAAGGTCTGGTTGTCAAGTCAGTGTTGATACCACAGCGATGGTTGTCATGAATTACACAGTAAGCCTGAATTTAACAAACAGGAACGAGGGATGGTCTTGGTTACAGACAAGTCTGCCAAGCAGCCCCAGAAGGAGTCCCTTCACCCTATTTCCTATGTCATGTCTTTTTCAGGATTTTGTTATCAGTTAAATCGCTGATTGGCTCCAAGACTACTAACACACTCTCTGACAGTCTTGGTACATAATTCTATGTGGATTCATGGTTCAACGTGCTGCATTTGCAACGGACGATCAAGGAAAAGCACCAGGATGGTGGATGGCTGCTGACAAACCACACAGATCTGTAGAAGCCCTGTTAGGCTTGCTTCTAATCCAAAACATCCCTGATGGATAGATTACAGAAAGTAAAAAAGTCAGACGTAGTGACTTGGACTTACAATGGGATATCTTTATCAAAGTCAGCCACTGGTCCAGCTGTATTAAAAAAGCATTTCTCTGAAACACAGGGTAATAAATAATCTAAACAGGACAACTAGTAGCATTAATTTTTGATATACTGTACCTCAGTCTTGGCTTTCTCAATAAACTCGAAACACTCTGGGAAATAGGAGGTAATATCAGTTTCTGGGAGGTCCAGAATAGAAATGCTCTTGTATATAAAGTCATTGAGGAAGGCATTTTGGACTCCATATGCCACATTTAGAACATGAGTAACCTAAGTGCAAAAAAAAAAAAAAAGGGAAAATAAAAGGAAAAGACATTTTCTGAAGACAGCAAGCAAAATCAGCAGTAGCAAAGGTGAATTATTCCTTAGGTGTACACAGACTGTAACTTACACAACTGCATTATTCAGTTTTACACATGTATGCTCTCTATGGCGTGCTTTTCTCCACGCAAAATTTTACTGCGTGTTAAAATACACTGTGATATATTTCAGTTTTCTTCCTTTTTTGAAAGGAAATGAAAAGATCTGTGCTCAACCAAACGCAGACTAAAGCAAGGATTTTCAAGAGAAAAGGGAGATGTCAGCACACAGACAGAAAATAAGAGGAAGCAATAGGCATGAGAGCACAGATCACCCAACAATCGCCCACATTTCAAGCCTGCCCTAACCCATCAGCTTAACGTTCCTTCTCCCGAGTTATTACTGGAGCAGGAAGGATTTCAGAGTAAACTACACCTGCACTTGGCAGGCGAGACCGCCCCTGGCCTCCTGCCACCTTTGCTCTGTTCACCACGGCCAGCTCGTGGGTTATTTCAACTTACAGCAAAGTGACACTTAGCTGGCACCAGCTGCCAGGCTGGTGCGCTCCCTGTCCTGCAGCAGCACCACTGTCCGAAGGCCTTATCACCCCATTACTGTAACAGAGAAGAGTGAAAACACCAAAGTTCGGGACAGACTCGGAGCTGCCGCTTTGTTTTCCCTCATCGCTGCCCATACGGGAGCGGTGCCAGGGAGGCCTGATGCTGCTCAGGGTCTGGAACCGGATCGAATATGGCAATATAGGAGTCTGTGCTGGAAAACAGCTCCGGAGAACCGTTACTCAAAGTATTTGAGCTTCTTGTAACGCTCGCGGGCACCCATCCATCTGCGAATGGCGCAATGTAATTTTTCTTAAAGTTACTTGAGAATATTTTAGGCTTTTTTAACTTAAAAAAAGAAATCCACTAGCAAGCACTACGCGACACGCGCTTTTATTTCCGCGAAAAGTTACCTTATACTTTCTCATCGTCTCCAGGTCGTGAGCAGCATCCTGCGACCCTAAGGAGAGAGCGAGCCGGTTGCCCCCCTCAGCCCCCTCCCGCCCGGGGGCACCGCGCCCGCAGCCCCGCCGCTCCGGAACCTCCCGCACCCGCTACCCCGCAGCGGGCGCCTGCTCTGCGGGCCGAACCGCTGCCTCCCGCCGCTCCCGGCCCCACTCACCCAGCAGCAACCAGGGCTTCACGACGCCGACCTGAAGGTCGGCGCTGAGGTCCTGCACGTAGCCGCCGCCGGGCACCGCCGCCGCCTCCTCCTCCTCCACCTGCAGGCAGGCGCCGCGCCACGTCTCGATGATCCTCCGGCCCGTCAGCGTCGTCACGCGGGTGCGCTGCTTCCGCAGGTTGGCCCTGGAAAAGCTGCGGATCTCCTGGGTGAGGGAGTGCATGGCCCGCGCCCCGCCACCGGCACTGCACCGCGCCCGGCTCGGCCGGGCCTGGCCCCGCCGCCACCCCGGGCCTTCCTCCGGCCGCCGCGCAACGGCGCCCCGCGATTGGCTGCCGGCCCCGCGGGGGCGGTGCCTCGGCGCGCAGGCGCGGGGGCGCGCGGCCAAGGCTTACCGCTGCGGTGAGGGCCGCGGGAGGCGGGAAGCTGAGGCGGCCCGGCCCGGCCCGGCCCGGCCCGGCCCAGTCCAGTCCAGTCCAGCGGGTTTGCCAATGGTTTTTCTTTGGTACATACAAGCCTGGGAGAAAGTTTTGGGTTCACCTAAAACATATTAATTATTTTTGTTGTTGTTGTTGTTGTTATTCGTGGGGTTTTGGTCTGCCAGTGAAGAATGCAGCGAGTGTAACTAAATTGTGTCAATAAGTGACCTTAGTGCAGTCTACAACTACCTGAAGGGAGGTTGTAGTGAAGTGGGAGTCGGCCTCTTCTCCCAGGCAACTAGCGATAGGACAAGAGGACACAGCCTCAAGCTTGGCCAGGGGAGGGTCAGGTTGGACATTAGGAAGCATTTCTTCTCAGCAAGGGTCATTAGCCATTGGAAGGGGCTGCCCAGGGAGGTGGTGGAGTCACCATCCCTGGAGGTGTTTAAGAAAAGCCTGGACATGGCACTTAGTGCCATGGTCTAGTTGACATGGTGGTGTAAGGGCAACAGTTGGACTCGATGATCCCTGAGGTCTCTTCCAACCTGGTTGATTCTGTGATTCTGTAAAGCAGCCTTTCAACTGAAAATGCCTTATTTTGAAAAAAATGTTGCAGCTTTGAAAAGCAAGTCATGCAGCAATGCCTGCCTGGCTGTAACTGGCACTTGCTGCATGGGAAAATATTGTAAGCAGTTAAATGGAAAATATTACAATTAAATACTTTTTTTTTTTTCCCTCCAGAGTCATTGGGCTGGTGACCAAAGGCTAAACAAAATCAGCTGCTTATGTTTACCAAACAGGCAGAATAGGAAGAAAAGGGAGGCAAGGTGAGGCTGGTTTTCCCTTACTCCCGAACCATGTAATGCCCGTGTTTTTGTGTATTCTCTGTAGAATACTATTTGTAGTGTTCCACAGCTAGTACGTAAGTATGTGAAATTTTTGTTTGTGAAGTTAAATGGTAATACTGTTAAATTGTGCCAGAAATACATTTCAGTTTTTAAACAATCTGGTTTGTAGAGTAAGGATGTGTTACTACAGTACTTCTCCGATGTTATAATCCTCAGACCTGTGCTGGCAGGATACAATGACCCTGAAAAGATCCTTCTGATAGTTCCCTAGAATGCAGTGTAGAACAGAGGCAACTCAGTTCTATGGAAAGAGGTCTACAAATGCCTTGTCAATTCGAGAAGCAGAGAACACTGTTAGGAACTGCAAGGACATCAAGTTATTTCTAGGAATGCCAGAGGCACTCTTCTGACAGGAATTAGACATAAAATCAAATTCACCTGAAAAAGGTGGAATATTCCGCACACTGTGTGGAAAAGCAAGAGTCTGAAACCAACAGATAAAATCAAGGAAGACGCTTAGGACAGGGAGAGGAACAGAACAGAGATCAAAGGTGCCAAACAGAAGATTCCAGGACTAAACATAATTCTCAGCAATCACTTTCTGCAACAAAAATTAAATTTTAAATACAAGGAGGAGGTTTTGTAACATTCTGCATACTAGATGTGTATTCAGTAGCCTCTCTGAAAGTGGTCTGTGGCTCATAGCAGTTAACTTAAAAGAACTATGATGTAGAGGTTGATTCATTCATTTTTATTAAAGTCTAATCAATAATTAATAATTCTGCCTTGTACAAGTACGGGGCACGCGGTGTCAGCGTTCACAATACTGACAGATCTGTAAGATACTTACAATTAAACTTAGTAACACAACTACATGCTGTTGCTTGACCTCTGAGGAAGAGTGTGGACACAGAAGGGCAGCTGATGGCAAAGTGATGGATTCGTTTGCTGCTGAGAATGTGTTATAACACCAGGGGTCACTCCTGGACATGAAATCTGTGCTACTGTTACCTCTCTGAAATCCAAACATTCTGCAGCTGTTTATATGCAGCATTAATATATTACTATTTAATTAGTGTGTCCATATCATAAGCATTAGATCTAGCCTGACTATTCATAGACACTGCTTTTTTTGTGATGCGGGCATTTACATCCCACTGTCAAGTTGTTCATCCTTTCCATGGCAAGGTAGAAGAGAAGATAATAGTGAGGTTAGAGTTTAAAATTGGGATCTAAGTTCACAGGTGAACGCTTCCTCTTGCATGCTTTGAGGGTAGAAGACTTCTCTAAAGATATGGCAGGAGCTGGATGCTGTCTCCGTTGGCTGAATGCATTTATGGTATTGCTGGATCTTCAGGTTCTGAATAAGCTACCTACCAATGCAAGTGCAGTAGAGTTTAGAGTCATTTTTAAGTTCGTAGTTCTTCTGTTTTGTCTGTCAAGATATTCAGCAGAACCTGTTCTAGTGGGTATAAACTAAGACATGTGTAACATAGGCACTAATTATTACAGAAAGCAGCTTGCACTCATTCAGAAAGCTCATATGACAATATGTCATCTCTCTGTTGTATTTGTTTCTTTCCACTGTTCATTCTGGTCTAGGTACTGCTTGTGCTTATCAATGCAAAAGAGCTAGCTTCTGTCAGAGAAATGATAACCAGACATTCCAGACAGCTGACTTGGAGAAACCAGCCTTGTACTCTGAAGAATACATACGTTAGAGGGTTGAACTTGATTGTGAAATGCACCAAAAATTGAGTCGATTGCTTATGTCAGTAATTTAACTGAAGCAGAGAATCAAGCCCTAATTAGCACACTAATTACATCCCATTTCAAACTGAAATAACCAGATGACTTTGAGGAGTAAGAAAAATGTGGCAAAAAATCAAAATCAGCTAATATCTAACTAATAATACAAGCCTCTGCTGCAGACTGTATGTTCATTAGTTGAAAATAACTGCGAAGTTAAATAACTGTGGGCACTGCTTGGTCACAGGATGACTGTGAATCATGAATGTAGCGTGGTGATGAGAAAGGCGAGCGTGACCGTAGAATGCATCAGGAGGTATTTAAAATAAGGAGAGGAAAATAATTATGCTGTTGTATGAAGTTCTAATAAGCCTTTTCTGAAGTGCGTTGTGCTATTTGAGGATGACTGTATTCAAGAGAGATGATCTCATACTTGAAACGAGTGCAACGAATAGCTTAAAGCTTAAATTTCCCTCTATATGTTAGACTCTCATCAAAGCACTCTGTGGTACTTGGACCCCTTGGGACAAGCAGCTCCTCGTTTGCTTTGGCACATATCTGTGCTTCATGCCATTTCCCTCCTGTAGAGAGGTTTGGGCTGAGAGACAACCACTCATTTGTTCTCATCCATTTGTTTTCCATCCTTTAGACTTGTCTGCATTTGGTAGGCACGGAAAGAATATTCTGGAAGAAAACTAGAGTCCCTGCCAAGTGCGAGTGAGGTTGATGGAGAATGACTTGTCCTCTCCTCCAGCCTGGTTGTGTACCTTTGTCCCGTATCCTGATTGAGGATGCAGATACTACCTCTTCTGTCCTAGTATCAGGTAACATGCCTGGAAAATCTATCTTAAGTGGGATCCTGATTGGGAAGTGAAACATGTGACCTTAAAAAGCTGCTGAAGTGCAGGCAAAATCTTGAACTGTCATTTTACAGGGAAGAATGAATTTGTGGCAAGGCCTCTTCTGGAACTGAATATAGTGAAGAGGGAAAAGGCTGCAAGGATTGTCAGTTTTGTGTACTGAGATCACTGCGTCACTGAGGTGAGCTATGTAGGCCTAAGAAACTGTAAGTTTGCCAGTTATTGTAGGGCTTTTTTTCTTCTAGGATGGCAGGAAGAAGAGGTGAAGGCAGGAGCAGATTGGTAAGTATACGGCATTTTAAAAACGTTGCTGTAGTAGTTGGTCCAAATGGGGAAAGTTATGGGAAGCAGGACCACGCTAAAGGCTGTGTGTAGAAAGTGATCAAAACAAAAAGCTAGCAGGGCATTCCTGCACGTACTGCTGCAGTTACACATACTGTGACCTGGTTGTTAGTCAGCCAAGCTTCAGTGTAAGGTGTTAGTTTGTTTCTGGATTTCTGGCTCTGCCAGTTTGTAACGCATTAGAAGCCCTAGACCCTGTTGGCTAAACAATGGGCAGTTACTTGTGAGTGGGAACGGCGTGAGGCCAGAGGTGGTGGGAGTCGTCTTGAAACTTTTTTTTGTGCTTTGGTTCTAGTTGTGGTGCTCATTTACTGCTGCAGAGGGTTTCCCATTGTAAGGGGTAGTATATATCCTAAGCACGCAGTTACATATCCTCTCTTCCTATACTCCTCTAACGTACAAATCAAAACATCCATTAAAGCTCTGCTTCTAAGGTATGCTACGTCATTCTTGACCAGCTTTACTTATGTAGTATTTCTTCAGGGGAGAGCAGAGGATGCATCTTGGTCAAGCCTGGAAATGTAGCCAGTTCCTCAAGTCTTTGAGTCTGTAGGCTGGGAGCCTGACTTGGTGATCTGACTCTGACAACGTGCATATGAAAGCCCAGTCCACGCTGCAGAAGACCGTGAACAATCAGAGGCCCAGTGGTTGCTCCTAATAATATTGGTAAGTCTGTGGACCTCCTGCAAACACTCCTTCTGTCCCTGGCTTGAAGGGTAGGCAGCTTCTCTTTATTTTTATTTATTTATTTCAAGCAGCATTATTTGCTGGTTATTATAAAGCTAGCCTGAACCAGTGGTGTTTCCACTGGCATATCTCCTCATATTGCTGCAGGGAAATTTCCCCAGAAGCAAAGCCATGCCCATAACCAAAGGCATGGCCCTACCAACACTTATCAGGACATTCCTCTCTGCTCTCACCACACTTTGTGAGCAATCCATGCAAATGAGCAGGCTGATTCACTGCTCTAAAGATGTATATTTTCATAGTGTGTCATGGATTATGCTGAATAATGAGCACTGAGGAACAGGGTAGAATGCAAAGCTGAAATGTTTAGTAGCCATAGGGAGTATCCCCGGGGACCTGTTGGCGTGAGGAAGGTCTGGCACAACTCATGTCTGTGTTACGTAAGAGTAGGATCCGAATTCCACTCCCATTTGTGCTCAGGTTTCTCTTCTCCATGAGCACTTTGACTTGCTTCACGTAGTCGTGTGTGAGTGAAGAGAGAGAGATAATGTTCATGTGTTCATGAACCTCAGTGTAAAACCGGGTATGTCAGCACAGTAGTAGAGACACAGGCAAAGTTCATCAGGGAAAGGAACAGTCTATTAAGAGACTACAAAAAGTGCCCCATTTTAACAAAGATGTACCCTTATAAAACACCTTCCCTTCAGGCTAGCTGCTCTGCAAAGGAGCGATAGTTAACTATACACTTAGCACAGACCATCAGTCACCAGCGCAGTTGTTCTCCACCATTTATGTGTTATTTCATTTTAAGAATACCTTCACTTCAGAAAAAAAACAGACTTAAGAGGAGCTAATTTTGCAGTCAAGGCTGAAAAAGGTCAGGACCTTCAAAAAGAGAAGAGAAAATCTGAGCTTTTCAAGAGAAATTAGGTTAACACAGGTGAGTTTCTGTAGTGTTTTCAAGTCCTTTCAAACCCAAAGCATGGTTTTCTTTCTCCATTTTAGGGGACAGCGGTGAAGTAAAACATAAAATTATGATTTTTCAATGGCTGACCGTTATGACTACTCACTATTTGTTTTTTTTATCAGAACACTCAAAAGAGCAATTTCCATCCTGTACTTCAGCTTCTAGCAGCCTACTTCTGCGTAAATGCAATTAATCTGTCTCCCAACCTTCCTGTTTCTCTACAGGTTTATTTCAGTGGTCATTCAAAGCCACGAGAGCTACTTTACAACAAAAGTCCCCAAAAGATTCTCTTGCAGCAAAGACCGAGCCTACAGCCTGGAAAGTTAAAATCAGAGAAGGTAAAATCAAAGTTTATTTCAGAGTTCTTGTAGCATCTTGTGTGTAGCTTTTGCTTATGTGTAGCTTCTACAGGCATAATAAAATATTAATGTTACACTTTGTACCAGAATGCTGAGCAAGTTTTTCTAGCTTGACAGAGTTCAAGAAGGAAACCATTGCTGCTTCTAGTGAGGATCATAAACCGAATGCAGTAGGAGAATTATTTTGTAGATTAGCTTAGTCAGACATGGAAGTAGGACCTGTTCTTAGTGTTTACCAAGAAGAGCTGCCTTCTATAAGTAGGGGTTAAGGTAAAGTGGAACATGTGTGAGCACAGCATCTCACTTTCTGCTAAAAAAGAAAATTAGAGAATATGGTTCCTCTGCATGCCCTTTTCTTGCCTTAGCACATTGCTAATATTGCATTGTGCTTGCATGCCTGCGTGTGGGAAGAAGTTCTCTGCAGGCAGGGAAGGAAAATGAAGCTGTCTGTGCCCTGTCTCATTCTACGTCTACAGCTTGATCCGCCCAGCCCAGAGCTTCTGAATAACTTCCATCCCACTAACAAGGAGAGAGCTAATTTTCCAATCCCTCTCAAAATACAAATACATTCAGGCAGGAGCAGGCCTGTGTTATTTCTTCAAATTCCTATATACAAGACACAGTTAAGCTAAGTGAGCCTTTGATAGAGAATCCTTAAAGTCTGCATGGGCTCAGAACGTGATGGACACATTCATAGAAGAGAAGTAGATCAACACCTATGAAATGCAAAACAGCAAAACAGCAAAACAGCTCACAAAGTCCCTGAGCCACCGAGTGTTGGAGTCTGGGAGTATATTCTGCAGCAGCACTGGTATGTGCTTGGTCTGTTCTTGCACTCTTCCTTAGGGCTCTTTTCTTTGGCCACAGGGTAGAGACAGGATACCGAGCTGGATGGGCTTTCGGTCTGACTAAGTTCTTATGCTTTTATTTTCTTGTCAAGTGAATAATAAAAATGAGTAAGCTTAGCATGATAAAGTTTAAAAATTCCATAAAATCACTTCATATTTTAATTACATGAAATCCCTGACCCCAGAGGCTGTATCTGTGAACTGTAAGAGAATATAAATTGCAGATGACAGAGTAGAGCCTTACTGGTCAATAGTGTTGATGGGATAAAAAGTACCATCATAATTAAGTTTGTAATGTGATATTGCATGTGTCAGTGAAGGAAGTAATGCTGCTGGGGTTTATATTTGCTGTGAGGACTGAGATAGATGCACCTATCAATATTCGGGGGATAGCTGAAAGTATTTGAAAGCCAGGGCTTCAAAAATGAGAAGAAAACTGATAACTTAAAGACATTGCTAGAAAAAGAGGTGACATCCTGGAATATACACATACGCACACACTCTCTCAGAAAAAAACTAATCCTTTTTGTTAGATTGCAGAGTCAAAGAATGACCCAGATTGACCTAAACTGTCTCTTAGTGTTTAATAGTTTTCTTTTATTCTTCAATAAGCAGACAGACTGAAAGGTCAGGGTTTTTTAACTGTCTTCTCTTTGAGTATTTCAGTAAAGAGAAAATACAGAATAATTTTGCTTCACGTCAAAAGTTACTCCTAACTTTATCTAATTTAATCATTACTTTTAAAGCAGTGTTTGCTTATTATAAAAATAATAAAATAAATAATTATTTTATGGGCTTCATTTTTACATGTAGACTGTAAATGAAGTTCAAGATGATGTAGCACTGTTTTCTGATTTGCTTTAGAAAAAACATGTAATTCATTTAGGCATAGACTAATGGTAGAAAATTACAAATTTGGATGTCAATATGAATACATTTGACTTAATTAATTTACTACTTTGATAACATCTTAATTAGAAAGATTTCTTACCTCTGAGACTATCTTGCCAAAACAAGTCATGACCAGCATTTCCTTTCCTGCCTTTTCCCCCCACATCTTTTAACCACATTTTCAAAATCACCAAAAGCTTACTGAACAGCACTGTCCTTGAATGTGAAAAAGGAAAAGGTTTTCCTGGATTAGGGATGATTATTTTTTGTGAGTAGCACATTCTAGATCATTACCAGTTTCATTATCAACGTCACAAAATATTGCAGGGGAAAAAAAAAAAAACAAACAAAACCCAACCCTGGAAGATACATATAATGAGTTATACCTATAAGCCAAACTTTTTTCAAAATGTTAAAGGGTATTTAGGGGAACATCCTTTTAAAAAAAAATTTAAAAACCCAAACACTACAAGAACAAGAAACCTGAAAATTTTATCACCAAATAAATCGATGTGAAAAATCCTAAATGCAGTACAACTAATTATCTGAGGAGATCCACTAGGAATAATTGGTACAGATCTTATAATTAATGATTTTATCACCTTTTAGACATCCTTAAAATTGTGCTTGTATTATTTCACATTGTGCTTTATAACTCTTAAAATTATTACTTAAATTGAAAAAATATTTTAAAATAAGCAAAAAAATGAGTTGTTCAACTAATCTATACAAGCAGATTCTTTGATAGCTAGTCCTCTACTTCAGTGAAGGCAATCATGCAGTGTTTCACTGGAGAACAAATCATGAGGAAATAAGTACTTTCAAACTACTTATGCTCCGTGTAGTAAAATTACCATACCTGGTTTCCCCGTAAGCAAACTTTTCTGCATCTTATTTCCAAGAAGAGGTCAACAAACTAGACTATTTGAACAGCAAATGTTAAGACGCAGAATCACCCCATCTGTTTTTTTCAAGTGATGTAAATTTGAAGTGATGCCCACACATAATTTTTATTGTAGCAATCTTAATAACCACTGAACTTTAGTTCTGAGCTACAATTACCTGAAGTATGAGCGCTCCTTAGTGTTCACAGCCTTATCCTGTCCTGCTGCCCTTCTCCACACGTAGCAGTTCACGCTGCATACCAGAGATAGATTTTTGTCATATCTGTCACAGTATTGTTTCCATTTCTGTTTTAAGTTGTATATTTCTGTGCTGAAACAGCTTTTATGGTTTTTTATACCTTCAAATGATTCATATTCCTTTGTCAAATGGAGAAAACATTATAGATGGAAATGCAGAGGATAACTGTAGTAGTTTTTCAATTTTTTTTCCCCCCCCAGTTTGATCATAGGTCATGGGTGTGACAATTTGGGGGATGCTTGTGTCATCCTTCTCCCCTAGCTTGCTTTTCTTCGCACACATTTTATCTATGAAAATCCTCAGTTGGCCTCTTGTGTCATATGTAAACCTCAAACTTTTAAAGGGCACATTTTAGCTTGATTTTTACTATAATCAGTATTCAAAATCCCCACTGACTGGTAAATGTGATTCCCAGAGACAGTGGGGGAAAACCCTTCATTTTTTGGGTGTTCCTTGGCTAAAATTTTCCTCCCCTAAATATAGGGTAAGTTTAAGGCAGAGGGCTTCTTTCTTAGTCTTTGCTGGACAGACTGTGAAAGTTACTGCATTTAAAGAGGTACGTGCTATTCCCCTGGATTCTTGGGAGAGGAAGGGAGGAGACAAAGAAACCTCTAATAGGTTATTTTTGTACATTTATAATTGTAGTCGCACGTAAGTCCCTGGTGCTACCCCATTTATCTAGCACAGAAGGAGAAGTGTAACAGAGGCTAAAAAAAGCAGATCAGAGCACACGAGCTTCTATGTGCCTGCCAAAGAAGGGTCTGTAGGCAGGTGGAGACGCTGAAAAATGAAGGGTCAACAGAAGCCCCACAATTTTTTCTGTGTGCAGGACCACCTTGATGGGTCCTGTTTGACTAGCTGGCATCTGTATTCCAGCATCAACACACGACTTTCTGACCACATCCCGATTTCAAAGAGGACAGAGATCATCACTTGTGATTTATTCTGCTCAGTGGGCAGTTAGCATAGGCTAACTCATCTTTATCATAAAGATTTGCAAGCCCATTAGGCATTCTGTCACTAGTGGCCTCACAGACATCTCTGAGATCACTGTTGGTTCTTCTTGGCTCTTCAGCCTGTAAGGAAACTGCAAATAAAATGCCCTTTCTAATCTAGGTGGACTCCCAGTCCAGTGCCCTTTCTGATCTCAGTATTTACCAGGATGTTTTTAAAGCTGGTGATGTAACCCCTGCCTAGAAACCTACCTTAAGGTCTACACCCATATCAGTTCAAGACCTTAATTTAGTTGGGTGACTCATTCGGACAGCCCTCCTAAGCATTGTTTGATAGCCAGCAAGAAAACTCTTTAATCCATGTGCTCAGTGGTTTCTGCAAGAGTTAACTCCAATCCTAACTTTGAAACTATACAATTGGATCTAACCTATGTGCTCAGTGGTTTCTGCAAGAGCTGCCACACATACGAGCTTGCATGTTAATGAGAGAGTAGATTAAAATAATGCCCAAATACCTTTAAAGAGAGGGGGGGGAAAAGAGAACATGGGAAATGGCAGACATGTTGGCTTCGTGACAGACTAAATACTAAAAAGGTTTGGATTCGTGAAGAAAATTATAGATTAAAATATAATTAATCAGTCAGCTTGATTTAGTGAGGACAGTAGGTCTTTTGAACCTGTTGCTCCTTCAGATAAGATTAAAAGTCTGTCTGATGAAGGCAACTGTATTTGTTCGATGCTATTTGTTATTTTTATAGGTGATCTAAACAATAGCATAGCCTTTGTACCGTACAGTTTTCAGCTTGTGTGCCTTTACATGCAAGTTTAACAATGTAATAAGTATTTATATATTATTAACAAATAAATGCTATGGCGTGACCCAAATAATTGGGATTATGATGACCATTTAAAAATTCTGGTCTGTTCAAAGAACGGTTTGGCTTTGTGTTTTGAATTGTTTCTACCTGAAAAGGAAACATTGGACAAAACAAGTCTGTAAAAATTGCTTCTTGGCTCCTGTTGGCCAAATGGGCAGAAGTCTGCTAGATCACTCATGGAGAGTGCAGCTCCTGATGGGTGCCGTTTCACTGAAACTCCTGCTCATGGAGTTTCGAATAGTCCTCGAGTCAGAAGAAGTTAAACCAAGGAAAAAAATGGCAGACAGGAAAGGGAAAAAAAAAATAAAAATACTTCTACAGAAGTCTAAGTTAGAAGTGTAGCAAAGACTTAGGTGGCAATACAGTCTACTCTGCAGCAGGAAATATTGTCCATTACATGTTTTAAAGTAGCAATGCTAGAAAAATATACATACTGTTCACATGCATCACTGAACACCAGGTGGAGCTGATATATATGGAGCTACTCGGTGGTGATACTTTTGAAGCTTCTCAAGCAACATTTTCATTCCTGTCTGAAAGCCCCATAGGGAATAGCACAATTAAACGCTGAACTGAACAAAGTTGACTTTAAAAGGACCAGAGCTGAGCTCAAGCCAAATCTGAAGTGCTGTTTGAAACTTGCTCTAAACTCATACTTTGGAATAAATACAGAAAGCTCTTTAAGTGTTAATCATTAAGAAATCCTCAAGCAAATAGCAGTTGTGTGTTTTAAAAATAATTGTTAGCCTTGCTCTTCCCTTCATTTAATTTTGCCACACCTGTAAGAGCTATGCTGTTACTGACAAAGCTTGTATTTCCACCTTGTTGTTATGCTTGCTGCTAGACTGGTGAACCCAGATTGTACAATGCAGACGTTTTTATAATCTAATAGGCAATAAATCTTCCTGCCAGAAGCCTGGATGTATTCGTGCAGTTTCCACATAAAGTTGCAGCAAAAGTATTATGACAATGTGGGCCTTACCCTGCCGCCATTACACGTGATGAAGAACTGTTGATTGCTTGAGGACGTGCGTTCACAGTAACCAAGGTTGATCTTGGTGACATCTGCTTTCTGTTGTTGTGGATTCTCCGTTCACATACAGCAAAGGTTTCCAAGGTTTTTTTGATGTGGTTTCTATGAAACCTAACTTTTCAGCTATACTGTATCTTCCCTAGATGTGCACATTTTCTTCTTCTAATAAGCAGCAAGTGTTTAAAAGCAAGAGGAAGAAATGCATGCTTTGTAGTTCCAAACTCGACGCCCATCCTGACGCTCAGATTAGCAAGCTGCTGCCATTATGTGATCAGGGGCATCTTGTGTCGGTGTGGGCAGTAATATCTTCTGCCACTGGGTTTTGAACTCTCAAGTCTTTCTCTCAGTTGAGGTATGGTACACCTTCTTTTCCTAATCAAGTCTTGGCACCTCGCTGATACCTTTGCTGAAAAACGCTCATTTTCATAGAATCATAGAATGGTTTGGGTTGGAAGGGACCTTAAAGATCATCTAGTTCCAACCCCCCTGCCACGGGCAGGGACACCTTCCACCAGACCAGGTTGCTCCAAGCCCCACCCAACCTGGCCTTAAACACTGCCAGGGAGGGGGCAGTAAGGGACGCTCTGTGGAGGGTAGTAAGGGACACTCTGTACTTTAAAACATCTTGTCTACTTTGTCAGGCTCTACTTAAAGAGGAGATTGTTTTTCAGTTTAATGTATCTGCTTGCATGTTAGAAGAATATTGTTAAAAGTCTGTGACTAAACAGTGATAATTCAGATAATCTATTTAGCAGTAGGTCTGTATGGTTGCATGGGAGTAAAAATCCCTTATATCAGAAATCCTTGTTCACTGATATTGATCCTTTCCCTGTTCCGATAGTCAGTATATTTTCAAGAAATGCAGCTAACTCAGCACCATTTGCATTTAAAAAAAATTATGGCAACCAGAGGTGCTCCTTCTAATAGGATCTTGTAAACAGCCTCATGAATAGTGTGGGAGTTTCAAAACGGGATGCTGTGCCGTTACTACAAAGGAGAGAGTCGGTCGTGCTTCCCTTCTGTGCCTCAACCTGTTACCTGTGCGGTGTGGAGAGCGACTGTGATTGCTTTCATGTTGAAAACTGCAAGAGTAGTTACAGAGAGCTTGAAAGTTCTCCAGCGAGCTCTGTAAGCGCAAACTTCATCAAAACCAAGTGACTTTGACTCCGTTGTAATCCATCGCTTTTCTACTCGTTCCAGGGGAAGAAAGATTGGGATATTAGATCATAGATGATTCCATATGATGCACAAAAACTCCCAATGAACTGTCACAATGTTGGTATCATTCCACTTGCTTGGCTATATATAAATTACAAATTCTGTGGTTGTTACTGTATGAAACTTCCAGAAGACTCAATGTGGCTGCAAAATAATTGAATGTGGAATTAAAAATTGCCTGCTGTTGTTTTAGCTGGAGGTGAGAAACAAAAAAATTGCTCTCAGCGATAGTATTTGTTCTTATTTTGCAGTGCAACTACATGGGAAACATCTTTATTGCACCTAGAAATATTATATTCGATATTTAAAAAAAAAAATGATCGAAGGAAGATGCTTTGTGTAAAAAATATTACTATAGAAACTATTCATTAAATACGTTGAAATTACATAGCATTTTATGCTTTACAAATTTAAATGTTTCTGATGTTTTTCCATAGACTTCAGCAGTGAAAGGTCAGGTCTAACCTAATTAATCATTACAACATTGTTGCTAGGTATCCCCCACTCTTGGACACCAAGCTGAGGCAGAAAACCAGCTGATAAAGGCCAAAGAATGAGTCAATAGCAGACTTCAGATTGGAACTGTAAGTTCTTGCTTCCCCGTTTCATTCTGAATCATCAATTATCTTGTAACTGCTCAAGTGAAGAAGGAGGTCAGTAACAATTCAATTACATTTAGGCTTCGCACGTTCATTTCTACGCTTTCTAAAATGCATTAGTTTAAAACTGCTCAAAGACTGAGATCGCCTGATTCTGGTTTCTAATGCGAAAATGCGAACTGAAAATTAAATAGAAACAGTAATGTGCAGAAAAGGCACGGAGTGTGGTGCCATTATAAAAAAATGAGATTAGAAGGTTGATTCTTTAGCCTGTCTCCCATTAGCTGGGCACCCCTGCGGCTTGTGCTGGCCGCTCAGCAGCGCAGCCGTCTCGGTCACAGGTTGCAGGAAGGGACAGCTCGCATGGAAGCCTCTCGTTGACATTCATGGCAAGGAAATCTCACTACGCCTTAAAAATACTTGCATTAATTCCCCTGGCTTCAAAAGGAAAAAACCAGCAGGGATGTGACTCATCTAATTGGCAAAATGGTATTTCTCTGAATTGGCTGTACATCGCTCTAGAGCAACGGCTCAGGGGAATGGCGAGAGCCTCAGAAGTGGCAGGAGGTCGCTGGCTCCTCCCCGGCCCCCGCTCCGTGGAGGTCCCTGGGCTCTTTCTGCTCCTCGAATTCCACCACAGGTGCGGGTCTGTGGTGCTGACAGAAGCGCCCTCAGAAAATTCGGGTCACCGGCGATGATAATTGTGTCAATATACACTGTGCAATGCTTTTCTGAGCTTCAGTTCCTGACTTCAGCTGATTAAGTAAAAAAATCGGGTTTGTTACAAACCTTGGAGAAAAATAGAAGTTCTTAGAATCACAGACTGGTTTGGGTTGGAAGGGACCTTAAAGATTGTCCAGTTCCAACCCCCTGCCACGGGCAGGGACACCTTCCACCAGACCAGGTTGCTCCAAGCCCCATCCAACCTGGCCTTGAGCACTGCCAGGGAGGGGGCAGCCACAGCTTCTCTGGGCAACCTGGGCCAGTGTCTCACCACCCTCACAGCAAAGAATTTCTTCCTAATATCTCATCTAAATCTCCCCTCTTTCGGTTTAAAACCGTTCCTCCTCATCCTATCACTCCATGCCCTTGTAAAAAGTCCCTCTCCTGCTTTCCTGTAGGCCCCCCCTTCTTCATGGTGTCACAGAATCCCACCCTGGCTGGGGTTGGAAGGCACCTCTGGAGATCATCCAGTCCAACACCCTGCCAAAGCAGGATCACCCACAGCACGTCGCACAGGGTCGCGTCCAGGCGGGTTTGAATATCTCCAGAGAACGAGACTCCCCCCCTCCCTGGGCAGCCTGTGCCAGGGCTCTGGCACCCTCACAGCAAAGAAGTTTTTCTTCTTATTGACATTGAACTTCCCATGTCTCAGTTTGTGCCCGGTGCCCCTTGTCCTGTCGCTGGGCACCGCTGAGAAGAGCCTGGCCCCCTCCCCTTGACACCCCCCCCTGAGGTATTTGTGAGCATTGATAAGGTCCCCCCTCGTTCTGCTCTTCTCCAGGCCGCACTCTGCCCAAACAGAGCCCACGGGGCTGCTGTTAGAAACGGCAGCGAAAGGAACCAGGCGGAGAGACAGGCTGAGGCGGGCGCTGCCCTCAGCACTCGCCGCGGGCCCACCCCGGCCGGGGAGCGGGGAGCGCGGCCCGGCCCGCGGCACCGCCAGCCCGCCGGCCCGCAGGGGGCGCCCGAGAGCGGCGCCACGTGACGCGCGCCGCCGTGGCCCCGCCCCGCGGAGGCAGCAGCGAGCGAGGCCGGCGGCGGCGGCGGAGAGAGAGAGGAGGCAGCAGCGCCGGGCCGGCGGCAGCGCCACGGCGGGGCTGCGAGCGGCGGGGCCCGGGCCGCGGAGCGCAGCGGGGCAGGATGTCGCGGTCGGTGCTGCAGCCGAGCCAGCAGAAGCTGGCGGAGAAGCTCACCATTCTGAACGACCGGGGCGTCGGCATGCTCACCCGGCTCTACAACATCAAGAAGGTGCGGGGGCCCCGGCGGGGAGGCGGGGGGAGGAACCGCCCCGGCGAGATCCCCGCCGCCGCCCGACCGGGCCGCTCCGCCGCTGCCGTGCGGCTTGCGGCTCACCCGGCCGCGCTGCGGCCTAGCTGCGGGGCCCGAAAGGCAGGGCGGGGAGGCGGCGGGAGCCGCGCCGCCGCCGTTAGGCGCTCCGGCCGGGCCCGGCCCGCCGCTGCGCCGCCTGCGGGCCCGGGGGCGGCGGCGGGAGGGGGCCGGGGCTTCCCGGCGGCCGCCGCCTCGCTACCTGGCGGGAGGCAGGGAGGAGGGGAGGGGAGGGAGGCCGGCCCGGTGCTGCGCGGCGCCCGCAGGCCCGGCGCCCCCCGCCGCGGGGCCTAGGCCCGGCGCGGCCCCCGCGGCAGCCGGTGCCGCCCGGAGCCGCTCCCGCCCCGCCGTGCGTGAGTCAGGGGAGCCGGGAGTGGGCTGCTCGGCACGGGCTTTCCCACGCCGAGCTGCGAAGCCTTGTCGCTCCCGAAGGGGATGGGTTTGGGGTAAAATTAGTAAGTTTAATTTCGATAAGTTCGAGGCGCGCGGTTGCTTAGCAGCTCCCGGCGTGAGATGGAGCAGATGTTGGAAGCTGTCGTGGGTGCTGAGGCTGCTCCGCGCCTTCCCGAAGTGAAGTAAACCCCAGTTTGCATAGGTGAGGGGGTCCGGCGCTGCGGGAAGCTGGTCCGGTATTGAGGGAAAGGATGGGTGACGCCTCCGTGCTGATTAATTTCCCTTCTGGGGGAAATCCTTGTGTTTTCCTACATGGAAGAACGTAGTTGATGGCCATCCCCTGCTCCGGGGGCTTCATGTGTCCTTCCCAGCTTGGCTTTCCTAACGTGCGATCCGTCATCTGAATGCGTACGGCTGCTCAGTCCACTTCCAGTAACGAACATGAGTTAGGGTTGTATTGCTTTGCCTTGAACACAGTTATTTCTGAGAGGTTTTTCTTGTTTCAAAGAAAACGTTAGTTGTTGCACTCGAGCAATGAGCAGGTTTAGCACGTCAAAATTTCCGTGCCGTTCTGCATGCTGGGTTCGGCTGACCTGCGCTGCAGCGGTAGCAGAGGGAGTTTGAGAGGTTTAGGTGCTTGCTTGATCCCTTTGACTTGTGAACCCAAGTTCCTGGCAGGAGCGATCCTGCCTAAAGGATCCGAGCTAAAGGGTGTGCTTTGCCAACTTGTTTTGCTCGTATGGGAGATTCCTACTCCAGAAGTGATAAGGGCTACTGGGCTATAAATGCAGTAGTCCAAAGTCAGCGTTGATCCAGAGCAATGCCAGTAGCTGGTCTATGCTTAAGTGTTTCTGCAGATCTTCAACGACGTAAATAAAGCATTCTAACTAAATTATTGCAATTCCTATCTTTCTGAAATAGAAGTGAGGTTTCTTTTAGTTTGCAGTTTTGTGTGGTGGAGAATTGCTTCAACTTAGTAACGGTGTAATCACGCTTTTAACACAAACCAGAAATTCCCTGTTTATGGGGAAAAGCATCAAAATGGGAAAGTCATTATGCTTTGAGAGAAATACACCAGGTGAAAAACAGGCCAGGGGAATTTCGCCTGAGCATAGCCGTGCTGTGGGGCCAGGAGGCAGGAAAGGAGACAGGAAAAATTAAACCTCGTCTCGACGTACGGCTGTGCCCTCACCACTGAGAGTGCAGCCTCTGTTTTTGTTACCTGTGTTGTGATTTGGGGACCCTTACGCGTGTTACGCGGCCCGGTGCCTGCAGACACATTTCTGCCGGCACGTTTAGCTGTTGGAGTCCTGCGTTTGCCCATATGGTGGTAGGTTCTGCTGTTACTTGTGTTAGTGAAGCGATGCGAGCGGGTAAGTTCTCGGTGGGGGGGCGTCAGCACTAGAGGTGATGCCAGTTTTTCCTGCGAATGCCATGACCTGAGTCCAAAATTACGTAGGTCTGACATACAGAGAGATGACAATCCTGCGTGCAGAGCTGCGTGACCGAGCAGCTTGATTATTGCGTGACAGATAGTTTTGCAAATCTGGAGGTGTCCCAGACAGAACTCTGTGTATTCATGTAGTGATTTGTGATTCAAATAGTTGTTTTCTTAAGCTGCAGTGAGTCCTGCTTGACAGTGGTAACTCGCTAGCTCTGATGGTGAGCCCCAGAAGTCTCGGGATTGATTACTGTATTTTATTGTGGATCTCTCTCTCTAGCCCAGCTACAGCATAACTTGCTCCTTGGAGCACTTTATTTTTCTTTATTTCTTTTTTATTTTTTTTTTTTTTTTTACTTTTTCCCTTTCTGAAAACAGTCGATTCCAAAACTGCTGGTTAAGATTCTCATAGCTTCCTCCATTGAAGCTGATATCGAAACTCAAGTTCTTAGAACCAGCCAATATGTGGTATTGCGGTTAAAGGAAATGGTTAAGGCTTTTTTTAATAAGAGGAAGTGAGAGGTGAAGTATTTGTAGCTGCCTTACAGATTGCTGCAGATGCTGTCTAGGGAGTAGGGATTTTCAAGGAGAAACAGAGCAGGAAAATTTTACTTCCCAAGGAATTACAGAAGTTGTTAAAAACACTTAGAAACTTGATGTTTATACTTCATCTTCCTGTGCAAATTTCAGTTTTGATGTCGTTGTGCTTATAGCTGTTAATTGTTCATCATTTCCTGTTTACTGACCTCTGTGCTGCTGTTCTGAAATAATTTAGTTTGTTGTTTTTAAGATAGAGTATCTGAATATATGTTTTTTTGCTTCTGAGAGTGGCATGGAAAGTATGAAACGTGGAGTTAGTAAGGTAATAGTAGATGATGAGGCAAAACTCACATTTGGTCAGTACGGAGGTCGATTTTTTTTGTTGCTGTTGTTATTTGGAAGGATGACCCTTTACTTGCTGCTTTCAGCTGTCTTTTGTACTGGGACCAGTATTACTCCAAAACTTGGAAATCTTATTCTGTCCTTAAAATACCTGAAGTATAGATTTAGCCAGAGCAAACTGAGAGAGTGTGATTTTGATGAACGTTGAAGCAGTGCTACTGTCAACAGAACTTCTAGGGATAAAAGTTAAGGTTTTCAATAATTTAGAGTATATGTTATTCAAACATGATGAGTCTAGAAAAGCATTAATTGCTTTCCTAGGAACGTCCTGTTGTTCTTCCCGGTGCAGGTTTTACATTTGTGTGCAAAATTTTTTTTCTTAAAATGTCATTAACAAGTTCTCTTGACTTTCACAACTCTGATGATTACGTAGTATCTGAAAAATGAGAATCTTAAACCAATTCTTAGATACCAACTGCGTAACCAAACTGAAGTCATAGATAAGGAACAGCATAAATATTTGCAGGGGCTTTAGCTGACTTTTATCTTTACCATTCCAAACTAGAAATGCGGTCCCAATCCTATTGTGAGCACTATTATAAGTTATTTATTATAAGCTATTGTAGCTTAGTATGAAGCCAGATTTAAAATCACTTAGCAGGCGATTAATGGCCAGTTAGTTCCTTAAAGGTGCAATAGTGGGATTACTGGATTTTTACCTCTCTTGAGGATGTTACTTGTTAGCCATTTTAAAGACCGAGTACTTTTTGTTTTCTCTATTTATTTTCTCTTCTGCAGCAGTTAAAGGACATACTTTTTTCAAAAGAGCAAGAGCAGGCATGTGCTGTGAGGGGAAGAGGAGGACTGCATCAAGTCTCCTGTGGTAAAATGAGGACAAGTTGACCAGATCAGCCAAGGCTGAACAGAGGTCAAATCTTACTTCACCAGCCTTTTACGCTGCTTGTGGGGTTGGGGTGAAGAAAAAGATCCCAAAAGCTCTGAAACTGGACTGGAGAGGGCTTGGCGAAGTCTAAACATTGCAGGGCACAGCTGTAAAAGCCAATTTCTTGTTTGATTAATAGAGCCAGTCGCTAAAGTGTACTGTTTGCTCAGGCACTAAAGTGGTTCTTCAGAAAAAAGTAGGAGAGGTTTTAGGTGGCTGACAGACCATGGAGAAGTTTCCAATCTGCAGAGCTCTGAAGTTTGGAAGGGCGTAGGATTAGATCACCCTTTTGACGCTGAGTTCTGTGCTGGAGTGCAGAGCTTTGAGCTGAGAGGAAAACCTCGCAGATAATCTAGTTTTGAATTGTAAGGTTGGAATTGGAGAGAACAGATAATGTCTTCAGGCCATCAGGAAGTGTCTTAGGGTGGGGCAGCATTGCCTGATAGTTGTCAGCGGTTCTTTAAAGGTTAAAATGACAGATTTGGTGTCTGTGGTCTTGGAGAATGGCTCAGGATACTGTCCCACTGGTAAGAGGAGATGGAAGCCCCAGACAAACTCACAGTCAGTGCTGCCAATTAAAAAAAAAACACTTCCTTTGCTCAGGAGGCAAACACAAGCTGATGATAACCATGTCACGTTATTTTTTTAACTTAGAAAAGCAACTAATTTTGTAAAGAAACAGTAAGACTTTGTAACACAATATAAAAATATCCCGTGGTGTTCTCTAAAATATAGAGAGCAATCCAGGTGGATTTATCCTTTTGCGTCAAGTGTAGATGCCCAGAATTATCTTGCGTTGTTTCGTTTGCAAATACAAATTACCTGCCCCCCCCCATTACTGTTCATTTGCCCTGCAGTGTGTTGACACACAAACAAATCCAGTTTTAGTTGCAAGAGATTGTTAAGATCCATGTGCAGAGGAGATACAGCTAAAAAGTTTTTACAGTTCCCATTTTAGATTTGGAATAGAGAGGGCATTCCCATTGCCTTACTTTCTTTTATTAAGATATTTTATCAATTACATTTAGGGAAAGTTTTGTGGCCGTGAAACTTCAATTGATTTTTTTTTTTTCTTTGTGTTTCATCTGCCCCATATTTGATTCATGGAACCAAGTGCTTACTTAAACAGATGCTACAAACACAAGAGGACAACGTGAATTTATCGCTGTCCAGATAGTGTCAAACCAAGCGCGTTTCTTTCATCGGCGAGGTGACAGGTCACTCTAGTATGGACAACTTAGTAGACATTTTACACGTTGACCTTAGCAAGGCTGCTGACATTACCTCATCTGATTGTTCTCACAAACAATCTAAAGAAGTACAGCCTGGATGAAGTTGTAGTGCTGAAAGCAGATGGGAACGGTTCCGAAGATCTCATTGTCAGGTCGTGGCTCAGCAGGGTCACGCTGTGTGTGTCTTACCTCTGGTTCCAGTCACTCTTCGTGTTAACAACCTAGACGGTGACTACAGTGTGCTTAATAAATTCGTAGGTAGGAAACTGGGAGAAGCTACAGAAAGAATGAAGAAGGTGCTTGAAATTCAGTTTGAGCTTAACAAATTGTAGGTATGGCCTAACAAACTTGGAGGTGGCTGAGCAAGTCTGGTTGTAAGCTGTTTAGTGCTTAGTGAAACTTAAAATACAACATGAAAAGTAATGAGGTAGCAAGTCTGCAGAAAATAGCCAGGAGAGGTTAGGGACATGCCAGGGCAAACGTGAGCCAACTAAACTTCGCTGTGAAAAATCAGGGATGACATGAGGTTTTATAAATGTGTGAGCAAGATAGTCTGAAAACAAAGGAGCTCATCCTTTTGCTCTACATGGCGTGCGTTGAGACTCATCTGAAATGTATCACATTTGACACACTTTTCAAGAAAGTCCAGAGCAGAATAAGAAGAAAGACCAGTGGTGCAGAAAATGTCACCTATTAAGAAAATGGGAGGATTTTTTAAAAGTAAATTAACAAGCAGTACAAGTTTTCAAGTATTTAGGACTGCTGTAGAGAAAAGGGGAATAGTTTGTGCAATTCAGCATGGCCACAGAGATCAAGGAGTGATGGATTAAATTGTAGCCCCGCAGTTCAAGAAAGATGTTGAGGTGTTGGAGCGAGTCCAGAGGAGGGCGACCAAGCTGGTGAAGGGTCTGGAGGGTCTGACCTATGAGGAACAGCTGAGGGAGCTGGGGGTGTTTAGCCTGGAGAAGAGGAGGCTCAGAGGTGACCTTATTGCAGTCTACAACTACCTGAAGGGAGGTTGTAGTGAAGTGGGAGTTGGCCTCTTCTCCCAGGCAACCAGCGATAGGACAAGAGGACACAGCCTCAAGCTTTACCAGGGGAGGTTCAGGTTGGACATTAGGAAGCATTTCTTCTCAGCAAGGGTCATTAGCCATTGGAAGGGGCTGCCCAGGGAGGTGGTGGCGTCACCATCTCTGGAGGGGTTTAAGAAAAGCCTGGACATGGCACTTAGTGCCCTGGTCTAGCTGACATGGTGGTGTCAGGGCAACGGTTGGACTCGATGATCCCAGAGGGCTCTTCCAACCTGGTTGATTCTGTGGTTCTGTGATTCTGTGAGAGAAAGGTTCAGTTTCGATCTTAGGACTTTCTAATGAAAAAGATCATTAAATATTGGAAAAGACCGTGAGAATGCTTTTGAACATAGCCTGTTGGAGACCTGTAAGTAAAGATTTGGCAGACGTCTCCCAGGAGCAACATAGGTGCACAGCTGATCCTGCTTTGGAGCGGGAAAGTGGGGTAGGCAATGTCTCGAGGTCCTTTCTAGACTTTTCTTCTGATTTCACGTGAGTTTGCATTTTAATGGGTTGGATCTCTGAGTAGAGATACACTAGGATGTAAAATAAAGTATATACTTTGGGGCTCAAGACACACCAAATAATGTGTAATGGTGGGGAAGAAGTCTTGCTTATCTCTAGGAAACATTGGACTGACTTTTAACACCTTTAATTGTAATTTTGAATTAATATGAAACTTATATGTAACTGCAAGCATCAGTAGTGTAATTTACTTGGTACGAGACTACCCAAGTGATACTGGTGTAGGACAGTTAAATTTTAGCCGTCACAAATATTGAACTATAATAATTTGTCCATGTGTGACCGACTAATTCTTGGATCTGCTTGCATTGCTGCTGAAAGGGACAAGGCTTCATTCACAAAGCTTGTCTGGGACCGGCCTGTTTAATGCTAAGCTTAAGCTTATACTTATTATACTGAAATACAGCAAAGCAGTTACAGAATCAACCAGAATCAACCAGGTTGGAAGAGCCCTCTGGGATCATCGAGTCCAACTGTTGCCCTGACACCACCCTGTCAACTAGACCATGGCACTAAGTGCCATGTCCAGTCGTTTCTTAAACCCCTCCAGAGATGGTGACTCCACCACCTCCCTGGGCAGCCCCTTCCAAAGGCTAATGACCCTTTCTGAGAAGAAATTCTTCCTCATGTCCAACCTGAACCTCCCCTGGCGAAGCCTGAGGCTGTGTCAAGTTGTGGTAGGCTTCATCAGAGATGTTAAGGCAAACGTAGTGTGAACTGTTGCCTTACGTATTCACCATTCAGAGCAGCTCTATATTGATTATTCACCTCTCTCTCCTTCCCAGGAGTTTTGCTTTTTCAAAATTAGAGGTTGTCAGTTGGTAATCTCATTATTTTAAATGCATGACAGAAACAAAGAATAAATAATACGTTTTATCCTACAGAAATCTAGAGTTGGTGATGAACCTGGCTCTTTGAATGTTTCTTTGCCATGGATTATTTAGTATAATTTATAGGATGCGTAACTGCAAACCAGGCATTCAAGCTTACAGATACATTTTTGGGTGAAGTCTTTAATACCAGCAGCTATTACAAGGGAAGAAGAACGGCTGTATTGTGCATGCCTTTCTTGCGTCTCAAGAGCATGTGCTGTAGTAAACTGTTAGTAGCACATACAGGAGTTTTTCCCTTTTTTTTTTTTTAATACCAGAAATCTTAGTGTATTTCTGTTTACTAATGAAAGTTATTAGCTCAGGGCATGGCGTGTTTTTTGCTGTTGTTGAAACTCCATCGATTTGCTGGTTGAATTCACAGAGTTTTTCAGTGCGGATTCATTTGTCAATGAAACTTGAAGGTGAGGTGATTTGTTATTTGTTGACTGAGGTTTATTTCAGTGTATTTTGTCACAGTCCAGTGGGACTGTGCTTGGCAGTGTTTTATCTCAAGTCTGCAGTAACAGTAAATCAAGTAATAAAAACACGTTAAACTACTGCAAAATATGACTTGTTTTATGATCATCTTCTGATGTAGGAGGTTTAGGGGATGAAGATAGGAAATTATTGATTCAAATGGCCCTGTTTCCCTTTTATTGGGAAACAGCCCTGCTATCATTTGGAATAGGTTGGGCGTAGCGTGAAAAAAAAGGATATAAAAGGTATTTCCATAATACAGGAACATATTTAGGCTTTTTTTATCATCCTACACCATATAACTCAAGTAATACTTCCCAATGTTCTTACTGAGGGAGATGTGGCAGGTTTAGGTAAAAAGCACGAGTGAAGTTGAGGTTTTCTAAATGCAAGTTTGCACCCTCTGGCTTTTGACAGTGATTGTACCTGACCATAAACTGCCCTTTATTCCTGTCACGGCAGCTGGATATATGTAGTGATTTTCTTGATGGGTGTTTTTTTGTTCTCATCCAGCATCCTCTGCCCTCAAGTACGAAGTAAAATGTTAGGCTTTGATTTTTGCAGTGATAGCTGTGACTGTATTGGGGCAAGAGGTCTCTTTGCTGTATCTCTTCGTGTTGGTTTTCAGCAAGGGTCATTAGCCATTGGAAGGGGCTGCCCAGGGAGGTGGTGGAGTCACCATCTCTGGAGGGGTTTAAGAAAAGCCTGGACATGGCACTTAGTGCCATGGTCTAGTTGACAGGGTGGTGTCAGGGCAACGGTTGGACTAGATGATCCCAGAGGTCTCTTCCAACCTGGTTGATTCTGGGATACTGTGGTGTACTCTGGGCCAGAGGCAGTTGTACTGGATTCTTTGCTCTTCTTTAGAGGCTGCTTATCTTAAATGCAGACCTTAAGCAGGTTTTTGTTGTTGTGTATTTTCTTGTTGGCCGCTTCTGAATGAGTAGAACCTAGAAAGTGAAGCTATGTAGTATTATTTTCCAAGTGGAAATAGTATGGAGGAGCCTAATAGCATCAAGTGAAGAATAGAGTCTGGATTTTTTAAAATAATAGTAATGTAGTCATCTAGGTTAGTAGGGTAGGCAGGAAAACGCTGCTTTAATTCAAAGCATATGGCATAGAGAAGCATCTCTAAACAGCCCGTGTAGTCTGATCTGTCTTACCTGAAGTTTGATGGCCTGTGCATGTGATAGCAAAGATTTATTCTGAATAATGAATCTCGTAGCTGTAGAAATCGTGTTGTTCTTGATGGAGTTGGGTGCACAGAATCAGCTCGGCTTAGTTGAGAGCCCATCATAGCAGGGTACCATTCTGAAGTGCTGTGGAAAGAAATGCTGTGTAACGTGATAGAAATCCAGTGTCCGAGTCCTTTTTAGTTTATATTTTTTAATTACTTAGATTAGTCTCTAACGGTAGCTTTGCATCATCTTTTCAGCATAATTGCTTGACAGCTGTTTAGTAATATATAAAGGAATTTAGAAATGACTGCTGGGAGATTCTTACAGTATAATATTCCAGGGCTGAAGCAGCTGGAATCCCACAGCTTCAGAGCTGTATTCCATGAATGCTGCGCTAGTAAGAACAATTTTAATTCTTGAATTTCTTTTTAATGCTTAAAAAACATAACCATTCTGTTCTGGGTTTGTTGTTTTTTTTTTAAGAAATGAAAAAAGATTATCGCAGCCTGCTTAGGGAAAATAATGATAGCTGAGGCTGATGGAGAAAGGGCTGCTGCATTGGGCTAATTCTCCAAATTCTGTTCGAATGCTGGAGAGCTGTGCATGGCAAAGTGATTTTTGTGTGTTGTACCACGGTGTTCCTGCCTGTTACAGTACTGAGAAGGGGTTTGGTAGTGGCTAATACAGCTGTTGAAAGCAAAACTACCTTTCTTATCTATATTCTAGGAATTGCCCTCGATGTCTTTGTTCTTTCTACAGCGCGAAACTGTGGTTCTGTGACTTACCACGCTTGGGCGAAAGTGCTAGGATTGGGGTTTGTATTTTCATTCTGCTGGGCTTCCTAGAGTAAACTGTAGTGAGCTTGAGCTTCATGGGTCTGGTTGCTGGTTTAGGAGAGTTTTAGCTTATGTAGGCTGTGTTACACGTGATGCTGAATGCGGGTGACGGTATGGATGAAAAGTGTATTGATGCCACGGCAGCTGGTGAGCAAATAATATCAGTTCTCAGAAAGGAGCTGCCGTGCAATGCTTGAGAGGAAGGACAAGGCAGTGACCCACTCGTTCTGTGGTGCCTGTTGCCCTCTCTCTGTTCAGTCCGTGTAGGGAGGCTTGTATGGCTTTTTGAAGCTGGAATTTTGAAATGCCTGAAGGATACCTTTAACCTTTTGTGTCTTGCAGCAATTTTCTTCCTTATCTATGGATCAATCTTGTGTAGTTTATTTGTAGGAAGAATTACAGTGGCTTCAAGTGTGATGTTAGCAAACAAACCATGGGAAGGAGCAAAGCTTTCTTGCATATTCAGGTACATTGAGGGGATTGCCAGTTGGAGTGGAGATAATGGAGTGGGTGTGGCACTGGTGAGGCCGCAACTTGAATCCTGTGTCCAATTCTGGGCCCTGCACTTCAAGAAAGATGTTGAGGTGTTGGAGGGCGACCAAGCTGGTGAAGGGTCTGGAGGGTCTGACCTACGAGGAACGGCTGAGGGAGCTGGGGGTGTTTAGCCTGGAGAAGAGGAGGCTCCGAGGTGACCTTATTGCAGTCTACAACTACCTGAAGGGAGGTTGTAGTGAAGTGGGAGTTGGCCTCTTCTTCCGGGTAACTAGTGATAGGACAAGAGGACACAGCCTCAAGCTTCACCAGGGGAGGTTCAGGTTGGACATGAGGAAGCATTTCTTCTCAGCAAGGGTCATTAGGCATTGGAAGGGGCTGCCCAGGGAGGTGGTGGAGTCACCATCTCTGGAGGTGTTTAAGAAAAGCCTGGACATGGCACTTAGTGCCCTGGTCTAGTTGCCATGGTGGTGTCAGGGCAATGGATGGACTCGATGATCCCAGAGGGCTCTTCCAACCTGGTTGATTCTGTGATAACATTCGTCATCTGTGGGAACTGAGTTCCTGAAGCCACATGAGGATGTGCATGTTAGTGTTCTCAGACATCTCCTTCCGTGTGAATGATCTGGGTGTAAGGGCTTGGTGGAACGTAATTTTTAATCAACATTTTGGAGAGCTGATTTATAGGAGGAAAAACATCTGTTGCTAGGAAAAATAAGGAGAGCATGTGGAAGTAATGTTTCAATTCACCATTAGGAAGTCAACGGTGGCAGATACCTCCTATGTAAGAGCAACTGTATGGGATTTTAACAGGCCATAAATACATGTTGTCCATTAAGCTGTTTTCTTAGCTTGTAATCCTCCTTTTAGTAGAAAAAGTTATGGAATGTGTGGCAAGGGCAGAAAATAGAAATAATCTGACACAGATTCCGGCAAACCTGTGGCATAATTAAGACTTTGTAAATTTGAAGCGCGCATCGTTTGGTTTTTTTGACACCTATTTCCAGTATAATTTTTACTTTTGAAATTGTGTAAAGACTTTAAAGTGTGTACGGAATAGATCTTGTGTGGCATGTGGTGTTTGCTGATGTAAGAATATCGAAGCAACTATTTAATATCTGATTGATAATGTGGATGTTCTGAATTTCTTTTCATTATCAATTCCTCTTGGAGTATTGTAGATGTGACATGTTAATAAAATTTAGTATTTTTGTGGAAAAATTAGCGAATGGGAGCGTTTTGGTATTAGAGTAGGACGTTAGCATACATCATGATGGTCATGTACTGCTGGTAGGAGTGATAGAAACTTACAATAATGACTCTTTTGTTTTTTTTCTTGGCTACCGTTTCTTTTTCAGGTATGTAAAACTTCACTGAGTTTCTCTCCTTTTTTTCCCCCTGTAGTTGCATGTGATGTTTGTTAACTCCTTTTTTTTTCTCTCCCTACCTGAACTTAGTTTGGAAATACTATTAGAAGTTACACGTTTCAGCATATAAGCAGCACTTTGCACAAGAGTAAAATTCTAATAAGTACTTGTAAAGTTGTTTGTGAGTATTAGAATGATAACTACCCAGCAGGCAGTATGCTGCCTAGAGTAAGAGATGATCGTATGTTCTCCTGGATGTAGGTAATAGTGTATTAGTTCACTTAAATGTAACGTATTTTAGAATTTAAGAGTAATTTGTTTATATGTAATTTTTCTCTCTTTTTTTATTACACTGCTTTCCCAGCAAGGACAAGTTTGGAAGGTTTGCAAAGCTTTTCACCTTCCCTTTGCCCGCTTGCCCGCTTTCAGAATCGGTCTCATACTCCATGACTTCTGTCTCTACAATCATAGAAATCAGTGTGGGGAGGTTTTGAAACGAGCTGTCATTCGAGTTCACTGTGTTGCGTAGAAGCGCCTGGCATGTAATTTAGTTTTGCATGAGACACAAAACTCCTTTGCAAATCCCTATGAGGACTATAAAACGGAGTATTTGCAAGAAAATACAATTTGAGCACAAATTTTGTCCTGTAAATAACGCCGCTTTTAGTCTGTTTCTCCAAACTAAAGGGTGTAGCATGGCTTGCTGGTCAGAGTAGTTGAGGAGTGTGTCTGACAGCATGCACCGTAGCTGGCAAAAGTAGGTGCTTCCTCAGTCGTTTGCCCACAGAAGCTGTTCTGATACGTCTACGTAAGCTATTTAGGAGACTTAACACTTAGTTGCGACTTCTGTTCAAATCAAAATTTAATGAAATTTCTCGATTGCTGCTTTTAAAGCGCAGCCCGTGCTACCGTAGGAGTAAAGAACATGAGCAAAACTTGAGTTCTTAATCTAAGGAAATAGGATACTTCAGGCAAGTACTGGTGGGTTTTATTGTGGGATGGAAAATTGTCTTGCAATTAACAACCTGAAGAAAAATTAAATGCAGATTGGTGGTGGGGCTTGTAGTTTTTTTTCACAAAGGGTAGTTTAATCATTTCATGTGCCCAGCACTGTCCTCCACAGATGATGACATGATTGAATTTTCTAACAGTTTATTAACTCCAGATGAACACAACACTACCTCAAACCAGGAATAGCATTAAAAGGAAACCATTTTTTCCTCCTTCTTTTAGGACTGAGTTTTTTTTTCCCTCACTGCTGTACTGCACTAACTGCTTTGATACTTCCATGCATCTTTTTCAGTAGAAGAGCATCTCTGTACTGTTTCCCATTGCATATTTCGGCTGTGACAGTCCCTGCACTTTGCCTTTCATTTTATCACCTGCTCACTAAAAGCAAAGAAACAAAAAAGAATCAATCTATCTAGTTTGTCTTCAGATTTGCAACTATCCCTTCGCTTTAGATGGATGACTGTGTTTTTACTTCATTTTTTATTATATTTTTTTATAGGCATGCGGTGACCCCAAAGCCAAACCATCCTATCTTATTGACAAAAACCTGGAATCTGCTGTCAAATTCATAGTCAGGAAGTTTCCAGCAGTAGAAACACGCAACAACAATGTAAGTACTTAAATGGCTATATAAGTATTTTTCTAAATACCCTGCAGCAATTGTTGCTCAAATCTGCGAGGTTTTATGTGGTCTTAGAAAGCATCTGATGCTACAGTTGCAGTTGGAATGTAGTTGTTTCTGAAGTATCCTGTCAGACATTTGAATCAACAACTGTAATTCTGGATTGATTTTGTTAGGGTAGGACACTTTCTGGTTTTCTTCTTGCCTACTCTCTTCTGTTCCCTTTCAAAGAATAGTCAATGGGAACTAATCCTTGAAAAAATCATGCCTTACTTTGATAGTTGAAATTCTTGGTGACCAGACTGATTGCAGAAGATGGAAGTCGCATAACTTCACTTGTGATGAGACCTGACGAGCACATCAATAAAAGGCAACTGACTGCAAAGTGGGAAAATGTGTTTGTACTTTACAGGTGCTCATACCTTACAGGTGCCCTTGCCTATGGGATCAGTCTCTGTGGGAATAAAGAACGCCTTGGTACGTAAGGAGAAACCTCGTGAAGTACAAACCCACAGAAACATAATTGTTTCCTCTTCATATGCAGTGAGTTCAGTTGCAGTAGGAAATTATCTTTCACCCTGCTGAGTGATCCAGTATGGCTGAATTTGACTTTGTGGCCTTTCAGAGATAATTAAGGTTATTAGATTACAGGTAGGCGTTTTGGCAGGTGATGTACACTCGTTTCTCTGTTTCAATTTGAAAGTCGAGGGAAAGATTTTTGTTTTCCTTTCCAAAGGTGGAGGTAGGTGTTGGGTTTGCGTGTTCCCTGCATGCAACTACTTGCATGTGTGCTTGAGAGGTTTAGGCTTGCTTTAGCATTCAGGTTTCTGCAGAATGATAGTGGTAATAGCAGTGGGAATAATTAGTTTCATTTACAATGCCATCTAGAATTTCTATGTAACGTCTCCAGTAATACCAAGGAAAAAAAAATCAGAAAAACATTCCCTTATGGAGGAAACTATTTCAGTAACAATGCTTTCTCGCTTTAAAATTTGTGCATGTTTTGTGCTGTTTAATATTGCTCATCTTTGTATTGAAGTTGTGTTAGTAACAAATACGGCAAATTCTTTATGTAAAAATAGTAAACCCTTTAAATCAATAGTAAACCCTTCAGTATTCTCTAAACTTCAGTGGCAGATCTACTATTAAAATTAAAAGATTGTGTACATAGAATTTGTTTAATGCAGTTGCATGTATGCTCTGTATGTCTTCTGGATGTTGAGTATGAATTTGAAGCTTAACTAATGAGAGATATTTAAGGATTTACAAGGACAAGTAGTGACAGGACGAGGGGGAATGGTTTTAAACTGAAAGAGGGGAGATTTAGATTAGATATTAGGAAGAAATTCTTTGCTGTGAGGGTGGTGAGACCCTGGCCCAGGTTGCCCAGAGAAGCTGTGGCTGCCCCCTCCCTGGCAGTGTTCAAGGCCAGGTTGGATGGGACTTGGAGCACCCTGGTCTGGTGGAAGGTGTCCCTGCCCGTGGCAGGGGGGTTGGAACTAGATGATCTTTAAGTTCCCTTCCAACCCAAACTATTCTGTGATTCTATGATTTTGTATCGTGAAGTTTATGGAGAGAGATCAAAGCTAACTTGACATATTTTGACAATGACAGTTCCTAAAATAGGACTTGCTCATAATGTTTTGTCATTGCCTTGTGTTTATTTACTGTGAGCCCGCCAGGCCCGTGTTTAGCAAGCACAGCTATCAAGAGCCTATCCTCTTTATGTATGAGCACAGTTTAAAGCAGGGATTTTGAGTTCTGGCAATAGGCAGCTTGGGTTTCCCTCCCTGCAGGTCAGCCCTGACAGCAGTTTCCTTATCTTAGTTATTTACAGATGTTTTCATGTAGGGTGTTGTGTCTCCCAAAAGAAACCTTTACCCGTAACAGATACCTAATAAGACAAAAGCCATGTCATGTGCAGAGAAAGTTCTAGTTTGATGTAAGATAAATTTTTGTCTGTAAACTTTAGCTTCAACAAGGCATAAACATCCAGCTTCTGGTCAGGAAGATGTTCCCCTCCTTGCTCTTCCTTTGTCTCCTTTCTCCCACTGGCCACCAACCAGCTCACCATATATTAGGAGGGCACACCAGTGAGTTCCTTCAGTAGGGAGAAGGGTGATCAGAGATTTAAAAGGGCAAGAAGCCTGTTGGAACAAGGACACATCAATTAATGAAATATTACGAAGGATTATTGCAGGGGTAATAGTTGCAAAATCATAACCTGGGCTTCCTCCTTGCAGTGAAAATTCCAGGACAGCCTTTCAGGGAGGCATTTTGGATGTTCAACTGCAGCGGTTGCCGTAGCTTAGCAGGGTGCATACAGTTAGTAATACCAGTCAGTATAGTAATACGTAGTATTATACCAGTAGTAATACATGTCGGTAGGTGATGTTGCTGAACAAGCTTGCATTCAGTGAGGGAAGCAGTTTGGATTGAGTGCACCCTCAGCAAATTTGCAGATGACACCAAGCTGGGTGGGAGTGTCGATCTGCTGGAGGGTAGGAAGGCCCTACAGAGGGATCTGGACAGGTTGGATAGATGGGCCGAGACCAACGGCGTGAGGTTCAACAAGAACAAGTGCCGGGTCTTACACTTGGGCCACAACAACCCCCTGCAGCGCTACAGGCTGGGGAAAGAGTGGTTAGAGAGTGGCCCGGTGGAAAGAGCCCTGGGGGTGCTGATCGACAGCCGGCTAAACATGAGCCAGCAGTGTGCCCAGGTGGCCAAGAAGGCCAATGGCATCCTGGCCTCTATTAGGACTAGTGTAGCCAGCCGGTCTGGGGAAGGGATCGTCCCTCTGTACTCGGCACTGGTGAGGCCGCACCTTGAATCCTGTGTCCAGTTCTGGGCCCCGCACTTCAAGAGAGATGTTGAGGTGTTGGAGCAAGTCCAGAGTAGGGCGACCAAGCTGGTGAAGGGTCTGGAGGGTCTGACCTCTGAGGAACGGCTGAGGGAGCTGGGGGTGTTTAGCCTGGAGAAGAGGAGGCTCAGAGGTGACCTTATTGCAGTCTACAACTACCTGAAGGGAGGTTGTAGTGGAGTGGGAGTCGGCCTCTTCTCCCAGGCAACCAGCGATAGGACAAGAGGACACAGCCTCAAGCTTCACCAGGGAAGGTTCAGGTTGGACATGAGGAAGCATTTCTTCTCAGCAAGGGTCATTAGGCATTGGAAGGAGCTGCCCAGGGAGGTGGTGGAGTCACCATCTCTGGAGGGGTTTAAGAAAAGCCTGGACATGGCACTTAGTGCCCTGGTCTAGTTGCCATGGTAGTGTCAGGGCAATGGTTGGACTCAGTGATCCCTGAGGTCTCTTCCAACCTGGTTGATTCTGTGATTCTGTGACTTTTTGACCTATTCTTAGGTGCTGTTTTTTCTCAGGTGCCACCATTTACAGTGTTTTGTGACTCGGGTGAACACCACGTTTTATTGAAGAGTGTGAGCAGTCTCTGCTGTAATCAGATAGGTGCCAGCTCTTGAAAAGCCTGCATTTTTAGTCTTTTGAAACAAGTGATTCTGTTATGTTTCCTATTGATAGCTTTTACATCTTTAGTCACAAAAAATACAGCTCCTGGTTTTGTTCCTCTTGCAGTGCTTGACATGCCGAGTCAGACTTGAGCGATGTCTAACAATTGCTGGTTTTCATTATTGTGGCAAGAGTGAAAGTTTATGAGCAGTTCAAATGAAAATGAAATTCCTTGCTGACCAGGCTGAAAAATAAAGTGGAGTAGTTCATCTTCCAAAGGATCGATTATAGATAACCCTGGACCTCATCAGTTCATACCTCACTCTCTCCCATTCCTGTGATCTCTTACACTTGCCCTTTCTTCTCCAATCACCATCATGAGCCATATAAGCTTGAAAATGTGCAGTTTGAAGACTGAGCTCTTCAATCAACTGTTGATGTTGGCCAGCAGTGTAGTATTGCTTAATAGTGGGTGAAATACCTGCAAAGGAGGGAGTTGATGTAAACCAAAAATTTGAAGGCTTGACAAAGTGAGAAACAAACATTTTACAGTCCTGTTTCAAAAGGAAACTATATAATAACAAAAGGTATCTATCTACTGTGTTTGGGAAACCTCAGTATTTATATTTCTTTTAAATTGACCAAAGCTTTGCTTTGAAAGACTTCTAAAGTGGAGAAGCCTTCCAAAAAGCTTTATAGCACTATCATTCTTGGTCAGATCGGTGATCTGATTGTGCTAGTACTGACTCAGGGTAACATTTATTTTTACTGAATTTCCTTGACTAGCTTCAGAAGAGAAGTTCCAAAGGAAGGGATGCAGAAGCAGCCTGATTTTTCTGAAGGTTTTTTAGACCTCCTCCTCTTATAAGGCATACAGGCAAGGTTCTTGCCCCAGAGAAGTTGAAAGAGGATATACTGAACTCCAAAAAAAAACCATAGTAGGGCCTAAAAATTGCTCTTTTCTCAGGCAATGCTAACATTTAATGCCATTGTAAAACCAGAAAAAAATCCTTCACGATGGGGAACTGGAGGTGGAGGGAGAAAAGACGTAGATTTTCTGTAGATTGTGGGTAGGGTCTGAAAAATCCGCTGCCTGCACAGGTGAAGCTCTGTGTCTGTGTGATGGAGCTAGCCTCCTTTCTGCTTTCCAAAACACCACGTATGGGGAGTAGTAAGAATATCTGCCTTCTTTCTCGAACATATGTTTTTCTTTTGCTCAGATTGCTCCTCAGCAATTTCCCTGTAGAAGAACTTCCTACATTTTTAAAAGTCTACAGGAGAAGTTGAGGCTTAGTCATTGCTCAGCGATAAGCAGAGCAGTGAAACGTTAGTCACAAGTTCGTAAGTGTACGGTTAGTGGGAGAAACATCTGTGTTTTCCACATACTGCTAATCTTCTCTTTTAGTAGCTGTCTGCCCAGTATTGTTCGTATTGATTCCATTGTGTTTTGTGTTGACTACACATTCAGTTTCTTAGGAGAGAATATGTTAGGGGGTTATTTCTCTGATTTAACTGGAATAATTTTCTACTGTATTATGTCAGCAGGGACTGGAAATAAGATCATATGAGAGCAGAGTAGAAGCCCCGCACTTCAAGAAAGATGTTGAGGTGTTGGAGCGAGTCCAGAGGAGGGCGACCAAGCTGGTGAAGGGTCTGGAGGGTCTGACCTACGAGGAACGGCTGAGGGAGCTGGGGGTGTTTAGCCTGGAGAAGAGGAGGCTCAGAGGTGACCTTATTGCAGTCTACAACTACCTGAAGGGAGGTTGTAGTGAAGTGGGAGTTGGCCTCTTCTCCCAGGCAACTAGCGATAGGACAAGAGGACACAGCCTGAAGCTTCACCAGGGGAGGTTCAGGTTGGACATTAGGAAGCATTTCTTCTCAGCAAGGGTCATTAGGCATTGGAAGGGGCTGCCCAGGGAGGTGGTGGAGTCACCATCCCTGGAGGGGTGTAAGCAAAGACTGGACATGGCACTTAGTGCCATGGTCTAGTTGCCATGGTGGTGTCAGGGCAATGGTTGGACTCGATGATCCCAGAAGTCTCTTCCAACCTTGTTGATTCTGGGATTCTGTGATTCAGTGTGGGCATTTCCAGCCTGCCTGGGTTAGCATCTGCAGATATGAATTAGTTCACTTTACATTTTCTTTACTTTTTCTTCATAGATCTGTTGGCTTTTTCCTTTTAGATCCCAGTACGTAGGTCTCATCTGCTTATTGTGTCTTCCACAGTTTCACTTCGTAGTGAGCTGGATGTGGGAAAGGTGGCGTGGGCACAGCATGGCTGGACCTCCTTGGCCAAAGCTTATTAGAAGACATTAATGCATGCTTTTATTACATGCTTTCTTCTACAATAAGATTGTTGAAATCTGCACTTTATAACCAGTCTTGATTTTTAATTTGTGATAGGCGCTTCCAGTAATTAGTCTTTGTCAAAACACTTAAACTAAATACAAATGATCATATGAGGCACTTGCCAAGGTAAACCTAACTAGTCATGTGCTCGCTCTTGTTGCTTCGTAGTGTGTGCAATACCTGCAAAGGAGTGAGTGTAATACCTGACCTGTTTTCTTCATCCATTAAAGCTGAAATCCTCTTTTGATTTGATGATTGACCACTTAAGGGCTTGGCTGTTAAAAAACAAAGAAACAGAAAAACCTCATTAATACCTAAACAGTATTTAAACTAAGCAGTGTTACTGAGATGGCATTCCAAAAGTAGTTTTCGTGCATTTTAAATGAAAAATTCTTTCATGATATAAATGTAAGCATGCAGGCAGCTGGAGACGTACGTCCAGAACATTTTTATCTATAGAATAGCACAGCTGAGGCTTTTATTCTGTAAATAGTTGCCTCAAAGATGTCAAGACCAAAGCCAAAGCTTGTACAATATGATAATATGAAGAATATGAAGATGTCAAGACCAAAGCCAAAGCTTGTAGGATATGATAATATGTAATGAGCCTAATGTAGGAATTACTGTATGAATTTATGTAAAAGAAAGTGACAGAGTGGGGAAACTGTTCCTTAAGTAGCTACATCAGTTTTTAAAGAGGAGCCTCACTGCTCTGTCTCCAGTTACTAATAACATGGTCAACGCTGGGGACAGTAACAGTCTGGAGCGCCATGGGTGGCTTTCCTTTTCCAAAGAGTTAACTCAGTGCTAGAAACTTGAAAACAACCCAAAAATAGATCTTGCAGTAGAAACATTAGTTAGTAAACATATTAAATATTCTATTACATCTTTTTTGTGCAGCGTGTCGCTTCAGAGGCTGCTTTTAGTTGGAGATAACAAAACCAAGGACACATCCATGATTCTACAGTTAGTTTACGGAATTTAAAACTCATTTTCGTCATTTGATCAGATCCTTCTGTCTCTCCCCACCATTCTGCTATGGATTTTGTAGACACAGAACTTTGTTCACGGGAGTTGAATTTTTAAAATCTTCATCTAAAGACTCTCCAGGTGGCAAGCGTAGTGGGTATAATAAATGACAGCGAGAATACTGACAGTGATGATTTACCCTTACCCCCAGAATTTGAACAGTCAGAATTTGCAATACTGCTTTTTGGGGCTTATATTCCAGCTAGTTAGATTAAGTTGATGGTGTTTTCTCCAAAGACATTGTAAGATCCATGGCGTAGAAAACAAATACAAGTGGTTAATGGTCATACTTGCAGGAAAAAGTCATGTCTCCTGACATGAGGAGAAAATTCCCCTACTTACTGCCTATTCATGGGTTGTGAAATAACACATTTATTCACATACCACTGCTACCAGTCAAATAAATAATGGTAAAATAGTTACAGAACTACAGTTGTCCTCTGGTTTTCTACACATAAAACTCTCTGAACAAGCTTTTCTACTTATCTCGTATTTTTCCTGTGCCTTCATATTAAATTCATATTTATTCACGTTGTTAATATACCAGTGTCTGTGTCATCACCTTGTCTCTGAGCCATCGTGTTCATGTAAGCTTTAAGTGAGGCTGTCTTGCACTTTCTGATTTGTTTCTCGCTTCTTTTAATGTACTTTCTTTGTGTACATAATCAGTTATGTAAAGGTTCTGGGGCTTTTAAATGAAGAAGGAAAGGCACAAGACAACTTGGTGAAGATCAGTTCCTTGCCTTGTAGATAACGTACTTGACAAAGTGTCAGCTTCACTCTGGTATTTAAAATCCTGATTTATAAATAATATTCAAATATGATTGGAGATACGGTATTTTGTTAATAGACAAAATAAATTATTTCAGATTTTTTATTCTTGCTATATTATGCTAAAATTCCTACAGCTTTTCGTATGCCTTAAATCTAATTCACCTCGTTCAACAAAAATACTGTTGTCCTTGTTCGTGTCATTTGTACTTCAAATTCTTTAAGAATAAATAAAACACTTAGGTCTAACCAATCAACAGGGCATGGTTAGCTATAGTGAAAATAATCTTCTGATGCTAGTAATGTTTTAAGGATTATTTCTTCAGCTTATCCTATTTTAAAACTTTTATTGAATATTGGAAACAGAGACGTTTGCTGATAAATGGCATTGCAGGCTGAGGAAAAAAGCCTCAAACCAAATAAATGATATAGCACCAGCTATTTCTTAACAGCTGTTAGGAAATTAGTAATGGAAAGTTTTGTTGCAGTGGGTGTGGAAAGAGCTACACCCACATTCCTGAGGGATTAAAAATGCAAATAACCATCCGAGACCCTGTGAGCTGTGTTTTCGACCATCATTGATCAGGCTGTGCTGTATGAATGGAACTGTTGCACCGTCCCGATTTAACAATGATTACAGCTGATAGATTGGTTTACTTTGATAGTAATATTTGAAATCAAAGTGTGCTTACACCCTCAACGCTCAGAGTTCGAAGAATGATCGCCTTAACTCCGTACAAAAGTTGTAGCATCATTTAAGTATAAATATTTCTGGGAATACAGGTAACTAGTGAACAGTGCCCAGCGGTGATTCCTTAGTTCTTGGCTGGGTGTAATGAGTACCTCCCTATATTCTCTTATTTAATGCCTGGTGCCACAGGATTTCTGAAAAAAGATTATTTATCTTGCAGCCATAGTTCCCAGCACTGTCTCCCTTTTTGCCATACCTCCCACTTCGTGTGTTGTGGCTTTGAAAGTGTTATTTGTTAAAGCAAACATAGGTGTCATGTACAACAACTTGTACCTACAACAAGTCTTGATCGTCTCCCTTGGCGTTGCACCTTGTTTAGTGTGAGTTACTTTAGTGTTCAAGTCCCAGCTGATGAGGATGTGAAAGAAACTTAAATATTCTATAGGGTGGGCGTTCAAAGCTGGACCTTCAAAGTTTAAATCCTTTGCTCTGGTTTAAGAGTAGGTAGGAGTATTTTATAACGTAGCCACTCCAGTTTGCTCATAACTCTGTATATGCCCGTCTTCCTTGGCTATAATGGAAGTCTTATGGCTCGAGGCTTCTAAAAATCATAAGAGCTTCTAAAAATCATCATCACCTCTGAAAATTCAGAGGAAAGAAACAAAAATTATCTCCTAAATGATACAGTGGTCCAGGCAGCCTGCCTTTTAATTCAGAGGACTTTTAGTGCTTTACATAAAACTGAGAACACAGATTTATGAAGAGAGGGACGTGAAGAAGCGTATTCAGTTCTAACCTCTCATGAAAATAAGCGAACCAATTTGAAACAATTTATTTAATCTTTCTTATAATTGATTGCTCTTGCTGAGAAGAAAATCCTATTTAACTTGATCAGTCTTTAATTTAAAATCTTGCAGCTTTTTGGAGGGCACTTTTTCATCTTGAGTGTTATGACTCCTTTAACTCATTTCAATTCATATATCAGGAAAGAGACTTAATTAGTAGCTGGATATTGCAAGTTAAATAATTGGATTCTTGCCGTGCTGTGAGACTGTAATACATAGATAAACAGAATGGCTGTTCAGTAACAACTGCTTTGAATTGTAATTGAGTGATCTGTTTCCTCCAGAAAATTTGGAAAAAATATGGAAATTAAATGATATTTCGTTGTCTGTTTAAAAAATAAAAAAAATAGGTGTGAACTGTTTTATGCCCGTGTATTCCCATTTGCCTCTTCCATTTTATCCACCAGTGTCTAATGCTAGTGTTTTGCTTCTTTTTTGTTCCTTTATTTCGTTGCTTTTGTTTGAATGTATTATTGTGTTTATATGGAACTGGTCAAAGAACCGTTACTGTATTTTATGTTTGTATCTACATTTTATTTTGCATGCTTAACGTGGCTTTGCCTGGATATTCTTTTTGGTAAGTTCAGAATTTAAAAGCATAATGTTTTTCTGTAGTAAAGTTTGTAACCTGCCCCTTTCTTTTCTCCCACCTCGAGTAACGTCATTGGTTTTTTGTCACACTGATTTGTGCTCACGTACTGTTCTGCTTTTGCTAATTATACATACGATAACACTGTCTTCCTAACTACCCATTTTCATCTCTAGCTGAGCTAAACAATACGAATTTGGTACTAATGTGTACTAATTTGACTTTTATCTTCCAAGTATAGTCGGCAGCTGTTAAAATGATCTGTTCTGAGAACTCTGTGTGTATTTGAGACACAGATTCTCTTAGAAAACCATGTTACGGCTTCTTTGCATAGCCTGGTGGTTACTCTGTGCTTCACAGGGATTATTTTTCAGCACTCCAGACCTTCCAAGAACAGTGTGCATGTTTATGTTTCTCTTCTAGCAACAGCTTGCTCAGCTCCAGAAAGAAAAATCGGAGATTCTGAAGAACCTGGCCTTATACTACTTCACTTTTGTTGATGTTATGGAATTTAAGGTAAGGTATTGCACATATGTCCGTTGTTCTGTCACATCAGGTTTCTGTCTTTTTATTTATGAAATAACACTATATAATGAAACAGCTGAACTTGTAGCTCTGTTCTTTAAAAAAAAAAACCCCAAAAATGAAGTCAGTCTCCATCACTAAGCATAGTAAAGTGATTTAGTTAGACCTTTTTAAACTAAAGTTATTCCTTTGTTTTTCAAGGACCATGTTTGTGAGCTGCTGAACACTATTGATGTTTGCCAAGTCTTCTTTGATATTGTAAGTTTCTGGGTTTAAACTTTCAAATGCTGCTTTAAAACGTTTCTAATCAGTGTCCTGTGTGGAGAATTAGGAGGACTTGTTTATGTTAGCCCCAGAAATGTGACATCTCTAGTTATAAATGCAAGAGAAATAAAAATACTGTAATCTTCAGATCTCTAACTTTTGTAGCAATCTTGAAATCAGAAGATAAGCAGCCCGTTTAAAATGGTCTGTGGAAAGCAGTAACAGCATTGCCCGTTACAAGACATACAAATCTTTCTGTAATTTTTGCTTTATTGTATCGGCAAGTTTATTCTTAGAGGTTTTCTGTCATCTACATACTGTAGGCTCACAGAACAGGAATATTACTGCTGTCCGCTTAAGAGATATGTGAGGAGGTCACTTCTGGTGTTGGCTAAAGCAAGTAGAAAAACAACTAAAAGTGTTACATTTAAAAAAAAAACAACAACCAAACACCAAAAAAAAACCCCAAACAAAACCTCAGACACCTTTGCTTTTTGGTTTCAGCTTGCTTTTCTAACGTTCCTAATGTCACCCTGCTGGTTTTAGTCATTATTCTAAATTTTGGCTGACTTTGTTTGATACCATGAAAGAGGAGCAGGTATATATCCTGTGGAAATGGTCTTACCAGGCCAGTGGGTTACATGCTAGTTTTTTTATGTTAGGGAGTCTTACTAAAATATAATTCACAGGCCAAGGCACTTGTTGACTGCTTAGTAACATCCAAGAAAAGTTTTCCTGTCTCTCAGCCAAGCTGTAACACTTGAGCCTGGAAGGATTTATTTGCGTGCTTGCTTTCACGAATACAAACGGTTCTGGGGATCTGAGTGAATAAATTAAGATTATACCAAGTCTATATGCAACCGTGACAGAAACTTTGATCAAGACATTCTATCTAAAAAATGCTGAAAATTGGTGGAAAGGTAAAGAAAAAGTATTATACTTGTTTCTGAAAGTTTTAGAATGATAATCTACTGCTTTTTATCTCTAGACTGTAAACTTTGATTTAACAAAGAACTACCTGGATTTGATTATAACCTACACAACTCTAATGATATTGCTGTCTCGAATTGAAGAAAGGAAGGCTATCATTGGATTGTATAACTATGCCCACGAAATGACACATGGAGCAAGGTAAAAACCTGTTGTGTAGGAAGTGTGTTTAATAATAATAATAATAACTACACCTGAGTGAATTGTTTGTTGTTGCTTTTAGTGACAGAGAATATCCACGCCTTGGCCAGATGATTGTGGATTATGAAAATCCTTTAAAGAAAATGATGGAGGAATTTGTACCTCACAGTAAAGTATGTAACTACTTTTCACAGGAACACAGTAACCATAACTGAGAGAAGCAGAGATAAAAAACTGAATATGCAAGAGTTTGTTTTGTCAGAAGCCATTAGGTATAAATTTTACAGGAGATTTTACTTATGGATGTCTGGGGCTGGGGATTGATATCCTATTAAATAACAGAACCTATAGAAATACAGGAATGCGAAGACCCATTGGTAATCACACAATCACAGAATCACAGATTTTTATTCACTAAGGATTAGAAATGGATTAAAAATAAGTTGTGTATCATCTGAGAATAGCTACGTCTGTGTTTTGTAGCTTGAAATTAAGGAGATTCCTAATGTTTCTATGAAACCATTTTTTTGCTGGTTTACCATTCTAGATGAATTTTTTTTTTTTTTTCCCCAAAAACCTGAGGGTTTTTACTTTGGATTGTCCTTAAGCTGGGGATGCTGGAGATCACCACTGCCTCTTTAATAATATCTCCTGTACCCAAAAGCTGACATTGTGTACCCTGCTCGGTTGACTTTGCTGAGTTAAATGAACCCAGTTCCTTTAGCCTTTTCTCTACAAATGTTTTTAAGCTTTTATTCTTACACAGCTGATTGTGCTGCAGTTCTGTGATGATTTATCTAGACTGTGTTTTCATATGAGAATACCTTGGAGAAGTGACAGAGGCCTCACCAAAGTGAATATATATCCTGTTTATCACTTCCCGTTCGTGCTTGCTCCTTTGTCGAAGGAAACTGGGTTTCTAGGTGCTTGCAAATTGATTGACTAACAGCTTATTTTGGAATCTTGGGCAGGAGTTAAATACTAAGTTATTGCCTGAAGTTTTTAAGGTTTGTTTTTTTTTTTTTCCCCCCCTGTTTTGAAGTCTTAGGTACTGGTTGTGTTTTCTCTAGTCCTCTTGAGACTTTTCTTAATTTCCTTGAACTTCTGCAGATAGTCACTAGAAGTTCAGAGTTTTTCAGCTACTTCTTGAAGTGCTCTGAAGTAGTTTTGAATACTTCTCATTTGTCTAAATAAACTGTAATCTTATTTTTGTTATACTTTTTTCGCACAATTCCTGTGTTAAGACTTATTTAGCTAAGGATTTCATTTTCAATTGATCTTTTCTTGTACACATTTTAGCAAAGTTTATTCACTTTTCAGTATTTTTGTTCATTTTTATTTAATAGTGGACCAATCCTTTCCCTTGAAATGTTTTGTAAAGCTATTTTTAAGTCTAATATTAATTCTTCTGCTTATTCTGTGCTAGAGGTATATATTGGAGTTGGGTATCCCTTCAGGCAGATACTTAGGTTGCTCTCATGGAACTGTGAACTTAAGTTGTCCTTCCATCATCTCCCTGCTTTGCAGTAAACCTGACAGTTATTTAGTACTCTAAATTAGCTTCATCAGATTTTTTTTTTGCCTGAGTGACCTTCTTTGCTGGTATAACGCTTAGACTTGGCTCCCTGAAGACTCATGCAAGGACCAGTATTGATGCAAAGGACAGGGAGAAGGTGTGGGACAGCACTTACTTGGATAAACTTAATCTGCTATGAAGATGCTCCTGTAGACAGTATGTGCTCAAAATAATTATAATTTGGTAGCCAAGAGGGAAGGACATACTAAATGAAGTGGCACAGGAGGGAATAACACAATAATTAGGATGCTTGAATAAATAATGAACAACTTCTAGCTGTAAGACAGATTTGTTCTCCCCTATTGATTTTTATCATGTCCTCTAATTCTGAAGTCAGAGTTTTATAACCAGTTCAGTCAAATGTTTTGTTATTACTGTTAGTAATAGTGCTGAGAATACAGCCCTACTAATAATATAGTACTTAGTGTCTGTTGTGCTTGGAGTATGGCAGCGTCAATACGCAGTTCACAACATGGAGTAAAGAACTTGGGTATTTATTCAAGACTGAGCCTTGAGGGCATCTTCAAACTAATCCTTGGTCTCCTTTTTAGTCCCTTTCAGATGCTCTGATTTCACTCCAGATGGTCTATCCTCGAAGAAATCTCTCTGCTGACCAGTGGAGAAACGCACAACTACTGAGCCTCATCAGTGCCCCCAGTACAATGCTTAATCCTGCCCAGTCTGACACAGTATGGCCTTTTAATTTGCATTATATGATGAAGTTAAGCAAGGTTTTCCATAAAATAACGTAGGGACCTTTTGTTTTCTGTTTGATTACCTTTATGTGGCTTTTAATTAGAGAAGTGAAGAGGTTAGTTGGGAGAGCTGAATACTTCAGTACAGAGGAAAAGTTTTCTCACATTAATTAAAGCTTCTGTTGGTTAGCTCATGCCTTCATTTTCAGTATTTGGTAATGAAAAGATGAAGGGAAGCAATGTTAACTTGTGCAGTGTGGAAGGAAGGAATCCTGTGTGCTGTCTCAGGTGTTTCTGGGCCAACAGACTGAAAATCAGAACTGATTTTTACTATTTCCATTTGCTCCCTCAGTTGTAATATGAATGGTCATATTTCTGAACCAATTCAAGCGTTAACAGCTGTCGGGTGGTGATTAGTAAACATCAAAAGCCTTTAGCTCTCTGATATTCTTAAATACAGTGTTTGTTGAAGCTAAACGTTTGTCAAAATGTGTTCACTGTTTTGTTCAAGGTATTGGAGGGTGTGGAAGCTCATGCAATGTTCAAGCCCTCAGTTTCTAGAGGGATGAAAGAATGCCCTGTTAGTAATCAGCAGCAGTCCTCCATGGTTCATCAGTGTTTAAGGCTTTATTTGTCCCTTTTTCTAAAAAGTATTGCTTAGGAAACGTATTGTCTTTTATATAATTAATTTGCTACAAATTACTCTCTTTTTTTCAACAGATGCCATGTGAATACCTCTCTCTGGATGCAATGGAAAAATGGATCATTTGTGAGTAAAATATTCTAAAACAGCTTGTGGTTGTATTAAAAAAAATAGTTAACATTTAAAAGACCACTTGTTTTTCTGTACTGTACAAAAGCTGTTGTATTCAAATTAGATTCTAGATAACTCGATTAAATCTCATTTGCATGTATAATACTTCTACATGCAGTGAAGTTAGACTTCAGCATATGATGGAATGAGGTTTGTCATCAATTTATTCCAGACTTTGACTGAAAGTGAGGGTTTTAGTAATTCTGATGAAAATAGCTGAGTAGTATCAGCATTAAGTGATTCATGTTACAAAAATATTTCCACTAGAACAGTGTGGGGTATTTTTTTAATATATAAAATGATGTTATCCATTAAACAGTTTATCAATGAACTATCTTAACTATTTAAGAGAAAATGTGTAATAATCTCACTGTTCTCTTACTGTCTTTGTGCATCTGGTTTGTGACACACATCAATGTGAACTTTTGAAGTCGGATTTATTTTGTGCCATGGAATCCTAAATAGTGATGCTACAGCTTTGAACCTTTGGAAACTTGCACTTCAAAGCAGCTCTTGCTTGGCTCTGTTCCGAGATGAAGTATTCCATATTCACAAAGCTGCAGAAGACTTGTTTGTAAACATACGAGGGTGAGTTTACATTCTCTCTTTCTCCTTTCAGAACCTCTGTTAAAAAAGTATCATTTCTTGAAGAACTGTTTTGAAAATGGTACTTCTACTTCATATAAATTCTGCTTGAGGATAGTCAGTACACAAACATTTTTGCTTAGTATCTCGACTGTTTCTTTAATGCATAACTTCCAGGAGCCTGATTTCATAACCATCATGCCTTTTTTTAATCTCAGTTCTGAAAAAGTCTGGTGAATCACTCTCTGAAATGGCAAAAGTTAAAATTAATGATCTCGCCCACAAATCTTAATCTAGGGAAGAGAAATGATGTCGTGAATGCAGAGTCGTCTTGAGAAGTTGCAACTGTCTCCCACTGCAATATATCATACGAGAACTCAGGCAGTGACAAAGTTGAGGTCTCTACCAGCTAATACCAGGGACCACTTTGGTGGAGAGTATTTTTGGTTTGGATATCCAGTTTTAACGTTTAGCTCTGAGTAGGGAAATAAGTCTTGTGTGAGCTTTTCGCTGTATCCTGCTTACTATGGCGTGGAAGCTTCTCACAGCTTGCAGCTCTTTCTAAATTGTGCTACTGATACTTATTACCATATTGGATTGTTTTTTACTTGCAGCTACAACAAGCGTATTAATGACATCAGAGAGTGCAAAGAAGCCGCTGTTTCACATGCGTAAGTGTCCTACAAAGTTTTCCTGACAGATTTTAGTGTTGTTTTTCTTAGTGAGGTTACAAAGAATGTATAAACAGGATTTGTTGAATGCTGAATGAATTGTGCATTTTCAAATGAGATCGTGTACTGATTGTCCTTTTAAATCTGGGTTTGCTTAATGCTATCGATTCAACATCCCAAGTTTTAGATTGTTTTTCAAATTTTCAAGACAGAAGCATTTAGTTTATATATTCTCCAGTTCTTGTCTAATTACTTTATGTGCGTGCAAACTAAATAGAAATGTTTTAGCGGAGTCAAATGCAAATCACACACCGAGGCAGACGACTTAGGTTTTAAATTTACTCGTACTTCAGGAACATACAGCATTGGTGGTGGGGATGCCCATTTTCATTGAACCACATCCTTTGAAATACTGAGCTTTTGAAGTTGGTATGATATGAGCTGCCTGTGCTTGGGATAAAATGTTTGGAAAAATCAAGTGTTCTGTGGTTATTCTGTGGAATCATCATCTGTGGATGATGTTTCGGTTTGTTCTTTTGATGCAGCGGTTCAATGCATAGAGAGAGACGCAAGTTTTTACGTTCTGCACTCAAAGAACTGGCTACTGTCCTGTCTGATCAGCCAGGCCTCTTGGGTCCCAAGGTAATTATAGTTCTCATGTTTTGCATTTATGCAGTCTTACAGTGTGTTTCTCAGTGATAATATGACATTTAGTTTGGTATCTCAGTGATAATATGACATTTAAAACCTACTGTGGTTTTAAGAGTCTTTGGTTTAGACACTAGTTGCCTCTTAGTGTACACAAGGTGTCCAGCTGTTGTATATATCCATAAGCTTGTGAACAACTTTTCTTTTTCAGGCACTTTTTGTATTTATGGCATTATCCTTTGCCCGTGATGAAATTATTTGGCTGCTTCGTCATGCAGATAATATGCCAAAGAAGAGCGCAGATGATTTCATAGATAAGTATGTTAACAATTTTTAGTGTGATACCTTAAGTATTTATGAAAATTTCACAGATGAAACGCATTTGAAGGAAAGGGAATCTGGGGAAAGGATGGCTCTATGGAGGAGTTGGGACTGTTCAGAAAATCTTTACATGGGAATACCAGAAACGGAAGCACATCAGTGAAAGTTTGTTTTCTCTAGAACATGTATTTATAAAATAAAAATATTTTATAAAAGTTTGATGCATTTTTCTCCTGTGAGAAAGCAAAACAAAAAAAAAAAGCTTTCTCATGTGTCTTCATTGTTACTGATTTGCATTGAACAAATTAGTGGTGGCGGGAAGGAAACTAAGAGCTTGATGCGTTGATTTGTAGAAGGTCCCCTGCATTGTAGCAATACTGTGTTTTAAATAAGATTTATTTATATAATACGGCATTAGTGTCGTCATAAACAGAAGGTAAAAATGAGAAACGGGTTTAAGAGATTTATGAGGATAGGCAGAAGGGCACTAGTTTTCTGTGAGGTCTTTTCAAGATTGTTGAACACAAGATTGAACTGAAAGTCTGTGTATTGACCGCAGGTGTTTAAACAACAAGTGACAATCACAAGGTTATTTCTAAAGCTGGAGGAGGAGAACCTTGGGTTTTCTTCACTGGACTAGGTGCTAGGGATGGAGGTCCCACAGCCTCTCTGAAACAACCTGTGCAAGTATTTAACCATCCTCCTGGTTTTAAAAAGCAAACAAACCAAAACCAACCCAACAGAAAAGCAGTTATTACAGTCGTATTTTTCAGATTTAACCACTTTTTGAGAATTTTTTTTTTTTTCAAATTGAGCATTATAGAAGGGCTTCTTCAAAAAATAAGTGGAAAGTTATACAAACCTTTGAGGATTACTGTGAGGGCATCCTGCTACTTTATCTCCTGTTGAGTGGATTTTACCTTGTAGAGAAAATCACCTTTGTAAACTCACTTTACAATGTGAAAAAGTATTTTCATACAGAAATTTTAGCGGGGCCTGTTGCGATAGGACTGGGGTAATGGTTTTAAACTAAAAGAGCGTAGATTTAGGCTAGATATAAGGAAGAAATTTTTTACCATGAGGGTGGTGGAACACTGGCACAGGTTGCCCAGGGAGGCGGTAGGTTCCCCATCCCTGGAAACATTCAAGGTCAGGTTGGACGGGGCTCTGGGCAACCTGATCGAGTTGAAGATGTCCCTGCTCCTTGCAGGGGGTTGGACTGGATGACCTTTCAAGGTCCCTTCCAACCCAAACTATTCTATGATTCTATGAAATTGCCTATTAATAATAGTTTTAAAAGCAAGATATGGAAATCCCCTCGAGAAGCATTCCACTGGTAGAAATTGTTTTTAATATTTTGGGATGTTTTCCTCTTTGTAAGCCTTTCCTTGTCGTCTTGCCTAGACACATAGCCGAGCTAATATTCTACATGGAGGAGCTCAGAGCACACGTGCGAAAATACGGACCCGTGATGCAGAGATACTATGTACAGTATCTCTCTGGCTTTGATGCAGTGGTGTTAAATGAGCTTGTTCAGGTATGTCAGGACTTTGATTTTTGGGTTCTCAAATCTTTAAAAAGGGCTTTTTGTCCAAAATGTCTTTATGAAATGCATCCTGGTTTGTGATTTGGATGAATGTTACGGAATAAGGCACATAATAACTCAATTTGCTGTTTAATTCTGGGATTTAGAGTTGTACTTTTGGCTGTTATATGAATACTTAAATTTTATTAAGCAATGTTATGTTTAGAGGCAACGAAACGAGTACTGCCACGGAAGGAACCTTGTAGAAACTTTCTTCCTTAGCCTTACAAAGAAATGGTAGGCTTTCAGATCTGCTCTGGTTTTATTGCCCAGTGACCACGAGATGGAGCCCAAATTTTGTGGCTAGTTCAGCTACTCAAACTTGCCAAGTTTGGACTGGAAGCTTTTTTGTTGTGTTCAAAAAATAATTTCACTCTTCAAGCATTACATCAATTACCAGAACTTACATACTCAACCGTTTATTTAAACGAACTATTTAAACAGTTTAAATACCAGTTTGTTTAAATTATTAAGTGTAACTGAATCCTTGGGTTTACTTTCAGTACACAAATAACTCTATTTGGGGCTTTTTTGCTTATAATTCTATATACTTACATGTTAACAGATTTTTTTTTTAGAGTGACAGAATTAAATATTTTTGACATTTGTCATCGATTCCCGAGAAATTATTTTCTAGATTTAGTAAATGACTTCTAAGTGTTGTAGAAGTGGCACAAGTGTTCTGTGTTTGGATAGAATAATCCTTAGGATCAAACTGAAATGAGGAAAAAAAAAAATGGCTTGAATTTTAGTTGTAGTTAATTCATAACAGGTATCAAGCACAAGAGTAGACAAGTGATTGAGTGATAACTTGGATTTTTTCAGCCTTTAGGTTAAAATGTCAGCCATAGCTGGAATTTTGAGAAACTCCTGTATTGCATTATTTATTAGAGATTTGATGTTATCAGTTGCTGAAACTGCTTTTTCATCAACTGTTGCATTTTGTGAGATTTGAAAACTTGATAGCCCATCTTTCAGTCATTGAAGTCAACGTTAGTAAGAAACTGTTTTGTGGGAAGCAAAGTGATGCTGACTTGGGCTCCGTTATATCCTGCCATGGCCAAATTTTCTTTGCAGACAGATCAGGTGCCTGTAGAGGTTAGAAAAATGTTTGTTGTCTGATGGATAACAGGAAAATGTTTGGTGTCCGTATTGTAAATGACTTTTGAAATAATAACAACAACAACATTTATTTTAGAACCTTTCAGTGTGCCCAGAGGATGAATCAATCATCATGTCATCTTTTGTGAACACAATGACTTCACTAAGCGTGAAACAAGGTAAGTTGAAATGAACTTGGGGAAATGGTAACAGAAGGGCGGATTCCTCTGGAAAGCTTCATCGTTTTTTGTTTCGTGCAATCAGTAGCAGCAGATCACTTGCATAAATTGAACTTGTTCCCTCGTTTCTCTTTCATTACAGTATCTGCTTCTTGTTGTGTGTCCCTTTTCCAGGGCAGCTCTATGCAGATAGAGCTTTTGAAGAATGCTGTTGGGAAGTAATCCTACCTTTTAATTTAAAAAGCATATTACAAGTGGTTTGATCTAGGTTTTTTAATCCCTATTAGCGTGGCTGTGCTGGATTGAAATTCTTAGGTAAAAGCATGAGGTTCAGTACCCAAGTAACTCTTGAGTACTTTGGGGTTGTTTAGAAGGTCTGATGAGTTATATATGAATTTGTAGTTGTTTTCCTAAAGGTTTTACGTTCTGTATTTTTCCCTGATGCAGTTGAAGATGGCGAGGTATTTGACTTCAGAGGAATGAGATTAGATTGGTTTAGATTACAGGTAAGAATTTGTAAATATGTATGACACTTTACTAGCTTAAACCCAAAACGTTTAATAGATCACTGCTCTTCTAGATTATTCTCACACTCTAAGTGGATGACAGGCTATCAAAGGATAACCTCCTCCTTTAAAATCAAAGAAATACGTAAGCAGATAACTTGCTGCATTTTGATGTAACTCTGTCTGCATTGCATACTTTTTTTTCAAATTGCTCTTTGGGGTGTTTGTAACAGTTCCGAAATAGAACGTGTTGAGTCTATCCACGGGTGTCCTACACATACTGTAATCAGTATTTAACCTTTATATTGGGCAATAGCAATGGAATTTGCAAAAAAAGCAGCTGTAGATGCAGCATAAATCTTTTTCTGTGTCTTTCCAGGCCTACACCAGTGTTTCTAAAGCTTCGCTTAGTCTTGCAGACCATAAAGAACTAGGAAAAATGATGAACACAATCATTTTCCACACAAAAATGGTAGATTCTTTGGTGGAGATGTTGGTTGAAACCTCGGACCTTTCTATATTTTGGTATGTTACTAACCTGACTATAGAAGCTTTTTATTACTTACTGCTTAATTTGTCCTTGCAAGTGTAATTTTTAAATAGCAAACTTTGTAGGAAGAGAGGCCAGTGGGAGAATCAATTAGAATGTCTAGTTTCCATCTGAATTAATTTGATAAAGGTATTTCTGAAGATCTGTCAGAGAGATTCTTCAAGCAGTCACGTAATTGATCTGGGGTCATTTGCAGATTCTTCCTTAATACATTTTTTGGAAAAGGTACAAGTTTTTGCAGTGCCTATGTGGCAAAGATCAGAATAAAATACGGTAGTAATAATAATAATAATAATAATAGAGAGATGCTAATAAAATGCATAACTACAAATCTGACACAGCATATTTGATTTGTGTGAAGTAGACTTTATTTGCAGCAAAAATATGTACGTATTCCATTTAAATGTCTCTTTCTGATCAGTTTTTATAGTCGTGCTTTTGAGAAGATGTTTCAGCAGTGTTTGGAGCTTCCCTCTCAGTCAAGATACTCAATTGCATTCCCACTGCTTTGTACTCATTTTATGAGCTGCACCCATGAACTATGCCCAGAAGAGGTAATTTTTAAATATATTGTCTTAGTTATTTTCATCTCCTGTTTAAAGTAGAGAGCACTAGAGCTGAACACTGCAAGCGGGTGTTTGCTACAGCAATATAAGGTTCAAGGGAGGAGAGTTGTAAAAAGAGAAGTAAAACACGTACGTACCTTATGTGATTCTTCACCCATAGATCTCAAAATCCTTTTCTGACATGAGTAAGTATTATCTTTGCTTTAGAGAGAGATTAAACTGAGGTACAAAGGTTAGGTGACTTTTCTGGGGTCATTCAGGCTTAGATGCTAATAAATCCCATATGCCTATTAAAATTTAGAAGCAACAGGTTTTTCTTTCGAATGGTTCATAAACGTATAGTTAGAAAAAGCAAATAGGAAGTTGGGAGTTCTGTAAGTCTTGGCATGAATAGTGTTTCTTTTGTAAGATTTAAAAAAAAAAAATCCCAAGTGATTTATAGTATAATGCAAGCATTCATTTTGGTCAGAACTGGGTAATGCAAGCCCTCTTTGCTTAGAATTAGAAATGAAACAATGTTGCTTAAAGTAATGGACCCTTTGTTAAGGGAAGTAGTTTGATTCTGAGGAAATTCCTTCTATTTTTGTTGCAATGAAATAGATCCTTTAGTACATTTCCTGTATGTCCATTGACTTTGCAATTACTCTGAGGCTTAACTTGGCCAGTTTCATGTAGTGCTCATGAAAGTGTGTTTTCATTCTTAACAGTGCTTATCTGAAACAATTAGATGACTAAGACCTATTGTAATATGCATGATGTGGGTTTTTCTTACTTAAACATTAAATCCTCTTCTGCTAAACTTCATCTCAATATATGTATATATCATTATTTTCTCTGCATACTTTGCTTTAAACAGCTGCAAACTCCATTTATACTAGACAACCACTAAGAGTTTCCAGGAGAGCTTCCCTTCAGGACAAGAGTTGTCTTTCAGAACAATTACAGTAACAGTAAAGAATCAGTAGCCAAAGCTCACTGTACGCTACTTACTGTGAATTCAACTGTTTTGCCACAGCCAGCAGAACTTTGAATTCAATATCTGAATTGTATGACTTGGTAACTGTTATCATTTTGGAAAAATATCTTCGCTGTACTGCGTACAATGTGGTAGTGTGGCTGTTAGAGAGTAAACATTAGTTGTGAGAGAAGGATTTCAGCGAGACAGAGGCTCTACTTGTGCAGATCCAGTGACAAAGGAACTGAATCCAGAAATTAGTGCAGCAGGGCTTCGTTATTGACTTGTTCAGTGGTATGAAGGACAGTGCTTTCTCTATAGCCTGAGTTGCATGCTCCTTTTCTCCTGGATTTAGTACTGGTACAAATTAATGAAGAAGAGATTCACAGAAACCCTGAGTATTGGACATGTTAAAGTGGATTCGGTCCAAAATTAAACACGAAAACCTAGTTTTTAAAATCTATTTTGCCTCCTTTTAAAGAAAATGTTTTATGAAATATAGTAAGCAAAATATTTGTAATTATAATATGCCATATCAGTGACTTTGAAAATTTCATATTTCAAGTTGCTTCCAAAAAAAAAAAAAAAATCCTAGAGCTGAGACTGAGGACTAATTAATTTATTATTTCTCATACCCTAGTTATACAATTTAGTGAACTGTTATCTGCAGTTCAGTGTGTCCTGTGTGAATATAGTAGGAGTAATAGGAAACTGAAAATCAAACTTCCTTTTTTTTCTTCTTTAACAGCGACATCATATTGGAGATCGTAGTCTTTCCTTGTGTAACATGTTCTTGGATGAAATGGCTAAGCAAGCTCGAAATCTTATCACAGACATTTGCACAGAACAATGTACACTGAGTGATCAGGTGAGTGTAGGCGTGTCTATTTTAATTCTCCTTTGAGATTTCTCAGTTTGACTTTCTGAATTTTCATGGTTCTATTTCCTGTTCACTTTTTTTTTTCCTCTGTTTTGGGGAAGTTTTCTGTTTATAAAATGGAAGGTGATTTGAGGAAGATTTTTTAGTAATAGAATTGTGTAGTTTACAGTAGTCAAAGGAAGAATGTATTACTTGTGTGATGAAGTCTCCACCTGGACCATAAACTTATTTTGTATCTTGTGGCTGCTAAAAAGTTGGATTTTAATTTGGAGGGGATATTTTTTTTTTTTTCATTTACTAGTTGCTGCCAAAGCATTGTGCCAAAACCATCAGTCAAGCAGTGAACAAAAAGTCAAAAAAACAGACTGGAAAGAAAGGAGAACCTGAAAGGGAGAAACCAGGAGTAGAAAGCATGAGGAAAAACAGATTGGTTGTGACAAAGTAAGCCACCTCTTCTGTTCCTTTCACCTTGAATCTCACGTCAAAACATGTGTGGTTTACATATTGAATGCTTCTTGCTTAATTTGAGTTAGTTTAATTGACTGTAAATACGACAGCTTTGTAGTTAGTGAGCAAATGATGCTTCTGTGGCTTGTATAGAGACTGAATTCTGTTAAATAGAGCAACAGGAATGTGTGTCTCTTGAATTTATCCCCTTGGCTGTTTCCTTTGCTGAGCAGAAAGGATCCCCATGCTGCAGCTAGATATAGTCCTATTAATGGTTGTGGAAGTGGGAGTCCAAGGAGTGGATGGCATCTTCAATCCTGCCTTGTTTTAACAGGAAGGTTTCCTTGTTAGTGGCTATAGAAAAATGGAAAACACCAGCAAATCAATAACAAAACCAAAAAACCCACCTGAAAGAGAGAAGGGGATAGATTAATAAATACAGTTTGGGGTGTAAGAGATGACAGGGCAGGAAAAGGCAGAAGATAATTGTTAGGAGAGATCAGAGGAAAAGATGGTAAAAAGTATGAAGAGGAAGGAAACTAAGAAAAGGAAACAATAAATGTTTAGTGTTGCAGCTGGGGGTGCCTAAACACAGTCACTGCTGAAAGGGAAGTGGTTTTGCTACAGTAGCAACAACCAGACATCAGAGAACTGTAAAGCTTAGAGAAGCTGAGGGAAAAGAACTTACTTGTGGGTTTAGATTTCTTCCGCCAATATTTTTAGGTTTTTAGTACTGGCTAGTAGCAAGCATTACTTGTATTGTTTAGTTCAGTTAGGAAAAAAAAACACCTGAACAGACTGTTCTTTTCGACAAAAATATACATATTTTTTTATATATATATATATATATATATATATATATATATATATAAAATGTATGTATCTCTCTCGCATCACTGTGTGTGCTGCAGATCAGTATGCAGTTGTAGGATGTGTTCTTACCCTAAATAGTTTTTTAAATAAGCTAGAAAAGTGTCTCAAAACAGAAAAAGATAACGAAAGGAAGAGTTAGAGCTGTACCTGCTCTTGAGGCATCTTCCATCCAGTGTGTGCTTTCCATGATAATATGTACTTAATGTTACATAAAATATTTTTCTTAATTTCTTGTTGCCTGTTCTTAAAGCCTGGACAAACTGCACACCGCACTTTCTGAGCTCTGCTTCTCAATCAATTACGTACCGAACATGGTGGTTTGGGAACACACGTTTACCCCAAGAGAATATTTAACGTCTCACCTGGAAATCCGCTTTACCAAGTAAGAAACGAAGTTAGAAATATTCACCTACAAGATAAGTCTTTGTTGATTTGATGTTGGAAGTATTGTGTACTTACTACATAAAACTAGTTTTTTAAAAGTGGATTACGAAACTCGAAAGTCAAATTCCAACTAAAATTACAATTGGGTTATATGTGCAGCCTTATACAATTGTTAGTTCCTATTTTAAAGCAAACTATATTGAAATGCATGTTATCTATTTAACAGCCTGATCCTGCGTTCCTAGTCCTGTGTATTTTGGAGGAGTTGGTGATGCTTATTTTTAGGCAGTTGTAAAGATTGTCTTCCCACCGTTCTTTTGCACAGTGCTGGATTGTTTCAAGTGTTTGAGTTTACTGGCTTGCTGAAAGGAAATCTAAAAATCAGAACTCAAGACCTGACAAAGCCAACTGAGAAGATATTTTAATTAGCTCTTTTTTTCTTAAAATAAAAAGTGTTGCCACTTGATGTTCCTCTCCTTACTTTGATCTTCCCGTTGTTACTTACAGAAGTAGGCAAATGGCAACTTCTGGAAAGGACTTGATATGAAAACAGCCATATCCTAGTTGTATTTTATGCCTAGGATTACTAGTTACGTATTGCAAGCAGGGTGTAAAGACTTAGTAAGTTTTAATCACGAAGACATAATATTAGGTCACTAGAACACTCCATCTTTCAAGTAAGACAAGGTGGCATAAAAGCGAAGGTAACTTCATGACTTTGTAAGAAGTCAGCTGTGATCTTCAGGTTTATGAACTTAGACCAGTGTTGGTCATTTGTGCTTATTTTTTTTAATTTTGGAGGGGTTTGGCTTGTGGATTGGGGCTGAAGCCACAGGCAGATGATTTTCAGAGGCTGCTTTCCTTTTTCTTGCCTAACGAAAGTAATGAGACTTGTTAGCCAAAGAATAAATGTTCAATTTCTAATTATTTTTCAGATAATTAAGTGGGATTTCTTCCAGAGGCTTGTAATTTACCTTTAAATAAAGTGTTAAGTGTTTCAATGTTAGGAGGTTTTTTGTTTACTGTTCTAACCTGCTCTATTTCATGGACTAGAGCTTATTATTATGCCCCTTAATCTTGTAATAATACCAATTTTGAATTGATTTAAAAAAAAGAGGGACTACCTCAGAAGTAAACTGTGAAAATTGACTTCGTTACACATTTCCAAGCAACAACGAAAATGTTACTTAAATAAGCTGATGTTCTCCTCCAGAATAACTTAAGCTTTGCTCTGAAAGTCTGAGACCATACCAGCCTAAAAGGAATACAAGTACTTGCTCACTAAGAAGACTTTGCTTTAGGGACCCCCTGGTACGGTTTGCTTGAGGGCCTGGTTTCAGTGAGCTGCTGAGTCAAGTCCACGTCCATTTATGTTAAAAGGGAATATACAGCCCTTTGTGCAGCAGCCTGAAAGCTAGCCTGATGGATAGGACATCTATTATTAAAAGCCTGGTTTTATTTATAATGAGAATTTGAACAAATCAAAGTATGTCCTGCAATTTCTTGACTTTGTGATTAAAGATAGGAATAACTGTGCCAGCTAAAGGGTTGGTTTTCATTAATAAGATTCCTATTTATTTACCTGACGTATACCCGAATTTTTAAAATTGTGTATACAAATATAACTGAAGCTTACCTACCAAATGATATAAAAATATTTCCTTTTATCTCCTAACGAGATAATTGCTGAGAGGCATTAGCTGTTGAAAGCAGAGCTTCTGATAACTTTCTTGAGAAATTATTTAAAACAGTTAAAGTGTAATTTTTTAAAAAAGTATGCTCTAAGAAAGCTGTGTTGCAAAAGAGATGAGATCTTACAAGATAACTGAGATTTTTTTTTTTAATACTGCGTGATGAGCTGAGGCAGAAAGAAGAGAGACTAAATGGTGTGGTCTGTGTCTTGCCAAATGTGGGCACTCAAATACAGTGGGTGTAGTTAATATCACAAGATATTGAGACACGCCTTAAAATATGCAAAGCAACACAAGATAGAAGTTTGAATATTTTCAATTCATACTTAATTATAGCTATATGATTTTTTTTACATATACTTCAAACTAAAACTATGACAGCAACTTTGGTCACAGAATTTTCGCCTTAGTATGCTTTGAACATTTTAATACATCATTGCTTTTCCATTTCCAAGAAGTTTTGCATTTTAAAAGACTTTAATTTATTTACCAAAGTAGTTGTAATATAAGTCTTCCACATTGTGGATTGCCCTTATATGTGAGGCGGGGGGAAGCTTTATTTTAAAAATACTCAGTGATTATTCTTACAGTCTCATGAAAATTTTTGCTGGAACCATGAATACAGTTGACTTTGGCATCTAGAACCATTTTTAAAAGGGCTGATACAGTATATTCATTGATTAGAGTTTTATACTTGCAGACTGGAGAAATATTCAGATAAAAACTTGTGAGTATAAAATCATTTTATATCTGTATCTTTGTTTAATGTTATTAATAAATGCAATGTATTTGTTTCCAATTTTTTTGTCTCTAAAAGGTCAATTGTTGGAATGACTATGTATAATCAAGCAACACAAGAGATTGCCAAGCCTTCAGAGCTGTTAACCAGTGTAAGAGCCTATATGACAGTCCTCCAGTCAATTGAAAATTATGTACAGATCGACATTACACGAGTATTTAACAATGTCCTGCTGCAGCAAACCCAGCATTTAGACAGTCATGGTGAGCCAACCATTACCAGCCTGTACACAAATTGGTAAGTAATCATATGAACACTTGTTGCAAGCTTTTTATATTATTTTTATTTCATTAAATATCTGGAATTGGAGAAAGTAGAGTTGTTTGAAATTTCCTTAAGTTTCTGATTTCACAAACTTCTCCCAGTACCTGCTAAGAGCACTGTAAGGTTTGCCTATTGTGAAATTCACTTTCAGTAGTGAGGAGGTGTAGAGTAAGACACAGATATCAGCTGAACTATGAAAGTAAAACTTTAGTCTATAGGCTTTGCTGTCCCTTGTCACACAAGCCTGCTTCATCTGTACAGGGTATCTATGGGCATGTCTCTTTTCATCTAAAACCCTTTCCCTTTCTGATAAGGTATTTGGAAACTTTGCTACGGCAAGTTAGCAACGGTCACATAGCCTATTTTCCAGCCATGAAGGCATTTGTGAATTTGCCTACAGAAAACGAGTTGACATTTAATGCTGAGGAATACTCTGACATATCAGGTAAACTTTGATGTTTCTACTGAATGTTTGTGAGGGATAGTTAGTGTATGCTTGAGTAATTGGAACAACAGCAACTCTTAGAGCGTTCTGTTATAGACAGCATTTGTCAACCTTCAGGAGTATTTTAAGTACTTTTTATTTGTGCTACTTTTATGTCTTGAGAGAGCTCGCTTTTCCTATTTTTGGTCAAAGTGGAGTTGTTGCTTTTAAGCTGCAGAGATAGGCGTATGATGTGTTGGTGACTGCTGCTTCAGTTCCATTATGGAACAAGTTCTCGTATCGAAAATTCTGCTTGATGGTAAAATATTTTAGCACTTAAAGCATCATTGCTAGATCCATGATGGGCATGCAATAACTGAGAAGGAATGTTTGAAGTACAACAGTTTGTTTTATTTCTCAGAAATGAGAGCCCTTTCTGAACTTCTGGGACCATATGGCATGAAGTTCCTAAGTGAAAGTCTGATGTGGCACATTTCTTCACAGGTTGCTGAGCTTAAGGTAACCTTGGGAAACTGGTGGGTGGGAAGGTGTGTAGTTTTCTGCTTAAGCTTCCTTTCAGATATTTAATAGCTATGCTCCTAATATGCATGCCATCTTTTTGACACAACTGCATCAAACAAACCGATAAAGCTGTGAATTCTGCTCTTACTTTGTAGTACATTTGCACACGTAGTACGTGTGTATCCCACATTCTTCAACAGCTGAATGGGCAGGACTTTATGCAGGCTCTGATTTCCATGTTAGATACCCTCAGTTAGGAGTCAAGTCTCTATTTATCATCAATGGGAGGAGAAATCTTTTTCAAGATCTCTAGGTGCTTGCAAAGCGCTCACCCAACTCTGTTGACTCTCAAAACTTGAAAAGCTCAAATGTATCTTAGTCATCTACAAGGACTTACTTTCTTTACCATGTGTGTTAGCATCTGTTGTTCAGTCTACACGGATGGGAGACTTCAAGTCTTTTTTCTTGGTTAGTTTTCCTCCGTTTTAGACATATCTTTCCCTCTGGCTGAACAGTATCCATGTATTATAAATGTCTGTATTCTCATAAATAAACCTGATACCTGCAGCAACACAAACAAATCATAGAGTTGGTGCCATGAAAAAACATTGGAAATACGGGCATGTCAAGGGAGCTAGTTACGTGTATATTCAAAATAATGAACAATGACAGGGGAAGCACTTGGTGCCTATGTAATTAACTCTTTCTGGAAAGAGGATTTAATACATTTAATAACATGTACTACTTTCCCAGAATAGTCATACTGTTAAAATGACACTAACTGGCATATATTTGCTTTTCATATGACTTACTCTTTTAGTGTCATTTCCAAATTGAATTCCAAGTTGTTATTACATCTCATCTTAAATTTATTTAACCACTAATTACAATGAGGAGTTTTTCTGTAACTATTCGTGCGTGCTGTTTTTTAACATGCACATGAATACTTGAGATCTAAGGAACTTCCTTTTTTTTTTTCTTCAACAACAATTTATTATTATTAGCATACCAGGCCTTTAAAAGTGTATGTTTTTAATATATCCCATGTTACAGTTTCAAGGATCTTATTCATTATGCTCATTCCAATTCTTGAGTTTTAGGATGAGACTTCCCAGGTGAGAAAACCAGGATTTGAAGGTTAAATTCTGTAACTCCTGGCTATGCACCAAGTGACATCCGTCACGTTTCAAGTAAAACACAAAGCCATTGGGCAGGTGTTTGGTTGCTGCTGTATTTGTCCACTTAATGTAGAGTTGTCACACTTCCTCAAAACCAGCATGTCTGATATTGTAGCTCTGTGTATTTTTTTTTAAAAAGCAACTCTAAAATTGTCACTGAGATTTGTTGTTTTCTGATACTGCTAAGGATAAGCAGAACATAATGTAGATCCACGTGCACGTGACCACATATTTGGAGGAAAAAAATAAAGTAATAAAATGTTCATCTCTTTGGCTGAGATGCAGTTGGCTTAGCGAGAGAGCACTGAGAAACATCTGTGTTTGGGGGAAGGAAGCAACAAGAGGATAGAATGGGGAATTTATTAAGAGTAGGGTTCAACACGCTTGCTTTGCTTCCCGCAGTGGGACCAGGTGTTGGGTTTATATCTATCAAGTTTAAGACTGGGGCAAGGAGGGGAAGTTTGCCTCATTTAAGTAACTATTTGAACTGTAGTCCAGCCTGTTCCTTTTAAACCTTAAACTAATACGCAGGTTATTTTTTGTAAAGCTGAAAGCTTGACTCAGTAACAATGTGCGTGGGCTATTGCCTTCAATCTTGCATTCTGGAGAGTGTTGAGGGATTAAAATTAAAATGCCACATATCTGCCAAGTTCTGATACATCGGTTGGTTTAAAATTGCCCATCTTGATTTCAGTGCAAACCAGTCTTGCTTTGGCTTTCAGCATAGAAGTGTATCTTGTGTGTCTATGTGCACGCACACGTGCACTCGTTCTTGGAGGTGGTGAGTTTGCTACGTCTTGTATAGCTTATTTCCTTCCTTGCTTCTCACTGGAGATAAGAAGAATGAAAGTGGGAAGACTGGGTGGATTATGGATAGACTTGAGTTTATGGGAATAGCACGACCATGACACAGTGCAATTGAATCTGAGAGGTCTAAGCTGTTGGACAGGTCTGCTTTGCACAGGCTAGCTGACTAGGAGGTGGGAGAAACACAGACCACCATTTCACAGAATCACAGAATCAACCAGGTTGGAAGAGACCTCAGGGATCATCGAGTCCAACCGTTGCCCTGACACCACCCTGTCAACTAGACCATGGCACTAAGGGCCATGTCCAGTCTTTTCTTAAACACCTCCAGAGATGGTGACTCCACCACCTCCCCGGGCAGCCCCTTCCAATGGCTAATAACACCTTCTGAAAAGAAATTCTTCCTAATGTCCAACCTGACCCTCCCCTGGCAAAGCTTGAGGCTGTGTCCTCTTGTCCTATCGCTAGTTGCCCGGGAGAAGAGGCCAACTCCCACTTCACTACAACCTCCCTTCAGGTAGTTGTAGACTGCAATAAGGTCACCTCTGAGCCTTCTCTTCTCCAGGCTAAACACCCCCAGCTCCCTCAGCCGTTCCTCGTAGGTCAGACCCTCCAGACCCTTCACCAGCTTGGTCGCCCTCCTCTGGACTTGCTCCAACACCTCAACATCTTTCTTGAAGTGCGGGGCCCAGAACTGGACACAGGATTCAAGGTGCGGCCTCACCAGTGCCCAGTACAGAGGGACGATCACTTCCCCAGACCGGCTGGCTACACTATTCCTAATAGAGGCCAGGATGCCATTGGCCTTCTTGGCCACCTGGGCACACTGCTGGCTCATGTTTAGCTGGCTGTCGATCAGCACCCCCAGGTCTCTTTCCACCGGGCCGCTTTCTAACCACTCTTCCCCCAGCCTGTAGCGCTGCAGGGGGTTGTTGTGGCCCAAGTGTAAGACCCGGCACTTGTTCTTGTTGAACCTCATGCCGTTGGTCTCGGCCCATCTATCCAACCTGTCCAGACCCCTCTGTAGGGCCTTCCTACCCTCCAGCAGATCGACACTCCCACCCAGCTTGGTGTCATCTGCAAATTCACTGAGGGTGCACTCAATCCCTACATCTAGATCATCTCTAAAGATATTGAACAGCACCGGCCCCAGAACTGAGCCCTGGGGAACACCGCTAGTGACCGGCCGCCATTTATTTCATAGCAGTATTATAGTTTAAGTTTTGTTGTTTTTTTCTCCTCCTGTGGTCAGTCACAGGAATATTTACTCTGAAATTTAATTTTCATGCTTGCCAGTTGCTATGTTTTGCCCTGTTTTCAGTGTGGGTTGAAGCAAAGTAAAATAAAACTATTGAAGCGGTTAGCAGAACTATTAAAGGTCAAATGTTCTCGGATCCTTAGCAGTAGGTTCCTTCATTTAATGTTCAGAAGCACACAAGATATCTAAATTTTCTTAGCTGCTGGTTATCCTCTGCCTGAAGAGAGAGAATCATATTTTCCAGTTCTGAAATAGGGTACTTTGCATCCAAACTGCAAAAATACTTTTGTGGGGATGAAGTACCTATTTCTTTCTTGAAGAGTGTTTAAAAATACTACTTGGCACAACGTAAGTTCCTCAGCTAGCAAGAAACCCTTTTTGGATCTGACATTTTATAGATGTGATTATGCAATCTATGTAATTTAAATTTAAATCTGATACATATTTGGAGAATGATTTCAGAGAAGTTATTACCTTTACCCTAATGCTAGAAGTTGCACGTATGAGAGCTGTTACAAATTAGAAACAGACACACATTTTCTTTTCTTTTGGTCAAACTGACATGAAAAATATTGCACTTGAGTTTAACTGTTTCAGGCTAAGATGTTGGGACTTGAATGAATGTTTTTATTTTATATTATAATTGAAGAAAATTTCCAGTAAACTGCACCAAGACTTAACAATCTGACCCTTACACTCTTCATTACATCTTTCAATTTTACCAACATGAAATTTCTAATCTTTACAGCATAACCAGTGAAAGGAGCAACCCAAAAGAATGGATTACTTTGAGAATCTGCTTTTTTATTGATATATGTGACTTCTTATAAAAAGCTAAATACCATGAGGAGTTATTGTCTGGGTTTACTGAGTTTCATTCCCTTGTTTTAAGAAGTTGTACACGTTGTCGAATGTGAAAATCAAGTTCCAAGGGGTATCTAATCCTCTGCTTTTTGATTCAGAGTTTGCTTTTGTGTTGAATAGTGTCTGACGATGATACGGATATTGTAGTCCCGTTAAGAACACAGTGGGTCCATCTGTATTGTATGAGTCTAGCTGTCTTGCTGCAAGACTGAAATATCCTAAACCACGCATTTATGCTGTTAACATACTGAAATCTATAGCTGACCTGAATCCTTGCTTCTTTTTAGAAACTTGTGGTGGAGAACGTCGAAGTTCTGACACAAATGAGGACCAGCTTTGACAAGCCAGACCAGATGGCAGCACTCTTCAAAAGATTATCATGTGGGTAACCAGCGAGGTCCTACTAAAGACAGAGGATTGTTTTTTTATCTTTGTCTTTGTAAAGAAAAGGAGAAAAATTAATTTCTCTGTGTTACAGATACAGAAGAAGTAAAATGTATGAGAGCTTGTATAAACTGATGCATCTTTTAAAAAATATTCCAGTCTTCTCGTGTACAGACAGAATGAGATTTCCATGTTAATTAGTGCATGGGCACTATAGTAGTGATGAGCTTGGAGCATCTCTTCAGAGATGATAACACATAGCTATAACAGCATGTGTTTGTAGCTGTAGAGTATGAAACACAAGCTTTTTTGACACACGTTTCTGATTTTATTCCATCACAGTGTAAATTATTGCATTCTTTGGAAGGGTTTTTACATGTAATTGACATTAGTAATTATTTTTAGCAAAAACATTTATTATGAAGAGACATTTTTGACCTCAAGAAAAGACAGAACTAGTGTTAGCATCCAGTATTGGCAGCTGTGTGTAACGGGGATCATTCCATGAAGCAGTTAACAGAATAGTCTTCTGCTGAAAATCTCATTGTCAACTCAGCTATAAAAACCTGCTGAAGCACTGTTTGTTTTGGCTGTTTCATACCTTGCCTTTTTCAGTATTTTGTTAAATGTTTTCTTTCTCTTTTTCGAAGGATTGAGCTTGTAAACATCAACAGGTTCTTGTTCACTGTTCTCATTTTTTTTTCAGCTGTTGACAGTGTTTTGAAGAGAATGACGATTATTGGCGTTATCTTGTCTTTTCGGTCATTGGCACAGGAAGCACTTAGAGATGTAAGAAATAACTGAATAATTTTCATTGTATTTAATTTAATGGAATGATTGGGTATTTGAAGCTTCGCTATTTAGGAATGCTACCTCTTAAAAGACTGCCATGTGGGTAAAATGGCAATACTCAGGTGTAGCTGAACTTTGAATTGTGAGTTGGGGGTGGGGGAATCTACTTTTTGAGTACTGTTTAGAGAAATGTTATGTTGAAGCATCCAGGTTTTAGTCTGAGCACGCCTCTCAGTGTTTTCTGTGTTTAGTACATTTTAAAAGCTTTCATTTCAATGTGTTTGCAAACAGCTTGATTTTGCATTTATTAGACATTAATGTCTTAAATCTACAAACAAATTCATATGCATAAAATAAAAACTCATTTAAAAAAATTAATAAGTCCAGTAAAATAATGGTAGTGTCTAGTTGACCATTAACACAGGAAGTATTTTTTCTCATTTTGTACATGTTTGTGTCTCTTAGGTCTTATCCTACCACATTCCTTTCCTTGTAAGTTCCATCGAGGACTTTAAAGATCACATTCCAAGAGAGACTGACATGAAGGTAGTGTTTGGCTCAAAGGGTGATGGGGTCAGTTTTGGAGCTTACTGAAAGTATGTAAGAGGCAAGACTTTGATGCTTAGTGTGAAAAATCCAGAGACAACACCTTTTTCTTCTAAAGAGCTAAGCAGTTGTGCATCTGCAGCCTCCTAATGTTCTGGGAAAAAAAAAAAAGCCAACTGATAGGATAAGCACAAGTTTCTGTCTGCCTGTGCTCACATTTGAGAGCTTTCATGGAAAGAATTAAGAACCAAATCTATCACGTTAAAACATGACTAAGTGACAAAGGGAAGAACACGGAGCTGCTTTACAGTAACTGATAGAACTAAATGTTTCAAGGACTCTGTGTATATGGTTGGAGCTCTATGCATGTAAGAGCTACAAGTCTGATTTTGACCTTAAATTGAAAATTCTTGTGAACTCACTGTCTGAAATGCTTGGAAAAAAGTTAGCAGCTTACATAAGGTGCCTTGCTTCTGAACGGTAGGAGTAGCAGGAGCCTAGCTGGTTTTTTAGTCTCTTATTGCACCTTGGAGCCTGTGAAGGTTCCCAAGCTTCTTAATGGTATTGTGGCAATTTGTTTTGCAGAAAATGTGTAGTGGGATATACATTTTGCAACTCTTGATTCACTTTTACAGAAACAATTTCTAGAGATCTGCTCTTGAGCAAAGTATGGTTTTTGAGGGCTGGAACATGTTGCTACTCCTGAACTTGAAGTTTACATTTTGCCATTTACTCTCGAGGAAGAAAACTTAAGTTCTGTTGTGTGTGAAGATTCACAAAATAAAAAACATCCTTCTCCTTTTTAAAAGTACATTATATGAACAGTTCAGTAATCACATGCAATTTGAAACTTGCAATGCTGATAAACCAGCCATGAATGTTTGATGTCCCAGAAGACATTGAAATTCAAACCACTATAGAGGAATTCTGTGGAAATGCTGTGGAGAATTGACTTCAAGGATACTGACTCATGATCAAAATTATATCAAAATGATGCCAGTTGCCTTTGCACTTCTCAAGAAAAGCCTTTCTAAAATTCTCACCTATAGTTACAGAGAAAAACATTGATCACCAAAGCATGTTCCATTATTGAACTTGAGGAATCGGCATGCAGAAGAGATGAGAAGGGAAGTTCTCTGCTTACTTTGCTTGATCTTTTCAGAAGGCATCTAACACCCTCTAGTATCAAAGGGGTGCTAAAAAATAGGGTGGGATAAAGGCTGCAACAATAATCATTGAAGACAGTATTTTACCACTGATATTTTTAAGCTGATGATAACAGATCATTTTAAACATCTCAGTGGATCTCTAAAGACATCACTGAACTCATTTGTGTCAGCTTCTGTTCTGGAAGTCACTGGAGTAATTTGCAGTCACTGGAATAAGTGGATGGCAAAAAAAAAGCTGTCTACTGCTAAATAAAACCATGCTGAGGACTGTTCTCTGGCTCATGCATGTAGCACCATCGAGGTGCCTCTGCTTCACATAATGTTTGGCTGTTTGCCTTCTCTGGGTCTGCTGTAGTTCTGCTGTGATTCTTAAATATACTTATTTTGTGTGTAATTTTTCCTAGTTCAAAGTGTCTGAAATAAATTCTAAGTGCTGTGGCCCAGTCCACTATGCTGGTGCTCACATGATACCAACCATAGATGTCACATCTTGTGGTGTGGTGTGATGCCATGTAGGCTTGTTGGAGAGTGCATAGCTTGCCTGGATTATGTTGGAGGACTGTGCATGGAGAAGGAGCCAAACTATGGAGTCTTGTCTGTAGTGCCTGCTGGGAGTACTGGGAACTCTGACATGTGCAACCCCGCAACTTTGCCAGCTCTTTGTCTTGAAAACAGCTTGTTGGAAGGGCCAGAACTGTGCTATGAGCCTGCTACAATTAAGCCCTGTGGACAATTAGCAGCTTATTGTCTGAGCTTTCTCCTGGCCTTGTCGCATACAGCAGTGCAATTGTAGGCAACAAAGGCTTCTTTTGGGACAATAAGGCAGACTTTCTTTTTCTTAATTGAAGGCACATCAACAGACACATCTTTACAAGGCTTTGTACAATGGATTGGGACAGTTGCCCAATTGGGCATCTTTTAGGACATAATAACATAGTCATTTCCTAGGTGCCGAATTTACCAGGCTGGAAAACGGAATACATTTCAAGATGCTCTTAGTTCCTCCAATTGTTAGGGCTACTTAGAGACTAATTCTTGGCACTTGGAATCACTGGATCTGTATCAGATTTTAATGTTGTGAGATTTCTGCCTTACTCTAATATTTCACTGGATTGTGACTTTTGACTTTGGTCTCAAAATGCTATATTTGCAGATGTTAGGTGATACTTTGGATCTGGTAGAGAAAATCAGTTAGTTTCTTTTGAACAGGGAAGAAAGATGTAGAAACAGCTAATTGGAAGTCACGATGTTTGCTTTGGAGGTAATGTGGAAAAGCATACAAGCTTTGTTTGGCTTGACAAAAAGAAATTATAATCTAGCACGCAAAGTACTGACCCAGCTGTTCAACGTGGGTTAGAAACAAACAAAAATCTAGTCTCTTTATCTTGATTTAGCCAAGTCTCTGACATCCCTTAGTGCCTCAAACTCTAAGAGGAAATTTTTAAATGTGACAGCAAAACTGTACTTCATCATATGTACACAGAAAGCATTCAGTGGTGTCTTTTTTGTCATTATCTTCTGGTCCTCAGGTGGCAATGAATGTATATGAACTGTCGTCAGCTGCTGGATTGCCTTGTGAGATTGATCCTGCCTTGGTCGTAGCACTGTCTTCCCAAAAATCAGGTAAGAAGTTAAACTTAAAAGAGGAGGGCAGCAAAAAATAAATGCACCCAGGCATGAAAGTGTTTAAAGTGCTAGGAGGAGACTTTTATATCTTGGGTCCTTTGTGTTCCTTCGATGAACTCCATGAATGACGTAAGAACATGAATTATTTGTGCCTACTGATGTGTTAGCTTGAGAATCTTTTCAACTACATATGAATTAATTTGCTGAGCTAGAAAAAAATAAGGAGTAGATGTTGAAGTTGAATAGCTGATGGTGGAAACTGCTGTATTTTAAGGACAATGAAAATAAGACTCTTGTGAACACCTACGGACATGATCAGTTCTGTTGGACAGATCTGTGACAAATCTGTGTCACATAAGTAGGCGTTAGGAGCTGAAATGCCAGCTGAGTGCACTTCATGAATTTCACTGTTACCAGTGTGTTGTACAAGTGTTAACATGGAGCTTACATGGTAAAATAAACCTGTTAATGTTCTAACACGTATAGTGCTTCCTCCTGCTTGCTTTAAAGCACCACTGTCGAAGCTTTTCACTTGTGTTTACTCTGGCAGGTCGGAAGGCATGAATTAAGACTCTTAAGTGCTTTTTGACAAGTCTTCAGCTTTTTTCCTTATCTTCCTTACTGAGCACTTTATTGCTTTTTCCCCTGTGTGTAATGGATGGTTAATGTTATAATCAGATCTTGACTATTTTAAATGCTGCCTAAGTTGGTTTTTCTTGCTTTAATAGTAGTTATTTTGGGAGGGGAAAATACAGCCAATTCCAAGGGGCATTTTAATATTCAAACTTAAGTGTCAAGCACAACTTCTTTGTGTACCTTAAAAAAAAAAAAGTGTATTTGTTTTACATACATTATATGTATAATATGTGTAGGTATATCTTTGGAAGATAGCTAGTATCTGAAATGGCATTTTAAATAGATTATTTTCGTTGTGGTGCAGCTGTGAAATGTTTAAGCTGGGTGAACAAGATGGGGAATTTCTGTATATTTTCATGATTTGTTCTTGTATTTTGATTATTAACTTTGTAGTTTGAAGTATTTTGCTTTTAGAAATTCAGTTTGTACAGATACAAGTACTGTATTTTGCCAACTGTTGCCTTTTTTTTTTAAACTAATCTTATGCTAATGTGTGGTGATGCTGTTATTTTTGAAAACACAAGGTTTTTGTGTGAATTGAGGTGAGTGCACATCACCTTCTGCTCATTTACCAAAGGGAGAGTGCAAGAGAAGCTCTCCTCAGCTCAGAGCAATAACTGGATTTACACCAGATTGTAAAAACACTGTTCTGCTTAGCATATTAAAGTCTTAGTAACTAAATGGTTAGAAGTGATAGGATGGCAATGGCTTGCCTTCATTCTTGTAGATAACAAACTGGACATTTTGAAGCTCCACCCTGTGTCTTTTGGCAAGACTGACATAATATTCCTCCTTTCACAGACATCGAGTTTGTTGTTGATAGGTTTAAATTTCAGTTTGGTCAAACATTTTATATTCTAAACTACCTGCAGTTGAAAGGCAATATTTTAAGATTACTTCTTTAATTAAAGAACTTTGTTTTTTTGTTTTTAGAAAACATTAGTCCAGAAGAGGAGTATAAAATCGCTTGCCTTCTCATGGTCTTCGTGGCAGTCTCCTTGCCAACTTTGGCTAGTAACGTGATGTCTCAGTATAGCCCCGCCATTGAAGGTAATGTAGAGTCAGCTAAATATTTGCTGTGAATGCTTTCTGCATAATAGTCCTGGTAGTTTCTTGAATACATTCGCTTTAAATATTTACTTGCATTTTGTAGTGAACAAAATTTAAAAATCAGTTAGGAAAGTTCTTCTGAAAGTTACTTTAAAAAGCGTTTACTTCACTCTTGTTTGAGGTAACAGAAATGAAAAATGAGTCTTCCACTTGAGAGTTTAAGAACAGTTCAGATACTGCAGGGGGCAATGTCGTCCTAATATGTGGGATTGCTAGCGCGTACACTCTACATTAATTAGCGTGAGACTTATTACCTAATAGTATAGATGTTTTAGTAATCTTTACGTTGGCTTTGGGCCACTCGTGCAAGATGTCTTTTCTGTATTTAACATGCTGTTCATATTACTAAGCATAAAATTTTGAAAACGCAGTCTGGAAGGTGTAAGCTGTGAACAGAATTATATCCTACACGGTAGTTCAACTTTCTTATTTAAAAAAAAAAACCCAACAAAATCTTTGTCTCAAGGAGATGCTTTGCATGTAATCCACAAAAAAAAAATTCCCTTTCAGACAAAATTGGGGAAAAAAACCTGACAAAACCATTCCAACACACACAAAAGTCACCTTTGAGCTGTTAAAGCTATTCCCTTTGTGATGTGGAGCATGGCTCATGTAAAAGACGGTGTTTATTCTGCATCCATTTACTGGGTACAGCATGTATTTACTATTTTTTTTTTTAAAGTTGCATTATTTTTAATCCGGTCAAAATTTAACTCACAAAGAATGTCTAAACTGACTTCTGAAAATGTAACGTACTAGGAAAAGACCACAAATTCTGAAAGCCTTCTGCATCACGTAGTGTAATATTCAGATCACATTTTTTGAGACACCCGAGATTGTTGTTTTAAATTGGGTTAATTAACATTTCCTTCAGTTTTTAGAGATTAGGGATTTGTTAACTCTAGTTTCATTTTAAACAGCGTAATCTTTTGCCAGTTGTGAAAAAGTTGGATAAATCTCTGATGCAATGAGTAGAACTTGAACATTGATTTGAAAAGTTACAAATTCTAAAGTGAACAGCTTTTTCTGACAAATAGGGAGAACAATCTGTAACCTGCAGAGCTGTTTCATGTTACCTACACTCTCACAGTGTTTCTACAGCTTTTTGCTATCTTTTCCAAGGTCCTGATGGCTGAATGAAAATGTGTGTTTAAGACCTCATCACTTAAATAGTACTTGTTTGTAGTTTTGTAAAAGAAACCCCTTTTTTTGGTTTGCTTTCCTCAAAACTCCCTCTCTTCCAAGGACCCTCTTAGTCCTCGGTGTCTTAGCAGGCTGAAACAGCAGATAATTCTATTTTCTGCCTGGTTTATATCATGTATCTTAAATATTCCAGTTTCTGTAACTTCATTTACATTCAGTAACTCTTTCACATGAAGTCAGACAAAGCCTGTTTCAAAGTGGGTTCTTAAGTAAGTACAGAATAAGGTCTTATAAAGCTGTGACTGGAGAGAAGTCACATCTAGAACTCAAATAAGCCCATATTAAGAGTTGCTACTGATTTTATGAGATGTGGCCTCTGTATTGTGTAATTCTTTACTGAGTGGGATCTTTTTTATTGAGAGGAAGAGAGTCTGGCAAAAGGAATATATAAAATATGTTCACTTTACAAAAATAACTGAACAAACAGAGCAGACCTTGTCAGTCCTGCCTTCCTTGCATAATATTACTTTTTCCTGTGTTCTGCCCTTATTGTAGAACATCTGGCTTTAGACACTTAATATAGATGCTATTTCCAGAATGCGAACTTAATAAATGCTGCTTTTTGTGAAGTCAATTCCCTGGACAAATCCTGAATTTATCCATCAACAAGTCACAGATTTGAAGGAGTTTCAGCTTTCTAATCTGGCAAGACATACCTCCCAAATACAGACAGTTCTTGGACAGCTTTAGCAGTGTCTGCGTTCTCTCTGCCTGCTTCAAGATCAAGCCGGTTTCTTCCACTAGCTCCAGATAAAAGCTCAGACTCTAACAGACCTTTACTTTTGTTCCCAGTAAGAAATCTGAACTGCTCGGCAAATATCAGGCTAGAGGTCTAATTTGTCATCTAGAGGCTAGAATAGAACACTAGTCTGCAAGAGGCACAGCCTTTTCTCAGTGAAACCTGGCACAGGTTGGAAGACAGCAATTCATCAGCTGATGAATTCCCTTGCTGATGCTTTTTCTACAGTCCCTGAGACACAAAACTGAAGTCACTTCAACAAATCAAGCCACTTCAGAAACAAATATAAGCTTAAATCAGCAGAATCAAGCAGAACAGATGTTCTTGACTGATGTCCAAGGAAAGTGGTGAACTATTCTTTTTTTGGACTAGCATATTCATGCAGCAATATTTAATTAAAAAATAGGAGATGGAGTAGGAGTGTCAACTCTTGGGGGGCCTGATGGTGGAGATCCACAGGGATCTTTGCTGGGACCTACTAGTCAGCATATTCATAGACCACCCAGAAGGAGGGTGAAGAGTGAGGTGAGAAAGTTTTCATATCATATGAAGTTATTGAGGATATTAGAGGAGTGGAGAGCTGCAGATATTACGACATTGAGTAAATTGTGCAATAAAATGACAGATAAAATTAATTCTAAGTAAGAATAATGATATGCATGGGGGAAAAAAAATAATTTTTCTTCTGTGGAGTGATGGAGTCTAGCTGACCTCGCTATTCAGGCAGGATCTTGGAGTTATGATAAATGACTGAAGGAAAAAAATGAGCTTCAGTGCTCAGCAATGGTCACAAAGAATCGGTAAGACTCAGCAGTGTTTGCATGCTCGTATGCTGCTTAACTCCTTCAAACACCTCCTCCTTTTCATGTGTAGCACTTTCCCAAGATATTTGCCCAGATGTCTATTAATTTTGTTTTAAAGTGGTAGATTTGACTTAATTTGCCTGGAAGAGGTATCAGGCTTACTGAGGAGCAGTTCTTTTGCTTTCTTCGGTGTCATTTAATCACCTTCCAGACCTCTGAAGCCTGGGTGAATTTTAGGTAAGATGTTGTTTATGTACAGCAATTGGCAATTTGACAGTTTTGTTCTTGAGTTCTTGTAGATCTCTTGGGTGAATGCTGTCTGGGCATGGCGACTTGTTCATTTACACGGAGGGGGAGAAAAATAGCCAATTAGCTTAAAAAAATCCCGCTTGTAAGTGTCTTTTTAGCCTAGTCAGGTGGCAATACTCTCGAGTTTTGTAGAAGCCCAAATAAACTTCCAATATATTATTTTCCCTTGTTTCTAAAAGCCACGGGGTTCTTTGTCAGGTTGTTGTGACCGTTACAGCGTTCAGAAGGGAGATCTGTGCTTCTGGTGGCTTTCCTGATACCAAGTTCAAAGTACATGTTGTGTAAGATGCTGAAAGTTGATATTTCATTGTGACAAGGCTGTTTAATCTTTGGTGATATTTTCCAAAGGATACTGTCATTTTCAAACCCGATGCTGAGATAATTTGTCTATGTTTTTGTTTAGGGCATTGCAACAACATTCATTGCTTGGCAAAAGCTATCAACCAGATTGCTGCAGCTTTATTTACCATCCACAAGGGAAGCATTGAAGATCGTCTTAAAGAATTTTTGGCCGTATGTATAACTCCATTTCTAGAGCTAGCTCCTCTAAAAAGAGGGGAACTCTCACCCCCTAATGCCTCTCAATCTGTTTTTATACATAGTCTAGCTTGCACAGTGCTGTCATCAAATTATCAATGTGTTTGTCATTGCAAGTGTTACTTTACAGCGGCAATGAGCCAGGAGTAATCCTAGTCACAAGGTCATTCTATAAACATTTAGATTAGTATGAATAAGTATTGATTAACCAACATTTATTCCAATAGCAATATTGCTGCTTAATGCTTGTAATGTTACTTATATTCCTGTAGTTATAGATTGCAGAGAAACTAAAGCTATTGTATAATACAGCGTTGATTTTGATTAGGAGAAAGTCAGGTGTGTGTAAGTTACTCTTTGAAGTCTAGCAATAGGTTAAAATTTGTATCTTTACGAGAAAAATATCTATTGACTTCAAGAAGGATATTCAAATTCAGGTGGAAAATGTAATATTAATTTGGGATCCAGTGCAACCGATTTCATATAAATCGGTTTTGGTGCACAAGAGAGAAAAGCATATTGTTAATACGAGTCTATATGCAGATTAAATTTAGTAGTAGTCACAGTAGTAGTAGTCAGCTTCGTGTGATGTTGGAAAGTAACAGTAGGAAATCAGTTTTTTCGGTATAATCGTTAGTATTTTAGCACATACCCTCTCTTACATTGTGTGGCCCATGGCTGGAAAAAGAAATGTGTGATGCCTATAAAATCAAGGTTGTGTCTAGCAGACGTTTCCCCATGATGTGGTGTTACTCTTCAGTTTATGTTTTCAAAGAAAGTAACTCCAAAGTGGCTTTTGAGTTGTACCTTTTGACGTGTGTGCCCTTCTTAAACTGTAGCTGTCTGATAGCGGTGTGTTACAGGGATATTTGAGGAGAGGAAGTTTTATGCTTCAGAGCAGGTTGAAGATCAAAGCTTCTGAAATCCTTAGCGATGCTTAGAAAAAAATCAGAAGCCCTTAGGTGGCGGTGATGCATTTTAAATACATTTTGGTGGGCTGCCTGAGTAGAAATAGAAATTTTAAAGTGGCTCTTAATTAACTACTACTTGAAGGGAAAGTAAAGGCTAAAACCACAGCTTCACTTTAATTATTAAAAATTACTGCCGATTCTGAGTGATTCTTCATTTTTGCTGTTTGGCCTTGAAATATGAAAAAATATCTCTTCCCCCCCCTTATTTTAGGTGCCTTACACTTAGGGGGGTGGGATAATGGTAGCTTTCTGTAACTAGAAATCCACAGAAACAATTTTTCTTTTTTTTTTTTTTTTTTTTACCTTAAAAGAATCTTTCATTTCTGGAAGTTCATTGCATTTTGTAAAACAGAAAAAGCCTTTGGCCATTGACCTTGTCTAATGCAACTGCTGGCTGTAAAAGATGAAAGAGAAATGGTTGTGTCAAGCTGCATACATTTGACAAGTGAAGGAAACCAGTATAGTTTCATGTGATAAAAACACTTTTGGTATGAGGCTTGCATTTTTTCCGTGTTTACGAACTGGTTTCAGACCACTGCTTTTACTGCACAGACCGTGACTTGATGGCTTAGATATTTTGATAATCTTTCTTTTCTTAACGCCTTTTATACATCACTTACTGTTAGTCTGAAAGAAAAACGTTTCTCTTAAGAAGAAAATGTACTGCTGGAGATGATCTGCTTTCCTGTCAAAGTTGATTAAATACAGAAAAAACTTCCTAGGTTATTTAATACTGCTGAGTATGTGCTAAGACTATTCTGAAGCATGATAATTTGTTCTAGAGGAATCTTGATTTAGATTTTAAAGTGAACGTTTTAAGTTAAAATCCATTTCTGGTAAACGTGGTTTAGGCACGCTGACATCGCTTGGTGCGAGGGTGTAAATGATGATTGTACATCTGAAAGTGGAGAAGAGTTTTTTCCAAATTTCTGTAAGGCATGAAAACATGGGTCATCAATGCATCTGCAAATTAAGTATTTTAGTGTATTCTGTCATCCTGAGCTTTTAAATACCTAAGTACGTGTTACAAGTTTCTAGGATATCGATATCTCTTAAAACTAGTATTGTAGGGTTACTCATGGTCTGATAAAATATTATTCATTTACATTGAAGATGACATTTCTTCAATTAAAAATACAGTTTAGGAAGTAAAACTTAATTTGTCCTTGTATTGCAAAATAGGTATAACTTCAAACAATAAAAACACCAATCATTTTCACTCTTGCCAAAACGCAGTAAGTTTATATGTGTTTTGGGGAGGACAGAGAAAGTGAGGTCTTGACCCATGGAAGTTCTGTCGTTAATTTCAGTAGACTTTGGTCAACCAATGATTACAACCAAAAGTTCTTTGCAATAAATTAATTCACTTTTTGTATTAAAATAGCACATATTGCTTATTAATATGGAAATAAACAAAAATGGCTTACTGAGACTAAAGCCCAGTGATGGTTCATGTGTGCAGGATGACTTACTCTCCTTTGTAGTTACTCATACGCTGCAGTGTCTGTTGACTAGGATATTTTTTCAGAAGGGTTTTGTGTGTGTGGATAGCAAAATAGCAGAAGTCAATCAATGCATTGTTTTATTTATTGCTTTGAAATACTCATTTTTACGTAGCTTGCATCGTCTAGTCTACTGAAGATTGGCCAGGAGACGGACAAAACTACTACGAGGAATAGAGAATCTGTTTACCTACTACTAGACATGGTAAGCTTTTGTCTATTTTACACATTACTAACAAAGTATCTCCACGAAATAGACGAGCAGTAGGAGGTGTTGTGCAAAACCTTGTCTTTCTGGTATTTTTCAGATTGTGCAGGAGTCTCCCTTCCTGACAATGGATCTCTTGGAGTCTTGTTTCCCCTACGTCCTGCTGAGAAACGCATACCACGCTGTCTACAAACAAAGTGTCACATCCTCTGCCTAAGTATCTACTTACTGGAGATAAGACATAGCACGCATCTATGTGGCCTCAGTTTTATCTGTAAACTGTGGAGCTATTTTACTTTATGGCCTGATGAACAGTTTTGTGGATTATAAACTTTTTCCATAAAGTTGTATTTCTGATCAGTGGTTTTCAATATGGTTGTACTACAATATAAGCTTGGTTGATTTTAGGTTGCACATTCATGGAAAATCTTTTTTTCTCATTCCTTCTTCTTTTTTTTTTCTTTTTTTACTTTAGAGCATCAGTTCTGTTTAAAAAATACTACTTCTGCTATATGTTTTTTGATATTGATCATGCAAAAGAAAAATTGCTTGTTTATTTCCCAGAAGAAAAATGTATTTAGTGATTATTTTAGATAGTGTAGCTTTCATCTGTGTGTAAATTATTTCATATAGGGAGAGTTATAATCTTGTACCTATTGTTCTTATGGAAAACAAATATTGGATGTGCATTTCTGTGAAGTAATTACAGCATTTCTAGTTTTATTTTGAAACGTTCACCGATCTACGTACTATGACACTATCTAACATTAAAAATGTTATAGGACTGCTTATCCTCCAGACAGCGATCCTCTCCCGATACACTTAAACAACAGCAAGTGGTGTTGTTTGTATAAAGCATAGTGGAAATTTTTTTTAAACTAACTTCTGTGGTGCCCTGTTGGCATTAACACTACATTGTACCCTGCTGTATAATAAACATTCTTACACATTTATCACATGTTGATAAAATGTTAGCCCTTAACCACTTTTTATATGTTTTAAATTTTTGAAATTCAAGTGTACCTTCCATAACATACAATAAACACTAGACTGTATTATCTGTAGGTGAATTATTTTTAATATAAATGTTACCTTAGTATTTTAAGCTTAAACTGTGCTGTTGTGCATTGATTTACATCTCACAGTTCATTAAATATCAATCCTTAGAGCTTTTATGTGAAGACTTCTTTTAATCCTTCACCTTTTGGCTTCTGTGGTAGTGAATCTTGTAAAAATTTGGAAGAAGGCATTAAAAACAATGTAAAAAGTGTCAGTTTAGTGCCCTTATCCTTTAAATCTTAATTTTCCATAATAAAGCGAGAAAAGCATTTATGTAGTACGTCACGAAGCCAGTTGTACCCATAGACATAAGTGTATTGTTCAAGTATAAACCTTGAAATAACCATAAAACAGGAGAGTGTTGCTAAAACAGTAACTGAGACAGATGTATAATAGGCCTTTTTTTTATCAGTTGTGCAGGATAGCAGTGGCTCGTTGAGCCTGAAAGCTGCCCAGATGGTTGTGCTCTTTAATTCACAGCATATAAAAGCGATGTGTTTCTCAACAGGGCTCTGGACATTGTATAGAGCCCCTGTTCTTGGTGCAACTTCTGTGCGTGCTGGTAACTTTTTCTATTATGAAAGAGCTGTTGTGTGCTCAGTTACAATAGCTTCCTCTGTCCAGAGGAGAAAAAAAAAAAAGTACTGGAATAAAATTGTCCTAAGGAAGTAAGACAGCACGTCTATATTTTTCCTAATTAATGCATTTTATGTTATAGCTGTGGAACTGATAATTTAATACCATAACGAATAAGTTTGTTCATCAAGAAGTCGAACGCAAGACTTAAGAGCTCTATTCTGTAATATTTATAATCTAATATGTTCAAATGTCTTGATTTTAAATAAGGTTTTGATTGTAATGTAGCCCTTTGTGGAAAAATAATGCCTATTTTCAAGACCGACTCTCGAAAAACTCAAGTTTAAGAAATAACCTGTTTTGTGTCTTAAATCTTTTTAAGTACAAAGCAATTGCATGTGGTTGTTTACCTCGGATCCCTGTCAGCCTTCCACTGAGGTGTTACTGAACCAGGCCTAGAAAACAGGTAATAAGAATGGAGGCACTGGGGAGGAATTATGTGGACTCATCCATGTGCTGGTTGGGTTTTTGGAGTGTTTTTTGGGTGGGGGTGTGAGAGTGTCCTTGCTTTGGTTTTGCTTGTTGCATTTCTATCATTTCTGGTTTCAGCTCAGCTACCACAAAGCTATTTAGGGCTCGGCCTGGTTGTGGAAGGCAGAGCACGTCAAGCATCCTGTCCTCAAAGCAACCTGTGTCCATGCACTACACAAACCGTAATAAGCCTGTCAAACCAAGTTTGGTGGGGAAGAAGGTAGAGAAGGAATTCTTGCTCAGGAGAACACCATGTCCACAACGTAGTAAGTTCCAACTGTTGACATTGTATGTTGAGTCATCTCAGGTGGCCTTTTGTGCCTTTCCAGAAGTGTTTGTAATTCCTGGAGCGTGAAGCACAGGCGGCTGAGCTGGGCCCATATGGAGCCAGTTTGGCTCAAATGTCTAATGTGCGGGGGAGGGCTCTGCCTCATGTGAGAAAGAGCATGGCAGAAGAACGTCCTGTTGCTGCCCAGAAAACTATTTTTGTAGTTTAGAAAGACGTGATCCATCAGGACAAAAGATTACCATTGAAAACAAGGGCTACTGTTAAACCTTTTTTCCTGTAGCAATTTGTTTTCTGGATAAGAAAAGGAATTGGTAACCAAACTGACACGTGGAGTATGCTCCAGCACGGTTGGACTCAATGATCCCAGAGGTCTCTTCCAACCTGGTTGATTCTGTGATTCTGTGCTAGTTTTGGTACACTGGAGAATGGCATTCTCCACAGAAAATGTTGAAATGAGGCCGGTGGTTTGAGGAAAGATAGGAGCCTTCTTCGGCAGGTCATCATGAGCTTGTATGACTTCAGAGCTTATTCATTCCGGATTCAAGAGTTCTCAATCTTAAGTAAATACGCTCTGCCTCTAAACTGGTATTTTTGCCAAAAGTTTCCCTGGTCCTGGGAATTCTGCGTTGTGATTCGTACTAAAGAGTGAACTCTCAGTTACTCACCAGTAACTGTTACAAATCCCCTAAGTTCAGGTATGTCTGGACTAACGCTGTGACGGTTATTTGATGAATCACTCTGCCAAGCTGAACCAAGCTCAAAGCTAGGTTTATAGGTGTAGCCAATTATCCTGCTGGATCAATAAAAGAGTTTTTTAGGCATAGGCTTCAAACTGTTCTCATATTCAAATCCAAGCATCTTTTAACTCCATCATACATTTTGGCTACTGGAGAAGTGATTTATGATCGTCGTACCCACTACTAAACTTGGCTGATAAATTAAGGACTGAATGAATACAGCTTCATTCAGCTGGAAGGATTGAACACACATTTGATTTGGTTCTGGGAATGAGGACCACCATTTTCAGTGTTGTCAAATAACCAGTTTTCAAAAATACTAAAGTTCTGCCTGTTTTTAAGTACAATTTTTGAATCATTTTTATGATAAAGGTAAATCTTCCCATGAAATGACAAGTTTTTTACTTGAATTGACCGCTCCTTGTAAGCTTTTGCTACTCGTCCTGTTACAAAGGCTGTAAATACTTGTACTAACACATAACAAAATGAAAACGGCCCCTTGACCTGTGTCCAAAACCATATCTAATATGCTATTAGTCATGCTGTTTCTAGGAGTACTGGGTCAAAACGACCTGCTCCCTGGATATGGTGTCAGTGTGTCTTACACAAGCCAGTAACAGAAAAGGTTGGTATTGAAATCAGAATGAGAAGCGTGTGTTGAGCTCGGTGTAAAGCGAGGGGATATGAATTGTTTCTTGGGTAGAATGCCAGGGTGTTGCCTTGTTCATGATAACAGTCATCTTAAAATGTGCCTTCTTGCAAATAATGAAGGTAAATAATAATAAAATTATACAGACAGCTGTGTGAGTAGAGATGCTAGCCACAAAGCCGTTCCAGCTGAATGTTTAAAAACCTGATGCTAGTAAATCCAGTTCATTGTCCATTAACAACATAATTTCGTATCTTGTCGGTACTCACTTCAGACTGCAGCCAGAAGGTGGGGAAGGCATTATCTCAGGCTACCTGCAAACATTCCTGCTCTTGCCCTCCCTGCCCTTCTCATTAGCCTTTGAGTTTGGCTAAATTTGAGGTAAACTCGATGGGCAGCCAGTGCAGAGAAGAGAAGACTTGCGTTTGGCAAGAGCAGTATTATTTCTAAATACAAATTTAAATTATAATCTTTTTAATAATAGCGAGGACACAGTAGCAACAAGAACGAAACCATTCCTTGCATAGGCACACAAAGGAGAGAGAAGTAAAACCAAGCGCTGTAAATTAATTATATGCTAATTATGGTGATAGGAAAGAGGGAGTGAAAAGAAAAGGGAGGTAAGAGGTGAGTTGAAAGTGGTGATCACAGAGTGCTCAGAGAAGTTGGGAAGGACGTTGCTCAATGACTCTTGAGTCCATTTGGTAACTCTGGAGTCTGATTTGACACTTCATGGATTAAACCTAGATTGTATCTCACAGACTTCAGAATTGCATTTAAAAATTTCAACAGAGGTGTCATCTGTTTTCCACTCTGTACATGAAACAAACTTGTCCAGCTTTAGGATCGTTTGTGAATAAAGGATGCCTAAAAGTGTAAAACTTTGAGGCATCTTAGTATGAGCATGTGTTTGCTAAGACCGAGTCAGCAGAAGGGGATAGGAACACCTCTCACATGCCTCGTACACAATCATTTGCTAAGGAGTGTGTGGAATCAGAGTTCATTTGGTTTTAAATATATCTCTTCAGCTGGTGGAAATGGACAACATCCCAGGGCTGCCCAGGGAGGTGGTGGAGTCACCATCTCTGGAGGGGTTTAAGAAAAGACTGGACATGGCACTTATTGCCATGGTCTAGTTGACATGGTGGTGTCAGGGCAATGGTTGGACTCGATGATCCCAGAGGGCTCTTCCAACCTGGTCGATTCTGTGAAAAACACCACGTACGTTGCTTGAATCAAGTGGGACGGGGCTGTGAGGGTGGGGGGAGTTTGCAAAAGCATCGGAGCTGAGGTACAAAGCAGGCGAAACCCCTGCTGCCTTCTCCTAAGGACAGCTACCAAGAAAAAATGCTGTGGGATTGGAAAATGTCCTTAATGATTCCAGCATGGTGACTGACAGCCCTGCCAACAGAGGCCGGGCTCATCGGGTACTTAATTAGTCCTTAGTGAGCAGCTAAAATATGCAAGTTCTTCTAAGTCACAAAACCTTGATCAAGTTTATTCCCGTCCACTGAAACTGGCACATATTTGTGTGTATGCTTGTGAGCTACACTGCTAAAAAAGGATTTGTGTTTCCAATTTTAGGAAGCAAGCCTGTGGCTTTAGGGAGAGCGAAAAAGCAGCATTGTTGTATGAACAGTCTATAAATGGGGGGAAAAAAAAACCCCAAACTGTAGCCTGAGAAAAGCTTGTTGGGAGGTTAGTTTTATGGATCTTGCGAAAAAAAATAACTAGGAGAGAGACAGCGAAATGGCCACACTTAAAACCTATAAATATTTTCTGGAAAAATGCCACTCGCTTTTTCCTTTGGCATTAGTTGAGCTATGGAAGTTTGAGTAGAGAAGTTGAGTTTCGGTCAAAAAAGCATTCTTGATATCATCAGGGAACTGGAGGGATGATAAACATGTTAATAATTTCCTGGGCATGATTTTTATTTTGCCCCAACTATAGTGTGTGTGGGATTAAGAACGATGATTCGAAAGTCCTGACGTTCCCAAAATATCCCCCAAATCACTTTTTTTGGGGGGGGGGGGGAGAGCTTTGGCATGGCCTGGTGCATACTTTGAAGTGACTAAATCACCGGACATGCTGTGACCTGCTGCAAAGAGCTAAAAGCTGGTGAGCAAGGAGAAGGGTTCTGCAGAAAAATAAGATTTTGGAAGAGACTGGGCACTTACTTCAGGCTGGGCTGTGTGTTACGTTACTGTGTAACGGCTTCACACTTAAATAACGTTGTGGTCTTTGTGCTTACGGACCGCCAGCTCTGCCTTGATTTTGTGAATCTTTCTATACCCATTTTATACTCTTATTTTAGTGTCTCTCATAGAAGTAAGAATAAAGTGGCAAATAAAGCACTCTCACAAAGTCACGGCAGCGGCTGCGGCCTCGGCAGCTCTGCCCATTTTGAAGGCTGCTCAGTAAGTGGGAAATGGGACAAGAAATGGAGCTGTGGAGTTAAAAATAAGCATTGAGGAGCTACTCGTCTGGGAATGCTTAACCACTGTCCGGTGGAGCAAGGGTGCAGTCGAGGTGTACACGTAAGGCAGCTGGGAATCGTAACCTGGAAGAGTTAAAAACTTCTCTGTGCGTGGGTTGGCTTCTTAAAATGAAATTGTTTTTACAGGATTAGGTTTCATGGTTTTCTAGAGCATCTGCTGCTTGTGTGGCTCACAGGTGTGTTAGTAAAAGGCGATGTTTCTTTTCCTAAGCTCGCTGAGGTTCCCATACAGAGCCCTTTGTGATCCCACCAGGAGTTGCTAAAAACATGAGTAAAATACACATGAACTGCGTTGGTATTTATAGTTAATACTTGATCCCGGGGCATGTCAAACCCAGTCAGCTCCCGCTGAAGTCGGCGCTGAGTCCGAGTTTGAGCACCTGGTGATATCAGGCTGTTACCGTAGGACTCCACTCTTTGTGCAGGGTGTATTTTTAGGCTCGGGTGTGATTTGGTACTTAATGCTGCTAATAAATCCGGGTGAGCGGGAGCGGAGGCAGACTCGGGCCGTGCAACGGAGAAGCTGTAAACCTCAAACAGTAAATTTATGGTTCCACAAAATTAAATCCTGAGTGCTGATGGCCTTCAAGCTAGGCATCAAATTATTTCTGCAGGGGCCAGGCTAGAAATGCTGCGTAACGTATACGGTATTACAGAGCTTTGCAGGGTTTTTTTGCCTTAAATGCTCCATCTGGAGATGATTATAACTCGGAGAGGGTTCAGTGGATTCTGTTGTGTCTCTAGTGTGTCCCGCAGTGGGAGGGAAGGATGTAGTTTTCATTATCTGCACGGTCGTCATAATAGCATATAGCAATTTGCTGCATTAGAATAATGAACAATGCATATTTAAATTGCACATCTGTACATAATACTACCACGGAGGCTATCTCACATTCATAAATACTTGAGCAATAGTTTAAAAAAAGTTAAAACTCTATGCTGGGAAGTGAAGCAGACGAGCACCCTCCCCAGTGTCCCCTCCAGTGCAGCAGCAGGTCCCCCGCACCGGAGCAAGAACTGCTTTGAGGACACTAGTTACGTTTCTGTCGGTACAGTGAAGTGACTGTAGGTGGTTGTACTTCATCTTTGCACTGGAGACTTGCTGTGTTAACACAGACCGATGAGGAACAGTGGAATTAAATGAAAACAGAGCTCGTTTGCTTTGAAACGCAGGGGAATGCTTTCCCAGTCTTAAGGCCACGAGCCCGCGTACCGCCCAACCAGCTGTGCTTTGGGGGTGTGATCAGCTTAGCTCCCTTTCGCTCTTTTCTTACTGTTTTCCACAATGCAAATTGATTCTGCAAATACTTAGGCAAACACGGCAGTCTTACAGCACTCACAGTACTGTTTTCTGAAGGGAGACCTTTGTGGAACTGGGGACAAAGTTTCTGTTCTCAATGCCTCTGAGAAAGGTTCTTCTTACGTTTCTTAGTTATAAGTACCTGCCTGATGCTTTTGGCTTATTTTCCTGTACTTTTGGTGATAAACTTGCATGATTTTGAAAATATCCTAGTATCTTCGTACAGCCAGCCGGTCTAGGGAAGTGATTGTCCCTCTGTACTGGGCACTGGTGAGGCCGCACCTTGAATCCTGTGTCCAGTTCTGGGCCCCGCACTTCAAGAGAGATGTTGAGGTGTTGGAGCGAGTCCAGAGGAGGGCGACCAAGCTGGTGAAGGGTCTTGAGGGTCTGACCTACGAGGAACGGCTGAGGGAGCTGGGGGTGTTTAGCCTGGAGAAGAGGAGGCTCAGAGGTGACCTTAGTGCAGTCTACAACTACCTGAAGGGAGGTTGTAGTGGAGTGGGAGTTGGCCTCTTCTCCCAGGCAACAAGTGATAGGACAAGAGGACACAGCCTCAAGCTTTGCCAGGGGAGGTTCAGGTTGCACATTAGGAAGCATTTCTTATCAGCAAGGGTCATTAGCCATTGGAAGGGGCTGCCCAGGGAGGTGGTGGAGTCACCATCTCTGGAGGGGTTGAAGAAAAGACTGGACATGGCACTTAGTGCCCTGGTCTAGTTGACAGGGTGGTGTCAGGGCAATGGTTGGACTCGATGACCCCAGAGGGCTCTTCCAACCTCATTGATTCTGTGATTCTGTGAAGTCCCTTCAGCATGGCTGAGTGCTCTGAGGAGCACATCCCACTCACTATAAATCTTTTCTGCAGGAACACTAATACAAGTTCCAAGGTCCAGGTGGAAAACCAGCATTGCAGGTAGCAAACTTCAGCATCGAGAAGCTCTAAGCCCTGACGTGTCCAGAAAAAAAAAAAAATCTGGGCAAGTCCCAAGCAGCAAACAAATTCACCTTGCAAAATGAGACTTCTGTGGGAGATGTATATGAGTGTGCGTCTGTGTCGATAGACTGAAAGCCTACAGCAGGCAATGTTAAACAGAATCACTGTTGGAATCATTTTGTCTTTGAAATGCACGTTAGTTGGGCTTCTTGGTGTTTAAGGATAAAGCAGCATGTTTTCTTAGCTGTACTATTAATTTTACCAGTAACACAGCACGCAAAACACTGGGCGAATAGGTTTTTTTCTTGCTGAGACTTCAAGAAGACGGGTACTGTGAGCAAATATTAATATGAAAAACTCTATTCTAGGAGGCATGCAGCCCCTGAGGGCACATGGTGGTTAATAATGAGCCGTCTAATAAAAACAGCCTCCAAAATTACAAGTCTGAAAGAGACTGCATTAAAAGAACCTTTTTTTTTTTTTTTTCTTCCTTGCTACTTCCAAGTCATCCATGTAGAGGCTTGAAAGATGATTAAAATAAGTTAATGGTCCCCTGTGTTTTGTCTACCTGAGGGAGCTGAAACAAGACCCTGGCTGGGACAGGAAATGTACAATAAATCCCATTTTTATGACTCTCGAAGTCAATGATTTTATGGTTTTAGTAACAGCTGTGTAAGAAGTATTTTGGGGTTTTGGGTTTGGTGAGTTCCTTGGTTGTTTGTGGGTTTGTGTTTGTTTTTTTAAGGCAGTGTATGTAAGCAAATTAAATCACATGTGATCCTGAAACTGCTATAGAAAGGTTCGTTTTAGACACACACTCATTTCTCAACAGGTCCTAACAGACTACGGAGTTATATGCATCCGTGGTATCTACTTAATATCATTCCTCGTAGAAATATAAATACAGATTTGTTGATCTGCTCAACTCTGCTCCAAGCCAGAGTAGATGCTACCTGATTTGAGGTGGGCTCTCGTCCTCCCTGTGCCTCCTCTGGCCTATAAACACCCCCTGCCTCGTAGAGGTAAGCTGTTGGGATGTATATATGGGGATGTTTCATATACCTAAAGGGAGACTGTAGCACTTAAGGAGAGAACTGATGCACAAACGTCACATTTGTTATTTGATATAACAAAGGCACTCGGGAGTGCCTTGGCTGCAACCTGTTTGCCTTGGCCAAACCCACGTGCGTTTCTTACTGTTGCAAAGGCGGCTTCAAATTTCAATTTTATTTTGAATAAGGCAATATTTCTACTCACTAATGTAGTTCTTCCAGCTTAAACTTTACATACATTTCTGTATTTTAAGAATTTTTGCTAGTGTACAGTTCTAACAGCTGAGCTGGACAGCAGAGCATCTCAGCAAGCCAGCTCTTGCTTCTTGAGCCTGTTGCTGTTTATCTGACTCCCACAAGAGAAAAACAAGCGGGAGGGGGGGAAAAATGGACACTATGTAAGGGAAAAAAAAACCAACAAAGGAATAATGTGATGCATGGGTGCATTCCTGACTCGGCTTCCTTTTGGGGAAGGGTGCAAGAACAAAGCCCTCCATCCCTTTTCATGTTCTCTGCAGCCCTCCTCGTGCTGCTACGTTTCTGTACCCCCGTAAAGTCACTCGGCCATCCCCAGCGCGGTGAGGGTCACCCAGCCAGCTCCCGCTGACAGCCATCCTCGGGGCACCCCAAGGCCGCTGAGTTGTTATTTTTTCACGGGGTTATAGATGAGGAACTGAGGGCGGTTCGACCCCAGGCTGCGTTTTGCATGGTTGTGGGTTACCGGGATTCTTGCAGGGTCTAATATCAATAATAAACTTTTTCTGTAATTTTCGTATGAGCTACTCCAGGGGCAAATCCTTGCCTTAGGCCTCAGCCCCACCGAGGACTGACTTACTCTAGGAAATGACTTTGTGTGATACTATGGGCTTGTAGTGTTGTTCTTTACGTTTCTAGGCCTGTACCAACCCCTCAGAGCGCACCAGGAAACGTGTAGGCAGGCCGTGCAGATCTCAGACCGCTCCCTGGGCGGAATTTCTTTTTATTAAGAAATTCCTGCTAGTCACACACAACGTTGAGCTGATAGAATGATGATACAGTCATTTGACGAACCCCTTTTGGAGTTGTCCAAGGTTAGGAGTCCTCCGATTGTCACCACCCACCCCCAAAGGTTTCACGTTGCCCTTGTTGATGCAAACTGCAGCAAGGTTTTGTTTTCTTCCTAAATGTTAAGGTGGCAGGAGAGACGGGATGACGTTCCCAATGGCAACGTGGTGGCACCCAGAGTCAAAGCTACTTTCCCACCGAACCTTTTTGACTGTGTATGAGCTGTGGGTGAAAATCCACGCATCGTGGGAACGAACTTATGTTAGTGCTTGTGAGTTTGTGGGGATGGCAGCATTTGCTGTACGGAGGAAGTATTTGCAGGATTTTTACTGTTTAAAAAAAGAAGTGCACCTCATGTAGATCATGACTTGGGGTTAAAAAATTAAACTTATTTAATTGATAACCTTATAGCGCATAGGGATATTCAACACGTTGATGCTTTTTCCTGCGAAGCATAGGAAATGTTTTTAAAGCTGTTCTGTGTAATTATCAATTCTAAAACAGATTGGAGGTGATCTGAAGGATTATTCCCAGAAATAAAACACAGAGATTAGAAAATTTCGTGTTGGAGGGGAAAAATATGAACTAGAGTTCATTCACGTGCCTGGTTCCTTTGCATCGCTCTGGCCCATCTCGCTCCACTCGGATGCTCCGGGATGCGCCAGTCCCTCATCCATCATCACTCCCAGGTAAGGTCCTGCCAAGAAAGCCAGCGTATTCGGTTCCCAACCAGCTGGGTAAGGTTTTTATTACACCACATACTTTTTATCCTTGGTTGCTTTCACAAACCATCCATGGTTTTGGTCCGGTTTCTGCGCACTGGCTTCTGGTAGGTGTGTTTCTGCTCACAGGTTTTAATGGCAGAAACTTGAAATAATAAACTGAGTAAAACTAAACCACAAACAGGATCAAGCAGGTGCTCAGCAACTTTATAACGAGGAAGAATGTTTTCAGTGAATAAACGTTAGTTTGTTTATATAGAAGCTCTTTTTTGCAGATCAGTTGGCACACCCGGGGTTGTGCCACTGCTCTGTGAGCTATTTCAACATCAAGGTATGGCCTTTTTGGGTTTTAACCTTCTGAAACGAGCATGGCCGGCACCCCAGCTGCGTCTGCATCTTTTTTTAAGCTTCTCAACATTACAGGCTCCCCTCTAAAACCAGTCACTGATCACTATTTCCAGGTGCCTCCGACCATACTCCTTCTCGAGCGTTGTGGCATGCCTAAAAACAGGCATTTCCCCAATAAAATGCGACTCGAGCTGGGGGAGATCGACCTGAAATCAGCGCATTTGGGTTTAATTCCTTCCCCCAAGCAAACACTCGCCTTTCGGAGCGCACGAACAGAACGTCTACCTCCGTTGGAGGAAACTCCCCCTTCCTTCCTTCCCCCACCCCACCGGGGCTCTCCTTTGTTCGGGGCCAAACTTCGGGGCGGAGCGGGGCTGCCCCGGCGCGGAGGGGCCGGGCGGAGGGCGGGGCCCGCGGGGCAGCGCGGCCGCCGCCGCCGCCGCCGGAGGAGCCGCCCCCCCGCGCCCAGGTCTGGCCGCTCGGCCGCGGCGGGGCTGGGGCTCGGCGGCATGTGGCGGGGGCTGCCGGTGCTGCTGGCCCTGGCCGGGCTGCTGGTGCTGGGCCGGGCGCCGGCGGGGCGGGCGGCGGCCTGCGAGCCCGTGCGCATCCCGCTGTGCAAACCCCTGCCCTGGAACATGACCAAGATGCCCAACCACCTGCACCACAGCACGCAGGCCAACGCCGTGCTGGCCATGGAGCAGTTCGAGGGGCTGCTGGGCACCAACTGCAGCCCCGACCTCCTCTTCTTCCTCTGCGCCATGTACGCGCCCATCTGCACCATCGACTTCCAGCACGAGCCCATCAAGCCCTGCAAGTCCGTCTGCGAGCGCGCCCGCGCCGGCTGCGAGCCCGTCCTCATCCGCTACCGCCACGCCTGGCCCGAGAGCCTGGCCTGCGACGAGCTCCCGCTCTACGACCGCGGCGTCTGCATCTCCCCCGAGGCCATCGTCACCGCCGAGGGCTCCGGTGAGTTGAGTGCGCGGGGCCGCGGCCGGGGCCGCCCCGCTCCGCCCGCGCGGACAATGGGAGCCCGCCCCGGGGAGCCCTTCGCTCCGCTCCGGCACGCTTCCCTCTAAGCCTTTCTCTCCGCTTCTTTTCCCTCCTAAGTTCTTCCTCTCCACTTTTTTTTCTTCCTCTCCACTTTTTTTTTTCCCTCCGCCTTTATCAGCCGCGGCGCTGCTGGAAAAGTTTCGCTGTTGGGCAAGTGGGTGCGCGACAAATGACAGCCCTGGGGAGCGCGTAAGGCTGTGGGAGCCCCAGCCCTCGGCTCGCATGAGCGGGCAGCGTTCCTACACCCTTGGTGCAACAGTTTCCCACTAAGAAGGCAGAGCCACCCCGGAGAGAGGTGCTGGTGCCTGTGCCCTGCTCCCACAGCCCCTCTCTTTGCTCATCCCCAGCCGCTCGCCCTCCCCAAAGCCGGCTGCTCCCCCCCTTCCACGCGAGGCCATCGCCCCGCTGGGCACAGCCGGTGGATTTGGGGGCAAGAGCTGTGCCCAGAGGAGCCCTGGGCCGATGCTGGGGGGCTGTGGTTTCCCTGGCCTCCTCCCGTGTGCCAGTTGCGTTTCGTTCCCCGGTGTCCCCGGGCGAGCCGAGGGCTGCTGCCAGTGCTGAGGCAGCTCCAGCGCGGCTCTGATGGTACCCGACCCTCCGAGGGGCTGTTGGAGCCCATCGACTTTCTCACCGCGTCCCGTTTCACCAGCTGCGCTTGCTGTGGTCCCCCGGGACGGCTGGTGCTGGGTGTCCGGCTGCCGTCCGGGGGTACCGGGCAGGCAGGAGCATCCCCGCGTGGTCAGGTGAAAAACTTGTGATTGCTTTGGCCAGCGCGATTAAATAGGAGCTATTAAACGGGAGATGGAAGCAAGCTGGGGGGTGGTTATCACGAGTGAGGTCTGACCTTTACAAAATGACCACGGTTCCAAGTCTCACTTGAGGAAACCGTTTGCTGGTGGTGGAACCCAGCTCTGGTTCCGTGCTGCAGAGCTGCGGTGTGGATGGGTCTGCCAGAGCTCTCCCTCCGGGCAGCGGGGCAGCAGCTGAGAGGGGTTCAGGGGGCTGAGGCAGGGCTGCACCCCGCGGGCTCGTTGTGCTGCCGCCCGGCTCCTTCGTTGCCCGCAGCTGCAGCACTGGGTTGTGGCATCCCGCTGATGGGCAGCGGATCCCACCTCTCCATCCTCCCCAGCAGCAGCCTGTGAGTGAAAGGGGTGGTTTTTTTTCATGCTGTGCTCAGCACGATATTTGACTGTGGTGCTGTCCCCTTACTTTGTGTCCCACCAAACACTGTAATTCCTATTTTCCTCTCCTAATGAAATCTCATGCTTTGCTTTGGTGACCGTGCCCCCCAGCTCAGCCTTCCCAGGTAAGCTGCTCTCTCCACTCATCCCCATTTATTTGTAGGCCAGACTAACCCTGCTTCTTCTCCCGCTCCTTCAAGTTGCCCTCTCCACCTCTTGAAATCCCAGCTCAGTGACCATACCCTGATATCTCCAGTCGTTACCACTATTTCTCTCTGACCCCCCTCATCGCTCCCCTCTCACCTTTCCTTTCCGCTGCCCGCGGTTGTCCCCAGCCCGTGACCCCAACCAGCTATTTTTGCCTGCATCCCCCTCGCTGCTGCAGACCCACGGGGTGGTTTGGGGAGGGGTGGTTTGGAACAGCAGGCACCTTTCTCCGAAGCGTTGAGGTGCTTTCGCAACCACCTTAAAAATGGCTCCAGGCTGAGCGAGGCTTGGCAGGTCTGCAGCCGTTTGAAAGCGATCGCATTCAGATCTGGAGGGAGGAAGTTTGGCTGCAGCTGCCCCCGAGTTACCTATTTCTGAGGACCTCAGCAGCACAATAACCTCTTTGAGAGATTCCAGGGCCAGATCCATGAAAACTCTCTTTCAGTGAATGAGAACCTGATGACATTCTCATTTCTGGGCTGAAAATTTTGAACTGATGCATTATGCACCAGACTGAAAGAATCCTTCTTGAGGGAATAAAACTGCTCCTTTAGAAAGCGGAGCGAAGGATTCCTGTTCTGGGAAGAGGTAAGGTGAACACTTCCAAATTCAATTCTCCAAATAAAGGATTGCAGCCAAGCAGAAGACACGAATAACTAACTGCCTAGTGGGGGCCATGCAGAATACCTGCTCTTACTTTATCTCCTAAGCACTCCCGCCCCTTGTGCTGTCTGCAGACTACACCTAATAGGGCAGGCAGAAATATAAATCCATTTTTTCGCGGGCTTCTGTTGTGGAAGAGGATTTTTTTTTATTCTTCAGAAGTGAAATTTTGATTTTTCTTTCATTTTTTTCTGCCTGCAAACTAACAGGATCCTACTGTCTCCTCTCGCGGTCTCTGCGTTGTGTCTGGTGAGGGTTAATGCATTTGTTTGGTCCCTTCTGTAAGGCAGCAGCCCGAAGGATGATGTGGGCAGATGTTTGTACTTGTTGGAGCAGGGTCAGGGTTCAGAAAGCCCAATTCCTGTTCCTTTTCCACTATTAGACCGTGCATCTTTCTGAGTGCTCGGTTCAGCTGGGTGCAAGGGCTCTCCTGACCCTCGGGACACTTTCTCTGGCTTGAGTCGCCTGTAAGAGGCTGCAGCAGGGTAACATCATGTTGGATCAGTTGTCGTCTCCTCTTCTGCATCCGGGAAGAGCTTTTACAGACGGTCGTGAAAGTTCCCTGTCACCATTAAAGTAATTGGTCTTGACTGTCATTTCAGTGATGCCAAGTTGAAGATAATTTGAAGTTCACTTGACTTTTTTTCTTTGGCTGACGTTGCAGTAAAAGATGAGAAGTTCCTCTCCGATCAGTTATGTCCCCCATGCCCAGTAGACTCCGGCTGTTGCAAAATGTGGTCGGTGAAATCTTTGGCAAATCCCCGTAAGAAGTTCCCATTCAGTTATTGAGGCACAGGTTATGAGTCCTCCACAAATACCTTCTAGGACCCCCTTCCATGTGCAGCCCAGGTGGTAAGGAAGATCTAGAGACTTCCTCTTTGCAGGAATGAGGGAGGTATTTGGGTCTTTCTCCTCATGTTCTTCAGGGTTGCTGATGTGTTGAAGGGATGAAATAGCCTCTTGCTACGTCTGTGATGGAGAAGGCTGGTAGGAACAGTGGAAGCGCCTTGTTTAGGGCTCAGCTAGAGGAAAAGCTCTGCAGACCCTCTGGGCTTGTGCTGGTCTCCAGAACCTGAGTGTGAGCTGCTGTACCACACTGCTGATTGGGAGCTCTGAGGTCCCTTGAGTTACAGAAACTACCTTCAAACAAGAGTCCTGTGGGAAACATGTCTCTCTTTATTTTTCATTATCTTTGGGAAGCACGTGGGTTCCTTCACACCCAGGCAGCAGAGGGATGCTCTGGGCATGGCGTGGGTGTTCTGCAGGCAGGTGTGACACTGGATATTTTGGCTTTTTGTGGAGGATCTGACAAATCACAGTCCAGGATGGAGGATGGAAAAGCCTCTTGGCGGTACATTAACATCCCAGATGTGATACTAGTACATGCTGATGTCTTCTGGATCCTATGGCTTTTACCCTGCATCCCAGTCCTGTGCTTTTTGGGGATGAAAGCAGTGCTGCTCACAGACCTCGATGCAAGCTGGCCTGCGTATGCAGGAGGTCCCATTCACGTGCTCCGTATATTTCGGTCTCCGTGTGCGTACGCTGACTCCTCCTCACGTCTGTTGGGTTATCTGCTTCCTTCGCTCAGGCTCATGTCAAATCTTCTTTATTCTGTGGAGCAGCAAGAAGTGCAGGTGGACAAAAACTGTCTTGAATCTAAAATTTCAATAGCGGGACCTGTTCTTAATGTTACACCTCATAAACGACCACCCCGACCACAGCCATCGCTGGTGGTGGGATGCTGGCTCAGAAAAGCTCTGCAGCGCCTCTGCTTGGCTGCTACTGGCTCGCAGACTGTGTCTCAAGTGACGGGTTTATTCCCGTTTTGGAGAGGGAACTGGTAATAAAACCGGAGCAGTATGATGGGCACTGTGCGTATCGGAGGACAGATCTGTCGGTTGGGTTTCCGTCTCGCCATATCATAGTTATGAAGGTGTGTTGGGTTGTTAATGAGATGTTGGGGAAAAGGGAAGCATCATCCCAAGGCATCAACCAAGTGTGATTCATGTCCGAAGCGTTTGGGGTGGCTGCTGTAAGATGGCTGAGGAGAACTCTGAATCTCTTACCACCTTTTAAACATTAAATAAAAGTAAAAATTTTTCAAGTGACTGAGACACATTTTCTTAAATCTTACATGAAGCCATGATTTCTCCATGTGGTCCAAAAGCCATGATTTCTCCATGTGGTCCAAGTCCTCTGTACCTGCCTGAATTCATAGTAACCCAGTATGTGAATTCAGCATTGTATGCTTAAAAGAAAAGTGAAAGGGCTGTTTCCCCGTGCCTGTTTTTCGTATGTTAACAACTTCATTTCCAAACCAGTGGTTTCCAAACTCCAGATGAAATTTGCCCTGACTCAGACCTTGAGTAGCTCTACCTACAGTAGCCGAAATGCACAGGGGAGTGTTTCAGACCGTACCAGGGACGAGCGGACCTGCCCAGGTTGTCATTTATAAAGTTGAGAGTTGTTTTAGGCATTTGCCCAAAACTTGGAAGCAGCCTCATTTCTCACTTAAAGAACAGAATCATGACAAGCTTCAAGCCTGAAAGAAGACAGGAGAAGTAAATAAGGGAATTTAAACCTTATTATTGATGATACCATCGATGGTGTTGAATAGTTGAATACTTGTGTACCTTGAATCCTGTGTCCAGTTCTGGGCCCCGCACTTCAAGAAGGATGTTGAGGTGTTGGAGCGAGTCCAGAGGAGGGCGACCAAGCTGGTGAAGGGTCTGGAGGGTCTGACCTCTGAGGAACGGCTGAGGGAGCTGGGGGTGTTTAGCCTGGAGAAGAGGAGGCTCAGAGGTGACCTTAGTGCAGTCTACAACTACCTGAAGGGAGGTTGTAGTGAAGTGGGAGTCGGCCTCTTCTCCCGGGCAACTAGCGATAGGACAAGAGGACACAGCCTCAAGCTTCGCCAGGGGAGGGTCAGGTTGGACATTAGGAAGCATTTCTTCTCAGCAAGGGTCATTAGACATTGGAATGGGCTGCCCAGGGAGGTGGTGGAGTCACCATCTCTGGAGGTGTTTAAGAAAAGCCTGGACATGGCACTTAGTGCCGTGGTCTAGTTGCCATGGTGGTGTCAGGGCAATGGTTGGACTCGATGATCCCAGAGGGCTCTTCCAACCTCATTGATTGATTCTGTGATTCTGTGTTTTACTATCACTACAGTTCGGTTGCCTTTGTAGGCTGAGTCCCCTAGAATGGCTTCTACAGTCCAAGCATGAAGTCAAGACCTGGGCCATATTCTTTAGTTGCAGTGACAATCAGGATCATGTTGCTTTTGGCTCTTCCTCTGCTTTTCTTTTTTTAATCTAAACTGTGATACGAGTAAGACGTATGCTCAAAACGAAGTTTTACCAAGTTGCTGCCTTTTCCCAAACCTCTCCTCCAAGTCTGTGATCCAGGCATTGTTACTTCGTACACTTACTACGCAAGTGGCTTTTATTCTCCTCTCCTTGTTAGTGGTTTGGATTTTTTTATATAGCATCCGTCTGAAAAACGGTTAATTAAAATGGCTTATTTGAAAAATCAGTTTTAATTTTTTCCCCTGCTCTTAAACAAAATTTAATAGGAAGCCTTTGGATTGGAGCTCTGGATAATATTTCCTCTTTGGCAAAAGATTGTTTTGCATAGACAAAACTTGGCAGAGAGGTCGCCTCAAAAGAAAAGTGGAACAATAGGAAGTTGTTTGTTTATTTTAAAAAATAGGGGTTTTTTTTAACAAGCCTGATGGAGAGAGGTCTCTGCCCCTTAGACTGCTGGGCCAAGGGGTGGGATTTCATGGCTGCTCATGCCCACCTCAGATCTTGCAGGTGGCAGGGCTGGCCCAGACCTTTTTCCCCATCGCTTCCTTGGTAGATGCGAAGGGACCAGGTGGTGTGAGCGTGACTGGGGGAAGGATCAGGGAGATGTGAAGCCTTTCGCGAGATGTGTCGCACAGTGGTGGAGGTCTCCGGTCCCCTCCACAAGCCCGTGCTCCATCGGTAGAAGCTGCTCATCCTTAAGAAGGCACCGGGAAAGATACGCATCAAGGCAAGGTCAGTACTTGCCTGGCCCAAGCCCTCGTGAGTAGGGAAATGAATCACAAAGTGATGTATCGGTACCTGTTTACTCCTCCTTTGCTCGTTGACAGACACCATGCTCTGACCACTTCTGAGTGCACTTCAGGGCTTCTTTTTCCTTCCCTGTTGCCTCCATGGATGTGAACATGGTAGACATTTAACCTGATACTTCACTTGCCTCCTCTGCTGTTGAAATTTTTTTCTGCCACCAGTAACAATTTTGTTGGCATAGGGAACGCGCTTTGGAGGTGTGAATGAACCATCCCTTCGTTCACAACAGTCATATCTATTTTGGCAGGAATTGTAGCTTGCTGGGCCACGTGAAGCACCAAAGAATTGCCTTGGCCAAGTGCAAAGCCAGCCAGCCTTGAATGCAACCTGAGAAGTTGGCCAAGGCAACTGAACAAGAGGGGCAGCGAATCTGGAGAGCTTTCTTTGCTGGCGTCTTGAATGCCCAGAGTGGGGTGAAACATCTTGAGGATGTTTCAGAAGAAACTGCAGGTTTAAAGCGAAGCGCTGGCTAAGTGAGCAAGACAAGAGAGGGTTGGCCCAGGAGAGGAAGAATGAGAAGAAATGTGGTCATCCTTTTCCTTAACCATTTACAAGAGCAAGCCCATTGTAATTCCTCTTTCATCTCTGTCCTGCAATACAAGAAAGCACTTGATGCAACGTAAATGCATTTAAACTCGATGAAGATCTCTCTTTTACCATAGATTCTTGGTAGGGCTCACGATCTTTAATTACCACCTGATGACAACAGCTTTTTTGAGTTTTGAGGATAGCTCAGGTGAATAATTAAAACAAAAACGCATAAGTAAGAATTAGCCTGGGTAATTTGACTTGTTCCAAGGCAGCATGGAGAAGCCTTACAGCTGCTGTGGGAGTACCCGATAACCAAAGACCAAATTGGCTCCATGAAAATATTGGGTTTGTTCTATAAGCGAAGATCTTGCGGTGGTTTGGAACTTTCTTTGGAAGAAAATGGGTGTGTGTTTTACTAGCAACAGGATATTGGATGTAAAAGGGCATCTGTTCAATCTATACGTCTAGACTATTCTATGCTGTTTTCTATACCCTTTGCTCTTTATATTGGTAGGAATAATTACTCCTGAAGTCTCAATTTTTTGAAGTTAATTCTTATGTTAGTAAGGGAATTAGTTGTTTTTCAGATTTACTCTTGCCCTGACTGTCATACAGCCATATGCCCATTTATGTAAAGGAAGTTTCATGTTGCTGTGAGAAGTATAAATAGAAGATTAACTAAGTAATATTAGATCTCTTGTAAACAGGTATTTTAAATACATATTTACAGAACTTGTGGTTAAATAAAGGCCCCAGCTCTTAAAATTCAGTCCACACATCCAAACCCTTCACCTATACCAAATATCATCAGTGTCCTGGGCTGTATTACAGCCAAATCCTTACAGCTTCAGCTGCAGGAGAGGGGCTTTTGTGGCACGGTCTTGTATTCGTTGGTTCTGTATTGTGAAAGCAGCGTCGTATCCATGATGATGTAAGGATCTAAGAAAGGTGATGTTTGTATGATACCAGTATCCAGGGTTGAAAAAGCTGCGTAGACTTTTGGGCATGCAAACTTAAGGAAGGGCCTTTTATTTGAAAGCTCATTTGTTTTTCCATTTTATGTGTCATTCTAATAAAGTGTACTGTCTCTCTCTGTCCCAAGTCTTGTCTCTCTTGCATTTATTTTTTCCTTAACTTGTACAACATTATATGCGTTAACATACTTGTTTTTCATGATTAAGTTTATGTATAAATCTATTAAATTGTGTAGTTTAATAAACAATAGGTTTGAAATGTGTTTTACTGATGTGGGACACATCCCACTTAGGAATGTGTCTAAGAGCAGGTCTTTGGCATAGTGCCTTTTTTTCCTTCTCTTCCTTATCTGTCCTTCAAACTAATCAGTATATTTTTAAACTGAGGCGAAGGGGAAGGTCTGAAACGTTTGTTTTGGCATTTGCTTCCATGATATGTTTGTGGTTGCTTGGTTTGATTTCCTCAGTAACCAAAAAAACAAACCAAAAGTAATTTCTCCTTCATCATCTAATTAAATGCAAACAGTACTTGTACTTTTTGAGGGTGCTCTAAGTTCACGCCATAAATTTCCATCCTCGTGCTAAACCTGCCAGTCTGTGCACCAGGGGGAATGGGATACTTAATCCTCTTCAGCATTTAACATCATGTGCCCGATTCGGGTGACGTTCAGATAAGAAATCGTGTCAACTTTAACAGGCTGGCCTGTAGAACATTACAATCTGTTTATTAATTAAGTTACTAAGTTTTAATACACTAAATATTAGAGATATAGAAGACATTTTAATGTGGGTGTGTTGAAATAATCCAGTGTTAAAAATGGTAACGTTTCTTTACGTATTTTACTAATCCATGGCAGATTTCCCTATGGATTCTAATAACGGCAACTGTAGAGGCGCCGGCATCGGTAAGTACGCTTTTATAAACTGTATAATAAGCTATAGTCTTTCAAATCCTTTTAAGATTTAATTAGGTAAGAGGGGGACTAAGTGATGTTTAAATACTCTGTCTTGTCCGGGAATCCGGTAGATTGTGCTTTTGTATCCAGGTGGGATTTGGGGCTGGGCAGCCTGTGGACTGTCCAGTATACAACTCCAGGAACTCTTCAGCCCGCCTTTTAGCGCTTGTGTCTTCTGCTTTTGTCAGGGCAAAATTTCCATCAAATCAAGTGGGCTGTGCTGATTTCGTTAACAGTGAGAATGTTCACGAGATGGATTTTTACTGGGCAGAAACAGTGAAGATAATGCTTTGTTCTGACTTTAAAATTTACAATTTAAATTCATCACTCTTTGTAGATAATGGCAAAACTCCCATGAACCTGAGGAGGTTGAGGCTGAGATCTTCTGAGACTCCTTTTATTCCAGCAGGTCCCCTGTTGCTTTTTATTTTTGCTTTGTTTTTGCTGGAACTGAGTAAAACCCCTTGACTGTTACCACCAGTCATAGCCAGTGCAAAGCAGCAAAGCCCAGGTTGGTAGCTAATAGATTACAGAAATGTGAATTTGTTGTTCAAGCAAGCCAATGACTATAGGTTTCCTTGAATTTTATTACGATTCCTTCAGAAGTTTTCCTCTTAGGCCTTTGGCAAGAAGATGACACTTGGAAACCTGGCGTGGGCCATCGTGTCTTTCCTTCTCCAGAGGTGTTGAGGAGCTATAGTGTGCACTGATGCTGAGTTTCTTAATATAAACACCGAAGTATGGTTGTGGAACATAACATTAGATACATAAAACTGGATAACTCCAGCATTAATCTCTCTGACCCAATTGTGAAAAGGTATTAATAATGCCCAGCTTATAATACAGCTTTAAAATGTGATCACTAGGTCCCAATGTGAAAGTAGCTACGTAGGTGCAAAAAGTTGTTTAAATCACAGTGTACCTCCTTTAGAAATCCAGCTACAATTAGAAAAACCTGATAGAAGTAAGCCCCTCAACAAGCTTCACTTTGAATTGCCTTGAGCACGGGACCGTGTCTGAAAGACTTTCTAAAGATTTTTATTACTAATGTTAGTATCTTCTTAGTTTTAAGCCATTTTCAGTTGTGTGGCATTGAGTAGGTGTGGATTTCGTGCTCTGCAGTGACTGTACAAAGAGCATACAAGCTTCACTTTGAGTATTAAAGTAAAGCTGGCTACCTTCAATGTCACCTTATATCAAAAATGCTAACCACCTCCTTAGCACTGCCTGTCCTCAGGGATGTAGACGGTGTGTAATTCCAGTGAGTGACCCTGTGGTGGAAGAGAAGAGTAAGATTTAGTTATGCTGTTGGGAGAGAGGAGTTGGTTCTAGCTCTGCGACTGACTTCATAGCAGACCTTGGCAAGTGGCTCTGTGGTAGTTTCTGTATAAATAGTAATCAGGAATAATGCAACGTTTTGTAAAGCTCTTTGAAGTGTAAATTTGAAGAGCACTAGGGCAACTAGCAGATATCCTTCATTAAGAACATGGGCAGGTCTATAATTTGTTTCTAGAGCAAGACTAATAAAATGTATTCCTCCAATTAATAAAATAAAATAATCCTATACCATCTTAAAACTGAGGGAAATGCGAGGCTGTGTGTTCTTGTCTTGTAATTTAAGCTGTTTTATTCTACTTGTGGCACAGAGCAAAGTGCTGTAGAGCAGGAGAACGTTACAGTGTACGACTGGTTGGAGTTGAACGCTGAGATGCCTGCATGAGCGTGGGTCATCGGAGCACGTCTTTTATGGCCTGTTTGAGGCAGCTTATGAAATGGGCCACAGTTTGGCCTAAAGTATGCACGAGCTCCCACAGGCAGAAGGGAAGCCAAAAATCACTTCCCTTCGCTGCCTTTATTATTTTAACAGCGTCTCGTACAAAAGCTGAAGTCTGTAGGACTCTATATATAGATTCCCGAGGATGTGTTTGAAATTCAAGGAAACAATATACTTTTCTTCTGAAATGTTTCCTCTTTCCTGTTTTGTGGGTTTTTTTTTTTTTGTATTTTCAACTACAGAAATTCTTTCAGTAGAAAATAAATAATGATTTGAGAAGTCCATAACTATATGATTCCATATGATTCTTTTTTATTATGCAGAAATCTTACATAGCAAATAAAAGTTATTTTTCAGACTCATGTTGGATTTAACTAAATCACTAGCTTATAGGCAGTGATATTTTAGAGTGATGGTGTGAAGAAATGGTCTGCGTTAAGTCTACTCCCAGTTAAACGCTGAGTCAAATGTCAAAATAGATGACCATGTGCACGTAATACTGGGACCTGCTGTTTGAAACAACTCCACCAAACTCCACTTAGACACTAGCTTGAAGTAAGTAAATATTTGCCTTAGAACCACCAGCCATGAAATATTGGTGGTGTTAATGAACACATGGATCTGGAGCTTCAGCCTTAGCACTCCCTGGGCACTAATGACAGTGTTTTTACCTCCGTTATTGTTCCCAGCACCACTGGAAATGCTGCCCTGACAGTGGTCATCTGTACTGTCTTCTGAAGGCCATCCTTACCGCTGTAAGGGCTAATAATTTCCCTATTTTAATTCAACCTGAGGGTCTGGGTCATAATAAAATTGTGTAAAGCTTACACAAAAATTGAGGATTTTTGTCCAGAGCAGGATCAAAGGTAACACCAAACACCTTCACCTTCAAGTGAAGCCCGTCAGCCTCTTAAACTCCGTCTCTCTCTTAATCCTCCTGCCAGACGCCGCTGAAGAGACGTGGTTGGGGTTTCATGTTGTCAGGACCGTCCCAGAAGCGTTGGGAGCAGGGAGCCACGCACCACTTGGTCCCCCCACCCTCCGACACGCTTCATCTGTTGACTGTAGCTTCTTCACATGTTAAGGAGCTGGGCCACCATAAGAACTCTTACGGTGCAGCTCCAAAGGCGAACTGTACGTTGAGAATTAGCCACAAAAATCATATTCCTTATGGTGAATGCCTACTAGCCAGAGTATCCCAGTTTGCTAAACTGAGCTGAGATACGTAGTCTTCAGTCGAATGTTAAATCGTGCCCTGTCATAGTATTTTCTTTCTGTGTCTATATTATGGTCTGTATGATTAAAGGTGTGGAAAGGAGGGCATTCAGCAGGTGTAGTACAGAAGAGAGAAAGGCATTGTAAGGATATGGAATTGCAGCACCTGCAAGCACAGAAGAGACCAAGATTGAACCTTGAACTGGCTTAAAATGGAAGATTTTGACACTTCAGACTCCAAGACCTTGTGTCTTTGTTGTGGTGGGGTCAGTTGGTTGGTGTGGTTTGGTTGGGTTTTGTTTCTTAAATTTTGGCATGTCAGGTTTTCTCCTAGAAACTTTTGAGGTCTCCTGGACAGCTCCACAGCATCTCCCAACAGAACAGACCAGGAACGCCCTGTGGTTTTTAGTATTTTACTTGCTTGTAATAAGTGAGTTCAGTGAAGTTGTCGTTAGGTGTGAGCTTGGGGTTTCGGGGAGGGTGTCACGGAACATACGCTCTTTTCTTTCTAAACAAAACTTTGTGTTTCATAGAGCGCTGCAAATGCAAGCCTATAAAAGCTACCCAGAAGACCTACCTACGCAACAATTATAACTACGGTAAGAACAGCTGCATGGCCGGCTCCCAATGATGTTGTGGGCTGCTATGCCTGAGCTGCCTCTTTGATTTTTCAGCTCTGATACGCTCTGCTTTTGCAGGAGAGGATGTTTTTCCTCATGTTCATGCCTACAAACTCACTGTGGGATCTAACAGGCACACTAGGTTCCTCCCTTCTCGCGTATGGCAGCCAGCATCTTGCCAGCTGTGTTACGCTGTCGGTAACACCTGTAGAAGTGCACGGTGTCAATATTATGTCTTCTCTTGTCCAGATTGTCCTGGTCTTCAGGCATATCGCCAGTCCAGGCTGCTACTTTTCTTCACACTGTTTTGAGGAAATTGGGCTGATGAAGCCAGTGAATATATGTCACAGGAACTGAACGATTGGGCCCATCCTTTTTCCCATTAATGGTGTGAATAGCCTTAGGCTCAGTGAACTTAAACTCTTCATTTACATGGTAGTGATTGCATAGTATTTATTAAGATTATGAGTTTATACAACTGTTGTCAAGCTTCTTTTAAAAATAGATCCTATTAAAAGCTAAAAAATTATAATTGTATTCAGTCAAACCTCATCATTATTGTTTAGGTGACCAGTCGGTTTTATGTTGTTTTGGTAGGTTTGTTTGGACAATAATTACAGAGTGACTGTTCTCTAGTGGGTACCTGCACATGGTAGAGTCGCTGAGCACGCTACTGCCCATCTTGTCAAGCTTTTGAAATTAAAGAGGCTTCAAAATGCATTTGAAATAACTCCAAACTAAAGCAAGATTTTGTTTTGAAATCTTAAAAGGTTTTAAGAAAGTGGATCACTTGGGGTAAATTCTGTATATTAAATGCACAAATTATTAATTGTTGGCAGCTGTATTTACTGTGGCTGCAGTATGTGTTGGTTGATGGTCTTTATGGGCAATGCATGTGAAGAGAGGAGACGTGTAAGTCCATGATTTTCTTTCTTCCATATTACCTTTTTCACATAGGTTAGAAGAAACTGGGAATCCAGGGAATCTGCTGTTTGTGGTGGAAGGGGACTTCTGTTTGCAAGCTGTGAAAGATGTGGCATTCTCTAGAGCATGGCCTCTGGAGTGGCTTTGCATTTGCATGTGGTATCAGTTCACTGGTCACCATGAGAGGAACAAAACGCGTTGCCTTTGAAAGGCAACTTTTCCTCCTATGCAACTTAAGGCAAAAAGAAAGGGCGAAGGAGTAAACAATTAGGCAGGTCATCAGGTCAAGATCAGGAGCATTTGGAGTTCATAAAGAGCAGAGCAGATTGGTGCTGGGTCACTGGAGAAGAGAATAAGAAAGGTAGGGGCCTGTCATCCAGTGGGAGTAGCGATACGAGAAGTTTTAATGCACATTCATGTTTCGTGAAAGGTTGAGGGTGACAAATGAAGTTTGGTCATCTGTACTGCAAGTAGTCAAAGAGGGAGCAGTTACAGCTCGAGGGAGGAGAGTGTACAAGGAATGAATTAAATGTGTTTAAAGTGGAAAGGGCGAAGAAGAAGGGATGCTAAAGTTAAAGCCCAACTTAAACAAGACATAAAATCCAACTGGTACATCGCTCCTGCTCGTGACCGTACTTATTATGAGATATACTGAGCTACCTGAACCCTCTTGGTGGAGGATGAAGTAATGAAGAAATGGGTGCAGGGACATTGCTGGAGTTCAGCTAGGCTTTTGATAATGGACCATGCAAAAGACTAATCCCAGAGGTCACCAAGAACGGCTTGGGGGTGACCTGCATTATCTGCTGCCTCTAACCACGCTCTTTGTGACTTTTTCCCAGTCATTCGGGCTAAAGTGAAGGAGGTGAAGACCAAATGTCACGACGTCACTGCAGTAGTGGAAGTAAAGGAGATCCTGAAATCTTCCCTGGTGAACATCCCAAAGGACACCGTAAACCTTCACACGAACTCTGGCTGCCTGTGCCCACCGCTCAGCACCAACGAAGAGTACATCATTATGGGCTACGAAGACGAGGAGCGCTCCAGGTAACTCTTGCTGCATTGTCCTTGGAGCATATTTGTTGTTGTTTGTTCCCCCGCCCGTAAAGCTGAACTTCAGAGCCACCAGGAGAGGAAAACGTGGTGTGACTCTCTGTACATCTCCGTAACGGTATTCAGGGGGGGACAAGGCTCTCTGCAGGAACAGAGGTGTTAGCCTTGCATGTGTTGGGTTGTAGAACTTGTGCGTGCCTGTTGGAGGAGTAACTGGTTGTCTCCGTTGTGTAGGTTACTCTTGGTGGAAGGCTCCATAGCTGAGAAATGGAAGGATCGTCTCGGTAAAAAAGTAAAGGTAAGGAAATATCTCACCAAAAGTCAAATGTTGCAGATACCATGAAACATCTACCTAATCTTTTCAAAATAAGGGAAGAAAATACACGTGCTGACCCCAGTTAATTAAGATTAAGTATCGAAAATTAACTTGGTATGTTATTTGCTCTATTACTTAGAAATGCATGCTGAATAAACTAAAGGAATACATTGAATTACCCCAAAGTACACCAGCGTAGTAGCAATCAAAACCTCTGTCTCAAAAAAGCAAACAGTAGGAGTGTTTTAACGACACAGGCACCGTGCGTTCTGCCACACACGCCTGCTTAATTGGGATTGTGACACTAAATCAAAAAAAACGAGGGCTTTACAGATGTTTTCCAGACTAAGTCAGACTTCTGCTTTTCAGATTTAATATTCTTTAAATACAGTTCTCTTACCAAATTGTGTGGATTAGCGACTATTTTAAATTTACCTTCCTGGCTTAGATGAGGGAGGTACGTGATAAGGAAGTCACGTCATAGCAAATTGGAAGCAATGAGCTCAAATGCAAGCAATACATGAAAGTATATTCTAGTGTTTTCTAATTTAAATGTATTCTAATGCTTTCCAAGGTCTGGAAGGATTGCCTTTTTATGTTTTGATGCACTGCAAAGTATCCGTGACTTCGTCGTTGTTAGGAGTATCATTTTACAAACAATATCACAGAATCACTCAGGTTGGAAGAGCCCTCTGGGATCATCGAGTCCAACCGTTGCCCTGACACCACCCTGTCAACTAGACCATGGCACTAAGTGCCATGCCCAGTCTTTTCTTAAACACATTCAGGGATGGTGACTCCACCACCTCCCTGGGCAGCCCCTTCCAATGGCTAATGACCCTTGCTGAGAAATATTCTTATTTTGACACAATTTCTCAGCCGTTGATTTGACACAGCCTGTGCAAACCAGCCTCCTCTTCCACTCAACGCTTTCTTTGACAGCCTTAATGGTGACTGGCAGGAAAATACCGTTCTGATTACAAACGCAGGTTTTTCTGTGCGCATTTGTGATATCCACAGAGATTACACGAGTGAAAAGATACGGGGATCTTATTCCAAGTTGTTGTTTGATTTGGCTGAACCTTACGAAATCCAGCGCCGCAGAGCAAATACCACATTACTGCTGCGGGCTGGCTCCTGCTCAGTGCCAGTTCTTGGGCAGCAGTATCATTTGCTGGGGTTTTTTTTGGGAGGGGAACTGACTTTTCTCACTTTTTTCCTTGTGGCCTGGCTACCTGCTGCCTCTGCCCTCGTGCCCAGCCCGGGGCCGCTGAGGACCGCGCCACGTGGCCAACCGCTTCTCATCGCAATCTCCTTTTCCAAAAGCATCAGCAGTTGTACCAGCTCAATTTATTACTTCTTTTTGTACTGTGGTTGCTTTTAACTGGAAAAGTAAAAATAAATAAATAATAATTTTCTAAAAAATTTAATAAAAATCCCTTGAGTGTTTTTTTCCTCCTGCTTCCCCCAGCGATTGCACAGACAGCTTCATTTACATTTCGCTATTTAGAAGGCGAGATGCTTTTCTGCTGAAGCCATTAAGCCTTATATCAGCCCCTTCGTTCACAGAGGCTACCAGAAAGCCAGGAAGTGGTTTTTCTCTTTAAAGTGACTTTTACTGATAACCTCACATTCCACCCCTCGAGCCCAACGCAGGGTAACGTGGTGGAAACAGCGACAGCTTTTGGGGTTTTTTTTTGCTGCTGTTTGTAAACACATGCAGTTGTTTTACATACAATTTGTATCTTCTTCTGCAAGCTCTGTTGTAATTTCTTTGCCTTTCCATATGCAGCGCTGGGATCAGAAACTCCGGCACCTCGGGAAGGCGAAGGGAGAGCCTGGACACGGCGACTCGGCTCCGAAGCCCGGCAGACCCAGCAGTGCCCGGCCAGCGCGTAGTTAGGTGTGGGACATGCAGTGGACTATCTACCCAGACTTCGTTGTCGGAGCAGCAAAGGAGAATTTGCACTATTGCACGTTATATTCTATTGTTTACTACAGAATAATGTTTTAGCTTATATTAGTTTTTATTCTCCCTCTTGTTTTCTGCCTTTATTTTTTTTTTTTTCGGATGTGTGCAAGCTCTGGAAATATATATTTTTTTTTTTTCCTGTTGCTGAGAACTGTAGAAAACTGCCCTTATGAGATGGGGAAAGATAAGGACATGCTGAATTTACCATTTTATCTCCTGAATCTTCTTAGAGAGGAAATCCTGGTGCAGGCAGGAATGAGATCTGGCAAAGACCGTCGCTTAAAGTCCTGACTCACTCTGGCTTCCCCCTTTCACTGCTCGCTGAAACTCGGTGCGTTGGGGGGAGGTTGTTGATCTGTTGTCAAGGGCGTAAGTTTTTATTCTGAAATATGTAAAGAAATGATGTTAAGGGAACTGTTTTAAGCAGTACGCCTTTGTGAAGTTTTCTTACTCGTAAATAAACCACTTGTGTAAGCCAAAGTCTAACTTAAAATATTTCCTGCAACAAACAGTGTGTGCTTGTACGCAGGGGACCTGGGTTTTCCAGAGCTCTGGACCTTGCAGGAAAGGTTGTATAGCTCTGTCACTGCAGGACATCATTTATAATATACTACTTCTCTTATAACGGCAGGTTTTTTTCCCCTTTTCTTCCTTTTCTCTGCTGAGTTGTAGGAGTAGACTGAGTTACCAGGCCTGCTTCTCAGTACAGGTCTGCACTTTATCCTTTTGATTTTGTGGTGTTACTCTTAAATCTGTGCCTACATAAACAAGTGTTCAATGCTCAGTAAAATATGTCCAATAAAAGAATTGTAGTTGTCAACACAGGCCTTACCTGACTTTTGAACCAACGTCATATTTTTTATATTACTGTTCAAAATATAAAAAGAAAAAAAAAAAGTTCATTTTTGTGCTTTCATAGAATTCTTTGCAGATAATGCCAACATATTTGAAATTATCTTCTGTTTTCCTATTCTCATGCTCAAAAGAAAATTAAAATGGGGTAAATAAAAGAACAGTCCTGTTCACTGGAGTCTACAGAGGGGAACCCACTCTGCTTGTGTTCTCAGCTGTCAGTACTGTAAGTGCATGAGGGCTGCCTCGTGTTAAGAAAACAGTGGTGCCGTTGTGAGCTGTCTTGAAAATATGGTGATAACAAGTAAACACAGAAATATTTAGGAATATTTATAAAAATGCTATTTTAAGATTTCAAGTTAATAACCAGAGGTCTCAGGGCAGGTTTTCCATTGGGCTGGATACCGAGAAAGTGGAAGCATGGAACTGTTTCCTGCAACAGTCAGAATCTTTTTTTTTTATTTTTTTTTATTTTTTAAATGAAAAATAAAAGGGTAATTTAGAGGAAAGGTTGGCTCTGAAGGTTAGCAGTGGAATATTAAGGTTCCAGGTAGTTCAGTGTTTGCTGCACGGGCAGGCTTAGAAGCTGTGGAATGACCTTCAAAGAGGAAGCTGAATTAGAAGAACAAGGATCATTTAAACAACAACAGCAAAGCTATTCCCATTTGAAAACGTTGCTCTGGTGTATTTTGGACGTTGTAGTTTGATGATTGCCTTCTCGTCTGCTCTGTTGCCTGGTTCCTGTGTTTTCCAGGTCTCTGCCTGTGGTGGTCACAGTGGGTATGGCAAGGTGAACATCACCACCGAAGCAACCAGACCTGTGAAGCCCATTGTCAATCGTATTTAATTGTCAGGCTTTAGACTTTTAATTTTTTGTTAAGAAATTGGTGAACAGCAGGCAGTTAATGTGGGAAGGAAAACCTGCTGCGCAAGAAGCCGAGAAAACCAAACTTCTGAGTCATCTTGTTTGCTGCTGTCCTCCTGTCCCCATTCTGAGAGCTTTCTGAAGAAAGCAAAGCAGTTTGTTGTTTTACATCTTTCTTACTTAGGTCTCAGTTCGAGACCCTCCTAACCCCTCAAGTAATTTAGAATTAAGAGTCTGTGGTGTGAAAATACGACTTTTTGTCTTCCTCAAGTTGTGTTGTGCTTTGCCTTCTGCTTCCCCCTCGCTGTCCCACCAGTCCTGCACTCAAAGCAGGTCAGTGTCTGCTAACAGGTAGTGTTTTACTCAGTTAAATTGTTTGTAGTGGTCCTCCTTCCAATCCAGATACTCTTCCTTCATCTTTTAATCCCTCTAGCCTAGGGTCAAAGGAAAAATAATGCTCTCTGGGAACAAAGAAAAGGAAGGGAAGATCTACCTCATTAGTTGATGACAACCAGTTCCTGATAATCTTCAAGTCCTTAGTGTTTTATTTGCGAGGCTGAAACTCCTGCTCATTCTTCATGTGGTCAACAAGCTGATGACCAGAAAGCGAGGCAGCTGTTATTGGTGTTGTTAACTGCTGCTGTTTCGCATTTTTTTTTTCCAGGGAGGAGAGGAAGGTGTGGTGGGTTCCTCTGGAGGAGAGCAGAGGTGTGGTGGGTTCCTCTGGAGGAGAGCAGAGGTGCTAGCGGTGGGTTTGCTCTCCTCTGCACCATGCCAGCCAGGAGGGTTGGTTACCTGCCTCTCTTCCCTCAGCTGAGGGAGCAGTGGAGGAGGTAAGGGGAAGCTGTTTGGGCTGTGTTTGCCTCTGTGAGAGCAAGGTCTGGGCAGCAATCACCTCAGAGCACCCTCAGATGGCTGAGCAGTGATGCTCATGGGTGAGGAGCATCTTGGCCTGGCGGGGGCTGTTAAATGGAGGGGTTTCTGATACAGAATCCACGTGGACTGATGGTGCACTGAGCTGTTCCCTTTAGCTCTCTGGATCCGAGTTTGATATTGAGAATGTCTGTACTGGAGGAGTATGGCCTGGAGGCAAACCCTCTTCTGCTCACGGCAGCGGCAGCTGAACTCTCGTGTCACCAGGGACGAAAGGCAGCTGTTGGGTTTGTGTCCTGTCTCTGCAGCCTGCCTCTGTCCTTGCTTCAGGAAAAAAAGACCTTGGATGGCTGGAGAGCAGCACGGCTGCACCGAAGCTTCTAGCATGGGCTTTGATGGTGTGTGCCTTTTAAATGACCATGTGCTGGAGGGAAAGCTGGTTTCCCTCTGTTTTCCGAGCTCTTATAGAACAGTATAGAGACAGTATATAGCTTTTAACCTTCCCTCTTTACCTGCAGTGAAACTACCTGAGGGTCGTGCTCAATCTGTTAGGAAAACCTTTGTGGCTATGGGAAGAGTGCTCTGTAATGATGAAGCGTGTTTACTTGTTTCACTTGCAAAGACTTTCTTCTTTCAGCACTAGTTTGTTTGGAGGCAGCACTCAAATCCTGTAACAGGAGCACGGACAAAGCCACGTGTGACAGCCAGTTATTAACTGGGTGCAACGTGGTTATTTTACTGGGTGATGCACATACCTACGCCCGCACGTGTGACCGAGTGCCATGGGATGTATAGAAGGATTGATTAAAACCATGCCTTTCCCCCAGCTGGCTTCTATTAGTCCGGAGAGCAAATATGCAGCTTAAAATCTCTGTGGATAATTAGCCTGACATGTTGCTTATGGGAAGGCACCTTTTGCTAGCGCAGCTCAGCCGAGGAGAAGGCAGAAGGGATAAACACCAAAGCTGCTTATTCACGAGCAGCGTCTCTGGTTTCTGGCAGGGGTTGACCCATGGCTTTAATAAATCTGCTCTGGATGTGTTAGCATGAAAATAAGAGAGTTTCATTTCAGTATTCTTATTTCAGTGTATAATTCCTTCCGTTAAAGCCAATAATAAGCAGAGTCTACGGTGAGAACAACTTTTACGTTAATGCTAATGAGAGCAGCGTGGCTCGGCTGCGCAGGGTTGCAGGGAGAGCCGGCAGCAGTAGGCAGCCGGAGGGCCTCCTGCTTTCAGAAAGCCTTTGTTCAGAGAAAAAGGCAAAATCACGGTCCTGGGGCGGGGGGCGGGTGCGTCAGTGGTGGTGGAAGGGGAAGATGTCACTGTTTTTAAAGGAAGGATAAGATATCGGACTCTAGAATAGGACCCCACTGGAATCAGGTGGTTTTTTTTCTTTTTATAAGATTCTGGGGTATTGAGCGTGAGAAAAGCACCAGTCAAGTGGGGTGAAATGTGCCTGCTCTGAGTTACACCCTGGGCAAATCCAGCGCCTGCTGGGAGGAGGCAGGCTGCGAGGGTCCCCGGCTTTGGGGGGCTGCCAGCGCTGGTGTCCAGCTCCCCTGCACATCGCTGCTGCTCTGTAAGATGCCAAAATCCACACCTGAAAGGGTTTGTAGGTTATAAATCAGGTAGGTCAATGAGGTAACATGAACAAATGAAGGTTTTGTGCTGGGGAAGTGATGCAGCTGGGGACACTTAAATCCAGCGGTGCGGGAGAGATTTGCTGCCTGCTCTTGTTTCCCTTCCCTCACATGAAATAACCCAAACCCCACACCAGCTGGTAGTGTCTGCTCACGGCGCAGCCCCATGGCCTGCAGACCCCTGCCCTGCCTCCCCGTGCTCTGCCAGTGCTGCTGTGTAACCTAAAAAGGTTAAAAAAAAAAAAAGCCCTTTGCTTCATGGAGGGTCTGACCTATGAGGAACAGCTGAGGGAGCTGGGGTTGTTTAGCCTGGAGAAGAGGAGGCTCAGAGGTGACCTTAGTGCAGTCTGCAACTACCTGAAGGGAGGTTGTAGTGAAGTGGGAGTTGGCCTCTTCTCCCAGGCAACTAGCGATAGGACAAGAGGACACAGCCTCAAGCTTCGCCAGGGGAGGTTCAGGTTGGACATTAGGAAGCATTTCTTCCCAGAAAGGGTCATTAGCCATTGGAAGGGGCTGCCCAGGGAGGTGGTGGAGTCACCATCTCTGGAGGTGTTTAAGAAAAGCCTGGACATGGCACTTAGTGCCATGGTCTAGTTGCCATGGTGGTGTCAGGGCAACGGTTGGACTCGATGATCCCTGAGGTCTCTTCCAACCTGGTTGATTCTGTTTCCATCTATAGGGCAGTACAACAGCGGCCTGTCCTGCAGGGGATAGCTTAAGAAGTCCTTCTGTGATCCATGGAGGGGGATTTTTCATTCCCTCCATAACATGGTACAGGCTGTTTGATGATTATTCACTGACCAGGCACCACTAGCACCATGATCAGCAGCAAAACTGCTTGGGCGTGACCATCTTTGTCAAAATTTTCTTGTTCTCTCTATTTTGGGGTGGGGGGGGGGAAAGCAGCTTTGTTCCCCGTAGGGTTCTTGGGAGAGATGTACTTTTGGCCGCCCGTCTGAGTTGTCACACTAGGGGTTGCAGCCCCCCTCCCCTGAGCACAGGGTTAATTAGTGCCTGGTTTTTCCCACACTTCCCAATCTCTAGAGAGCATCAGCCCGTGCTCCAAACCTGGAGCTGCCTCGCACAAGGCTTCCCGGATGCGTAGTATGCCTCGATTCTTCAGCTTGTGTTGAAGGCCAGGTTGGATGAGGCTTGGAGCAACCTGGTCTGGTGGAAGGTGTCCCTGCCTGTGGCAGAGGGTTGGAACTAGATGGTCTTTAAGGTCCCTTCCAACCCAAACCAGTCTGTGATTCTGTGATTCTCTGAAATGCGGATGGATGCAGAATTACCCACGCCACGGTAGGAGCAGGAGCTGTTTCGATGTGCTCCTTCTCTACGGTTATGAAATAGGACAGATGAGGGTGTAGGAAATCCTGAGGTGGAACTACTCCCTTGGTAGTTCCCTATGAACGAGCCCACGGGATGCAGTGAAACCCAGGGGAAAGACCCCACATCAGCACCAGCTGAGCCTGCTGTGGTGACCCCAGGTTGGGCATGGAAAAACCGAGTAACTGCTGCAATCACAGAGCAGCTCCAAATGCCTCTATGAGGCCCAAATAAGCCTTGTCATGCGAGAGAGATTATTAGCTTAGAAGCAATCCCACTCTGGCAGATACGGTGCTCTGGGCCAGCCAACTGCCATCTCACCCGCTGCAGGACTTCCTAAATGTTGAACACCTGATGTAGCAAACCTGACCGTCCTGTAACAACGATTGCTTGCAGTTATCTGGGGTATCTACCTGAAGGGAGGTTATAGCGCAGTGGGAGTCGGCCTCTTCTCCCAGGCAACTAGCGATAGGACAAGAGGACACAGCCTCAAGCTTCGCCAGGGGAGGTTCAGGAGATTAGGCCTTCTTCACAGAAAGGGTCATTAGACATTGGAATGGGCTGCCCAGGGAGGCGGTGGAGTCACCATCTCTGGAGGGGTTTAAGAAAAGACTGGACATGGCACTTAGTGCCCTGGTCTAGTTGACAGGGTGGTGTCAGGGCAATGGTTGGACTCGATGATCCCAGAGGTCTCTTCCAACCTGATTGATTCTGTTTGAAATGGGTGACCTGAAGAGAGTTTGTTTGCATAATCCTATATGCTCCATTGAGAAGATTGAACCTCTTTGTGCCCAGTATGGACCTGTTTCTGTCCCAGGTGGTGTGGCTGCTTACAGCCTTTTTGCACTGCTGAGAGAAGGAAATCTGCACCGGTTTGGTGTTTTTTTTTTTTTTTTGTCCTGGACTAAGTATCCGTAACTGGACATTGGTCACCAGGTCTTACATCCATAACCCCAGCTCGTTCCAGCTTTTTCTTCTGGGAGGTTGGTTGCCCAAGTGACCGTTCCTCCCCACGGCACAGGATAGCCAGGCTTCCCCGTCCCACACTCCAGTCTCCATCACCCAGGCACTTCACAGAGGGGCTCTGAGTCCCTCCGCTCCCCCTTGCCGGGGCTCTTTTCCTGCTCCTCTGGGCCTTGCAGAGCCTTTACCCTGGTGCCCTTGCTCCGACATCCCATCTGACATTTCCTAAGGGCTTCCTTTCTGACGGGGCCTTCCCTCCTGTTGGCCGCCACGTGCGGGTCTCGCTCTTCCCCTTGCAGCTCACCCTTGCCGCTCTCTCGCAGCTCGCTGCCCCGCTCTCCCCTGCCTGTTTCCTGGCTGCTTATCTCCCATTTTTCCGCTCATTGTCCCCTGTCCCTGCAGCTGGAGCCAACCCTCTCACCGCCGGCTGATGGGTATCGGGACGGTCGCTCCCTCCCATCGGCTTCTCTCCTGTTTCAAGGTGTTTAACAGCCAGACCCGCCTGGGGAACGAAGCTGAAATGCCCAAGAGCTCTTGGTATGTTGCTGACCCTGTGGCAGCCCTCGTGATTTAATGTCAAACTTCCCCCCACGAGGGCTGCCAAGAAATGGAAGTGCTGGAGCTGCTGAGAGAGGGGTCTGGCTGCTCCTCGCTGGTGTGGGCGGACAATGCGCTCTTCCCTGCAACACAAAACAACCCCGGCCCCCAAACAGCTGATATTTAATAATTTAGGCTGTCCAGCTATTCAGTTGCTAAATATTTCAGCTCAGGGCTCACAGCTTGGCAATGGAGAGCTGGGTGTTATTAGGAGAAGTATTGGGCAGCCTTAAGCACTGCAGTGGGAGAAGCCCCTTGGATGATATCTCAACGCTGAGTAGCCCGTTGCCCAGCATGGCTGGTTTCTCCTCGAGCACAAAACACAGCACAGGATGTGCTTAACACACCACTTAAGAGAAAAAAAAAAAAAAAAAAAAAGATGTTAGCATTTGCCAGTTAAATTCCAGTCTGTGGTTTTAGCACGTTCATTCTTGTTTAATGTCACTGTGCGTCTGCAGCTGGTGGGGGGCTGGCTCTGGATGGGGCTGGGGAGGCTCTTCAGGCTACGAGTTCTGCTGTGAAGGGGCTCCCATCCATCCAGTGTGCAGCTGCTGTGACACCCGCTCGGTATCAGCTGGAGCCCAAAATATTGTCATGTCTTCCAGATATTTCTGGGAGTGATTCGGAAAGCCAAGAAGTGCAGTTTTACTTTAAATGGCCCTGAAGCTCAGTCAGGCTTTTGGTCCTTCCCCTACTTCAAATCACATAGTAAATGGGAAGCAAATGCTGATGCCCACATTCCTGCCATCATTATCCTGAAAACAGGTTAACTCCAAGGTCTTTAACCCTTGAATTTTCATGCTGAATCCCTGGTAACCCTCTCTTACCCATTGAGAATCAAGAGAGACTTTACAGAAGACTGTTTGCCTCCCTTCAGCTAAAATTCTTTTTCGCTTTTGATGTCTTTCCCCATGATTTGCATCTCCATCTTTTTGAGAATTTAGATGTCTCTGGAGCTTGATTTACATTTGTAACGAAGGCTTTGTGGGGGCTCCCAGGGAATATGTGTGATGAACCCAATGGTGAATAGGTTTCACAGGGCTTTACTGTGCCAACCCACGTGCTTCGAGGTAGGAGCTTTCTCACCATTCCCTGTCCCTCTGCGACCAGCCAGAGCTTTGGCTGCAGGAGAGTTCATTTGTCTTCCTCGGGCACTGCTTGTCACAGAGAGGGAAGCTTCTCCAGTGCTCTGTGAATGGGATGGACAGAAATAATGGGAATTCTCTGAGCACCAGCTGATACACAAGACTGACAGGGATCTTATGTGCTTTCAGGCGTTTAAGTTACAAGAAATGAAGGCTGGACTTGGTTGCTTGTCCCAGATGCCACTTGTGTGTGTCTGTAAATCACCCTCTACTATAGAGGAAAGCTGCCTTCTCCTACTGCTGTATAATAGTTTACAAGTGATACGAAGTCCTGTGGTGTTCTGTGTAATCAGAAATTAACTTTGAAGAACTCCTCCATTCCAAAAATCAAGTTCCATGCGCATCCTAAAGTCTATCCTGCTCCTGCTGCCTGACCTGAATATATCTGAAATTCAATGTGTTTTTTTTTTAAAGGTCACAGTCTCAGCAAGGAAGGAGTTAACCTTTTCTGCCTGGGAGCAAGGAAATGCTTAGTTTTAGTGCAGACATTTTTGCAGGGTTAGAGGGTTGGATCAACCATGGGGAATTAATTCATACCCTCCACGCACTGGAAGAAGGACACACATTGTTGCTAACAAATTTGCCAAAGACGGTTTCCAAAAGAGCCAGGAGACATGTCTTTTGCGTTCAGCTGGATTTCAGAGTATTTTGTTCCTGGAAGGTTGAGAGGAAAGGTAAATGTCAGGGTATTTCTTTCTTTGCCAGCATGTTCATGGAAAACCTCTTTAACAAACAGCTTTCAGTCCATGCTCCCTCCCTGCCCAGAGATCTCATTCTGCCCCTCGGGGCTCTCTGAAGGCACTGCTCACCAGCGTCTAGTGACCTTGCAGGCTCTGAAGCACAGTTTTCCCCCTCCTTTTTTGCCATCCCTACTTTCCACCAACACTTCATCTCTCTCCCCTTAGTTCCAAGTGTTCCACTATTTTTTTGGCAATGCATCTTCCATGTTGAACCTCTTGTCCTCTCCTGGGCATTTCCCTCGGTGGTTCCTTTTGCTTTTCTGAGTAGGTAAAATACCATCCCACGATGCACATTTTGCACAGGTACCAAAGGAATTGTCTCATTGCTCATCAGATCCTAGAGATGAGGTCGTCATTGCTGCTACGTTCCTAAACGTCTTAAACTCGTTTATTAAAAATATTTTTACCTCCCAAGCATTTCTAAATCTCTTTCTCTTACGCTATCTAAGGCATGCAGGTTATGACTATAAAAGAGTCAGTTGTTCTAGTATCACTATCCACGGATATCTTCAGGTATCACATTGTCACTTAGGGGATTAAGAATCTGCTTAACTTTCTGTAGGAAGTGAAATGTGCGTCGTTGTCAAGGACGTGCTCGTACCAGGTATCGTGGCATCTGCTTCAGCGATATGCTGGAGGTGTTCTTGGTTCTGCTGGCATGCTTGCAGGAGGCTTTCCACGATGACATAGGCTGTTGAATCTTACCTATGTTTTACATCTGGTTCCTGTCTGACCGTGGTTTGTTCCTACTTGCATTCCGCTTTTAAAAGTAGCCACCCTAATACCTGTTCAAATGATCGCTCTCCTTTGGTGGCACTTTATAAATCCCTTTTGAATGTCTATTACACTTTTTAAAAGCATTTTGCTGAACTCTTTGAGAGCAGGAAACAGTCCAAGAAAGTTGCTGATCCTATGCTAAGACCTACCCCGTGTTGAGCTCCTTCGGAAGAGAAGCCTGATTTCCATCTGATGTCAGCATTTGATGACTTCCACATGCCCCGTACTTTAAACAACTTAATCTGATCATATTCTACGAGTGTTTGTTTGGACTGTGGCTAATTCTGAAACTGGTTCGTATCAGGAGCTATTTGATTCCTATCAGGAGATGTTTGATACGCTTTGGTGGTATGCGGAAGGTGGGTGCGTGACACTTCCACCTATAAACTCAACTGATGTAGGTTCATTTCACGCTGTTGTAAATTACACTGTTTGGGTTAATCTCCCTTTAAACTCCATACTTTGGATGATAGACTTTAGCTTTTTACAAACAGATTTTATGTAAAGCTTTGAAAGACCATTTTCTGCAGTCAGTTAAGGAGTACACTCTGAATCGCTCGGTACAAGAACTGTGCTTTATTGCCTAACTACGTTAGCCACAGAGCTTTGAGAGTCAAGCACACTTTTCAGATTAAAAGTCCATTCATTTTTGAATATATGGGGGGTTTTTTTGAGATAGATAGGAGAAAATTGCAATGTGGCTTGAAATGCCATAGTCCAATCTGAAACAGGAGGAATTATGTGCTAATATATTACTCCAGGGATGCGTGAAACTCCAGCAAACATAAATTCAGACCTGTGAGGGAAGTTTGACTTTTGCTAATGCATTACTTGGATGGATGTTGTCTTTTTTAAAAAAGAAGAAACCTCAGAAGGTAAAGATTTCTTCACCACCTGTAACAAAAAAGTGAGTTGCAGCATTGAAGCAGGTCTGAAACCAGCCATGACCTTGCTGTTTGTCAGGTACGTTTTGCAAGGACTTCCACATGTAGTAAAGGCATTGGTTTTTATACCGTTTTGTGGAAAGGCCCGGGTTAATGTTTAGCACAGCTCTCCTGGACTTTAAGCCATGCACAAGCTAAGGGAGGTTGGAGAGGAGGTGGACATGTATTTTAGGGGGCACAAACACCTAGGGTGGGTTATGCACTGTGCAGGCAACTTGAAGGTAAACAGCAGCCAGCTCCAGGTGGGATAAAAGCTCAGGGTTGGAGCATAATAAAGTAGGGATTTGTTACATCGGTGTCTCGGTGTATCTTGCCCCTCTCCAGGAAGGCAAACAGTACGTCAACGTAATCAACGCCGGCACCGCAGCCAGACCTCACCGCCTCAGACTTTGCTTAGGACCTGCAAGGACCATCGACAGAAGGTCTAATATCTTCAGTAAACCATGCAGGAATTTCCTCTGCATCGCTGTGACATCGAGCTCTGCCCATGGTGGTCATGGGCAGGAGAGCCCTGGCAGGGGGTCCGAGGAGCACCAGTGCTCCCATGGGAAAGTGGCAGGACTGTGAGCACGGCTGCTGCTGGGAGCAGGGGGAAATAATCATCTCCATAATTCCACATTATTTTATTATGAACTGTTTGTCTTTCTACAATGTTCAGGTGCCAAATCAATATAGAGAAGAACTTAATTTAACAAACCTCTCATCTTGCAGTGGACCCCAGACAACATCCCATAGTAACAGGCGTGGTTAAAGAGACACCTCCAGCCTCAAAGACTTCACAGTCTAATACCAAACTACAGTCAGACATTAGTTGTAGTAGTTACAGTTTTATAGGAAACCGATGGAGCAACCCAAACGAGTGTGTGCTGACCTACCTTGTTTAAATAAGTAACCTAGTTTAGACTGTTTTAAATAGCAGATCTTAATGAATCCCAGTTGAACTTTTGACTGGTGCATCCAGCTGATGCTGAGGTGGGGCTTGTCTTGCACAATGAACTCTTCCACGGACAAGGCTAGAGCTAAAGACGGACACGGTGTTTAGTGGGACCCCACAGTACTACTTAAAAATATCTGAAGTATCCTTTCCATGGAGTTGATTCTGTAATGGGAAGACAGGGTCCCAAGTCTCGAATGATGTTTCATGGTGATTTTTATAAATCAGTACTGCAGTCAAGACATACAAACCACAGGAACAGCATAAAAATCTCTGCACATGAAACTGGACATAAGTAAAATGAATCTGGAAGTGGAGTTCCTGCCTGACTAGGCTTCATGTCTGAAACCTTGCTCTCTGAACATGTTATTCTGCCACTCCGAACTCTCCTTTCCACTGTTATTTCTTTAGAATGATGCCTGTGTGTGACAAGAGGTGGTGCTGCTCCTACAAGCAAACACACAAGCAGAAATTCATAAAAGTACCTGGTAAGCATCCTCCCTTGCAAGTGCCTTACAGGTGCAAGGGAAGCTTGTAACTCCTGTTCCAGCCAGGTCTTTTTCTTTCCCATTATTTCATTTCTAAGAAATACAATAAATGATAAGAGATTTCTCTGTTTTCTATTTTTGGTTTAGTTAGTCCTATCTGTGTGGCACCCCTGCTCCTTACTGCTAAGCCATCTCCATCTTGCAGGCTTCCTCGGCGTGGCCGTTGCAGAGCCCACGCTAACCAAAGCCTAAACCTACCCCCTTAAGCTACACACACTCAGTTGGGGGCTACCTGCTGCTTCTCCCAAGGATGCCAGAGAACCAGTTAGGAAAATCCCTTCATAACCCTGCAGGCAGCAAAATGCAGGGAAAAACAAACTTGTGAACCTTCAAGAGATGCACATCATCTTCGCAGAGCTTCTGGGGAGAAACCATGGGGTTATATTGTTACCCACAAGTACAACGGTTCATTTCATAGCAAGAAGGTTGGATAAATTAACACTCCAAAAAAAAAAAAATCTTTTTTTGATACAAGTGTCGCTGGTTTTCTTTGGCCTCTTTTGAGGTTTCTGGAGGCTGAGCAGAAGGAAAGCAAATACGAAATTGGAGTAACAGGGATCAAGCTGTATACACGCAGATTTTTTTTTTTATATGTATATATAAATTTTGCAGTGTTTGCAAGTGAAGAATTTCTGTTTTCAGTGGAAAAGTTAACAAATATTAGCCCAATGCCACTCTAAATGAAGAAGGGAGATATAAGGCGATTCAAAGATGGCATTTAGAAGTGTGAAGTCGATGAACCTGGAGAAGAGGAGGCTCAGAGGTGACCTTATTGCAGTCTACAACTACCTGAAGGGAGGTTGTAGCGGAGTGGGAGTCGGCCTCTTCTCCCGGGCAACTAGCGATAGGACAAGAGGACACAGCCTCAAGCTTCGCCAGGGGAGGTTCAGGTTGGATATTACGAGGCATTTCTTCTCAACAAGGGTCATTAGCCATTGGAAGGGGCTGCCCAGGGAGGTGGTGGAGTCTCCATCTCTGGAGGTGTTTAAGAAAAGACTGGACATGGCACTTAGTGCCCTGGTCTAGTTGCCATGGTGGTGTCAGGGCAATGGTTGGACTCGATGATCCCAGAGGGCTCTTCCAACCTGGTTGATTCTGTGATTCTGTAAACTCTGATGAAGACTATGTCACATGCAGTAGATTTACCACATCAGAAATGTGATTTTTTTTTTATTTATTTCTGTTGTGGTGACGGTATGACATGAAATAGCTATCATAACAAAGCTACTAGCCTCAAAAGGAGGCAGTGCTGATTCAAAAGTCAGTAATATCACTTCACTGGGCATCCCAAGTGACAAATAGAAGCTGAAGCTAATAGTATTATTAGATATTAATGCCAGTTCATCAGCAATGGAACTGCTTGCATTTGAGGAAGCCATATGCTAACAAATCTCCTTATAAAGAGAAGGGGTTTTTTTTTAAATTCTGTTTTTACAATATTTACAATGATTTTTAGTGAAAATTTTGACCAAAGGGAAGTGTGTCCAAGCAGTAAACTTTTCACAGGCTACGATGAGCTACCGTCAGGGAAGATTGTCTCAAAATAAAGTCTAATTGGATAATGAGAGAGCCTAGATGGACTGGCAGCCTGGAAATAGGTATTTCAGCCAGTGGCTTCCCAGGTATCAGTTTAGGAACCTCAGCGTTCAGTGCTATTTATTAATTACCAGTTTGCTTTACAAAGGAAAAAGGTTTGCTTTTTTTAGCTTAAATGTATTTCAAATACGAAGACGCCAGTTTGTGGAAATATTTATGTCAATTAAACTCGAGTTTTTGATTGTAATTTGGATTTTAGGAGGTATGCTAGCTTGTGCCAACGCTGTGGTGGGAGGTTTTCCTGTACCCTAATATATTCAGACACAGAAGGATGTGTCCTCAGAGATGGCAGTCACCGTCAGCTCTGCCTCAAAGGTACAGGTGAGGTTGTAATATCTTGAGCATACTTTAAATTCTCAGTTAAATTGCAAATTGTTTTGGGTGGTAAGGATTATTCAAGGTGGGAGGTGCTTTCCCTACCTCTGCAATGGTAACAGAGCCATTGAAATGCTATTTTTCAATATTTCCAGGCTGTCGTAACAATTACAAGCATGGTTTTTGTTTTCACAAATTGATGTTTTGGATGGCCGGTACTGTGCCTATCCCTGTTTTGCAAGCCTGTAAAACAGGAGGGATCTGGAAAACTCCTAATCTGGATTTACACCCTGGGCCTCCAGGCTTGTGTTCAAGAATGTCTTACTGCTTGCACCATTCCAAGCCCCAGTGACCTTACCGGGGATATTTGCCTGCGTAGCATCGTACCGTGATGAGCAGCAAAATTGGGCCGTCTCATCAGTAACCTGCAAACTCTTTGCACCGACTTCCATGCCATAAAAATTCTTGCAAACCCAGATATCAAAAATAGGAACCTTCCTGAAACTCATGCTTTCTTTAGGTGACCTGTCTACCCTTTTTTAATATGGCAACTTTAACATTCGCATCCCTTTTCACAGTGAGAGACAAAGAATATGCCTGTCAATGAGTCTTAAAAAAAAACAAAAAGAAAAAAAACCATGAGAACTTCAAGCTGTAATTACACCCAAAGTATCACAGCTAATTAAAGCTGTGCCCAAAGTGAAGCCAGGGCTGCAGCTGCTGGAACATTAAGTGCCACCAGCTGTGGCCCATTACTGGCCTTCCCAGTAGTCAGGGAAAGAGATGGAGTAATTAGAGGAGTTTGGTGAAACGTAGCTTGTACAGCACGGCTGGGTTTTACCTACTGCAATAACACAAAAGGTATCGTCTTACCTTGGAATGGAATATACTGATTAGTTTCCGTTTGTTTGCTTTTCCATGGTGTGTTTGGACCATGTGCTGTAATAACTGTAATCAGCAGTGAAGGTCTGTAGGAATGAGACTCCTCTGCTAGACTAATTGTAGACGTTTTATCAGGCTTGCAAATGTCATTCCTGAAAGTTACCCAGAAATAAATGCCAGCTCTAGTCTCGTAAAAACGGAGCAGGTTTGGCTATGTGACTTCTGGATTTTTTTTAATTTATCTCTCTAATTCTCACCTTCTGTGGCCAGAGCTGTATTCCGTGTTAAAGGGTCTGTGTATGAGCACCAGAGCTAGGCAACACCAACAGGGTGACCTGAAGATTTTCCTCTAATTTCATGATGACGATTATTTTTGTGACTGCAGCTATGGAGTTCTGAATATGCTGAATTTGCACTTGGAAAATGGTATTTGTACCTTTTCAGGGCCAAATCTCTGCTTGGGGTAGGGGTCTGCAGGTTGGTAAAGCAAGCAGAAGCTCTGGTTGGAGCAGAAGATATTTCCTAGGAAATACAGGTCTCCCCGATTACCCTCAACTTTGGAGCACTGAAGAGCAGTTTCCTTCTGGCTCTTTAAAAAACCTTGTGTATCTGCACTTCTCCAAGAGAAAATACTGATTTTTCAGTAGATGCCACATGAAACTGTAAGGCCCCGCACTTCAAGAAAGATGTTGAGGTGTTGGAGCGAGTCCAGAGGAGGGCGACCAAGTTGGTGAAGGGTCTGGAGGGTCTGACCTACGAGGAACGGCTGAGGGAGCTGGGGGTGTTTAGCCTGGAGAAGAGGAGGCTCAGAGGTGACCTTAGTGCAGTCTACAACTACCTGAAGGGAAGTTGTAGCGGAGTGGGAGTCGGCCTCTTCTCCCAGGCAACTAGTGATAGGACAAGAGGACACAGCCTCAAGCTTCGCCAGGGGAGGTTCAGGTTGGACATTAGGAAGCATTTCTTCTGAGAAAGGGTCATTAGACTTTGGAAGGGGCTGCCCAGGGAGGTGGTGGAGTCACCAGCTCTGGATGTGTTTAAGAAAAGACTGGACATGGCCCTTAGTGCCAAGGTCTAGTTGCCATGGTGGTGTCAGGGCAATGGTTGGACTCGATGATCCCAGAGGGCTCTTCCAACCTCAGTGATTCTGGGATTCTGTGATTCCGTATAGGCTTAGCAACTTTCAAACCCAGCTCTGCATTAACACGTGCCAGCAAAATCACAGTGTGCTCTTGGTTTTAAGTTTGTGCTGATCACTGGGATGTTTTATGTGTTGTTGGGACAGTGTGTCTTTGTTTCCAAACAGTTTTTGAGTGAGAATCTCGGGGATAATGTCAAGTTTTCCAATAGGAATGTGTTGATGGTAGAGATTTACACTGGAGGTTTTCACGCAGGAGTTTGTCGATGGTAGAATATTTTTGTGGAGATTTTCATGCGGGAATTTGTTGGTTGTGTAGTCTCATTGTCAGAGGAACGATGAGTTTTAAGGTGCAGGATGGAAAGAAGGATGCCAGTTTAGTGTGAATTGATGAAAACCATACACTTTGTAAGGGACAGTTAGGTGCTGCGTGGAGGGCAAAGGTGAATTTGGCTGCGCAGTGAAACTCGTGGGGAAAGTTAATGAAAAGTGGGCCGAGGAGGACTATGCCAAACTGATGTGCTTCTCAGCATCTCAGATGGTCATAAGTGTGAACCTCAAAAAATTCAAGACAATGTGAAATAATTGTAGAAAAATCTGGTCTTGAGCCATAGCTTCTATTTAACAACAGCAAATTCTTTTCTCTCTCTAGAGAAAACTTGAGTAGAAGTGGATCAACAGGGATAGATAGTATTGAAATTGGTTAATTACTGTGAGGATTTATTATGGGAACGGATGGGTGCCAACATGATTAGCATTGCACCACCACAATTGGTACCAACACTGCGCTACTGAGGATGCCATTTAAGGTCTTCTCAGGCTCTTATTATTCATGTGGATTTCAGACCAGGACCTAAAGGAACTAAATAAATGCTGAGAGCTCTTATTACAATCATAGCTTAATCTATAATTGCTTTCTATTTCATTTTGAAGTGGAACATCCTAGTGATATAAATAGTGACAGCACTGTGGTAAAATATATTCAGTTGTTGGAAAAAGTAAGGTTGTGGGTAAGAAGCCGTGAAAACATTAACTTCAGATAACAACTATCTTTGGTAAAATTAGAAATCTTTCCTCTTAGTTCACAATCATGTCTGTAAAGAAGAAAAAGAAGGTCCTGTAGGCTCTTCAAAATTCAGAGCAGAGTGGGAAATGGTGATGTGAGGAAGTTCAGAGTGCCTTATATGTTTCATGGGTGAGTCTTGGTGCCTAGCACTGAGAATTTCATTTTATCTGTTTAATAAAAAGCATCAGTAATAACATTCATTATTTAGTGAAAGAGACAGCACAACATGAGGTCTCCAATTTTATCCAGTGGCGCCTTGTTCACTTTTCTCAGGATGCCAAATGCCTACGTTACAGGCACTCTTCAGATCATGAGCTGCTAGGTGAGTAAGTTTCATGTGAGCCAAGCAGAAGACATTTCTGTTAATATCTGTTCTTGCTCTATCGTGTTGATTACCATTGCAACTTGCTAACATTTTGGATATTCTTGGAATAGTGGGGTTTAGTTTTCTAGTATGTTTTTCCCAGTACATTTTTTTTTTCTTATGCTGTGCCCCATTTGTGGTGTTGTTTTGTTTTTAATAATTAAATTTGGCCATAACGGGAATATTCAGACTCTTCTATGCACAGAAAGGACAAAGGTTTCTCCTTTCATAACTCCCAGAAACATTCATGAATTCTCCCTACTCCAAATTCATCAACAGGATACATAATAGAAATGCAACTTTTTAAACAAATTGAGTAATATATTGGTTAAGAATGCATGTAAACTATTTATTCTGTGTTGTAATCTCTTCAGAGGAGAAATAAGAGCATAAAACAGAAGTGCATTACACTTTCCAAAGGCTTATGGGATGCTGTTTATCTTGCTTCTTTTAATTATATTTTGAAAGATTATTAGGGCCTTGATGTAACTTGTGTAGAGACTCTCCCTGACTCAAAGTGGTTTTGAAAATACGTCGGTCTTTGTGGCTGTAGCACATCAGGTTGATGAGAGAGCACTTGTTAAGAAAACAAATCTATGTTTAGGAATAGGGACTAAAAATATGCTAACTATGCATTCCCAAATGACCTCATGAAAAGTTCTGCCCTTTTAGATATGAGGGGAAGGCTGTGGGTTACGCTACAAATTAAAGGCTCTAGTTTGGAGGCAAATTTCTCTTTTCCCCTGAACTTTCAAGGAGAATGCTTGGCTTTGTATTTCCTTTACATGTCTGAATGGCTGCCTGTTCCTACATGTGTGATTCATTCTGCGGAGAAGATGTCAGAGCCGTATTATTTGACTAACTCGACGGGAGTACGACCAGATCATCTCACTTGAGTCATCCAAACGGTAATATTTCATCAGGCAGACAGACTTCTGGCTTGTGACTTGCCATGCTTGAAAGAGGTAGGGACAGGAGGAGAAAGACCCAAGTTGAATGCTCTTCACCCCATTGGCCCTGCTGGCACTGTACTACCAGCAGTGCCCCGGGGAGGTTTTCCCTGCCTTTGCTGTTTGTCATGGAAAAAAAGTCACAGCAGTGGTTTGTTCCAACATGGAGAGGAGGAATTTTTGTAGTCTTGAAGAAATTTGTTGGCTAACCGAAATGTTTCCTACCAGTCTCTAGCACTGTAACTTTACTGATATGTTACTGATGGAGACAGAGCAAATCACAAAATATCCTTTCTGAAGTGAATTACGAGTCCAGTAGCGCAGATCCGTGTTTCAGAGCAACACTATGAAAATGTAGTTAAATGCCTTTTTCAATTTGAACTTTTGTTTTTTAATTTATTTTTTGTTCTTACATTTGTGTTAGAAATGAGTTAACTTTTAAAATTCTACATTCTTGGCTTCACTACAAGAGCAGGAATTGACTGGAAACCAAGGATTTTTGAGCAGTTCCATGAACTGGGAAATTCCAAACCCAAAAAGCTTCTCATTCTTAATTCCCTTCATTTTTTCAAAAATAATGCAGATATGTTCCCACTGGCATCTTGTAAACAGTGCAGAAATCTCACTCTTGAGTACCCAAATAGGATGACTTTAGAGATTTGGAGACACCTTGCCACACAAAGCATCCTTTTTCTTCGAGTGTGCTCTACAAGATAGGCTGAGGGAGCTATCTGAAATGGCAGTTCTGACCTCTTTTATGCTTAATTATCCTTAGTTATCTAAGCAAGAGTGTTTAGGTGATGGTGTCCAAACAGAGATGCAGGAACTATCCTTGTAGGAGCATGAGAAGATCTAGAATGATTTTGGCTTGCTTACCTGCAGGAGGTGGGGTGCATAAGGGACTAAGTGCCAGTACTTAGTTCATCTTCCAAAGGAGTGGAGCCTGCAAGAAACTTATTGCCACTCCATATTTTGGCTTTTTCTCGCTCTCAGACACTTAATAGCTCCATTAGCTGCTGCGGTCTTACCACAGCTGAGCAGATGCAGAATTACAGTACAGAAACCTAACAGGGAACCAAATATTTGGCTAACCAGAACAATAGGGATTTTGTGAACTGCTTTCTGGAAGAAGAGGCCACGTGCTTGTTGTGTAATGCTTTCATCAGAAGTGGTACAGTTCTGCAAATGCAGCTGCAGCAGCTGCTTTGCAGGTGCTGGTGGTCTGCAGCCTGTGGATCGCTGGCTGGGCAGACAGCAACAGCTCTGCCCCCTCTGACAGAGGTACTCTGTTAGGAGCCCTTAACCTACAGGTGTTGGACACCATGGGAAGGCTTTTGTAGGGGTGGCGTGTTCAGATGGTGTGTATTTTCAGTATTCAAAAATATTCTGCAGACTGCACCATGTCGTGTAGGGTACAACAACCTCTTGTAGAGCTTCACCTCTTCAAAACCTGACCTAGCAGGCGATGGGTTAAGAACTTACCAGCTGTTTGCCATGAGCTAATCCTTTGTGAAACTTCCTCTTATGTTTTTTGGGAACTCTTACACCAATGTCTGGAATGAATAGAAATGTAGAATAATTCAGGTTTGAAGGGAAGTCATCTAAGTCCAGTTAGATGAGGCTGCTCAGGAGCTTGTCCGCTGGAGTTTTGCACATTTCCAAGGATGGAGATTCTGCAGTCCGCTCCGGTGTTTGACCGCCCTCGTGGTGAAAACAGTTTTCCTTATATCTATTGTGTATGTTATTATCTGTGGTCTTCTAAGGCCTGCCAAAGGCTATATCTCATCTTAACGCAGCAGTTTAACCGGATCTGTAACAAACAATGCATGTAAAATATATTTGTGAATATCTCTGTTTAACAAGTGAAGTTGAAAGAAATATTTTCTTCCAGGCTAAGAGTCACACAGAAGAAGTTTTTCTTGAGTTTCTGACATTACACGCAAACCTTGAAGCCCATCTCCCACCCAAAAATAGTAAAGCAAACATAAAACTGGATTGATCTACTAAAGCAGTGGGGCGATGGGGTCCACCACGATGATTCGACGTAAGCGATTACCTTCCATGCGCTAGAGAGCTGTAAAAGCAGCACGTGCATTCCTCCTCCTGCTTTATCCTAAAATACAGCCTGAGATAAGGGTGCGATGGCTCGAGGGCAAGAGCAGTTAATGGAGCTTTATTGTACGGTTCCCTTGGTACATCTGACACTGCGCAGCTGCTGAAGATCTACAGCTTTCCTTATTTACCCAGGCAAGAAAATGACATTTTTTTGATACGACCACTGTTTGGAATTCCAGCTATTTAAGCAGAGATAGAAGATACAATGGGCTTGTTAGTACTTTTAAGATTACTTAAATTCAGTCGCAATTGTGCAGGCAAATAACAGGAACTAAAGAGGAAGGGTGGAAAAAAAGGACTTGCAATCTTAGACTTCCCTCCAGCATTCCCCAGATGAATTCTGTATCAGGCTGCTGGAACAGCTTCACCCTTGAAGCAGGATACAGATACACACACACACACACACAAAAAAAAAAGAAATATACTGAGCACAGGCTATTCAGAAGTCTGCTTGAAATATTTACTTCTAAAAATCTGGTGTGAACGTTACAAATTTCCTTGTTTACCTGTAGCTACATCTACAACTTAAGGTGATGGATATAAATGAAGACACATAGGTATGTGTTATGATATTTAATTAGTAAGTTTGTAGTAGCTTTAAATCTGAATATTTCCTGTACTTCCACAAACCTGACACTCTCTCAAGTGCTCTGTCTGCACTCGTGTGCTAACGCTCCAAATTTCCTTATTTATGGTTGTCCTAAATGTGGGAAAACCAGACCGTCAGTTCCTGCCTACTATTAAAGTCGGAGCACTACAGCTTTACAGCCATTGCGTCCCCTTCCGAGATGCCCCCTCTCTCTTTGTAGCGGGCTGTGGATTCCTTTCCTTGATGTTATTCTCACAGCCCAGGAAATGTCCCTGCTTTCCTCTGCAAGCTTACGCTTTCCCATTGCCCAAAAAGATGATGTAGGAAAACTTCCAGCCCTGCTGTAATTTATCTGTAGCCAACAGATGCGTCGGTCTGTGCGTATAAATGGGAATTTTCTTCTTTGTTCTAGTGCAAGATTGTTTCCCTAACTTGAAATAGCAGATACTTGCTCTATTTTCATTGAAATATTGAAGAATGTATTTGTTGGCATTTGGTTTTCTGTTTTGTTTTTATTGTAAAGTTCTTATTAGCCTGATAAAATTTTTGAAAGCTTGCAGTAACTCCCCCCCCCTTTTTTTTCTAATACTCAACTGCTAGTTGTCTTTTAGTCCTTGATACTATTGATTCTTCTGCATGAACTATATTTTGCCCAACCTTTCAAGTCAACAGAACCGGATACGAGCAGCAGGCTACTTGCTGACAAGTTGCAGGGCTTGCACGGGAAACTTCTAGGGAAAGGACAGCTATATACGCTAACGGGATATATGTAATCTGCCAGGTTGAATGCATAAGCCTGAAAAGACTGTAAGGAGTCCATGAAGTTTGGGATCTTTGCATGATTCACAGCGAGTTGTGCAGACTCGTGAAGTGACGATGAGGACTTCCTCAGCAGCTTATTACCTGCCTTTGTCTTGGTTTCTCTGCTCCTTGTTTGTAAAATCCTCACTTGCTTTTCCCATGGAGGTGGGGACAGGGAGTGGGAACAGCACTAGTTGCACAGGACACGACATTGGCATTAGCTCAGGGTAGAGTTCATGGATGTCAATCTGTAGAAAGGGTGCAGAGCTTGAATGGTGGAGGACGGAGCGAAGGGGACTGCAATGACCAGGGGACATGGAGGTGGCAGGGTCTATCACCAAGTGAAGTTCACAGCCTGCCTGGAAACGGCCCCTGTGCATCTCTGGCTTAGCAGATAGCCACGATTCTCACAGCTAAAATGTGTCCTTCTCTCAACCAACTGCCATGTGACAGATTTTCCAGCTCCTCTATAGCAGAGACTCAATAAGCCGTGTAACTGCTCCACTTCGGCTGCACAAAGGCAGTTGGAGGCCATATTAGGTGCATTAATCTTCATGGGAGGGATTAAATAGCTGAAGTGTTGACCTGGACAGAGTTGCTTTCCTTCATCAAGTTCTTCATGGTCTCTGTTCCTTGAGAGCTGGAAGCTGGTTGTCGGTGACAGCAGCCCGGCAGACGAGGAGTCTCAAACTATGGGCCAGCCCTTGCCTTTTTCCTGCTCTTTTGCTATCAAAGTTGGATGGACTGGTTCAAAGTGTCATCATACATCAACGGCACCGAGGGCTCCAAAGGGTGGATGTAGATCTCTTCTTGACCTGACTCTCCTGGTTTAATTCCTGCGCTGTGAAGGATGGCCAGAACTGCAACTGTGGGAGATGCAGCCTGCATCACCCTCGTGTGAGCATCATCCCATGGGGGATGCACGGCAGCGAGCTCCATCTCCTACAGTATTTCACCACTTACCAGGCAAGATTTTCCCAACTGCACAAAAAGGAATCACCCATCCTCTTCCCTCCCTCCATCCCTCTCACACATCTTGACTGTCAGCGCCAGCTACGGTGCTCACAGCCACTTCATGAGCAATTGCTGCCATTGCTACTGTTAAATAACTTGATTTTTTTTTCCATGCTTTTAAACGTGTCTTTTGTAAAATGCTTCTCAAAGCCTCTTCAGAACTAAAAAAGTAAGCTTTGGGAGCTGTTTTTTCCTCCCCAGTACAATTAGCATTTCTGCCCGCATTAGCCTTCGCCTGGTTTACTGAGTTTTAGGAAATATCAAACTCCTTTTAGAGGACAGGACAACAGATTTTATTCGACCTGTGAACTTAAATGAGGAAATGCAGAACAGCTCAGGAAGCTTCCCTGGGTGCTTCTTAAATTTTCTAATTACGGCTTAGCCCACACAAACCTTGCTGCTAGAGTACAAATATTTGGAGTCTTAAAAGCTGATAGTGGAAGATTAACTGCCTCTGCTTGGAACCAGTGTGTTATTAAATACAGTTCAGATCTTGCAGATTTAATAATGCAGTTAATGTCGTAAAGATTATATGATGCCCGTTTGAGTTCTGCAAGAAAAACTCTCTAGGAACTCTCTCACTTCACTGCTGAGCGCTGTGAGGAGGTGGGGAGAAAGGTTTGTAGAGAGGAGGAGTGGAAGTTTGCAGGGCCCGGCTGGCAGATGGGGCTCCACCAGCTGTCACCACACGATGTTGATTCCAAGGAAAAGCTCAGAGGGAAGCTCTGGGTGCCAACCAGGATAATGTGGGTGTGAGTCCAGTGAGAAGAGGGACAGGGTGACACTGGCACTTTCTTTGGCCAGAGCATGACCCTGTCCTAGAATCACAGAATAGAATCTCAGAATGGTTTGGGTTGGAAGGGAACTTAAAGATCATCTAGTTCCAACCCCCCTGCCACAGGCAGGGACACCTTCCTCCAGACCAGGTTGCTCCAAGCCTCATCCAACCTGGCCTTGAGCACTGCCAGGGAGGGGGCAGCCACAGCTGCTCTGGGCAACCTGGGCCAGAGTCTCACCACCCTCACAGGGAAGAATTTCTTCCTAATATCTATCCTAAATCTCCCCTCTTTCAGTTTAAAACCGTTCCCCATTGTCCTGTCACTCCTTGCCCTTGTAAAAAGCCCCTCTCCCGGTTTCCTGTAGCCCCTTCAGGCACTGGAAGACTGCTATGAGGTCTCCTTGGAGCCTTCTCTTCTCCAGACTGAACAGCCCCAACTCTCTCAGCCTGTCTCCATAGCAGAGGGGCTCCAGCCCTCTGAGCATCTTTGTGGCCTTCTCTGGACTCGCTCCAACTGGTCCATGCCCTTCTTCTGTTGGGGGCGCCAGAGCTGGACGCAGCACTGCAGGGGGGTCTCACGAGAGCAGAGCAGAGGGGCAGAATCACCTCCCTTGACCTGCTGGCCACGCTGCTTGTGATGCAGCCCAGGATACGGTTGGCCTGGGCTGCAAGCGCACGTTTCCGACTCATGTTGAGCGTCTCATCAACCATCATCTTCCCACAGCAGCTGCAGTGCTGGTGTACGTGGAGGAGCCAGCTTGCGTCTCTTCCTATGTGCGGCAGGCAGAGAGCCTCTGCAGAGAGAGGCGGTGGGTGCTGAGGACCTGACCTTGTGCTGTGCCTGTTTTCCGGGATTTACGCTGAGCTAGCTCAGGTCTGCTCCTGCAGCCTAAGCTCACCTTGGTGATAGGACCAGAGGAGGCAGTTCAGTTTCACCCTGGAGCAGTCTGGTCTGGGTGCCTCGAGGCCACTCTGCAGCATGAATCAAAGTACAGGAGCTGGGGACAACTGGAGGGTTCTCTTCAAAAGTGGGAGCAAGAGAGGCCGTTGCTTCATGAACACCTCTTGGCAGCACTGCCCTGGCCCCCTGGGTTTTTTAGCCTTATGTGCTGAGCTTCCTCACTCTTCACATTCTTTCTGTGCTACTGTTTTCTAAATCACCAGTGCAGAAAAGAAGTCTGCATTGGTTTAATCCATGCATGTAGAGGATGAAGCAAACCTCTTGTGCCCACAGTATGAAGGATTACATTTTACAAAATCTTGTGACTTATTTTTTTCTGTTTTTTCTCTCAACCCTGGCACTCCCTTGTTCCCCCGTGTTCCTTAGCAGGCATTTTCACCATTTAGGCATTACTGCAACACACTTTCTGGAGGAGTCCCAAATATAAAGCAGACCAAAGGCTGGTTTCAGGCAAGCATTGATCTTGCTAGCACTAACATGAAAAAACTGAAGTAAATTCATATTCCTGATCACGTTTGCTGTTCAAGTATCTGGTCTATCAAAGTAGATGTGGGAGAGATGGAAAGAACATTGTTACGAGTCAATAAGAACTTTTTTTGTGCAGATTAAGAACAAAGATGATGATACTTGTTAAAAGAAAATGGTGAGCCTTTTGTTGCTGTTGCTCTATAAATTTCATATCATTATGAGTCTCTGCAAATTTTACTTCCCAGTGTGCTTACTGATGTGATGTGCTTTGGATGTCCTTTGCACTCTGTGCACTTTGCTCTGGTTATGCAGTTCTCCCCCTTCTCCCGGTGGCTTGAGGATGTCTTCAAGGCCAGGTTGGATGGGGCTTTGAGCAACCTGGTCTGGTGGAAGGTGTCCCTGCCTGTGGCAGGGGGGTTGGAACTAGATGAGCTTTAAGGTCCCTTCCAACCCAAACCATTCTGCGATTTTCCTCCAGGAGGCTGCCTCGCCAGCTGACTGCCCCCAGCCAGGACCAGAGCAGTGTTTGGGTCAAACAGAAATTTACCCCTGCTGTTATTGCTATTTATAAATCTTGTTCTAGCAGCTTTACTGTTAGAAAGAGCACGTTCTGTATTTTAGGATCCAAGAAATCAGAAATTAGCTGACTTCAGTGTGTTACCTGCAACCACCTCCTCTTGCTCCCACCCTTCAGCTCTTGGCTAAGGGGGGGACACTTTTCCCCCTGTATCAGAGTTTTTCACTGAGAGTTGAATCATAGAGAGTAGAGAATATTCCCTTTTCTTGCAACATCTCAATAAATTGTCTTTGTGAATTTTATTTCTAATATGTTATTTATGCATGTGTAAGAAATAATGAAATACTGACACTGCTTAGGTGCACTTGGGAAATGTAATAGTAAATATTTAATGTAGGGATTGAAAAACCAGATTCCTGTTCCTGCAGTGCCATCTATCCCCCAGCCTCTGCAGCCACACATGACAGCGGGGCATTTTAGTTCTAGGGAAGTAACACAACTCTTGGAAAGGCTTAGTAATTACTTCTTTAGGGGGGAAAAAAAAAAAAGGAAAGGTTTAATGGCTCTTATTTTGCAGGGTGTTTGGTAATACTGCATGCACAAGCGTGTCAGTGAGTTCAGTGAAGCTTATCTGTGCGTGTATGTGGAGACCAGCCTCAGACTGGGCCATGGGGGCTCAGCAAAGACATCAGAGACTAACTGTGGACTATCGTGGCCTGAATGAAGTCACACCACCACTGAGTGCTGCTGTACTGGACATGTTAGAACTCCATCACAAACTGGAGTCAAAGGCAGCCAAGTGGTATGCCACGACTGACATTGCTAATGCATTTTTCTCCATTCCTTGGGCAGTGGAGTGTAGGCAACAGTTTGCCTTCACCTGGAGGGGCATCCAGTACACATGGAATCGACTGCCCCAGGGGTGGAAACATAGCCCCACCATTTGCCGTGGACTGGTCCAGACTGCACTGGAGAAGGGTGGAGCTCCGGAACACCTGCAGTACATTGATGACGTCGTTGTATGGGGTGATACAATCGGTCATTTATATTGATTTCTTCATTTCATTAAATCTGGTTAACTTCAACGTACAAGTTTCCCTCCTTTTCCCAATTCCTTTCCTCATTTGGGGAAGGGATATTGGGTGAGAGAAAAACTGCTATTGTTCAGCCCCGGGTGCGGGCTAAACGAAGACAGTTCATTTGGCGCCCAGCGTAAATAGATCACGTGGCAGAACCACAGACTTTTGGTTTAAGAGTCTTGGAGTGTTGAAGTTTTCACAGATTTGACTGGTTTTGGTACAGGAATTCATCATGTTGGTGTCTGTAACAGGGCCACTGGGTGGCATTCTCTGGTGTTTGGTTTTACAGCCACTTTTGGGATGGCTGATCAAATGTGTGGTTTTGCCATTGTTTGTTACTGGTTTTGTGTGGTCTGTCGCTTCTGGGCATGGACTTAAAGCTATCAGTCTGCTATGTGGTTTGGCATTGCTTTATGGTATAAATTCATTTGGAACTGGGACCATTTCTGATTTCCATGGAATGGGAATGGGTGACCTGTATGTTCTTTTTCCCTTGAAGCAGATCTCACTAGCTCTTGAAAAGTTTGAGTACCTGTGGGATGTCTCGACCACCATGCTCATATTGTCAGGCCTTTTGAGTGTTTATCAGTTCTTGCTCTCGCTTAAACATCAGTATAAGGGCAGATACGGCACAGCTGCTGCAACCACTGTAACAAACACCGCAGCTGCCCCGGTCCCCACAACTGGAATCGCAGATACTCAGACCCTGCCAGTCCCTACAGCAGGCACCCCAGCTACCCCAGAGGCCATTCAGATCTCTGCACTGGGCGCTGCGATCACCCAACTCCAGGCAGCACTTGCTGTGATGACCCAGACTTTGGCAACAAGGGCTGCAGCTAATCAGCCCCCAGTGATGGGTGATGCGGCTCACCTAGGGACTCAACCAGTGCCGGTATCGGTCGCCTCTGTATAGAAGATGAAAACCACAAAAAAAGCAGGTCGTGGTGGCCAACCAGGGACATCACAGGAAGCTGAGCCAGAGGTAACAACTCTATCCCTATCCCTGAGTCAGCTGCGAGACATACGTAGAGATTACAGCCGTCATGACGGTGAGCAGCTTGGTACTTGGCTGCTCCACTGCTGGGATAACGGAGACAATGGTCTCAAGCTAGACAGTAGTGAAGCCAAGCAGCTGGGACCAACGGCTAGAGAAGTGGGTATTGATAGGGGTCTTGCAAGTGGTGCAGAGCCCCTCACTCTCTGGCGGTGACTCCTGCAAAGCGTAAGGAGCAGGTATCCCTTTAGGGATGATGTCATATACCACCCAGGCAAGTGGACAACCATTGAGAGAGGGTTAAGAATCTCAGGGAAATAGCTGTGTGGGAGCTGATTTTTGCTGACCTGGATGACCCGCAGACGCCACTAGATCCAGATGCACTCAAGGTTACCAGACCCATGTGGCGCAAGTGGGTACAGACCGCGCCACCGTCATATGGCAACTCATTAGCGTTATTTAGCTGGGCAGATGCCGACGCACCAATGGTGGGCGACACAGATAATTGTATGTGGCAATATGCAGACACTCTCGTTTCCTCCACACGGGCCATCATCTCCGCTGTGGAAAAACCATCTAACGAATCCACAGAAATGGTTGGTAAGGCGTTGGACTCTACCTGTATACTGACTCGTGGATGGTAGCAAATGCCCTGTGGGGATGGCTGAAGCACTGGAAGAAAAACAACTGGCAGCGCAGAGGAAAACCCATCTGGGCAGCCTAATTATGGCAGGATATTGCTACCCGATTAGAGAAGCTGGTTGTGAAGGTACGTCACGTAGATGCTCATGTCCCCAAGAGTCGAGCCACTGAGGAACAGCAAAACCAGCAGCAGGTGGATCAAGCTGCTAAGATTAAAGTGTCCCAAGTAGACCTGGACTGGCAGCATAAAGGTGAATTATTCGTAGCTCGGTGGGCCTATAATACATCAGGCCATCAAGGCAGAGATGCTACATACAGATGGGCCCACAACCGAGGGGTGGATTTGACCCTGGACACCATCGCACAGGTCATCCATGAATGTGAAACATGCACTGCAATTAAACAAGCCAAACGGCTGAAACCCCTGTGGTATGGACGACGATGGCTGAAATATAAGTATGGAGAGGCCTGGCAGATTGATTCCATCTCGCTTCCATGCACCCGCCAAGGCAAGCACTACGTGCTCACGATGGTGGAAGCAAGTCCCGGCTGGTTGGAAACATACCCTGTGCCTCATGCGACTGCCCGGATCACTATCGCGGGCCTTGAGAAGCAGATTTTGTGGTGACATGGCACTCTGGAAAGAATTGAGTCAGACAATGGGACTCATTTCTGAAATAGCCTCATAGACACCTGGGCTAAAGAGCGTGGTATTGAGTGGATATATCACATCCCCTACCACGCACCCGCCACTGGGAAAGTGGAACAATGTAACGGGCTGTTGAAGACAACACTGAAAGCGATGGGTGCTGGGGCATTCAAAAATGGGGATGAGCACTGAGCGATGGCCACCTGGTTAGTTAGTACCAGGGGATCTATCAGTCGGGCTGGTCCTGCTCAATCTGAGATGTTGCGCACTGTAGAGGGGGATAAAGTCCCTGTGGTTCATGCGAGAAATATGTTGGGGAAGACAGTTGGGATTACTCCTGCCTTGAGCAAAGGAAAACCTGTGTGTGGAATTGCTTTTGCTCAAGGACCTGGGTGCACCTGGTGGATGATGCAGGAGGATGGGGAAGTTAAATGTGTACCCCAAGGAGATTTAATTCTGGGCGAGAATAGCCAATAACTGTATGATGCCAAGTGTCATTTTTTATAGTAAGAATCACCCCAGACCCTGAACATGGGCTGCAGCAGATACACGCGCTGCAAGATCAAGATGCAACACACCATCCTGCTGTGCCCAGCTTCAACAGTCCATAACCCCGTACTGAGGCCTGGTCCCGAGCTCCGAACTGAGTGGATCCCACACCGATGTTTTTCCTGCCCTGAGAGACTATGATGAGGAGTGGAACCCACGGATATGGACTGAATTGATTTAATAGACTTACTGGAGGGATGGCCCATGGACTGGAGAGAATGTGTGTGGATGTGTATGTATGTTGAGGGATGGGGAAAATAGTAGTGACTTGATGTAAATGATACAGAATAAGGTGTGAAATCCTGTCCTGGTTTCATTGGGGTTTGGTTTCAGTTTGTGGCCAGCCATGGTGATCAGGGCCATTAGCAGTTAAATGCAGGGCGGCTGACCCAGGCTGGCCCACAGGTGTGTTCTGTATCATTAGCAATCAAGTTCACTATAAAGGGGAGGGCTTGCGTGAGAGACAGGAGGCTCTTCTTGCTTTCCTCTCTTCTGGTCTTCCTTTTTTCTTCATTGATGACGATTCCTATTCCTGGACAACTTGCTCCAACCTGTAGCTAAGTACACTTTTGTGTGTTTTGTGTTAGCATTTATATTGGTTCATTTTATTAAATCTGTTTAATTTAAACCCCCGAGTCTCCCTCTTTTTCCCAATTTCCTTCCTCAGTTGGGAAAGGGACATGGGGTGAGAGAAGAGCTGTTACTGTGCAGCTCCGGGGGGCCGAGCGCAGACACCCCGTCAGGGGCGGGTGGCCGCGTGCGCCCTCAGCCTCGGGCAGCACCGACAGCCATTTTCCCGCGCCCTCCCCGGGGCCGCTGACACGGCGGCGGGAGGCAGCTCCGGCCCGCCTGAAGGCGCCCGGCGGAGCCGCCGTCGGCCCTTTCCCGTCGCCATGGAGCCGCCGCTGAGCCGCGCTGCGGGGCCGCCGCCGGCCTCCCGCCGCCGTTGCCTCCTTCGGCTTTGCCGGGCGCCGCCTCGCCCCGCGCGTGCGGGGCCGTTGGGCAGCGCGAGGCGCCTCCGAGGGCGCTGCCGTCCGGCCTCGGCTGCGCGGCTCTTGCCCCCGGCGCTGCCCGCGGTCCTCTGGCCTCGTCAGGGCGCTGAGGCTGGTGCTGAGCCCCTGCTCCGGGCGGGGGGAGCCCGGACGCCGCCGGGGTGAAGCGGGTGACGGGAGACCGCGACGCCATGAGCACCTTCCTCCGGCGGAGGGTGACAGGGGCCGCGGGGCTACAGCGAGCAGCCGCCGCGCCGGTGCCCCGCCGTGCCGCGTCCGTATGCGGAGCACCCCGAGGCCCAGGGACAGCTCCGGGGTGCGGCGAGGCCGGCCGTGGCGGCAGGGTCGCGGGGCGGCCGCGGGGCGGCCGGTGTGAGCCCGCGGTGCTGGGCCGGAGCGCGTTCCCCGGGCCGGGCCGCGGAACCGGCCGGCGTGGGAAGGAGGGTCCAGCCCGGGCGTCGTTGCTCTCACGTAAGAAACACCTTTAAAACAGCCCCAAACCCACAGTTACTGCCAAAACCGGGGATCCAGCCGCAACCACAGTAGCTGGTTTAAGAACGAAGCCTTAGCGTGGCAGTTCTTGTAGCTGCAAACGATGCCAGGTTGTGCGAGGCTTTGCTCGCTGGAAAATAAATGGTCAGAGCTGTCGTGGTCACTGCCCGTGTTTTGGCTCGTGTTTCTTTAACAGGACCACTGTCTAAGCAATGGAAAAGACTAGATCACTTGCCTTCTTGCATGTTTTTAAATGTTGTTTTCATTAACACAGGAGCTGAGCCGATGACTCTTGGCTCTCCGACATCTCCCAAACCAGGAGCCAGTGCTCAGTTTCTTCCAGGGTTCTTGATGGGTGATTTACCTGCACCAGTGACTCCGCAGCCACGTGCTTTAAGTGGCCCTTCAGCTGGTGTGATGGAAATGAGGTCTCCGCTACTTGCAGGTCAGAATTCATTAAATGCTGAAAAATTGTCCTGAAAGTGAAAATTTGGTTTGTCTTATTGCTCTACATGACTGTTGCAGACTTGAATTCTTGTAGTTTTGTAACTTGCTATAAATGAACACAACTCACTGGATAAATGGTGAACTCAGGTATATGCAATGGAGTTTGGCTAAATTTTTCAAAGCAGACTTAAGTTTAATAGATGTTTTAAACATAGCAATTTTGGAACAGGAAAGGTTGCTTTTACAGGGAAGGTAATGTGAACCTCTCCTAATATAAAATCAATATTTACAGCTCTTTACAAGTCAATTACATATACAGCCATCAATATTTTCTCTTCATTTAAAACAGAGAGGTCTATTGGCAAACTAAACATAGTTTGTGCAAGCTGCTGATCTATTTGCAATGACTTCTAAAAAGTCACAGGTTGACAGACTTCTGAAAACTGGATGGAGAAAAACTCAAGAATACTTCTTAATTAGTATCTAGTGGTTGTATTGACAGTTTTGATGTCTGCTGTAGCTGGGCTACAGTAGTGACTTTTCCTAGCTGTAGATGCTTATCTCTTTCTAACCCCCTAACTGATGGGACTAGAAAAAGTTCTTACCCATGGTTCTAAGATGGTGATATGTCTGTTTTCTTCTCTGAGAAGTATGAGTGAGTAGTTAGCAGCTTTGTTGGTTTATTTCCTGTCATGGGTGATCTTGGCTTTTGTATTAAATCAGTTGGCGTAATCTAAATATCAGGTGGTGTTAGTATGCTGGTCATTTTGAAGGAGAAATTGAGGATTAAAGTACTGCAAGATAATTTTAGATATTGTTTTCTTTCAATTTCAAGCAGAGTTGGACTCGATGATCCTCATGGGTCGTCACTTCCAAGTTGAGATATTCTGTGATTGGTGGTCTGTTGGTCTCCTGCTTCTTGCTTTTGTCTGTCCCCCCCACATACAAGCCTCTTAGGGAAATAGTTATGAAATTGAAAGTAGTCATGTGAATTTCACCTAATTGTTTCTGAAAGGGTTTATTACAGCCTCAGAGTGTCAAATCTAAGAAAGGGAACCAGTAAGATACTAACACAGGCCTCCCAAAGTGACTGGTTAAGTATATCGCTTAAACTGAAACCCTTGGTGGGAGAGTGCTTTATATAACACACTGTAACAGTTCTTGGATGTGTTGAACAGTTTAGAGAGGAGTTTTGAAGCTCGGAATTTAGGATTGAAAAGTACTTTGGAAAAGCTTAATTTCCAAATGTTTTGCAAGTGAAAACTGTTAAGTCACACTACTTCCCACCCCCCCACCCCCCCCCCAAAATATTTAGAGATAAATCAAGATCTTTCAGTCAGTTTAATTCTCTGTTATAGTGGAAGTCCCAAAGTTTACAACTGGGAGAGCAGCTGGCTTAACTTCAGCATGTCTTAGTGGAAGCCAGTCCCTGCTCGCAAGAGCTTACATTGTTATTTAGTACGAAATTTCATGGGAAGGAAAGGAATTTGGGCAGTGGGAATGTGACAGCATGTGCAATGTCTGTGTGCATTTTGGTACGGTTCTTCAGCCTGTAACTGTCTCATGTCTTAAAAACCTTGCTTTTGCATCTCTGCTACGGGGAAGTCAGTCTCTGGAGCAGTTAAAGTACACTACTAACCTGCCTTAGAATAGGAAGATGTAGCTGTGCTCAGAGCTTCATAAAGAGAACAAGTGCATGTAAATAGTGAATGTACTGGGCTCATAAGAGGTGTAAAAGTTCTAGGTGATCCTTGTGTAAGGAGGCAGTTTCTGACACGTATGTGACATTCTTATGTAGAACATTCAAACCTGAACAGTTTGGTAGGCCAGATGGTTTTGCAGACCCCCAGTAAAACCATCAACAGTCTTTCATGGCTGAATTTACTGTTGAATTTTCAAGAACAAGTAGCAGTGGAGTAAAATTACAAGTTTTCTCATGCTCTTTGTTTCTTTTAATTGCAGAAGGATCTCCCTCACAACCAGTAGCCCCTACGCATAAAGATAAAAGCCGTGCCCCACCAGTTAGAAGAAAGTATGATGAGTTATCCAGTCTTGGACGTACGTCAATGCCTCTAGCCTCAAGAAGACCAGTAAGTGGCTTATGTCCTGGCCTGTCCTTAGCAGAAGTTGTGAGGTAGCTTACAGCTTCAGGGAATTCTTTAACTCAGTTGTATAAAGTGCTGTAGCAAAATGACTGGTGAGTCTTCAGATGGTGCTTAGTCTGGGTGTTTGGTGCTCCTGTTCCTGTGTAGGCTAAATGAGAGCTGCAGTCATGGAGCTATCTCCTATTGTTACTGATTTTCAATACTGTAGAGAATGAAACATGCAAATCATGCCTCTGCTGTGCTTTGTACGTGACAAATGCGGACTTGTTGCAGCTTTTCACCTTCTTGTAAATATATTGGGCTGCTGTTTGCCAGAAGGGTCCAAATATGCTTTATCTTTTAGTGGGCAACAGAGGCACTTACTGAAATGGAAGGCATTTTGTACTGAGTAAAATATCTGATCAAAATTTGGGCAGGGAGGTGGGGTTAATTTTGAGAGAGTAACAGGAAAATTTCTAGAAGGTCATTCTCAAAATAAGCTCTGCTACTTTCCTCAACGGAGCAGTCAAGCGTTAGTAGGTTCTTTTGCAGTGAACATGATTCTTGTGATGCAAGGAGAAGGCCTTTCACTGAATGAGCCGTCTTTTTATGGAGTGTTGCCTTCTGAAAAGTTTATTCTGAAAGTTCTCTGTGAAGGACAGAGTCCAATACTGTCTTAAAGGACAGGATATTTAAAAAAAAAAATGAGCAGCTATCAGAATGCATGTTGCTAGGTCTACAGGTGCTCCAGTTTGTTTGATCTTGTATCTAAGAAATGCCATGATTCAGGCTAAAAACACACTAAAATTGTTTTGGATATTGAAATCTTTTGATGTGAAAAAGAAAACAACTACTAGCAGCTAAATCTCAAAGTATACTTTCCTTCAGTGCAGTTGCACTAAGCAGTTGAGAGGGCAAGTAAGTCTAGTGATGAGGAACACAAGTGGGGGTTATGCTCCTACGATTTCTAAGCCCTTTAGACAGTGAAAATCAGGTGCTGGTCACTGATGATAGTGGCATCCCTTCCATTAGGATGCACATGAATGTGTGAATTACTGTACTAGAGCAATAGTGAGATGCCTATTTTGAAAAAGTCAAACTATAAGGAGTCTGAGTATTGATACCTAAAGCTACTTGGTTTCACAAAGCAGAGGTGATTGGTGTTAGGTAACGGATTTTTCAGTTCCTGTTACCTAAAGCTCACCCTAAGCCTAAATAAGCTTTCTTCTTCTATACCAGGAGCTGTTCCTTGTTAGATGCTAAAATATTGTAAACAGACCCTGAATCCTGTTGCTTCTGGTGCTTCCCTTCTGTAGTTTGCTCTAGACTCCCATACTATCTCTGGTATTTGCATTTAAGCCTCTGATCAGGAAGGTTAACTGCATTCTCTTCTTAGTCTTAGTAATCAACTGGAAATGCCAGAATCTGATAGTTGAGGCCTACTGGATGTCCAGGCTGTCTGCTAGGCTGTGTGCTAGAATGTAAAAACATTGTCAAATAAATTTAATAATCTTGTATTAAATATGCATGTAAATGTCTGTTCTAACTCTTAAAAGTTAGGAGTAACTTAAGGCAAACAGTTGATATTCTTGCCTGATGCTTAAGTTCCCTGCAAATGAGATCTTGTGATCTGAGAAGTGCACCTGTAAGACTGATTTGTTACTTTCTGTATTTTAATGCAGACCAGCTTTTCTCCAACACGGAGGCTGTTGGTTGGAACTGCACCATCAGCTCCTGGAACAGGTAGATGTCCTGTCAAAATATATAATCCACTTTCTTACTGCTTTCCTTAATACACATTAATCATCACTGTTGAAGCTACCTCAGCTCCTTGCTAATTTGCGAAGGAGTTGCATTGTTATTTACTAGCTTTTCAAAAGGTGTGTGGCTGTGGATAGGAAATGCTTTTCCACTCTGAGACTGACTGAATTTTGATCAACTTTACTTATTCCTGATTCAAAATTTGTTGTTAGCTGAGCACAGAGGTGGTTGTACTTGAGTGAAGCAGCTGAGATTGATGGGTTGCCTTCCATCTTCATAAGGTTTCCTGTCTTGTCTATGAACCCATGGCTTCTTGCTAAGCTTAATTCTGCTGTCTTCTTCCTCTTTGGCTTCTGTATGAAGCTGCTGGTGTTTAGAGGTCAAGGAGGAAGCTGGGTTGCTAGTCCTAAAACTTACTAGCGTGCTTGCAGACGTGGAGTCTGGATTGACTTACTGTGTCTGCAAATAAATCTCTATCAGACTCTTCCATCTACAAGTGAAATGCTTGATAGTGGAATTATTCTTTTACTCTAGGCTCTTAAGCTTCTCTGTCTTGCAAAATTAATTTGTTAAACAATGCCATTTCAATTTTATAGCTTCACGTATGTTCAGTTCTGCAAGAATTGGCCAGCCTAGGAAGATGACTCTATCTCCTGCTCAGCGAGATCCTTTTTATACTCAGGGTGATTCCCTGACTTCAGAAGATCAGCTTGATGACACCTGGGTAACTGTATTTGGGTAAGATGATTTCCAAAGTATTGGAAAAACCATGGGTGAAGTCTTTGCAACATATGGAAAGAAGTACTTGGACGTTGCTGTTGCCTGGCATTCCTTGGTTCTGCTGGAAATACAACTGTGGCTCAAGCCAGCAAACGCATCTATTTTAGTGAAGCACCTTAACTTAAGCTACATGTTAATTTTTTCAAGTTAGAAAGGCAGCGTTCTACCACTGAGGTGTGTGGTGAAGTAAAAATGCTTAGAGGATTATATTCCTCAAGTCGCTGCTTCTGAAATGACGTTAACACACTGGTGTCTTTTGGATTTCTAAAAACCCTTCATAGGGTTATACTTTAGCACCAGAGCTCTTAAACTACTCGTTATAATTTTTTGAGTATTTTTTCTGTCTTTCAGGTTTCCTCAGGCATCAGCTTCCTATATTCTCCTGCAGTTTGGTCAGTATGGAAACATACTAAAGCACGTGGTATGTCTTAGTTTGAGACTTATTTCTGAAAACATCCTGGCTGATTCTTTAAAAGGCTGAATTTCACAGTTCTCACTTGATCTCGTACAGATGTCCAACGCAGGAAACTGGATGCACATTCGATATCAGTCTAAGCTGCAAGCTCGGAAAGCCTTAAGCAAAGACGGAAGAATTTTTGGTGAATCTCACATGATTGGTGTCAAGCCGTGTGTAGACAAAGTAAGTTAACAGCTGTTTTATTTCAATATAAGGCACTCTGCTTTTGGGCTTCCTCTTTGTTTTCCCCGACCTCTTTAATTTCTTTCCATTTTGAATTGCCAAGCAGAGGCCGTTCAGTTATATGGGTACAGTCTATGAGTTTTTCTTAAGTGTTTGACAAGATTTCCTGCTGGGAAGGATCGTTATGGGACATCTCTGTGCTCCTTGGAAGTTACAATGCACAGAATTATATTCCTGTACAAGATATGAAGTGAAACCATAAGAGACAATGTAGATAAGAGCTTCCCAGACTGGAATTTGTGGCATTTAGGGGCTGCAATAGATATGTGATGGCAGATGAAGACTCTTCTTGCTCCTAACTGTCCCTCTTTTTTATGTGACTGTTGATCTGATTCTGGTTTTCCAGTTTATCTTAGTACATCGGACTGAAAATTTGTTAGCAAGACAGTCCCGATCCTATTCTCCCACCTGCCCCCACAAAAAACGAGTCCCTCTCTTGTACGTAGTGGTTGGGTAGGCATGGCTGTATTTCAGTCTGATTTTATCACGAGGCGTTAGTTTCTAGGCATGGACAGTGCCCTGACCATTAATTCTCACGGGACGTTGCATTGGGTACTGTACATGAGCTGAAGCAAATGACAGTCATTCTTTTATAGTTCACAGATTATTTTTTTGGTCTCCTCTAAGGGTAAGTGATGCCAGAGAGTAATGTAAGCTTTCAAATGTAAACCATTCTGGGAAGGCAGCCCTGTTGAGCTTGCAATTACTTTAGTTTTTATCAGTTAGAAATGTTTCTTATACTGATTAAAATTCAGAACCAAATGTACTTCAGTGCCCCTTTCCTCTGTGGGCTTCTGATGGCAGGGCTTCCATCTCTTCTGACCTTATTTACTGTTTTGGTGTCCCGTTTGTATCAAGGACTGAATTGCCTGTAAGCTGAAGCTCTACAAGTAATGAGCTGAGGTGTTTAATTGTCAGGCATCTGATCTTTGTTGCTTTTGAATTCTCATGATGTCTTTTGTGGATAATGTCCACTTTCAAATGTCAATAAATAAACCAATAATCATTAACCTGTATTTGTGGAGGCAAGAGAGATTTCTGGAGACTAATCCATTGAAGGTTTGGCATTAGCCTGTCAAACTTTTCCTGGCCATTGAAAACCAGATATGATGGATTTGACATCTGATTGAAGTTTGTTGCAAGTCTTACAATTTATTTTTGCTCTACTGTTTCAAACTTGGCTGACATTTAGTACATACAGTGAACAGGTTACAAACTTGCACTACTTTGCAATGGCATAATCCAACCCATCAATGATTGCAGTGAGGAAGATGCTGTGTGGTGGTGTGTACTTGTGTGCTCTGTACTGGTGGGCAGTGTACCTGTGCTCTTCGCTTACTTTGAGATGTGAATGTTTTTTATTAAACAGTTCTAGATAATAGATAATTCTAGATAATAAAGGTTGAAATACTGCTTTGTAGTGTTTGTTTACATTATATTAACCCTCTTTTTAAGAGTATGATGGAAAACTTTGAAAGAAGCTCCACATCCTCACTGTCTTCAGTTTTCACTCCACCTACAAAATCCGTCAGCACACCAGTACAACCTGCAAATGATACTATGAGGATTTCTACAGTGAGACCACTTGCAACAGCATATAAAGCTTCCACGAGTGACTGTCAGGTATTTTAAGGGAAACAGGAGTGTGTGTTTCTTTGTGCCGTCTCCCCTTAGTTGTGTGAGGCTGTACACACATGAACTTCAATGTGACAGTAGCCTTGATCTTCTCCTGTCATTTTTTTAAAGATGTGGTTCAAGTACAAACTCAAGTCTGTTCAGTCTCTAAAATAGTAATAAACAAAATAATCAATTAACGAGATTTGTTACTTTTCCAGAGGTTAAGGTCTTGTTTTGAGAATCTTTCAAACATGTTTTGTCAAAATACAGTAGCACTTAGGAAAAGAAAAGAAAAAAACTGGTTAGTATTAAAAGAATCAACTATATGCTGACTGATTCTCTTTATTTTCTCTCTTCCTCTTCCCCCCTGCCTTCTAGGTGGTTTCTGGCAGACAAACTCCTTGGAGAGGTGGCTCACGGGGACTGTTCTTAGTGTTTGTGATTTTCTTTTTTTTATTAGGATTCATTACTCTTTATAATTATCTCTAGCATAATGTTCTAAATGTCATAGCAACCTTTTAACTGTTTGTTTTATTAATAAAGCTAAATAAAGTTAAGTTTTCCTTGGGTTGTTTTTTAAACAAGTGTGAGTTCTGTTGGGAAAAACTATTTGCAGTACCTGATGAACCTATAACTGGATCTGAACACACTGATACTAAAAATGATCTTCCCTGATTTCAAAAGGAAAAGCCCTACCAGTGTTATTGACTTCCTCGTGTGCGACAGTTGTTGCTCATGCGTTTGTAATGTTTTAATCTGGAAAGCTCACTGCCATTTTGTTGTGAAGCTCTCGGTGCCGCTCAGCAGTGGAGCACACTTGTTCCCAGAGCTGCACCGTCTGGGGCAGGGAGAGTGACGGGGCTGCCCGGGTGTGCTCTGTCCCGTCCGGCTGCAGAGGCTTGGCAGGGTTTCTTCAGGCGCCAGAATTACTCCACTGGCATCAACGTGGTTTGTGCTGAGCTAATGTCGAGGCCATCGATGCTGCCTAATGTTTATTAGTGTGTTATCTCTCAGCAGAGCAGGTGCTGCTGATTTTTACTGAAGTAGGAACAACCAGTGTCAAAACTAGCTAATGCTTAATTGTCGTCCCATGGGTATTTTACAGCGGTGTGCACTCAACAGGTAACCAACTGTAGCATTCTAAGCTATAAAATGCTGAGTTGAAATAGCTGAATAGAAAAATGTGATGTGTCAGTGACTAGAGCTGCTTCCATTTCAACAGTCTGCTAAGAAATTTTCTCTAAGGTGTTGGCTGAATGATGATTTAAAAAAAAAAATTGAACTTCTTCCCCCTTGAAGTTTTCTTTTGGAGATGAGCCTCTCAAGTAACTGTGTGTCACATAAGCTCATAGTCTTCGAGACAAAGGCCTCTTTCATCTGGAAGAGAGCAATTTTTTCTCCAATACTTAGAAATCAAAAATCTTTTGATTCCAAGGCTGTGCTAGTGTGGGTCAACATCAGCATTTTAGTGTGGGTCAATAGTGTGTTGGTCAGGTGAATATCCAGTCATATTTCCGTGCTTTGCTTCACACTGCAGCGTGGTCTCACAGTTCAGCTGCGCTTCTCTGATGAAATTTAGATTGAAAGATTAGTCCTGGAGCAGCCTAATGCCCCTCGGATGCAAATGGGCATCCAGGTTACAGGATTAAGCTAGAGATGGTCCTGAGTAAAACCCCAAAGCACTCAGTGAGAAGTCAGGTTTCTACCTCAGGGCACCTGGTACTTCACTGTGTGCTTTAGAAGTCACCTCCATGCAGGCAGATTCAGAGATATCTGAGATGCATTTTACTGTATTTGCTGACTGATGCTTTTGGAATATTGGTTGCTACTCATCCCTTTGCTTTTGATCAAAGGGAGCTGCTCAAACCTAATTAAGATCTGGACGTGTTTTCTCAGAATACATCTGGCTTTTTCTCGGTGAAAAATATTTGTGATGCGGATGACTTCAGCAAGAGAACAGGTAGTTCAGCTAAATTCTTGGTTTGCTAGTTGCTTTGCAAAATACACTTCTGGTGCACTTCAGACTTGTAATAGTGTGTGTAGGATTTAGTTTAGTGAAGTGACGAAAAATAAGATTGAACTCGGGTCAGGTAAGTCTGAAGCTAAATACATAAGGAAGGAGTGGGAGCCAAAGTCAGCAGTTTGGCTGACCTATTTTACCAGTAAGTCCCAGGTTTAAAACTGCTAAGTTGTGTGTTTTTTTTCCCAGTTGTTTACCTTACTCTCTTGTTTCTCATAGCTTTAGGAATGATTTTACTAATAGGTCATTGCAGCAGCTTTCTGTAGAGTTAAAGCCTTTGGGAGGAGCAGATGTTGTTTACTTTGCTCTGGAGGTAGAAGAAAGTTTAGAACCTACAAATCTGTGTACTTCTGGACAGTGTCATGAAGAAATTCTCTTCGTATGGCTTCTGCTGGTAAGACTTAATATGTTGTCTTAGTGTCGAGCACTAGTTAAACCCTGGCATTGATGACTTGGGCTTATGAGGTATGAGAACATCACAGTCCCCCCCTACACAAACCACTGCACAGCTTGGTTGCGGTGTGTTCCTGATAATATCATCATTAACTGTATGAGTATCCCGGGGCCGTGTGTGAAAGGGCAGAGGGTATTGAGAAGTACGTGTGTGAAGAATCTCTGAGGCACTTGGAAAGTCTTCAAGTAAACCTTGTCAAGGCTGGCTGCTGTTGTTAGGTAGCATTGCATTGAAAAATCCAATTCTTCCTGTTTGTTAACTGTGTCCCTGCTGCTCTGCAATAAGGAAGAATTCTCTTCTAGCTGTAGCTAGATGTAATTTACATTAAACCCAAAGTTACAGAGTTCAGCTGGTGACCTGTAACATACTCATGGAACTCGGTTCTGGTTTCAGTTCTATGGGGTTTCTTGTAAGGCTGCGGACGACAGTTTTCACAGGATTATGGCTTTAGTGTAAAATAGAACTGTCGTGAATGCTTGTGTTCTGTTGTCTGCCTCAATCACAAGCATATTACTCAGGGATCTAATTCACTTCTCTTAGTATATTGGTCTGCACAGTTTTAAATTCTAGAAGGATTTGTTGTATTGTTTCAATGGTAATTTCACTACAATTTCAACTTTTTTTTTTTTTTGGCAAAGACTTCTATAAATTGGAGAGAGTGTTTGTTTTTGTCCTCCTTTTCCCTTCCCACCCCTCCTCAATTAGCTTGCTAGTAACTTTCAAAATGAATTATATTTATTTGGGTAATCCGTGTGCACTAACATCAAACGTTCGAGTACATCATGTCTGCCTCTCATTTCAAGGTGTAGGCATCTACCTCCACCATGTGGCAGTTCTGAAGAACTTTAATGAGAGGTTTAACTGATACTGAGTGGAATATGGTATCTTAATTATCCTTTAGATAGGCAGTGCATAGACAGTACTGTGAGGGAACAGCAGTGCTCAAATGTATTAGTTGAAGGGTTTTCGTAATAAAAGAAGAAAGGACAAAGATGAGTTTACTAAATATCTTAAGTCAGGAGTAATTCAGACTTCTAAATATTGCTTCAATTAAATAGTTCTTAAACTTTATGTAAAATCTTACCAGTATTCACTCATCTCCATTTGGAGATGGATAAATTGACCAAATGATATTTTAGCAGAATACACCTCAATATCCATTTTGTATGAACTTAATTGCCTTTTTTCTGATAGTCTGAGTGCATGTATAAAAATACAAGACTTGCATCAGTTTTCTCTGATTGACTGTAGATGTCTGGACCAGAGATGAGTCTGCAAACATGTACTGTTTAAATATGTTTAGAAATAGTAAGCTGTTCAGTTGTTAAGTGAGTGAAAACAAACTGAACTGGCTTATAAACAACTTGGAATCAGGAGCTGGTTTACTGAATTTCAGACTGCAGGGGAGAAGGCTCTGGAATAAACATTCTAGATCTCTAGTGAAACCAAGTCCTCGGGCAACTTCATGGCTTTGTGCTAATGCCTCTTTTTAATTGTTTGGACAAGAGTAAAGGGTGTTCTGCTGTGGTGGTGTCTCTCAATAAGGATCAAAGGGCAAACAGTGCCAACTGTCAAACTTCTCGTAGTGTTTCTAAATCAGAGTTTGGTTGGTGAAGTTACCTTTGAAAATGAATGAATAATTAATAACTTTGTAAAATGTTTGTGGCCTTCTAGTAAGGAATCCTTTGACTCAGGTACGTTTGTGTAATGCATAGAAGCTGTGGTTTTATCAGCAAAGTCATATTTTCCCCTTTTCTGCAAGTAAAGCTCACGTTGAAATCAAAAGCGTGTCTGAAGCTGTAAATTCCTGTCCTGTGTGATGTCATCAGATATCTTGATTCTTCTTCAAGTTCTTCAGTTTTGTACGTGAACTTTCAGCTTAAATAAAGAGTTTATTGCTGATGTAAGCAAATACAGTTCAAGTGACCCCAAAATTCTGGTCTTTGTAGATGAAGGGCTGTTTTTTTGTTCATTAGAGTCTTTTTGTGTATGAAGTTGGAGACTCTTCTGATTAGAAACAGCATGGCAGTGAGGAATTGCTCTGAGCAGTCATTGTGTTATTTTGCTCCGTTGTTTATCTCATCAGATTTTGGTATAGTTAACTGCAGAAATCAGTTTATTGAACATATCTTTCATTGTAGGGATGAACTGAGTTTTCAGTATGAAAAATAGAGAGCTTTTCAGTGATATTTTTTTTTCCTTTCTATTGTGTATGTCAGCCACCTAATTATCATCTTGTTTGCATGCCTTTGGAGCCCTGTGTGTGCTGTGAGAATCTGTCCCTTGTTGCAGAATTAAGGTCCAAAAAATGCTGTTTTCTTTTTCAAGGATCTTTCCAACCCCCTGGTGTTACGAATGGAACCTTGAATCCATGAGGCCAGGACAACCTGACAAGTGGATGTCTGGAGATCTTGGAAATGATAGTTCTGTAGTGTGGATTAGCCAGTTATTAGTGGTAGGCTTTGTTCTGAAACCTGAAGATAGTCCAAATTGATTATCAGATCAAGTGCTGTAGCTGAATATTTTAGTTGGAACCCAGACTGGGGCAGATTCTGAGTGCTGGTGTGTGAACTGGTGGTTGTTCTTTTGCCAAAACTCCCATTTCCTCCTGGCAACTACACGTGTAGCTGGCTTGAGGGAATCATGATTGCAACACTGGCTGTCATGGCATAAAGCACTGTAAAATTTATTTATTAAGCTGTTCAGATCTTTTAATATATTAATAACATTATTAATTCAACTACTGTCAGTTTGCAGTCTCCTGCTCAAAAATGCTCAGCAATCCGGACTGCAACAGGAGTCAGACGTTGCTTCCAAAAAGTCATAAAACTAATGAAACTTCATCTTTATGAAAAAAAAAAGTCTTTGCTGCAGAGTAACCAACTCTTCTTTCACAACATGCGTTCTCAGCTGGCAAATGCTTTTACTGGGCTTTCTCACTGAGTGCTCTTAGCTCTCTTTTTAAAGTTTGTGAATTGGATTTGTTTGCTGTGTAGGGCTGCACTGGCAGATAAGATCATGCTGCTGACTCCAGTGAAACTGGGCGAAGGCCTGCCGTATTTTCCACGCATGCAATATGATAGCGTGTAATATCACATTTCAATAGGTGAAATACAGTTAAAATTGTCCATCATAGGATACTGTAATGGGCTGTTGGTTTTTAGGTGCCACAGTTTTTCTCTCTTTGTAATTGAATTGTGCTTGTGAACATATGAAAATGTTCATTTGCAGATTGAAGGTCATAAAGTAAAAATTGCACAGAAGTTAGCCTAGACAGGCTAGAGAACAGTCTGATATTAATTACATTATATTTTCCATATGACTGCATTAACAATGGAGCTTGCATATAGCTTGAGTAGTATAGGTTTTGTTCTTGCTAGTGATAAATTGAAAAAAAAAAGACATTAATTGTTCTTCCTGTGCATTTCGACTTACCAGCATTCCAGTTTCTAGCGAATGCGGTGGTTCTTTGGAATGAGAAGTATCAACCAGCTTCCACTGCAGGTAAATGGTAGGAATGGGATAGGATGAATGTACATCTTGACTTAAAGGCTTAAAGCATCTTTCTAAAAATTAATATTTTAAGTGCATTTTAGTGGAGTAGGTGGTGGCAATGACTGTCTTTCCAGCTTTGACCTTTTAGTCCTTGCTGAGCATCTTACTAGTTGAGTCTTCACATGCTTTTTCCAGCTCTGTGTGGAGTTGCCACTGGAAAAGGTTCTGAGAGATGTCATAGATTGGTAGAATATCTTTGAGTTGGAAGGGACCCATAAGGATCATTGAGTCCAACTCCTGCACCAAAACCATGGCACTAGTACATGTAATTACTAGTTGCAGTCCAGTGTTGGCAGCTGGTGTTGTGTGTCACGGTTATGTGGATGAATTAAAGCTGTAGTAGCATATCAAAATGGGATGCAGGAGCAGCTGCATAACTTGTGTATCTCTAGAAGACTTTTGGGGCATCTGACTCTAGGTGGGCCTGTAACGAACCTTGAGAGATGTTATGTGTGTGTGCAGATATTCAGGATATCATTGATGGAATACACAATGTGACAAAGACCATGTCAGGTATAAGTATTTAAAAACAAATAACAAGATTTGTAAGGCGTGAAGCATAGTCTGAAAAAGTGCTTGGGAAGCTTTTCCACTTCAGAAATATTTATCGTCGGACTACTGTAAAATACAACAAGTGTTGGAAGCTTCTGTTCTTCTGCTGTTTCAGATGCGTTTGAGAAGTTTAAAACTCTGACTTAAATTTAGCTTTGACACACAACTATAACACAGGTGCACTTATCTCTGAACCTTAACACCTTGCATGAAGACAAACAAGGTTACCTAAATTTGTCATTTGCTTTCAGACCTGTCGCAGCATGAAGAGAGTAAGATACGGCTCAGTAGCATTTTCTCAGTGTTCTTCCTCTGCCCTTTTTTGTGCTATTCAAGTAGCATGACAAAACGTGGCACCTCTGGTTCTGAAAAATCTGCCATCTCTGCGCTGTGTGAAGTGGGAAGCGCATGAAATATGGTCAACGTAGCAATGCTGTAAAAGCTGGTAGTGAAAGAAATGCCCAGGGTTCTCTCTCCCTGGGATGTTTTTGATGGGTGTTCTGTGCCAGGTCTTTATTTGCTGGATGAAGGATTTCTTTTTAACAACTAGAAGTGGTTTTGTGGGTATCGTTCTCTGACCATCTGGAGTTGCTGACATTTGAGTCTCAGTAGGATGGCCGGGGAGCAACTACGCATGTAGTTTGTATGAACTCTTTGGGCTGGAGAACAAATCTGTGTGGGGATTTGATTCCACAGTCTCTGTGTTGGGTTCTGTTAGATTTTTCTGTCTGCTCTCTCAAAAATTCTGCGTTGTGAATTGGCAGAGGTCGGTTCCACTGAAAGATGTGCAGCTTTGTTATAGAAGGGAAAGAAATGAGACAATACTAGCTGTTGTTCAGACATAAAAACGCTATTTCTGTCCTAAAGAGAAAGCTGTACCACAGCTCTACAAGCTTCCTTGCTGCAGTGTTGCTGCACCAGTGTTTTAGCCTACTGGAATCTGAGATACCAGTGTAAATAACATCTCGCAGTCACCGTGTTAGCTTCAGGTCAAGTATTGTTACTGAACATGAATGATGCCCCCCGTAAGATTATGGGGTTTCCCTCTAATTATATGTGTATAAATGCTGTATTGTGGTAAACTTGTACAGTAATTTACGGATGTAATTTAAAACGATTTTTTTTCATAATGCAGCAAGGCAGAAAAAACTGAACACGTGGTATGATGGCAGGAATGAGTTCTTGAAGATATGTTATTAAAAACGTGAGGAACACTACCATAGAAGTTAGTCAATAGGAGTAGAAAACTGCTATTCTTAAAAACAAAACCAAACCAACAAAACCCCTTATTTATTGCAAGTAGTATATATACACTTCGATTTTGGGGTAGGACTGATCATTGACCAGATCATTTGCTGGTAACTGCATAAATTCCAGTTAGAGAATATATTGTAATTGTTCTCTGAAGCCACTAAGAGCCAAAAAATCATTTTATTTCAACAGTAAATCTAATTATTCTTAAGTCTTACAATGTTATACTTTCTAGTCAGTGTTTTTAATCATAAGAACATTTTCTCAAACTTTTGTCTCCTGAAGTCAGTGGACTCTTAAAATTGCAACCTCCAGCCATGTAATGACAGGACTCAAGTAGCTGGTGAGTTTGACCGTGTGTTTAATGAATTGTGGGTATATTTTATTATTTTAATAACCTCAGACAAAAAAAATGTACTAATGACATCAAAGAAAATTCAGTAGAAGCAGGGCAAACTTCTATGCAGCTCACAAGCTATTGGAAGAAGGCCTCAAGTTTTTGGCACTACCTCTTAAGTTGTCTTAGTATTCACATGAAATGTTTTTTTGGGTTTTTTTTTTGTTGTTGTGGGTTTTTTTCTTTTGTTTTTGCAACAGCAGTCCAGCACTTCTAGAGCTAATGGTGCAGATTTTCTTTGTGCTCAGTAATGCAAGGAGAATATAAAACTAGCCATTTTAAAAGGAAAAGAAACTAATATGGCTTACTGCAGCAAATCCAAGCCACAGCCTGGTCTGGCATGTTAGGCCAGAGTGCTTGCCTAGAGAGGATCTAGAGTTTCACGTATGTTGGGATTAAATAGGAACATCTTTTCCTGTAGCTAGTTGCGAAATAGGAGAGGATCTGGCATTAACCTGCATTGCTGCTGTTGTGAATGGTTGATCATGATTCCCTCTTGATCACCATTTTCTATTCTGTTATTTGTATCCAGTGGTTTTCTTCCCAGTTTATTTTATGCTCAAGTTCAAAAGAAATAGTTTTGCTTTCTGTGGAATACAAATAAATGTTCTCCAGTGGAAAATGTGGCCCACGGTTGCACTGCTTTTATCCCTTTCTTAAGGGTACTTCGGTGGGCATGTGAAGCCTTTTCCTTTTGTGTTGCGTCGGTGCTCAGAGATTCCCTGACCACGTCTGTTCTCATTGTATCTCAGGCTGACCTTGGCACAGCAGGGAAAGCCTTCCTCAGTACGAGGAGACACCAACACCTGGCAATTCGTGTGATAAACCAGTGAATTCTTTTTATACATCTTAACTGCCACGATTCTAGGCTGGGAAAAAGTCTCATTACCTTCACCATGTGGGGAGAAAAAGTATGGGGATAGCAAATCATATAAACCATGAGGTACTAGAAGCTTTAGGTTATTATAAAAGTGTCTGTTTCCAGAGTTGCACTAGGATGTGGAAAGGATCTGGCTCTTGCAGGAGAATCTGTCTGGAACCCAGGGATCTCCTCTCGTGTTTGCTGAGGATTGTCCTCAGCAGAAGTACCCAGAATCTTCTGGTAACTTAAATATCTCAAATCCTGCACGGATGTCTGGGCCCTTCTGGGACACAGAACTATTTGTTGTGGTGCCTGTGCCCTCGTAGTGGTTTTAGACTCCCACTCTTGTCGTGGTGCCCTTTTGTAAGTGCTGCATAGACGCTTTGGGAGAAGTAGGTGCTGCCCTGCAGAACTGCCAGCCTGGAAATGCGGGATTGATGGAAATTGGGGTCTTCATTTTATAGACACGGAAACTGATGAACTGAAAGATGAAATGACTGATTCCAAGGTCACGTGGTAGATCTGGAGCAGCAGAACACGTGTAGGCCGGAGCGTGGTTTCGCACTGTAATAGGATTCTTCACATCCTGCTAATGTCACTACGGAAGTAGCAATTTTTCTTTTTTAAGAGCCCTCGATGTTGGGCAGCTTCTGCCAGAAAACTGGTTAGGGCTGTGTTAGTGCACCTTTTCTCTTGCTGCATAAACCTACAGCGATGGCAGTGCCTGCTCCCCTCTTCCCCCTGCTTTTGTGCTTGCTCTGTGTTTGCAGGAAGCCAAGTTTGTTGAGAGGGGTAGAAATAATGCCCTCGTGCTACATTTTACCTTGTCATCTTAAAATGCTGTAGCCCCTCTTGTCAGCTGAAAATCAAGAGCTGTACACAGGTGTTGTCACTGCAATGCAGCTGGTTTTGTGGAGCAATAGCAAAGGGGGGCTGGTGTGTCATGGAGCAGTAGCAAAACCTCCGCACATGAAGGTTAAGTCCTGCTCTCATGCAGAAACAATAGAAATCTCTCAATGAAAGAGAACAAAGAAATCTTGTGTTATGCAAAGGAGAGAGGAGAAAACACTCCCATACCTGAAGTATTAACTGCATAGTAGAGATTCTGTAAGTGAGGGGAAAGAAGGCTTGGGGTTTTTTTTTCCTCACAACAGGGGCCTTGCCAGTTTGAGATTTAAATGCCCAAGCTACCCTACAGAACTGATATGTATCCCAATATTTGCATAAAAGATTTATTAATTTTCTGAAAGCGTAAGTTTGGTAGGAGTCTTTTGGTGGATTGAGATTTCAGTGACAAATAGAAGGGAGACATCAAATTTTTCATTTTTTCCTTTTCCCCCCCCTCAGTTTTTAATAATCTGTATGAATTACTATATGTATTTTCTTCTCAAGGATAAGAAATGTAAGCTTAAAATTAGCATCTTGGCAGTAGGCAGGATTGTATCTTCTGTGTAACCTGTACAAAAGCAGAGAGGGTGTGTGTGTATGTCACTGGCTTTGCCGGCCTTGACCTCTGGAGAGGCTGTGCAGGTGTGAAAGCTGGCAGAGAGAACTGCAACAAGTAACGAGTTCTTAAGTTCTGAAGCAGTGCAAGAGACTGTCTCAGGTACTGATCCAAAAGTGTCTAGTTGGGATCTCAAGTGACTACAGCAAAGATTTTTTGCTAGATTTCACGTGGTCTCTCTACTGGCAGGTTGGTTTTGGACAAAGGTCTCAGCAAAAGATTCCCAGGATGAAAAAGAACCCTGTGAAATGTAAAAAGGACACTCAGGCCTGAGGTACCAGTGCTGTTTGGGGTGGTCTTAGCAACCGAGTGCCTACACTGGCACGTTTTTCCCTTGGTGTTTTCTAGATAGACACATTGGTCTTGCTTATGCACACTAGAAATATGAGGGAGAAAAGGGACTCGCTCTGTGTCTGACAGTGACTTCAGTAAAGTCTGATTCGCTGTGCTCTAAAATGACTGCATTGACTTCAAGATTTAGGTTTAGATTAATAGCACTGGTATTAGATTGATTTTGAACTGCATGTCCTATATCGTTTAGAAGAGGCAAAGAGTTGAATCAAACACCTAGAACTTTGTGTTAAAAAACCCAAACAAACAAAAAAAAAAAAACAAAAATGTTTTTAAAAAAATTGGAAATAGATTGGCATGGGACTGATAATTAGGATATCTGCTGTTGTGTTGAAACTAACTTTTTACAAAATGTAATTAAGTAACCTAAACGGTGTGTGCATGTACCCCCTTATAGTGTGATCAGTTTAGTGATATCATTTAGATTTATATTTTCTTTCGTTAGATGTTGGCAGTGTAAGCTCTTGTTTTGCTTCTGCATCACCATGAGGGCACAAGGAACCTAGTTCTTCAATGGACTTAGTACTTTCACAGGATCACTCCTTGGGTGAGGGTGTTACAGTAAACAAAAACAAATTAAAAAACCCTACAGCAGAGCAACAGACAGGTTATCTGATGTTGGTTTACAAGTTCTGTGTCAAGCTGACTTAAAAGAAAGGAAACCGATGTTTGTTTTGGTGGTCTTATTTTATGATGATAGTCTAACTCTGTTTTTATATTAGGAAAATCAAGGAAACATTCACAGTATTATTGGTGTTTGAAATAAAAATATGTTGTTTTAAAAAGGGAAATCTGCTTTTGGCCCAGATCAGAAGTGAAGTGTTTGATTAATTCACAACTGATTGTTGTTTCCACTCACAAATCCTTTCCTGTGTGGTGCAGTCTTACTGGAGACCAGTAAAGTGGTGCTCACCTGACCAGTCTGTCAGTTTGTCCCATGTCACGTAATGCAGTTCAACAGCCAGTTCCTTAACTGGCCATCCTTCTTTCAGAGCTGGAAAGAGAATTCTTCTATTCATGGAAATACAAGGTAAGTTTATCAAAATAAAGTGTTGATTTATTAAATTCTAAAACATTTTTATGTTCAAGAAAATAGAAATCACATAATTGAAAATATTATTTATGTTCTGCTATTTCATATCTGGCTGAACCAGCTAATACTGTGAATATCAGGCTGGTTTCATGGGGGTACCATTGCCCACCCAGGATTACTAGTTCCAGTGTCACATTGTGTTAACACAGGTCAGGAAGGGAGCTGGCTTCACAGGTTCATGCTGTGCTGAAACTAGTAGTTGTCCTGGCACTGGGCTTGCAGGGGAGCAAGGCACAGAGGCACCCAGTCCTGTGTGGGCAGTGGGGTATCTAGATTTGATTTACCCCATGTAACAGAGAACTAGTCATATAGGTAAGGTAAGTGATCTTACATGTTTTTATAATATATAAAAATATGTTTTTTCCATACCTGTATATATATACACAGATATAAAATTGTCATCCATACACACATAGGTGTTTATGCCCAGCTTTATGTCCTAAGAAAACTTAGAGCAAAAGAACTAAAGCACATGGAAGAGAAAAATTTTTCAAAAATAGGAGGAAGGTGGCGCTGGAACCATTATGATTCACAGGGAAGGCTGTCATGGAGAGACGGCAAACTGACCACCCAGCACTGTTTCAGTTATTTCCACTGAATGTTTTTGGTTATTAAAATGCAGCGTTCTTCTGGTTTTCTGTGGAAATTCATTGAAGGTTTTCTTCTAACATATTCTTGTATTAATAAATAAGATCTTTGGGGTATTTTATACCTTAAAACTATTGAAATGAACTTTTGAGTACTGCTCAGCTCTTTCTTTATTTCCTGTTTAAACATATACTGTAGAACAGCCTGACAACTGTCCTGGATAGTATGTTTCTTGGCCATGATCAGCTCAGGTTCATGTTCAGCCACTCTGAGGATAAGGATCCCAATTCAAGGAAGGAATATGTAAGTTCTTATCATATCCCCACTTATCTAATTATTCAGGGATATATTCCATCCATAAGCCATGTGCTTAAATAGTGTTGACTTAAGTGTAGGCTTCACAGGAAGCCTAGAGCTTAGCTTATGCCTTAATGCCTTGTTGAATGGAAAAACAGTGAAAATCAGAAATATGTTAAACTGAAATATAATTTTTTGATATCAAGAAAATATATTACAAATTTTTATTCTTTAATTTGTGTTTACTGTACTAGTAATACAGTGCAAAACCTGCATATGCTTACATGCATTCACGTGCAAAATTTACTTGTTATTTTGTAGTTTTCAGATGTGAAAATGTTTGCAGAATAAGGTATACGAAGCAGAGATTTGATTGCAGTCTTTAGTGAAAATTAGCAAATAGAGAGCGTTTTATGTTGAAATTCAAGTTGGTTTTTCTTTTTGCAATCTGAATGCGAGGCGACAAAAGCCAAAACCTATTTTTATTCTATTGCTTAAGTGATGTTATGACAATACCTAACCTGTATAGAGGAGGATACGTTCTCAAGGTAATACTTTTAAAAATGCATCCAGCACAGTTTAAACTACGCAAGGCTAGACTGTAGAAGTAGACTCTATTCTCTCATTAGCTCTTTAAGGTTCATTAGTTTTAACGCTCAGAGTTGGAATGCCACCTGGGTAAGAACGCATTGGATTATTTTCTGCAGTGCTGTCTATCTTGATATAGTGCTGACTCTGTTATTCTTGCATCTAATGTATTCAAGCTGGCATGAACGTGAAAGACATAATTCTCATTACATGTGCTAAGCCAGGCAGCGAGGGAAACAAGCTTGACTAAATGCTTGGATTTCAACCAATGGTGCAGCAAAGTAATGCTGGTTCTGAAAATGAAAACTTGCTGCTGTATATTCATCAGCTGGAAACACGGTGAGCTTTAAGAATCAAAATTTTAAAAAAAGAAACTGAGGACACTGTTTGGCAAGTTAACCCTCTTCAGTTTAAAAGCATCAGAATGAAAATTCCTGCGAATAATAGAGGTACTTGTTACTAATAACAATTGCTGATTTTATGCTGAAGGACGTATTGTGCGGCACTCTTGTTTTGAGTTGATGCACTCCTTGGCAGCAGCAGACAATAAAAATGGATAGAAATTTTCAGTACCAGTAGCTGCTTCAAGAACTCTTGGAGGTCAGTTTTTCAGAATATGCTTTTAAGCTAAGAAAGTTGCATCAGCAGAGTTCCAGTTGTCCTTCAGAGCTTGATACCAACTTTGAACTCCTCGCTTTCACCGCAGTATGTAATTGTCCCGCTGTGTTTGTGGGCTGGCAGTACTCTTGTTCAGAGCACTGCCCTGCTCTTTGAAACAAGCTATTCCCACTTACGCAGCTCAGTTTCTCCTGCAGATTAAAAGCGTTTTCATCTATTTTTTTCTTTTCCAAATGCCTACAGAGTGCATGGTTATTTATTAGCATGTGTGACAGCTTAAATGGCTCTTGTCAACAATTACCCATTTAGAAAAGTGGCAGTCTTCAGTTGTGGTGCTGTAACAAAAAAGATCTCTAAAGAAGAGTCTCATGTGTTTCTTAAAATATAAAGTAGTATCTCTAAAATGTGTTCTGTGAGGTTGAAAACAAATTCAAAGAATAATTTGTGCTCTATTACAGATCAATAATGGAATACAATGTTAACATTTTTTCAGCTTATCTTTGGAAGACCAACTTTTTCTTGTGCTTACCAGCAAAGTTAGGGCCCAACATAAATCCTAGTGGTTATAGCCATACTGTTTGACAAAAGTGGTCATGATACAGGGTAAAGGGGGTAGCATTATAAAAAGTAAAATGTGTCGAATGTAAAATGAAGGGAAAGAGAGAAAAAAGGGGTTTCATTTCCAGCAGTTCCAGCAATATTTACTTCCTGGAATATTGGCTTTTCTCATACTCTTACGGTGTTTTTTTAAATAGAGCAAGGAATTCTGCCACCACTGAGACTAATCATTGGTAAAACACGGACTCCTGCGTGATCAGCGTTTGACCCATGGAGTCCTTGTACACTGCTGACTCTGCTCTATGGGGAAATTGGATCTGCAAACTCTAAAAGATTTGCCATTGCTCTTGATGAATAGCTTTGTGAATAACTGCCTAAATCCAGGATGGATTCAAGATTACAAAGTGTTCAGTAAAACAGGGCGGGGGGGGGGGGGGGGGGGGGGGGAGGGGGGGAAGCGGGTGGATCTGTTTGCAGAGCATTTGATATGAAGCTTGAGTTGGGAAATGTATGGAGAAAACCATGCTGTGTGACAGTCATATTTGTGTAGTCTGAAAGCATGTACAATAAGTAGCTGGGACCCGAAGTAGGTTAGCAGGCAGCCTCTGCGTGAAGAACGTCGGCTGTATGTGTGTCTCCCTCTCTGTAACAGCAGCCACCTCTCAGTTACGTGTGTGTGACTGCAAGGAGCCCAGAAGTATTTCCCAGACATAAGTGATTTTTGTGGTAAAAGCTTAAGCATGAGAAAGCATCACTCAAACTTTTATCCATCTGCTTTAATGTAAACCTGTTTGCTATGTGCAGGTGAAATGGGCCTCAAACCTGTTCAATTTTTCTTGCACTCTTACATTCTCTCACTCGACAATACAACTTCAAGCTGTTCATAGCTAATTCCAGAGCAGAGAAATACCTTGCTTAGATGGAGGGAGAGCATGCATACTTAGCAGAGTATCTGTCTTTTTGAAGCAGATAAAGCAATTAAAATTATTTAATAATTATAATTTATGTGCATAATTACATGCATAATATGTGTATAATTTATGTGTAGACAAGGCGGGGGGAAATCCCTTTACTGGAGAAGTAGGACTTAGAAAATTGAGGGGTGAGCTTTCAAGATGTGAGATAACTGCAAATTTTAATTTCACGCTTTTCATATTAATTTTAGCCTATTTTATGAGCCTATTTCTTGTGGAAGGGTCAGTCCTAACCCAAAGCTGTTTTGAGAAGAAACATGAAAGCTAGAGTGGAAGTGTGATGGAGTACGTGGGGAAAGAATTTGAAATGTTCTGTGTATAAGGTACATCTTACTGTATTACCGTATCTTCGTAGCACAATGGGGTTTACTTGATTTTTCTTTTCTGGTTTATTTTTCAAAGCTTGGTGATGTCATTCCTGATTGCTATAATGGTAGTTTAGTGTTAACAGTTTACCAACCAAATACATAAATCCATGAGATCAAAAGGTCTTACAGCTCTGTAAGGGTATTCGTATCCTGGAAGTTTCTAGATACAACTAGAAACACTGCTGATATAAAGCTTTCATGGAAGTCCATAAATTGTCCTGTAAGCCTTTATTAAACTGGAGGAAAAGGTGACCTACTTCATGAATAAAGAATGGGCCGTACTGAGCAGCCTGGAAACAGGTCAAAGAAGCTATAGCTGTTGTTTTTAACCGTATTAAAATACTGCCCTTCAGCACTTCTTCATGCTAGCCTGTAGCCCAGAATTAGAGCAGTGTAACATAATCTTTTCTCCTATCCCGTGCCTTTTTTTCTTTCCTAGGTTTGGTTTCTTTTTCTGAAACAATGATTCCATTTTCCAGGGTCTTTCAAACAATGCAAAAATACATTGTAGGTAAACTGAGAGTCCGTACTTTATGATCAAACTCTCTGATTTAGGAAAATATTCAAGAGGTAAATGTCTTTTAATTTCCAAAATGACTTGTCATTAGGTCAAGACTATGGGCTATGAAGAATGTTTTTTATTGTGCTGCTTGGTTTTCAAGTAACTTTCTTTTAAAATGGGTTATTGTTTTTGTTGTAGTTGTTTTCTAAAGGACACTGGCATCCCAAAGTAGCTGCCTTAGGTTTAATAAATGAATATGCAGACAACCAGACTGCAGACTTATTTTAGCCTATCTATGGTAATAGTAAACAGTTAATATGTGGTGTGATAAGACCTAAATTAGTCTGTTGTGCCACTGGAATTTTTTGCTTTGATGAAACATCAATTCACTTGGCATTTTTATTAAGAGCCACTGTTTTTCTTTATTTCTAATGAAGCAACATCTTACAGGGCTGCACTTTACTACCTTTTTTCCTGTACTATTTTGGGGTGTCATAGGGGATTTGAAAACCATTTTACTTCACATTCCACACTTCTACTGCCAGCTTGACTAAAAAGGACTTGATTATGTACAAAAATATAATATAATGGACAAGTGAAAAGAAAATCATGTTGAAGAACATGCAGATTACAGTAGAGAGTAATCAACTGAGTGAGCAGAGGCTATTGTCAGGGCTGTAAGAACAGCTATATTTTGATGTTTATAGTTGCAGTTTTAGTACTTTGACTCTGTCTTGGCGGGGAAAAAAGTGAATTGTGAGATGAATAAATACATTATTCTGCCTCCTAGTCAGGGTACCTCTGTTCCATTTTGAGATGTATTTGGTGGGCATGACCTTGCAGAACTATTTGTGCTCAGGTTGGAGTTTGTGTCGCTATTCTGTGTGGCACTAACAGTAGTAAATTGGTTATGTAGTTCCTAAGTTTCTTGCTGTTACACGTGAAAGAAACAAACTTGTATGCATTGTAGGCTTGAAAAAGTTACAGAGCGATACAGTTTCTTAGAGAAGTTAATTTTCTGCTTTGGTAGCAGAAGATCAAAGAAACTGTATAAAAGACAATCTATATAAAAAGCTTTTACATGTGGCATGCTAGAAATAAGCCAGTATGATAGGAAAGCAGACCAGATGAAACTGGAGAATTTTCATCTGTGCCACTCAAGGCAGCTTCATTGTATTGGATGGAATGATGATAACTTATAATAAATAAGGCTCACCTTTGAGGTGCTGCTTGAAAATGTGACAAGCTTGTCAGAAAAGCTGTAGGGAGAACTGTAAAAACTAGAAATAGGAACGAAACATGGTTGGTTACAGCATCTTTGCAGGGGCTCAGTGAACAATATGGATTTATTTACAACGGAGGAAAGAAGTCCCTTCGGGTTTGCCCTAGGACTTTGCTTTAGGATCTGATTCTGCAAAATTCAGAGTAACTTCTAGAAGTGCTAACAAAACTTACCTCCTGCATGAAGTCTGTGTCTGAATCACCCTCTAAGAATTTCCAGAAATAGTTCAGCAGCTTTTGCTATGAATCCTAAAATAATCAGCCTCCTTCCTCCTTTTGTTTGAGAAGGAATTAAAGGTTTAGTTGGGTTCTTATGAATGGTACTAATTATTGCACTGCACTGTGATTACTGTTTAGCTGCTATGTTTGCCAATGATAGGATATTTAAACTTCAGAAATATAGTGCTAATGACCTTCAGGATGCTTTTCACAGAATCACAAAATCGACCAGGTTGGAAGAGACCTCAGGGATCATCGAGTCCAACCGCTGCCCCTACACCACCATGTCAACTAGACCAGGGCACTAAGTGCCATGTCCAGTCTTTTCTTAAACACATCCAGAGATGGTGACTCCACCACCTCCCTGGGCAGCCCCTTCCAATGGCTAATGACCCTTGCTGAGAAGAAATTCTTCCTGATGTCCAACCTGAACCTCCCCTGGCGAAGCTTGAGGCTGTGTCCTCTTGTCCTATCGCTAGTTGCCTGGGAGAAGAGGCCAACTCCCACTCCACCACAACCTCCCTTCAGGTAGTTGTAGACTGCAATAAGGTCACCTCGGAGCCTCCTCTTCTCCAGGCTAAACAACCCCAGCTCCCTCAGCCGTTGCTTGTAGGTCAGACCCTCCAGACCCTTCCCCAGCTTGGTCGCCCTACTCTGGACTCGCTCCAACACCTCAACATCTTTCTTGAAGTGCAGGGCCCAGAACTGAACACAGTACTCAAGATGTGGCCTCACCAGTGCCAAGTAGAGAGGGACGATCCCTTCCCCAGACCGGCTGGCTACACTATTCCTAATAGAGGCCAGGATGCCATTGGCCTTCTTGGCCACCTGGGCACACTGCTGGCTCATGTTCAGCCGGCTGTCCATCAGCACCCCCAGGTCTCTTTCCGCTGGGCCGCTCTCTAACCACTCTTCCCCCAGCCTGTAGAGCTGCATGGGGTTGTTGTGGCCGAAGTGTAAGACCCGGCACTTGTTCTTGTTGAACCTCATGCTGTTGGTCTCAGCCCATCTATCCAACCTGTCCAGATCCCTCTGTAGGGCCTTCCTACCCTCCAGCAGATCGACACTCCCACCCAGCTTGGTGTCATCTGCAAATTCACTGAGGGTGCACTCAATCTCTACATCTAGATCATCTATAAAGATATTGAACAGCACCGGCCCCAGAACTGAGCCCTGGGGAACACCGCTAGTGACCGGCCACCAGTTGGACTTTGCCCCATTCACCACCACTCTCTGGGCTTGGCCATCCAGCCAGTTTTTAACCCATCGAAGAGTCCACCCATCCAAGCCCCAGGCAGCCAGTTTGTCTAGGAGGATGCTGTGGGAGACACTGTCGAATGCCTTACTGAAGTCTAGATAGACTACATCCACAGCCCTGCCCTCATCTACTAAGCGGGTCACTTGGTCATAGAAGGAGACCAGGTTGGTCGAGCAGGACCTGCCTTTCATGAATCCATGTTGGCTGGCCCCGATGCCCCAACCCTGCAGTGAAATAAGTGTTTTCTGTGTAGTGGACCAAAGATATTGAGCGTTACCAAAGATTAGGCTGTGTGCTTCACAACTCGCCTGATCTTTGTGTAATGTGTTTGCCTGGTTTTTATGAACACTGTACCCTGAAGAGCTGTAAACACTAAACAATCAAGTTACAACAGAGTATCTGAGCTCAACAGCTCTCACGTGTTTGAGAAGACCAAAACCTTGCAGTGATAGATGCCAGGAATTACGAGGTGCTAAACAGACAGGAGTAAGCAGTCCTACTTGTGTGACTATTGCTCACAGAGTAAAACACTCATTTTGTTGCAATATGAGCAATAAAACAGCTTCTCAGTGTATCCTTGGTGAAGTGTCTTGCATCACTAGTAGAGAGCAGTAGGACCATAGTTCTACTAGTAGAACCATATAACCAGTTCAGTCAGTGTTGTCACAGAATATCAAGGGTTAACAAGAATAGCAAAGCTGTGTAGACTTTTTTTTCACAATAAAGATGCAACTTTAAAACTAACTGGACCAAAACTACACAGTGTATCTGGAGGATAACAAACTCCAGCTACTGCAAACTTGGAGATTGTTTGGAGTAGTGGTAGGTGCAATCCCATAGCCTTTCTTTTCAAAGCCCTTTTTCCCATCATATGCATTCGAATGAACATCCAAATGCTTGTTCTGCAGAAGCAGGGGTGCAGAAAACAGGCAGGCAGATTTTAATTAAACTTTATTAAATTTTTAAATAGATGGGCACTATAAGGCATTCTTTTTAAAGTTTGACGTCAAATGATCTCATCATTTTTCCAGGTTAGGAGTAACTAGTTTATAATAAGACCAGGAAAACCAATCAGCTTTAAAGTGGAGGGTAGCTACTCTTTTGTTTGCTGTACTACCTCCTGTTTGATGAAGATTAATCAATTCACCCCATGTTCTGTGCTGCAAATATAGAGGCTATGAAAGCCTCTTAATCTAAGTCTAAAATACTCTTGCTATTACTGAAATTGAATCTGCTGTGACCTGTCACCAAGTAGATGCACTAGACTCATTCTTTTTTTCGCTTTATAACATCAGTAGCTTTCCCATTAGCCAAACCGGTCAAATGTTTTGTGGTGTTAATTTGCTTAGTAAGGACTCTGTGTAGTGTGTGAAAATTTAGTGAACTCCTTTCCATGGATACTCTCCCACCAGCCTATATAGGAACTGAGGGGTGGGAGGGTACTGGGCGTGTGTAGGGATAGCAGTTTGAGAAAGAGATTAAAGCACTGGTGGTGGGCATCTTCCCTTCAGAATTTTTCACTGTAATAATCCACAGCAAAACCCGGTGTTCGGATATTAAGACTTTCAATATTTTGGTATAAACCACCCTGGAGAGGGTGGAACCTTCCTCAGATTTAAACTTTTGAGAACTGAGTTTCTTCTTCACAGTATAATTTAATCCCTAAATTCTTAAGAACCATAAATTCAAAATCCAGCACAGGCACAGTAGATGAATAAGAACTTGGATGTTGCTTGTTTCTTGGGCAGGTCTTTCAGTCTTTTTTTTTTTAAATATATATATGTATCAAGGATCTATATCAATTCCATCTAAGAAAATTGCTCTTCTCCATGATCGTTATATAATGTATTTCATACTTGCTGCTTTATGAGAATGCTATTCATTGCTGGATCTAGGTTGCTGTTGCTCTGGGGATCCTTTGAACTGAAAGACAGTGGATAAAGTCTCAGTATTGAGACACTTACTCTCCAAACAGTATTCAGGAGGACTATGGTACTGCCCGCATTTGTGGTCACACTGCAAAAACCAAGAGCTTGTTGGAGTCCTGAAGCGAGTGGTGGAGAGCGAGCACTTGGGTCTGCAGCCTCAGGCCTCTGTCAAACAGGAGAGGAGAGCCCTGAAGCAGCGCAGCGACCTGGCAAGAGAAACATTTCCAACAGCAATCATGGAGTCTTTAAAAAAAAAAAAAAACACTTAAAAAATAAGCTTTGAAAACTGTTTCGCTAGCTGGTTAAAATTAGCACAAAAAGTACTGAGAGGCAGGCATGGTTGTGGAGGCAAAAAGGCATTGTACTGTTTAGTTTCATGGTGAGTAGAAATGCTTATCTGTGAAGGACAGGCTTGCCATCAGGATTCTGTTTGTCAGCCTTTTGGAGGTAGAGACATCGGCTACAGAAAGACCTCAGGAGAGGGCTGTTGGTGAACGAGTATTCCCCTTTCCTTTCTGGTATTTATCAGAGGTTTCAGGTCTGTCACTCTGCGGCTGAAGAGCTCATGCTTCACTCCTGTAATCAGTAGTAGGCCATTCAGCTAGTTGGTTGTTTGAGTATTTTGGAAGAAGAAAATGAAGAGAGAAATAGGAAGAGGCAGGCTGCCTTCTTAACAAAATCCCAGAAGTGAGAGTCATTTTCTGTGTGTCGAAACAGCCCGCAGCCCAAGTCTCTCTTTTCTGAAAGCAGCGTATTAAGTCTCTGAGAGTTCCTTAGAAAAGAGGAAAATTACTGGCCAGTGGGGCCATTTATTTTTGTTTCTGTGTTTAAGGGAAAAGAAACACAGTAGCTATTGCCTGGATCAAAATGAGTAGTTCGCTATAGATTGTTTCCCCCTGCTCCTGATTCAGAGAACAAATACCCATGGTGATATTTTAAGGATGCTGCTCTGAATTTTGTTGCCCTTCCAGTTAAAATAAAATAGAAACTTTTATAACTGCTAAGGAATTGGGTTTATGTAACTCCATGAAATAACAGATTGATGGTTGAATTTCTCTTAGCTGTTTCTTTATCACACTCAGGGACTCAGCTGCATCCCAAAGAGCAGAAATTCACACGTAGCTTATTTTTTGACCAAATTTCCTCCCTTCTGCAAAGAAACCTGCAAGTAAAAGAAGTAGACACAATTCATGTCAGGTAATAAAGCAATGATTAAGAAGGCATCAAACTCTAAATTTTTAGTAACTCCTGGAACAGTAAAAAAAAAAAAAGCTGGCTGAGAAGTCTGTTCCTGCTCTCGGGAAGCTGCTTGTGGTGCAAATCCAGTGATGCCAGCAGGTAACTTAAGCAGAGGATCTGTGAGGAGAACTTCATGGCTACTGACTCTTACTCAGTAGCAATCCTGGCAACAAGATTGCAAATACGTATACTTCCTGCTTTTTGTTGTGACTAGTGTAATTTCTAGGCAGTCATTTTCTACTGAAAAGCACCAAAACCCAAAGAAATATTCATAGTGGGATAATCACTCATTTTGCTGCCTGCATATTTACTTTTGCAATAACATTAACAAAAAAAATTATTTCTTATAGTAGGGGTTATGGGCTAAAACAGACTGAGGGGTCCACCATCCCTCCACCAATGGCAAGAATCTAAATGAATGAGAGGAACAGGAGGGGAAAAAACAAGTAAAGAGGTGAATTAACCTGTCTCAGACAATACAGTGGTAAAGCTGGACTAATCCTCAAGATGCAGAGTAAAGATTTAGGGCTCACGTTTGCTGAATGAACAGCTATAGCAGTTTGAGATGTTACTGCTCTTGTGCAGAGTGTTACTGTCCCCACAGCAGACATGGTCTAGCTCATAGTCCTGCATCTCACTGCGAACTGCTTCATCAGAGACGAGCAAAAGCTCTGCCCTGTGCAGGGGACTGCACATCCTCGCTGCCCTGCTGCTACCGCAGCCGGGGATGTACCAACCTGACCTACAACAGTGTTCACCACAACTCGCCTTACCAAAGTCTGTCATTTGACCACATTTTTTTTCCTATCCTGAGTCTATACTTAATTTAATTTTTAATACATTAAGTATGCCGAGGTTGATCTGTTACACTCGACTTACTCAGATTTTAATTTGAAGTGGTCATTTGGGTCAGGCTTCATCAAGAGCAGTTGTGCTTAAAGAAGTGGCAATTTGGAAGGGTTCTGTTCTGTACACTGCTTGTTTGTCTTCTAATGTTGATGATTTAAGCAAGTAGGGTAGAAGATGACAGGAGGATGGAAGTATCATTGTGTGCCAGCTGTGAGCTCATCCTTGAGGCTCAGCCTTCCTACTCTCAATGTGCGTTATCTATCAGTATGAAAAATATCTGGGGTCTAGATAGCTGTGAAACTCCACAAACAAATGAAAAGCTTCATGCAAATATGATTTCCTTAATAGCAGAACTGTCATCTGCTTTGATGTACCAAGTTTTCTTGTAATTAGCGGACAAATCCTCCATTCAGTGTCGACATGAGGGCAGCGTGCAGGATTTATATCCCTCTATTTGAAAACCTGTTCTGAAGTCTCTGAACTTGTTTTACAAATCAGTGGAGCAAAGTGGCTTTTGTGGAATTATTGCTGCAAATAAGATGAGAATCAAACCCACTGTCTGGACGATTATATTTCAGAATAGGTTTTACTCTGAACTTGCACTCTGTTTTGCAAAATCTGGTTTAAACATGGTTAAAACCCCGCACTAGGGGCTGTTATCCTCCTAGATATTTATGAAAAGCAGTCTAAGTGAGCAGTGTGTATATATCTAAAGGCTGATTTAATCCTTAGGGAAGCTATGTCTGGTTTTGGATTTCAGGATGTTCTCAAAGGATTGTTTTCTGTTTTGTAAAAATACTGCAAAAAAAAAAAAAAAAGAAAGCAAAGATGGAATTTCCTACTATTTTCTTCCAGGCTTCTCCTTGAGTGATTATGTCGGCTAGTGAGTTCTGCAATATGCCTAAACGCAAGCCTGTAATATTTTAATGCATTTAACACAAAACAAAGTGCTTTCCAGTGCAAGCATATGCAGGTGAGTACATACATTTTCCTGCATTTTGTAAATCCTATTTTGTTGGTGTAGCTGTGGCAAGTATTCATTCATTTTTTTTCTTCTGTATTTTTTAAATCAAGATCATTACACACATACAGAACCTTGCCATCTGTCAGTACCCTTTCTGTCACTGACAGCGATACACCGTTAGATGCGGGGCATAGCAGGGTGCTCAGTAAGGTGGTGGGAGTGTGATCAGCACAGACACGTTTTGCAGGAGGGCCATCTTCCCAGGGTCCTGCTACATGGTCAGGAGACCAGTGGTGTTTAAAGATGAAGGGCAAAGCCCAGCTACTGAAGGTAGGGCTGTGCTTGGCTGGATTTCTCTATCGGGGGTTGTTTAGCTTGGAGAAGAGGAGGCTCAGAGGTGACCTTATTGCAGTCTACAACTACCTGAAGGGAGGCTGTAGTGAAGTGGGAGTCGGCCTCTTCTCCCAGGCAACTAGTGATAGGACAAGAGGACACAGCCTCAAGCTTCGCCAGGGGAGGGTCAGGTTGGACATTAGGAAGCATTTCTTCTCAGCAAGGGTCATTAGCCATTGGAAGGGGCTGCCCAGGGAGGTGGTGGAGTCACCATCTCTGGAGGGGTTTAAAAAAAGCCTGGACATGGCACTTAGTGCCCTGGTCTAGTTGCCGTGGTGGTGTCAGGGCAATGGTTGGACTCGATGATCCCAGAGGGCTCTTCCAACCTGACTGATTCTGTAATTCTGAGACTTTCCTTGGGGGATTTACGTAGAGCTCCCTCTAACACTGAGACTCCTCTACATGTGCTTGAGTGTACTATAGACATCAATTTCTGCTCTGCTCATTGTATAATTTAAGGTGACTGGTGGGAGCAATAGCTTACAGCATGTACTCTTCTTCACTGCTGGAAATTAAGAGCACCATATGCCTTTCCTGGAGCTCGTTGTGCACAGGAGGGTGAGGCAAGCTCCTCCTGGTGAAAAATGAGACTGAAAACCATATTGCCTTTGTACTCTGATCTACTTTTTTGGATGTGTAGCAGAAAAAAAACCAAACTGTTTCTTTGATTACTTACCTTAATTTTGAGTTACTTACCTTACGTTTGAGGAGTACAAAGGGTCTGTTTCCAGCTGCTCTCTCTTGGGCTTCCTATTCTGTCTTCTCCCCCTCTGTAATACTAGAGGAAGGGCAGTCTTCTGGAAATCAAAACAAACCAGACATTAAACTACTGATGAAGGCACAGTTGTTAGCACTTCCTGACATCAGCGGTTCTGGTAGAAAAGAGACTTTCAACAAGTGATTGCCACTATGGCTGTCGTGTCCTTCAGGATGATAGAAAATGCTTGGAAAAAAAGCAACAACCCACCTCACGAATGTATATTTAAAATGTGTTATGTGCAAACTATGCTGGATATTCTAAAAGGAATGGTAAGCTTCACCAGGAAGGGTTTCTGGGGAAGGGATTACTTTGGGGCATTTTTTAGTATGTTTGTTTCCTGATCTAAATAGAAAGAATTTGGACCATGCTAATAATTTTCTGAGATGATTCATAATTACTTCCCATGCTTCAGCAAAACTACAGAAAATGCCACTTTCTTAAATCTGTAGGTTAATTTAAAATCCTGCTAGAGTTTCTGTTAAAGAAAGCAAAGCCTATCTGTTCACAAGACCTGGCTTTTTGGGAGGATGGAACTTTGTACTTTGGGGTTGGATTCTGCTACTCTTTTCCTTCTTTTATTTTTTTTTTTTTTTTTGCTTGAACTGACAGCAAGATTCTGTCCTTGTCCTTTGTGTTCGTGAGTCTCAGGAGAACGGCACATACCATTTCTGTGCTATTTTTATTCCTTCCTTCTGGTAATCTATTGGTACTTTCAGCCTAAATCGGGTCACCTTGAGGATTAAATAATGGCAGCATGGGAAGCCACTTCTGGAAGAAAGTCAATTGGTTTATTTCTTTGTTTTGTTTTGTTTTGCTGGATAAGAAAGGGAAGTTTTTGTCCTCTGGAGAGGATTCTTGAGTAGCTTTTTATCTTTGGTGTTCTTAAGCTATAACATAAAGGTCTGGGACACTGTTTTTCACACTAACAGAATAATTAATTGCATTGATTGTTTTACCATACTGTAGTGGGTAAGTGATTTGAAATGGCTTTATATCACAAGACAGAATAAGGTGTCTTATCCAAATGTCTGTGAGTTGGCCAAAAAAATAGCTACCATTTGGTGCGTGGAAAATGGCATTGCATCAGCTACGTGGCTCTAGCGATACGACCTCCCGTCTGCATCGTTCCTCAGCCTCTTTGTGTGTAGAGATTAACTCATGAAAACGATAGATGATTGATTGTAGTAGTATGTTTATGGCTCCGCTTCCCCTAGGTTAGAGACAACCAAAGCATGACTGAAAGGGTTCAAACGATGGCTCTGGTTGTTGGCTGCCTGTCAAGATGCAAACGTGTCCTGGTGATGAAACGGGGTCCAAACCTGCTTTTCTCTCATGGGGACCGAGCACTTGGTACATCTCCTTTTGGAATCACTTTGAGATTTTTCATTATTTCAGTGGTCTTTGTATGTCTTTGAGTGTAATTTTTTCTTTGGAAGAATTCAGCTGATGAGCAATTTTTCTTCTGCTGCTGGGAATACCAGTTCTGTGTTTAAAAACATAGGTATTTTATATATGTATCATACATATGTGTATTATGTATATATTAAAGTCCAATAGAGAATTACAGCTAAATGCAGGCCTATCTTAAGTAGATGGACTTCATCCTTCATCTTTAAACGCCATGGGTCTCCTTTGCATGTACTGCTAACTCTGGAAGCTGGCTCCCCTCCAGGTCTGTGCTGATCACACTCCAAACACCTTACTGAGTGCACTGAGATTAGGGAGATATATATAAAAACATAGGAAGACTGGAAAGTCTGGAAATCCATGTGGAAATGGCGTGCAAACTCTGGGCAAGCAGCCAGAGCAAATGTAAGAGAAAATTAGTATTTATTTTTTTCCAGGCAGTTGGGCAGTGTTTGGTACTCGAGTCTTCCCTGAGCAGTTAGGCATGCACTTATGTGCGGTAGGGCTGCAGCTCTGTGTGTTTTCCCATTATCCTTAGCTCTAAATTTGTCTTCCAGTAACAGTGCTGCATGCTGAGAGTCAAGTGGGGCTTTTTACACCCATATCCACGGTGATGTCTATTCTAATGAAATACATTGTGTACTTTTGTTTTAGGGCATGAAGTCAGTAGCAGGAATGGGGAGCCCAGTTCTCCAGCCTCAGAGCAGCCAAAACTACTTTGTATTTTATTCTCTTTGGCTATGATTTCTACCTGGATCGTATTAGTGTCTACGCTGTACCCATGTATTCTGGTATACACGTAAGGGATGTCAGGATAAAAGATGCTTGAAATGATAATCACTCATATTTCTATGCAGTTTATTTCCTAGAGGTCCTGCACTTACTGACTGCTGATTCATTGCTGTACAATTTTGGTTGGATGTCTAAATCCCTTCTGAGTGCCCTCAGTCTTGTAAACTGTTTTGTGCTTGCAACAGCAGTAGAGTCTTTCAGCCTCTGGAGACCCTCCATATATGCAGCTAAATTATATTTGTATTATATATTTAGCATAGTATCAGGACTAAATTATGGAGAAGCCAATTAGGACCCATACCCAACAAATTCTTCTCTGAGATAAAGCAGTTGGCAGAGAGCTCTTGTTTCTGCTTACAGAGGTGTTTCTTAATAAGCTCCAGCAGATCTAGGAACAATTTGATTACTAGGGAGTTTCTCAAGGGGGCACTTGAAAAATTGTAAAAACTTGAATTTTCAGGATGATTTTCATGCCTGCCTTGTCCATATGAGGCAGAGTGAGGTAGGATTTCAGTTTTTCCTGGTTGCTTCTTGCTTTAACTTCTCTTTCTCTGCCTGTGAGCTTGGTGCAACTGAAGGAGGAGGGGAGGAGAGGGGAAAGACACTCAGCAGAAATCAGTCAACTACATTAAAAATACAGAAATGTTTTAGAACTGGTTTTACTGCTGAGACAGGAGGGAGGAAAGGATTTTGAAGTGTCAGTAGGGCATAAGAGCTATTGCAGAGTCCAGTTGTCCCTGAGTTTTGAATTCCCAAACAGATTTTTGAAATAGTGTAGCACTTCATGTTTGACTTCAGCCATTTTAATCTCTAACAAGGAGGAGGAATCCAGAGCAACGGTATCAGCTGAATTGTAGGTGAATAAAATTACAGGCTGGGGCTGGAAGTGATTATTTTCAGTGACATCTTCTAGAATAGCCTGGGATTGCTAGGCAGGATGAGAGCATCCTGTTCAGAGCCCCTCTCACCACGAGCAAAGGAAATGGTAGCTTTTGGGAGTTTCTGAGCCATGTATGGTTTTTGTGGTTAAAACCAGCATCAAAATGTCGACCAGAAATCAGCTGAATTTTTATCTGGCAAAACCAAAATAAACTCCATGACAGTAGTGGGTTTATTCCTGGAGTGAGGCTGTATAGCCATATAGCTCATTTAGGGTTCACAGTGAGGATCCTGTGGGGGAACAGGCTGCCCAGGGCAGTGGTGGAGTTACCATCCCCGGAGGTATTTAAAAGATGAGTAGATGTGGTGCTGAGGGACGTGGTTTAGTGGTGGACTTGGCAGTGCTGTGTTAACAAGTTGGACTTGATGATCTTAAAGGTCCTTTCCAACCAAAATGATTCTATGATTCAAGTTACCTGCAGGATTTGAGGATTAGATTAATTTTTTTTTTTTTTTGTAGGACCCAGGACTTTTTATGACACAATCCTACTATAAGTTTATATAAATTCTTCTAGACCTGCCAGTGAACTTGTAAAATTCATTTCCTGAACACCTAGATTTGAACAATTTCAGATTTTAAAACCTATGCAAAAATTCTTTCTATCTGCTAGATACACTGCCAGTTGGTAAGAGCTGCATGTGCAAACCTCTCAAAGAGATGGGGAAATGTTTGCAGCAGTGGGGAAAAAAAAAAAAGAAAAAAAAGCCGCTGGAAGCTGGTCATTGCCTTGCAGATGCACGGCTGAAGAAATCAGTTGGATTTGGTACGTGTTTCTGTAACACCTCCCCTGGCCTTATGACTCCTGAACACAGAACCAGATGTTTAGGGAAGCCGTGACTTTGCTTAATCCCTGTAAAGGGAGAAGGGCAGTCTTTGTCACCCGTGAGCATCGCAGTATCTGGCAAAGTGGGATTTAGCACCTTTGCCTCTTGTAAGAAACAGCTGTGTCCACAGGAGGTCAGTCAGTTCCTAGTACAGTATTTTTGCACTTTAAAACCAGTTGGTAGTTTAAAACCATAGAATCGTTTTGGTTGGAAAGAACCTTTAAGATCATCAAGTCCCACCGTTAACCCAGCACTGCCAAGCCCACCACTAACCCATGTCCCTCAGCACCACATCTACACGGCTTTTAAATCCCTCCAGGGATGGTGACTCCACCACTGCCCTGGGCAGCCTGTTCCAGTGCTTGATAACCCTTTCAGTGAAGAAATTATTCCTGATATCCAACCTAAACTGGCACAACTTGAGGCCATTTCCTATTGTCCTGTCTCTTGTTACCTGGGAGAATAGATTGACAACTTTCTAGCCCCAAACAGTAATTTCGTGATGTTAATAATCAGTGCCAGACAAGACATGTCTATATTTCCACTTAATAATGATTAATCACAATTAATTAGAAGACTGCTTTTTGCACAGAGAGATAAACAATCTGCCTATTTGTTCTTGATGCTGCTTTTTCCCTTACAAAATCAAAGGGTTAATTTGGTACTGGAAATTGCAGACCAAGATGCTGTTGACCAACTTTCTACAGAATAGCCTGAGATACCACTTCTGGTTATGAGCGGAGTTGATTACATCCCCTTTACAACTTTCCTCAAAAAACCCTAAACAAACAAACAAAAAATCCCTGCAAATATCTATAGATATGTATGTTGGGGTCACAATTAGCAGAAATCACAGTAACAGAAAATCTTAGTAGCAGTGCAAAGATGATACTAATTAGTTTTCCTTCTTTGAGTCTTTTAAAATGTGCCCACCGATTTGTAGAACTTCTGAGAGGCTGCGATGTTGAAAAATGCACGCTGAGGAACTGAGAGAAGTTGTAAAGCTCTACAGAGGCTTGAATCCCTTGCAGCAGATGCTTCTTTATGTTCTCTTTTGCTCCATACGCCATTTCTAAGTAAGCGACACAAATTTAGTTTTAGAGCCAGAACTGGTGAGTAACGAGAAAATCGTGTCGTCTTTGGAGACTGAGTCAAACTATATCTAGAAGAGCATGGACAAATTCCTTCCAGGGTTACGTGGGCTTGCCTCAACAATTGGCGCATAGTGTTTAAAAGAACCATTAAATTACTCGCCAGTCTCCTGTTAAGAATGGAAAAGTCCTCATAGAGCTGAAGACCTGAACAATGGAGATGCCCCAAAAGTGCAATAGGTTTTATTGTAATCATGAAACCGCAGTCTATAAATATTTTAAATCTCTTGAAATTGTGTTTCTAACTCTCCCTTTTGTGGGCTCCTGAATGCAGCGTTAATGTGAGCGAAATGCTTCTGGGAAACCCAGGGAAATGCAATCAGATTCAATTTAATACCAACCTACCTACTTTCTTGTGCCTGCTGGATTCTGGTGGCAAATCAGCCATAGGCGACTTAGTGTTTATTTTAATAAATGTGAGTACTGGGATCCAAGTTCACATCCAGCGTTCAAACACTAACTTTTTAGGCTGCTGTGGGGTAGCAGCATGGAAGAAGCAGTGAGCTTAGTTCTTGTAGGAGGAAACGCAGCTCTTCTTGTCATTTTATAGATATCTTTTAATTTAGCAGGCACTTATGCAACTACTCTGGTTGAGTGACGAGTCACGGAGCATGATGTGTCTTACCTGGAAAGTCTCCCTGTGGCACAGACATCATGAGGGAGCAGAGTGGTACATCTGCCACATCTTGTGAGCTGGTATGGAACATGTGATGTTACTGAGGTTTGAACTATTCTTCAGCCTTTAATTCTGTGACTATTGTTGAGTTAGGGAGTTTCTCGTTTGCTATACTGGAGGTTAATTTGCAACATAACATCAAGTGGCCTTTCACTGAGAAGCGACGTCAGATTTCCTGACTGATGTGCTTTCTCAAAATGCCTCCCTGCTAAACTGGTCCTGATTAATAAAATACATGAAGGCAAAAGAAAAATTAGTCCTCCCTAGCTTTTTTTGTAGTTATGACTAATTTACATGTGTAGCACCTTTAAGACCTCTGATCTTTTTTTTTTTTCCAGCTACGCTTAGATTGTTCTGTTTGCATTTTAAGCCGTTCAGATGCAGACCTGGTCTAAACTGGAAACTCTGTAGTTGCATTAGCACAAGGCTTTGTCTAAGCTAATAATCCTTGGTGAGGAGGAGAGTGCTACAGCAATACAGTCTAATGACTGTGATTGGAGATGTTGAGGATCTGATTGATTTGGAGGATAAGCTCTTCCACAGTTGCGGCCAAGAGGCAGTAGTCCGTGGTGCTGGAATTCTTATGAAAACTATGAAAATACTTTGAAAACCCAACCAAAGTGCTTCTCAATGTGTAATTGTTACCGAGTCATATCCTGAAGCCCATTGACTGTCTCTTGTCTGCATAAAGGTAGAATCAATACCTGATGCCCCTAGTAAACAATATCTGAGAAGTTTTAAGTTAGTCCTTCTTTAATAAAAGACAAGTTGCCATTTTCTTTCCTTCTATTTTCTCTTCTAGGCTAGAAGCAACACTAGAATTCACGTCAAAGGGAACAACCTGTGTGGTCTTCATGAACAGAGAGAAGTTCTCCTTTCCTCCAAGCATCTGGTTTCTCGTTCCTTGGAAGACCTGCAAATAGATATTCAGTATAGCTAGAGCTTTAGCAATATTTAAACAGGTGAGCATCTTCCTCTCACAGAGCATAATGGGGCAAAGTTAATAAGGTGATGGGCGCGCTTGGCATTCAGTGCAAGTAAACGTAGAGATAAAGTACCTAAATGGGCTCTCCAGTGTGTGAATGAGCCTGCCTTCATTCCTTGGTTGTTCCTCGGGAGACATGTCCTGTCTTTCCTTACCGTTTTGCCCCTTGGCTGCCAGTCCCCATATTTCTCTCCTGGGTCAGCATTATGCCTGCATAGCTGTGAAATGCAGTTGCTGCAGATGGTCTGGATTTCTCTTTTGTGAATGATTATTTGAGGAATTGTTTTCTTTCACGCTTCTCCTGGAATTTGGGCACGATATGTTCGTTTGGGGAAGTCAGCACAGACCAGTCAGTTACCAGACCCTTGCTTTTCAACTCATCCAGCATGATTGCAGCAGGCGTTCCTGCTTTTTAAGCCCACTGGACGTTTATGGACTCCCCTACTGCACAGGCCCTTTTCCTCTTCCCACGCTTCGCAGAGAGGCAAAAAGGCACTTGCTGTTTTACACGCAGTGCAATGTACATGGAGCAGTGACTGCAGCAATGGATTAAAGTTAGCCAGGAAGAGTAAAACCAAGTCAGAGGCTTGCAGAGTTGTGCTACTTAATAGATGCTCTTCTAATACTCAGAAATCAAGTCTTTTAATTTTGCATATTAAAGCCTCAGGCATTACTAAATTAAACAGATTATTTACCTATTTGATTTTAAGGTCTAGGAATAGCACTGCTGATTTATCTGTTCAGCAAAGGAAAGAGAGAGGTGTATACAGCCCACTATTTCCTGATAAAATTTATGCACTGGTTGTATATAAAGCATCTTAGAGGACACAGCCTCAAGCTTCGCCAGGGGAGGTTCAGGTTGGACATCAGGAAGAATTTCTTTTCAGAAAGGGTCATTAGCCATTGGAAGGGGCTACCCAGGGAGGTGGTGGAGTCACCATCCCTGGAGGGGTTTAAGAAAAGACTGGACATGGCACTTAGTGCCATGGTCTAGTTGACCTGGTGGTGTCAGGGCAACGGTTGGACTCGATGATCCCAGAGGGCTCTTCCAACCTGAGTGATTCTGGGATTCTGTGATCTTATGTTTATAATTTTAAGCCTGTCATTGTCACTCAAGCTCAACTTTCTACCACGCCTCAGTTATGGTTAGGAAAGTGTATCCAAGATTTCCCTATAAACAAGAAGTAACTTAAGAGATAATAAAGTGCCAGAGTATTAAGGATGTTTTATATCTGTAGAGCAAAGCTGGAAGCAGTGAACAAAAGTAATCGCTGTGCATTATTCTTTATCTCTTTGCATTTAATAGTCTGATTTGAATTTTGAATTCTTTGGCTAGGCAGCAGTGCTGCAGGACTAGGACCCCTTCTGTCTCTTTTTAAGGATTTGATTTAGAATACTAATTTTAAATAACTTTTCTGATGACAACTGAGTTAGCCTGGTAATTACTTAAATAAATCTGAATGAACTTCTTCAAGGGAAATACTTTAAGATTTCCCCTTCTGAAACTCTGTATTTTTTATATATGTGATTTCTTCCAACCGAAATATCTCCTGTATTCACAAAATCCCCCTCCCTTTTTCTTCCTTCCCAGACAACAGGAAACTGGCATTTTCCACGTCTCTTAAGTAGTAAGTTATTAATGATCTCTGTAGGTTTTTCAAAGATGATTGTTGCTCCCTTGGCTCAGGGCCTTTTCCTTTGTACCGTTCATATGGCCTTCACCACGAGTGAAAATGTGGCGCCTCGACTCTGCCAGAACTGGAGCAGGGATAGGATGGGCAAAGCCATCTCAGAGGCTGGCTCTTGCTTGAGACTGTCCTCTGCTATGTGTCCTGATGCCATTACAGAACCTGGCAGAAACAAAGCACAAGAGATTTATTGAAGAGGCTTACAGTTAGGGCTACACAGATTATAGCAATCATCGTAATGAATTTGGTATAATATGGAATTCGGAGAAAAGGGCAAGTATCTAATCAAAATAGCATTGAGTCCCAAAGGAAAGATAAAATCGGTGAGACAGGAGGTTCAGCTTGATTTTTAAAGATTTATCACCCAATTTATTCACTTTCATTCAGACAGATTAAAGCATAAAACCCAGCTATCACCATGCAAATATCAACAGGATTAAATAATATAATCTTTGGAGACAAGTATTTAAGTCAAGTAATTTAGCCAATCAGTTAAACTTTTCCTTCCCAAACACGTCTTTCACCTCCCTTATCTGCAATGCAGATCACTTCGTTCAGTTTGGTCTGCATGTATAATTTCCAGTAGGAGTTCAGGATGTGAAACAAGATGAGAATGCCTGTAGAGCTCTGCAGTGGGCTGAGGAACTCAGACATCTGTATTTTGAAAAAGGGCACTTCTGTACCTGCAGTGATCCTATATGTATATCTATATGTCAAAATTAAACCCCTGTGTTTGTGTCTTTCGTTCCGCTGAGGAGTTAATCTTGCCTGTTGCTGGTGTTTGTTGGATTGGAGGACGGTCAGCCACTTCTTCTCCAGTTCAGGCCTCTGGCTGTTTCAGCCTGAAGAGATAACTAGAAGAAACATCCTGCCTTATCAATAGTTTATTGAAACCTTTGCCAAACTCAGAAAGAAAAATGTTAATATAGTTGCAGTAGAAACCAGGGGACAAGTGAAGCCTTTGTGACCATCTGTGGCACGTTCAGTCCCTTCCTCCCTGTGATTTTTGCATAAGGATCAAGTGATCCCATCTAGTGAGCCAACTGGTCAAGCTGGTTTACTCCCACTTTATTTTTTTTTCCCCAACAGGTCCCTTTGGCAATCTTGCTGACAGTGAGGCAGCCCCAAGGGCTGGGTAAAGGTGGTGGTCTCTGTACGTGGCACCTTTTCTGCGTCTGGGCGATGTGATGTGTATGGGGAGCTGCAGGACAGGTACACACACCTGTTTTCACTTGAATGCAAATGTGCTTTGGTCTTTGGTTTCAAAGAAGTCAAATCAGTTGCGTCTTCTCAGCCCAGAACTGACGTGGGGAGGCAGCTCTTCTGGCTCCAGCCTTTCTTCTTCCTTCTCCCTATTTTCATCCCTGAATAACCAACTTCCATTTTTCTGAAGAAACAGCTCCTTTTATTTGTCTTCCACATGTTGCAGGTTTTGTTTTTTTCCTTTGTTGTTATTCATATTGCTGCTGCTCGGGTTGGCTTTATTATTACAGCTGTTAATGCTGCATGATAAAACGAACTGTTAATTGCCAAACCTCTGAAGAGCAGACAACAGCCTGCTTACGGCCTGTAGTAGAGGTGGGAGGCTGTCAAGGGCTGTTGGGACCTAGTGTCAGATCAATCACGCACTGGAGGCTTGCATCAGAAGGTAGTTTTGAAAGTGAGGAAGCAGACCCAGCGTGAAAAATATTCCTCAAACTGATCAGTTCCTCCCTGTTGCCCAAAGGTGCTCCTTGAAGTGTCAGTGCGGCTTAGCTATAAATCACTTGCTGGATATAAGTGGTACTAGCTCATGTTAGTACTGCCAGAAGCTGCTACAAATCGTATTTCTCTTGATGTAGGAAAAGCTGGAAATGTTTTTTCTATCATAGGTTTGTCTAAAACTGTGTCCCACATTGCAGGAGCTATTTAGAGACGTTTACAATTTACAAAACGAACCACATCAGTACTCCAAGATGCTGATTTCTGTTTTCTCCTCTTTCCCCTCCTTCTTTCAATAAGGACCAGCTGTCTCTGTGACTACTGCTGCCTGCCATTGGGTGACTGCTGTTATTTAAGGAAAGTTGATGCAGATTTGTTGTTTTCACTTATTTTTATGAACATGTGAGGATATTTTGCCTCCTAGGCAACACACTTCCCCCCCTCCCAGCTCATTTTTAGCACTCCCAACAGTATTAGAGAATACTATTTAGAAACACAGAGGGGAAAAACTGGAGGGCAGCTTGCTGAGTGGGTCCTTTAGTTTGAGACTGGACAAATCATTCCATATGAATTTATGATGTGATATGACAGCATAAAGAGCAAATGTAATTTCATGTTGCATTATTATTTATTGGATTTCTAACAAAACTGCAATTACAGGGGAGCCTTGCTCATTCAAATGTGCTGAGACATGATCAGCATGCACACTAGTAAGGGTTTGTACTGCTGCAATGTAGCTGTCGCTAGCACAAAACTGCGTTCGTTAGAGATAGTGGTGAGGTTTTATTTAGAAATAATGAATCTGTGACTTCAAAATGCTTGCGTTAAGTTCCAAAAAAACCACTTGTGATGGCAGTGGCCCTGGTACAGCGGAGGTGGCGACTGACCTTCAGCACAGTGATATTCCTCTAAATCTCTTCAAGTCACTTCTATGAATTAAGGAGAGTCTCTGTCTACAGATGGATGTCCCATCTACTGTTTCAGCTTCTGCTTATAAACAGAGGTGGTGAAATTTCAGACCCTTTTCTACCTCTGCCAAAAAAAAAAAGGCAAGTTCTACGATATATATGTGCTGGCATCACAGTTAGCAGAAAGGTAAAATATTAGTAGCAGACTAGTACAAAGGTGATAAGGTGACATGAATTAGTTTTTCTTTCCCCCTGTCCACCAGTTTTTCAAGAACTGAGAGGCCACAATGTTGGAAAATAGAATCATAGAATTGTTTTGGTTGGAAAGGACCTTTAAGATCATAGAGTCCAACCACTAACCTAACACCGTCAAGCCCACCACTAAACCATGTCCCTAAGCGCCACATCTGTACGTCTTTTAAATACCTCCAGGGATGGTATTTGCCTGTGCATAAAATACACAGGCAAACAAAATAACTTAATTTGCTAAATAGAAACCCCCACTGCCTTCCATCTTTCCCTCGAGTCTTACATCTTAGTCAATAGGTAACAACAGAGGAAGGATGGAGAGAACTATGGAGAAGGATCCTGGGGAAGATCAGTCCAGCAGCCTGCCTGCCTTTAATCTGTATTGATTCTATTTCAATTACAATTATTTCATTTAGAGAAATAAAAATTGCACTGATCAAATACGGCAGTGCTATCTGACAAGAGGCATTTGGGAAGACAGTAATTCACATGCACAATAGTAGCATGACTGTAAAGAAAGAGAAATTCTTGCTAGTCCACTTATTTTACTTCAAAAGGGCTGTAAGAGAAAGTGATGACACGCTCTGGTCTTGGATGGTATTTTTTGTTTGTTTTGGTTGTTTTTTTAAATTGTACCTAAAGAACATTTTCACTTAGAAATCAAGATAGTAAGAAACTAGAAGGAGCTCCCAGAAGGAAAACAAAAGGCTTTCAACACTAAGATTATCCATTTCTCCCTTTTCTCACAACCCAGTGCTGTTGGATACCTAGAACATGGACAAATGCAGTGAATGGCAGATGACATCCCCGTGTTCAGCTGACAACTCACTGCCAGAAATGCAGTGCTACTGGGTGGACCTTGGTGGACCACTGCAGACGTTGGTGCATCTGATGAAGGTGGGCCCATTGGCATGTGCTGAAAGCCATGGACGCGTGCTTCTAGACTGGAGTGGATTCGCATCCCAACAGCTCAGAGGATGGCTCGCAGCTGGAACCAGACAAGATAATACTGTCTGGGCTTTCATTGTCTGTGGTTTTTTTTCCTGCTGAAAAATCGGCACAGTGTGTGCAACGGAAGAGAAGAACATCAGTATGAAGGCAGAGCGAGTAGGCTCTGCTGGAAGTGGTCCATATTTTGTAAGTATATGTTAATGATGAGATGTGATTCTAGGGAAACTCATTTTCTTGAGAGCATACATTTAAAAAGAGATATTAACACTATAGTGTGGTAATCAGACACTGCAATATCCATGGTGAAATGCCAATGTTCCAGAGATCTGACAAATCCAGCATTTGTTATTTACCTATCCAAAACACTTGGCTTTGAATAAGCCGTGCCGAGCGCCAGCAGAAGGGTGTTCATTACAAATCCAACACAACATGCAGTCAGCTTCAGCACGGAGCTAACTGTAGGAGGTTTCTTTGGCTCCACTTATAAGGTAGAAAGTATATTAATTGGCCCATAAATTAAGCTGAAATAAGGAAAGGAGAAAGATAAGATGAACTGTCAAGGGAAGCAGCTAGATCCGCTGGTGATTTTTGGGTAGCGCGTTGAGGGAAGTGAGCACTTACCCTTGAGAACTGCAGAAAATCATTTGTAAAGTCATTAGTCTTATGAATTAGTTTGACTGTTATTGTTATTAATTATTTGTACTGAAGTAGCACTCAGAGAAAAGAGTTATGCTAAAAATCCTATTCTACTGACTTCTGCAAAAGCACACAATAAAAAGGCGATCTTTCCCCTGAAGAGCTTTTAATCTTAATGCCGCTCTTTATTCACACTGGTTTTACTTCTCATTTTCATAATTTCATTTGATATTTCCATCCTCTCTTTTATTCCTGTGCATGGCACCTGAACCTCTTCCTCAGAGCTGGGTTGGTGTTTGGCAAATACGAAATTCATGCATCTGTACTCTTTTATGTCTCTGACTATCCTTTGGTTTCCCTTTTCTCAGCACGTGGTTCCTCTTCTCACAGTTAATTTTCCCCTTCTATTTTCTTGTCTCTTTTTCTGCTATTTCTTCTCAGTCTCCATTTTTTTAACCTTTCTCATACTTCTCTCATCTTTTCCATGCGCTCTTTTTTGTCTGACACTTTTCTTCTTGGTTCTCTTTCCAGTTTTGGGGGAGATCTGGGAAGAAGTAACTCTTGTCTTCATTTGCCTTAGCTGCACTTTTTCTGGTGAGTTGTTGCACCCCTCATCACTCTCCAGATCCAGCACGCAACCACCAACAAGGAAGGTTATTTGGGGAAAGCGTAATTTTTAATAGAGAAGATGATGCTGCACCATGACTCAGGGCTGTGCTGGGTGTTACCCATTGCTGGAAGTCCAGCTCGGGGTGGTTCTGGTTCTGGAGGGTCTTCAGTACAAGCCAACTACACTAAATTTACTTGGGTTATAGCCTGGATATTAGAGTTTTATAAAGAATAAGCTTACTTTGTGAGCTCTCTGGCAAAGTTCCAACATTGTCTGTCATATCATGGTGAAGAAACAGAAACTAGGCAAAAAGGACACAGTTAACTGTCGGCAGCTTGTCCTTCTGCTCTGCTATTAATTACGGTGGCTCGCCATAAGTTATAGTACAGAGTTGATGTTTGCAGTAATTACAGTTACGTTGCCAAAGTAGCCTTGAAGCAGGATTGTTGTTGTTGTCGTAGCTGTTATTTTTCAAGAACTGCATTTTTCAATTAGGGGAAATACATGAGATATATTATCTATAACAATCTCTTTTAATGATAACAACGGGTATGGAAATGAGTCCAGAGTATCAAATTAAAGATATTTGAATAATTATAGTGTAATCAAGTCAAATTACTGATGCCTTTATTTGAAGCTAGATTATGTGGAAAACAGCACAAGAAAATACGTGCTTTGAAATCTGAAAGGCAACAGTATTTGATAGCACATTTGCATATATTGCACCAAAGAAGTTTGGTTTCTGTCTGTCAAAGCTTTAAAATATAAATAACAGTCACTAGGCCAGTTTTCAGAGGCTTGGGTAGGTTGACAGAAACTCCTCTGTGGTTCAGTTTGCTGGCGTGTCTCAGATGTTTTGGTATCATGAATTTAATGGTGCTCAACAAGGTGGCTCAGGAATGGCTGCATTACAAATGCCCATTTATTGGATTTTCTTGGAAAAGTTTCAATTTTTGTTAGTTCCCTTCTCCCCTTTCTTATCAGATGCTACACATACTCTTTATTTAAAGACAAATAAACAGAAAGGCCAGGGAGCCCAAGGGAGGTCAGAGACATCAGTTCAAGGGAAAAATAATTAATTTTCTTATTGTGTGTAAAAAGAAAACCAAACCAGAATTAAAAAAAAAAACCAACAACCAACAAAACCCCACAAAACCCAAACAAACAACAAAAAAAACCCCAAACCCAACAGCTCCCCCCCCCAACACCCTTTTCAGGCTTTGAAGAAACCAACCTTTTCTGTAATTCTTTACCTTTAATAGCAAGTGCTGACTCACCAAGCCAGAAGGAGGTGAAGGAACAGTTCAAAGCTCTGGCAGAATTCCAGCTGGTGAGTCTCAGGCATTGCCCGTGTCAAAGAAGAACTGGAAACAGAGCTGTGAACTCCAGTCTATTTATTTATTTGTGCAAGAAAAGTATTTGTATCATTTGACTTCATTACAGAAGGTGATTTTATTTTTTTTGAGGGATTTAATTCCCAAACGTAATATGAGAAGTTGATAGCAAAGCCTTTATAAGAATTTTAAATCCTTAAACCAACTCACAGATAATTGTGGGGTTTATATTAGTGGAGAGAAAAGCGTTAGAGTTCAGCTGCTTGTTAAGATTTAAAGTAACGACAATAAGAAATCTTTAGGGCAGTTGCTGCTACAGTCAAAGAGAGCCCTGAGATTTTTTTATGCAATGGGCAAAGTTGTCTCAGTCAATGAGAAGGCAAATAATTTAAACGAGACCTGCAGAGCTGGAAAATATTTTCAGTCGTGTTTCTTCTTGTTCTCTTTGGATTTCCCCCCTTTCCCCCGTAGTTTTTTCAGGACATAAACATGTTAGGTATCAGAAGAGAAAAACCTCAGTAAATTCTAGCTAATCAGTAAGAGTATGAAGGTCATGAAAAAGGGATTCTTTCAGTGAGGTTTTTGAGGAAAAGGAAGTGGAGATTTATTCTGTTAACAAGCGTAGATAGGTAATACAAGATTCTCCCGTTTATGTCCATTTTCCATGGTAGATGGAAATTAGCAAAAAAACCCCTAAGAGAGCTCCCTCTCACCCATAAAACTGCTGGCAATAAGAGTGTTGTTGTATCTGATGTCAGGCTTATGAAATTTGACACAAATTAGAACTGCAAAAGGTAGGAAGAAATATGGAAGGCAGTGGTCAAGAGTCATTTTACTGCCTCATGATAAGCTCTTGCTGCATTCAGACAGAATTTTGTGCTGCATTCAAATAGAATTTTGAAACAAATAAGAATTTGGACTGGAATACCTAGTGAAAACAAGATTGCTGGGTTTAATCCTTATTTAGTAAGGAAAGGTAGAGAATAAGGAAGATTTGGGGCTTCAATTCTTGAAGCTTGGCTCTGGTCCAGAAAGCGTAAGAATAATTTTGTTGGGGATGGCCAAGCAGAAATTCTTGGCAGTCTTGGGTGGTAATGGGAAGAGATTTTAACTGGCAGTTATAATTACTCTGAACTACAGTAAGGCTTCCTGTAGTGTTGACTAATGAAATTTTCACGAGCTCTGTGCAGTGATCTCTCTGCATGGTCTCATGCTGCATGGAGGCTTCCACCATGGTAATGCTTCATGACCTGTAAGGTAGGCTCCTCACCTGCGAATCCCAAGAGTACTGAATTGAAAATGAGCAGGAAATATTATGTATTAACAAATTGCTTGACCTATTTTTTTACAGCAATCTGAACAGTTGTCAAAAGACTAAGTAGCAAGTTTTGGGAAATGGCTAAGAAACTTAATAAAGCCGAGTGGTTCGTCGGTCTGGCTGAGGCAGCTAATGCTGCGGATGCATTATAGAGCTGAAGTTGATCCAAATGAGGCCCTTGGCATGTGCAGCTGATGGGGGAAGAAGTAAGTGGCACTTCCAAGTTTAAGAACTTGAAGTTCTTATGATATTGTGTATACTTAACCTGCCTGCTACTAATTTAAGGAATTGTTTAAAATTTTGTTCATTGCCAGTTAAAATAATTCACTAATGAACTCAGCAGTGAATCTACATTGGGCTACACAGTCTTAAATTGTGTTATTGTTTTAGAGTATCTGAACTAGTGGATATTTAGATAAAGCTTTTGAAGTGCAAGAAGAAAATAAGTGAATGGGAGAAAAGATTTGATATTTTTATTTAGCTTTTAGTCATTTGTATGAGAAAAGAGTTTGAAATCTCTCCAAGAGGCAGTGGGCACAAACTGAAAAATGGGAAGTTCCACCTCAATATATGAGGAAAAACTTCTTTACTTTGAGGGTGCCAGAGTACTGGAACAGGCTGCCCAGGGAGGGGGGGAGTTTCCTTCTCTGGAGATATTCAAACCCGCCTGGACGTGACCTTGTGCAACGTGCTCTGGGTGACCCTGCTGTGGCAGGGAGTTGGGCTGGATGATCTCCAGAGGTCCCTTCCAACCCCAACCATTCTGGGATACTGTGATCCAGATCAAGTATATCAGGTATTACCATGCAGTAGAACAAAGCCTTTTCCTGAGATCCAAGGAGGTGATTTTAGTGAGCTACAGAAGATCAGAGTGGGACCAGTGCAAGGCACAGGATCCTGTAAAAAACCTTGAATTCAGTTCAGGTTATTATAATCAGAGCTTCTCAAGTCGGAAAACAATACCTGGTGTGCTGGGACCATACCACTGGAAACTGAATGCACAAATAGCATTTGCTGAAGCACAGGATAATTTTCTGCAGCCATCTGAAGAGAATTAGGAAGGTTTATTTCTGTTTATGCAGCTTAATCTCCCTCTTGCCCAGTCCCCCCTGCCCTGAAGCGCAACCCCATCAAAGTGTTACACCAAAAATACGTTTGAAGTTTGATGGCAAAAATTGATGTGAACTAATGTGAGAAAACTTAAGCAGACTCCTACACCTAGACTACAAAAAGAGGACAATCCAAGCAAACATATTTGTGTTTGTGGTGAGATTCAGGCAAAGGTCCGCAGAGCTTCCAGTGCCAGTTCCACCACCTTTGCAGTGCCATGGTAGGCTTGAAATGACCAGGAGAAAAGGGTTCATTTCCCAATCTACTCAAATGGGTTCAAGCCCATGTTATAATTTCTACTATGTTTGTGTTACTTTGTACTCAGCCTCTTGCCAATACATCGTCAAGGGGTAGGGCTTTTGCTGCTTAAACTGATATCTCATTCTAATGAGGAAGTGTTTCTAGTGTGAAAAGTCAAGGAAGAAAGGGAACTCCATTGTGCTTAACTGCTGCTAATCCAAGGCAGTTTAGTCATGACCAAAATGTTGTTTTTATTCTAAAGGAAAGCTGCTATTAGCTATTTTGATTGTGTCTTCTAGTATCTGCATGTGGTTAGAGACTGAAAAACATTTCAAAGTTGTTTCTGTTTTGCAGAGTTCAAATTGATCAAATTTGATCTTTTTTTTTTGAATGGCAACAAACCAGATTCTCTTGGAAAAGGGAGATGTTGGAAAAGGAAGGCATTCTGTTTCAAAGAAAGTTTGTTATTGCTTCACTTGAACCTAATTGTTAGTGAGGGGAAACATTGCTCAAAATAATGCTTCGAGCAGCACTCTGTTTTTTCTTTTTTGATCTTTGTTCTTCCTTAAATCAAAACCCATTATTCATTTGAAATGCATGAAGTGTTCGTATGAAATGTTAGAGTTAAGGTGTCAGGTTATCATGAGAGCATTATGTCACTGTCATAGATGTAGGGTTCTGTGGAGAATAATGTTTAACAGTCTCATATGCAGCGCTGTGCCAAATAGTCCTCAGGACTTCCTCCTTCCTCATCCTGTAGCAACCACTGGTGAGTGTTGATGAAGTGAACTAATTCAGAATGTACTGTTTCCTATTAAAAATGTGGGTTTCTTCCTTATAGTGAATTATGCAAATGAGACGTCATTATTCCTTCCCAGGAAGAAAACAAAAGAGAAAAATAATGAAATGGTCTGAAGAACTTGCTTCTCACAATGGGCATGTGATTGCCAGAGTCAGAAATATAATTGACAGAACAATTATACTTTCATTTCCTTGAACCATTCTTCCATGCCATTTCAAATCTAACTTTGACAGGTCAAAGAAAATCACCGTGTGAGCCTACGTACCGCAGTCAGGAGTCTGGCACAGCCCTCCACCAAGAAGCCGCTTTGTAGGGGGGTTTCTTTTCCACTGCATTTGACAATAATGTGAATGAGAGCTTTGACTCCCTGTTGGCTTACGGTGGTGAGCCACTTATTTTGTCAGGCAGCCTCCTGTCAACTAAAGATTTAAAAAAATCCGAGCCCTACAAATAGCAGATAATAATGTTTATGTAAGAGAACTTGCTTTTTCCAGCGGCTAATCATGTGTCAAACATGACATTTTTTAAGCAATGCCTAAATAATAAATGAATCTTTTAAAGCTTAAAGCTAGGTCATTTTTATTCATTTTAAGTCAATTTCTACTGCTACAAAATGCCTACTTTGTATTGACAGCTGTGAAATAACCAAATGTCAGGTTTGGATCTTGCAAGCGTGTTTTACATAAATTTTCATATGCCCACGTGTGCTGACTGAAGGCAGCGGGTCACGCGCACACAAATGAATCTGGGTCAGACTATTAAATTACTGAAATCCAAATTCCACTCTCCACTAAAGCTGAACATGTCTCTAAACGTTTGAAGGATACAAAAATGCAATCAGTACAGGTGAGTAGTGCTGCATATTCCCATCTATAACAGAAACTGCGGCGTTCTTCCCTCTTGGGGAATTCTTCTTTCTTCCTTAGAGACAGTCAGTCGTCAGCCTTGCTCTCCAAGCACAGCAGAGCGGTGTCAGAACAGCTAATTTCTAAGCAAGGGTTTCTTGCAGAAGGTACTCAGATGCACTGGTACCATTATAAGAAAAATACAGACCCCACGGTATGCTGAAATGACTTGGAAGCATAGAACAAACATTCTCTTATCGTAACTTGGATGACTTCAGCAGTGCTACAATCACAACAAAAAGATATTGGCATGCAGTAAGGTAAATAAATGTTGTTTCTTCTTAGACCGAACCAAATCTGGCTGAGCTATACACAACATCAGTGAAATGCAGGTGTTTGTTTTGCTCATCAAAAATGTTTGTCTTCTAAGGTCAGAAATAAAATTCACTTTCTTTCCTTTTTTATCCCTCATGAGAGATGTTACTCATAGAAAATATATAATTATTTTATGTAAAATGACATGAAGCAGCAACCACAAATGACCTTTTTACTCCCTCATTTGCTCCCATGTTATCTTTATGTATGTGATCTTGGTATATCTTTAAAACTCCTTCCTGGGTTTACTTAAAATATGAATATCTCTGCATACTTACGTTGTAGTTATACTGCCATTTCAAAAGTAATGCAGTATTTTGTTTTTCCTTGTTAAAATTGTCTAAATAATAACGCAAAGTACTGTAGTCACATCCTGGAGCCATGAAAGTTTTAGTGATGACTAACAAATCATAGTGCCACACAGGCAAAGACAGATCCAAAATTCATTCCTGTCAATAGGTTCTGATTTATGCCCTACATAAAATACTTGATCTGCTTCACTAATACTTGTGGTGCTTCTTGTCCCTTAGGTACTGATGCCTGTTTATAACAGACCCCACGTTTTGAAGGTACGTTCTTCAAATTCCCATCTATTACAACAAATCACTTGCCACACGGGGTTGCCTCTGCTGTACACAGAAAAACAAATGCAGTGGTGAAATAAATTGTTTACATTCAGACTTAGTGGAAAGTGTCCTAAAAAGTGTGTTATTTGCATTGTCTGAGGAAGGAACGAGCAAGCTAGCAGTAAGTGAACATACTATCAGACTAAACTGTCCTGCGGCTGTGCCCTCCTTGAGCATCGCCCTGAGGCACCTCACCCCTTTCTTCCTTCTCGCCTAGCCACGCTCTAGCACTTCCCAAATTCAGGATAGCCAAACTGTTGGGCAGATCAGGTGAGATTTCTACCAAGGGGTCCAGAGTTTGAGGCTCAGAGGTGACGTTATTGCAGTCTACAGCTACCTGAACGGAGGTTGTAGTGGAGTGGGAGTTGGCCTCTTCTCCCAGGCAACTAGTGATAGGACAAGAGGACACAGCCTCAAGCTTCGCCAGGGGAGGTTCAGGTTGGACATTAGGAACATTTCTTCTCAGCAAGGGTCATTAGCCATTGGAAGGGGCTGCCCAGGGAGGTGGTGGAGTCACCATCTCTGGAGGTGTTTAAGCAAAGACTGGACATGGCACTCAGTGCCATGGTCTAGTTGACGTGGTGGTGTCAGGGCAATGGTTGGACTCGATGATCACAGAGGGCTCTTCCAACCTGATTGATTCTGTGATTCTGTGTGTGTGTAATGCTTTCCTTCTCCCACACCCATTCTGCCAGGGACGAGTGTGTTCATGGTGGGAACACAGACGTCTCCCAGGGAAGCTGCTGGCTACGCTATTATCTATTTGGTTGTCTGAAGCATTTTTTTTAGCCTGATCACTGCTTTTCTTCAGCTTGGAAGAGTAGCAGTGTGAAGAAAGGCATTTAGCATATACCTAAGTCTCTAAAAAGTCAATTAGAACTTTAAATAATGCCCATAACGAAGTGTGTGGTTTCTAAATACAGATGGTATATTTGATACATTAGGGACCTGTGGTATCCACAGGCTAGCTAGCTTTCTGTAGAGTGTGTTTTGAGTCTTGGTGTGCCTGCTGGGTATTGCATTCCCCAGAGTCTTTCTGTAAGAACAGCGGGAGAGTTTTATTACGAAAGAACTAGGTGGCTCATTACCTTTGTAGTGCATCATTCCCCATAGGATCATCTAATTGTTTGCTGAATGATGCCAGTAGTTTTGCTCCAACGCCCTTGCCTGGGAAGACGTGCTCTCTCTAGATTGATGATTAATTGCATGAATAAGTTGATTTTTTTTTCATTGTATTTTCATCCTTGTTGATTTTTTTTTTTTGAAGTAGATTATTACAGACTATACAGGTTGGATAGATGGGCCGAGACCAACGGCATGAGGTTCAACAAGAACAAGTGCCGGGTCTTACACTTGGGCCACAACAACCCCATGCAGCGCTACAGGCTGGGGGAAGAGTGGTTAGAGAGCGGCCCGGCGGAAAGAGACCTGGGGGTGCTGCTCGACAGCCGGCTAAACATGAGCCAGCAGTGTGCCCAGGTGGCCAAGAAGGCCAATGGCATCCTGGCCTCTATTAGGAATAGTGTAGCCAGCCGGTCTCGGGAAGGGATCGTCCCTCTGTACTCGGCACTGGTGAGGCCGCACCTTGAATCCTGTGTCCAGTTCTGGGCCCCGCCCTTCAAGAGAGATGTTGAGGTGTTGGAGTGAGTCCAGAGGAGGGCGACCAAGCTGGTGAAGGGACTGGAGGGTCTGACCTATGAGGAATGGCTGAGGGAGCTGGGGGTGTTTAGCCTGGAGAAGAGGAGGCTCAGAGGTGACCTTAGTACAGTCTACAGCTACCTGAAGGGAGGTTGTGGTAGAGTGGGAGTCGGCCTCTTCTCCCAGGCAACTAGTGATAGGACAAGAGGACACAGCCTCAAGCTTTGCCAGGGGAGGTTCAGGTTGGGCATTAGGAAGAATATCTTCTCAGCAAGGGTCATTAGCCATTGGAAGGGGCTGCCCAGGGAGGTGGTGGAGTCACCATCTCTGGAGGTGTTTAAGCAAAGACTGGACATGGCACTTAGTGCCATGGTCTAGTTGCCATGGTGGTGTCAGGGCAATGGTTGGACTCGATGATCCCAGAGGGCTCTTCCAACCTGGTTGATTCTGTGATTCTATACTCATGTAAGTGACATGTAGTGAACTTAATTCCTATTCTTTTAACTATTTTTATGCCTCCTAGGCTTTCTGCAACTGCTTCCACTTGAAGGTTGATTTTTTTTTCTAAAATCAGTGTAATTCCATTGATCACAGTGCTCTCGTGCCAGACAATGAGAAGTAACTTTTCTGGAGTCTGTGAAACGATGCTGACATGGCATCTGACCAGATTTACCTGGCAACAGCTCATGCACAGGGCATTAATTGGAAGAGCATGTCAGAGACCTGAGAACAGAAGGAAAAGCAGAAATATTTGCTCTTCTCCAGACAGGCTGAGGAGGTGTAAGATGATGACTGGGCAGTGACGGTTTCCAGAACAGTATTTATATACAACTTCAAAAGAATGGAAAAAAAAAAAAAAGAAAAACCAAAAAGTGGAGCTGAGCAGAGATTCTTGCCCTAATCACTTGAGTTCCCCTGGTAGAGCAGCTGAACTGTTGCCCTAAATGGCATACCTCCATGCTGGGGATCCTACAGGGCTGTGAGGACAAAGTTTGGTTACCAGGCTTTCACAGAAATCCCAGGGAGGTCCCTGTTGTCTCAGCCACATCCTTATGTCAGCTGTAGAGGTGATGACTATGGTAAGGGTAAATATACTGGTTCTGTGTTGCTGATGATCTTCCTGTGCTCATTCCTTCTATAGATGGATTTATCTTTCTAAGCCTAAAGCAATCCCAGTTCAGGGAGAATTTGTCCCGGTATCCCTATATCTAAAACTTTAGACTGTAACTTTTTGAAAACAAAGGATTCTGAGATGACATCGTGCTGGCAAAATAAGTCTTGTTTTGATGGAAAGATTTTCTAGTTGGAATCTTTTCAGATGAGGAATGTAATGATATGTTTATACAACAAAGTTGTGTTGCGCCCTACTCTGCCTAGATGAACTTGCATTAAAGGCAACTTCTGCCTATAAACTGCCACGCACTTGCAGAATAAAACGTCTGGAGGTGTTTTGAATGCCCCCCTGACTGGAGATCTTACGTGGGCAGGTGAGATGGCAGACAGCAGTAAGGCTGGCAGGTTGAGGGGCATGGCCACCAGGTCTTCATGACACTGAATGTGGTGAGAAGTGCTCACAGCTCTTGCTTAATTGTGTAGGAGTGGTTTTGAGCTTGCTCCTCTCAGTCTTTCAGATGAGCCTGCCTTGAGAAGGAGAGCTTGGAAATGCTGTATCCTCTGCTCCCAGTAATATCCTTCTACACTCTGTTGCTCTCGGGGACAGAATTTTGGCCATGAGCCTTCAAAGCCAGTTGTCTGAGTCCAAGAAATCTCTAGCAGCAAACTAAGCAAGCTGTAGAAGATGAGTTTTGGACAGATAGCTCTCTCCTGTCCCTGTCAAATGTTTTTAAGGTCAAACAGTTTGATGTATGGCTTATGTGCAATGACTAGGAACAGGCAAGTATAACTCCCTTTATAGAGTACGTTCTGCTATTTCTGTGACTGACTGGATATATTTCAGACAGTGTTAATTCACTCTAAAATAACACCGCTGGGTTGTTTTCAGCCTTTACCTGTCAGGTCACGGATTTCCTTCTTGCTTTGTCTGTAGGTGGTAGTGGCAGAATCGGAGAAAAGGTCCTAGAAACCTACCTCTGCTGTGGCTGTTACCTGCGAAAAGCAAATCAGCTTCCACCTTGGCAGCACTCGTGTATTCCCTCCATTGTACGCACTCAAATTGTTCCATTGACTTCACTGAGAACACTTATATATTTTAAGTTAAGCATGTGCTTAATTACCTTGCTAAATCAGGGTCTCTATGCATAAAATTAAGTATATGTGTAAGTGCCTGGGTATTCAGGGCCCTAACGGAAACCATAGTAAACCAGAGTTGCATTTTACATTCATTAACTGAGCAAAAATCTCATTGAAGTCGTCAGCATTTTGCTGAGTAAGGCCAAGAGGCATCTGGCCCATACAGCTCGCATCCCCAGCTGTGACTCTTCACGTGCAAGAGTTAAAATACAGCACTGATGCACCCGGCTGCAAGGGAGGAAAGAGAGGTCTAATCAGGCTGCCACAAAAATCCCACAGCAATTTGCCATGTCTGTGAGAAAAGGTTTTAGAATGGAACAAAATACTCAATTTATTCAGCAGAATAAAAGCAAGCAATTAAATTAATGGGTTAGTATGAACTTCTAACACACAGAGGTAGAGCCTGATATTGTTTCATTGTAAGCAATGGGTGTCTTGCTGAGGGACAGCACAACTAGCAAAATAAATCTTACACATGTTAAAAAAAAACCCCAATCACATAAAATGGGACAATACAAAATCCACCTAGCAAACATGGTTATAATATAACACACTCAAAGAATGCTCATGGAGGGAAGAGTTCCAGATGTGATTTTTTATATATCTCTTCAGGTTCCCTTTAATATGAAAAATCAGTCAAATAAACCTCTATCAATTCCCCAAACCTGTCTTCTGCATGTCGTGAAAGGCACAGAGCTTGTCTGTCTTTTGAATGTTGCTAGTGGGAGAGGAAGGCAAAGGGCTGATCTTTGCGTTGGGGCTGGATGCAGAAGTACTTGATGAGTTTATTTCATACCAAGGAGAGCCCAAATGGCTGGGTCCCTAGGTGGCACCTCTTCTTGCCTGCTGGGTAACCCATACCCCTGAGGTGTGGGACCCTGCCCAAAGGCAGGATCAGATCTCCCTCTGATTTAGGGCTCCCACAGGTACCTGGAGATGCTGTAGATGGTTCTGAAATATTCAGTGGTAGATGAGATCTTTTTTCTTTTTTTCTTTTTTATCCTGTGGTGTGGGCAGCCTGCTTTGGGCTAGTGGTCTTTCTCCAGGACAAAGTTTGCTGGTGGCAATCCTAAAGAGATGATGGTGTACTCCTCCAAGTGACCATCAGGATCTGAATTCGTCAGGTGGTGTATTATTTCTTTCCTTATGATTTCCTAGTATCTAATTGGAAGGAGCCTCTATTCAGACTACTGATTTTTGAGAACTGATCCTTAGGTTTCAGTTTCTCTCCAAGTCTTGTAAAGTGATCTTAGGTGTCTAACTCAGGGGTGTAGTTTACACCAGACAGTATGAAGCCAAGGAGCTGGACATTGCAATGCTGAAGCTAAGTTCCCCTTCTGGAGTTTGCTTTGCTTCACAAAGACACAGAAATAGATTTTCCTCAAGAAAAGGAGTATTTGTGTCTCAGGGTGGGGGGATTCTGGGGTGTCATACAGACAGGCACCGGCATCATGGACAATGCCATTCTTCCAGACAGAGTTCGGTGGGCTACAGGAAGATCTACTGTGGCATAGTCCGGGCTGAGCAACTGCCAATTCAGAAAAAAGTATCTGTAATCTTAGGCTCTTCATTTTATTGTCTAATTCTTGAGGTTTTTTTCCTAAATTGTCATGTTGCTATGTTGTAACCACCAAGCATACCCTGTCAGAGCAGGGTGGCAGCTCCACCTATTCAGGATAAACAGGTAAACTCTTGACTCAAGACAGGTTTACCTAAGGATGCTATATGTGATAGTAGCAGCTTGGGACTGATTGCTAGAAATGAGGTGTGAAGGAGCAACCCACCTGCAGTGTGAGATATGACTGAGCAGAAATCCCTGTTGCCAATTCACAAACAAGATTTTAGTGGTAAAATAGAAATCAGACTTTTGTAACAGATCAAAAACCAGAAGGACACATGTAATTTGGTTATAATTCACTGAGAAATACTACTGTATCATACGGCCACGAAAGACTAGTGAGACTATTAAAATATATTCAGTTGCAAAGAGATGATAAAAAAGGAAAAGGACAGAACGATGCTGCTTGAATCTTTGTTACATTACAGTACTACCCTGGGACTATGCGAAGTCATAAAAGAGAAAAGTGTGATGGTTATTGTGTATGTGGAATTAGCACAGCAAACTTGTTTGTGATTTAAAGTAAAGGATGATACTGTGTGAGTCACAGCAAAACCAGCAACAATAGGAGACTGGGGAGACAGATGAGTCAGAGAAGCTGTTTGTATCAGAAGTCTGAAGAAAATTAGCTAAAGAACTGCTGAAAATCAAGTCTCGAATGCTAGTTTAAATCACACAGTTAATAGTTCACATCACATTACAGTGTTCATAAGGTTTTTTTAATATTACTTATGGTCCTAATAATCATACAAGCATAACGTGTTTTTTTTTAAAAAAATTTTCAGCAATGCAAAAGAAACTGTTGAAACATCAGCTCTAAGAAAACTGAAAGCAAGTACTTATTAAATTCAGAGCAGGCTATGGTAAAGACATCAGTTACCTTGTTTATGCTCTGTAATTAACTCAGTAAAAGATGGTAATTCCCACTTTTTTAACCAAATAAGTTTCCATAAATCGTGGGATAGACTAGTTTTTTTTTTAAATGTGAACTTCTAGTAATTCTTGTAGTGTTTTTTCTGTTTTCTAAACCCAATATTAAATCAAAGTAAATTAGTTAAGGTAGAACAGAGCACCAACTGAAGGGCAAATGAATGATTTCCCCCCCCTCCCCAAATGTCTATCAGCAGTGTAACACAGACCACTGTCATAATCTCCACTTCCAACCTTAAAAAAAAAGGTGATAGTTTAGCATAGGAGTAGTCTAGCATTTGTGACTCAGCTAAACTCCTTTCTGTCCAGCCGAGGTAAAGCCTATCGGCAGCAAAAGCACTGTCTGCAGTAGTAGGCTTGGAAAAGATCTAGGCACGAGGTGTAACCTAGTGGAAAAAAAAAATCAATGAACACGAAGTTTGGAAGGAAAAAGGAGGGTCGGAGTGATCAGTCAGGGAGCTTATGCAAGTAGAAAAATTGATGCAGTTGGAGATGGTGAAGTAAGAAACAAAATAAGAGAAGACATAAGGTGAAATGGCATATAAAGGAAGGAGAAGATTGCTGGGAGTTAGTCAACCAGGAGATGGAGAGATGGAGGAGAAGCAATAGGAAAGAGGAAGAAGCCTCCAGGGCACTAGCAAGGAGGATATGACATAGGATTGAAGAGTTAACAAGAAGTGATGACAGAGGTTAGTCTTCAGTTGGTTTGTCTGTTTCCCCATTATAATTGTAGTTCTCTTTCCGCATGTTTTAATTTTTTGTGGCTGGCAGCAGTAAAATGCCAAAACTTGCAGTCTTGGCTTCTTTACTGCTGATATGGTTATTTAATGTGCAATTTATTGTGCAGCTATTACTAAAAATAACTGCAAGGTGGAACAAATACTGGTTTTATGGTAACCACAATGAAAACAAACAGGAACATAGTTTTAGGAAATAAGGTTTCAAAGCAAGATGTTTTGGGGCTTGGAGCAACTTGGTCTAGTGGAAGGTGACCCTGCCCATGGCAGGGGGGTTGGATCTGGACGATCTTTAAGGTCCCTTCCAACCCAAACCATTCTGTGATTCTGTGATCACAGAATCACAGAATCAACCAGGTTGGAAGAGCCCTCTGGGATCATCGAGTCCAACCATTGCCCTGACACCACCCTGTCAACTAGACCAGGGCACTAAGTGCCATGTCCAGGCTTTTCTTAAACCCCTCCAGAGATGGTGACTCCACCACCTCCCTGAGCAGCCCCTTCCAATGTCTAATGACCCTTTCTGAGAAGAAATTCTTCCTAATGTCCAACCTGAACCTCCCCTGATGTTTCTGTGTTTAGGCAATTTGGCTTCTTTTATATGAGGATCTTCTTCCCGAGGACACCTCCCCACTCCACCTCCAATCTTTTGAAAGCAAGATGAATAACTAGTTTTCTCACAAAGAGACATTCTGCAACTTTCCCTAGATGCAAGTATACTTCTAGAAAGCTTTGAATTACTAAGGGGTAAATGGATGAAATTTTCCTTCAGTGCCCCTTTCTGCAGGTTAGAAAATGGATCCCCTGTTTTTGGTGTGTCACACAGAATGGTATGAGACCTGACCTTTTAATGGCTTTTTTCAATTCAGTTGAATAATTTCTGCTCAGGGTTTATTTACTTCTGCAGTGTCTTGCTTAATTTGTTTTGTGAATATTTCTATTATTTTTTTGCTGTTTTAAAGTCACAGTTTTTAATTTCAGTTTTTCAAATGCCTCAGCAGTAACTTCTGCAATCCTTGACATTTCTGTGTCACCATAATATGAACTGCTGCAGTGGGAAACATAATCCTCTAATCTGGCTAGCTCAGATGCATTGTTCCTATAGAGACATTTTCTAATTCAGTTTATTTATTAACAGCTCTGAGCACGCTGTTCACTCTGGCATCTGCACTGGGAACAGTTTTATTAATGGAAACTGTAGTCAAACAGTGGGCTCATGCCTATGACTTATTCCACTAACTGGAATAATGGTGCTGGTTCATATGGTTGTAGGATTCAACGCTCTACCTTTCGGTTCAAGAAGTGAGAAGATACACGTACATATGCATATACACGTGTGTGTGTATATATATGTATGTGTGTGTGTATATATTCAGATTGACAGTAAACTAACTCTTTTCTTGAGAGGGAAGATCTAAACATTAATCCAAACTTTCCTAAGTTTCTTGGGGAATCCTAAAAATCCTTTGTGATATCCATTCAAGAAAGCAAACTCTCACAGAATCACAGAATCAATGAGGCTGGAAGAGCCCTCTGGGATCATCGAGTCCAACCATTGCCCTGACACCACCATGTCAACTAGACCATGGCACTAAGTGCCATGTCCAGGCTTTTCTTAAACCCCTCCAGAGATGGTGACTCCACCACCTCCCTGGGCAGCCCCTTCCAATGGCTAATGACCCTTGCTGAAGGGGTTACCACTTTGGCAGTTTCAGATTTTCAGATGAGCGTTCAGTTTTCTGCAGAAACAGATTTTCCATGATAATGTTTTAGAACCTCGGTTTTAGGAAAGGGAATGTTTCTGACCAGTTTTAGTAGTTAATTACTTTATTTCTCATCTGTTACCTCCAAAGCTTATGCCGAGTTGCTGTCCATGGGTATCCTAACCTGGAGCCTAATGTGACAACTGATTGTATTCAGGTCTAGCGAACACAGACATTTGGACTGTGAGATTTGTCACTGTGATGTTATATAAAGCTGCCCGCAGAAGGTACTTTTAGGAATGGTGCCTGAGTTACTAGTCCATTAATGACTAGTTTGCTAATGGCCACTGTTGAAGTCGGAGAACTGGTCTGGATGAGCTTGCAGGATAACTGATCTGCCACTTAGGCTTTCATTTGAATGCTATAAAGGACACATAGCAAAGAGTGAATATATAATATGTAGAAATACTCTTATAAACTTAAATAGTATCTGGATGTGTGGATACTTTTAGTAAAGTCAAAGCAAATTGCTTCTCAAATATATATGAAGTCCCAGATGGGGTGGAAGACCATTAGTGACGTGATTTAATTTAGACAGTCACACAGTCGAACTAGAGGTTAATGGCAAATACCACCATGATCTTTAGAGAGGAGACTGAATCGTCAATATAGGAAATAAAATACTGTATCTCCATGAAACTAAGATTCATCTTACTATGACTGTTGTATGCTGGAAGCATGATAGAAAAGTGCCTTTATTTCTGGAAGAGGAAAAATTTCTTCACTCTCTCCTTCCCCTCAAAAAAGCCAAAGGAAAGAAGGTTTTGTGCACAGTTTCCCAGAACAAAACAGAGGATGAAAACATCCCTCAAGCTGCAAAGCAAGAAAAAAGGTCCTCTGCACTAATGATGTCTTCTATTGCCAAATGCTCTGAAACCTAAAAATTAAAAATGAGAGCAAATATTATTTGTACTTATCTCTCTGTGTATTCTATATTATAAACACATTCTCAAAGGTTTAATGTTGTGGGGTTTTTTTTTTGATAAATACTCATTAATGGCTATGATTCATTGTAAAAATAATGAGCTGATAGGGAAAAAGATGTTTATAACAGGCAATTGTTCTGAAGAATGGAAAATTATTTTTCTCAAAAATTGGCACATTTATTAGGAAGCCCTTTGGTGTAACATCAAGCTCTTGCAGAAACAAATCAGTGCTAGTTGGTTTTATCCTTTATTGGCAATGGCATTTGGGATTTGGCAGTGTATGGAGAACTGTTTCCAGCTGAAGTTGTTGGTGCAGTCACTGAATGATGCTGTTGTTGTAAAGAGAGAATAATGTCATTTCAAGACTACCGAGGGTTGCACTGAAATCACAGATGAAATATCTATGCATGTTGCAACATAACATGCTAAAAAAACCCCAAGGAAATGACTGCAAAAAGGTATACTTTGGCAGTCTTGGAAATAAAGGGAGTCTTCACTGACATTTTTTTTCTGTTGCACTGTTATCAGGTGCTCTTGTTCTCCAGTAACTTCAAGACATCCATCTTGTATCCTTGAATCTGTATCAGTTTCAAATTATTCTTTGTTGCTGCCATGCCTCTTGAATCTTTTCTCTTCAGCTCATGATTTCCACTTAATTTTTCCCTGTTTACCCACCTTTGCTCTTTCTGTATCTCTGTGCTATTACTTCCATATGCTAAAGACTGGCAATGCCAACCTTGCACGTATCTATTTGTTACCATCTCTATCATCTTCCCAACTTAAATTTTCTTGGAAAGCTCTACATCAATGCTCCTAATAAAAATCATTGTTTGAGACTCCTGTGACATCTGTAAGAACTAGAAATATGTGACTAAACATGCAGACATCTTCAATTTATTACTATATTGCTAAGGGTAACTTTGTACAAAATGAGAAACCAAACCCTACTTTAAGATACACAAACAGACTTAGGTAAATATGTTAGCATCCAGCTATTTCCTTTCGCAGCAAATTAACACTTAATATAGCTGCGGTGTGGAATTCACTGGGCCTGAAGCGCTTGTCCAGGGTATTTATCATTTCTGTTCTCACTGACCCTTTGTAGCGATTCATTGAGCCCAGTGCAATAATTTGCTGCAAACAGCCCTTATTCAAATGAGGAACTGCTCACGAGAATTACGAATTCATATAGTGATAGCTCTTACAGGATCAGATCTAATAAAAATTCACCTGATATGATTTCTTATATAAATGAGTTTTCCAGACCATTTCTCTCTTTCTAGTGGCACTGTTACCTATGCTGCCACCATACCCCAAAGAAATTCATTATTCTTCCATTCTTTACTTTAAACGAAGTGTTTGCTGAACCTAATTGATACTGCAATGTCACTTTTTGCAGGGCAAAGAGAATTGTGCAAGAGTAATTCAGTCTATTGAGTGATTCGCAGCCATTGTGTTTGACTGCGCCCTACTGACATGGTATTTTTTTTTCTGAAAAATATTGGAAATCGTTTTCACTGATGGAACTGATGGGAAACAATAGTCAATCACATGAGAGACAGTGGATTCAGTAAGCTCAATGCAAATTATTGTAGAGTTTTAAAAGTCATTTTGTCCGTAAAATGTCAGTGCTTTTTTTTTTTTTTTTTTTTTCCTCCTGAAGGTTACTTTGAAAGCAAATATTTGGAAGCTGACATACACTCTTGATTGTTGTGAGAGCCAGTGAAGAAAGAAAACAAAAATATCTACAGTTAGAGACAAGTGAGCAATGGGAATGACCAGAAAAAGTGAAGAGAGGTGCAGTCAGTTTTGTGGATTTCAGGTAAGCTGGTGTAGGGTTTTTAAGTCTGCTCCTGTAAAATGGGAACTTTGGGTCTTAGAGACCCCGATGGGCCTTTTAGATAAAAGGGGGGAAACAAAAGTGTTGCCAGTTTCTTGCTCTTTCACCCTGGCAATCCACAAGAGCAAATGTTTCATGCCAGACAGCAACAATTCCTGTAATGCCATTAAAATGCAAATGCATAAGTGAACCCACTGGCTACTCCAACCATCCTATGGAGGTTTTAATTTTGGCTAATGCTAATGTGTGCACTGTTAGAATTTGGTCCCATCCGTGTCATACTGAGCTCTACTTGTTATAGCGTAAATGTCCTAAGGCCGTGCCCGTCTTTCCATCCTATATCCCTCTTCTGGATGGATGAATGAATGAATGCCTCTCGTTTACTTTGGCTGAAGGTTGCCTGTGTGGCCTCAGTCCCTCAGCAGCTCACGTCCCTCTGCTCTTCAACACTTGGGTTCCTTCAGGGCATAAAATCTGGATACATTTCAGATATTTTTTCTTGGATTAGTATAGCATAAATTGCTTAAAAATATACTAGCTATTCATTTTGAATGTTAGTTAATTGTACCTTCGTCTTTGTTTTACTACTGATTCATAAAGTTAATGGACTACATTCCTGTCTTCGTTTGACAGCGTAGAAAGACTGAGCATTAAATGGGAACTATGGTTTTAGAGCGAGATTCCTTGATAACAGAATGGTTTTTATTTTGGTGAAGAGACCATCCCTAAGGAAGCTGATTAGGGAGGAAATTGTTAGACATGAGAGAAACGCTGTTGTTCATTTTTCCCCACTGTCTACCAGAGCAATCCTTGTGCTCATGACTGCTGTAATACATTCATGTGCGAGGTATTTTGTGGCGTGAAATCTTTATTTTGTTGTGATTACCATTTCCCTTCTCTTCGTAGCCTTTAAAGAAAAAAAAATCAAAACTGGTCAAACTACAGAACATAGAAAAAGCTGGAAGTATACTGCCTTTCTACCAATTTCCTGACAAATGAGGTACTCTTGAGTCTCTCTTTTTTCAGACAAAGGCTGTGAGAACAGCAAGTGGCACGACGTGAATCTATTCCTGTGTCAATTACTTTAGCGAAAATGGAAGACAGTGGTACTGCAGCCCGTGAGCACCCTTGGAACTGTCAAGAGCTGCGAACGTCCAAGCCGCTCTGCTCAGCACAGCTGGTTTCAGTACGCACACCAGCTCCTGAAAACTCCTCTGCCCAGCTCAGTAATTTTCTTCCCGCTGTGAGGGGATGTTATAGAGGGTTGTTTATTATAAACTTTAATAGAATTGAAAGCCAAAGCATACAGACACCTTGTATCGGAGATGGCCTTGTGATGAGAGTGCACAGTGCGCCTTGTTGTTGGAATATCTGAATACAGCCTTCTGCATTCAGTGAAGAGTGTAACCAGGCTGAACCACAAGAAATGCCACAGCTCTCCAGCCAGAAAAATATGTACAAAATACATAAAAAGCAGGCAATTTAATTCCCCCTTCTGACTTCAGACCTATTGCTATTCCTTTCCAATAGCAGCCTGCATAAGGGTAAATGAAATTAACCTGTCATTAAGTGATTTTTCACAGCTCATGTTTAAAAATGACACCGGTATCAACAGGCAGATGTGAAGCACAGGTACTGCTGCAAGTCTGTAATCTTATGATTGTGTTGCGTGACCATATAATTGTCTGTGGCTGGCGTTCTTTTTTCTTGTCCTCTCACTTAACAAAGACTGCAAGCACAACATGAAAAGCTTACCAAGCTCGTTGGCAATCTTGTCTTTATGCACAATCTGAGCTTTCTCTTTGTAGTCTTCTGAAATTGGGTGTGTTGGGTACGAAACTCTTTCTGGCCTTTCAGAAGTACTCCCTGTCTCGGTGACAAAGTAATTATGATTTTCCTGGTTAGATGCTGAAACAGAGTCACGTAGCAATAATCAGTTGAATTAACACTTGGGCTGCTAGTGCCAAGAACTTACCATGTTATTGAAGGAATAGTTTCCTAAGGATCACTAAAAAAGCAATGCTGACAATGTTTCTGGCTTAATAAAAAGTAGGAGGGCAGATAGATTCTGGTATCAAAAAAGCTTCCAGCACAGATTCAAACCCCACACTGAGGTTCAAATTAAGTCTGTGGGTGTTGCCAGTGTCTGAGGTGCTTAAATTTGGAAATTGTAGATCTATTAAAGACAATTTTGGAATTACCCTCCCTGGAACCAATATCTTCTCATCTTTCAAAGCTCAACCATCTTCGGCCTCAGCTTGATTCTTTTTTTCCAAAGCTGCTGCACAAGATGAAAAGCTGTAAAAAGAAAATGCATAAGGAGAACATACAATAGCTAAAGCAGTTACTCAGTGCTTGAGTTTGAAAGATATGCTCAGTCTTTTAATCTGTCTGCTTTCAGCACAGCGAAAGACTATCCTCCACAATAACATCAAGAGCTTTATCTAATGCTGGCATTCAGCGATGGTCGGTACAAACAGCGCTAATAACTTGGCTAAACTGATAGCTGGCTAGTTCTGTTATGCCTGCGAGTTCTCTACTGTATATACGTGTATCTGCCTCAAAAATGCTTATTCACACAAGAAATATTGAACTAGTCCAAAAAGTTCCTATTCTAAAATTTTTTTTAAAAGTTTTGACCTAAAGCCAAGTGGCATGTAGGAATTTTGCTGGATGTAACTCCTGCGTACGCCTGAAGCAGTTAAAGAATGGTATACAGCCTTCTGGCTATGAAAAATGGATTTTAAGCATATGATTTCTGACAAGGAAGTTCTTATGAGGATTTCGTTTATGGCAAAGAGGAATTTTCTAAATGAGAACTCTTTTTCTTCTCTAATAGGGCATATTTGGTTGTGCTATTTTAAATAAAGGCTATTGTGAAAGGAATACAATCAGTTGGAGTGTGGTTATAAGCAGCCAGACCTTCTTACCGAAACAAAACATCCCTGGAATTACAACATATAGGATGTGTTTATAAACTGCCAGCAACTTTTACAGTACTGAAGAGTTCATGGCAAATTCCTCTTAGTGATGATGTTAGGCCAAATTCTCTGCTCGTAGCAGGGAATGAAGGTTTCCTGAGAGCTTTGGCCCATCAGGTGTTGTAAAAAAGCTTACTGAAGAGTCTACTTTTATATATCTGCTTTAAACCAGGGATTTTATTAGACCAGCAAGGGTTTTGAAAACAGTGAAAATAAATTCTGTTCCCGAGGGTCTAGCACGTTCCTCCTTCTTGAGGCTATTGTCTCAGCGGTATTTACCGCTGTTTGAAAATAAAATATGGTTTTCACAAGTCATCAGAAATTCCGTTCTGAATAGAGAAGTGGGGGACACCCCATTGAATAAGAAAATACATCTTTTTTCTATAGTCAGTTTTCAGTGCAGCTCATTTCACTGCTTGATTCTGTAGCAGAGGGAAATGGAGGCAAATTAGACTTTCAGAAATAAGGTCCAGAGCCAGACCTTCCACTGTTTAGCTGAACTCAGATTTGGGGTTTATACAACCAGTGGTGACTTGTACTTAGTTGAGACCTACGCTGTATCTATTTGGAGAATGGGGATTTTTGTGTCATCTTTAGTTGGTTGTATCTTACAGCTGTATACCTTGAAGGTACCTACGTGGCTTTAAAATTGTCCTGGCTCAGTTAATTGTAGTAATGGTGAAATGAAACTATACGAAACAGGACAGGGAGATCAGAAAGCTCAGTTAGCACTGTAGTTTTGGAGCACTTCATCCTTTTCATAACATTGCGTGCTTTCCTTTCTTTTATAGCTGACACGTAGGTGTCTGTTCTGCTTCAGTCTGTAATACATCCTCTGAGGCACGGTGTTCCAAAGAACTCCTCCCGCTGTAGATATTTATAAGATCAAAGCCAGTGCCTATCAAACACGCTAATGGAAACACCTTAAAAGCAGTTTAGTACATAAGTACGTTTCAGCAAGAGGAAAATGTTACTCAGCTAACAATAGTTGTCATGTCGAATGCAATGCAAGATGGTTGATACATCTACAGCACAAATTAATTCACTTTATGAAGTGGACTGAGTTAAGGGACATGAAAAGAATTGCATTATACTATCGTGGTGAGTATCGAACAGCCCTTTCAGGTAGTTTGTGTTTGTAATTCTCCTCGGAATATTGCATGTAGGAAATGTTCCTGTTGCTGAATTACATTTAACGTGGCAAATTAGTTCAAGCAAAATATAGCTGCCCAATTAATTGCGAAGTTAACTTTTCATAGAGTATCAAGGTGCTGCTCAATCTAATGCATAATTAAGAGCTGTAATGCTATGAATAAATCCATTGCTTAAATGGATACCATAATGGAGGTATAGTTATTACTGTTTGCCTAACTTTGTTTTTATTGTTAAGATTAACAGCAATCTAAGCAACATTGCGAACACTACAAAATCCTAAATGTTTCTGACTGAGGATTGAGAAAATAGTACATGTGAAGTACATTGTGGATGAAATGTCATCTGCAAGTGGAAAATGTAGCTTCTTTCAGTCTTTTAATCTCCTCCCTAAAGTCTCTGTTCCCTGCATCTCGGTGTGCTGAGCTGGGCTGTGTGGTTCAACGCAGGAGGAAAGCAAGGGACAGTTGGTGGGGGGAGAGAATAGCACGTGGGCTCCCTATCATGTTGCTGTATACTTACCACGTGTCTGTCATCAACCACAGAGAAATAAAAACTCCTAATAGCTCTTCCTGGATGATCATACAGCACTAGTTGGAATTTAGTCTAGAGAAAGTGCTTCTCGTGATGCAGGAAGTGTGATCATCCCATCAAAACATAAGAGAATATTATTAATCTGTATTAAGACGACTAATGAAATGGAGTACGGTATCCTGCCAGCTGTGGTTTAGAATTCTCCCTTCTTTCATTTGAATTACGAAGCAGGAAAACACATAATCAGTGCAGGGCATGGAAGTGAGGGAGAAGGAAGTGCTTTAAAAGTGTGTTTTCCTTTCTCAAATCTGAAGGACCTGAGGGACCAGCTCAGTTCTTGGTTTAAACAAGAGCAGCCATCTGACATGCTGTAGCCCTCCAGAAAATACAAGTCAAAGAAGTCTGTGGGATTAGAAAGCACATGATTTTTTTTTTTTCTTTCATTTCAATCTCTAATATGTAGGAATTTACTAATGCAGGGACATTTCTTCCATGCCTTGTGGTAGACAAGTTGCATGGGCACATCAAAGGTCTGGTCCTGCATCTGTGAGTCTATATGTTCAGAAGCAACAGTTTATACACGTTTTGGTCGTGGCCCTTCACGGTTCTTCCCATCTTCAATGTAATTCAAACAGCTGAGAGACTTTAGTGATTCTGGACCTTAACTGTGTGCTTTGCAATCAAATAAAAATGGCTTTCAGGAATGGCAGCCAGTATGGGATGTTGATATAGAAACTGTTTTGAACACAAAAAGTCATAACACCACTCTCGAGCATATCTGTTAGGCATTTTAAAGCGCACTGAACAAATATTCCAAAGGGAAAGGGCATGTGTTATTGCGGTCCTGGGGCAATACCAGAGTTATAAGGTTGATTTTATTTGGTATTTATTCAGCTATTCTGGATTAAGTATATCATTACTCTGCACTACTGCATTATTCAAAGCCCTCATATCCCACATAGTCTCTATGAAAATATACCTCAGTGTATATATATGCTCGAAATAAAGTCAAGATGTAATATCACAGGTCAACTCAACCTATGAAAATGCGCACCAAAAATATGCTTTAGGATTCCTGAACGCAGTTCTGTGAGACCGTTTGGTAGGTTTCATGTTTTGTTATGCTCAAAGTTGAAGAATGGCATATTTTGTAGCCCAGTCCCATGGCTTTCCTTCCAACAGGTTGATACCTGCTGAGATGCATATAAACGCCTGGTTGATACAGGTCAGCGGAGCTCACCAGGTTTGGTCTGGACCACTTAAGTGAAAAAGCATTTCACAAACAGGGCCACCGAGGTCAACAGCTGTACTGGGTTCATCCACGTGAAGCGGTTACGGAGCAAGGGACCTAGCACTTCAGAAATGATGGGTCCTTCTCTTGAAGTTCAACACCCACAGTTAAATAAAAGGGCAATATAATTTTGTGGCAAAATCCCAGGGCAGGTAGGGCAGTGTGGGGGGGGAAAGGAAAACCTGGAGGTCATCTTGCAAATGTACTGACTTAATGGTACATATCAAATAGTTGACAAAGCACATAAACAGCCCCTCACGTTCTAATACCCTTTTACAGGTCACCGCAGTCGCTGCATCTATATGAAGATGTATGCCGTGAGTTTTTCAAGCTTGCTTAGAAAAACCTTCATACAAAGATCCCAGAATTAACGTTGGTATGGGAAGCAAGTACCTCTGTGTGTCTCATTAACAAATAAATAAATCACAGGTGAGTGTTCCCCTCTCCTAATAAATTGAGCATCATGTTAATGCTCAGAACTATCAAAATTTATTTCACTTTATTATTGTAACAGAACACCAAATTAAGAATTTGGATAAATTCTTTCTTTTTCCCGTGTAATCCATGACACTTATTTAGAGTTCAAATGGCTAAAATGTATGGGAGAAGGCATTTATTTTATGAGTGTTTTTTAATTCCACTCAAATCTGCATTCTGATAGAAATGATTTAGATCAAGAAGTAAACTTGTGTTTCTAAGGGATTACTTGTGGAACAGAGCATGGAGGAAAATGAATAATGGAGGGGAATTTTTAAAAATTGCAAACTGACCTTTGAAATGTCAGAATTTGGATGTTTCCTGTAATCAACATTCTGTGATAAATGAGAGCAGTAAATGTAAAGATCCTTGGTTCGAAAGTGTGTGTAATCGAAATCCAATGAGAGATCGATGGCCTTTTGGTGACCTTTTCTGAAAAGGTCAAATGACAACATTTATGGGAAACTTTTTTCTTGTGCTTGGAGGAAGATTATAAATGGATTTATTGCATTTCAGTGTTCTAGCTGTGGAGGAAAACTATGCCTATATGTGTGAGTTCTATATATTTATATGTGTATGTATGTCATTTTCAGTCATTCACCCTTGTAGGGGTGTAAATTTTATACATAAAAATATGTGTATGCATACCTTCATGTATATATATTATTTGAAATCATTTTTCTGAATGATTGATACGATTTTTTTTGTGGCAAAAAAGCATACATGCGTTAAGCCTTCAGCAACCTGCACTGCCTGATATTTATCTCCTTAAAAATATAACCTTGAAGAGCTATTTTCCATGTTTCTGGGGAAAAGAATTGATTATGAGCTCTTCTATTACAAAAACTTCGTATGTTTGTAGGGTAAACATAATTGCTTAAAAAAAATTCAATTATTACATCAGTCTTATCATGAATTATTGGGAAATCAGGTAGACAACGTTAGCTTTGGCTGGGACGTGTTTTATAGCATGTGAGAATTAAAATCAGCTACATTAGTTGCAGGAAATTAACATTTATTGAAATATATAAATGATCAAACTAATTTGTTTAATATTTCACTGTCCAAGGTGTATGTTGTAATTTGTAATTACACGCTCTTACACTTTTTATAAGTTCAAAATACCTTCTCCAAATTCCCAACTGCCGGCAAAAGCATTTGACTTGTCTTATTTAAGATGTTATTTCAGAAACAAATGGAAAGAGTGGGGGATTCTGCAGCGTACAGATGCTTTTTTAGTAAAGCTTGTTCTTGTATGTAGTATCAGCTACAAAAAGATAATTTCTAAGGCACATTATAGTTCTGTAACTTTTATGTTGCCTCCCAAATGCTGCATGTTCAATGAAAACGGGCATCCAAATACATGAGAGAGTTTATTGGCAGTTCAGCTCTTATTAGACACCAAAGCATCCACACAGAAATACTCTCTTAAATTTTTTTCTCACTGAGGAAGCTCAATGAGAATTTGTACTTCTGGACAACTGAGAGTAGAACCACAGGGCATAAATCCACAGGGACACGCTTTCGGTAGTTTCACTGTTCACAGAACTCTTTGCTTCCTTCATGGAAATGTGAATGGAGATCTGAGAGCCCAACTCAGTCGTTCTCTCCCTTTGCGTCATTCATCATTAATGAACTACCATGGTTAATAAAATAATGACTCTGATCATAGTAAACGGGTTTGGTGGGTCTGGTGACAAGTAACCTGCTCACGCTTCTTGCTTTGCTGGTTCTGTGCTTGTTGTAAGAGCAAAAATGGGGTGAGGAGGGAAAAAGGAGAGATTTAACAGTGTAAAATATCAGCTATAACTGGACATGGAAATAAATCTGTAGAAAGGTAAGCAGTTTTTACCATGAGCCCCCTAAGACTTGAACTGCAGTTTAAATTAAACGAAAAACACTGCTACCATACGAGAAAATAGCAATATGTCTTAGGTGACATATTTCATCGATATGCAAGTATATAATGCCAAATCATAGTGATAAAAAGCACAGCGGCTCTGATCTTTAAGTGGTCTGATCTATTAATATTTCTTTACAGTATGCAGCATAAACTATTTTTGGAACGATCCTAAACTTAAATGTGTCAGTTATTATTTTGTACCATTATTGTACAATCTGAATAACCTACAAGCTGCGATGCGTTGTGTTTTTATTTGCATTATCAGATGATTTGGTATGGCAAAAATTAGTCAGAGTCTAATTTTTCTGACGTGGCTGACTGATGCATTTTATATTAAATACAGTCAGTAGAAACAGGCTGGGAATATCCTATCCTATGATTATTAGAACTTGTGATTAAAAGATGGGTTACGTTAAGACAGCTTTATCACAATCTTCCTTTGAAAGATAAACTAAATATCTTTAAATTCAGGCAGTATGCACAGCATGTCAAGCCGTTGTCTTTCAAAGCAGTGGAAGGATTCCTTCCTTTCTTAATAGTTTTGGCCTTCCCTATGAAATGAGCTTTCAATAAATGACTCCTCTAGCAATAGCATGGATGAGAACAGTAAATCAGAAGCATAAAAGTCAGTGAATAGGTTAAGAATGCAATCATTTATTCACTTATTTTTATACTCTGGTTAAATTTTCAGCACTGTGTACGTGTGCCTTTATTATGCTAAGGAGATTTGCATTTTAATTCACTGCACAAGCAAACCTTTATAAACCTTTGCCAAAAATAACAAATGTCATAACCTTGCATGCGCCAATCTACTGTTTAACCAAGAAGGTATGACTGTGTATTAAGACCTTACATCTATCACAACGTTACATACTTCGGTATTAACACAGGAGTTAATGTTAGCATTTAATGGTGGGCATTAAATCCTTGGACTTACTTGTCAGGTAAGGAGTAAATATTCAGAAGAATAATGACGTTTCTTCACGTGAGCTGATGTTTTGTCCACAGTTTTGTACTTGTCTTTACAAATCTTAGTTTGTTTCTAAATATCAAAGAGTGAACCGGGCACTTGGAGATGCAGTTACTGAATTTTGCTTTCATAATTTACTTCGCAAATGTAGATTACATTTGCAGATAGTGAGGTCAGCCCTTAAATTAGCTTTAAAAATACCTGTCATGGTAAAATATTTGCCCTTTCAAAATGAAACAAATTGTTCAGCTGTCAATGAAACAGATTAGTTCAAAGACTTTTTTTGGCTTGTACTTTTTACTGATAGAATCAGCCTGATGTTTACCTGAGGACACGCTTCATCGGGGATATAGTTTGAAGTGAAGTGGAAGCAAAGAATTCTAATACTATTTATGAAGTGCTAATGCTATGAAACACATTTGAAAGTCCTCAGGAAGTTGCCTCCATTGATACATGAGAAAACCTGTTTTAATTTAAGTAAGTTTTAATGTTTATCTCTTGTCTTCTCTTCAATGAACTCATGAAGTTAAACTTTTTATGATGCCCCACGTAAAAACTTCTGTTTGTGCTAGAATGAGCATCGGCTCTGTCATTAGCTGTGTGAGACAGTCCTGGATTTTATGAACAAATCAGTTCTGGTTCAATAATATTTCTATTGGGCTATCAGAAGCTGCCAATAAAGAGTGTAGCAATAATATGCAAAATTCTTTTAAAGTTGTTTTTTTAATGAAAGTGGACATGCCTTGAGTTGAGATTCCTCTCATAGATTTATGGGCTCCAGACGTAGTATTAGAAAGTGTGTGTTTTGTGAAAATTCATCCACAGAAACAAACCCCACCCAGCTGGCTAGTGCATCTAAAATATCACTGAACGCCACCGTTTTGTCCTCCTGGCATGTATGTGTCCTTTCACTGTGTTTGGCCAAAGATCATCATGATGGTAGCATAAGAGTTATGTTCTTGGGAAGAGGGTAAAGATCTGTGAACCAGTGTAATCCTAACATTTCTGCAGCTTCACCTGATAAAGAAGTTCCAGTAGCAAAACGTGCTGTGGTAATTCCTAAAGGAAACTTTCTACTACATTGTATTTTCAAGTGCTGAAAAGATGTATGGCATTTAGAAATGCCACTTTCAAAAGAGAAAGGTAGCTTCAGTTTTTTTCTTTTCAGTGGTTCTTTAGATGCTTCCATAAAAAGAGTTCATCATTATCATTTTCCTTTCATGAACAGAATTCAAAATGCTGATGCTACCAACTTTCAGCTTTGTAGAAATAAACAATTCATGTTCCTCCAAGACAGTCCTTGATGTAGACAGTGCAGACATCTATAGATACGCCACGGCTTGCTGTTTGAAAGGATATTTGAAAAAATGTACTCAGGAGATGCACTGAATTCTCTCAGGCCCATTTCATAAGTTTGACCCACAGAAAAATTGCCCAAAAGAAAAGAAATACTTCCTGGCTATTTTATGATTTTTACCTCTATAAGCGCTAGACTCAGCTCAGCTTAGACGGGAAACATTAGCCTGATGTGGTACGAATTTTCCGTTAGCACAGAACGGTTGAAGAAACTCTTAAACAACTTCTTACAGGTGGGCTAGCACACAGAGAAAACATGACTGATGCAGAGGGAAAATGTCCTATGCCACAAAAAGCTCTTGCTACCTTATAGCCATCTGTTTTCAGCTCATGTTAGTACATACACATGTCTTTGCACGGGTTTGTTGCATGAGTTTCAGTCCGAGGGGGTAAAAGAAGGCTTGGATTTTATTCAGGTGAAAGGCAAAATGAACCTCTCTGAACTCTGTTAAAACCATGAGGTTTGTGCTTGGCTAAGAGAAGACAGCAACTCAGCCCTAACAAAGCCAACGCAGAAGAGCACACCCCTCTATAATCAGAATTTAGCACAGGCAATATACTTTAGTCTGCGAGGAAGCGTGGTGGTTCTTCTAAGTTTTCATCTCCATCCCTGAGCTACTGTTGGCCAAAAAGGCAATAAAAGTGACCTTGCCTACCTTTAGCTTCTCATTATTGAAGGTGAAAAATGACAGAGCAAACCAAACAAGCGGTTAGGAATCATACTGTCAAGTCTGATAGAACTGTCTCATTTGATACTTTTGCTGGAATCCGATTCAGAAAATATGGCTACAGAGAACTAGGAAACACGGACAAAGTTAGGAGATACCATAGAATTTTAGGAAGGAAAAAGTAGGGAGTTTAAATTTTTATCTTTTCTTGAATGAGGACGAAGCAATGCTTCCAAGATAGATGGCGAGGCCGTTTGGGCTGCTGGTGGGCTACCAGTAGAACTTGCAAGGATTAAGGCTTGAAGGACTGCACACTGCTGCAATATGGTCAGTGACTGGTGGATGGTGATGAAATGCTGCAACTTACGGTGTGTGAGACTCATAACGGTTTTCTTCAAGCACCCAAAGCTCAGACCTGGCAGTTGAGTGCGTGGAGCAGATGTTTGACTGCTCTTGTGATCTGAGACCAGTACGGGGATAAACAGTCTGACACAAAACGAGCAGCAGTGGATTCAAACAGGGTTCGTGGCAGATGTATAGACAGTAACATGTTTCCTGTGGGGTGAGCAATTTACTGAAGGTTCAGAGCTCGAGTTCTGACCCTAAGATATCAATCATATATGTATAAATATCATATATATATATATATCTTATTAATATCTTATTGAGAGGTGTTTGCTTTCTGCCGACAGATAAACATCTCCTGTGAATGACTCGAGAGATTTGCATGTAAACCTGCTCTACAGCCTAAATGTGAGTCACGGGCTTTTCTATTCTGCTTTGTCACTAAAAATGTATTTAAAATATACTTGTATATACTTTATAAAAAGGATATTTGTATATACTTTATGTATGCTTATGTACATAAAAAGTATATTTAAATCTCAGCTTGGGTACGTAGGTAACTACAGTGGTACAAAACATAATGAGATTTTTTTTTTTTATAAAATCTGCTGTTTCTCTAAATATTCCATCTCTAAGATGTCCCATTTCAAACCTCAGTTATTCTTCCTAGACTGTAATGTATACAGATGCTATAATGCATCGTGCTTGGTGGACACTGAATCTGAATGCAACGGAAAAGTCAGATGTTTAGTCTCTCTATATCCATGTAAAACTGTGCTATCAATATGCTGAAAATCTGGTAGGATGAAATTCAGTTTTTACTTTTGTTCAGGGCTGTTTCTGCTTAGAACTGATAATGTATTATTTTTCTATTCTGTGTTACTGCAATTCTTAAATTTTCTCTTTAAATTATTGATTTTGTATTTTATCTGTGTACACATTAGAGTATTTGAAGCACAAGGCATTCTCTTAATGTATTCAGCTGTGGAAAACAGAAGCTATTACACTATATTTGCGGTAAAGAACACTGACATATTGGAGCAAAGATAGTAAAAATAAGTTATTCTAAATTGTAAAAGATATGCTGGATTTCACTGACATAAAACATAGTAATTGGCATTGTTATATAACGGCAATTAAAAGGCACTATAAAGAATAAGGTCTGATTCAAAGACTACCATCAAGGTTAACTGTATGAGCAAAACAAATGTCCTGTGAAGGAAAGATACCACCTAAGTGGAAAGAAAACAGTATTCCGTTATTTGATTTACAGTCCTGGAGAGCACACAGCATAAGCAGAGCTTTCTGAACGCTATGGCAACTTGAAACTACGCCATGGAGAAACCCAGATGAGTGAGAAAATCTGTATACAGATCTGAGATACTAGATTGAAAAGTGTATTTACCTTCTGCTCTTCCACCTAGCTCAACATGGTGGATTATGAAAGACAAAAGCGTAGAAGACTATGTGGCTTATTTGACAGGAAGATTTCTGTAGCTCTTCTTGATCTCTCTCTTACCACGTATTTTTCTCACTGTTCCGATTCCCCTGCGTTCTCACACACACGATTAATGAATATGTAACTTTCTTTGAGCTCTTCAACTTTTCTGCCATCTTCAGAGGTCTTTGAACTGAACCCTTCTAGGCATTCCCAAAGGACTTAGGCACTCCGAAGTCTTTTTCATATCTTGATGTGAAGATACTTTATCTCCCTTTTGTTGTTGTTCTAATCTGGTCTCCTCCTAGTGTTCACGCAGAACCTTTATCTGCTCTTGTGCCCAAGAGGTGGCGGATGAATGGAAATTTTCTGCAGCCCCCACTTCCACCCACCCTTGTTATCGCTTTAAGACCCTAAGGATTTTTTTACTTCATTCTCTTTTCACGTGTCGTGATCATTATCTTGACTTCATCCCATTAATTGCTACCATACATCTTTATTGAACGCTATAGTCTGAAAATGAAATGTAGAAAAACATTGAAATAACTCTTCAACTATAAAAAAGTAGGTAGGCTTCCAGAAAAAGCGGTAACGTTATTTTCTGGATCAGTCCTGAAGTTCTTTGTTCCAGCAAATCCCTGGAGGCTGGAGAACTAAAGGAGCTTTGGATTAGCTGTCTGCAACTAATGGCATTAAATCAATTGCTACAAGAATATATTTAGGCTGAGCATTAATAATATGGGAGGCTGGATGGCGTAATGATGGAGCGCTGGCCTGGGATTCGGGAGGTCTGGACTGCGTTCTTGGCTCAGCCAATAACTTGCTGGGCGACCTCAGGAAAGTCACTTTACTTACTTTTGCCTTATTAAAAACTTCAATGTGGAAAGTGCTTTGAACTCTTCTATGTCAAGTGTTATATCACCGCCATATATATTGTAGCCACGTAGGTGAAATCTATTAAATGTCAAGCAGAATGAAAGTGGTGAGTGCCTGTGGTTAAAGAACCTTTTATGGACACTGCTGGAGACTCCTGTCAAATCTATATTTCTGTACCAATCTCATACAAGAAGTGGAAGGAATATGAAGAGATGCCCAAAGGTTTTTTGTCTTACAAATAGCCAGTTATCCTGATAAGATTGGCTTAATAATGATATATTGTACAATATAAGCTAAAAGTAGAAGGACATATCAAGTGGGATTCTGCAGGAAGTTTTATCCTGCTTATTGCAGTAGTCAGCCTCTTCATTAGGGCACAAAGTAAGACGCACCAGGAAGGAATATAGAGAGTATCAATGATGGAGAGCGCCAGTCTACTGTTTTAGATAGCAATTTTATTGATAGGTACCACTGAGAAAGCTAACGTATTTCATACCATATTTTTTTTTTTATGGATCAGAGTTCAACTGTCAGTAGAAAGATCAGCTGCACGTTACCAGTGGCAAAAAAGCAGGATCTGAGGCTACAGCAGGAGAAGAAATCATCAGTGAGAACTAAGCAAGGTTCGATTTTTGAAATTGGCTGGACTTGGTCTCTCTTTACTGGGAAGCTAAGAATGAGGTGAATCAAATGGAGCCATTAAAGGTTACCTTTGAGAAAGTGTGGAGGATTTATGAAGTCCTAGACCCTGGAAAAGGGCAAATGCAATCCTTATCTTTAAAATGGAGAAAAAGGAGGATCAGAGAAATTAAAGACCAGTCAGCCTTCCCAGAAAAAAATACTGAAGAAACAATCAATCATTTGTAAGAGAAATAAAACCAACCCAACCCAAACCAAACCAAAAACAACCCAGGAAAGTGTGAGACAACAAACATCTGTCAAAAGCAAATTATCTGAGTTTCAAACCACCTTTTTTCTATGGAAGAGCAGAGTGGCTATAGCAGAACTAGCCAGTGTTGTGTACTTTGACCTTTGTAAGCATGATATGGCAGCTTCAAAAGTAAACTCGGAAAGGTGTGTCTGTAATTAAACTGCCCTCAGGTTGGTACGAGTCTGTCTGGAAAGCCACATTCCCAAAGAGGTTATTAATGATTCACTGCCAAGCTATCAAGCAGGATCCCGTGTACTCTGGTTGCAGCAGTACTCAACGTTTTCATCAATAACTTAGATGATGAAACAAAGCCTGTGCTTATTAAATATGCAGACATTACCACCCTAGGCAGCTTCAGGGTTGTTGCGAAAATAAGAAAAAATTTCCAAGAACTTGAGAATTCAGAGAAATTGTCTGAAAAAGAGAGTGGAGTTGAATAAGGACAAATATGAGATGCTCAACTCGTGCAATGATAACCAGCTGTGCCAGTTCAGAATAAGCTGGGTGGCAGCTCCTCTTCGGGGAGGGCAAAGTAGAAGTTGGAACAGCTACCTAGGACATAGGATTTTAGGCTTTCAGTCCAGCCTTTTTTTTTTTCTGGTGCATATTCTGTCTTCTACTTCTGTTGCTACCTCAGTGTAATTTATATACAGCTAGTCTGCCATAGTTTCATTAGAAGGGCAATGTAAATAAAAGTGGTGAGAAAAGTATATTCACGTTTGTAAAGTACTTTATGAGCTTCAGATGAAAGGCAATATATAAGCACAAACATTATTATGGGAAATCAATGAGTAAAGTAATAAACAAAATAGAATAAAAAATGAAACAAAACCCAAAAAAGTGCTCTACTCTGCACATAAAACCCATAAAATACATATTAGCCTTAAATAATAACAGCTCATTTTCAGGAGTTGTTTTTTTTTCTTTTAACTAATTATGTCTTTTTCCTTTACTAAAGTTCAAACAATTAATCACAGACCTATGTAATCAAAAGTAAAGTTTATTTCTTATTACCTATTCATTTAGCAATCCTAGCATTTGGGATGATTACATACTATATATAAACACATACCTAAATGTAATCATTTAAAGTGCTGCGAACAGCATCTAGGTAGTTCAAAATGAACACCGTAGGCACAGCACAACACATTAATAGCATTCCAGAGCATGTCACATCATGGGAAGGTCTAATCTGTTCCTGAAATGAGTTTGACTTATTCATTAGTGAGATGAAGAAAACTGATTACGGTGAGCTATTTTCTTTTACTTGAAATAAAGTATAATCTTATCCTCAAGATCCTTTTTTTTTTTCTCCTTGAAGAAAAAACATGTTTTGAGGAAGATGATGTTTTTAAAGCAGCTGCAACTGATCAATCATCCTTGAATCCTATGGCACTATTTTTGTTGGGTTTACTTAATTAATTTTAAGATGACCGATTCCACTTCATAGTAACTAAATATGAATTTTCGCATTTCTGAAATGGGAGTTGTTTCTCTGGTACATGCCCAGCACTCTTTGGATAGTTAAAGAGCAATAAAGATGCAGAAGGGTTAACTGAAGAATTTTTTTAGTTGGAAAATTAAGGAATAGTTCAAGCAACAGAGTTTGAAGGAAAAAGGATTGTAGCTTAAAATGAGCAAATTCATTAATCAGAAAGAAGGTAGACTGCCAGTCAACATTCGTTTGTTTATTGATGTTTACAGGATATATAAACCCACATAATAACACAAATAAAACTCCTGTGAACAGCCTGTCCCTTTCCTTTCACAGTCAGGTTATTCAAATTTGCACTTTGTCTAACACTAATCCCAGCCCCAACTGCAGACAGTTCCAGATGCAGCAGCAACTTAAGGCAGACAGCAGGAGGGGGTCACAGAGGTAGTTTATGAAATGAATTAATGAGAGTTAATAACGTATTCTACATTTACAAGGCCTTTCATCTAAGGCTCTGGGAGCAATTTATAAACATTGCTGCACTGCTGCAACAGGAGAAACAGCTATTGCGTGAAATTCTCAGGGGTAGGTAAGTCCTCCTGATGCGGTGTAGTAACTAGGCATCTAATGACCAAGTCACCTTAGAAACGAACGCTTCAACACCTGAATTTTGATGAATTTATAAGCATTTAGATGCTTTTAATGCCTCCCAATTTTCTTTATTAAAGAAGATACAAGCACAGAGAGCTCGGTTCTGTTCTCTCACCCAGCTGGGAGCTGTTGGCACCAACAAAGCTTAAATCCATAACGCGCTGAATGTCTTCATAAAATAATCGGTAGGAACTGGAAACATCTTGTACCTACCTGCAGCATCTTACAGAATTTATCTAGTCAGAATAAGGCCCAGAAATATGACGTACGGGAAGTCGTAATCGTGACAGAGAATCAAGACCATAATCATGCCTACGCTTTTACAACAAAACTACCTTCCTGCAGTCACAGATTAATAAAACGCAGGATAGGGCTTGGAGAAAAACAACAAACCAATTAGCTGTTAAGGATAAGTGAAGAAACGGAATACAAAATTTGGGCTATCTAGGCTTTTTCATGCAGAGAAACAACAGTACTTTCAATACTTGACCATATAAAAAGCCAAAAAGACTGAAGCAAAAGTAACAGGTATTGTCAAGAAATAATACTGTTTGCAACAGCATTGTAAAAGGAAGTGAAAAAAGGAGAAAAAGCCAGAATTATTTACTTGGGTTTCTAACCTTAATTCCAGTATAAATAAATTTCAAAACATAAGAGAAGTTGCATTATTTTGGTGGAGAGAGCGTCAGACAAACCATTTTACTTTCTTTTGTTTTCTTGTTTCTTAGATACTTCCTGGAGGACTTGGAGAACTGTCGCAACTGTCATGAGATGGTCTTTTGCCTTCTTGCGTGGGAAGAAACAGGTCAGCTGTATGTGTTCGTCACAGAAAGTTCATAAAGATTTTCTTTTAAATGAAAATTCATCTCTAAGCCCCGTGGCTGTGGCCTAAAACAAAGGCAATTACCCCAGTGAATGCCAGGCGAGGGCAACCTGGACAAGAAGAGAAGTTTGTATTTGTTGATACTTGGTGAAGGGAGAAAAAGAGCAAGTGAAACGACCGGTAGGCAGATGTGGAGCAGAGTTGTTTTACATATGTGTGGAAGCACTGACCAAACATAAACAGGTTGCACAGCTGTGGGGACTGGGTTCAAGAGCCAGTGGCAGGCAAGAGGGGCTAGTGGAGCAAAGGAGACTGAGGCATAGGCCGTGGACGCACTTTGCAACACAAACTCTGTAGCAGTTTAAATTGTTTTACTGGCAAACTCTTCAAATTCAAGCCTGGATCTTGTTGACATCGGGATCTTGGCAGTTAGGATTCCACGTATGTTTTAGGACAATGGCACAGATACGTGCTTTGCACATAAAATGAAGGATGGGAAGTTTTATGATCTTAGACCTGAGTGGTCATTTCATCACGAGTCCTAAACCAACAGCTCTTACAACTATCATCTGAAAGGTGGGGTTCCTCGACAAACATCCCGTCACTTGGGGGAAGCAAAGGAGAATGAAGCAGAATGACGATTCAAGGGGCTGTTTCTTGAGACGGTATGAAACCATGGACTGGTTCACCACGTTTTGGTTAAAATTTCTTCATAATCTCTCAATGAGTGAATGCAATGAATTGTGGGAGCACAGTTGGGTTCTCAGCTGATAGAAACGGGCAGAGGGGGTCCATGCTGTCTGGGGAAGCTTCCCAAATGTCTGGGTTAATTAAAGTGAAATATAGTAAGCCTGCTTGGCAGTATTTGGTGTTGGGCACTGATGTAGAGTACAGCTTCTCAGAACTGATGGTTTTATGGTTTCAAATAGTTCACTGGAATGCAATTTGGCTGGTTCAACAAATCTTGGCTCAGGACTTTACTGTGTTACATCATGTTTGTACCAATTCTTGCTTTTTGGCATTTAGCTGTAGTTTCTGCCCTCTATCCGGTAAAGGATAGCAGGAAACTGTGAAGATTTAAGTGGTAATCAATCAGCAGCATTGTCTGGAAGCTTGAAAGTTGCTGACCACTGCCTCAAACAGGATAGTCTCTTCAAGAGAGTGATCGGTTGTCACACATCTTGATGTTTAGGCAGAAGACCAGATTCAGGCTGTCATTTGTCCTGTAGGCTAGAGTGGAGATGACCCATGCACTGTTCAGGAAGAAATGTGGGGCAGGGGCTTTGGGACTTGAGCAGTTCCTGATTTGTCTGGTTGTGAGTCTGAATACTTCACCCTGATTCTGACATAGGTGTTGGGGAGTTTCTTTATGATCCTCTGGGATAATCTATAAATGAGCATAAAATCATCTTGATCTGGCTCTGTTTTTACCATCAGGTGAAAGGATTGGAATTAAATGCCTTAGCTAAGACCTCTTCTGGACTTGACTTATGCAGAGAACACAACAAAAATTGACTGAGTACAACAGTGTTAATGTATTCTTCTGATGTTAGAACCTAAGCCAAGACCCACAATTATCTTTCAATCAGTATCAAAGAAAAATGGGGGGAATACACTGGGATTTCTTCAACTAAGATGCTATTTAGCTGCATATTCCTTTTGACTCAAATAATGTGCAAGCTCAAAAAACCAAGGAGGCTGTGCTTAATATGTCTAAGTCAACTACACCACCATCCTCTGAGGAAAGACAGTTTTACAGTTAAATCAGAAAAGTTTTTATGAAGTATCAAACTTCCCTGTCAATACACTTTGCTTAGTGCTTGCTTTAATTCCCAACAGGGTGAAATAAGGTGTTCCTGTTCGATAATATTTGGATCAGACTTACAGTGAATCATAGTACTGTAGCACCATCTCTTTTAAAAAATCTTTTTGTGATGTTGACACAACTCCATCTGGCCTGAATTCCTCTCAGACAGGCAAGTCCTCTGCCAGGACTCTGTAATTTCTAGCACTCGGCTGTGATGCTCTTGCTATTCTCCTGTTGCACCACATCCTAGTGCAGTTTTCCCAGTAAGAGGAAAAGAGATGTGAATAGCCAGCTGAAAAGTAAAGTATCATCCGTGGGCTGGAGGGAACAAATCGGCTTTACCTTGTAGTTCATTCTTCAGGCTCCTCCCTAGCAGTGCCACTGGAGAACTGTCACTAGTGTGGCACTGACTAGTGCTCATCTGAAAGATGATTATATGCTTTTTTTTTTTATTTTCCTTTTGAGATCCACTCTAAGGAAATAAACCCCCGTTTTTTTATTTTTTCACTTCAAGGTGTTTACCGGTAGATGGTGCCAGCAATTGCTCCATTCCCCACGGTGCCATGTGGTACCCACGCCTGAAACAAGCAATGGTTTATGACAGCGGCAAGAATTACTTCTCTTTGTGAATCTATATTCTGTCAAAGAATTTCCGTTAGGCCTTGCTGAAGTGCTGTCATTTTCATTTAAGCTAAAGGGCCTCTGCAGCACTCAGCTCCACAAAGGGTCTCACCTCGTCAACAACAATTTCACACAAGTGTGAGATTAGCTGAGAAGCTGCCGAAACAAAAGATACTTGTTAAATACACCAAGGGTCAGCCACTGAAGGATGATGCTAGATGCTTCAACAGCAAGGCTTCAAGGTGCACGGAAGAAGTGCAAACTCTTATTAGGAGTGACTGCTGCCCGTGCCAACTCGTGTGCCTCGCAAACCAGGAGCTTGGCAACGGGGCTCCGCAGCTCCCACGCTGCTCTTCAGCAGAGGTGGAGCACAGACGAGGGAGATACACTTAAATCAAAGTTATAGGGCAGGAGCCTGCTGATTGTCAAGCTTCCTATTAATAGACGGTACCTTTGGGAGGTGAGTTAAGCAGCCTAAAATCTCGCCCATAAATCAATAAGCTCGAAACTGGCTGAGACAGGACCTTTCTGTTCATGCGCTAGGAAGATGCTCAGCCAGGTCCTACTGTTAAATTCTCCACAATTTTAAGGTCTTAAAACAAACAAAGGACCCAAAGCCCAGAGCCACCCTTTCACCAAAAATCACGGAGCCACGTTATTTCACTTGCTGTTGGTGTAGGTGAAAGAAGGTGCTACAACGTACTGCCTGGAGAGGGCTGAGCACCCAACAACGACAGACTGCGGGGAGGGGGAGAGGGAGGGCTAAGGATGTGATGAACAAAGATGGATTTTTCTTCTAATAATCAGGTCTGATTTTTACGAAGTAGGCATTTAGCACCAGTCTATGTTCCCTAGACTGGTGTTATGTTATACTGGTGGACACTGAAGCAGTGTCTGGGCATATAAATTTCACAGAGCAAGGGAACCGGGTCTTTGGAGATCTTCTGAGCTTAGCAGAAATAGTAGGAAAAAATGTTAGTACTATTTTACAGGTGAAGTTTCAAAACTTAGATTGAGAGTTAGGTGGGAAGCAAGTTTTCCTAGACCTCAGTTTTAGCATCTAGATCGAAATTATCCATTTTTCTTTTCCTCCTGTAAGATAACCAGAGATCTGTTCAACTCATCAGAGGATTTCCAACAACTACAACTGCACGAAAACCTGAAAATGTAATATCTGCAGTTTGCTGGCTTGATTTTCCAAACTGCACAGCATTCAGCAGTTCTCTGGCATTTCTGGGATTATTAGCTGCTCAGTGTTATGTTGAGCTGCTTATTCAAGTTTCTGAAGTGTGATGTTAAGATCCTAGTTTTAGACACAAATTTTTTGCTTTGAAAATTGTGGTCAGCAGCTGTATAGACTTTAAAAAAAAAATTATCCTGACAAGGGAGTTCTCCTCACGAGTTATAACCCTGGCAAGTCTTTAATTTCTCTTTCCTCTCTCCCAGGGAAAGGATTCACTAAAGACACAAAGCACTATAAAACTGTTAGATCAGATGCACAACATGTATAATTAATGGCGTAGAACAAAACGATAAACCCTACCCTGAAAATCCTAAATATTTTTTTTTAGAAGTTGCCTCCTGCTTTCACCCTTCCAATTCCTGTAGGATGGTGTAACGTGGTTTAGATGAAATCAGTTACTTCAGGGCAAGAAGTAACTTATTGCAGTCTACAACTACCTGAAGGGAGGTTGTAGTGAAGTGGGAGTCGGCCTCTTCTCCCAGGCAACTAGCTCCCAGCTCCCCTGCTCGAGCTGGGCCACCTACAGCCAGCTGCCCAGGAGCATGTCCGGGTGGCTTCTGAGTATCTCCAAGGATGGAGACTGCACAATGGTTACACTAAGGTGAAACTTTTTGAACCAGGTATCAATCATATACTGAAGAAATATACGACATATACAACACCAAGCTGTGCAGTGTGGTCTGCACGCTGGATGCCATCCAGAGGGACCTTGACAGGCTGGAGAGCTGGGCCTGTGCGAACTGCATGAAGTTCAACAAGGCCAAGTGCAAGGTCCTGCATGTGGGTCGGGGCAATCCCAAGCACAAATCCAGGCTGGGCGGAGAATGGGCTGAGAGCAGCCATGAGGAGAAGGACTTGGGGGTGATGGGTGACGAGAAGCTCAACATGAGCCAGCAACGTGCGCTGGCAGCCCAGAAGGCCAAGCGTATCCTGGGCTGCATCCCCAGCAGCGTGGCCAGCAGGGCGAGGGAGGGGATTCTGCCCCTCTGCTCCGCTCTCGTGAGACCCCCCCCTGCAGTGCTGCGTCCAGCTCTGGGGCCCCAACATCAGGACACGGAGCTGTTGGAGCGAGTCCAGAGGAGGCCACAAAGATGATCAGAGGGCTGGATCCCCTCTGCTATGGAGACAGGCTGAGAGTTGGGGCTGTTCAGCCTGGAGAAGAGAAGGCTCCCGGGAGACCTTCTAGCACCTTCCAGTACCTGAAGGGGCTACAGGGAAGCGGGAGAGGGGCTTTTTACAAGGGCATGGAGTGACAGGATGAGGGGGAATGGTTTTAAACTGAAATAGGGGAGATTTAGATTAGATATTAGGAAGAGATTCTTTACTGAGAGTAGTGAGACCCTGGCCCAGGTTGCCCAGAGAAGCTGTGGCTGCCCCCTCCCTGGCAGTGTTCAAGGCCAGGCTGGATGGGGCTTGGAGCAACCTGGTCTGGTGGAAGGTGTCCCTGCCCGTGGCAGGGGGGTTGGAACTAGATGAACTTTAAGGTCCCTTCCAACCCAAACCATTCTATGATAAATACTCACTTTTTGCTGACATAGAAGCTGCTGAAAAAGTCTAGTTGGTAGCGTGCAAGGGCATGGCCTGAGCACAGTAATACAGCTGTGCCTTTGGGTATTCAGGTTCCATTTGAAATTACTTTTAAAACTTGTCAGATGGTAATTGTTTAGAGGAATAAAATAAAGAATTCACAATGATGCTCTTGATCTCCTTCAGGCAACAGAACATTTTGGCTTGCATCTCTGGGGGGAAATTGGAAAGTTTAAGAACTTAATTTTCATTTGAATAGTTTGAATTTTTCTTCTGGAATTGATACTAATATATGCACTATGTGTATGCCAAGTATTCTCCATGTCAGAATATCATCATCAGAGAAGGACTCTAGGGAGTTAGTTGTCATTTGAAAATTCTTTGTATTTAAGTGGTGTTGGGTATGATATGGAAGGCCAACGATGGCAGAGCCAATGCTAGAGTATGAGATTAATCTTCTGGGCCATAGGACTCAACCTCTTGGAAGAAGCACCACTGCCTATTCTGTGAAGTATGACTGACAAAACTTCTTGACCTTGGGAAAGGTCTGAAGTGAGTCACATAAAGGAGATGCCATTGGCATTGCTTCCTTTCTTACACGACCTAATTGCACGGAAAAGGCTGTTCAGTTAGGTAAAACTGGGAAACAGTTGTTGAACAGCGTTTGATGTTGGTTAGTATTTGCTGAATTCGTTGTTTAGTGTTTCTGTTGGGTAGCAGATGTACAAAGTAAGGTATGTGAGCCAAAGGGAACATTTTCTGATGCTTGATGCAGTGAAGGACAGGAAAAGTCCACTCTACTCTTAAAATCTCAGTTCATGCACTGTCCTTTTGAAATCCAAGCAGGTTTTGCTAACCCTCTGCGCTTAATCTCAATATCTACTCTGTCATTAAAGCACTGATTTGTTCGTTCTTCTGTACTGAAAATTACCCTGTTCTCATGGAAACTGCCATCGCTTCTGGAGAAGACTGTATCCAGTCTTCTAAACCTTTGTAAGTGGACATTAATGGCATGATATGACTTTAATGTAAAATAAATAGAGAAATGGCACAGTTTGGCACAAGGAATGAACTGAAGCTTACAATTATTTCGTCTCCAAAAGTTTGCTCAGGGAATTTAACTTTGTTATGGTGTCTATTTTAGAAGCCCATTTTGAGAGAGAAGCATAGCACACAGAGAAGACTAATAACAATTTTGGTCAGGAATGCTTGAAAAAAACATCTGCTTTCACAGACTCTTATCAGAGCTGGTATCGAGAGAGCCTGGATTTGGGTGGCTGAGGAGACATGTTTTACCTACATTTTCCAAGGCAAGCGTGCAGTATAGTTTTATTTCTGCCAGAATGTGTGTTATTCATTTATGGAAACTAAGGGCAGAGCAAGATCTGGAAAAGCATTTTTTTACTGGCCGTAATTCAGGCATCTAAAAATAATACATCCAGGTTCTTTCTATAGCCTATTGTTTGTGTGTTTTCTTTTTAGTTCTTTCTTGAATGAGCTAGTAACTTTTTTCTGTGTTTGGTAAGGCTACTATTTCACTATAGCTCTGTACATGAAAAAGTACGTAGAAGAATCTGCTCTGAATTTGTTTTTTATTTAGTTAACAATTAAGTGCTTTTTATTTTTTTTGTAGTGAACATAGCAACTTGAGTTGACCTCATTTATTCTACTCAAAAACTGAAGTATTTTAATTACACTACTGCCTTCCTCCTCGGATCATTTTAAGATGACATAGTTTCAGTTTGTATAGTCTCTTCTCATATTGTACATATTTTTAATCTGTGGTTCCAGCTTATTAACATCTGTACCACTTTACAGTGCTACAGGATGCTATTAGACAACCAGGTTACGAGGACAGAATTCAACAGGCAGATTTCAATTGCCTTATCCTTAGAAACAGCTCCAGGTCTCTCCAGGCGAATGCATGGAACTATTCATAGCAAGTTACCAATGACTACAGAGGAGCCCTTCTTCCACCTCCTTCCCTCAGCAGCCTCATCCCGGAGTGCCTTTTAGCTACAATGCCTGGAAATTTAGACAAGTAGTTTCACCTCTTGTAGGAGATGAGCTTGAAGACTTATAGCGTGAGCTATCAAATGATGGAAGAGGTGGTAGTGGTTCCTCCTCCCGCTATTTTGTGAAATCTAATCTTAGACTTCAGCCCTTGAGAGCAGTCTGTTTTGTTCCAGATCAGCCAAAATATTTTGTGTGCAAATGACCTTTTTGCTTAAGTAAGGAAAACTGATCAAATATGTTTGTTTCAGATTGAACTGATTTAATTTTTGGTTCAGTTTTTTGAACTCACCTTGTATCGAGGACAAAATGTTAAGCAAAGAAGATTACGCTGTGGTTACAATTGATGCCTGATGCGCGTGAACTGGTATCAAATACTGGTATGACCAAGTGTTAGTGACTGCACACCTCTCTAGTGACTCTCGGAGCCATGAATTCCATGTGCTGTGGGCACGTATGGGTTCCGTAACGTGTGAGAGGCTGGCTTAGTTCCTTGTCCCATATTTTTTAGGTGCGTAATGAAATTAGAGAGCTAACAAAAGAGCATGAGAATATATTTTTGAATATCAGAAAATACAGCCTCAGTAAGAAGCCAAGCCCTTCTGGGATGATTTATTTGTGCCTAGTTAAGGTCTGCACCCTGTATGTGTTATGCAGTGATTGCTTGTAGGGAAAAAATATATTTTTATACATAATGAAGTAGTGCATAGATCATACAAGCAGATAGGCTGGAAATTAAACCATGAAAGAAAGTATTTCTTTACACTATTTTCAGTGGTGTGCTGGGAATATACAGTTTCCTAAATTACAGCTGGGCATCTCCAGTAGGTACATTATTAGATGTTTCACATAGAACTTCACTGTGTAAAAAGCCAGGACGTATCCTTACAAATGCAGCTTCAGTGAACTTCTTAAAAAAAACACCATAGTTTTATGCTACATTATTTTCAATTTATTTTCAGTTTGCAGTAAAAATAATAATAAAGAAAGCATTGTTTTCTTTAATATCACTTTCCTTTCATTAGCTTCCTTGTTCAGACAACCAACCAAGCCAGCATCATGGGAACAGGAGTAAACAAATAATTAAAAAAAATACTCTGTCTTGTAAGCACACTAGTTAGCTATATACAATACCTGCAGCAGGTTTTGGTAGAAGGAAAGTAGATGATACATTTTCCTGCAGAATTTTTTTTTTTCTCAGACTGAACGTTTTTTTTTTTCATTTAAGACGAGTAAGTTTCAAACAATGTTTTATTTCTATCCTTTTGCCCAGTATTGATTTAAGAAAAGAGAGAGTTGTTACAAAAAAATTGCAAATAGCTGGGAAAAAAAAAGTATCCCGATATGCTGTCAAAGAACTAAAATGCATCCACCACAGGACATCAGAAGGATAAAATGAAATTCTTGTAGTATTTCTGTATCCTACCAGAATATAAAGAAAAGATTATTTCTGACAAAGATTATTTAATCATACTTTATATTTGAGTGTGCCCGTCAGTGTGCCACACATACCAACCACCAAACGAACGGTGCAGGCAACGGCCTGGAAGTTTTCCAGTCATCCTTCTGTTCACTTCGTTTTGCTTCCACCGACAGCCTGTCTCCAGTCAGATACGGGCTGTTAGGCCATGAATGTATGTGGTTTCAATGGGTCTGTGATGAGAGGTACAATGTGTAGTCCTGATTTTTAGCAATGACAGCCATCCTTAATGCCAGCCGAGGTCTACGGCTGCTACAGAAACGCGGGCAAGCTCAGAAGGGAAAGCAAAGTGCAGTCTATTTGTACGACTCACTTTTTCTTGAGTAGCTGCATGGGTTCTGTGACTCAGGTCGATGCAACCTTTCCTACCATCTTTTTTCTGCTCTACTTAAAACCAGCCTTTTTAGAGCAGTGGGCTTTTTCCTTGGAAAATAGCTGTCTTCGTCCCACATATATTTGCACAGCAATCACTGCTGCACTGGGTTAGATATGAAATTGTTCATAGTTCAGTGAAAAGCCATTTTAAAATCAGCCCTGGCGCCACAGATGCTGTAAACAACCATTTCGATCAGTTAAACAACATGGTTGCTTTTATTAAAAGCAGTGTCTGGGATGATTTTGTTTTGATTGTTCAGCACTGGTGGTGTTGAAAATAGGTATGTCAGCACTTGAAAGATGGTCCTAAGGCACTCAGATTTTTTAATAGCAAGCAAAATTCTCATTAACAGGCAACTTTAAAAAGCAATAACATTCATTTTTTGGACTATTAAGCATATAGAGTGTTTATATTTCCAGCAAAGAATGAACTAATGGAAAATAAAATGTTGTCATGCTCTAGTGCCACAGCATTGCAACATAATGTATGTGAGGCTGATCACAATTCAGCCTTTCAACAGGGTTATAGATGATCAAAGCTTCTGGAGTGAGAACTATGCAACTTAAACGACTGAAAACAATTTAAATGTTTAAGTTAGTCTTCTCTCGTTTTCTTTCAAATCAAAGCTTGCTTCTTGTTAATGATGTGTTAAACTAAAAAAAAATCATCTGTCAGTCTGTATACCTTCCTAATTACAGGCAGATATGTTCGGTGTCACATCCATTCAATACACAGCCAGCTCAGGGTTTTTTTGCCTTAGGTGAGCGTTGCTGGTAGAATTAACCATACTGGCCTAAAAACATCTGCCCTTTTTGACGTCTAAGTAACAGATCAGCGCCAGGGCACAGAAAGGCAAAACGCTGTTCTGAGGACAGGATTTCCCACTCCCTGGCAGGTGCCTGTACCTCCACCCACCGAGACGGAGGACTGAACTCGTCCGCGGGGACTTGGCTTTCCACGCTCACCTTCTGCTACCTGTGACTTCTCTGACAGAGGGACAATTCACTCCAGAAGGCCTGCTGCCTGGTTACCCATCACTATCAAACACCTCCCGTAGGACTCTCTCAGATGTTATCTTAATGACTTTAAGTCACTAAAACTTCTTCTGAATTTTTATGTCCATGGGCACAATGCCAATGCCAAACAAAATTTGCACTTTTGAAAACAACTATTAATGAGATTGTTACTGGAAAACAGTAACCAAGAAAAAATTCTCTAACCCAAATGATAGTTTAGAAAGCCGACATTGGTTTATTGCAGCGCTGGGTGCATGGGGGATCTCTCCTCCTAGCACGCACACCTAGGAACAAAAGCTTGCTCCTTATATACATTACAGAAAAGTGAATATTCATATAACTCCAAGAAAAGCCCACCTATTCCAAGAAACTTATGCATACGCTAATACATTATGTAATTGTCTTTGTGCATGCGTACTAAATTGGGGAAGGGGTCTTGGGTGGTCTCTGGTGGTCGCAATCCCCCCTAATTGTTCTTCTGCGCAAGCGTGGTTGAGGCCTTCTTGTTGACAAGTGCAGGTGGCCTCAAGGAGAAGATGTTGTTCTGGTTCTCACTGGACTTATCTCTCCTCTGGTGCCAGAGTTTGTGAATCAAGTTAATTTAGATATCACAAAGTTGTTTTTCACAGTCCTGTTTGTCTTTGACCCTTCTTTTTAATTAGCAAGGAATTTAACAGAGACCTTGGATTTTCTAAGACTCAGCGCAAGCAAGAATCATTGGCGACTATAACACTGTTATCAGTCCCAGAAGCAGACTCTATCTACAGAACATGCAGTTTGCTTCAGAACATCCTGTTATTCTCTGTTATTCCAGCTGAAAGGAAAATTACTGACAGGAAAGTTGATTCTGTGTAAAGGTAACACAGAGCAGGCCTTTTAGAGCCTACTCTGAGGCCTACTCTTGCTAAGCCGTTGCTAAACCGTCTGGTATCAAGATCATGAGACAATACTGAACCTCTTATTTAATCAATTGTTAATCAGTATTCAAAAAGGATGCAGGAAATCAAGAGCAGTCTTTAAGTTTTGATACAGAACTCACGAAAACAATCTCACTCTCCTGCTTTTCCTAGGACCTAGTATAAATTTGATATCACTATAGCAATGTTCAATATCTAGTAACTTTCTGGAGGGCCTGGTACACGATGTTGGTTAATGCTCTGAACGTAAGGGGCTTCGTGAGGGTTGGAATACACTCCTTTGTGTGACTACTTTCACAGTCACATCGATTAATTTTTCAACAAAGCAAACTCGCATTTTACTTGCTGCTGCTTTAACTCCCAGCAAAGCCCGCAAAGCAGAAATTTCAACTCCTCTGTGCAATCCTTGTCTCTTAGTTTGTTCTCACAGACCCAGATGTTCAGAGGTTCCTTCAGACTTTACAGGTGCAGGGCTAAGCTTTCCCTGCCTAGCAGCCCGCCCTTCAAAGAGACCACTGACAGGAGAGGGGTCACTGCTCCAACGTACATCGGCCATGGAGGATTAATGTGGTGCCAGTTTAGTGCCTTTCTTCAATGCCCCTAATCCTGCACATATGCTTTCGCACCAGATGTGGCCGAGGAAAGACACAGAATCAAACTCAGTAGGAAATCTGCTTGGAAGTGATATTAATAGAAAAACCACACTGAGGAACAATGTAAGTAACTTTACTTCCTTGAAGAGACACTGCTGCTGTCAGGAAAAATTTCAAATGCAAAATAAATGGTAACGTTAGAGACATGAAAAAATAGTGTGTCCCCTTCTCTCCCCTTTCTTCCTCCTCCTTTTTCCCCCCTCTCCAATTTCTTCCACCATTTGGATGGAGGCGAATACAAAGTATTTTGGCCCTAATATCCATTGTCTGAGTTGTCTGCCCTTTTAGAAATAGAGACCTTATTTTTTTTTTCATTTTCCTTGTAAGGAGATTATTTTTTATTGGTGGTCCCCAAGTCTTCCTAAAAAGAAATTTATGTTATATATAGTTACCCAAAATTAAAGAAGGACTATTCCGTTTTAGAACTGTTACCAAATATTCAAACAGCACATTCAAACTCTGATAAACTTCCAGCCTATCGACATGCATCAGTTAGAAGCAGTGGACTTGGTCGTATTCTCCTGTTTTGTTAGTGAGACTGCCCTCGAGGCGACTTAAAACATCTGCTATGAACACAGGAAATCCTCCTCTCCCTGAAAAGTCAGCTTGCCACTTGGTTTAATGGAGCCAAGACAGCAGATTTGGTCAGTGGAGTCAGGCACAGCTTAGACAATCAACAGCATAAAAATCAGTGAGTCAACAAACATTCGGCATAAGAAAAATTAGAGAATCTGATACAGAAATGAATGCCACAATTTAAAAAAATATATAACACAAAACCTGGCCCTCAGTGTTGTCACAGCAACATAGAATTTACAGCTAATCAAGCCATAAACCCGAAGGTAACATTAATCAGCCTGCCAGCCCTTGCAACATACACTTATTTTTAAAAAAAGCATTTTAAATTGTCCTCATTTCTTTTTCTGAAGACCCCCAAGATCCTGATTATGCTGTTCAGTGAATGCCTGTATAAAAGAAACCATTTTTCTAGCTTAAGCCAGGCAACGCTACTGAGCAGCCTTCTTTCAGTTTCTTGTACAATAACAATGAGTCTTTAGATAAGAGTCCTGGTATCACTTATTTTATTTTTACTTTCCTTAAACAATTTGTTATGTTAGCGCACTGATAAAACTCGTTTGGTTCATTCCTACTTAAAATCAGTAACAGTTCTAGGTTAATAATTGTTTGCTAGTTTAGAAACTAGTAATGTGGAAGAACATCTCAATTCTCTCTGTGCTTTTCTCTACCAGTTCTGTTGTTCTTTTTCTGTTCTGGGTGCACAGTTTGAAGGTCTGCCCGAGGAGTCCAGTAAGACCGGTGCAGTTATGTTGTACTGATGATCTTCCTCTGAAGCACAGAACAGGAAAATGCAGTTTAGGACAGGCTTACAGTGGAACCACTATGGAAATTAGGTCCTACTACTGCTAATAGCAAATCACACTCTGGAACTGGTCAATGACCTTAATTTCACAGAATCACAGAATCAATCAGGTTGGAAGAGCCCTCTGGGATAATTGAGTCCAACCATTGCCCTGACACCACCATGTCAACTAGACCAGGGCACTAAGTGCCATGTCCAGTCTTTTCTTAAACCCCTCCAGAGATGGTGACTCCACCACCTCCCTGGGCAGCCCCTTCCAATGGCTAATGACCCTTGCTGAGAAGAAATGCTTCCTAATGTCCAACCTGAACATCCCCTGGCGAAGCTTGAGGCTATGTCTTCTTGTCACAGAATCACAGAATCAACCAGGTTGGACGAGACCACTGGGAGCATCAAGTCCATTTCATTAGAAGCTACTTCTGTTTTTAGGCAATTTTGAAAAAACCAAACCCTCAGGATCCATAAACTAACCATATATTTGTTTTCTTACTAACTACTAATTAAAAAAAACCCTAATTACTATTAGTTACCGCATGAACAGGATGGAAAGAACCTGGACTTGGGAGTGAAGGGAGTTTTTAAAGGGAGATCAGCTCCTAGGAGCTCTGTGGGGAATGCAGGATGCTTATGAACTTGAGAAACATCTCCAGTTTAATTAAGCCCATTTTCTTCTCCAAACAAAACATTGTTTCCCCATCACGTAACAGAGAGTACTGCCAGTCTGCCTCCTGTGTTCCACTCTCTCCTTTTGATTACTCGTTTGAGTGCCCTTGTGCTACAGCACCTTTTGCCTTTCCTCTGGTCATACTGGTCAACAGCATTCCCTTATGATGTTCCAGTTGAGACACAGTCACAATTATTTTAGGAGGGAAAACATCGCACACCAAATATGACTCATTATTTGGATAATTTTCTGCTTTGGACAGATTGTGACAGTCTTACATAAATGCTGGCACCAAGTGTTAGGGCAGTCTGATTTTTGACTCAGATCTGATTATTTTGCAGCACACACAACTGTGCTTCCAGTGGAAGATTCCCCCATGTGAAGTGTCTAAAGTTTATGGTAAATAAAGCCATCTGTTGTGGAAGCTGGATTTTTAAATTATATGCCCTGTTAACCACTGTTTTGCACACGGATCTATTCATGTCTAAAGAAATAACTGTACACCTTTCTAAAAGGAGTTCTGCTCTCCTGATTTTTCACATTTCTGGGCCAGATATCAGATGTTTAAAATAACCTTTATTCTTCTTACATTTACTTGTATCAGAGTGATTTCAATCTTTTCCCTTTGTGTTGGCCTCTCGTGTTTCTTTCCACTTCCTCCTTTCTCTTGATAAATATAAATGCAATAAAATATATATTTTTTTATTATAAATATAAATGCAATAAATGTTTTACGAGAAGTTTAGATAACGAAACTGGCTAATGTTTGAAAATATAAATATCTTATACGTTTTATATATAGTAATCAAAATATCTCATCTGAAAGATGCCTCATCAGCCTCCAGTACAATGTAAGCCTCTTCTCTGTAGAGATGAGTGAAAAGCACTTAAAAGAAGTAAGGGGAGATTTCCACAGTAAGAATAGACATGATTTTTTCCAGACCTTTCAATAAGTGTTTAAGAAAAACTTTTTTTTTCCCCATTGATAACTGAATTTGAAGACCCCATTTGTTTAGCTAAATTGCTGTTGAATCAGCAAGTGATTAAATTGCTGTTTCTAGGACTATTATTCTGCTCCGTGCACTCTCTTCAGTCACGAAGAGTACTAGTTCTGGTTAGAAAATAGGGAGTGAACAGAAATTTACGCTGCAAATTAGCATATGGAAGGACACTATGTGCTGTTTCATCAACCGCTTTATCACTTATGGGGTCCATATGGGTTACTTTAGTAGGGTTTAATATTTGCCCTCTTTTTATTCTTATGAGAACAGATAGAACAGACTAGACACTGATGTCTCCTTAAGGAAATTGGGGCACCATCTGGGTTCATGCCAGCTAAGATTCTGCTCAGCTGGCTCACTTTTTACCTAAGCCCTGGAAAAGTTCAAAAAACACATATATAGTTTAACTTTTACATTCTCGTGCATGGTTTATTATTTGTGGAACAACGGAGCAGTATCTTCTATGCTGGTGTCTTGCCCTGGTAGTCTGCTGCAAAGCTTCATGGTTCGTGGTGATTTGGGGATTATGAACTCCATCGGTCACGTGATTTGCAAACATGAGGTTAAATCTACGGAGCAGTAGTGTGGATAACACTTACATAGAAATATATATACATTTAAATAATATATGGATTTTGCTAATGCAGAAGGCAATGCCAGATCTTGCATTGCAAACTGCAATTTCCAGCAGTTCGGTATGACTGAAGCGTTTGCTTTGATGACTTTAAAATATCAAGTATCTGTAGAGATGGACGAGACATGTAGATCAGCATCTTGTCTATCATCTTTTTATCTTAGGCCTCTTTTTATCTTAAGCCTATCTGTTTATCTTAGGCTTCTGTGTTTACCCTTATACCTCTGTGTTAGAAGTATCAAACACCCTAACTGAGGTTGGACAGCCTAATTTATGGGGTTTTTTTAATAGTTACTCTTCTCATAACACACACCTTCCAGCATTGCTTTGAAGATAAAGACATGAATACTCCACAGTTTATCTGAGCTTGTCTGAATGGTTAGTTACCCTTCTTGTTAAAAATCTGTGCTTGCTACCTACACTTACTTAATTTAAACCTTCACTTTATGTCATAGCTATTAATGACAATACCATTTTATGTAGAAAATTAGAAACTTGAAAAGCTACAAGAAATAATGAAGAAGTGGACTGGAAGAGACCTGAGGTGAAGCTTAGATATTTTTGAATCTCAGAAATGGCAAGAACCAAACCAGCACTTTCCATTTGAACCAAGTAAGCTCAAACATTTCTAAATTTTTTGACCAGGTGAATTAAAAAGGGACAAATTGATATCTTTAAAGTGGATTGTTTTATATTGTAGCTACCCTCACTGACTTCTGTTTTACCTCGAAGATGATTCCAGGATGAAATACATATCTTTGGTTACAGTCTAAAAAATTTGTTTCAAATTGATCATTTCAGAGAGTGCAGATAAAAAAAAATCTATGTCTTGACAGAAAATACAACCAAATGTCCTGATTTAATGGGATATACAGAAGTGGTTGAAATGCAAACATAGAAAAATTGCTAAATTATTTGCCAGCTCCATTTTTTATTACTTCTCATACTCTTCCTCTCTGTAATTTTGCTTTCTTTTTTTTTGCTAAAGGCTTCATCCTGCTACTTTAAAAATATTACATTACCGCCACGATCAAATGAGATTCTGAGGGACGTATTTAAAAAGAAGAAAAATGGGGATGTTTATACTTCTTGCCATTTGGCAACTAACTCAAATGCCTCAATTAGAAGAACAGTTTCCCTCAGTTTACCGTATGTCTAATAGAGGTGGACATTGCAGCAGGCAATCCAAAATGCTAAACTAAGTTCTTGCTATGAATAGTCTTTTGGAGGTCCTACATTTTTTCCCCTAGACTGCACAAATAATGTAGGGAGGTTAAGATAATTATTTAAATTTAGGTGATATTAACAGCCCTGAAAAGTATTGGTAGGCTCCTGAACAAATAAATACCAGGTGATACCAAACAGTACACCATTATGACATATGGACAGTTAATCTAGAACTGCTCATTTATTATGCTGGGTCTTCAGAAATAAACTAGTCCTAAATGGATATGATTCAACCCAACCATTTCTAGGAATTTAATACTGTAAAAAAAAAATACACCGAAAATCTATATAGTGAACATTTGCCCATTGATTACCATGGTCTTCATTCTGGTTTTTTTTCACATAATTTTTGCACCAGTTTTTATTAATAAATAATTTAACCTGCGCATGAGAGACTGGAGGCATCTCAAAAAAAGGCCTCATTTCCATAGAGCTGAGATGGTCTAGATGTGGTTAGATGTTCTGTTTGTTTTTCCTTTTTTGCCTCCTCTCTGTTTCTAAGTCACCACTAAGTTCAGACTATTACTGAGCTTTTTGATGAACTATGAAATCTTGCCCTCTGGGTTGTTTTCAGCTGTCTTTTGCTTACCATGGGCCGTGGTTTACTGTGTCCCTGGAAGCTGTCCAGTGACCATCCAGAGTGCAGATTTCCCTTCTTCCTTTTAATGAAACGTGCAGCAAAAGGGGCCAACATTTCAGTAGTGGGTGACAGAACGGTAGCTTGTAGTTCTATACAAGCTGTTAAACTGAAGGCTTTTGTTTGCACGCTTACATCAGGAAACCAGTTAGGCCCTTAGGCCTTCACCTTTGTATATATTTAAAGTATTTACTTTCCTTTTTCCAGTCTTCTCGTTTTTTCTTGTGCAAGGTTGCAGCATTCTTCTGAACTTCTGCTTCATGGCAAATGTGCCGCAAAACCAGCGCAGTGACTCAGAAAATAAAATGAATACATAATTTATTAAACTTTACAAGGATGAGCTCACAGGAAACCAGATTTACTCCCCATTGAATCCATTTTCTAAATACTAGGAATATAGTTACAATGCAAAATAAAATCACAGAATCACAGAATCACAGAATCAACCAGGTTGGAAGAGACCTCTGGGATCATCGAGTCCAACCATTGCCCTGACACCACCCTGTCAACTAGACCAGGGCACTAAGTGCCACGTCCAGTCTTTTCTTAAACCCCTCCAGAGATGGTGACTCCACCACCTCCCTGGGCAGCCCCTTCCAATGGCTAATGACCCTTGCTGAGAAGAAATGCTTCCTAATGTCCAACCTGAACCTCCCCTGGCGCAGCTTGAGGCTGTGTCCTCTTGTCAGCTGTTTAGTTTTCCCTACAGGGCAGTAATGAACTTTTCTGTTATTTCTTTATATACTCTTGATCACACTGATCACAGATCTAAAGCTCCTAGGTGAAACTGCATGAAAACAATAGGTTTTCAGGCGAATGTTAAACAGTTTGCAGCGTTGATTGCTTCTGCGTACACTCAAGTTCTTGGAAATCCCGTAAAACAGCACATAGGCCTAAGCAGAGATTTTCTACGGAGAGGATAGCCGTAAGAGGTTTTAGCCTCTCCCTTTGTTTCCTATTTTCTTGTCACGGTGCTGAAAACTTCCACCATCTTTTGAAAGCTCTGTCACTTCTCTCTTAATTCCAGCCAGTTACATGCGCTAACGGGCAGCAATAAAACCGATACGTGACACCACAGGCAGGTGAATGGGTGCATCTCCCTGCTAGAAACTACCTCTATCATCCTGTGCAGGAAGAATTACATCCTCCAGTATCATATAACATCTTCATCCTTTTCCTGCAAAGCTGTGCCCATTTTGAAGGAGTAATTTGATCTAACGCATTTTTCATCAGCAAAAGCACTTTTCTATGACAGCAGCAAATCCATTTTGAGAACATCTTTTGCAGTAGAATAGAATAGAGAGAGAAACCAAACCAGCAGCTGAATTTCTGCTTTGAAGAGATACGTGAAAATCCTGGAAAAACTCGGTTAAAGTATTTATGAAACCCACATCACATCAAATGTTCAACCAGACATGGCTGACCCTCATTTGCCAAGCTGCTGGACATTCACACCAGCAAATGAATCATCTCGGTAAATGTTTACTTCAGATTTGTGGAGCTGTGTTACTTTCAGTTGAACTAGGCCTTTCTCGTTGGAATTTCCTAACACTTTGAAAATTGCTCACGAATGAGGTCTGTTTCTCACTTCACAAACTGTGTCAACTCGCTTTAAGGCTTCTTGTCTCTCATCCTTCAGGCAAGACCGAATTTTGCATAATTTACACATTTTTACAAGTTAGAGACTTTCCAGATGATATTCCACCGTGATGTTAAGCTCTTTTGTTGTAGAGATAGCTTGTTACTCTTTGACACAAACATCAACAAAATCCCATCGCAATGAATGATGGTCACTAACTCACTTCGGAAAATGTGTTACACAGAAACAGTCATCACTGTAAAAAAAAAATACTATGGGTGTTAAGAGTGAGAATACAGACAGGGCAAGGATGAAGAATTAGAGAAATAAAAAAGTTCCGTGATGCCCCATTTCTTATTAGAAATATTTCAGCTCCTATTAGGTATATTTAAAGGACTCAAACACAGAAAAATATTAAAGTTAACATTAGCTGTAAACCTAATGTAGCAGAAAGTGTTGATTTAAAGAATAGCTGACAATATAACTTCTGATCTTCCTTTATCATACCTTTATGTGACACCACTTTACCTGATTTTAAATGTAATGCTTATTAAAAATGCAAGATCTGTCATACAGGAAACATATATGTATGTCCATGTTCTGTGTGAAAATTTTAACTTTGCTTTGTGGTCACATACAAGACAACAATATGTATATTATTCCTGTCCTCCCACTGGATGGGCCTGTTCTGTTCTTTCTCCCATATGTGTTCACATCTGCCATAGTGGGAGGTAACCAGTTTAGAAACGGAGAACAGATCCTTGGACTAAATTCTGATCTCATTTACATCACTCAGTAACGGAGTTACCAGCCCTCCATGCCAAAATTCCTTTATAATTGCTATTTCTAACCCACTCCCCTGTCCAATAAGGATTTATTTTAGTTGGATAATTCACATTATAACATAGTTTCTACATATATGCACAGAGACAGAGAGCAAATCTCCTGGAACATGATGTGGAAATATTTTAAATATTTTTATTTTTAAAATATTGCCTTCTGTGTCTCCTGTTGAACGTAAACAAACCCATCTTTTAAGTTTCTTTTCAAATAATAGCCTTTCCTGCTTTAATCACTCTTTGTCCTGTAACTTTTCCAATACTGATCAATATCGAGAACAGTATTACCGGTGTGCATTATAAATACTAGCAATGTTAGTCTCAGTCCTTATACATGTTAGTATCTTGTTCCCCTTTTTGCTTTCATTGAGCAGAGGCCTTCACTGCTCAATCTATACAATTTTGTCCAATTTCAGAGTTGCTCCAATTAACTGAGAATCCTTTTAAATCTGAAGAACCTTGAAAATGGTAGGCAATAGACTGTACGGACTGGACAGGCTGGTTATAAGTATTGGCTTCTTTGGTCCCCACTGGATAGTTTTAAGAGCATTGCTCTTTATTTCAGCCTTAATTGTAACTGGAATATTTGCAAAAAACTTAGTCAAATTGGAGAAGAGTAGTCATATAAAAGGAAAAATTACTTCACCAGAAAATGCACAAAAGCATGAACAAATCATTATGTCTGTAGATCCTTTATTATTAAAAATAAGAGAAGGAAGGGGCACTCAATGTGTAAGTCACCTTGTACAGAGCCTGGATTTTGACAGCAGCAGAACAGTCGAAGCCAGAAATAGGGAGCATAACAAAAAAGATTAATTCTCAGTGGAAAGGTGATTTTCTCCTAAGCACAACCTTTATACTTGCTGTGAAGTTAAAGAAGAGCACACAGCAGGAAATGACACCTGATAGCAACAACTTGGCTGCTCCTAAAACTGTTAACTAAGCACACACGGTATTTGCAGCTCAGAAATGTGCAACTTTCCATAAAAATTTAAATCTGTGGGAAACTATGTATATTGAAATTCATAGAAATGCTTACTCACTGCAGAAATGTTCCATGTCCAAATTTGATGCCTTTCATGAGGCAGTAAAATGTTACAAATTCGGTATTTTTACCTGCCCACTTTCAAGTTAACTTTACATTACACTTGCAATAATACCAACATGTGCAGACCTCTATCATTAAAAAAAACTAGTATGTGAACACTGAAGCCAATTTTTAAGTTCATGTAGTCAGTCACAACTGGGTACTGAAGGATGTCTTTTTGTTGACCCTTCATCCCTCGCAGAGGCTGTATCTTTGGGCAGACATCAGTAACACAAATGACGGAAGAGTGGAGGTTTTTTTTCCACATCTCACATCCAGATCTGGGGAAGATCTGGGTCTGTGGTGAACCCTCGAGGCTTTGTAAGACTCCTGGTACTCTCGGGAAGGGTATTGATTCTGTAAAGGACAAGAAAGGCACAGGGAAAGGGGTGACTTTCCTCCTATCACCTTCATCGAGAACAACTTTTGAAGCCCTAACACCTGACGAGCTTTGTGAGGCTGCTGGGACGTTAGGTGAGACCTAATCACACAGCCAATGTCCTAGAAACACCCAGACTTGACGCTGAGATCCTTCTAGCCCTTCCAGCAAGGTTCTCCCACCACATCCCCTCTTCTCACTTGCACCTGGGGCTGGCTGCGTTCCCAGCGGCACCCTGAGGGCCTGCAGCACCCACCAGCTGGTCCCAATTAACAATGCTAATGCCCAGGTGCTGCTGCAGCAAATGAGAGCAGGCTCCCAGCCTACAAAACCTGGGCGGTGGCAGTGCTCTTTTTTTTTTTAGTTAGCGGGAGCTTCTCTAGGAGCAGGTATGGAGAAGACAGAAGGGTATCTTTCTTCTCTGAAAGAAGACCAGCAGCTCAATCTGGAAGAAGGTATGGTCTTTCTTGTGGCAGTGCTCTGTGTTGTTGCTGACTGCAGTGGAAAGGTTAATTGAGCAGCTTTGGAGAAGCATTTGCTGCCTTGCCTGGCCGGGTGCGTGCCCACCCTTGTGTGAGGGCCGCGTTGCCTGTTTGGCTGCTTGCTGGTGCCTCTGGCGGCTGGGTGAGCCCCGAGCCTGCCCTAACAGCGTGGAACGGGTTACAGTGGCAATATCTAAAGATGTATGTTTGCATCGGTTCAAGAGACACGGGGACAAAACCCAAAGGATGGTGTTCGCGGGAGGCTACGGAGCCTCACGACATGGCGCCGGCGCGCGCGGCCCCTGCCCGCGGGTTCCCGCCGCTGCTGCTGACACGAAATGGCGGGCGGGCGGCTGGCCGCGTGCCGGGGCGGTGGCTGCCCGCTCTGCTATTGGCCGCCGCAGCCGCCTGCGGTTGCTGGGCAGATTGGGGTTGCTAGGCGACGGCCTGACCGGGCCCTGCGGCGGTGGGTGGAGATTGCTTAAAAACCCCCCAAACCGACCAAAAAAAACCCCAAACTAACCCAAAACCCCCCCAAACCAACCAAAAAGCCCAACCTGTGCGTGCCTGAAAGAGCCGTTGCGGTGCAGTGCAGGAGCCTGGCGGCGTTCGTTGCGGTGCAGGAGCGGCCTGTGGTGTAAGTGCCGCCAGGATGAGGCCTTGGGGTGCTCTGGGGCGTGTCTGCAGGGATTTTTTTCTTACTTACAGTTTAAAATACTTCAGTTTTTCCAAACTGGGTGCTTTGGATGCTGAATAGAAAGTTTTTGGCTTGAAATTTTGATTGAATAATCACATAAAACTTAAACATGCAGATGTAATTACATTTCATTATAAAGGAGTTCAGGAGAACACTCAATTTTTTTTTCTCATAAGAGTGCTCACTTCAGGAGGAAGCTTTTATGCTTACTATGATCACTGGCTGCTCCAGCTCTGGGTGACAGAATGTTTTATTTCTCTACCTATGACTAAATGAAGTTAGAGCTGCTGCTTTCCTTTTGCCTGCATGAGACTTGAATAAAATGACATAACTATCCTCTAAAGCAATGTTGCTGTGTATTTATCTTGCAATGTAGTGAGCAGTTATAAATGAGGGTCTCCTGACAGTGCTCAGTGTGGATGTTTCTCAGGAGGTGGTGATAGTGGTGGGGCTTGGTGTGAAGGGCTGGAGTGGTGTATTCCCAAGGGACAGCAAGGTAATACAGTGGTGTATTCCCAAGGTAATCAGCTCCTGCCAGGCTGATTACCTGTATTTTTCTAAATCTCACATGCAAATGTATCTACTGTGCTGTGACTGTCAGGGGGCTGGCTTAGATGGTCTTTTCAGTGTGGCATTTGGTGTTACCAAACTGGGAGCTATTTCTAAAGGGGAAGTTTGGAATAGAAAAAACTTATGTGTGGCTCTGCAGGGTAATTAGGTTGGAAGAGGTTTCTGGAACTCATCTAGTCCAGGCTTGTGCTCAAAGCAGGACTAGCTTCAGAGTTGGACCACACTGCTCAGGTGGTGTGTGTTGATGCTGGTGGGCAGTGAAGCACCACACAGCTGCTTGCTGGCTTCCACTCACCCCCAGCAGGGTGGGGGAAGAAGAGAGGAAGAATAAAAGTGAGAAAACTTGGGGAGTCAAGATTAAAAAGTGGAAGAATAGAAAGAAAACAACAAGTGATGCAGAGGCAATCACTCGCCACCTCCTGTGGGTAGACCAGTGCCTAGCTAGTTTCAGAGCAAAAGATGGCCAACTCTCTTAATAAGAAACTCCCTCTTCTCTCGTGTTGCTGAGTAAGATGTTTTATGGAATATCTATTTAGTTAATTTGGGTCACCTGCCTGGTTGTCCACTCCCAGCCTATTGCACACCTCTTTATCTGTTCACTGGGGAGGCAGAGTGAGAAACAACACCTTAGTGCTGTGCAAATTTTGTTCAGCAAAAGCCACGACATTACTGTGTTAGCACTGTTTTGGTGAAAATCTAAACCACAGCACCATATGAGCTGTTACAAAGAAAACTAACTCTACCATAGCAGAGCCCAGTATGTCAGGGCTTTGTCTAATAGAGTTTTGCAACATCTTCAAAGGTGGTGACTCCTCTCTGGGCAGGTGGTGCCAGGGCTTGTCTGCTCCCTCTGTGAAATTTCCCTTTTCTTGTACATAGTTGCAATTTCCTTTGCTGTAACCTGTAATTGTTTCTTCTTGTCCTTTCACTGATTATCTTGGGGAAAAGTACAAGTCATGTTTTCTCTATAACCATCATTTATAAGCTGTTGAGGACAGCAGGAAGATCCACCTCTTACAAGCTTTCTCCAGGGTGAATAAAACCTGTTTCTTCAGTCTCTTTCTGCACTTTGTGTTCTGCAGCCTCCACTTCAGCGGGCTGTAAGAGGCCCCCTCCATTCAGAGGGCAATTTTCATGGCCTTCTGCTTGACTTGTTACACTAGTCAGTGTTGCTTGTGTGTGGAGGCTCAGAACTAGGCAGAGTATTCCAGGTATGGTCTCAAAGCTGCTAAGGAGGGGAATACAGTCTCTCTGCTTTCTTTGACCTTGCTGTGCTCTTGCTGATCCACACACTGTTGACTCATGTTAAAATCCCTGTCCAGATAGGATCCCCCCCTCCCCTGCCCTATTTTTTTTTTTTGCAAAGGTGCTACATAGTCTCCAACCTGTACTGGTTCATGGGGATATTCTGTACATGGTGCAGGACCCTGTGGTTGTCTGCATATTTTATCAAGTTCTATCTTTCTGCTACTTTAAAGCAATAAAGTGGAGCAGCAGTGCAGAATGAGAGCCTCCAGTCTTGATATTGGATGTTGTAACTTCCTTACTCTCTGGTAGCAGATGCCTCCAGAATATCTGAGGTAGCTTTAAAGTTTTGTGCCTCTTAAAAAAATGAGGGAGAGATGTCCCTTTCTCGAGCGTCTTTCAGGTTACTTTGCAAACTGCAATAAACTACAATGCAAAATCTGAAATACCTGGTTGTATGAGTTCAGGATAATGTGCTAGTCACTGTTATCTGCTGTGGTGAGTGGAATGGAAGGTACATCAGCCTGGCATAGATAACGATTCCCTCCTATTGGTTTTGCTGAGGTACTTGGAATATCTACTCTAGTTTCAAAAGACACTAAAACCTCACAATTTGCAGGTTTATGTTCTGAATTTTTATCTGTTTCCAGGGTCTGGCAGCTATATTGAAGTGATATTGTATTATATATGGGGAAATAGAAAGCTGTCATCTCAAAATAGACCATAATATTGCACCTTATTAAAAAATACAAGTGGATTTTCTGCCAGGAACCATGACTTATGATAATGACTGTTATCAATATGCAATTACTTCTGTTGCCCTAGAACATATTGACATTCATTTATTTAAAGATAATGTAACACATTTGTATTCATTGAGGTAATCTATGGATATGATTAAATGTGAATGCCCATCTTATACCAAATAATAAAATAAAAAAAAAAATGTAATCAGACCTTCTGCACTGCTAAAAATAGGCTGTAGCAAATTCTGAAAACTGCATTTGAGCTTATTTGAAACACAGTAGCAAACAACCATGAAGAAGCAAAAGCATAACTGGGGTGATTACTAATTCAAACTTTCATTCTTTCTAATGATATCGGGGAAACCTGGCACTAAGACAAAAACTTCAAATAAAACATAATCCTGTGTCTGTGGAATGGACTGCGGAGTTTGTGATCAGAGTGGAACAGAAGTCCATTTAAGTGGTGAATCTTAGCAGAGGTAGAAGCCTATTTGAATAGGCTGTGTAGATCTGTTTTGAAGATGAAGAAGTTAGATGTAGGAAGAGACAGGCATTTAAACGTGCTGTTTAGCTTTTGAATCATCATTTTATCTTGCAAATGTTGCTGTTTTGCAGAGAATCCAGGGTTCTCGGGCTTCTAACTAAAATATATCTATATATAGCACACGTGGTGTGTAAGAGTGGTTCTCCAGTGACAGGTTGTTATGATAATAAACACTTTGAGATCCACTTTAAAGATGCTAAGTGAAGCAGTCTCAATATTCTGAGCTTGCAAGTACTTCTGTTGGTGGTGTTTGAGAGTGTGAAGCTCAGCGTGTTTGGTTGTCCAGTTATGTGGTCTAAAATGCTACGTGTGTTTCTACAACTAACTACTTTTTTTGTGTGCTATTCGTCTAAAATATTTTGGATTTAATGAACTTTGAAAGAAAAAAAAAAAACAAACCACAAACCCAGAACTGTCTATGGTATTGGTTTCTTGCTTGAAAATGAGGGATAGCAGAGTGAACTGTTGGATGCTTCATAGCATCATAGGATGGTTTGGGTTGGAAGGGACCATTAAAGATCATTTAGACCAACCCCCCTGCCATGGGCAGCAATGGCTTTTGCTAGACCAGGTTGCTCAAAGCCCCATCCAGCCTGACCTTGAACACTTCCAGGGAGGGGGCATCTACCACTTCTTTGGGCAACCTGTTCCAGTGTCTGACCACCATCACTGTGTGTGTGTTGGGGGGGGGAAAAAAAACAAAACAAAACCACACCAAACCCCGCCCCAAAAAGCCAACAAAATGCCCCCAACCCAAAACAAACCAACCTAAACCAACCCACAAACCCTGCTTCCTGATCTCAATGTAGATTGGCTAGAATCCAATCTAAAACTATTGCCCCTTGTCCTGTCCCTACAGACCTTGGTTAAAAGTCCCTCTCCACCTTTCTTATAAGCCCCCACTTACTTAATGAAAGGCTGCAATAAGGTCTGCCTGGAGCCATCTCTTCTTCAGGCTACACATCCCCAACTCTGTCTTTCTTCATAGCAGAGGTGTTCCATCCCTCTAATAATTTTCTCCCTCCTCTGGACCTGCTCCAACAGGTCCATGTCCATCTTGTCCTGAGGACCCCAGAGCTGGAGGCAGTACTCCAGGTGGGATCTCATGAGAGTGGAGTAGAGTGGGAGACCCACCTCCCTCGACCTGCTGGCCACGCTGCTCATTGCGCAGCCCAGAGTAAGACTGTGTTTCTGGGCTGCAAGTACACGTTGCTGGCACATGTCGGATTCTTTTTGTCTACCAGTATCCCCAGTTCCTTCTCTGCAGGGCTGCTTTCAATCCAATCATCCCTCAGTCTGTGTCGATACTGGGGATGGCTCTGAGGCAAGCTACTGATGAAGTGCAGTTTTCTTTCCAAATAATGAAGCTGCACTTTTGTCAGGTGTTGTTCAAACTTTAGATGTGTTGCTCGAATTTCTTTCTTGAAGGTATGTATATAATAGAGGTGTATAACTTGGAATTGTGCTTTGCAAAAGGACCTGCTGCCTTAACAGCCATTTATAGCTCAATATGATTAAAGGAGACTGTTCCTTGGCTGATTTTGGCAGTAGCTGCAGAGCAAACCAGTGATTTCAAAAGTCTGTCTCCAGAATGTTATTCTCCAAAGCGAAGAAAAATGAAGTTATGTTTCTCAGAAACACATCTTTTATAACCCAGGCTTACTGGAAGGCAGCGAAGAATTCTCATGGGTACAGTAATTCCAAACATTTATCAATCAAACTAAGCTCTGAGTAAAGTTAACTATCTGTTGCTTTCAGTAAGGCCTCACTGCAGTATTACTAATACTGTGAGTTGTTTTGCTTCCAGTTTATCTAAACATCCGTTTACTTCTGGTCTCCTAATGGAGTTTACAGTGACTACAGAAACTGTTCTCAGTTGCGGGGAGCTGGCAACCAGTGTATCAAAATTAAGTAGTAAGTAGTCTTGATTTGGAGCTAATGGTTTGGTCATCTGTTGCTGCAGGAACGCCTGTTCCTCTTATGAATAATTCCTTTTGAACTTGCAATCCTTTATCTGTGCTGAGAGCTCCTGCTGGAGCTTGCAAATGCTCCTGAAGCTCTTCTATCCATCATATTTTGTATGTACTTCTGGAGAAGTTGGAATGTGCTCTGCTCTGTGACCTGACCCTAATCTGAAGTGAACTTGCTTTTTATTGGGGAAAGCTGATGCAGAGGTTTCAGTCCTCTGGAGCAGCATTCACAGTTTCTTAATATCATCAGGCTGGCAGTGGCCCCACCATGCTACTCCCTGTAGTTCAACCTTTCAACTTACATCGCTGCATGATATGAAACTGTGGTGTTTCCAGCAGACAGTAGGTATGAGTTATTGAATGCTGTTGACTTAATTTGCTGCTTAGACCCTCACTCCATTTAAAAAAAAACCCACAACTTTTCTGTTACCCAAGAGAAATTCCCTGTGCATATTGGGTAGAGGTAGTAAACTGAGAGGACTCTGGAGACTATAACAGATAAACCTTTAGAGCTTCTCATCCCCATGAATTTCTACAAGATGTTCACGTGGTGCTTTGCCTGTTACTGGCTCCTAAGTGCTTGCTCTCACCCTTTTGGGGATTTTCAACATGCAGACATCTGGGAGGACAACACAGTAGCATGCAAGCAGTTCAGGATTTTCTAGACTTATCTTAGTCAAATGTCAAAGCCAAGGTCAGCAGTTGGTCTCGAGACTTAAATATAGCTCTGATTTTGGTGTTAGCTCTGAGCTGACTTCTTGCAGCTTCTCCTGAACCTTGTTCATAATGTATCTTCTAGTTTTCTCCTCTCTAGAGCCTTTGAAGTCTAACCCTAGTCTAATCTTTCTGTGCCACCGGATAGTGCTGCTAAAATGACCTGTTGTAAAGCTAATTAACTTCTGATGTGGGGCAAGTCCAGTAGCAGATTGGATTTCCCTGGGAGTAAACTGCACGTGCCCCAGTACGCTTCCAAGGGGGCACTATTTCTGGACAATTGGGTTGTTCTCTCTCCAGAAACACTTGCTGTAGTGCAACTTGGGTAGAAAACGGTGCAGCTTAAATTAATACCAGTCTTTTGTAATTTCATAACTATGTAATTAAATATTCTTGTGGATGGCCCAAATCTTACTCCTTGGGGGGGTGGGATGTGGAGAATTATATTAAACTTTTCTTCCATATTGCAGAAACGGAGGCTTTTAATTTAAATATTGTAACAAAGTCTCCTGCCAGAAACCCTTAAGACAGGCTCAAATGCTGTACTTTAAAGTGGCCAGATCTCGACATGTAATTTCTGATCAATTATTGTATAACAATTCGGATTTTGAAAAATTGTAGTAGGTTTGAAAGCACTTGGCTGACATTGTGTTGATTAAATATCATTTCCTCTGACAACCCTGATGAGACTTCCTACTCACAGTAAATGCGTGAGCTAATTGAATCCTTTTTTTTAAACTGCTTTTCCATTTCAAACTGTAAAAGTGACACCAGACCCCCTTCTCCCCCACAGCTCAAATAGGTGCCTTTCTGATCCCTCCTTTTAGCCTGCCACTTAGGTAACATCAGTGCTTTTGGTAAGTGCATCAGGATATTTCTACTGTGTTCTGAAAGAGAAATATGGAAATAGAGGTTTGGAGGGTTTTTTTGTGGGGAATCTCTGAGTTAAGCACAGAACCATCAGTTTACAGTTTTGTGGGTGATCAAAAACAAGGGGCAGCTCAATTTTATAAAGACAGAATATCACAAGATTGGATTGATTTAGCAGTGATCTTTTGTCCCAATTTCAGTGAAATAAAATCAGATAAATAAGAGTTGCTTGGGGCAGGCAGGGTAAGGCTGTACATACACTTTAATTGCACACTTTATATAAAGATGTTCTCATAGAACAAGAAAATTTTGTTATCAAGGCATGATAGGAACAAGTCTTTAATTTGTATGAAAGTATGATTATTTTAATCCCTAAATATACTACCTTTTATTTAAAAGAAGCCAATATATTGTTTATTTGAGTATGTGTTACTGATGCAGCCCAGATTATTTGGCAGAAGTGATCTGGCTGCATCTCGGGATATCGATGAAAGCAGCAAGTAACTGTGAGGGTCAGGGAGACACGCTCACTTTGGACACTTTTCCAGCAATGTGTGTGTAATAATTTCTGCTTTCTGGTTGTATTTCCTACTTCTGAGAATATACCATCATAAGCATCTTATATTTTGAAGGCATCAGTCAAAAGCTCATTCAATATCATTGCAGGCACCTTCTGGAAGTCTCTAAATATCTGATATCGGATGTGGCTAAATGTTATTTCTGATGCCTAAATATCTTTTATCCCATATGGATGTAGCTAGAGTAGAACCAAATGTTTTACCATAGGCTATAGCGACACAGTCTAATTCCATAAATACCAATAGATGCTATAATTAATTATGTGATAATTATTTATTGATTTCAACTGAGTTATATATCAGCCATTCCAACATTTATTTTCCTGGGTTTAGATGCAGGAATCTGGTACGGCGAGTGCCTGGTAGCAGTGCTGGTGATCTGGTCAGCTCTTGACCAGCTCTCTAAAGATCACCAAAAGCCGAGTCATCAAGTTATTGACATTTTGAAAGTGTTCAGTGGCTGCAGTGGCTTCTAAATGTCCTCCTTGGTCACACAAATAGAGCTCTGCATTTTGGAGAAGGGTGACCAAGGGTTTGTGACTGTCTTTTCCTCTTGTGTTATGAAGTTCAAGTATTACCATGTAGCAGTGTCAATATTTTGGAAATCTGTGGTAGACCATTCCTTCTTTGTTTTCTTCAGTTCTGCTGGTTGTCTGCTGCTTTTGATCTGCTTTGAGGAATTTATTTAGGTTTTACCCCCAAACTTTGCTTCTTCAGCATTCCTTTTTGTGGTGTATAACTTGAGACTCCCAGTTCGTATTAATTGCTGTGACCTTGTCTTTCATTTGTTCTACGTACATGAACAAATGAACTTCTCTAATTTGCATTACCCCCTTCCCAATGTGTCTGTACCCCCCAAAACAGCAAAATGAAGTTTCCACATTATATTTGCATTTTTGCCTCATTGTTTGACCTCTTTCTTCCAGCTTTTCAGTAGCATCATGATGAGATTTTCTGGTTATAACCTGTTTCATTACAGTCTGGTTTAATTTACTACTTCAAATGTTTTAATAGATATGGTCTGTCGTTTAGATGTTATTATGTATCTTATATGTGATATTAAAACTATTTCTTACAAAACATATTAAAAATACAAGAAATTTGAGAGAGTAGATATAAGGAAGATTCCTGTCTTGTTTTATGATCGTGCCTGAGCTTTTTTACTTAGACTCTTTGGGGGGGAAACCTTTGTAAAAACAGGATGCATTTGTCATTTGGGCATGCTGCATAAGAAGTTTTTAGAATAAGAAACCCCAAGAAACCTCAAAACACCCCCCTCCCCAAACTAATGGATTTTGGAGTAGAATATTTTTTTTATAATGGCTTACTTTACTACTATTTGCTTTCAGAAGGATATTACCACCTGTACAAATCTTGAAAATAGGCCAAAATATCAGGCAAGCACTAATAAAAAATAAAATAAAACATTGAACTGCTGAATCCAGCCACCTAAGGTTGCTATTCTGTATTAATTCCATTTTTCTTGGCATTTTAAACTTTTGTAGGTGTTAGTTAACTGTCAAGTGTGTTATCAGGTGGACAAGAGTTAGCATTATTTAATACAAAAAAATGTCTATGCAGTGTTATTGTTTGGTATGATAAATCATGCTGACTTGCCTTCCCACATCCCCTTCTCCCTGGGGACATAAGAATGAGTGTATTGCACGTTCTGAAAGCGAGCACATGTCTTGGTGGGATGGGAGGGCATCAGAAGTGCGGTGTTTGGCGGGGGACATCGTTTGCTGCTTGTGCTTTTGGTAATACGGATTGTGTTAATTGTTAATACAAAAGCTGGAACATTGGATGCTGATGATTCAACTCAGTTTTGCTTGTACTGTTGTGGTGACTTACATGGGTTGATGCCTGAGGATAGATGATGAAAACTAGCAGTGGCGTTTAAAGCGCAGCAGGGGGGATGTTTATGCTGTGTGGAGGGTGGGTGGACTCTCCTGGTGCTCTCTGTATGGCCTCTAGAGCCTTTCTTAAGGGCACCCCTCTGTATTAAAGAAGATAGTGTTGGTTTTAAGTAGTTACACTGCTGTGTAGCTCTATTGAAGCATAAATCAAGAATTAAGAAAGTCATTAAACCACTGCAATGCCTTCCAGTATACAAGATGCATCCAAGAAGGAAAAGTAGGGCCCGTGTGGCATGTGGGCTGTAGGAGACCACGGTGTATGCCAGTGCCTGTTTTGTATTTGTGCTTTGTACAGAAATAGGCTCTGTCATCACTTAAATAATACATTACAGCTTATTAAACGGAACATTTAATGAAGGTACATCTTTCTGTTCCAGCTGTGATGATTATAAATTAATCTTATCTCCAGCCACACTTACGAGTTTATTGCCAGAACATTAATTGTTATCTGGGGAATAACTAATTGTTTAAGAGAGATGGGTGATTTTTGGCATGGCCATGACACTGAAAGAACTGAGTTACCTTTTATGTTCTGATGTAAAACTGTTTGGCAAGTAATGGTAACTTAAAAAGAAAAAAAAACCAAACACAAAACCAACAACTAACTGGGAGTCCTTACCAATTTCCAGTTTCCTCCCCCAGGAGGAACTGGCATAAACCCAGCCTTCAAAGAGGAAATGTAAATATAACAGTGCCCTTCACTATTAACAAGGAAGTGAGAAGATTCACACGTTTAAATATGGTGTTTAGAGCTTGAATGAATAATTCATAATAGGAGATAATTTGCAATGTGTAAGGAGCTGAGTCATTGCCATCCCTTTCTATTCACAGATAATCTGTAAGCAGGGCTCTGGGAGTTCAGAGGGAGTGATGAGTAGCTTCCAGTTCACGTTGGGAGTGCACGTGTGTGCACTGGTCGGCATAACCTGAAACTCTTCCTGAGCCTTGATCTATCATGTCCAGAGCAGTTAGTCTTTTATAATGTAGCAGGAGATGACCAAGCTGTGTGGCAACCAAAATAAGCTCCACCAAGACTCGATTGCTTATGAAGATGTACTTGTGTCCACCACTATCAAGTCTGTGTCTGTTCCTCTTTCAAGGAGGACTTCAAGAATCCTGTTCAAAGGATCCAACTGTGTCAGTGCTGCACTAAGTTCACTGTGTAAAGTAGTTCTAACCTTGAGCTAAACTTCACAAAAGGCGTGTCAAAATGTTGGAGTGCCTCACTGGTCTGTAATTAAAATGGATTTTTCTAGTGTTCATAAATTCAGATACTTTTTTGCTGAATAGTATTCAACTCTTATTTAAAGTTGTTGATATGTCCACGTTAATCTGCTAACTTTTAGGAATCATGGACCCGTTTTCCCTTAAGATATACAGCACTCCAGTGTTCAATGTTTTTTAGAGGAGGCTGCTTCTGGAAATAGCTTTCTACTGAGAGACAATGGATGGAAACTGTTTATGAGAGGTTAAATCGCTGTGGTTTTTGATGTGCCAGTCTTTTTTTCCTGTTTTTTTTCACATTTTCCTGTCATTTGGCTATAAAAGTTGGCTCACCTCTGAGTTTCCCCCATCTATACTTGCAAGTAAAATTCAGTATAATCACTAAATACCTTGAACTGAAAATTGTATCTTACACCCTAGGGTAAATATTGAAGTTATTTCCAACTCAAAATTTACAGTAAGTTCACGCACACAAAGTACAGAGGTAGTAATCACACTCAGAGATTAATGGTGACATTTTATGATAAAAAATACACTTGTCAGCATCCTCCTTCTGTGATTATGTTCCTTATGGCTTCTCTTTAGCTAAGAGCTCCATGCCTTTCTGTAAATGACATGAGCCTCAGCAGATCCTTGGTGTAGCTGGTCAATGTGTTAGCTGTCCTGATTCTTCAAATGTGAAGAACAGGGATGGCAAGGATGGTATGTGGAAGTATCAGGGTGGAGTAGAGAAAATAGCAGGTGTTAAGAGCAGCTCTGCAGATGCACAAGACTGCTCCAGGCTGGTTGGTGTCCACTTGTTAAGTCTTCTGGAGATGATGGACCACACTGCTTTTCACAGAATCATAGAATGGTTTCGGTTTGAAGGAATCTTAAAAGATCATCTAGTTCCAACCCCCCTGCCACAGGCAGGGACACCTTCCACTAGACCAGGTTGCTCCAAGCCCCGTCCAACCTGGCCTTGAACACTGCCAGGGAGGGGGCAGCCACAGCCTCTTTGGGCAACCTGGGCCAGTGTCTCACCACTGTTAAAACAAAGAATTTCTTCCTAGTATCTAATCTAAATCGCCCCTCTTTCAGTTTAAAACCATTCCCCCTCGTCCTGTCACTCCATGCCCTTGTAAAAAGCCCCTCTCCCGCTTTCCTGTAGGCCCTTCAGGCACTGGAAGGTGCTAGAAGGTCTCCCCGGAGCCTTCTCTTCTCCAGGCTGAACAGCCCCAACTCTCTCAGCCTGTCTCCATAGCAGAGGTGCTCCAGCCCTCTGAGCATCTTTGTGACCTCCTCTGGACTCGCTCCAGGCTGAACAGCCCCAACTCTCTCAGCCTGTCTCCATAGCAGAGGTGCTCCAGCCCTCTGAGCATCTTTGTGACCTCCTCTGGACTCGCTCCAACAGCTCCGTGTCCTTCTTATGTTGGAGACCCCAGAGCTGAATGCAGCCCTGCAGGGGGGGTCTCATGAGAGCGGAGCAGAGGGGCAGAATCACCTCCCTTGAAGTTGCAGAGCATGTCAGGTCTTTTTTCCCTGTTTTTTCTCCAAGGAGTTGAAGAAATACATTGGTTGATCTCCTGTGGAAGCAAGAGCAAAAGCCGAAAACCAAACTTGGCCTGAGCATATGAAAGACTTTCTGTGTATGGTGTGTGATGGTTTAAAAACAAAAACAAAAAAAAAACCAAAACAGCACACCAAAAGCAGGCCTCTAGAAACTTTAATTATGAAAAGGGTGGTGTGACAGATGCAAGGCCTTGGGAGCAAGGTGGCTCAGAAAGATGCCAGACAGAACAGATAGATGATGTCCACATTACTCTGTTACAATATGTTGCTTCGTGTCCTGTAGGACGTAGTAATTTCTGATGGGTGATTAATGGGTATTTCCAACAGCTAACAAATTAGTAGGAGCCTCACTAGCTCAGTTCTTCATCAAGTGAAGAAAGGCTTGCCACATGCAGTGAGAGTAGCTTAAGATGATTGCCCATGAAGAGCACGTGGTAGGGGGATTACTGAAACATGAAAAGTTAGCCTTTAAATGTCCAGTTATCCTTGCTCAATCCAAGAACTGATGTGTGGGCACCTGCCTTGGACTGAGCAGGAACTCCTGGGCTGTACTGCTTGTGGCCTTACAGAGCAGGGAGGGGTTAAGTAGTGGCCATGGCATGTCTTGAGTCCATTTATCATGCCACAAGCATTGTCTTGCCAATGCTTTTGCCCAAAATAAAGGGCTCGATTTGAAAACTTTTGGACACTTGTTCAGTCCCTCTCAGAAAACAGAAATGCAAATTTTGAGCTGATGCCAGGCTTGCAAAGGTGATCAGCCTAAATTAGAAGTGAACTAATGGTTTGAATCCTGGAAGTAGGAGGAGGAGGAGGATGTATCTTATCTGTTGGAGAGAGGGTGTTGAGGGGGGGCGTGTGGGGAGAAACACTCATTCTTGATGCAGACTGGGTTTCACATAGGTATCTCCTTGCTTCCAGCCCAAGCAATATCTATATCCTAATCATGCATATATTTGTACACGTGAGTGGTTAGCTATATCAGTACTTCTAGGGGAATAAATAAAACTCATGTCCTGAATCAAAAACCTGCAGAACTGAATCTACAGGCTCAGCTCTGGAGAAAAAGTAATGTTTAGACTTGAACATCTAAACCAAAGTCATCTCTTGCATACATAAAAGCCAAAATACACCTGTGCTTTGTAAGACTAGAACCAAGTTTCTGAGATCACTTGCAAGTAAAGATACTTGGCTATCAAGAAAATAGAGGGAAAGGCTTCGCTGTTACACTTGGAGTATAATGTTTTGCTGTGCTGAGCTGACTCAAATGTGCTGTTTCAAACCGCTTCCATGGAACGTGATCTCCTTGTGCTGTGACAGCTCGGGCTGCATCTCTGTTCTCCTGGAGGAACACACCTTCCATCACCAAGTGCTGGAGCTTTTAATTTGTCTGAATTCTATCTGATCATCTGTTGGTCATCTAATGTGTACCAAGGAATAGAAATTGAGTGGTTCTAATAGGAGAGGGCAGAGGTATCAAACTGAAAAGCTTCACTGTAGAGTGTGCTGTTTTCTCTTGCCTTGGAAGAAAGTTTTCAGATCAGTGCACTGAAACACTTAAGTTTCTGGAATTTCAAATGGTTTATTTTTGAGGTATTTTGACATTTTCAGATTGACATTTCTAATTGTACTGTGTGTGAGAGCTGTCTTCAGAAGGGGTATGCAGCATTTTGTTGAGCATTTGTCGCAAAAGATTTTGGGATATTTTTAGAGGAGAAAATTATCAGTAAGTCCTAGGGAAATGTTGAGCAAGGCTTGAAAATAAAGAATACATGTAGCAGATGTAGTTTTGAATAAGAAATAGTTGTCTCAGTTTTCAAAATTTTTGTATCTTTTTTTATTAAACTCTATTTTTGAAGGCTATAGTAACTATCTATGGATCAGGTCTTCTTTCAGGTTGTAGTTAGGTATTCCTAAATAATTGGATTGTAATTAAATTAAAAAAGGTGTATGGAAATGGGTTTAAAATTTTAGTTTGGTGGTCAGGGTTTTGGTCCTCACAGTTTGTATGGAGAGGCTTGTTGAGTAAATGAATTTTAATTAAGACAGTGATGACTGACATTGCTAGTGTAATTACTGTGTATTGCTACTGTGTTTATGTTGATGAAAGAACAGAGTTGAGATACTGATTGCAGAAGACATAACTTATGTAGAAATTCATGAAACTAGCGATAAGAATGGATAAAATCAGTGTTCAGTCTGTTTCAACTTCATGAAGATAGGTCCTTCTTTCTAATTAATTTTCACCTTTAAATTTATTTGTTCATCTCTGTGCTTTCCTCCAAACCAAAATCCGATCCATTGATTAAAATTATTCATAAGATTCTTATTGATTTTGAACAGATCAGAGCGATTGTTTTGTCTTTCTGTGCAGCTTATCTCTGATCTGAAGATCCTTTCACCCTGGTGGACCTTTCCACTTCAAACTTTATTACATCTTGGGTTTTTTTTCCCTTTCTTTGCATTTTCTATTCCTTTTGGCTCCCATCACTGTTAAATAGGGTTTTGTCTTAATCACTTACCTGTAAGGATTCAATGAAGGTAGAGATTTCTGGGAGACATGGAACCATCACCTGTCTTGGCTTTCTCTGTGCTGCTGCTATCATATGTTTTTTTCCTTACCACCTCCCTTTTATATCATAAGACACATTTGCTCTTTTAGTCTGCCTGCTTTCAGTCTTACCTTTATGTCCTTGCTCCTTACAGATGTTCTGCTTCAGAATAGCCGTTCATTCCCCCTCCACCCCACCCCTTCCTTGGTCTGGTGTGTGATATGTGAAGCTTGCCTAGCTGGGTGAATTTCTGGTGCTTCACGTTTGAATGCAGTAACTTGCAGTCGTTATTTTGTGTGGCAATGGTGGTGTAGCAGTTGGCTCAGCAACAACTGGGACCAGTGAAGATTGCCATGCTTCAACTAGAACTTCTGTGTTTGCACTACACACTCTTGCTTGCCAATGTGTACAGGGTATTCAGCACTAGTCTGACTAGCAACACGTGTGGGCAGGGAAAAGGACTGGCTGGAAACATTAACAAGCGAGTTGGTGAAGGTTTGCTCCATAGGGTCATAAGCAATATTCTGCTATTGGCTTTGAGTAACCAATAACAAGTACAGTGCATTGGAGCTTGTGAGTATCAGTGTTTTTTAAATGAGAGGTAGTGAAGGATTGTGGAAGAAAACACTTTGAGCATGATGAAAACAATAAATCAGGAAGGTGGTGTTTACAGAAGCATTTTAAATGTCAAAGTGAAGCAAGGCAGTGCTTTTCTAGGCCATGCTGAGTGTATTACAGTAGTATAAATGTGTTGTGGTGAGAGTAGTGGCTGTGAAAACTTGTTGCGTTGGATGGATAGGAAAGCCCAACCTGAAAGACAGCAAGAATAGTAACCAAAGTTTAACCAGGTATGGGATGGGAGGGGAAGAATTGACAGTGATGTGTTTAAGTGAGAGGGAGCAGAGTATTGCCTTGCACGACTAGGAAAAGAGTTAACTTGAGTGGGAAGGTCAGGATTTCCACTTTTTGCCTTGTTGAGCTGTGGCTGAAACATCAACAGCCATAAGGAGACGTTGGAATGGAAAGATGGGAGATGAATCATTCACTCAGGAGTGGTGGTTGTGTTTGTTTCCAGAGGAGACCAGCCAGAGGCACAGTACTGAGGGAGATGAGAATAAGAACATGTGGAAGGTCCTGTAGCGTTCCTGGGATCCTGATTCACCCTTTGGAGGGGAAGTCTGAATTTGGAGGGCTGTCTGATATTGAAGAGGGAGGATTAAAAACCCAAACAATTGAATTTATTATGCTGATTTATCTAGATCCTTCATAGAGTTCGCTTCCTCAAATTACTCTTACCCTTCTGATTTCTGCAAGTACACTCCTGTGTTGAGATATTTTTAAGAATTATTTTAAAGTGTGCCCTGTCAGCATGCATCTATTTTACTTTTAAAGCCTTGAGACGATTTTTGTTCCATATATGGCCATTATCAAGAAGTCAAACAATGTATTTATGATGCTGAAATTGGTGGAGCAAATTGCTGTAAAAAATGCAGGTATTCTGTTATTGTAGTTGTGCACTTGTCTGGTTTTCTCTTCTTCACTTGAAGACAAGCAGCCACATTTGCACTGAAAAACTTGATACTGCAAATCAGTTGCTTGACACTGGTGGAACAATAGTTGTACAGAGCAGTAGATAACGTGCTGATTGATGATTTTCAATTCATGTCTGAGCACAGCGTTAAATCAATGTTAAATGAGAGAAGGGGATTTCTATCAAATAAACAGCTAGGAACTGTGTTATACTTAAATACTGAGTACCTTCAGTAATGTTTTCCTGCTGCTTTGTAGCAGAAACTCCGAAGTGAAAGGCTGCTACAATCGCTTCCATGTTCTTACATGGGGGGGAACAGTTGTGCTCGATTTTGATTACTATTAAAGTGAGTATTTAAGTTCATGTGATTAAGTGTCATTTATTGGGTCTGAGTAAAATTCAACACTTACTCTTTCGAGGAACAAAATGACTTATTCTGAGTTTTAAGCAGACTAGCTTGCAACAACATTTAAAATAAGGTTTATTGTTATAAGTTTGTCCTTTTGGCGTTCTTCTGAAATTAAAATACCTTCAGAGACATTGATACCCTAAGTACCTTCAGCTTTGAAGTGCAGGAGTCTCCATTTAGGGAAACTGGCTGTAATTTTTTATTAACTGTGTCTGTCTCCTCAATCTCTTCAGTCCAGAGATATTCATCAGCAGCCTCTTCAATGTATGAAATATTTATGTACTGCAGAGAACTCCAGTCAGGCTCACATGTTTTCTCCAGGGAAACAATATTAAAACAGTCTGTTATATGGTAAAAGCCTTTTCATGGTGTCTGTTTGAAATAGCTCAGTTGATGACTTGTTATCATTAGGCAATATGTCAAAATATTAGCTCAAAATTATTTTGCTAATAGCTACCCTAGAAAGTGATAATTTTTACTGTGGAATGGATAGATGAAAGTAGAAATGAATAAACTGCTGATTCTCTTATTGAGAAAATCCATATATACCTCTGACTTAAAACTTTTAAGATCATCAACTAATTAAGAAGCAAGAAGTCTGTACAGCATAACAGCAGCCAGTAACACCTCATTACTCTTTAAAAGGTAAATGGGACAATTCTATAAATTGATAAATGAACATAAATATTTAAGCAACTTGAGTTCAATAGATAATGGAAGACTAGCTGCTACTGCTAACTATCGTTTTAATGAATCAGGTGAGGAATTGTAAATGAAAGCAAAAAAGCAAAACCTTATTTCAGAAAAATACCTGCTGCCACCCCCAATTGGGTTGCATGCCTTGCTGTTTTGTTGACCAGCACTGATTAATTGTAAGTGCTTGACTTTGATTACCGAGCAATTAATCAAAATAAAATGCAAAGAGGACATTGCAAGCATACCAACATGCCAAAGCCGTGTTTAGATCTACGTGTGTTAACACACCTTTGTTCTGAGGGCACTTATTTGAAGTGTGGCACAGGACAGTACAGTATCTGGGCACCTTGCTTAACCGAGGCTCTTGGAAAGAGCAGCGAGATCCTTTTTCCACATGTGCATATATACGTAGAGGTGTGTCCTGCATTGGTTTAATGACATGCCTGCCACCTCTTTCCATCGAAAAAGCTTTTTGGTGCAAAAGTTATTGCCTGTCAGTTAAGGATGGGCTTCAAGGGAGCAAAATAAAAGTGGAAATGGCATAGTTATTGTTTGTACTATCTGAAGTTGATCAGTACTTATTTTCTGATGCTAGTTAAATACTATTGACTGAACTTAAATGCAAAGAAAAACTGAAGAAAAATGTGGAAGCCCTGAAATGGCATTAACCTATAGCTCTTGAGAATATTTTGGTGGAACACCTGCAAGTAGTTGGGATGTGTACTGAGTTACTTAATCTTGTTTTAACCACTGCTCGTGCCTGTAGGTCATAGACCAGAATGAAAAAGAAATATAGTACCAATTTTGGCAATGGCTGAATTTGTAGTACACTTATCTAAGAAAAAGTAGCATATAAATCAGCTTTGCTTAAGCAGCAAAACATCATACATGCTTTTTTACTTGTTTTGTTGTGTGCATACCTTCCCAATCTTTCCTTCCCTAGGTGGCTTCAAAGGTAAATTATAGAAGTTACATTTCAACAATTCTTGGCAGGAATCATTAAGTCTCATGGTGGAATGAATGGCTCAGATATGTGATGTCTGTCATAGCAGACAAAACCAGTAGCAAAGCTACAACTGAAATGTGTCCAATTAGCTGAAAACTCCCATTTAACAAGAAAATGAAATATTTAAGTGTGCAAAAAAACCCCAGCAACCCAAGAAAATTATTTCAGTACTATTGTGCTGTTGGAAGAAGTATCTGTTTTTACAAAGGCTTTCAACAATTGGATAACTGTAACCATTGAGAAATACTTAGTAGCTGAGGAGGCTGAAATACTTCAGAGCTCAAGTTGAGCTAACAAAGCCCACCTGAAGGGCCTGCTGAAGGTGGGGGAAGTTCAGGCAAGAAAAGGAAAACTCTAGCTAATAATTTAAAGCAAAAAAACCAAACAAGAACCACCCCCCCCCCCCCAAAAAAAAACAACCCAAAAAACAAAACAAAAGAAAAAAAACCAACCCAAACCCAACCGAAAAAACCCTGAGAAGCCAAGAATGTGCGTGTTGAATTTGGGATTAAAAATAAACCCTTAGGAAGTATTGTATGGCTAAATCAAATATCTGTAGGATGGAGTAGTTAAAGTTGATGTAAAGGATTAAGTGGCCACAAGGTCCATGTTAAATAAGTGAGTGTGTGTACTAGAGAAGGCTGTGCCCGCTTCATTATTTGGTTAGTCCCACAAGTTAGATTAACACTACTGAACCGGGTGGTAGCTGCTGGCTGGTGCAGAAGACCCTAAAACCCTTTAATGATTACACAATCAAAGATACTTTCAAACTGCATAAGAAATACCCAGCAATGAGAAATGAGCAGCAACAGATGGCTTGTCTTTGGAGCAATTATGGAACAGTAATTTTCGATAGAAATAGAACCTTCCAGCAGCGGGGAGTTTTCAGAAGTGAAGCAAGAATGCCTTTGTTACCAGAAAATGGTAACCAAGAAAACTCTCTAACTCAAATGGTAGTTTAGAAAGCTGACATTGGTTTATTGCAGCGCTGGGTGCAAGGGGGATCTCTCCTCCTCTACCGAGGCACAAAAGCACACTCGTTATATACATTATAGAAAAATGAATATTCAGACAATCTGGAGTAAAGCCCACCTATTCCAAGAAACCTTATGCATAGGCTGTGTCTTTGCACATGCTTACTAAATTGGGGAAGGGGTCTGGGGTGGTCTCTGGTGTCTCTGGTGGCTGTAACCCCCCCACAGTTACGCTGTCCACTGTATAACCCCACTCCTGCGCAAGCGCAGTTGAGGCCTTTCTGTTGGCATGTGTAGGTGGCTTCAAGGAAAGATCCTGTTCTGGTTCCTGCAGGATTTATCTCTTCTCCTGGCGCCAGAGCTGTGAATCGGGTCAGGTAAGACACTACAAAGATGTTGTTCGCAGTCTTGCTTAACTGTGGTCCTTCTTTGTAATTAGTGAGGAATTTAACAGAGACCTTGGATTCTCTAAGACTAAGCGCAAGCAAGAATCAGTGACGACTGTAACTCTAAGTGTTATCAGTCCCAGAAGCAGACCCTGTCTTCAAAACATGCTGTTATCTTTAGAAAGTGCAGTTATTTTAGCTGAAAGGAAAATTGCTGAAAGAAAAGTTGATTCTGTCTAAATGTTACACAGAGCAGGCCTTTTAGGGCCTACTCTGAGGCCTGCTTTTACTGAACTGCCTGGTATCATCTTCAAACATAAAGAATGAAAAGCAGTTATTTGTGAGAAGTGAGAAAATTGTATGTGGAAACAGAGTATTGTTGGAGTCTGGAGGGTATGTCCTGTGAGGAGCGGCTGGGGGAACTGGGGGTGTTTAGCCTGGAGAAAAGGAGGCTGAGGGGAGACCTTATCGCTCTCTACAACTACGTGAAAGGAGGCTTTAGCGGGGTGGGAGTCGGCCTCTTCTCCTGGGCAACTAGCGACAAGACTAGAGGACACAGCCTCAAGCTTCACCAGGGGAGGTTCAGGTTGGACATCAGGAAGCATTTCTTCTCAGAGAGGGTCATTAGCCATTGGAAGGGGCTGCCCAGGGAGGTGGTGGAGTCACCATCTCTGGAGGGGTTTAAGAAAAGCCTGGACATGGCACTTAGTGCCCTGGTCTAGTTGCCATGGTGGTGTCAGGGCAATGGTTGGACTTGATGATCCCAGAGGGCTCTTCCAACCTGATTGATTCTGTGATTCTGTTTGTGATGGCTGGTCACTTTGTGTCACCAGATGTGATATCACCAGGAGGGTGATAACAAGTGATGCTTGAGAGGCAATAATTGCCATGCAACTCTAAGGAAAACTAAAAACCAAAACCAAAACAAAACACCTTTTATGCAAAAAGGGGCTCTAATTATTATGATTCCAAAGATGACTAATATGTATGCCTTCTGTTTTAATCATCCCTCTTTCTTCTATTCTTCATCTGTGTGGTATGAAATTTTAAGTTCATCTTCTAATTCTCCCTCAAGTTCCTGAAATCCCCATAACTAAAGCAGTGTTTATTAAATTTCTCCATATTCTTTTTGTATTTAGAGCTATATGAAATTAATCTAAATTCACATGAAAGAAAAGGGTACTGTAAATAAGTACAGACTTGTAGAGATTTCCTCACTCTCCTGTCTTTGGTCAGCTAATACTCTTCCATGGTTCACTCATGCAGTAGTGCTAAAGTACCATGCAAGGGAAAGTGTGAATTTTGGGAAAATTAAAAGTTCTTTCTAATGTAGCTCAGCTGAGAGACCTGGGCAAACTTTGGAGTGCTCAGTCTGAAAGCTAACAGGATCTGGTGATTTAATATGACAGTAATGAGCAGAGCAGCAGCCAAAAATAGTGATTTGATATTGTAAGGCTACTTAAAACTTTGCCTTGAAAGGCGTATAAAATATTTAATTACTTAAAATACTTAATTACTAAACTAAACATAAATGTGTGAGAATTGGTGGGTACTAATGAACTAAATTAAAATACTAGACTGCATAACAGCAGTCAGTCCTAATCTGCTTCCTAGGAATGGGGGAGATTTCACTGGAATTTCTCAATTGCCTCTTGAAATTACTGGTCCCAGTGCTGGTCTGTTGTGCTTCTCAAGTGTTTTCCAGCAGTAGAGCTCACACTGCTGGCAGATGTTCATTTATTAGGTGCCACAGCAGATAGGTGTTCAGTTTTTCCTCTTCTGGTTCAGATGCCATAAGAATGTGTGAGAGGTAAAAGAAAAAAAAAGTCATTTAAACTTTCTACTTCTGGAGTCTGAATGCTTTGCTCATTACATCTGTGGAAGACACAGCAAGTCCAGTGGTATACTTCATTTTCATGCCAAATTACCATATTGTTTCTCAATGAGTGGGGAAAATGTGCATGGTATAAACCCTTTTGTGCTGCAGACACAGTGGATGACACAATTAAATGTAATCCTGACATTCTAAGTGTTCCTGGCTCTCAGAAGAATTAAACATGAGATTTTAGTCTCGTGTGTCTTGTAAAGGCCTATCTAGAAAAGCTTTTCAGTGAGCTGAAGCAGTCCTTGTGCAAGAGATTAGTTTTTTCCATATATGATTATTTTTATAAATGTTTAAATGAGTAAATTGTAGACAGAAATCATGTATTTATGCTAGGAAGCAAATTGGTTTATATTGTAACTTAAAGAAATAGTTATTCAACTGTTGTGATTTGTAAGAATGATCAAACCTTAAGCCTAGCTTTTTCTTGGTAGAATCATAGGAAGGTTTAGATCAGCGGGGATCTTTAAAGATCCCGGTCCACCCCCCCTGCCATGGACAGGGACCCTTTTCACTAGGCCAGGTTGCTCAAAGCCCCATCCAAGCTGACCTTGACCACCTTCAATGATGAGGCACCCACAATTTCTCTGGGCAACCTGTTTCAGTGTCTCACCACCCGCACTGTGTGTGGAAATTCCTTATAGCTTAAATCTGCTGTTTTTCAGTTTAAAACTGTTGCTTTGGGAACCCCAGAGCTGGATGCAGTGCTCCGGGTGGGTTCTTGGGAGTGGGGTAGAGGGAGGGAATTGCCTCCCTTGACCTACGAAAGTATTGTTGTCTTTAGATACTTCCGTAAACTTTTTGGTTTGCATTTCAGCTTGAGCTTGCATGTTTTTGCTATCTATTACTGCACAAGTAGTAACCTCTTTGGACAGTGATTTTACTGTAGAAATATGAAGGTGATTTCAGTACTAAGATCTCTTCCTAGTGTAGGATCATTACAACAGCTTCAATGCCCCGTCTGCTTCTATCTTGAATAGAGTGTACAGGTAAAATATTGCTAGTTCTTAAATGGAACTTGTAATGGAAAGTGTTACATGATTTTTTTTAATGAAGCTTCTATAAGAAATGCTAATACTTAATGAAATATAACTTAAGCATTATGAACTAAACCTGGCTAGAGATTGATACTGTTCTTATCTGTTTGACTTGCACTAATGTTGCTGATGTAAGATTCATCAAAAAACCCCTCTCCCAAACCAACCCCTGCCCTCCACCTACCACCTTGGTGCCAATATCCCATCACCCTACTCCTGTGCTGTTCTTGTGGAAACTGTTCTCAGTACTGGCTTGCAGTTGCCAATAAAAAAGCCAATAAAAATTCAGCTTTTAAAAATATAATGATGGTATCACTGTTTAGAGGCAGTGAAGCGATAAAGTAACTGACTCTTAGCAAATCAGTTCTTTGAGCTAAAGAACCAAAAATACCAAAATGAAACTAGGGAAAGCAAAGGCCAAGAAGTAGAGGTCTAGAACTGTTGTATTCATTATTAAAACAAAACCAAACCAAAAGTCTGTGCTCAGCCACTTAATCCTTATGAGAACACAGGTCCATTTCTGGGTGATGCTTATGTTGCCTTGCTCCTTGTAGTAGGTCACCCTTTTAACAGGAATAATTGACTAGTTAATTCCAGGGTATCTGTTTTTCCTAAATTGAACCCTGTTTTTTCTTAGGGTGCTATACAAAGAATCTTTCATGATGCCTGTGACTTAAGTAGTTACCTTGAAGATACTATTCATCTTTAGACTTCTTATGTTATCTTTGTTTAAAGACATAGTGGTTTGTGAAATTCAGAACAGTGTTGAGGGAAATGACTGTACAGGCTACTCGGATACAAAGTCATTGGTCCTTCTGATAACGTGGGCCTGGCTGTTTTTCCTGCAATTAGCTGTTGAATGATTATTCATAGCAGACAAATTCCTTAACGTTGGCAGAGCGCTTACTTCTGTCAGGTATGCCTATAGTGCTAAGGTAGTAAAAACTACGTGCTCTGTAGATATTTTCATATTGCCTGTGGTGGCTTTGTCTCAAGAGCCTGTTTTGGATACTGCTATCAAAACTGGAAGCCCAGCCCTTTAATGAATATGTGATAAATGAAGGAGAAATAAACCTGAGGCACCAGAGGTGCTCACTCTGCATTTACTGTTCCCTTAAAGCTCTCAGTGTGCTGCTTGACTGCGATTCCCATCTGAAGGCTGGAAAAGTGGTTACTGCTCACATGGGATCTTCTTACCTGTGGTCAAACCCAGCATTCAGTGTGCTGGTATTGAAAGCTCAGCAGTTGTTGCTGAAGTGGGAGGCACTTCATTTGTAGCTAGTTTGGCTCTTTGAGCAGCAGCGATGGGGAAGGTAATCGCTCTCTGATGCTTTGATGACTGAACCATCACTTGGAAGTGGTGGCTTGTATTATCCCAGCTTGAAGATCTGATACTCAGACAGGTTTTAAAAGGCTGGAAGCTGCTCTTCACAGAGCACCGGAGTGGAAATTGCCCCATTCCTGGTCATTACCATGTAAGTGATTGTTTGATTTTTCTGAAAATATCAATTTCTCAAGATCCACTTTGTAAAACAATGTTCCCAGCCAGTCAGTCAGATTCACAAAGAAAACTAACTCTTCCTTTTTGAATATCCTGTGGTTTTTAACTTGCCCAAGGGATAAAATTTCATCTAATCACACAAGAAAACTTTTGAGAACTGTGAAAAATATTGGCAATTCAGCTGCATAGTTTAAGATAGTGCCACATACAGTAATTGACCATTAACATCTAGCCTAAGTCTGATGTTGTTCCTCTTGCCCTTTTTCTAGGAATTCTGTGCAGATTGCCCAGATGTACTTAATCCCGAATATTTTTACATTGTATCTGGTTGTTTATGCAATAGATTTGTGTATCAGTAAGTTATAATTAGCTCTGAGGAGTTAAAAGTATAAACTGATACTTGACCCCATTTTCTTCTGTTTATATTTCAAATTTAATTTTGATTGTCTTGTTTTTTGTTGTAACCAATTTCAGCATTATCTTCTACGAGGAAGAATAGTACAAGATCAATAGTGGATTTGCCTCTGACAGCCTGAGACAGCAACAGAACCTTTATGGGAGGTAGAGGTGGTTGCAACCTTAGTGTTCAAGCTCTGTATCAGGCCTAATGGGAGACTGATTTTTTTTTTTGCTAAAACAGACAAATTATGTGATGCCATTTAACTAGAAATGACCCTCAGCAGCTAGGGTCATGTCAGAAAACCTAGCAGTGCAATAATTAGTTAAGACTTAGATGACAAAGGAAATGAAAATAAGATTGAACGAAATGGCAGAGCAATAGGATATACTTAGTGATTTTAAGAACTGTATAGTTCACATAATTTTGGCTATCACAGATTTTTGTAACAATTTCCCTGCTATAAGTGCAAGGTGTCTGTCTGAATAGTTAATAGATGAAGTGTTAAATGATGTTTTAGCACGTACAGCATTGACTTGTGGGCTTTACAGGAACAACATTTTCATCTTTTGTGCTTTATCTAAATAGTTGTTGCAGGAAGCTGTTAAAGCTCAAGCAATGAGATGTTAGTCTATAAGTGAATGCTTATTTTTGTGCTTCCACATTCTTCACTTAAATTGCTCTTTAATAGTAGAGAATGCATAACACAGCTTCTTAGATTATTGCTCTTTTTACCTCTTCATCTCTGATAATTAGTGGCCTGATGTAAACGTGACCCTTAGAAAAGGAGGCAAAAAATTATCCACAGCAGCTTGTCAGGTTGAATGCGATGCAAAACCAGATTTGCAGCATGGGTGTCTGAGCTCTGTGTCATGAAAAATGATGGATGTGCAGCAGTGTAATGCTGTAGAGGCTGAGGAACAGCAAGCAGACAGCACGTGGGAATTGCCAGTGTGCAAAAAGAGGGGAGAAGAGAAAAAGTTGAACTGCTGAGTGACTAAAAAGGCAAAAAAATCCTTGTGAGTTTTTTAATATTAATGCTTAACAAAAGGACAAAAATTTCCGTACCAGAATGTATTCTCTCGTGAGCTTTCTTGGAGAAAGCAAATATCTTCAGATATTTTTCTCTTAATTTTAGTATTCCAAGTTGGGGATGGCTTCCCCTTGGTGAATAGCCTATACAGGGAAATGTCATCTGGAACTGTTCATTAATTTAGGTCAAATTCAAACAGGAAATAAGGTTTCCAGCGTAGGATTATAAATGAATACTGGTGTCTGAAGTAGGTCAAGTCTTAAAGCAATCGTCCAATATTTGAGTGAGCAAGAGTCAGTTCCTTGCACTGCCTTAGTACCTGTAAATCCCTGATTTTTAGGAGAATTACTGTGCGCACCATTCTGTGGGGTTTTCTTTGTTTTAAGTCCTGTTAACTCTCAACTTCATGCAAATATTAGTGCAGGGATAGAAACTAAAATGTAAGTAGCCGACTTCCAGTGCCACTTCAGGCTGTGATGCATGTATAAAGCTTTTTGCTCTCCAGGACAGTGGTTAGTTTGTGGGGTTACTCCTAGGCTCCCTTTGACGTAGTGTATTTTGAATTATTCAAGTGCAACTGTCCCATGCCTCTCAGTCGTATTTGTTAAGCCTTTATGGAGCTGAGAATCCCATAAACCTGAGGAGAGGAGGAAGGGGAATCAACAGGCATTTTATTGGTGTAGGCAGCAAAAGGCCTTTTAGCCTTTAAAGTTTGTGGAAAAATCACCCCTTCCACCTCCTGGCATGCTTTAAATTGTGTGGTAGTCAATAATTTGGTGGACATATGATAGTCTATATTGATTTATTATTTTGCACGTAGGGTATTCAGCCATTCTGGGCACTAATTAACATTCGCTTCTGAATTTAGTGTGTTTTGTGAACTGCCTTCCTCTGTTTCATGATTACCAGCTGAGCATAGGAGAGGCATTGGTCTTCATTTCCAGCATCTTCCAAGACACTAACTATGCAAACAGAAACCAAATGCTTCAAGAGACTGGGTGCATACAATACAGAAAAATAAAAAAGATATTATGCTTGTGAAGAAAACCGTTGTCTCCTGCCTTTGCCAGTATTGAATATGCACATTTGTTAGATTTTTAGTGACCGTTAGAAACACGAAGGAACCCCTCTAAGCTCCCATTTGTCGTGATTTGTTCATGAGCTTACATTTGGACTGCTGACTCTCACTGCAAAGTAAGCAAATGGGGCATAACATGTTTGTTGTCATCAGTTTGTGATGGGAGAAAAGTAGTTTGCCACAGCTTATTATTTTTAAGCTTTCTTGTTTTAAGGTGTTTACTGTATCACAGACTAATCTACAAACCTGTTTTGCTGCTACTTACTCTCTAAATTCTAGAAATGCATTTAGGAGCACAGTATCTGCTGTTCCCTTTAAGTACGGTTGTAAGAGAGAGAAAATATAATTTCATTTTCCTCATGTATTTTTTGAACCATCTTGCCCTGTTGGTTGCACTGTGTAAGGGTCTCTTACGTAGGCTGGCTAATATTATGTTTGTATTTATTCATTTGACTTCCAGAGAGGTATTAGTTCACTGAAAAATAAACTCAGAACAAACTAATACTTGGGAAGCTGGGCAGTTCAGGAAGACTAAGAAAGAAAAGTTTGCATGAGCTCAGCTTTCTGTTCTCACTTTGAGAAAAAGTGAGGCTATGAATAATTAAAACAAGACTGTATAGAATGGCTGCAGAAACAGATATTTATACCAGAAATATATTCTGCCTTTTATACAAAAGACCAATTAATATACAAAATATGCTGATGTCTTTTTGAAGGTAAAATATGGTCTATCCACATTCATTGCACTTAGGTATTCTCTTCCAATCAATATTCAGCTGATCAGATTTTACTATTAGAACTTATTAATAGAAATCTTCACTAAAGAGTTGTAAACTTCAAATTCTGGTCTTCAGCATCGTTTATTTCAGTCTTAAACTCTAACTGAACCTTAATTCAGTTGCACAACTAGGTTCATACATTGGTTAACTGGAGTGACACAAAAACCAGAGCAAACTACTTTTGGAGCTCCAGGCTGGATTCAGGTGACGCTGAGGGCACATCAGGCTGGAAACTTTAGAAAAGGCAAGCTACTGCTGCCAGGGAAGGTGCATTCAGAAGAAAGCTGTTTGCAACTGGTCTGTATGTTTAGCATGTGTAGCCACAGCAGAGATTGTCTCCCAGATACCTTCTGGGGTAGCTTCATGATTGAACAAAACCAGTGCTTTGAATGTTGGCCCCAGCCTTCTCCTTGCCCTTTAATCGGGGTGCTACAGAGAAGAAAAAACCCTAGCACTTTTGGGGGAAATAAATTTCTGTTCTATAAAAATTGTATCCCACATCATTGTGTCCTTTTCCTTTTCCACACTGCAGTATTTAGGCTTGCGACCAAGTGAGGATGATGTGATCAAACGTTGGTATCGAACTAGTTCCTGATCTTGGAGCTCTCCAGTGTAACTTCTCCAATCTTGAAGCAGAACAGAGGGGTAGAAGTGAGGCTGGTGTAGAGCAAAGAGCCTCGGAGGCGTTGAATGTACAGGTAAATGGATGTGAGGGGTTTGGGTGCTGTGCTGTTGCTGGTAGGAATGTGGTTTTACTCGAGGAGGGACTGAAGATTTGAGTGTTGGATGGGTTATGAACACCAGAAATGTAAATGGGTTGTCCTGAATCATTCTATAATCCACATTGCACATAATCGGATGGTAGAAAACCTCAATGTTTTCAATAAGTATCTGTGTTTAAAAGAGTGTTTCTGTTTCTAGAGAAGTCCCCAGGGACATGAAGTATGTCTTTATTTCATTATTTCTCATCGTATCTATAACTTGTGGATAAAAACTATGATATCACTCCTGAAGCCTATTTTATAGTGCAACTTGACAGGGTGACATAGCATCGTCTTGGTGATTTTTCTGAGCGTCTTCTGTGCACAAGGCTATAAGAGAAGCCAGAAGTTTGTGCCCAGTATGGCTTATCTTATCTAAATAGCCTTTGCTATCAAGGGATATTTTTGTTCTGAAATGATTACTACTTTTCCATATTTTCAGTGATATATCAAGAGATGCATTTACTGTAGGAACAGACTGGGTAAAACTGGCTTCGTGCAGCTTTCTGCTGTGAAGAATGCTAGAAAATTGTCATGAGAGAAAATAACTTTTGTAAGCAAGACCACTAAGAGGCCTCTTCAGTTATTTCCCTTGAAATTTTGTAATCCAGGATGGTTTCAGTGAAGTTCTGTGTTTGTCCCAAAACAGTTATTTTTGATGCAAAATAAGTGTCCCTGCCTTAATTCCTTGTTCCAACAGGGAAGAAAGACAAATTTATGAGTAACCTTCCCATATCAGTAGAGTCAGCCCTAGGGAAAATATATTCAGGCAGTTTCTTGAGAGCCTTGATCTAGTTGGTTTGCAAAATCCTGCCAGATAAACGGTTACTTGGTAGCGTGTGGCCTAATGTAATATTCACATGTGCACATTCAGTTAATGACTATTTTGCTGGAACAGAGGTGCAAAAAAAGTGGAAAAAATTAAGTCTGAGAACCAGCAATTCTGGCACTTCTGCTCTTTGCGTGAAAAGGGTGTAGCAAATAGACGTCACTTCCCTGGGGTTTTTCATTGGGTAATAAAACTAATTAAAACATCTTACGATAGCTATTTCCAGATTTTGTCTTGTATTCTTAATTTCCTTGAAATTGCTTTCTCTAGTCCTTCTTAGAAAAAAACCCTCATATTTATCCTTAAATGCCTATTTTATTTTACAATAATGGTAGAACAACAATATGTTGTTAAAAAAAATTTTCTGACAATCAGTTTGACTTGATTAAATTAGTGGAAAGTGGAAAACCCAACATTAGTATCAGTGTTTCCCATCTGTGAGACTTTAGGCACAAAACCTGCTGCATGGCTGACTCTGGATGCACTTCTGCAAATGAAACAGATCCTTCTGTCTCATTTTCAACCCATACTTAATTTAAAAAAAAGACTTGCCACAGTCTTTGAACTTAGGGATATTAAGACATGAGTTGCATTGGGTTATCATATAAGAATATTTCTAAGGATCTGTGTAGTTCTTGTTTAAACCAATGCAACATCCAGCCTTCATTGGAAGGCATTAATAGTACTGTCTTTGCTCCCTTACTACTAGTTTAATAAAGAAAGACACAGATTAAGGGGGGATAGCATGGGAAATGGGCCATTAACTGCAATAAAGTGCCAGTAATGTAAAGAGACATATTACTAATGACAATGGCAATGTCACTGATGATGAAAAATGCGACTTATAAACTTCATAGAAGTTCTTTTTTTCCCAGGAATTGCTGTTAATTGCCCTTCCTCTGGTCTCCATTTACAGCTTTCTTTCTCACTTCTTTTTCAGACCGGGTTACACCATTGGAAATGAGCACAAAGTAACTAAACCTAAAATAGAATAAAAATATCAGCAAGTGTGGTGAATCATCTGGTGTGTACTGCAAGCATATTGTCCACAGGTAAGATTAAACCCATTAATAAAAAGCTTTCCTGAGAAAACGTTAATGGCTTACAGATAAAAACCTCAAGAATTCTGTATGAAGTCAATTAATGTTTAGATGGAATATAAATCACTGCACAAGTGGAACTTCACAGCAGTCTGTTTTGTAAATGGGTACCTGAAAATTTATGATTTTACTGATGGAGAGGGATGGCACAAAGTCTGTGCAGCAGTTAAAGCCACAGATAAAGGCGAATTCTGCCCATGGAAATGTATTGTCTAAATTCATAGCTTAAACCCTCGCTCTTTGCACTAAGAGGGAAAGTACCCACATATCACCTATTTATGGTTTATACAGCAAGGTTTAGCTAACGTTGCTCTTCTATGAAGGGAAGTGCAGTAGCAAAATAAAAACTAATGAAAAATATAATTACAAAGAATTACATACTAAAAGGCTGTTTGTGCTTTTTATTACTGTGTTCGTTGTTAATGTTCTGCTTCAATAAATATTCGGTTATTTATATATTAGCATTCCATTAGTGAAAAATGAATCTCCACTTATAGGAAACTGTTGCTAAGAATATTATGGCTATGCTTCTTGAAATGCTTCCAGAATTGACTGTGAAGTTTCTCTTGCTGAGATCCAAGCGAAGAGGGCTGTGTGCCGTAGGGCTGAGCACTGCCAGAATGCTGTGGAGCAACATTTGGGAGGGAGCAATGCCAAAAATGGGGTGAATATCTTAACTTGGCTGGTTAAAAATCTGTAGTAAACTTACAGTAAGCTTGATCCCCATCTGCAGACGCAAGGGTTTCCCCCAGCGTGTTATTTCACCATTTTTCACAACTTTCAAGCAAACCTTGAAACATAGTGAGCATTCATGCAGCTTCAGGTAATCTTGCTGCGTCACTATGAACAGAAATAAAGGTAAAAATAGCCCTTTTCCAGGTAGGTTATAATCTGAATCACTTGAGAGCAACACAGAAGTCTTCCTTTCAGCTGCAACCCAGGGAACACGTCTGTCCCTATGGACCTCTGGGAAGATGGCAAAGCAAAGAGTTCACTGGTGGTAACTCCTGATCTGTTCTTGACAATGTGTATTGTGAATGTTTCTTCACTGACATTCCTTTGGAGCTTTTCCTTCCCTCAGTTATTGCCTTAGGCCTGACCTTGCTGCAGGTATGCAAGGTGAATAGCTTTCCCTGCCTGTTACTGGTCTCTGTCTAGAGGGATTGTTAACCCGTTAACCACTATCCTCAGGTTATATGGTTAGATGACCAGTCTCAATCTGTCCATCTGGAGTGTAATTGGGTAATTAGTAGCGTTAGAAAAAAGAAAAGTATCACTTAGATGCTAATGCTGTAACAGTAAACTTTCAGTAGTATTTTCTCGTGCACTGGAAGTTGAACAGAAATTTGCTTCACAAGTAGTTTTCGTATATTTTCTTTTTTGAATAATAGCTTCACATTTCGACTCTCGGTGAAATCAGTGTGTTCATTAATCTGGGACAAAGCTGAGAGAAGGAAGGTACGAGAACATCTTCATTTAGTTCTTGCAAGGTTCCTAACAGAGCCTTACTTTCAGTCCCTGGAAGAATATTAATTGACATGGATTTGGGAATATTGGTGGAACAATAAGACTGAAAAGAAGAAAAAACCCTCATATAAATTGATCCTCCAGAGCTATTATAAAAACAATTGATTTTATGACATTAGATCTGTATCTTCCCTGAGTGTTTTTGCCTTTTTCTGTAGCTGGACTTATGTTAAAACTGCATTTTGAATGCACATGTAGGAAACTGAGGGTACCATAATATATTTCCTTAACTTAAAATGTAGTCAGGGTGGGATTTTTGACTTGCTAAATGCTTGGATGGTCCAGGGAACCTCCTACCAGTTAAATATGACAGGTTCAAGATGCCTGCCTTGCAAGTTGTCTGAAAAGGGTGGAGAAGGGCATGGAGAAGATAGACCTCATTTCTGTACAAAATGAGAACGTAAATGAAGTAACGGCTTCGCTCATTCACCGTTTGGTTGTGGGTTGAGACAATATCTGAAGCTTCAAAACTCAGTGGGCGAAAAGCAGAAGGCAGCATTCAGCTGGGTTCAGTAGCAGCATCCACAGAGATGCTGGGTTGTGTTTGAATGGTGTAGAAAAGGCTGGTGATGCTGCTGTGAAGATGCTGCTTCAGAGTTGTGTGCTCCATGTAACTAGAGCCGATGGTGGGAAAGGCTGCCTTTGAGAGGGGCTCTTAATCCCAAAGATATGGCAGCAATCAAAACGTTTTGGGCAAAGAAGTGTGATCACATTTGTGATTTGTGATCACTATTGTGTTAATTTAAGTAGTGGTTGAAAGCCCAAAAGTAGGTGTGGAGGCAGTTACATACACCCATCATTGAAATACAGGCAAGATTGTCTTGGAAGCGATAATGCAAAAAACCTCTAATGCAGGCGGAGTTCTTAATGAGTTTTTCTAAAGGACAGAATTCAAGGGCATCACAAAGATCTATCATTTCATATGAGTAAGCACAGTAATTGTTTTGCCACTGCAGCCAGTCTGTGTATTCTTAGATTAATTAATTTTTATTGAAAAAGGAAACTTTAAATAATTGCGATAGATTTTCACTAAAACAAATATTTATTTGGCAAAAATCAACACATTTTAATTTGTGCTGCTGCATTGTGCTCACGTGTCATGTACACAGACATGTGCTTTGGGCTGGTGTTGGAGGAACACGAAGAAATAAAACATCTCTTTCATTGGAGCATCCTTTCTCCTTAATCTTTTTTAATGCCTCTACCTCAGTTGTTCCCTCTTTTCAGGCTAATTGCTTTTCTCTTCCAATAGGATTTTACAAGCCCTTTTCTTAAGTTCTTTGTAACTGTTCTCTGGCTTCATTTCACATCCAAAATATCTTTGAAGCATAATTAGAAAATTTCTCATACTTTTGCTTAGTGTGCCAGTTCAGAGCAGTTTTCAGTGCAGTCCTACTTAGCACAGAGTTTAGACCAAATTGTTTTCTTGAATAGTTTTAGGTGAAGACTGAGCCTGTGACTATTACAGTACGTTGTGCTGATGCTGTTGGTCAGTCCTAACAACACTGTCTATTCTTGTTGTTTTAGTCCTAATCTCTGCCTTGCCTCAAGTGCCAAAGCTCAATCATCTGTCAAAGAGCTAACTGGTTAGGATTACTAAAGCAGTAAAAGAGGGTGGTAATGCTGTATCACTGTTGTTCTGATGTATAAATGCCAAATTTTGAAAAAAGCATTTATATTATGGTCCCTCAATTTCAATATGAAAAATACATGAATATTATTCCATGAGTGTGTTACGATAATAGTGGTAACTGAATTGATGGTAATTATGTGCAATGAGGATGCTTCCTTGGGTTTTAAGCAAGATTAAGCTGAAGATGCCTAAAACAACTAATTACGGATAAGTTAGTGTCACTTAATAATAATCTACTCTTCTGTGATAGAACAACAACTCGTTATCTGCCTTAAACACTTGTGTTTTACTGAGGAGGCAGGTAGCAAATTTATCCCTGAAATATATGTTCCTCTTCTGTTCTCTTATGTTTCAAATTGAGTAACAGTCTTCTCCCTTCATCCTACAGAAGGGAAGAACTGTGTGTTGGTTAAGGCGAGAGAATGTGAGACGAGAACCATGTTCTTTGGGTTTTGAGGGAACTCTTTGGGTTGTCTGTCTACAGACATAGTCAATTTGTTCAGTTCTGTGGGCTCAGCTGTGATTTGTCAGAAAGGAAAGGATGATGCTGCTGGAGGAAATACCAGAAAACTGTTGTGGCTCAGGAATGCAATTCATGTCTTGGTTTGTCTTTGGATGCACGAGGAAGCATTGCTCAGAAGCTTGTTCTATGTCCTCTGTTCCTAATGTGAAGCTGGGTCTGTGTCTGTACCCTGGCATTACTAGAGTAGCTGGCAACGTGGAAGAGAAAGAAAAACCCTAGACTCTTCACCTCTGTGCCTTTTCAGAGGGCAAAATGTGACTATCTCTGGGAGGTTTCTTTGTCTCTGAGTAATACAGAATCCAGTAGCAAGTGTCTTAGTCTTATGGGAGTGGGAAGGTGTTTCTAGCACCAGGTATACAAAGTCGTGGGTTCCAGCCAAAGCTATTGCTGGGTGTCTCTGATCAAGAACAGTATATACCTGGTGCACTTTTCATTCAGTGTTAAACTCTGTTGGTGTGAAGTTTCTCTTGAACTTGAAAACCTGTCCTCTGCAAGTGCCAGGTGTAGAGAAATGCAGAGTTTAAGGTTTTATAAGCAGAGAGTGGAAAACAGTTGCTTAAAGTGATTCCGATGAATAATTTAAGGGATCTTGTCACTTGATACTGTTGCAGACAATTGTCTTAATCCCTAGAGGTTGGTGACTTTCTTCACAAAAGCTTTTGAGTTCCAATCTTGAGTCTCTCATTCTGTATTCCTGCCCCCTTTCTCTAGAGCAATGTTTTTATCTCCTTCCGAAAGGAGCCCGTAGGCAATTCTGTGTGTTGTCTTCAGCCTTCAATGTGCCAAAGCCTGGGGAAGGACAGACTGCTTTAATATCAGCTGCTACAGCATTTGCTAGTACTCTGCTGTGGGCAGTTGATGTGAAAGCTGGGTTATGGGAGCAGTCTTGGTGTTTAGATTATGTAGTTTATGCTCTCAGTGTGTATTTGGCAATTTGCAGTACTTGGTGTAGATGTAAGTGAACAGAAGTGAGCGAATTCTTCCATAAACCGTAGGAATACACTCTAATCACTTTATTTTTAATGATTTATAAATTAAATACAAGGGAAACATAACACTTGTGGAAGAGAGATGGTGACTGGTTTGGTTTTGTTTAGTACTTTATACCAGAAAACATGAGACAGCATGTTACAGTAAATATTATGGATTACAGTAAACCAATTTAATTTCCATGAGTCTCAGACTTCTGGTGCAGATGTTTAATGAAGTGAGCTGATTCCCCACTGGCTTTGCATTACCACTTTGAGTAATTTTCCTAACTTGCAGTGTTTTGTACAATCTCTTCAAATGAAGAATAGCAGCTGCCTTGTCTTGAGTTTTTCCTGTGTAGTATTCTGAGGAAATAATGTTTTAGTTCGTACAAAACAAGTTCATAATAATGTAGTGAGGGAGAAACCTGAAAACCAGCATCAGTGCTATTAATGAGGTGAAAACATCCTGCTTGAAAGTTTTCAGTATATAAAAAAAAAAGCCAAACAAATGTATTCTTAAACTACAGTTGAATTTTTGTGGGGTAATGATACCTTTTTTTAAGAAGATTTTCATGGACTGCATTTACTTCATATGTCGTGACTAAAGATTTCACATTTAGGAGCAGAAGTACATTTCAGAATTTTATGATCCAAACAAAGTATTTAAGTAGTTATTACTGTAACTAACCACTGTTAATATTTTGTAGTAATGTTAATATAATACAAAAACCATTTGTGGAGTTGATGCTAAGAGGGGGAAAAGAGTAATTCCAATGAAACTGGAATGAAGGGACAAAAGACCTTCTGTATGATCGAATAAAACCAGGAGTACTTATAATAGCAGTACTTACACACCCTTGGCTGGGTAGGCTGTGGGCAGAATCTGTGGGGTGGGACTGTGCAGGCAGTCAGAGCTATTGCTTGCGTGTGTAGGTGCAGAGAGGGTGGCAGGAGATGAGCTTCCCTTATGGCTGTGACCCATCAGCATCTGGAGATGCTGCCTGTAGGAGTGGTCCCTGTTGCTTGGCGGTGCAGGTGGGTACAACCCACCTTGTTGCTTCAGGTGGGTGGGCCCTGCACTTCAAGAGAGATGTTGAGGTGTTGGAGCGAGTCCAGAGGAGGGCGACCAAGCTGGGGAAGGGTCTGGAGGGTCTGACCTCCGAGGAACGACTGAGGGAGCTGGGGGTGTTTAGCCTGGAGAAGAGGAGGCTCAGAGGTGACCTTAGTGCAGTCTACAACTACCTGAAGGGAGGTTGTAGCGCAGTGGGAGTCGGCCTCTTCTCCCAGGCAACTAGCGCTAGGACAAGAGGACACAGCCTCAAGCTTGACCAGGGGAGGTTCAGGTTGGACATTAGGAAGCATTTCTCCTCAGAAAGGGTTATTAGACATTGGAAGGGGCTGCCCAGGGAGGTGGGGGAGTCACCATCTCTGGAGGTGTTTAAGAAAAGCCTGGACATGGCACTTAGTGCCCTGGTCTAGTTGCCATGGTGGTGTCAGGGCAATGGTTGGACTCGATGATCCCAGAGGTCTCTTCCAACCTGGTTGAATCTGTGATTCTGTGACCACCCTGAATAAAATGATGCTCTGGTTCCGCTGTTAGGAGTGTTAAATAACTCAAAGGATCAAGAGATACGCTATGAAAAAGACACTGCTGGAGCTCATGGCCTTGCTTGTAGAACAGTGTACCACTTGCTGTGACTTACCTTACACCACTCTTAAAGGTGTTTGTTGCATATTGGATGAACTCCTTCATCCTTAGCAGCTTCATTGAGTGGGAGAGAGCGCAAGCAGCACTGCCCATGGTGTTAAAGGTGCTTTTAGCAGATGAAAAAAATACCTGAGATAAAGTATGAAAGGCTGAAAATAGGAAAATAAAGGACTGGACAACATGCGTGAAGAAAACAATGTCTCTAAGTATCTATTTGAGAGAGGTTGCTGCAATTCCCATCCCCCAGAAAATTCCCTCTGTCGGATATCTCGGTGTCTGTTCTTCCACAGCTCTGTGGTCTGTTTGTATTCCATAAGGTTTTTGTGGCTGGTAGATGTTACATACTTAGATCTTTCCAAAAAAATGGTAGTCTGTATATTTTTTTTACCCAATGTTTATGTGAGTCCATCATTTTCTCAATACCTGACTTGCACCTGAGAAAATTGCTAAAGTTTGCACAAGGTGGAATTTACCTCTTACCACTTGAACTCTTGCAAGAAAATGGTATGATGTGCTACAATCCTTTTGGTCCCACCTCCTGATTTTTCATTTTACTCACATATTTAAAAACCAGGAAATATGACTTGCAAGATGACATTCTTGCAAGGCTACCAATGAAATGAAATTGGCTTTCTTCGTTGAAGTTGAATGATTAAAAAATGAGGGAACTTCCAGTGGTATAAATGTCTTCTGTTTGGGAAAGTTGAAGCTCATGTAACCTGTATTTTTAGAGCTATATTATTACCTGCAGAAAAACCCACAAATCTGATGTCTTCTGGGGAGACAACTCCTGAAATGAGTTAAGTCAGGAGAAACCAGTGATTCATGGGGAAATCCTTCCTGCAAAGCAATTGGACAAATTCAGAAACCGTTTTGGATAAAATCCAAGCTATTTTTGGCTGAAAAATACAGTCTTTAGGTGCAGAAGCATATAAAAATTTGCTTAATTGTGTTTCAAGTGCTTTGTAAGAGACCTTAGTATCCTTTGAGGAGAATGAGGCTTTAGCAGGGTGTGAGCAGCTAAAACTCGGCTTCTGTGAGCTGCGGAACTGGCAAGGCATCACCTGCAATCCTTTTCCCCCATGAGATCAGATGTGGTCTGACGTTAAGGTGGGTAGTTCTGCTCCTCTAAGGCAAATACACCAATATCTTTAGGTTGAAGGCTAAACCCTAATAAATCTGCAAAAGAATTTCTTGCTCCGATCATCTGCTGCTACATCAAATGTAAGATGATGATCTCAAACTTCTCTGAACAATATTAATTCACTATTGGCATATGTAAACACAGTAATATACTCTAATCTCTGTTTCCACAGTGTACCTTTCATCCTGTGACCAATCCCCATACCCACCTCTTCTGTTTGGAGTTAATTTAATAATATGTTAAAGTGAAATTGTTTTGGAAGTCACCCTTTCACTCTGTTCATCGTTTTCTTCTATCTTATTTTCCAGTAACAAAATAACTGCGTCACAGTTTAAGGCTGGGCTGGCTGTTAAACTTAGCTGAAAGTAAAAATCACAGAAAGGAAAATTGGTCTGTTTTAGGCCAAACCAGGACAAACTGTTTGTCGGCCATATTCGGATAAAAAACCTGTTTCCAATAAAGTTATGTTCCTTGTAGTGAATCATCTTGAAAATAAGGAACTCAAGGGCCAAAAGAAAAATTAAATGCTAGCCTGGAGTCTAGGTGAAATAGTCGTGTGCTGATTCCAGCAGCAAATCGGTGCTTTTGGAACTAAGTTTCAAGTAACTAGGTAGTTCGTTAAGGTGCTCAAGTCATCTTGGCTTAAAATATTTGATCTCCAAAACGAAATGATACTTCTCTTAATTTCACTGTCACTGAGAATATTTGATCACAGTGCTTGAAGTGTGTGATTTTGAAGCTGGCATGCCTCTCCTCAGTTACTCTCCCTCTGAACTTTCTAACTGTTCACTCCTACTACTCAGTTTAAGTTATTTTAGTGTGTGTTCATTGGTATCTGTTTAAATGCAGCTTTATTGTAGAGCTCTGAACATATTTCTTGTAGTCAGTGTCTAAGAGTCATCTTAAACATTAAATTATTTTTGGTGTACCATTGAAAAAGAGAAGGGCATGAACATAAATTTCAGTGGGTTGGTTCTAATTTTGCTCCACAAAAATAAACGGCCTGTTTTGAAATCGGTGACTTTGCTGTGATGTTGCAGACACAAAGATATTTTCTGGTTTAACCTAATCCCCGTTGGAAAATACAGGCTCTGCAAGAGGCACGGGAAGGGGACGCGGATCAGACGTGACAACAGATGCTGTTGCTGTCCCCAGCTGTTTGCTCCATTGCTTTGATGGATGTTTCTGTCCCCCGGGCAGGAATCTCTGCTCAACCCATGAATTAGGTCCCGAAGGGCAGCAGTTTTCAGTCTGGCGTAGTACAGTAGCTAACTTCTACTTCAGTTGGCCTTACTCCAGAGGGCTAAATGCATAATACGAAGTGATGCGAGAGTGACTGTGTAAGCAGATCAGATGTGGTGTCTCTGGGACAGCAACATCTGGCACAGAGATGGGCCATGCAGGGGGGGCAGCCGCAATCTCAGCGCTCCACTTCTAGGCTGTTGCTGCAAGTTTCTCGGAGTGTATAAATGATTGTGAAGCAACTGAAGAGATTACAGTTAATTGCTTCAGAGCTAAAACCCACTGGTATAACTATTTCTGTGTGATTTATGAAGAAAGGCAGAACAGGACAGCCTTTGTCTGAAACAGTAATAAACTCTTTCTTTCTATTGGAAGACAGGCCAGCACCTGGAACTTGTGCAGCCCACAAGATTTTAAGCTTTCTTAACAAAAATCCACAACTTCTTTACAGCTGTGTAACTATTGATAACAAAATACATTATGACTTGGCATGTATGAAATCTCTTTGTAATCCTACAAGTTAACCTGGTTAACTAACTGCCTGAAGTTGCCAAAAATGACTGGAAATTGAAGAGACGCTTTCTTCAAACACTTTTATGTGTACCTTTTGATCTCCATATACAAAAATATGTCAATGTCGCATGTAATTATGAGTTCATACATATCTGTAAAGGAGGATCAAGTGGAGCATGAGGATACACCGCAAACAGGGCATAATCTTCTGAAACTTGTTGGAATGACCCTGAACATGCCTAGAATGTTTTACTTCATGTCAGGGAGTAGAATTGCAATGCAGGAGAAAAGGGGGCTGGCAGCTGCTGTTGGTCTTACCCCTTATGCTTTCTCAAATTTAGAAGGTTCCCCAGTGGAAGAAGCACGAGGAGGTGCTGTGCTCTGATGTCCTGTGGGACAGGGTCAGAAAAGCGATGAGCGTGTGCTGAACTCCTGCCCTGAATACAGTTGAAACTAGTCATGTGCTCTACTGACTTTTGCTTTAGACCTGAAGTGGATTTTTTAAAAATAATATGAATGACATGGTAATTATAACACATGTAATGTTTTCCAAGTAGGATTTATCATGCTTTCATATCGGTCACCTCTTCAAGTAAAGCTTAGCCTTTCCCTTCTTATTTGTGTGCTCTTTCTTAACTAGATAGCATTCAAATAATCTTAAACACTTTTAATAGTTTTCTGGGATCCTAAGACTCAATGGGAAATAACAGTTAAGGTAAAAGCAGAGTATGAATTTATTTAGGTATTTTTCTTGTCTGGGAATGACTGATTAATTAGTTTGAGATAATTTCATTCACATTTGCTGCATTTTCTTTGTAATTTTTCTCATTAGCTTTTCTCAAAAGCGTGGGTAATTGTGCAAAATACATTTAGAATATAAATCAGAGCTATCAGAATAGTCTTACTCCTAATTGGTGAAGATGATTTAATGAATACTTATGCACTATTTTCTTTTATGTAAGCAAACCTGTATTACGCTTCTAGTGTTCTATGAAGCTTTAAAATTTTGAACACTTTAATTTCACTTGGCACACACAAAAAACCCTGTAACTTAACATTGGTTTTGTATGGAAATGAAACCTATAATTTATTTTGAAATACTTTATTGCAATTCACTGGAATGCTTTTAAGTGATTTGGTGAGCTCTGGAGGCCATGGTGGAGACTCCAGATGTCATCCTATGAATTCTGTGAAATTCATTTTAGCCCTAGCTGCTGCTAATAACCTTTCCATACACCATTAAACATAATTGTTCTATAGGTTTAGGACAGACCCAGCAGGCTCTTCTGCTGGTGTTGAAGCATCTCCTGTCTTCAGCCAGCCCCCGCTTAGGAGGGATGTTCTTCATGCTTCAGCAGCCATCTGCTGTGGATGGCTCGCAGGTCCATTAGATCCCAAAACTGATGGCGCCATGCTGCTGCTGTGACGGACCATGTGAGACTTCTTTAGAGCTGTCCCCTGCGGGCATCTGCAATAATGAATACTGTGGGCGACTAAAATTGTGGTGGCAGGGTCGGGAGGGGTATCCCTATGCCTGAAGCTGCCGTGTTAACTTGGAGCAGCGTGGGGTTGAATTCTTTTAGGAGGCGAATCTTAAATGATGAGACTTAAGTATGGTCTAGATATCATTGGGGCACTTCAGCTCTCAGAGCTGGGGCAGGGGGAGGAAGTGGAAAGCATTGCAACCTTGCAATTTGGAGAACAGATCTGCGAGCTGCTTGTTTCTTCTGCAGCCTTTACCAAGTTATGTGGCCTCTGTGTGTGTGAGGAACACAAAATGACAATTGGGTTGAAGCTGAAATCTAGCCATCACTGAAAGCCAAGTGCTGTATGAGTTCAGTTTTCTTCGTTAGGTTAAATTTGGAGTCACGCTTGCTCAGCCTTCAGTTTCCCAGGCTGACCTGGAAGGGCCAGATCTCCCCAGGTAGAAAATGTTCCCAACAAAATAAGCAAGCTTAAAGTGGAGGTCTGGGTGGCTGTGATTCTGCGAAACTGGAGCAGCGTGTGTGACAGAGACTGCAGTGCAGTATCTTGCTCTATGATAAAGGAAAATACAATGGGAAGAAGACTTAAGTGAAACATTGCTACATTTTTCAGCTGGTACAATATAGCATGTGAAGATTAAACAAATTTATACTACCTTTTAATGTCCTCGGATTCAAAAGATTCTACATCATAGGCCAAATTATTACACTGTGCCTGAATATATACTACATAGTAGTGTAATGGACTATAATATAAGGTTGTCTATACAACTTAATACTGGGCTAAAAATGGGAACACGGGCAGTAGTGGAGCATGTAACTTCCAGGTTGGTGTGTGGGTTTAAGATTAGAGTGTGGGCGTGAGATTAGAGATGTCTCAACCTTTCTGAGGTTCAAACTGTGCTGCATTAGAAACTGCACCTTGAAGGATTCAGTTGGGAAACTAAATTGTGTCAATTTAGACTCTTGCTTGGTTCTCACTGAGGCCAGAGTTCAACAGAGCACTGCAGTACTGGGGCAAAATAGTTTTCCTGACCTCACAAATTGTTTCTGGAACCGAAAGCAGGAAGAAGGCAGCAAAATGTAGGAAAGCCTGGATAGAAATAACAAAATAAAAATACTGTCAGGAAAAAAAAACCTTATGAAAGAACGAGATTGACCTAGGTCTGCTTGTATCTCTGGAGTATATTTAGTATGCAGGAAAGAGGTGTGTGGTGTTTAATCACTTGAAAATTTGGCAGATATGTTACTACTGTCTCTTTTCCATTGAAAGGAGCATCAGTTTTCTTAACTACACCACTAGTCTTTATCAACTCTGTTTCAGTTCTGTTTACTCCTATGTCATACTGGTTCTTATGTTTAAAGCAAAAACTTTGCTGTTGTTAGTGAATGTGCTTTGTTACAAACTGTGAAGGTGCAGAAGCTTCCTCCCAACAGAGCCACCTGTTTGTCTCCTGTACCTATGGGAAAGGTGCCCCCTCTGAACTGCGTACTTGAAATATGTGTAGTACACTAGAGCACAGATGCGTTACACAGAGGGGAGGTCAGTGTCACAGCGCTGGAAATCATCTACGCATCACCCAATAAATGAGACACTGAACAGCCGTGAGGCTTGGGTGCAGTCAAGTGTGTTGCTGTTCATGCCTCTTCTTGTTCAAATACTACAAACTCTACAAGTAAAATGTACTACACTCATCTCACTGAATGCACAGGAAAGGAATGTTTCTTTATAAAAAGAGCTTTTTTCACAACGGATAAACTTTGACTTTAAATGCTGGTCAAACTCGCAGTGAAACAAAGGTAGCTTTGTGGGCAAAATGAAGCAGAGAAATGCAAACCACCTGAGCTGGGCAAAACTGGCCTTGAGAACAAACTAGTAGTGCCCAGCATTCATAAAGGGTATCATGTAGTAAATCTGGATGTAACGTGGAGCTGCAATGTAGAAAGAACAAGATGTAAAAATGTTAACAAATGTATAGTTAAAAACAACTGCCCTGAGCTTGTCCCAAAGTGAGGAGGAAGAAACCTTCAGCATGAACATCTGATTCCTCCCAGTAAAGGACTGGTGATGGCAACAGCCCTCTAACCCCACCACCACCGGTATGAAACCCCTGGCTGAAGGACCCGGAGGAGCAGGGATGGTGAGCATAACACCAGCAAAGTAAAAAAATGTTTATATGCACACTTAAATTCTCTCGTTCTTTCTTCTGTGATAGTTACTTTATCAGTCTCATTATTAGTTGAAATTGAGACTAAGAATAAATTCTTGGAGTATATGTATTTTATATATAAATGAAAGACCTGTTTCCTATTTGCCCATAAAACAAGGTTTGAACATAATAAGGGTACGGCCACCTTTCTCAGGGGAGAAATCCCTCTAGATTTGGAAGCCTATTGAAATCTTTCCTTCATGCTCAGAAGGGATGCCAGGATGTGATCCTCTAATTCCATCTTAAAAAAAAAAAAAAAAACAAACCGAAAATCAGTTGAATAAGCAATCAGCAATCATGAATATTGTGCCAGAACTGCATATTGCGTGCAAGAGTGTAGAGATTGATTACTCAGTGCTTCTGCACAGAGGTATTTTGCAGGAAATCTGCATCACAATACATTGCTTCCTATTGGATTGGATTTAATAAACCAAACCAGAGGTTCAGCATTTTTTTTATAGATTCCACTTTCAGTGATGGTTAGATATATTTCTCTGCAAAAATAATGTTGTTCTGCAGCTGAGCAACAGAGAACATTCTTCCAGTTACTGCAACATCAGCAGTGCTTTGCCATCTATTTTTCTAGCATGTGTGTTGCAATGCTCCCTTTTATGAATCTGGCAGTGTGTCAGCAGCGTGGCTGAGAATAGCAGGGGTGGATGCATGAGCCATAAACCAAAAGTTAGACCCTCCTTGATTTAAGAGCACTGCTTGATACTTGGCTGGGTCAATGTCCTGGCATCAGGTACATCTGGAAGGGTATGACCTATGGAGAAGGGTCTGGAGGGTCTGACCCATGAGGAACGGCTGAGGGAGCTGGGGTTGTTTAGCCTGGAGAAGAGGAGGCTCAGAGGTGACCTTAGTGCAGTCTACAAGTACCTGAAGGGAGGTTGTAGCGGAGTGGGAGTCGGCCTCTTCTCCCAGGCAACTAGTGATAGGACAAGAGGACACAGCCTCAAGCTTTGCCAGGGGAGGTTCAGGTTGGACATTAGGAAGCATTTCTTCTCAGCAAGGGTCATTAGCCATTGGAATGGGCTGCCCAGGGAGGTGGTGGAGTCACCATCTCTGGAGGGGTTTAAGAAAAGCCTGGACATGGCACTTAGTGCCATGGTCTAGTTGACGTGGTGGTGTCAGGGCAATGGTTGGACTCGATGATCGCAGAGGGCTCTTCCAACCTGGTTGATTCTGTGATCAAGAGCAGCAGACATGCACACAGCTCCATAGCTGGCCTTGGGGGATGTGTTGGGATGATTGCTTTACATCTGGACTCTGAGTACCCAAAATATTAAGCCTGTTACGAATTCTGCAGCTGTGATCTGGTTCTATACAAAATGCGATGTTACAGTGATAGTAAAAACTACTTGGACCTCTCATAGCTCATGGCTCTGTTACACATGGAGAGAAAAATTAAAAGCACTATCACTGTACTGTGATTCAGGTCTTTGGTTTTAGCTGCATCCCTAGAGAAGGGCTATCAAATCTGATTATAAATCAGTTGCTGAATGACTGCATTTTTTTAGCTAGTTTACCTAAATTCGCTTGTCTGAAAAAAAAAATCAGTGCCTCTACATTGTATTTTCTAACAGTTTTTAATCCTGAGAAGACATTAGCATTCTTTGTCGGGGGGAATATGTTCACTAGATATAGCCATATATCTCACAGTTTATTGTATTGATGCGTTTAATGAGCCGAAGTAAAATATACTAAGAAAAGTGCATAAAAAGAAACTCATAACATGTTAGATTTTTATATCTGCTAATATTTAATCTGCGCTTCATCTGACAAGTTCAAGAAAAGGCTCTGGTGATAGGGAACTGTAAAAAATGAATAGGTTATTCTGCACATGTATTCATCTTGCTTCTAATTGGGGAAACAATAACCTGCTCTACAGCTTAACCTGTCAACAACTTCTATAAAATATTTGTGACTGCCACTTGTATCCTCTTAAATATTAGTAAATCTGTCAGGAATTGTATCTGCAAGCAAAAAGGCAGGAAAGGAATTATAGAATAGCGTGTAGTACATCTTGTAAACAAATATAGCATTGCTTATGAGCTATTAAATATGTGGTACATGTGTATAATAGGTTATATATAACCCGTGCAGGAAAAGTAGGGTGAGTGATGTGGTAGTTGAAACATGTCGCTTTGGATCCGCAGCAAATTTAAAAGAGAAAAATAAACTTGTTAGCATTCAAGAAGAGTATGTGCATTCTATCTTCTAGCAAAGCAGTCTGGATTATATTATTTCTGAATGACATACAGCAGTAGTCTCTCTTCTGCTTTTGCAACTGCTGTGTTGCAGAATGAAACATGGAAAGCTTCATCATGTTTTTTACTTCTTAGGACTCCCCTGAGGCTGCTACGCTTGTATGCCAGTGGCCTCGGTTGCTTCAGGAATCCAGGTCAGGAGGAGCAGAGCTTCCCATGATAAAGTTTTTGCACAAAAGGGAATAGTTTAAGAAGGTAAACCTGAGTGCCTGCTAACACTGCTTCAAGCAGAAATGATATCAAGGTCACACGAATGGTTTTCTTGACCTTGCAGCTCCAGGCCAATGGCCACACTCAGCTCTAGGTGAATTGCTCTGTAAGCTGCCAGAATTGACCTTTAAGAAACATAGGTTACTTATTGGTCCAGGTAAGAAAGAAAAAAACACTGAAAACAAAATAAAACAAATGAACAAAAAAACCTGCAAAACCCTACACTTTTGGTCCTGTCCAAAAAGACTATGCTAGCTATGGAAGTGAGATGGTAGAACCACATAGAGTTCTTGTCTCCTTGGACACCAGGTTTTTGCCAGGTAGAGCTGTGAAATTTCTTGAAATTAGTGTAGTGACAAAGTACAAATGTTTGGCTCTATCAAAAGTCATCCAGGGATGCAAGTAATGGATCCTGTCCCGCACAGTTCCTCTGTTATGTTGCCAGCAAGGTGCTCTGCTAGTACTTCTGACAGCAGTGACATCGTACTCCTGTCTGGCAATGGTGCCCACTCTGGAGACACAGTTGTGTCGCTGTATTTCTGTAGGAAGAGCTAGATGGGAAGTCTGTTACCTGGAAAATGCCTGGTTAGTATTGAGCTGTAAGATGTTTCTGTTCTGGCAGTAGGACAGCACAGACAACATCAGTTGTCCAGAGGACAGAGGAGGGCGACCAAGCTGGTGAAGGGTCTGGAGGGTCTGACCTACGAGGAGTGGCTGAGGGAGCTGGGGTTGTTTAGCCTGGGGAAGAGGAGGCTCAGAGGTGACCTTAGTGCAGTCTACAACTACCTGAAGGGAGGTTGTAGTGAAGTGGGAGTCGGCCTCTTCTCCCAGGCAACCAGCGATAGGACAAGAGGACACAGCCTCAAGCTTGGCCAGGGGAGGGTCAGGTTGGACATTAGGAAGCATTTCTTCTCAGCAAGGGTCATTAGCCATTGGAAGGGGCTGCCCAGGGAGGTGGTGGAGTCACCATCTCTGGAGGTGTTGAAGAGAAGACTGGACATGGCACTTAGTGCCCTGGTCTAGTTGCCATGGTGGTGTCAGGGCAATGGTTGGACTCGATGATCCCAGAGGTCTCTTCCAACCTGGTTGATTCTGTGATTCTGTGTGATTCAGTGCATAGCTTTCTATTTGAGGTTTCCTCTTGCCTTGCCTGATGACCTTCTATCTGTCTGCCTGACCAGTGGCCTCTGGAGCTCAACAAGGATCAGTAGGAAATCTCAGGAACTTGCATGTTTGTCAGTGTGGTCCCAGTAGGAGTAAGGGGAGTGACCTGCAGAAAAAATACTTGAAATTATTTTTAAGTTTTCATAGTAGTTTGGCTTTTTTTTTTTTAAATGAACCATCTACATTATGCCACAACAGATAGTTAGGAGCACAGTAAATTGTATTATTAGCTTTGCTAGCTTTCTTCTCCTGAAGGTGAGTGCTCAACTTGGTTTTGTCAGATCAGACAACTTGCTCATTTTGGTTTGGCTTGCATTGATTTGTTAGAAACTGCACTGCTTCTTTGCCTACAGCAAAACACAGATGAACGCATCTACAGAAATTTCCTGTTGAGGCTTTTTCAGGTGTCCTTTAAGACTGTGACCTCAAGGATACGTGTAACCTTTTGGTGTGTCTACTTGCCTGATAACTTAAATAATGCAAGATAATTATCTCTAAAAAAATCAATTGGAAAAATGATTAAAGAGCTGTTTCTATCTACTGAATTTTGAGACAGAAGTATCAAAGCATTTATGTTTCAAACCTGCAATATTAAGGAATATCTAATCAGATCTTATTCTGTTTGGTCTTGTAACTATTAACTATTGAGAAACTTGGTTGTAGCGTTTTTTTGACACCAAGAAAATGTGGAAAATAATTGATTCTCTAATGAAAAATGCATTAAAATATAGGCCTTAGACCAAGCTGTGGTCGCAGTGTGGAACACTGCCAAATTCACTGGAGTGGTGTGGTATTCACGCTGATGGTAGCTTGTAAGGCACAGAACTAAGGGGATATTTTAAAATGAGGTTTAATGCTGCTTAAAATCTGCTTCATCTGATCGTGTAGCTGTTGAATTGACTTAAATGATTCATCTGGAAAAGCAACCAGCAAAACAGCTTGATGGAAGAGCGAAAGTAATTAACAATCAGTTAATTTGAGAATCCTTCTAATACTTAGTGTGCCATAATATACTCAAAATATCATGAGGAAAAAGGTATGAATCATGATGGCACTCAAAGTACAAGCCCTATTCAAAGTGGATCACACTTCATTTTTGGGAAAAATGTAATTTAACCATAGAAATATCTAACCATCAGGCTGTCAATCACTTCCAAATAGCAGAGGCACCACTGTTGAGAAGAGCATGTGCTTTGTACAGAAAGCTGTGCTAACAAAAGCAGGCGCTTAGGATAAATCCTGTCTCGTGGGAACTCTGGAGTTGAAATTCTTCATCGCTGTGGCTGCAGAGTAAAACTCCAAGGCTGCTGTGGAGGCTGAAGGCTGGATTATTACAGTGATTGTGTCTAGTGGCTAATTAAAGCTAGGAGAGGTAGATACCAAATGCTATATAAACTCGCAGTATTTGCTTGGGAAGTTTATAATCTCAAAAGATGGATTAACAACTTCAGATGTGGAAAGATCTGGTGCTAAAAGCGAATCATTTTAGGTCATGTGATCTTTAGGCACTTGTAATTATGATGAGGTTAGCAATTACTAGGAGATTGTTTTACATATTTGTCATTATATTATGAACTATATAGACCAGATACAATGATCACTTATAATTACTGATAAATTACCAGAAATATATATTTATCAAGAAGTAATACTGTTGTTTAAAGTAAATGCATCGCAGTCTTACACACAAGAACATACATAAGGATGTTACTTAGTTTGCGGAGTCAAGCACCAAAATTTAGGACATTATAAAATGATGATGGCTTAAGCAATAATTGCATCTCTTCTTTTGAAACCACGCTAAATGAGGTGGGGATTGTGTGTCAAAAATTAATGTGGTTATGCGGTTAAGGACTGTTTTATAGTGCGTGTTCATGGGGAGGAAGGAAAAGGATTTTTTTAAAAACAAAAGCACTTTGGATGTGAGAGGGAATTCCCAGCATGAAGAAAAGATGTCCTTTAAGATGATTCAAGGTGAAGTACCAACGAGCTGCTCCGAACTATGGAGGTGTAAAATGGTTATTTCTCAGGAGAGTCTGTTGAAATGAGAATTGTCATCCTATAACAAAAGGCAAGTGCACCAAAAGTAGTTCAGCCTTTTTTTCTGGGGTGTTGTAACATCACACGCATCTGGATTATGGTGGATTAATACAGTGGCTCGCAAGGAGCCACTATCAGTCTGAGAGTCTGGGCTGTCGTTGCTTCAGTCCTGCAAGTTGGTGTGAGTTGCTTCTGCTGCCAGAAGAAACACCCCTGTCCCCCATGGTCTCCATCCACTTGTTTGTGTCCAGATATCCATCCCCCTTTTACCAGCCATGAAAACTTCTGCTCTCTGGCAGTGAACAGGATTAATGTTGGATTTTTTATTACCTAACTGATGGGATCCCCAGCCTAGTTCATCACTTGGCACACACGTGCCAGTGTAATGAAGGAAGGATGGGAAGGACTTTTTCAGTCTTCCACTGAACTATGGCAAAATTATTTGTCACAGTGGTTTCAACTAATTTTTGCTGTGGGTTCATGAGACTTGTTTAACCTCATTGAAAGATCATAGCGTGTCATCTAAAAGGGCAAACGAAATTTTAATAAGTATGCCTAAAATGTCATGTGAGTTATTATATTGACTTGGTAGGAGGATTTTGGGGTGATGAGCAGTTTTGCTTGGTGTTTGACAAGGAGATGTTAGGAGGCAAGTGACCACAGAAGAAACAACAGAGAGGAAGAAATGTATGGAGACAAAGGTTTGGAGCTCTTCTGTGGCTTTAGCTTGGCTCTGGCACTGGCAAAATCATCAGCCTTCTCTGAGGTTGCTCTTTTTCTTGGCGTAGAAAGTATCTTGCATCACAAACATAGGATTGGGTTACAGGACTACCATAAAAAAAAATTAACTTTTAAAAATTAGTCTTCTTGGGGTTTATCACTGAATCATATTGAGGCATTGAGCTCCTGCCACTACCAGCAGTAGCTTTTGAAGAGTTGTCAGCAAAGGAAGCCACCTGTCTGCTCTATTTCTGTTTAATGACTGGTATATGAATCTGATCTTGTTAATTTGGCTCCTGCTCTGTGAGCACTGCTGACTTCCTAAACTGTGGTGCCTTTGTCCCACATTGCAGGAGAACTTCTAAAGCTTTTCAGATTAATAATTAAATTGGGTTTATTATTAACATTGGAATGTTGGCACAAAATTAGAATGACTTTCAAGTAAAACTTGGTCATCAAAACATGCTATTGAAGAAGGAAGTGACCATTTTAAGACGTGTAGGTGAATCAACAGACAAATCCTTTTAGTTTGCCTTCAGTTACGAATATCAAGATTGAAGGTACAACTCCAGTAGCTTGTGTTCAGTTTTAGGGAAGGAAGGGGCTTTTCATGTGTGTGCAAGTAAATGGAATTTCAGTTCCTGGTCTTTTAGAATATTTTATGGCTGTACTGTTCTACACGATGTAATCTTGGTGCAAGGTATGTGCTTGTTGGCATTGTCTTTACAAACTGCAGGGAGTCTCTTAATTAGATATTTGCAGTCTTAGCTATATTGTCAGATTTTCTCTGAAACTGCCAGAGAAGCAATACAGAATCACAGAATCAACCAGGCTGGAAGAGCCCTCTGGGATCATCGAGTCCAACCATTGCCCTGACACCACCATGCCAACTAGACCATGGCACTAAGGGCCATGTCCAGTCTTTTCTTAAACCCCTCCAGAGATGGTGACTCCACCACCTCCCTGGGCAGCCCCTTCCAATGGCTAATGACCCTTGCTGAGAAGAAATGCTTCCTAATGTCCAACCTGAACCTCCCCTGGCGAAGCTTGAGGCTGTGTCCTCTTGTCCTATTGCTGGTTGCCTGGGAGAAGAGGCCGACTCCCACTTCACTACAACCTCCCTTCAGGTAGTTGTAGACTGCACTAAGGTCATCTCTGAGCCTCCTCTTCTCCAGGCTAAACACCCCCAGCTCCCTCAGCCGTTCCTCATAGCTCAGACCCCCCAGACCCTTCACCACTTGGTCTTCCTCCTCTGCACTCGCTCCAACACCTCAACATCTTTCTTGAAGTGCGGGGCCCAGAACTGGACACAGGATTCAAGGTGCGGCCTCACCAGTGCCGAGTACAGAGGGACGATCACTTCCCCAGACCGGCTGGCTACACTATTCCTGATAGAGGCCAGGATGCCATTGGCCTTCTTGGCCACCTGGGCACACTGCTGGCTCATACTAGTTGTGAAAAGCCACAGTTCTTGTTTATGATAGCATTTTATCTGGATCAAATAGTTTTGTGATCTACATTTAGCTGTGGGGAAAAGAAAAAAGGTAGGAAACTATATAGTACTACTGAAACTTAGTCAAATGCAGTGCCCCAGATTTTAGAAGTTACTTCTGGGAATAATTCCAGTTGATAATTACCACTTAAAAATTTCTTTTAAGCCACTATGCTTAATTACCCATGTAAATATGTATGAGAATTTAAAAGTACCATATAGATGCAGTAAAAATGAAATGGGAGTGTGTTTGCTTGTAGATACAATAAAAATGATTTTGTTCTTTGTGTACACAGTGCTAAATAGAAATCTAAATAATGGCAAGAGCACTTGAATGACACTTCACAATGCTTTTCCTGCTCCTGGTTATTGTAGGTCCAGTGTCATGGTCAGGATGAGAAGCTGCAAAGCCCCTTCGCTTTCTGTTTTGTGGACATGTTTGTTTTGAGGCTGCTGAAAGAAGGTGGCTGAAGTGGTGGATGTATTTGGTGGCATCTTTTTCCTACTGGAAGTGGAGTGGCATAGGCAGGTGCATTTAAAAATGTGTGAGTACTGGAAACGAACTTTGTTTACTCAGAGAACATGAATTTTTGAATTGTATATGTGTTAGGTTTACTGTAGACGGAGTTCATTAACATGGGGCTGCAGCTCAGGTTGAAGCCTTCCTTGGTCAGATCTTCAAAGCAGTGAAAGGCAGAGGCCACTTGTGTGGATGTTGTGGTGGTGAGAGAGAAGGAAAAGTGTAAACGCACCTTGTCATCTGGTGTAACCAGGTCTCACACAGAATCACAGAATCAACCAGGTTGGAAGAGCCCTCTGCGATCATCGAGTCCAACCATTGCCCTGACACCACCATGTCAACTAGACCATGGCACTAAGTGCCATGTCCAGTCTTTTCTTAAACCCCTCCAGAGATGGTGACTCCACCACCTCCCTGGGCAGCCCCTTCCAATGGCTAATGACCCTTGCTGAGAAGAAATGCTTCCTAATGTCCAACCTGAACCTCCCCTGGCGAAGCTTGAGGTTGACCTCTCAATTGACCTATACCTCATAAATTATCTGGGCTTTCTGACCCAACTTTTCTATACTCTCTTTTGGTTCTCAGTGTTGCTCTTCCTATTTTACTGTGTTTTCCACCAGTAACTTGAGAGCAGTTTCTCCCTTGGCTTCTGACCACACCTCATTTGAGTTTTTGCTGAGATAAAGACCATCAAGTCCAGTATTCATGGGGACCTGAAGCAGGTTTACCTGGACCTCCAAGCTGCTATATGAATGTGTTTTGTGAGGTGTGTGTGGCTTTTTTTATTTCCTGGCAAAAGGTTAAAATAGATGGAGGAAAAGATGCTATTGAACTGGGTGCTCTGTGAGGCAAGACACCAGGCATAATGTGAAAGAGAATTGCCATGTTTAAGTAAGTTGCTTCTGAATAATTACAGCCTGTGTGTAAACAGGTAAAGATTTTATTGTAGCCTTGTCTTTACACTGGCATGTTTCTCTGGTACTTGTTTTCAACAGTTAGCGTCTTTAGCATCTTTCCTGTAGCTTTTATGTGTTGTAGATGGCAAATCATCCAGGTGAACTGAAATACTGTTGTAAGGGGGATAAATAAAGGATAATAAAGGATGAACCTCTGTGGAATAAAGCATTTGGCATGAACAGGGCTTGCACTATACTGATTCAAGCCTAAAGATTGCCCTCCAGTGCCACGTTAAAGTTGTCCAACTTTGACATGCGGTGTCACACTATCATCACTGCAACTGTCACCTGCCTGAGGCAAGGAGGAGCACTGGTCGGGTTTCCAAGAGGATTATCGTCATGGGAGGGTGAACCTTAGCATCTCTCAGTTCACATTCATCACTAAAAGGTCAACAAAAGTCTTAGTTTGAAAAAAATTTTAAGGCCTTTTAGTAGCTCCTCTGTTCCATCAATCCTTAGCAAAGAGGCTGAGCACAGAGACTTCTCTGGTGGGAGAAAGGCAAGGGAGCTGCTCCTGCAGCACAGCAGCAGCTGTGGTGTAGTCTCTGTAGCCTCTTCAGCTGGTATGTGAGAGGAGATTTTGGTTAAATTGAAACACCTAGGGTGAAGTAAGACTTATTCTGCTCCATTTCTAATCCCTCCAGCACCAGTTATTATCTCTGTGGCTTTTGTATGTAGGGCTTTTCAGAACTTTTTCTGCAGTCCGTGAGAGCTCATGTCCCACGTGAACCTGTCGCATCTCTTCCTTCACTTTGAACTGATGCTTGTTGGGCTATAAATATTCATGGCAGAAAGATTAGGGCACAGTTGAATGTTTGTTTGTCTTTTAATTAAAGAGCAAATTCCCCTTCCCCACATTCTTACTATAAAATTTCTCAAGCCTGGGAGAGCCTGTGTACTAATATTAACCATGCCAAGGGAGTGTTGCCATGGGAGTAGCTTATGACCTGGCTGTGTGGACTTATGCCTCTGTAGTTTTATTACTGTATGCTTGCCTGTAATTGAGTCTTTTAATGAAAACATTAATGTTTTTCCCCAGAATATTTTGAAATCCTCAGGCAGAAGGAAAAAGACCCCCAAGAAATCTTTGGCTGAAACTCATAACCAGAGAGGAGAAAGAGGTGATAGAGGCAGAATATGAGCAAAGTATCCAATAACCTTGCAGTCCTTTTGCAAAGTGGAAAACTAGGTAGCAATAAAGATTTGCAAGTCTGATAATATCTCCAGAGAACCTAATTTCTTTGCAATATTGTGGTTTTACCAAATCAAGGTCAGACGAGAACGAGATTAGCTACATGATTAATGTATATATTGGGCCTAATACAGCAGAGTCAGCAAGCCTACTGAGGACACTTTCATTACAGAGATCATGCAAATAATCAGTGATGTTGAACCACACAGTAGATTTGACTGAAACAATGAGGTTATTTCTAAAAAATTTGCTTTTCAGTCACTTCAACAGAACTTGCTTCATAAGAAACAGCAGCTTGAATGAAACAGAAGGGAAAAAAAAAATCTTAACAGTGCAATGAATGGACTAAAAACCCTTCAAAGTGTCCAGGAGTGAAATAACATTTAGTGAAACAAATGCACTGTTTTCAATTTTTTTCCACTGTAGAGCTTGTAGAAAGGCAATGTAGCAGGCATGCACAATCTGTGTGTGTGATGCAGCACTGTGCTGCACCATGAGTTACCCATCAGATGTTATTAGCTTTGCTGTGCATACCCAGCAGATCAGCTCTGTACGTCCGCTAGGTCTTGGACATCTGGAGCGGTCACGTTCTTGCTCTTTAACTGCAAAGGCTTGTAGAAAAAGTAAAATTAAATTTATTTATAAAATGCATCCTAAGAAAAATAACAGCAAGCTGTTCTAAGTTTGTTAAACTGCCTTGTGATGATTTTTTTCTTTAGATTAAAAACCAAAACCACAAGTAGTTGAGAGAATGTTTAAAATTAGGCTTGCATTTCTAGGTAACAATAACTTGGTGAAAGGGTATTGCTATGGAAGGAAGGAATAAAATGAAACTTGGGGGGGGTGGGTTACACTAAAATCTATATAAGAAAGGAACTCTGCCTGAAGGGGTCTCATGACATTGAGAACTCAAATTTATTGCCTCAGTGGGGCTGGGACATACTTGAGAAGAAATTGTGATGCCAGCTTCCTTTCTGAAAGGGAAAGGAATTCCCTGACTCCTTGCATCAACTCTGGTGATGCAGAAAAAGGTAAGCTGTCACTAAGGGCTGATCTGTTGCTAATGATGTCGTTGTCTACAAGCCAGATATACCTTGTACTGTACAAACAACCCCTGGAACAGCTATTTAAGTAGAACACTATTAATAACAAAAGAGCTGAGTTGTGGGAGTCTCTTGACTGCATAGTTTGTGTTTTGTGGAGGAAAACCACCAAAACAATCCCTTTAAAACAGTAAGAGAATCATTTAGTCATCCACTGACACCCCAACAGAACCCTGAACTTGCCAACTCAGACCATCTGCATTATTTTCTTTTTAAATGGTTTCTAAGAGGAAAATTACAGAAGTTGACAGAGCCATTATTAGCTAGTAGAGTTGGAAAAAGCCCTGCATTTGTAATGATCTTTGCAGTTGATTAGCCTGTGCATTGCACGATACAGTGCATGACTGCTTCTATGTAGTGTGGATTTAACTTTTGAGAAAGTCAAGGTAAATCTTGCTGCCATCTAGTTTTAAGTCAGCTGACTTGTATAACTGCAGTGGCAAAATTTACGCTTGGAATAATCAGCACAATTTTAACTTCTCAAAATACATTTAAAAATGAATGTGTTTGCAGTTGTAACCACCACCCCCTTGTCTATGTACTCTTTAGAGGGTGAAAATCTAATTGAGAACAGAGAAATGAAGAGAAAATGAGCAATTTTTCCTCCAATGAGGACATGAAATACAAGTTGAGTAGGGTAGGGGAAAAGTGCTTTGAGTAGAAGGGTGGCAGTCTGGTTAGGGAAGAGATCCAGGTGTTTAAGAAACTGTTGATGTGCCCTTATTTTCCCATTACCTATTCTCACCAGTTTTTGAAAGATAAATGCCTGTCCTGCTCATAGGTAGAATGAACTGTATTGTTTGTTTGTTTTTTTAAAAGAAAAAGCCCTTGGAGAATACTTCAGCATATTTTTTCCACTAGAACAAAGGAGCAGCTTGGCCAGATGAGATTTTTGTCCATCCAGCACTGTATTTTAAAAGGTTACTAGATGATGCCTGGGGAAAAAAATAGGTTAGCTAGGCAAGCTTTTAGTGAGGCTTCCTCAGAGAGGTCTGCCAGCTGTTAACAATTTGCAGTTCATGGACTCTTTGACCTAAATATATTTTGGTTTTGTATGTAATAGCCTGTTATTTCTTTTATAATTTTTTCCAGTCACTTTCAAACTAGTAGGAACTCTAATAGCCGGTGCCTAGAGGCCCACAGGTTACTTCAAAGACTGGTGTGAACCAAGAAAAATGGGATGTCTACACACTGCATATTTCAGCATCTTTGTAAGAAAAAGTGAGCAAGTGCATAAAGAGCCCATCATCCCAAGGGTGTGATGTTCTCCTCTTTCCTTACTGCCTCCCGTATGGGACAAGACCCCACCTGCTTCAGAACCGAGCTGTTTCTGATGAACTTAATTCAAGTACGATGTTTAGATTGTGACTTGAAAACAGCATTAAAGAGCATTTGGAAATTATTGGAATGATACTAACATAACAAAGCAGATCCAGTTAGTGGACAAGCTCATGAGAAAATCAGATGTTCTGTTGTTCTTTTGAGAAAAGCTGTTTAGGGATTGAAATATTAATATAACTTGTTTTATTAGTCCATTAAACAACTTCCTAGAAATCAACCTGCCATCCTTCTATTTCTGAAAGATACTATGACCTTATTGACAAAGCCAGGTAGAAAGAGAAGAAGTAGGTGCCTTCTCTTACCCAGAAGTAGGTGCCTTCTCTTACCCAGAAGTAGGTGCCTTCTCTTACCCAGAAGTAGGTGCCTTCTCTTACCCAGAAGTAGGTGCCTTCTCTTACCCAGAAGTAGGTGCCTTCTCTTACCCAGAAGTAGAAATAGATGGCTACAAGATCTGCATTGAGTTGAGAAAATCAAGACAAGCACCTGAAAAACTAAACTTGTGATTTAATTCACTTTTCCTTCCAGCACTGCTGAGAAACTCTCACCACTGAAAAGGTGGAAACAAACAGATAAAGAGCCCAGAAGTGGCTCATCAGAACACTACTTCTCTCTCTGCTGTTTCAGAAGTGGTGTCTTTTGTTGTGCTGTTTCTTCTCTCTCTTTTTGAATGTTGCTTTTCTAGAACAGGATTAAATTTTTAACAGTAGCAACAAGAGATTCAAACCTCTTCCACTAATGTATATTCTTCTTTGGCAAAGTAGCTGTTAATAACATCTTTAATATCTAGAAGCCTGTCAAGCAAGAGATTTTTAATATAAATTTTTTTTGTGGTGAAAGGGAAGGAGAAAAGGAATATTATTGAAGTACAGCTTCTGATTTATATTTTAAATATTCATCTGCTTCTACCTCTTCTGTGTATCTGTAGTAGATTCATACATATCTGTTTTAAGAAGTGTTTGCCATAGCACTAAATAGGCTTTGTATTTCAAATGGTGGGGCATTTTTAGTTGTTTGATGTGTGGTGTCTGTGTAAACACCATTGACTTATGGGTTAAATGTATAAAACTTGAGATTACTCTGCATGGATGTTCACTTCTGGTGACACCTTGCAAAAAAGAATTAACCCCAGTGCCCCTACCCCCATTTCTTAAAATATGAGAAAAATCTCAAAATTAAGAGAAACAATCAGCTTTGGACAGGAAAACTGCTGCACAGCAAAGCTACAAACGTAGGTTACTTGTTACCGATTTTTAAACAGAAGTTGTAGTTATTTTAGTTATACTTGGATCAGTCTGTACCTGTGATGTGTGAAACTTATGTTGGTCACCCGTTTGGATCCCAGAAGAAACACCTTTACAATGACAGCGTATGTTGTTTCCCCTGACTTTCCTCAGACCTCCTGACCTAATGACATAAATCACTAAGCAAAATGTGTTACTTGTGCATCCTTAATTGAATTCGGATTCTAGTTCATTGTCTTTGTCCTTATGATGTCCATTGGTCAAGTCTTAGTCATTGGAAAAGCGTTCTTTTTTTTTCTTGTGGCTTTTATGATCCTTGCTGGTAGCTACAGCTGGTGACACCAGGTTGACCACACCAGGGAAGCTCCTGAGAGGACATGGAGTTCTCACTAGTGACTGAAGTGAGGGTCCTAGGTGAAATGAGGCGAGATCTAGAATAGAAAATGGATCTATTATTCACTGAATGAGAAGATCACAGGCTACCTTTGTTTTCAGAACTAAATATCCTCAATATATTCTACGCACAACGCATCCACTCACACAAGCATTCAGTCTAAGTAAGCGAGCAAGCTAACAAATCTATAAATGATTAAGTGATTTCTGATGCTTTTTGAATAAGATGGAGGTTTGTATATTTTAAAATTTACTAGAAATATAATATTTAAGATCTCTGTGGAAGGAGTGAGAATTTGTCTCAAAGGTTGACCATGAGCCACAGGAATTTCTTTATATTTTAACATTCTGAGAATATGAAAATTGCATTTTTGTTGGTGTTTGGACTGTCAATACCAGCTCAATACCCATGATAACAACAAGCTATGCAGAAAGTTGTACTGCTGTTGTGAGATAATGTTGGCACAATAATTAACTCCATCAATCAAACTCAGAGCAGGATCCTCCAGAAAGAGGGAGGCAAGTCTGCAAAACCTGATAAATATTACTCAATAGACATTCTCAAACACCCTGCTAGAAGGGGTTGCTAAGAAAGTAGTCTGGTTAAAACCCATCTGTCTGGAGATGATTTTCCCCTGAAGCAAGTGCAGTGCAGCTCTGCTGTAGTAGGATGGACACATAAAAGTTAACTTTTTGTTAGTGAACTATAGCAATAATATTTAAGTACAGAAATTATAATAAATATCATACATGTAAATATATTAACACAATTAATTACCTATATAAATATCACACAAATTGTCAGAAATATCATATATAAATACCTGTTACAGGCACCTGTGCCTGCACACTTCCAAAGTGTTAGTGTATCCAGCATACAGGTGTACTCTGAAATGTTTGCTCATGTGGCAGCAATAATGGAAGTCAAGTTTTGCTTTTAAAGTTTTCTTTCCTACTATGCTCTTTCTGTTTTGCTTCCAGGGTTTCTGTATAGGTTTTCAATGAAGAACTGAACTGTGTTGTCATGAATGCTTTCACTTCTTTTTTTACCATTAAAAGTCAATGCACTTCTGAACAGTGCCATAGGCACTTGTTTAAATTAATGCTTGAAAAAGACTGCAGTCAAGCACTCTCCTAATTGGTACCTCAAAATAGAGTTTACGTCCACAATTCCAGGGATCTGAACAAGGGCTCAGTCCACCATGGTGGAAAACATTTGGCAGTCACAACCTGTCAATGCCTCTGGAAGCTGTCCCCTAACTGTCATCCAAAAGTTGTTCTTCTGGTGGGGCAGACCTATCTCAGCTGTGAAAGGATGGAGGAGCTTGGCTGCTGTCTCTTGTCAGCACTGGAGTGTCCTTCTGCTAGCATGTCTACGTCTCCTGCAGGCTCAGCATCCTATGGGTCATTCCAGCAAGACGTGACTTCTCACAAAACACAGGTCTGGCTCTTGTCTTGTGTGTGTGATGAGAGAAATGCCTGACACTTTGTATGTAATGGCTTATAGATTGCAGCAGTTACCCATGCAGGGAGAAGGAAAACTGATTTAAATGTCTCAGCAGAACTGAAAGCTGTATTTCTTACAGGGGTAGAAGGTGCTGATTTCAAAACACCCCCCTGAGACACTGTTGGCTTTGAATTTTCTTTTGACATGTTTAATGCTTTTTATGCACGTAGGAATGTATGTGCACAGGAATTTATGGCTTCAGGGATTGCTAACGTAGACTGAACATCTAGAACTAGGCAGGGCAGACCATAAATAGTGGTCTGGGTAAAGCCCGGAGCAACTTCATTGAGACCCTTTGAGTAGCAGGTTATGTTCTCCCCTAAGGTCCCTTCTAACCTGAACAAATTTATGGCAGAAGAAAAAAGGCACACACTCAATATCAAATCAAAACAGGATTGTAATTTAATATCTGCCTGTTTGGTCCCTCTGCATGTAGATTAGATCACCTTAGCAGCATCTGATACAGGCTGACTAAAGATTTACATTGGTAAATTGCACTAGTAAGAACTGGAAAAATCTACACTTTCTCCTAGGTGTATTTTCTGCTCTGCAGGGATGAGGTGATAACACACAGAACAGAGTTGCAATTATCCAGGGAGGTTGAGTTGCTTAGGTAAGTAGCTAAAAACAAGTTCTTCCTGTATGAGAAACTGCCTGTGTTGGCAGTAATGCTCCAAATACCCCAAGAATCTCCCGAGACCGATGGGGTTTGTGTGCCCCATGGACCCCTGTGCTTCCCAGCATGGTCGCCTCCCTCATCTGGAAGGTCCCTATTGCCTGAAGCGATTTAAAACTAGCTTGTGCATCTTTATAATCAACTGTAGTTGAGATGTATTCTGAGCTATAACTTCTCCTTCAATTGTTTGAAAACAGATGAGGAAGAAACCCTGAAGACCTTTTTAAGGAATCTTCAGCAGAGTTTTGCCCCCCGTGGGGTTCCATTAGAAGTGGATTACATTGTGCCCCTGGTAATCATTGAATAAATATGTTAAAAAGTGCTCGATCATTTTAGCAAGTACCCCCCTGTGGCTTCTGCAGGGCCTTGTTTGAATTTTACAAGATGTTCAACATTTTCTCTGCCTTATTGGTTTGACCTTTAAATATTATTTAAAAAGCGAATGTGATATCATCTGCAACTAGCAGATAAAGGCTTATGAGTAAAAGGACAATATTTTGTTGGAGGATTGCTCTAGTTAAGAATAGTGTGGCCTTTGAAGGTCTTGTGAAATAGCAATAAAATTAGTGTGTTTTCTAATAGAAAAAAAGTTAAAGGCTATAGTTTTTACCTCAACTTGGAAGTTTTCCCACCTGATCTGATTTTTTTTTGTTGTTTTCTATATCGTTAGTCACATGCTGGGCAGTATAAAGGTATGTTTATGACAGGACAGGGCACTTAGTGCCATGGTCTAGTTGCCATGGTGGTGTCAGGGCAATGGTTGGACCTGATGATCCCAGAGGGCTCTTCCAACCTGATTGAGTCTGTGAAGATAGCTGAGATGCAGGAATATAAAGAAAAATGTCATTTCACCTTTAATGTAAACTCACATGGAATTTAACACTACAGTTGTTAGGTGCATGTGAAGGATTTGCAGTTTCTTAGAGGTGTCTGGATAAGGAGGGCCATGAAGTAAAAGTGAAAGATTTCATTAATTTAAAAAAAAAAATAGTTATCTGGATAACATAATTATATACAAATATAACTTTTGTTATTTCATAATTATTTGGGGGTTTGGTGCATTTTTCAGATCGTTTCACATAAGGACTGTAGAACAGCAGTTTGCAGGCTGTGAATACTCTTGGGTACTGCTGTCCCCTGAGAGGAGGCCAGGAGTGTAGCTGTTGTGCATGTTCTAGGACTGGATGGCATCTCAGGCTCTTCTGTTTTGCCCATGAAATGTTTATGCTTTTGTTGCTGAAACACCCACCTTCACTGAACAGTTGCATATTGTTTTATTGAGGGGCTCAGAAAACATAATTTGGTGTTATGTGATGCGTCTCTTCCTCTGAGCAGACTTAAAACAACAAAGATGCACTGTTGAGGCTGAAATAAAAATATGTGAGTTTGTAATGGTATTAACTAAGCTATGTGCATTCTACAGAAAATAATACCTTTATATCATTTTGTGCAGGACCTTTTGAAGTGATTTGAAGAACCTATTTGATATACCATTGGTCAGTTCTGCTCTGTGTGTATTTTTCACGGGCATGTTTGTTTTTGCAGAGCTAGCCTTTCTGTCTGTAAGCCTTGAGCTGTGTTTGGCAAAGGAAGGATTTAAAAAGCTTTTTGCAGCAAAAGGGGACCTGAATGAGCCCTTTCTGCCAGCTGGGACTACAAATGCATCTGCTCGGTGTGGTGGTGTGGTCAGGCTCGACTGACTCTAATTACTCCATTAGGAAGACCAGTGAGACTCTGAAGAGAGCCTGTGAACAGTATTTCCCTCTGTGACCTTGACCCTAGGAGCAGAATGGCCAAAATAATTTTATGTGAAATGTAAGACTCTCTTAAACCTTGATAGTTTCATTATCCTCCATCAGCCTCTGGTATTTGAGAGGAAAAAGTGTAAGCAATAATAGAAAGCAATAAAAAGGATACCACTGATAATTACTATATTAAAGAAAAGTGGTTACTATTTGCTGCTTAAACTACAAGAATAACAAAGATTAGTTTAAACCACACAGTATTTAAAACCAAAGAACTTTAGAAAACTGTCCCCAGTCCCTGTGTTTTTCAATCCATTTTGTTCAGTTCGCTTAAAGGACAGCTGGTAGGAATTCACTTTGTGTTTAACCCTACGCTTAATCTCTTCCTCTTGGGTGGGAATTGAAACCCTTTTGTGCTGAAGTCAGTAAATGTTTGCCAGGTCCTAAATATAATAAACCTCATTTCTGATTGTATGAACATTTTAATTTGAAGAAAAAAGGATGGGGTAGTGAATGACACAAAGGATGGTTGAAAATCTTATAGCTAGCTCTCAGTTTGAGTAATAAAATGTCATTACCTTCCCTTGCCTCTTTCTTTTTTTGGTGTTTTTCCCACCAAAAAATTACCAACATGTCTAGGTATTACACAAACCTTTTGTGTGAATATCTTATTAAAAAGGACTTAATTTTATACTCCTCCAAATTGAAAACATTTTAGGGATGTTTCATTTTAACACTGAATTTCATTTCATATCTTTCCTGGAACTGGGACCGCAGAGAACTTTTTCACATTGCTGAAAAAAATACGAAGGCAAACTAAAATAATTCAAGACAGATAACTAATGATCTCCAGTGTCACAGCTTCAGTAGGTTTTTGCCGCTTTGGACATCAACACACACAGTGTGTTGCTGAAAACAAGACCTTGCTCTGGCTGCACATAAAATGATCTGAAAGGGATTAATGAATCTTCAAGTATTGCAGTGGGACTTGATGCAGAGCTCCTTCCCTTGCGGATGGTCAGATGAGGCTCTAATGATGAGAAACTTTTTCCTTCTGTGGCAGGACTGTGCCACATCCGTGCACCTGAGTGTGCCTTGTAGCTGTTGTGGATGTCAGTAAACACTCCCTTGTGAGAAATATCATTACAAAAGCTGTCCTTCTGTAAATAACAGGGCTATTTTAGTAGTTCAGCTGTTCAAGGGGTAGCTCAGCATTCCTGAAGCTATTTGGTGTTCTACAGAGAAGATCTTTTCTCTGTGAATCAAAGCATGTTGTTGTCTCTGGCATCAAAAGACCAAGTGACTTAAAAATCATTAGGACTTCATGATTTTGCATTTGCTCTTGCCCCAGTGTTTACATGATGCTATGCTGCTCTTAAAAATCAAAATCTCATTAGCGCTTAAACCCAGGAGAACTGATGTCTCTGCTTCCTCATAATCTGAATGGGATTCAGGCACTTGTCACTTTGAGTTGAGTTCCCCTGTTTCCAAGAACTCAACTGCGTTCTTCAAACCACTTTATCAGCAATTTTTCTTGCTCACAGTGCAACAGGTGGATGTGTTACCTTTACTCTTAACAGGAGCACTGTATAATTTATGTGATCTTAATAGCAAAAACTGTTATCAATGCTAAATACTTTAATTGACTTTCTTCTGGTTTACTTTGCTTTTTTGGTCTTCTAAGGAATATGTAAAACTTCACATGGAGGTGTTAGCTTCCTGGAGTTGTTTACAGATCAAAAAAAACTTTAAATGTTTCTTATTTTCAGCAGTAACTACTAGTTTGTCATTTTTACCCAGAGCTCAGAAACATCCTTACAGTGTCTCCTTTTCTACTTCTCACTACTTTCATCAGGTTGTCTGTCATGCTGGCATGAAGAGGTTTGAATTCTAGCATCTTTGATATTTAATGATTACTTTTTATGCATCATTAGAGAATACAGATTTGTATTTCTGATTTGGGATTAAACATACCCTCGGATCATGGTGGGACACATCATCGCTGCAATTTAGCCTTTGACACTTCCGTTGCAATGGAATTAGTACAAACCAGGAATTTAAGCCAATGAAGGATTCTAGGAAAAAGTAAATTGTCCTTTTTCCTCTTTGTATGTGATTCAAATTAAGATATTCCTTATGAAAACTAATAGCTGTCTTACAGCCACCAACTGCAATGATATAAAAAAAGCATGTTTAAGATCAAATCGGACTTTTTATATTCTGGCTCTCTAAAACCTCTTTCTCAAGCACTGAGCATATCCCATCTCCCTTTGGTTTGCTTTCCAGCTAGAACTTGCTATTTACCCTTTCCTAAATCTTGGCATTAGTAAAAACTACAAGTTAAACTACTTCTGTATAAAACTTCATACCCTCTGTTTGGTTATTGTTTCTGAGTATCATAGCTTATGACATCGTGAGGTTTATAAATTTATTGTTCTGGAGGAGGCTGTGGTGATTACACTGTCTTTGTGCTCTTTCATTTATTAAACCTTTCCCTTCCTTACTGCTTAAAGCTAATACAAAGTAACCTTGAAATTAAACTTTAGACTTGCTTTCCAGGCTTTTGGTGGCAGAGGTGATTTGAAAAATGACTCAAGACTTGCAAGAAATGGTCAAAGCGGGATTAATCCATTACTCAATTACAAAACCCTTTCACCCCAAAAGGAGATGTTATTATCATTGCTGTCATCCTTGGCCTTGTATGAATTGCTTGGTGGGTACTTAGTAAATCTTGTAGCTGTTACTGATACCTGTGAGTGTGAGATTACCAGTGCTTTGTTTAAAGCTGACGTGGCCAAGAGACCATTTCAGTGTTGTGATTGCTGTCAAGGATGAAGATGTAGTTGAAACGTATGCACGAAGAGCCCACTAGTTCTAGTTCATTGATGCTAGTTACTGTTTAATTATGTTTTTACTTATGAATGGCATAATGGAGTCTTCAGTGGGCTTGAGATGACCCAGAGCATAAATGGGTATTAGTCCCTCTCCTCCTCTGTTAGCTCCATCACATGTAGCATATTTCTGTGCAATTTATGGGTGCCTAATGGAGCATTTGCTTGGGCATGCTGTATGTTTTGGTATTGGGTCTGTCCCTGGAGTATATTTTCTCTAGGTAAAGCCATGACAGCCATCAGTGAGCTTGGATTGACCTGTAAAGGTTTTTAAAAAAGGGAATAGGAATTGTGACTATTAATTTATAATTTAATTCCCTATTTACCGAATACATCTCACAAAATTTAAATAAGATTTTGAGGAAACAGCGATCAACATTAGGCACGAGCAAATACTCAGAAGTTTTGTCTTCTGAAAAATCACAATGAATTCAATTATGAGCAGTTGAGGTGATGTAAATTTCTGACCCATTTTTGGGCAGAATATTACATTCAGAGATTTGCCATCATCTTGGCACCTGAGCTGTACCTGACACTTCAGGGTAGCGGAGCCTCAGCGCTCTACACAGGCTGTGGTAGAGACTTCAGACAAACCTTATGTCCTCGGGCTGCTTGGAGCACCTTTAATTTAAAATGTGAATACATGCTTGGGCATTCAGTAGTCGCTTAGGAGAGATTGTCATCTTTCATTAATGCATTAACCTTTAGAACTGACAACAGTGTACCAGCTCACGATAATTGAGCAGAGGTCCATGAAAATTAGTTTCTTACCTTGTGATTGCACATATGGTCGGGTCGTTCCCTCACTGGAGTTATTTTGCCAATGACATTCCCTTCTCGCTAAATTTAGCTTTGTTTTTTTTTTAATTACTGGTTTATATTTTTATCTTTTTAAAATACCTATGCTAGAGCTAGAGGGGGAAGAAAGGAGAAACACCTCTGCATCCCTTGAAACTCATAGCTCGCAGCTTTTCCAGCACTACTTTCATGGAATTTAATAGAGCATGGGTTTGAGGCAATTCCCATTCCTGTGTTTTGAGGGAAGGAACAAGCATTTGGGACATGATGCATTCTGAAATAGAAACTATGATATTTAGAAGTCCTGAGTTCTTAGCACTTTATGGAAATTAGACATATGCAATGTCTATAATACTGGGGTATTTGTGTTACTTCAATAAACTTGTTTTTAATTACAAGTAACATTGTGGATCTGATTGGAAAGCAGAACTCTTCTAGGGATGGCTTCTCAGTCAAATTCAGATGAAGCAGATGTAACTACTAAGTTATGTATTTGTAAGATGGTGTGAACAACTTGAAGATCTGTGTGAAAGAAGGCTTAGAGAAGTAATTTTGCATACTGAGGATGTTTCTTGTCTAAACCGCATGTTATTAGAGGCTGTTTTCAAATTGGATAGAAAGCTTTAGACTTCTGCTCTTAAGGGCCAATTTACCATTTCCAGTTACATATTGTAGCACTTTCTTAATTTCTGATAAAATGTATGTTGGGTAGATTTTTATACTTTTAAGTTCTCTTACTTTAGAACTTGCTAGTAGTAAATTATCATACTCCACTTGCAAGGAAGCTATGCAGAGTATTCATACTAAAAGTGCTGAAAAGGATGCTGTGAGTAATTTTTTTTAAAGGACTAATATCTCCTCATGTTGTCACTGAAATCGGAAATAAAACTTGTTAATGCCAGGTTTTAACATTAATAAGCAGGCATTACTTTATTTGTCCGAGGGATACGGGGGGTTGCTCCACCTAACATGTCTGCTGAGGCACAAAAGCACCCTCATTATGTACATTATAAAAATGACTATTGATACAATTCCTGAGAAAAGCCTGCCTATTCCAAGAAACCTTATGTATATGTAACTGCATGTTAAACTGGGGAAGGGGTCTGGGGTGGTCTCTGGTGGCCGTAACCCCCCCATAGTTACGCTGTCCGCTGTGTGACCCCGCTCCTGCGCAAGCGCGGTCGAGGCCTTTCTGTTGGCACGTGTAGGTGGCTCTGAGGAAAAGATCTTGTTCTGGTTCCTGCAGGATTTATCTCTTCTCCTGGCGCCAGAGCTGTGAATCAGGTCAGTTAAGATGTTACAAAGATGATGTTTGCAGTCTTGTTTATCTTTGGCCCTTCTTTGTAATTAGTGAGGAATTTAACAGAGGCCTTGGATTCTCTAGGAATAAGCACAAGCAAGAGCCAGTGATAACTATAACTTTAAGTGTTATCAGTCCCAGAAGCAGACACTGTCTGCGAGACATGCAGTTAACTTCAGAAAGTGCAGTTATTTTAGCTGAAGGAAAATTACTGAAAGAAAAATTGGTGTCTAAATGTTACACAGAGTAGGCCTTTTAGGGCCTACTCTGAGGCCTACTTTTACTGAACTGTCTGGCATCAATGTCACTTCCAGGCACTTAAACAGCTGAAACCCAAATGTTATTTTCTTCAGCTGTGAATTATTTTTATTATGTCACTTAAAATTGAGGGATTTGAAAATTGTATGCAGTGATTTTCTTTTTTTTCCTGAAAAACTATTTGTTTGTTGTTTATTATGGTGTTGATAGATGTCCAAGACACTTAAGAGATAATCAGGTAATTTCTAAAGTACTTAAGTGAATTAAGAGACAAGTTGAAGCTACATAAGGCAGGATGAACTAACTTCTGTTAAATTAAACTGTCTTAAATTAACGAGGTAAAAAGAATACAACTTGTGTCCAGAAAGATGGAAAAAGATGTGAAAGATTTTTTTTTCCCCTCATTCAAATACAGAATTAGTGATTTGTCTGCATATGCAAATATCTCAAAATATATATTTTGGAATAATTTTTCTGAATAATTGCTTTGATATAAATTTCCCACACAGGCTGGGAAATTTCCCAGTCATGCTCCAGAACAAGAATTATGGGTTTAGGTTAACTTAATGGTAAAGTGTGGTGTTATTATGAGTGTGACTTCATGGAATTTTATTATAAAATGATTCTCCATATTAATTACCAAGTACTAGCAAGCTTGAGGAGTCTAAGCACTCTTATATAAATGGTTTTATGGAATTTGAAGCAGGAAGGATCTGCAAAATCGCCAAGCCTGGTGGAGCATGTATCGAAGTCCCTTAAATGTCACAGTCTTATCCCTGTAATTTATTGGTCTTATGTATAGCTAACACTACTTTGTTTTTAGAGTAAAGATGAATCTTCTACAATGGTAATCAGCTTTTATAGATTCAAAATATGGAAAAATTATGATGCAGTTACAGTTCATTGCTCTAATAGTTTAAAAATGTTTGCCCTCATATCTCCTCTAGCTTAATTTTCCTGACGGAGAAGTTGTGATAAAGGAGAAACACAGATGCTCACTTGCTGCTTTTTTTGATGAGAGGTACTTTATTACAAATTTGCATAGAAAGCAATTTAATTTCTCATTGTAATCCCTGAAAGTTTTGATAACCATCTTTGTAAGTATAAAATTGTATTTGCGTTTCCAGTGAAACCAATCTATGGTGCAGTTTTATAAAGTATGGAAAGATGTACTTTGACACAATTCTCTGCAGGGTCACTTAAGATGATGTGTTGTTAATGGGTTAGAACTTGTCTGGTTACTTTACAAAGTCTTACATGGATGTTATCTGGGAAAAGCATTTTGCAGAGAAATTTTGATGCACATACAGCAACTGGTTATATTCTCATTTTTTTCTGTTGTTGCTAATTCAACTGCCTTCACTTAAATATATTTCTTTCCTAATTCACTATGCATGTCTTTCACAAGCCCTAAATCTCTCATGCCTGTTTCCACAATATATTTTTGACAGTTGAAAACAGTTTGAGAACCAAATGCTGTTTTCTCAAGCTTGTACACATATTTTTCTAACTTTAGCCAGTGCTTCGGTTCTGTCAGTATATATGACACTGCCTATAAATGCAAATATTGTTAATGAAAGTTCAATGTCTCCCAAATACTTATGCTAAAGTAGTCATACTGCTTCTGATTAATCATTTAATTAGCTGATGCTTCCAATACTTTTGATGAATAGTCTGGTTTTAAGATCAATATTGCATTTTCCAGTTCCTTCTGGGACCTGCACTGCTGCATGGGACAGAGCATGCATGATAGTGCTGAGGATGTTATTAAACATTATTTCTCTACAAATGAGCTTATTTTTCTTTCAGTTACGCTTAGATGTGTAAGGGATCACTGAGTATTTGGTATTGTAAATATCACTGCAAATCCTCAGTTTTCTTTCATGCTGTAGGTTGCAAAACCAGCTCAAACTACTGAATTCATACTGAACTTGTGTCTCCTGTCTGCTTCTAGCTGCATCAAAGTAAGAAGTGATTTGGAGAGTAGCAGCCTTACCAATAAACTCTTTACTACAGAAAATATTTCAAAGCCTTAGAAAGCCAATGGGAGCCAAAGGTTGCACGTTAATGTTGTCTAATACTCTAATGCTAAACTGTGCTGAACTGCTTAGTATTCACAAACATCTCTGTGCCTGCCTTTGATCTGGGAAGTGGTACTCGGAGCAGGTGTTTGACATGCAGTGTCTGTATCACGCTTTAAGTATTCACTGATGGACCAGCCATGTGAAGGATGAAATACGTGATCAATTAAAACTGATTATAAAGAGTTCAAAACTCCTCGGTGGGATGGTTTTACTGTGGGTTGTTGTCTTGGTTTGATAACAGGCTTATTGGATGTAACCTTTTCTGATAGCGTTTCTGGAAACATAACCAAGAACAATGCCACCTATGTAAGGGTCTAATGTAGAGCTCATGAAAGGCTGTGGAAAGCTTCCAGTTTTCACTGGTGTTTCAATTTTTGGTGTGACTTTATACTTAAGACAGAGAATAGGAAGTTTGAAATTCTATTTCAAAATAAATCTTAAAATAGAAGCCCTTATTTTAGTCAGGAGTCTGACTATGTTTTCCTTGTATTTAAATGTGAATTAAATGACTTTTGAATTCTGATGCTAAAGTGAAAGATGCTCCTCTCCTTGCTCTTGTACTGGCACTAGAGTAGGTAACTTTTTCCTGAAAAAAGTAAAACACAAGCTTGTCAAAGTCTCTATTGTTACAGAATCTGGCACGGACATGGAGAGCTCCTTGAAGCAGTGTAACTATGTTGAGGAGAAATCTGAACTCTTGTTGAAAAGCACTTTAATACACACAGTGATTCCAGGTGTTGTCAGTTGCTTCTAATTTTCCTTTCCTAATCTTTTAGGTGCCACATGGGATGTGTATAAAATATATATATTAAGGTGGGTTTGTGGTTGTTTTTGGATCCTTCTAATTGGATGCAAGAAGGATAGCATGATTCAAGTCGGTCTGGTCCCTCTCTAGTAGGATCTTTCAATTTGGGGCACACCTTGTTATGTGTATCTCCTAGTTGGGAAAGGAACATACCTAGAAAAGTAGCAAATGGGATGATGTACAAAGAAACTTTCTAATTTGGCAGATCTATAGTTTATTTGCACACCAGTTCAGTGGTTCATAATGAGTATCAATTAAAATACCAGTACCTATAATTACTGGGACCTACGTGTCTTGGCATAAGGTGCTAGACGCAGGCAAGACAACTTCTATGTTTTACTCTAATTAGATTTGTTTAAATATAAGAACGATATTTTGGTGCTGAGAGCAGTTACTGAATTTCCACCTTGAATAACCATTGACTAATTGGCAAAGTGGGAATATTTTGAAAACAGCAATTTTTTCTGCTTTGTGACCAGGGTGATGGCATGAAGTTTTCTGTAATTATCATCTTCCACATGCTATTCAGATAGATGTTTACATCTGGAAATTTCTTCATGTTGAATTCGATCGCTATCACAGTTTAACTATTGCCAGACACTGGTGCAGTTAATACTTTCTCCTGTGCATGAATGCAAGAAATGAGTAGGATTTGTTGTGGGCAAATGCTTTTCATCTTTTCTGTAGCAGTAAACAAAGTTTGTCTTGTCTTTAACATTAAAATAAGACTAACTTTAGTAATTACTAATGACTAAATCATTAAACTACTTTTCGTATGGCATTAGTTATTCAGAAATTGCCCATGGTCTAGGGGCTGTGGAAGCTGTTCTGAATAGTGATGGTGTGTGCTACTCTTTTACTTGTCATGGATTTCTGCAGAAAAAGGCACTTGATCATCATGAAAATCTATCAATGTTAGCGTTAATCATAGTGACTTGTGAATTTTAGGAAGAGTGGGGTTACTTTATTCTTTAAAAGTCACACTGGTAGGATGACATTCATCTCAGTTACTTTCACCTGTCTGAAAGTTGTGTCATTAGTTTAAGATAAGTTTGCCTGAACTCCCTCTGTGTTTAGGGAGAAAATCAGCCTTTTTAAGAGGTAGATTCGGTCTACCTTAATTAATCGATCTACTGAACAAAATGTCATCAGGTGTCCATCAGCCTCCACTGAATGTAGAGTGTACCTTGGTAATTAGCTTTCACTGTACCCCTGTGACAGTGTTGCTAGACGTATCCTACTTTTCAGAGTCTGAAATCTTCACATTAATAAATTTTATAATTGTCTTACCTTAAGTGAAGGAATTTCTTTATTCTAGTTTAACTGAAATGACAAAATACCTTCTTATAATTTCAAACTGGCGTGTCACTTTGCCAGTCAACCTCACAAAAATTCTGAGTTGCAATGTATCCAACCATGACAATAAAAAAAAGTTGCTCAGATGAAAGTAGAATTTTCTGTAAATAGTTTCTACTCAAGGAATTGTTTTCAACTATTTGCTAAATTCAGAACTTCTGAGCCAATTTTCTTTTTAATATGGTTAATACTCGCTTTGCTTCAGTATGGTGTTACAGGCACATACATACATTATTTATGATAGAAAAGTGATCTTGGGGGAATAAATAGGTGGGAGAGCTTATAAAAGGATAAACAATAAGAGAAACTGGAGTGGAAAGCAGTAGGAATGAAATGAAGTTTTAGAAGTAGATTATATGTGTCAATTTACCTAGGTTTCTCAGTGCGAAAGGATTTTAGCCAAAATCTAGATAAAGAAGCAAAACTTTTAAGGAATGCTCTTAAGTTTCAGGAGGAAACATAGATTGTGTACACCTATTTTGACCAAACAAGAACTCAGTAAGAAAAAATGATAATGTTGAAATATTGGAGAGGAGAGTTGTTTCAGCATGACATGAAAATAAATGTTCTGAAGTAGGATATCAGAAATATCTAATTTCATTGATAGATGTGTGCAAGGATGTGTGAAGTATAAGTTAGCAAATGTTGTTAATTGGTAAATGAAGGCAGAGGAAAAGAAATGTGTGCATGATCTGCACAAATTCCTGAGCCATGCCTTTCTGAAGATATTATTTAAACCAGTCACACTTAACTGTCACATCCAAAAGCAACTGTGCCTCTTAGTATGTATTTCTGGAAAACTTTGGTATACTCCAACTCCATTATTATATTATTGGATGATTATACATGCTCTCTCTCTTTGAAGACAAATCTATGGATGATCCCAAATTCAAGAAGCTGCTAAATTACAGGTGCTACCTGTGTGGTAGAATACTGGCTTGATTATGGCTTTGTTTCTACTATGTTTATTTGCTTTGCATTTGCATTTTGTGTGTGCTGGCTCATGGTCTGGTATAGAGCAGCAGAAGTCAAAGAGGCAGCGACTGGACTTCTAGATTGCCCTGGGCACTGGAGGGTGGGGAGGAAGATGCCAATTTTATACTAAACCTTTGACTTTTCCAAGGCTCATTACAAATTGTGAATAAGTAGGTGCAATGATTCTGTAACAAACAGCGTAACTGAATGCTACTCATTAATAAAACTTTGTAACTAAATTAAAATAGCCATTGAGTAATTGAACTGTACCAGTTGAAAGTGCCCAGTTAGTTCCTTTTTGGTACTGTAGAGAAGCCAGAACAAATTATCTAGTCCCCCTCTGTCAATAAAAAAAAATTACTTCTCCTTCTTGATTAATTTATACTATTTCTCATGCATACTCAATTTTGTAGCTTCAAAATTATTTAAGTAAATATGCTGCTACTTCTTCATTGGAAGATTACATATGCAGCATATTCAGCCTTGTATATATTTGAGTTTTAATCTTTAAAGATATTCACAACTGGCAGTTTCATGGAGATGTATATTTATATCCTGATTGCATTTTAACTGAAGCAGAAGCCAAGGTGAATATCTTTGTCCACTCATGCTCAGAATAAACAATAATCGTTGACAGGGTCTCAAAGATGCTATATAAGCAAAAGCATTACTTACACTGATAATAAAACATCCAAAACAAGGTACCCAGCAAAGTATGCAAAGAAATATATTAAAGAGGAGCAGGAAAGTTTTCTTAATTAGAAATATTTAATGTTGATATAACATCACTTCTGTGTTTTTACTAAAAATCTACCTGTAGTGATGCTTGCATGTAGGTATGCTATTATGCGTGAGGATTGGTTTTGGGGAGAGTACAACACTTTAGTGGAAATGTGGGACTTCAAGAGCTTTTTAATTAGAAAATGGATGTATAACTGGACCAAAGAGCAGCAACTAGAATGTTGGAAATTTGCCTTCAGATCTGATAAATAATTTTCTGTTTCACTTGATAAATTCAGCCAGTTTCTGTGCACCTTGTTTACCTCTCTTTAAAAAATGAAAATATACAGTTTAACTTGTTAATAATCAGATTGGATAATAATAGTTTTAATTGCTGTTGAATATATTCACAGGAAAGAAAGCCTTATCCACAAAAGACATGCCCAATAATAAAAAAAATCTGGAAAATAACTTCATCAGGAAGTGGACAAATTCTAAATTTAGATGAATTGGAAATAACAGTCCTAAGGACACAACTTGCTGGCCACTATTCAGATATAAGCAAGACATACTGAAAGGAATTCAGAAGTATATGCAATAGCTATCTTAAATCAATTATGAAGAAATGGGTATAATTTTATTTATATGAATCAAATCTCTACAATAACTTCCTTGCTGCCAGCTATTTCTTTTCTATAATCTGATAAAGAAGTGGCCAGCAAGTTGTGCCTGCTGTCTCCAATTAACTTGGAATTCTTTGGAAATGGAAACCTTGGGTTTTATGCTGCCTATTTATGAAATACTTTAGTGACTTCCTGATTTTCATAATAACTTCAATTGTGAAGAGAAGCCCGCCTATTTTTGTGAAGCAATTAAATATCAAACAATACATTTTGGGGCCTGAAAAAACTTTTTTTTTAGGTTATGTTGGGCCAGCTCATTACTGATGTCTTGAGTGTTTCTAAAAATAATAATGCTGTGTAGCACTATCTGACAAAAACCTCTCACAGAATATAAGCATACTCTATTGCTTGTCATCTAGAACGTCTTGGGTTGCATTTTCAGTCCATACTGAGAGGTCTTTCAGTTTCTTTTTAAATAGAAATAGTGTGGTGTGGGTCAAAAAGAGTCTCATAGTAGTAGTGTGCTATGGAACCATCAGGCAGAACACAGAAAACTTTTGAGTCAGTATCTTTTGAGTCTCTCTCGTAACAATCATTCCCTCTGCAAGTGTTACTGACAGTAACAAAGGATTTGCCTGCTGTGTGAAACTACATAAATAATCTCTGTAAAACTGAGCATCTCAATCAGAAGGGGAGGTTGTCCTTTAGTAATTTATACAAATGATTACTCATTTATTAATATGCTTTTTTGATCTGCCAAAGCTGATGAGATATTCACTCAGTGGCAACGGTCTTTTTGTAATGAATTCATTTTCGTGTCTGTGAAGCAGTAATCACGGGGACCTGTCTTTTAATAATTGCTAATTAATATAAGTATATATTCAGTCTTTGCTTTCATCATAATCATTGTGTGACACTTGGCATAGAAGAAAATATCGTGTGGAATAAATTGTATTTCTTCACCTTGAAGTGACTCGGGACTTAGGAGATGCCCAAGCAGATGTTGACATAAACGCAAAACAAAAGGTCACTAGTAAATATTTAATATCTAGATAGTTGTCCTCATTTCCTGATTTCTGCACAATTTTATGCTTAGGGTACATTTAGCTTTGAAATGTTAGCCATCCAAGCAAAACACATGAGGGAGAGAAGGAGGAAGATGAAAGGAGGAAGAGTTTACTCCTTTCTTAGAAAATTATTCTATGTTTCTAGGGGCTGACCATGAGACCTGACAAGTACATGTATGAAAGAGCTCGTTGCGTAGCAATAAATGGAGTTACTCTGGCCTTGAATTATGATATGAACACTAGTGTGTTTGTTTCCAGCAATGTTTATAATAACTGTTTTAGAAACATGTAGAAGTTCACTCCATTTCTGATGCATTTGCACAGAAGTGAAGATTTTTTTTTTGGCCGTGTGTTGTTCTGTGGTCTTTTTCTCTGTTTATCATCGACATATAATGGTAAAAAAACATTGCTAGTGCAAAATGTGGTTCAGATATCAACCTGCTGTAGAGGTGCAAAGATGAGCAGAAACAAAGACTCAAGGTCTCACGCTGTTAGATTCTTTTGCTGTCTTTAATCTTCAACTGCAGATGATATCTGACTCTTCTCCGCAGTGGCTCTCTTGGAGTGCTGCTTGTGGCCACTGGTGGTGTTCTGATGTATTTCTCCTTGCATTTATACAAAAAAAAGCCACGATTCTTACAGAACAACTTTCTTCTGTACTGCCCAGTGTCAGAAAAAAATCTGGAGGCTCTGTCAGCTCGGTAGGGTGGCAGCATGACTTCAGGTATTCTTCTAATACCCTTTGATACCAAGTCATGTAGGCTGATACGGGCTGTGCAGCTGATGGCAGCTGTTTGCAGGAGTACTCATTCTACAGAAGACATGGTTAATTAGTAATCAACTGTTTAGAGTTATCTCCGTTAAGCTTTAGGTCCAACTAATGTATGTTATGCTCTAGGGAATTGCTTGGAGCTGAGTGGACGGTGGTGCTTAGCTGTTGTTACTGGTACACAAATACTTCAGGGAAGGAGATGCTTCTGTGTTCTTCCTTTCACGGTCAAATAAAGACAGTCTAGCTTCGGGGGTTTCTTCATGAGACAAATCATCATTGTTGTATAAACCTGGTTCCCATCAGGAATATTTACTGTAGATAAATCCCAAAGGAAAATATTCTAGAAGATCTCTAGAGAGCAGCTTCTGTATGAACCACTGATGTGGTACTTTAAAAAAAAAATAAATCTTAAGGAATTTCCCTGTAGAGGCTTTTCCATAGAGATGCTGCAGATATTCCTGATATTTTATAATAATCCATCCTTACACGACTTGATTCTCTTGTTTTACACTGAACAAATTACAATGGTTTTTATAAGTCCCCTTAGTACACTGTTGTTCAATTCTGCATTTTTTGTAGTATGCATTATCAGGCATAAACAAACATTACAGCAATTTGCCAGACAATCGTAAAATGATTCTACACTACGCAACGTTTTAAACTTTGAGAAGCAAATTAATTTGCATATATCCCTGGTGCATTATAAAGGATTAGCTAAAGCTATTTCTGTGTAATATAATTCTTTTAGCTCATTTTCATTTAGGGGCAAATCCAGGCTAAATGTGATGAAGAAGTTGTTCCCTGAAAATAACTTGCTCAAGTCTAGTTGTGGAGACTACTCTTAAAGAATTTTCGATAGGAAACTAATTTTCTTAATGCACCAAGCATAACGTCTAAGGATTTCCTCTATTTACTCTGCTCTGCGTATCTTTAATCCCTCATAAAGTTTGTTTATGCTAAAACTAGGTTTTCATGCTTTGTCTTTTTGGAAAGAAACTGAAAAAGAAAGGCTGAACCAGATATTTAGAGCTATATAGCTTTATTTTGAGTTGGTTGTGACCATTTGATAGTTGCTTGTCTTGGAAATTTCTCTAACTGACAGGCATAGGGCTATACCTGTCAACCTCCAGTTGAGAGGTTTATTACAAATACTGAATATTTTGGGAGCTAAGTATGCTTTTCAGCTCCTTCACTTTCGCTGCTGCAAACAAAACTCTGCCTACAGCCCCACAGCACGTGACAACTTGGTTAACATTGAACAGGCATCAGTGCATCTGTCTGGTCAAGGTGCAAATTGGTTGCAAAAGCTCAGGAAGACTTGTATGTTCTTTGCTGATTCCTGGCACCAAGTTTTGTCCACCTTACTCCTTGGTTTGAAGAACTGACACTTAACGTGCTTAACCAGCTTTCCCAGGCTTCATTCTCTTGACTAAGCATGGGAGGAAATTCTGATATTTGTTCCGGTCTCCTCCCAAATCTGGTGTGTCTGTCTGTACTGGTGAACTCTGGGAATATGTCTTCTTCAGATTGCTTGGGTAGAAGAACCGAGTGCAGCCCACCAGAGTCCTTCCCTGTTGGGATACACTTGCTTTTGGAAGCGTGCAAGAGGGTGACAGTGCACTTGCGGTTTGGAACACAGCTGGGTATTTTGCAGCCAGTTGCAGAGAGTGGGATGGAGTCTATACAGCCTGTGGTACCAAAAAAGGGCACCAAAAGGCTGCTCAGGCTGCTTTTCGGTGTGTTCTGATCAATCTAACATCTGATCCACTGCTTTAAGTATTAATTTTTGAGAAGTTAGCTGCCTCCAATTAAATAGCAAGTGGTAGATCAGGAACCTTCATGTTTTTCTCATGCTTTATGAAGTATTATGTACAGAAAGGCTCATATTCTTTACCATTTAAGTACTAATTAATAATTGGAGTATCATTTCATTCTGGTTTTTACATCTTGAATGTGCAGGGTATATAGTTTGAGGAAAATTAAAGCTGGCAACGTGTTTCTCAAGACCCTATTGACAGATACCTACGCATAAATAAATGCTGTAAGAATGTTTGTAGTTGAAAAGATGAATTGCCAATACAGGAAGGCAAAACACCATCTCCCAACCTTTTTGGAGCCAGCAGCTTATCTTTTCCTTTTCCTTGAATCTCTTCTGCTCAGCTCTGCTGTGTCTGAGATGTATCTTGCTGGTTTGTAACTGCTGGGACTGAAGCTGTGCTTGCAAGGGGCTGTGGTGCCCTACCTCAAAGTGACATCAGGACTTACTGCGTCTTGGCATGATGCAGACAGAGGGGCAGTGAGGCTGGAGGAGATGATGCATTCTGCCTTCCTGCAGAGACAAATATCCACCAGGCTGTGCCTCGTTCCTTGCAGAGCTGTGGAAGTGGGGCAGGTGCTATTAATGTCACAGGGAACATATGTGATGGCTGAGAGTAAAGGGGAAGAGGAGACAGGAGGCTGGGAGCAGAAAATGGATCTAGTTGTGAGAAAGGACTTATTGCATTACAGCTTTTAAAGCGTGTGAGGCGAACTGGAGATGAGAAATGAAAGGAAAAGAGCTAGTGTACATGCTCATGCCTATGTACCTATGCCTACAGTTAGCTAAAGAGCTAAAAGAGTCCTGCAGAAACTGAATTTCTAATATATGACAAATACCTATTGCCAAAATGAAAGCAGGGGCAAGGGAAAAAAAACAAAACAAAACAAAAAAAAAACAAAAACAAACCACAAAACCCCACCACCACCCCAGCAAACCAGAGAAGCAAGGCTATATCCTGTCATTACAAAGGCTGAAAAAGTGACGAGAAAAAACATTGGGGCTGACAGAGTTGATAGAGGACAGCCCAAACCACCATCAAACTGTATCCAGGGAATGGCACCGTTAAATCAGGGGCTGCCAACCGAGGGGGAAGCGTTCCAGGGGAGTTCAGCTTTCAGTGTAGACTAGTGAAATGGCAGGTGATATCTAGCATAGAGCAAGGCTCTGTTTCGTACCTGTTCTTTCAGTAATTGGGTTTTATGATACCTGTAGTCTCTAAAACTTAAGCACAAGAAGCCTATTTCTTACTCAATGCATTCATATATTAAAATTTGTTTCTTAATAAAATCAGATGCTTATTATGACAAATGTTACGAAGGAGGTAGTCAGGTATGTTAGTGGTGGCTGTGTTTATTTCGCTTTGCAGTGATTAATTGTCTTTTATTTTGGATTTTAACATGTCAGTGTTTTAAAGTATGTTAGTTTATTTCATGCGGAGATAAAAAGTGCAATTTTAGAGCTGGCAGAATTCTCTCTTAATTCACATATTTTCCAACTGGGAAATGAGGTTTATAAAACTTTTTCAAGCAAAGGGATGGATTTAATTAAAAGCATCTTTTTATATTTGCAGTGGAATTGCTTTTTGGTTCTTGAATGAAAATGAAACTTTTACACTTGAGCCGAGATGAATTTCATGATTTCCATGCGTTGCATCTGTGAAGCCAAGTTTTGGAGCACTGTCAGCATTCCCTAGTAATGCCACCAACTCAGCCCTTGGGTCTGTATTTTCCATGAGGTGTAACAGCCACAACAGAAAATCTCTGCTTATTGCAGCACTGCTGTGGTGCATCCCAGGCTGCCCAGTGCCACCGATGCTCTGACTTCACTGGTTCCAGCTTGTTGTATGACCATCAATATTGCTGGAAGTACGTTAGAAATGTCCAAGTGACTATCAGTCAACAGACTGAGAGCTTTAAAGGGGATTGTAGCCTCAGAGCAGTGGCTTTGGCTGGCAGATCTAAAATTGAGCCTTCCCAAAAACGCATTGCCTCAGGAGGAAGCAAAGGACAGGACGAGTACAGAGCATCAGAGTGTTTGGAGGCAAATAGTTTATTCGTACAAATAAATGAATAAACTTTCCTTTCCTGGGGCAGCTCTGCTGTACTCTAGTGAGAGTTTTTATTGTTGGCTGACATTTTGCTTGAATAAATTGAGAACCAAACTCCGTGAACTTGTACTCTGTATGGCTTGGGAGGCTGCAAACACCTTGTAATAGACCATCTCCTGAGAACAAAACACAGGGAAAAATACTAAGTTTTATAATCTGTTTGCTAAAAATCAGCCATGCGTAGCTAATACTAGACTGAGTTGCCTCTATTTTTGTTTTTGGGCAGGATTTGCTGAGCTTCTAGGTATGCCTCGTCAAATTCCACTGACATTCAAATCACCATCGTAATCGCTTGATGCTTTCCCAGTATGCTGACCAAAACAAATGTCGCTTGTTCCACTGTGTGTCTCTATTATGCCTCGAACACAAGACTTCATTTCTTCACCAAATGTTTTTTCCTTTATTGTTCGTAGGCAATGATTGATATAATTTCTAATTTGACTTTTTAATTTTTTGCCTCTTAACTTCACCAAAATATTTTACAGAATCACAGAATCAGCTAGGCTGGAAGAGCCCTCTGGGATCATCGAGTCCAACTGTTGCCCTGACACCACCATGTCAACTAGACCAGGGCACTAAGTGCCATGTCCAGGCTTTTCTTAAACCCCTCCAGAGATGGTGACTCCACCACCTCCCTGGGCAGCCCCTTCCAATGGCTAATGACCCTTGCTGAGAAGAAATGCTTCCTAATGTCCATCCTGAACCTCCCCTGGCCAAGCTTGAGGCTGTGTCCTCTTGTCCTATCGCTAGTGGCCTGGGAGAAGAGTCTGACCCCCACCCCGCTACAACCTCCTTTCAGGTAGTTGTAGAGAGTGATAAGGTCTCCCCTCAGCCTCCTCTTCTCCAGGCTAAACACCCCCAGCTCCCCCAGCCGCTACTCATAGGTCAGACCCTTCACCAGCTTGGTCGCCCTCCTCTGGACTCGCTCCAACACCTCAACATCTTTCTTGAAGTGCGGGGCCCAGAACTGGACACAGTACTCGAGGTGTGGCCTCACCAGGGCCGAGTACAGAGGGATGATCACTTCCCTAGTCCTGCTGGCCACACTATTCCTGATACAAGCCAGGATGCTGTTGGCCTTCTTGGCCACCTGGGCACACTGCTGGCTCATATTCAGCTGGCTGTCCACCAATACCCCCAGGTCCTTTTCCGCTGGGCCGCTTTCCAATCACTCTTCCCCCAGCCTGTAGCGCTGCAGGGGGTTGTTGTGGCCAAAGTGTAGGACCCGGCACTTGCCCTTGTTGAACTTCATGCCATTGGTCTTGGCCCATCTAACCTGTCCAGATCCCTTTAGCACTTGACTGTCATGAGATGCCTTTAGTTCAGTTTCTGATTTTATTCTTTATATTCTGCTGTCACCCGCTCCCTGCTTCTCCTAGTGACAAATGTGGAACATGTTCTCTGAGCCAAGTGATAGTCATGTAGTGACTCAGTAGTGAGAACTAATTTTTCAAGAGTAGGTTTAACTGCTACAGCAACGCCTTTCATCTCACTGCCTGAGTTACCATCCATTCTTTTGTAATTCACTTGACTCAGCCTTTTTAAAGGTGAGAAGCTGTCCAAAATATGTCTGTTCAGTAAGAGGTCTAGTTCCTTCTTTAACTTGCTCTTGCATATACAGCATTTTTTCACTACTTTTTTTTTTAATTCATGTTAAATGCAATACAGTTTTTTTTTTAACTTCGTGTTAAATTGTGTGATGCCTCTTCAGGAAAGAGCACACAACATGGTCAGTGTAGAATTCTGAAATGGCTTCTTTTTCACCTATCAAATATGATATAATGAGCTGGAGCTGATTAAAAGAAATGAATTTAAGGAGTACTTGTAAGACCCAAGAAAGGAAACCTTGGCTGCATAGTTTAGATAGTTATTTTTTTTCTTTAAAGCTAAACTGAGGGTAATCATTCAGTAAAGTTGGGTCTGAGTTTTAGTATTGTGTATATATTCAAGAATATTTTGTACAAAAATAACCCATCTAGAAGTTGTATATGGCAAAAAGGATCTAAAGTAGAATAACTTCTGACTTCACTTGCTGCTTAAGACCTTTATAATAGACATTTTTTCAGTGGTGTATATTTCTAATTTCCTTGCTGTGAAAGGGGCATAAGGTGGTTTCTTTTCCTGTTTTTAATGGAATATGCATCCATTTGTCACACATCCTTCAGAACAAGGAAATATAGCCTAAACCATAACTTGATTGATGAGCTCCAGGTTTCATTTCTGCACATCTTACTAGCAAAGAGAAATCAGGTGCTGTGCATATATGTCTAGACTTGAAATCACTTGAAACTACAGATGAAATAAGCAACAGAAAATGGACCTTTGGTTTCTGTTTTGTGGAGTTAGTGTGGAGCATCTATGAAAATCACCCCTAAAACTGATAGCTCTTTCTGACTCCCACTTTATTGATATTTTTAGTGGTAACTCTGAATTTTTTTTTGGTTTGACACCATTTTAAGATTACTTAAACATTTTTTGCTTTAACTGCAAAACTTATTATTCTTAGCTGCATCTTGACATTTTTCATGTTTGGAGAAATGTGTTCTTGAATGGCTGCCAATAAAACTTTTCTCCTAGATGCCATTCTTGTCATCAGTTATTGTTCCCTTGTCACCTCAGACAGAAAAATAACTGTAGTTATCCCATCACCATTTGTGCTGGGGTTTTGATCTACTAATAGAATGTATTTCCTTCAAAAAAAATATTCTGGATGGAGCTGATGTATTACTTTCTGGAATTTTACAGGGTGTTTTCTCACTCAGATTTTTTTTTCTTCCCCCCCAGATGTGTATATAGCCAGGGAGCTTGTGACCTGTCTTTAGTGGAGCTTCATTATTTTTTTCTCTATTAATTTAGTATTTTCAACACTTTCTTTACTTTCTCATTTTTGGAGGGTTGGGGAAAGAGACTTACTGCATTTGGTGTTCAGACAGTCTATTCTTTAGTATCAAAGATGTCTCTAATTGTCTCCCGAGCTTGCCTGTGCTCAGGATTGTTTAGGTAATGTCTGCTCTGCTTCTGAAGTGCCTTGAGTGTGTGATTTCTGTTTTTCATAGTTTCTAGCATATAGTTGAATATTATCAACAAGATCAGTTGAAACATATGTAATATGCCAGATTTACTGTCAATTACTGTTTTTCTCATAACTTGCTTTTCACCAGTTTCACGAATTACCCTGGACATCAATTAAATTATGTTTTATGGAAGGTATTTAGGTTAATTTAGAGCTGGTGGGGTTTTTTATTCTTCACTCTTTGCTATGATTCATAGCCTGCCTGTCTTTTTCATGTTACCATAACCACATAGCGAGACAGTTGGCAGAAGGGCATGTAGATGCTTCAGTTCATTTTGCACAAGACTTTTTGCTATCCCTAATAATTTTACCTCTATTTTTTTTTCTTTAAGATTCTCTGTTGGTCAGTTTGTCTTCTATTAGTAACTTTCAATTATTTTTGATAGAAACAAAAAGAATAAGCAAGATGGGGGGTGCAATTCAAAGCAGCTCTCATTACTGATAAGGGAAGAAAGCTTTTTACAGCAGATGCTGTATCTTCATGTGCAAAAAATAAAGGTCTTGCCAACAATGACTGCAGAAGTGAATGAGCAGGAGTGGCATTACAGAAATATTAAATCAGTGACATCATAGCAAATGGAAATGCTGAACCTTGCATATTTCATAGAATCATAGAATGGTTTGGGTTGGAAGGGACCTTAAAGATCATCTAGTGCCAACCCCCTGCCACAGGCAGGGACACCGTCCCCCAGACCAGGTTGGTCCCAGCCCCATCCAACCTGGCCTTGAACACTGCCAGGGAGGGGGCAGCCACAGCTGCTCTGGGCAACCTGGGCCAGGGTCTCACCACCCTCACAGCAAAGAATTTCTTCCTAATATCCAACCTAAATCTCTCCTCTATCAGTTTAAAACCGTTCCCCCTCATCCTGTCACTCCACGCCCTTGTAAAAAGCCCCTCTCCCGCTTTCCCATAGGCCCCCTTCAGGTACTGGAAGGTGCTAGAAGGTCTCCCCGGAGCCTTCTCTTCTCCAGGTTGAACAGCCCCAACTCTCTCAGCCTGTCTCCATAGCAGAGGGGCTCCAGCCCTCTGAGCATCTTCGTGGCCTCCTCTGGACTCGTTCCAACAGCTCCTGTGTTTTAAAACGCCCTCAATACACGTGAGTAAAGGGAGGGTAAAGTTTACATCAAATACTCCTTTCTTTGCAAATGAAACAGCTGGGTAGATTTCCTCTTTTATCCAAGGTCCTAAATATCACAAGGCCAAACCAAAGATTGTATTTGATACAGACTTCAGGCTTGGGCAGGAAATTTTCTCTTCAACCACAATTCATTGCTGAAGCTGGCAAGTAGTTATTTACCTGCAAGTTCTTCCTTTTTTATAGAGTAAAATATTACTCGTGTCTGATACTCAAAATAAGCCATACTAGTAATGCACAATCCCTCCAGGTATTTGCTAACTATGCAGTAATACAGGCAGCCAAAGAATAACAGACTAATTTGGTGAGTGCTGTAGTTGATGAAGAGTACGTTGGCATAGCTGATTCTCCCCCCCCTCCTTTCACAGTCTTTATCCTCAGTATGGCTTGACACTATAACTGTCACATCATTACTGTTGCATTTTCCTCCTAAGCGAAGGAAGTTTACTTAATTCACTGAACTTGACCTAATATTTGGTCCTGAAGTGAAACTGCATGAAGAGATACTGTGCTAATGCACAAGCAGCAAAGCAATCAAGTTTACATTGCCTAGAGGGTAGACTCTAGAATTGCATTACATTTAACGTGAATTAAAAAAAAAAAGTAGTAGAAAACCCACTGTATATGCAAGAGCGAGTTAAAGAAGGAACTAGACCTACAGTTTGGATAGTTACTGCAGTAGCTGGGAATCACTGAAGCTTAGATGTATCACATCTAATTCTGATTTTTTCTATGGGGACTTTTCTCCTTTGTGAAGGATTGGATCTATGACTGCTTTGCATCTCAGAAGCAGCTGAAGTAGGGCCCTAGATCTGGCTCAGCATATTAGCTATGTACAACACCTCTTGCTTGGGAAGTTTCTGTTGTACCCAAACCCAAGACATGCAAGGTACAGTTTTTGTCAATATGACTGTGATAGGACAAGAGGACACAGCCTCAAGCTTCCCCAGGGGAGGGTCAGGTTGGACATTAGGAAGCATTTCTTCTCAGCAAGGGTCATTAGCCATTGGAAGGGGCTGCCCAGGGAGGTGGTGGAGTCACCATCTCTGGAGGGGTTTAAGAAAAGCCTGGACATGGCCCTTAGGGCCCTGGTCTAGTTGCCATGGTGGTGTCAGGGCAATGGTTGGACTCGATGAACCCAGAGGTCTCTTCCAACCTGATTGATTCTGTGATTCTGTGACTGGAATAGCCTGTAGATTACCTTGGCTACCAAAAGACACGTAAAACCTTTGGTGAAGAAGGGCAGCCTGTTGATTAGTACTGCTAAATTAATTAAAAGAACTAGAGATTCCCTCTGGTCCTCTTCTACTCCCGAAGCCATGGAACTGTGGTGCTCTGAGGATATCTGACTGTCTATGGAAATACATTGTTCAGTAATGCAATGTGTTCTTGAACTGTGTGGAGTAGTGAGGGAAGCCATCCTCTGCTGTGCCACGTTCAGTTCCTGCTACGATGTGCATAAGGACGTTAGCTTAGCGTTGTAAGTTCGTAGGAGAGCTGGGGGTAGAAGATTATGACAGGAGGTCATCTCAGACACTACTATAGTCAAGCATACTTAGCACCATCTCATGCTGTTACTTCTCTTTTTAGAGTGGAATCTCTGAATGAAAGATATTTTTGTTTGTTTTTCCTTTGGAGCTTTGTGAATCTTCTAGGTGTGACTATAACACATGTGACAAATAATGCTATATAGCATTTCAGTGGATTTCCAACTATGCTAATGCCAAGACATTAGAAGAATCGGGTCTTAAATTTTCACCTGAATCTCTGATGCTTTAAAGAGTTATCTTTTCTTTAGTGTCTCCTGAAGAAGTATTTTCTGAAGCATCATATATTTGGGTCAGAAGAAGCCAAAGCCTTTAAGCTTCTTATATGAAAAAAAGATTCAAAGAAGCAAAAATGATGGAAATAAAGTGAAAGTAATACTGTTGCACATGTGAGAGTGCCAAATTGTCTGGTTCAGTTCTTAAGGTAGAGCAACGTAAGTGCCTAACATGTGAACATACTTCTTTCCTGGCCTGCTCATACTACTAATATTTTTTTTTCTTAATGTGGATTTTGTGAAAATTTGTTTATTCTTTAAAAATAACATATTGCTGCTTATACAAAAATTCCAGCTCTGCCACTGTCAATCCTGTCAGCACGTTAGTAAGACTAGAGAAATGAGCCCAGTGACTCTGTACATTACACAAGCCCTGCCATACTTCAAAGTGCAGTATCTTTAATTTCTTACAAACACTCTTTGGGAGTCGAACACATGAATCTCATATTCTGCTGCACATAGTGAAGAGAGGCCTAAATTGTATAGGCTATTTCTGCTGTGGATTTACAATTAAATTCTTCTAATAGAAGTATCAGGGGAATCCTCCCTGAGATCAACGTTCATTGGTTTTAGTGACCTCATGTTGATCTTCATTGATCTTCACACAACCCTAATAACAAAATGGATTTTCTTTTTCTTTTTGATTCCTCCAAGGATAAATGGTTTGATATCTTGATATCAAGAATCAAAGCTACAGTGCTGCAAGTGCTGCTGAAGGACTCTGGATTCCTGAGACTTTCTGTTTAAATGCTGAAGATTCAGTCTCAAATCAGTGATTAGTTACCAAAGAACTTCTGACTGAAGTATTTTTGAAAGCATAAGCACTTAATTCTTCCTGAAAACGTAGTCCTTTTAGTCTCTGATTTTGCAGTTAATTTTTTTCTCAGCTCTTTTCTTGTTTTCTGGTATTTTTTAAATTATTTTTTAAAACCTCTGTTTGATCTGTGGGCAGCTTATTTCACTCCTTCGTGTAATTTTTAAGAATTTGTTTTATTTTCAGTCCAAGAGGTCTACATAGCCTGGTAACTTCCTGCCCATCCCTTATCTCATTCCTGAAGTGGATTTTTTTTCTTTGAAAATCCAGAGTCTTTAAAAAAAAAAAAAATTGAGATGGTCCTGAGGCATACAGTAAACCAGCAAATTTCTGAAATAAAACCCGAAGACTTAGAGGATCAAAAGTAAATGTTATTTTACCATGAAAGATTGGAGGGCTCTCAATCAGACAGCACAGTGTGCTTATGTCAGTATTTATGTCATTCTGGACAAGTTACAAACAATGTGTAAATGACCTGAGTTGTCCTTAATTTCATCCAGCACCAACACAAAAAATCCTTCTGTGTTCTTGGGCATTTGGGAAACAAACCCCCAAAGCCTTCTTGGTCAGATGAGCTTGTTCTTTCAAATAAACCAGGTACTAATATAAGAGTGCTTGGAACTTCTCGTTTTTTATTCTGAATTCTGGACTCAAATGCTGATGGCTACATTTTGTCCTACTAATGTATGGTGGAAGAAGCTTTACAGAAGAGTACATGATATTTCCACTGAGCTTAATAGTGGGCATAAGAAAACATGGCCAGAGCTGCAATACAACTGTATCTGGTTTCAGGGTCGTGAGAGATGGAGTCAGTTACAAATTATTTCAATTTAAAAAAAAAAAAGTGATCCAGGAACTGAGCAAGGAAACTGATTAAAAAGTTTGGGAAGATTTCCAGCAGTAATTTCCTGTAATTTCAGGTGTTCGAAGAGCTGTCCTGCTTTTATTCAGCAGTCGTCCTCAAATGGAAACCCTTCATAAACTTCATCAGTACCTCCTTCGTTCATCATCATCATCATGCTGAGCTTCTCGCTCCTGAAAGAATAGCTTGTTTTAGCTTACAGGGAATGTCTGACTTGTAAAGAAGCCTCAAATAGAGAGATGGAAATAAACACAAATAAAACGCAGTTTAACTGAAAGGCGAAGGTAGCCTTTGGTTAAGTGTGGAGATTGGTTCGTGTGTGAAAACTTTAGAGAAAACATTGATGGAAACAGACGTAGCAAAGTGCCAGTCTGTGTGTTGGTACTCAAAGGGAATGGGATTTCCCAGCAGGTGTGGAGCATTGTTTGGTGCCTCTCTCCTTGTATACTGAGAGACCTAGCAGGTCCCTTAGTTTTAACTCTTCTGGTACTCTTGAAATCATGCAAATTTTAAAGAGGTCTTGGTCTGGTACTGTCAGACAACGAAGTATTTTGCTTATAAACTACAGGAGACTGCCTATAGCACTGAAGTCTCAGTGCTCGTAGGTGGAGAATTGAACGTACTCATTCCTTCTGTATATGAGTATACAGGCATACGTAACTTGCTGATGCAGCAGCCCTGCTACCAGTGATAGAGCTGTAGTTATTTATGTAGGTATAGTATATAGTATATTTATGTAGGTATAGTATATTTATGTAGGTATAGTATATAGCTAGTGTAGTTCTTTTAGTTACTAAATAAGCTTAGAGGGTTACCCGTTCTTCTATTTTTCATACAAATGTCTTATAATTACTTGCTGTACCGTAATGTACTCAGTAGTTTCTAAGCCCTTTTTGCTTCATCCTGTTTTCATCTACACTGTGCAGCGTTAGTGTAAGCTGAATGTGGAAATTGCCAGTCTCTGTGGCTGGGTTAACGCCTGCCTGAGGATGCTGCTCAGAGGTGTACTCTGCTCAGAGGTGTACTCTGCTCAGGTCATGACTTGTTTCGTTTCTTCCAATCATGAAGTTATTTGCAGTCATTTTGTTTATTTTCTTGAATTTCAGGCTGTTGTATTATCAGCTGTGCCATGCACAGTTTCCAGCTCATGAGTTTTAATTCATGCCTGAGAAATTTTAATTGATCTGACATCTAAAATGTAACATTATTTTCTCTGCGTAAATTACTTTGAAATCAGCTGTGGCTAATGTTCAAGGAGGCTTCCTTTTTGCTTCTGGAATACCTTTAAGTAATAACAAATTTCTTAAATTGTTATTTAAAATTAATAACAAATTTCTTTTTCCAACAAGAAGCTCAGCTCTCTCCAGCAATGCTTAGTGTGCTTAGTTCCTGAGCAGGGGGTTGAAATTGTGTTGTATCGGTTGCTTATCCAAATGTGGCTTTTAAGTAGCTGCTGTGTCAACAAATAAGACTTCTGGAGACTCTTGTAACAGACTTTATAAGTAATTATTCTAACACTTTACACTGCCTTCCCTCTCGGTCTTACTTGTCTGCCTCTTGCTTACAAACAAAAAGTATGCTAGGAACTAGACCAGGAGGTTTTGCATACTGAATATGCAATTGAATATTGAATCGCGTGTTGAAGAACAGATTCCCCCTTTATTCAGAGAAGCAAAAATAGCAAAATGATTTGTATTAAAATTGCTGTCTCTTTTAATACAGCAACAGCAGAATTTTCTAGACTTGCCAAAGCTTTCAACCTGGATCTTTAACTCCTAGAGCTTGGGAGTATTCCTCTGACCTTCCCAAACGCCAGGTTCTCGCGCAGTCCTGGCTCAGTTTTTTTCTGCATCATGTCAGCTTTGATTTCTTCTTCGTCTTTGTCTACATCCCTAAAATATCTGCCCTAAGTGTGCAACTGGCTTGAATGAATGAAGGCTTTGCCTAATTAAATTGTGAAAGGCTGAAATGCAGGTGTAATCTGATTATCCAAGCAAAATGGCAAAATAAAAATATCATGTGAGTGATTGGTGTGACCTATTGAACCTACATTTAGCTTGGTTGTTGTCTTGCTGATACTGCTTTGACTAAAACTGGCACCACCTTGCATGTCTGTAAAACAAGACAAATAAATTGGTTCTAAAATGATGAAAGATGTACCTGAGTTCTGATCAACATATAAATTAATTGTATTTTTATTAAAGAGAATCATTCCTTGGTTACATAATATAATTGACATCAGAAATGTGTTTTTCCCCCAGTGATAAAAACAAACCTTAATTTTAGGGTCTAATCGTTCAAGGGAGTGTATTTCCCCAAAATTGATACAAATGGTGCTTCCGAATTCTTGGTGAATAATTCAACATGCAATTTCAAGTAGTCTTGGGCTGATCGTCTCACGCCAGATAAATGTATGAAATCAATATACAAATAATTGATTTTGCTTTCCTTACTCTTAGAGCTGAATTTAGAGCTGTTGATGCTGTTGATTATCATGGTTGCCTGTGATCAGGGTTATTTGTCTTTGGATTAAGCTCTGGACAAATGTCTTAAAGGATACTTCTGTCTGAAGAGGTTATTTGTGTTTTATTCACAATTAAATAAGTTTACTTCTGATGGCAGAAATTTGTCTCTAAAATACATGTAATGGAAAATAAAGTAATTAAATTTGAGAATAATTAAAATTATATTGTTGATTTTGTTTCAGAAGGCCCCTGTACAGTACTAAGTATGACTGCATAAACTGTAGATTTAGGTATTTGACTTTGAAATGAAGATCCTCTTGATATTAAAAAAGAAATTTAAGAAAAAAGCGAAAAGCCCTTCATAATACTGGAGATGTTTTTCACTTCCTAGGCTGAGGAATACGAAGAGAAGCTTTTAAATCCAACTTCAGTAGCACAGAACTACTTCTGTTGAATTTGGTACAGACAGGGAGGCTTTGAGCAAAGCACTCCAGTTCGGAGTCCCAGTCAGAATAGTCACATCCAATAGAACTTCAAAGGGATTATAATGTTCTACTTCCAGTCTAGTCCTGTGTTTTCTTTGACCCACTTTGAAATTCAAATTCTTTCTGAAAAATTTGGCTGAAGAAACTGGATTGACGGCAGAGGTCCAGGCACAGGCTTTGTGTTCAAGCCAAACATTCTCTTTGTCTGTGCCAATGCAATTAGAGCAAATGAAGTAAAGTGAAGCTGCAGAGACCAGATCACCAGGAGTAAATCATTGCAGATCTTCTAACCTGAGAATGCCTGTGAGTCTGAACCAAGACAAGTGAAGCTTTTGGACTCTGATCATTCATTGGTATTTTCTTTTTGCTTTGGCTTTAATGCTGTTTTCTTTTTTGAATAATCAATAGCCAGTGGCACTTTGCCATTAACAATCTCTTGCTTCTCCCAATACTTTTTCCCTAATTCAAATCAGAACTAGGATCAGAATGAGATATTTTCAAAATTATTCCATTGTGAGTTGTGATACACACTCCCCATAAATAGTATTGATTGACTGTGTATTTGTATAGCTAATGAAAGAAAAGAATTGGGTTTGTTTGGTGTTTTTAACTCTTGCTTTTTTTTCTTTATGTAGCCCTCTGTTTAAAAGCTCTTGCCACAACTGTGTGGGGAAGGCAAAGGTTTTATTTTACTGTTTCTTGTGTTGAATCATAGGGATCCCTGGGAGACACATTAAATCTATAAAAATATAAAAGGCTTTTTTTTCTTTTCCTACATGGACTATAATGGCTATAAATAAAGCCTTTATCCTGAAAGGGAAGGAAAACTATTAAGTAGATTTCAGTGTGGTCTTTGTGCTTTTCCTCTAAGCAGTAGTCAACTCTGAGCTGACATTGCGTCAAAATGCCATACCTGCTCTGTAGCTGGGCAAGTTGCAACTTCTTAGTGTAACTCAAAGCCACTGAACATACACGAGGTACGATTCAAATGCCAACATGTGTAATGGGCATGTGGGGAATTATATTTCCATGATTATTATTATTTTATAGCAATCTTTTAATAATTTTAATCATTTTAATCATTTAATCATTATAGCAATCATTTAATCATTTTATGACCTACGAGGAACGGCTGAGGGAGCTGGGGGTGTTTAGCCTGGAGAAGAGGAGGCTCAGAGGTGACCTTAGTGCAGTCTACAACTACCTGAAGGGAGGTTGTAGTGAAGTGGGAGTCGGCCTCTCCTCCCAGGCAACCAGCGATAGGACAAGAGGACACAGCCTCAAGCTTTGCCAGGGGAGGGTCAGGTTGGACATTAGGAAGCATTTCTTCTGAGCAAGGGTCATTAGCCATTGGAAGGGGCTGCCCAGGGAGGTGGTGGAGTCACCATCTCTGGAGGTGTTTAAGAAAAGCCTGGACATGGCACTTAGTGCCCTGGTCTAGTTGCCATGGTGGTGTCAGGGCAATGGCTGGACTTGATGATCCCAGAGGGCTCTTCCAGCCTGGTTGATTCTGGGATTCTGTGATTTAAGATGCACTTAGTTTTCTGAGACCTTATTTGCTCATGCACAAAAAACCTAATCCCCATCCTGTTGATTTTGTTCAGACCAGAGAGAAAAATTGCTTGATGGAAATAAAGCAGTTTAGAAAATGGATTTTTTTCAGCTTAGCTATTGAATGAAAAAAAAAATGCTGTTTACAATAGCAATGCCAAAGGCTTGGTTAAATGACATTAAAATACTATGTAATACATCACATAAAATAATGCACAGATATGAAAAGATGATTTAAAAGGAACTCCAGGACAGTGTTTTTCTAGTCTCTTGTAGCAGAATGGAGGGGTCTGCACCATAGCCCAAGTTGAGCTGGGTTTATCCCTCTCAAAGTTAACTTAGTATAAGAAGGTTTGGGGTTTTTTTTACTGTTTTCTTTTGGATTCTTTCACCTCCCTCAATTCCTGTGTAACAGGCAAGAATTTAGTGCTGCATTATAGGGCACAGGACTCTAAATCAAAGTCTGTAGTGAAATGGGTAGGGAATCGGTGTTTCCAAGGTTCCTGTTTTTATCCTGACCTCCAATCCCATTGAGAAGTCCTCTGTCAAGATGTTAAATCTGAGTCCTTAACATATTCAGGATGTACAAGATTAAGCAACTGTGGAAACAAATCACACATCAAAGCTTTGATGTTTCCACTGTGTGTGTGAAACATGATGCCTAATGTATTAAAAGAACGTGATATTTTATAAAACAGTGTATCATAAAAAAAAAAGGGGAGGAAACTTGCAGCAAACCTCTAAAAGTCAAAGGGATAACTGTAGATTTGCATAACTAAAAAAAAAAAGTCCTCTACATCTTAAAGAACTTCAGGTGTATCTGTTATTGGGCTTGGTGCAGTTGAAACAAACCAAAAATAAGCTGTGCGTAGGGTTTTGTTTTAATCGGAGAAATGATAAATCCTGGTTTGTAATAAGATAAAGTTGATACATGAAAGGGTTAAACTCTTATGAGAGAGTGGTCACGCTTGGGAGAAGGGTCTGAAAATACTCACTTTTATATAAAAGATGAGAAATCAGACCCTTCACTCTGTCCTTGTGCCCTGTACAGGAGGATTCTGCACTGTCTGGTGGATTCCAGTTGTACTGGCACCAGCAAATGTACCAATGGTCTAAGAATCTTGCTTAGAGGGATCTTCCCTGTGCTCTTCTACCAGCAGCTGTCAGAGTATAAACCCTACAAACCTGCCTGGTCTTTGTACAGCTAGACTCTAATAACACAGCAAGTACGTGTGCCCATATTTAAAGCAAGTTTCTTTTCTCTTTTCCTCTGTCTGCAGACCTTCAAGAGACCTTCCATGGTGACACCCAAAAGCGCGATGGCCAGAATACGTTGGAATGAGCAGAAATACTTCCCAAGCCCTCGGGGTGTAAGTAAAGTTAAAAAGTGTAAGATTATATTGCACAAGTAAAAAAACCTGAGCCCTCCCATTCCCCCCCTCCCCTCCAAAAAAAACCCAACTATTTTGGTGCTTCGTTTTCCAATAAAAGCCAAGCTTGGTTGAAGTGTTATGAGAAAAGTCTAGGTAAACGTTAAGAACTTCAGTTAACATTGCCAGAATGAAGCAAACTGGTTTATAAGAGGGTATTATTAAATTAAATATTATGAAGTGGAACAGTGTTTACCCTAAATGAAGGGTCATGAATTTTGTTTCTAGTTAGTCACTGGAATTGCATAGTAAATTTTCCTGTAAGATGTTTTAAAATAATTAGTCTGAAACCTGCTGGCTAGTGATGGTTAGTGTCCAAGGATAAAATGTTTCCTTCTGATAAATTTGAGACCAATTATACACTACTGGAACTCAATGTTAATCCTTCCATTGCTGACAGGAGCAGTTAGATCCCAGCAGTAGTTAATGTCAAATTTGGGATGTGCCTTCTGTCTTTGGTAAGTTGTTGGGATCATTGCGTGGTTGTTAATGTTTGTTTGAGGGTTAACATTATAAAGTTAAAAAATGACATGTTTCCTGACACTTTAAATGTTTCTTAATGTGGAGCCTGTCCTCAAAACCAGAGGACGTGCAGTTTCTTCTCTTGTGTGATTGCACCATGAGGTTCTCTTTAAACGAGATCATTAAACGGTCACAACCCATAACAAATGGGATTGAACAGAGCAGGAGTTTCCTGGTTTTACTCTAAAAATAGATTAAAATATAGGAAGAACTGGAAAGTTTCACTTCTAGTTTGACGTTTCCAATTGTACTAAAAGTAACTTTTTAGAAGGGCAGGTAAGAAAGCAGCAGTACCATTTTCACACTCCTACTTTTTTTAGCTAATGACCTGTATTTGGGAACTTCAGTGTTTATGGGACTTGTATTACTGCTAGGTTTTTCTCCACAATCTGTTTTCCACTGGAATTTTAAAATCTCGCTCCACATTACCCGTGTTCAGTAGCTCATACTGGGGTCCATACCCATTTTTTGTTGTCATGACCTAAGCTATATTAGTGTTGCGCTCATTTAAAATCATGAATACTTTTTTCCTCATTTCATGCATACTCTTAGTGTTGAAAGAAGTGATGTGTATGAATAGCTCACTAATAAAAATCACTTAATGATTTTTAAATTGAATTTCACAAAGACCTTCAGATGTCTTCAAATGTATTTATTATTTGACATCGGGCAATGGGGAGAGTTGTGTTAGAATTGTCAGAATGCTTAAAAAAGCAACTCATCTGAAATTTTATATTTGTATAAACATTCTGCTGTCGAACTTCTTGCTGGAATATTTGCATGAAATAAACACAACAGGTGACTGAACAATTAATGTCAATACATTTAAGGATGCAGAAATGTATTCATAAACACTTAATTCCATATTTATCTAGATTTAAAAAGGAGCTTTGGATCCTTCCTGGATATAAGTAAAGCTCCTTTATTTCATCCTTATCCTTTCTAATGAAATAAAAAATACGTTGGTTTATTAACCTCCCTTGAAGCTTTATCACAAACAGTTGGGGGTTACTTTAGTATGACATCTGTGCATAATTATGCATCTGATCACTCTTCCTTGTGCTACTCTACTCTTTCTATATTAAAAGTGTCAGGATAATACTGCAAGCATAATGGTGCTGGTTTTTAATCAGCATAGACACAGTAAACAAGTGTTCATTAGCAAAATTAGAACAAAGAGAATGGCTTAAAATTGTAACTTCTAAATAAAAAGCTGATTTTGTTAGTTAAATAAAATATTCTTAATATATTCCTTATTCTAGATGTATTTTCCATCTGTCTCAGTTGATAAGGAACTTTTGGCAGTCTGTTGAATTCTTTGATCACTTTATCACCTCTCCTTAACTACTAGACCTGCGTTTTACCTATCTGAAATATTCATACACATCTGTAAGAGTTTCTTCAGAACAACTTGTTAGAGATAAAAGTCTCAATTTTCTTATAGAAACGGATCGACAGAAAAATGTCATATTTATTCAAATGAAAAAAAAAGAATTTAAAATGTAGGCATTGTATTAATATATACAACGATCATGTTAATTTTGGTTTGTTTTAAATTCTGGAAGCTTGTCTAAAATTTTGCATACAATTCAACTTATTGTGAAGTAGCAAAGAGGGGAACATAGGGTACTTAAGGATAACGATGGCCTGCTTTGCTGGTTTGAAATTCTTCTAGTAGATGCTACTTGTCTTGGTGAAAATCAACAGAGATAATACAAAAGAATGAAATGTTTGTGTAACTTAAGTGATAATCAGAATTGTAAAATGCAGATGTGAAAGCTTGGCAGGTGGGATACCATGTCTGGCATTACAGACATTAGTGGTATGGTGTTTTCTTAGGTGGCCATCCTCATGTTACAGTTTATTGTTGACTACTGCACTTTCACTGAAGTGAACAAAGGTTCACAGCGTTGTGGTGATACATCCTTGTTCCACTGAGCCTTGAAGGCTGTGGCCGATATGTAGACACTTTCTGGTTAGGATCAAAACCTCAGAGCTCTGTGTGCAAGCTCAAGCAGTGATCCATAGTACTAACCATATTAGTTCGCCCACAAAGTAAACCCAGGTAAATGGAATATAGTATTTTTTATTATGTGTACCATATATTTTTGAGAGAATGGTGGTTTTATGTTTCTTGGTCGCATTTGTATTGAGTTCTTGAAAGCATCGTTTCAAACAGAGACTATAGATTTTGTAAACTGTATTTTCTGGGAGGTTGTTCTCATTTCCACCCAGGAATTAGGGCATGCACCTAGGTGACTTTTGTAGAATGGATCTGTAGTATGGTAGTTATATGAGAGATAAGGGCCCATGTTCAAAATAACTCTGTACGGGGGGTTGGGCTAACAGGCATGGCGTGGTTTCACCCATTAGTCTACGTGGTTTTCACTGCCACCACGTGTATCCAGGTATTTAATGAGATGAGAGATGTGATAACTCCATAGTCTTGTGTCTGACCCTCATCTGGAGGCACAATAAATATTTCCAGCAGGTGTTTTATGTTTATGTTTTGTATTTATGCCAAGTAGAAAACCACCAGCAGAATGTGTCTAGAGGACCTGTTCCTGAGGATATGACACTGGTTATTCTGGTGTTCTGTTAAAAATACCTATTCAGAGTTACCTGAGATGGCGCAGTGTCCTTTAACAATGAAGAAGATGCTCTGTCAGAGCTCTTCACTGATACTGCATCACTCTAGAAGTTTCTGCCTGTATTCCTTTTATACCAAAAAGAGTAAAAGAACTTATCAACTAAGTGGTCCTCAGTGGCATCCTTTAGAGAGAAGATGTGGTTCAAACATGTCTCTTCACTCTGTTCCTGTTCTACAAGCTCCAATTCGGTGTAGTATCTGTTCAGAGGACAAAATAATAATTGAATAAAGTAGCAGATTGTTTAAAGCTTTTTAATAGTCACGTAAGACTCAGATTTTTGACAGACCTTGAAAGAGAGGATGGAACTGTCTGGATGAAGACTGACAGACAAAATAAGTAACAAAAGATAATTTCATATGAGTTGGTAGATTGATTTTCTTCACGTGACTGATAACTTTCAGGTAAAGTAGGCAAGTGTCTGTCTCAGTGGTTGTAGTTTCTGAGCAAGTACTATCCAGTGTGTATTTTGAATTTGAGATATGATTTACAGCATGTGCCTGTGATATTTATAGTGTTAAAGAGGAAAAAAGATTTTTTTTTTTTTAAAGGTGAGGATAAAAATTTGCATACTCTTTCTGGAGATAGTCAGCCTACATCTGTCATGACTTAAAGGTGTAGAAATGTTTTCCCCAGTTTTCAGAGAAAGCAGGATAATTTACCTAATTTCAGAAACAAATTATATTAGCAGTAATTTAGGGTATTGTACAGAGAGAGTGGGGAAAGAATCTTGTGATACAGAATAGATATTGTGAACTCGGCAATATGAGACGGTATTTTACACTTAGAAGAAATGTTTTCCTAAGACAGCTCTCACCCACTTGAATAAAATGAGTACTTGAACTGCTTTTTCTGATGTGCTATATTTGCATTTTCTGTGCTTCCTACCAGATGCAGAAGACTAAATAAAGTAATGGGGTAGACAGAAGGAATGTTTTAAATCTTTGGTGGTAAACTGCCAAGCCAGCATTGGCTAGCGACTTGATTTTCAATCAAATGCCAGAATTACTACGTTGCTGTAAGTAAACTTCAACTAAATACCCTGTGGCACGTATATAGCCTCTGCAATGGTCACTTAAGTGATGCTGTTCAGCTAAAGCTTTCAAAGATATGCCTGCTTATCTCCTGTAAACACATATCTGCTTTGGCAAGTGATACCTCCTGTGATACTGGAGCGTTGTGGATGTATAATCAGAGTGTCTCCCTCCCAATGAATCATGTTCCTAACCACGAAGACAGTTTATAAATGACTTCCAGAGGTTTTTTTCCTTCTATTACATATTTGGTAGCATAGATTTCAAATGCAAAAGTCATGTTGTATGTGCCATTTACTTCATTGCCCCAGCCAGCTGGTTGGATTTTACTGGCAATTGGGTAGGTGAACGCACGATGTAGTTGAAAGAGCAATAGTAGAGTGTAAAAATTCTGTATTCTCTTGCTTTTCTCCAGTACAAAATCTTAACTAGTAGAATAAACAGTAGGACAAACAGTACATACATTGCTCAGCCTGTTGTTTCTTGACTGTAAAGTAAAATTGGCTAAACTGAACATTTGCAATCACTCCCGTGATAAAATAATAAGCTTTTTAGTTGTGAACATATATGCGGTTTACCTAGAAATGGACTCAAAAGTTCAGCGTCTGGAAAATTGTTTTTCCTCTTCTCCCTGCCAAGAATTTCCATTTTGTAATGTCAAATTAAGATAAGCACATTGCAGCCTGACCGTTGAACGCTGCACTGACAGTAAGAAACAGTGTGAGAGTCTCTGGAGCAGCAATTTCAAACAAGGACACTGCAAAGGAGAGAGGGAGCAGCGGTGTGCTGGAGCGTGTCAAGTCTTGAATTTATAAATGTTAAGACAGAATTCTGTTTATCCTTGGGGCGAGTTCATCGCAATCATTTGTTATCTTGTTTCTTGTGTAAGAATAAAGAATGGAGTGGTGTTTGGGACAGCTGTTTTTTTCAGGTTGGTTATGTTTCTAAGAAATACCTGCTTGTACTGCAACACTTGCTAAATGTGTGCACATCATTAATTGTGATTTCAGTGAGCTTTTTTTCCAAATAAGTGGAAATTTTGGAGAAGAGATGCTTTAAAACGGGGATATTTCCTCTAATGTCTGTCTTTAGAAGTAGCACTAAATTCAATATAATGGCTTAAATATGTTTTGCCTCTGCTCAACAGAAAAAATTGGAATGAGTAGCTTAGGGGGAAGTAGCAAAGTAATAATTTGATACAATTCTCATTGATTTCAGTGGGACGCTGTTTATGATCAGACTTGAATGGTGTACCTCTAGGTAAGGTTCTCCATGTTTTGCCCACTCCCAGCTGCTTACGTTCAGCAAGTGCATCCATTTCAAATTTAGAATATGATGTATTATGTTGTATGTCCCTTTACTTCAGTGGAACTTTGATTTCTATACAAAAATTTCTGTTGATGTCGGAAAATAATTGCTCGAGTTTCATTGTCTGAAAACATTTCTGTACTGCATCAGCCTGCCTTTTTGTCTAGCCAACCCACAGATTCTGTGGCTAATGTCAATGCTGTGCAAAGCAGATCTCTGCCCTGTGCAGATTGCCTTATTAATTCTGCTCAGACCTTGCCTTCCAAAAATCAGTGCAGTGTTGTTTTCTCATCTCTAACCAAATATTCATCATTAATCTACTCTGGAATACAGCATGGTTTGTGACATGACAGTAATAGATCTGACATAAGCAATCAGGTGAAACATTATTGTAAGGCGAGCAGGCCAGAGAAACCATTTTAAAAATTAATAAGGCAATAAAATATGTGCATTTTATTTATTTGTTGTTTTTTAAAGAGTTGAGAGAGAAATAGTTTTCTATTTCAAGAAATCTCCTGCGTGCTGCTTGTAATATAACTGCACCAGTGTGAACTGCCGTTGTGGTAACAAGGGAGAAATGCTGAAGCTGTGGCTTTTAACTTGGAGTACTTTCACTTCTACGTAGAGAACTAATTGAGCAAGAGTGGATGATCCAATGCAGAGCTACTGATGTTCACCCATATTCAGCGTGACGGTGAATTTGGACTCCAATATGAAGTTTAGCATTTTTACTAACCAGGGATAAACTGCTGATTTAATAATGAACCTTTTTGTCATTTTGAGCAAGTGTTTTTTTGGTTAGTATTTCCCTTTTTTGGTGTTTGTCAACTTAAAGTGCACCCCCTTGACCTTGAAAAGAATACTTTTTGTGAGGTTTTGGCCTTTTGAGACAGTTACAGCTGTCCAGAATAAGAAAGGATAGATTGTACCTTTGTAAATTCTCATTTTGGGATTAGTTTCTAAACAAAGTATCCTTATTTGAGAAAAAAAGATGTAAGGTAAACAAGAAGTTTGTTGGCTGAATCCCCAGCGATGACAATTCATGGCAAAAATAACAATATTGACTTTGGTGTTACACTGATTTAGTTTGGCTGAGGATCAGGTGTATGTTTTTATAGCAAAAAGGCAAAGAAAATCTATCGCATCCTTTCGTAGTCTCTTCTGAATCTGTTGCATTTTATGTTTCCCTTCGCTTCTATGTATTACACAGTAAATTTTGATTTTCTGAGGAAGGAATCATCAAAGTAGCTGGTGAGAGGCAATGACGAATGACAGATTATATTGCTGCTCGTGCTTTTGAAATGTCATTTGTCATACAGGTGTTTAGAGACCATTTGAAAACTAATGTTTTCCTGTGGGTATCAATGGAAAAGCTATACGCTTATGTGAAATGCTTCTAATCTGGGACGCTTGAACCCTGATCCGAGTATTTTTCATTTAAATTTTGTGGCAAAGATTACTTGGCAATTTTGACTTGCTGCAAAAAAATTATTACTCCACAAATGGAAATTGTTACAATAAAATTGGAGTTCATTCAGAATGGAAGTTTAAGTTCAGACAAAGTTAATAATAATATATCCAGGAATGAACACTGGAAAAAATGATAAATAACATTTGTCACATTTTACATGCAGCTACTTTTTATATGCAAACTTCTTTTACATATGAAGAAGTAGCTGTGTCGTATCTACCTATAGCCATAAATAGATTCATAGGGGAAAGGAATATTAGGACAAACTCATGTGATACTCCTGCTCCCTCATTCTTCCAGCCTTATTTTTAGCTAGAAGAATTCCTCAGGCCTGGTATGGTTATGCTAGGTTTGAGCTGTATTATATCAAAGTCATTTCTTGCTTGCTAAGTACTTTTAGGGGAAAAACCACACAAACTAACAACAAAAAAACTCACAAACAACCAAAAAAACCACCCCTACACATGATAAGAACAAGCCAGATGTGTGAACATCTGGTTCTACAAGCCAGGATGGTTTGTTTTTGAAGAGATCCTTCCTGGTGCAACTTCTGTGCATCACTGTCACGGGATCCTATCGCTGCGATATATTGGCTTTCACCTCCCCCAATAAAGCCAGACAAATCTTCATCACCCTTTTTCCAGACTATTCATTTACCCACAACTCATGGAAGGATTAGTTAAAGCAGCTAGAATGATAAACCAGAAGAATTTGTAAGGGCTTGTTTGTGCCTGAAGTTTTTGAAGGACTCGTGTGATTTCTGCAGAGCTGTTTTGCTGTTCTGCTGAAGCAGAGGTGTAACTTACCCTGTACCTGGTGAAGCACCTGGAAGTACTTCTCCAGACAGCGTGTCTTCTGAAAGAATGTCTCCTTTTCTCTTCCCTCTGTGGAAAGTATGATTCTGGTGCCTTCCCAGTGCTGTTGTTTCACGTCTCGGTGTTTTGCAAGACCCTGACACATATTGCTTTGAGGATTCGGAGATCATCTTGCTGTTCAGGGGTCTCATTTGGTGAGATGGCTGGAGTCTGACCAAAATAAAACATTTGACTCTCAATGTCAGTTGTGCTGTATATTCCTGAAGGAAAACATGATGCTTAAACTGGCTACCTGCTGCGGTTTAGGTGAGCTCTTGGAAGAGAGAACTCCTTTGGATGTGAAATAAATGCTGAGAGGGATGTGCGTTGCGGGGAGAGGGGTATGTAAGCTTGGCTTCTGGCCCGTGGCTTAGCTTTCTGCGACAAATAAAAGGTTTTTGGAAACGGTGTGATTGCTGAAGGAAACTAGTCTCAGTACCTTCCAGTCCCTGGTCTCTGAACTAAGTTTGGCAACAAGTCGGTTTTCTGAGCCTTATCTTACTTAATGGGCAGAACGCTGATTTGAAAAGTCAGCTTTGATTTAAAATAACAAGTTTTGCTTTGTTTTTATGGTACTTTGAAGGTGAAATGCACATGATTTCTCGGATCTGTTTGTTTCCCCCTTATCCCTGCTACTTTGGTTGCTGTTCTCTCCTGTCTAATACCTTGTAGTAAAGGCTGTGTTCAAAGACGAAGTTCTTTGCGCTTTGGTGTTTTTCCTGTGTAAGGGTAGACTTTATACACACCCAGAAGCACGTTGAAGGAATCCTGTGTTTATATCTGGTTGAAAAGATAATGCTTTGCAAAAGATAATATTTTTCAGTACTGTTTTCAAATACCAAACACGTAAGCCAGCTCTGGGTTCCTTTTTTCCTATGGGGGAAGAAGGGCCGCTTTTGTAGGTTAAAGGGAGGATTTAATACCTGAAATATCTGTATGTATTGTAGCAAGATAAATGGGTGCGAAAGGGAGGGTATATTTCTGGATATAGTTCAATCCTTTGCAGTTGCATTAGGATACAATTTTTATAAAGGATATCAAATAACATGTGTCATGTTAGAAATCAATCAGTAAATACTTGGGACTGAAAAGAAGTGTTCTCCATGGGCAGGTTGTGTCTTATTTGGTCATGATGCTGCTGCTTGTACTTTTCCTCTGAACGTAAACTGTTGCTCTGGTTTGCAGTGGAAACTACATTATTGCGGATGATGGGGAGGAATTCGGTAGTTACTATGTCTCTACTCATAATGTAAGTGGAAGAATCCATTTCACACAGAATCACAGAATCAACCAGGTTGGAAGAGCCCTCTGGGCTCATCAAGTCCAACCATTGCCCTGACACCACCCTGTCAACTAGACCATGGCACTAAGTGCCATGTCCAGGCTTTTCTTAAACCCCTCCAGGGATGGTGACTCCACCACCTCCCTGGGCAGCCCCTTCCAATGGCTAATGACCCTTGTTGAGAAGAAATGCTTCCTAATGTCCAACCTGAACCTCCCCTGGCCAAGCTTGGGGCTGTGTCCTCTTGTCAATTTGTAAGAGTTCGTGTGTAGGAGGTTAAGGATATCCAGCTTTGTTCACTTATTTTCTATCTGGAGAGCCTGTATCACCATAGTAGATGTTTTGTTTTTCTTATATTATTATTGCTGGAATAATAAGATTATTTTAGTGAATTGCAATGAAAACAAGTACCACGTGAAATGGGAAGCTGGCAAAGTGTGGGAAGATGTTTTGGTATGCACACCTGTATTGTTTGAGTAGGACATGTGGATCTTCAGCTTTACCAAACTTGTGTGATTTTTTGCATATTAACCACTACTGAATGCAGGAAAAAAAACCAGTAGGATGTGTTTTGTGATGGATTTTTTTACCCCTATGAAAAGGTGGTTCTTGGGCATTCAGTAAAAGTCCAAGTGCCTATAATATTATGACATAAAAGGGATGTTTTCTCTCTATAAAAGAGGATGATAAATTGTGATATCGCTCCCAATTTTCTCTACAAAGAAATTCTATTTATCTTCCTTCCTTTATATGATTATTATACTTTTGTAAGATGTTCTTTGTCTTATTTCTGTATTAGCAAGTCTGTGTTTGTCCTCCAGTGAGGTGAACTGCTGTTTCTGTTGCAGCTTGTTTTTCTGCTAGAAGTCTGAATCTGCTTCATGACTTCCTTTGACTGTGTCATAAGAGGAAGTTTGATATATATTATTATATTGCTCTTTTTTTCTGACATTAACACAAATGAACTGAAAAACAATCCCTAGACTTGAAGAAAAAGCAAATGGAAAATGCTTTTCTCCTATAAAAGTACATGATAAATATATATATATGAAAAGTTATATACAGTATAAAAAGGATATGAAGATACTAGAGAGTGTCCAGAGGAGAGCCACAAAGATGGTTTAGAGGGGACGCCGTACGAGGAGCGGCTGAAGTCACTAGGTCTGTTCAGCCTGGAGAAGAGAAGAGTGAGGGGAGACCTCATTGTGGTCTACAGCTTCCTCACAAGGGAAGTGGAGGAGTAGGCGTTGACCTCTTCACCCTGGTGACCAGTGACAGAACGCGAGGGAATGGCAGGAAGATATGCCAGGGGAGGTTTAGGTTGGATAGTAGGAGAAGGTTCTTGAGCCAGAGGGTGGTGGAGCACTGGAACGGGCTCCCCAGGGAAGCAGTCATGGCACCAAGCCTGACAGCATTCAAGAAGCATTTGGACAATGCCCTCAGACACATGGTGTGAATTCTGGGGCTGTCCTATGCTGGGACAGGAGTGGACTTGATGATCCTTGTGGGTTCCTTCCAACTCAGGACATTCTATGATTAAAAAAATACTTTTAAAATAGTTTGGTTTTTTTTTTTTTTATTCAGGTCTCCTTGATTTGAAATAAAATACACTTTAAATTTATGTGAAATACATCTCAGTTCTCTTTTCTACTCTCTAGCATTGATGGATGCACACCCCCATTAATTCCTTTGAATAGTGTTGTGCTTTGATGTATAAGCCATGTACATGTTTATTTAATAAAATAGGGACACTGATACAAGTTAATTGTATGGTCGTATTGTAATATTACTAAATTGTCCCTTTTTATAAAAGGAAACATTACTTTCACACTATATATCTCTGCAAAGAAGCATTACATGTGAGAATTGTGCCTTTAAGATGTTTGCTTTATTTAGTTGTCTTGTGTGCCTCTTACATCAGTTGGTTGCCTGCAGTTCCAAAGATTATATGTAGTTGGTTCATTTTTTTTGTTAGTTTTCTTATTTTTAAATAAATTATAGTTTAGGCTTTGGTATCAGACTTCCTTAGAAATATTAATTAGTTATCACTAATTCAGTCATATAATAAGATACCTGTAGGTATACTCCAATGACAAGAAGATAAGTAACAAGTATCTAATGATATTGAAATAATTGTATCAAAATGCAGTATATATCTGCTCATTAAATGTAATATAGTGCAAACTGAATAAAATAACAACCAATTCGCTAAGTACCACCTATACCTTAATTCATTGATTTCAATCCTCTATATATTTTCAATTAGATAAATAGCATGCAAATGTACCTACTTTAATCAAAAATAATAATATAATTTTTAAGCAGTATTTAAAATAGCATTCAAAATTATCTTACAACATATATGAGAGAGAAGTTCAGTGCTTATCTGAGGAATTCTGAATGGGATAGAAATGCCAGAGAAGAGAGACTCAGATTTGATCTTAAAGGCAAAACATAATCAGAATATACCTGCGACGTGTGTAGAAACATAATATAAATATCCCTCTGGTTTGTTCTGTACGCGTGCAGTGTCAACCCTATTCAGTCATCGGGCACATGCCTTAATACAAACGACTCGTTTTAATATAAAATAAATTCATATACCCAACATGGAAATTTCATAGAATCACAGAATCAACCAGGTTGGAAGAGCCCTCTGGGATCATCGAGTCCAACCGTTGCCCTGACACCACCCTGTCAACTAGACCATGGGCACTAAGTGCCATGTCCAGGCTTTTCTTAAACACCTCGTAATGTCATAATTTCGTAACATTATGCACAGAACAGGAATACCAACCCTACAATGAATGGTCTCATTCTGCCTGTTCAAGTTTTCTTTCTAGAGCTTTGCGTCATTTTGTTGCCAACTCTGAAATTCCCCCTTTGCAAGCATTTAAACCCTAGAAATCCCGCTGAAGTGTAGCAGGATTCTGGTTAATTGTGTCTTGGGTAAACGAAGGATAGGAGTCAGCTTCTTTTAGACAGGTTAACTTGTTGTAGAATTGTTTCTGGTACAGAACTGCAAGCACTGAGTAACGTGTGTGCTGTAGTGTGGAGGTGGCGTGGAGGCGTATGTAGGATGGAGACTAAGCAGCTGGTCCATGTCAGCATTGATGCTTTTAGTTGGTACTTCTTCTTTTTCTTACTGTTATTCTCAAGCAAGCGTATAGCTGTAGACCTGCAAACATAAATCCATATGGAGGAACGTATCAAGGTCAAAATGCTTCAATCACTTCTCCAAAATGCTCATTTTGTGGTAGCGATCGTGCTGCTTGAACAACTTGCAAGTTCAGGTTGAGGCAAAAGCGTGCGATTTATTTTGTCAAAGGTGAGCTAACGGGATGCCCTGGAAAGACAGGGTAACCTGGAGAAGAGATCTACTTACAATTGCAGCTTGTTTCTGTAATATTTCAGTAACGGTGGTGGCAACTGTCACTTTTAGCAGAATGATGAGTGTTATGCTTTTGTTTCTTGCCCACAGTATCTAGGATCGTATTTGCTTACTGTAGCAAATTAAATCATGTCCCTTTCATACTCTGGGACCACCAAGGAGAGCACTGCTAGCCTGTGTGTCCCATCCAGGGACTCCATGCAGTTGGCGTAGTGCCATGGTCTAGTTGACATGGTGGTGTCAGGGCAATGGTTGGACTTGATGATCCCAGAGGGCTCTTCCAACCTGGTTAATTCTGTGGTTCTGTCTTTCCTTCAGGGTATGTAATGATCTGCAAGTCCTTTCTGTTTTCTCTCCTGTAGGCATGATGAAGTTGGGGGTGATGACTTAAACATTTCAGACAGTTACAATTAAAATCTCAAACCTTTTGCTGTAAAACAAATCTTTTTGTGGATCTCAGTGCTTTGTATGACAAGGTGAAAATAAATACAACATTTGCTTTAATGGAAGGAAACTATAAAACGGGTGGGGAAAAAATTAAATAAATTCTAGTGTAAATATTCCTCTAATTCTGGGGAGGCCCTTTTATTTCACCTGCTGTCTACATTAACTGAATGCTGTTTCTTACTACAGAAAACTGTGTGTTTTTTTTTTTCTTCTGTACCATTTGTAATAATAAAGACCATTTGTTTTGCTTAAAGACTGAGAACAAGTCAGAAGGGAGGAGTTTAGGTAGTAAATATTTGTAAAGTGTATGGGGTTTCTCGTGCCTTGCTAGTTAAAAAGTGGGCTGTTTCAGATGAAAATAAAATGTAAGCTCTGCATTGGGAAAAGCTATTTAAAGAAAGCTCCTTTTTTTTCCTCTGATATTGAGGGTGTAGAAGTAGGTGAAGACTGATCGAGAATAATTGGTTATGAATATTTTATCCATGAAGGAGTTTTCAGTGTAAAAATAAGATGACAGAAGCAGAAATGGATGAAAATAGCATAGGAAAGGGAAAAAAATTCCCTTCCAATTTTTGTTGTGGAAGGAGAAAGTAGAGATGATGCTATAGGTTAGGAAAATATGCCCTTTAACATCTGTGCAGTCTGTACATATTTCAGGTTCTGCATTTTCCTGTTTTTAGATAATTGTTTTATCTGTTGGCCACTGCCTATGATAAAGATAAATACAGAAAAACATCCAGCAGAGGGAAAGGCTATTTAATTCTCTAGATGTAACTTCATCTCCCTTTTTGAGATGATTTTTTCTTCCTTTTCCCACCGGTCCACTGGATGGCTCTCTGATCCTCTTACATCCCCTACCCAGGCGCTTCTCTGCAGTGTGATCACTTGCTTAATATCGTACCAAGACCTTTGCTTCTCAGTGTTGAAGGCAAATACTATGAATTTCAGCAGCAGAAACAATCAGACGGCATTTCTATACCAAGAACAATGGCACAGAGAGAAGGGCATAACTAGGTTGCTTTGAAGGGCCAAGCCTCAGTCCCTCCTGGGCAGTGGTTGTTTTATACATCGGAAATTTCTTCGAGGGGCAGCACAAACAGGTGAAAAGGGGGTTTGGGGGGTTTATAGGGTGCTGTGTTACTCAGAATGGCTCTAGTTAATGCATACGTTTGGGTTTAGGGGTGAGAATCATTCTGCTTGTCTCTTCAAGTATGGTTTTCTTCTAGGATTGGAGCTTCCCACGTTCCAGTGAACCAGAACAGTATGTAATTTTGCTCTTCAAGATAAAAGTATCCAATACTGTTGGGGAGGATGCTCCCCTGGTGTTAGTGTCAGTATTAAACAGTTTTCTTGGTAAGAGGTGTTTGCAGGCTTGGCCTCATGCCTTGCATATATATATATATATATATATGTAGTAGATAGGAAATGTCTGTGTCTAGTTCTGGGCCCCACACTTCAAGAGAGATGTTGAGGTGTTGGAGCGAGTCCAGAGGGCGACCAAGCTGGTGAAGGGTCTGGAGGGTCTGACCTACGAGGAACGGCTGAGGGAGCTGGGGGTGTTTAGCCTGGAGAAGAGGCTCAGAGATGACCTTAGTGCAGTCTACAACTACCTGAAGGGAGGTTGTAGTGAAGTGGGAGTCGGCCTCTTCTCCCGTGCAACTAGTGATAGGACAAGAGGCCACAGCCTCAAGCTTGGCCAGGGGAGGTTCAGGTTGGACATTAGGAAGCATTTCTTCTCAGCAAGGGTCATTAGCCATTGGAAGGGGCTGCCCAGGGAGGTGGTGGAGTCACCATCTCTGGATGTGTTTAAGAAAAGCCTGGACATGGCACTTAGTGCCCTGGTCTAGTTGACATGGTGGTGCCAGGGCAATGGTTGGACTCGATGATCCCAGAGGGCTCTTCCAACCTCATTGATTCTGTGGTTAATACTAGAGAAATGCATTCCCAGGCAGGTTCAGGCCTGTCTTGAACAGACATGACTGGTTTCCACATTCTCATGATCTGTGTTTTTGAGGTTTTCTCTTAGAAGAGAAATAGCAAAACAAAGAGATTCAGTTTAATCTGCACTCTGAAAAATGCCTGTTGTATCTTAAAAGGATATCTAGAGAGGAAGGAAATCCTAAAGGCCAATGATGCTGTACTTGATTAAAACTGAAGAAAGTGAGAGCTTTTTATAGCTGCCTTTTCCTATAAATCACCGACTTCCTCTCCTTGGGAGATTGCCAGTGTAAAATCCAACAGTTTCTTGGCATTACTGAAATTGGAGGAGACCTAGCTTATATTCCCAGAACTGTGCAGAACAGAGCTGGGAAATATTTCATTTCTACACCAAAGCAGAATAATTCTCTTAAAAAAAAAAAAAGATCATGTACATTCACAAATTAGTATGGCACTATGCAGTGGCATGCTATAAATCGTATCGCAGGGAACTACTCCTTTAGTCTCTTTAGAAGAAGACTTGGTGCCTAACAAATCCTTCATTTCTAGCTGGTTTTGCTTGAGCTGTGTCTGCACTGTGTTAGCAAGGTCAGAGAGCACATGAACTGTACCCCCATTGCTTAACTGTAAGATCACACTTGGGGCTTTGTTTTGGATCTTTCACAGAATCATAGAATCAACCAGGTTGGAAGAGACCTCAGGGATCATCGAGTCCAACCGTTGCCCTGACACCACCATGGCAACTAGACCATGGCACTAAGTGCCATGTCCAGTCTTTGCTTAAACCCCTCCAGAGATGGTGACTCCACCACCTCCCTGGGCAGCCCCTTCCAATGGCTAATGACCCTTGCTGAGAAGAAATGCTTCCTAATGTCCAACCTGAACCTCCCCTGGCCAAGCTTGAGGCTGTGTCCTCTTGTCCTGTCGCTAGTTGCCTGGGAGAAGAGGCCGACTCCCACTCCACTACAACCTCCCTTCAGGTAGTTGTAAACTGCACTAAGGTCACCTCTGAGCCTCCTCTTCTCCAGGCTAAAAAAACCCAGAAGAGGAGGTTCTGGGGGTTCATCTACTGTGAAAGTGAAGGAAGTTGGGCTAGTGGAACCATGCAGCTGCTGTGCAGTAGATGGAGTATTTAATAATTTAATGCGGTCAAGTAGTCTATTTATAACTTTTGGAGAAGTATTCAGTAGTTTTCCCTAATTGCTAAACAGCCTGAAAATAGTTCCAAGGTCTTAAATGATAGAACCTCTTCTAATTAGCTAGATGACATTCTTTCCTTGTCTCAGCAAAACTCACTTCAGGATTCTGTTTGGTTCTTAGCACCATACTGTGCTGCAAAAAAAAGATTTCCCAGAAATCAACAATGTTTTGGAAGCTATTTTTAAAAACTAAAAGAGCAAGCCCAAGCAGGAATTTGTTAGAGCTGTATGTGCATAACACTTCGGACTACATGAATGGAGTTACTCCAATACTTTGGACTAAATCTTGTGTTAAAGGGATTTGGCTCTTAAATAGCATAATTTATTGTTTGGTAGCTGTTGGAGCAAAGCTTATTGGTATGTGAGGGAGGAAATTTGTCATAAAAATCTGGTTTCTTTTTCCTGAGAGACAGAGGTATTGTCTGGTGGGGTGGTCAAGGTCCATTGCTCCATCTCTCCAGTGCAGTCCCTCTTACAGCTGTACGCTTAGAGCATCGATCTGCTGCTCAGGAAGACATCCCACTCTTCTCCTGCACAGTATCTCTCTGTCTTCTGGGCAGTGTCCAGGCAACTCACGTGAACACCAGGCAGTATGGTGTACTCATCACACGAAGGTAGGTTAGCATTACCCACAAGAATGGTTTTGTCTTAGGAAAAAACCTGTAGCTTGGTTACTTCCTTCAAGACAAAATCCAACTCCAGTTCTCGGGTTTCTGACAAACACTCTGGATGAACTATTTTTTTTCCTTTTTTTTTTTTTTTGTGGTATGTCCCCCCAGCATTTCTGATTGTTACAAAAACTTTAAATTGCTGACCAAAAGATGAATATTCTGTAGCTCTAAACCAAGCCCCAGAAGTGATGATTGAAAGGTACATATCAGTTTACCATCTAGGTAGTTTAATTTTTGATGCATTCTGTTAATGAAGAAATAAGACACTTTCCTAGTTCTAGATGGAATGATAATCACAAAAGTGATTTATTTTCTTTGTCTTCAAGTATTTTGCCTGAGCTGAGGTTCGTGAAGATGAACAGTAAGAAGGGTAAGCCATTACGAGAAAAGTAGTAAAGTATTTTTTTTATCTGGGACTAAAAACTTGATCATAACAAGATTAGAAATACAAAATTATAATGTTCTTCCTCAGTTTCATTTACTCTTGCTTCATTTACATTTTTAATAATCTAATATTTAAGTATTATTTTTGAGCTCGTACCTTACCTCATAATACTCTAGCAGTGGTAATCTGAACTGGAAGAAATTTTCATTTAACTAATATATTGCTAATAACATTTTAGCCCGCTAAGGAAAACAAGAATAAGATTATTATAGATGGATTTTAAATTATGAAAACATAAAACAATAGAAAACCATTAATATGAAAGAAATAAGGACAATATTGTGCCAGTGTACCACAACTGACAATTAGAGCAAATACAATTCTTCTTGCTAGGTAAGAAATTTTTTTAAGGGTCATGTAGGTACATAGAAATAATGAGCTGCTTCTATGGGTTCATTTTAGGCACAGATCCATGCAGCTACACCTACTTTTTTTTACATATGTATAGGCCTGTACTTATGCAGACACACAGCTCTGAATTGTAGGTATAAGAAATCTGTATAACTATCATTGAGAAGCGTATATGTTTGTCTGCGATTGTTTTCCTCTTTACTCTATTAGACAGTAATCATTCTACTTCTACTTGTATCTACTCTTGCAGTGCTTAGAAAGGGAGCAATCTGATCGTCCCTCTGTACTCAGCACTGGTGAGGCCGCACCTTGAATCCTGTGTCCAGTTCTGGGCCCCGCACTTCAAGAGAGATGTTGAGGTGTTGGAGTGAGTCCAGAGGAGGGCGACCAAGCTGGTGAAGGGTCTGGAGGGTCTGACCTCCGAGGAACGGCTGAGGGAGCTGGGGGTGTTTAGCCTGGAGAAGAGGAGGCTCAGAGGTGACCTTAGTGCAGTCTACAACTACCTGAAGGGAGGTTGTAGCAGAGTGGGAGTCAGCCTCTTCTCCCAGGCAACTAGCGATAGGACAAGAGGACACAGCCTCAAGCTTCGCCAGGAGAGGTTCAGGTTGGACATTAGGAAGCATTTCTTCTCAGCAAGGGTCATTAGCCATTGGAAGGGGCTGCCCAGGGAGGTGGTGGAGTCACCATCTCTGGAGGGGTTTTAGCAAAGCCTGGACATGGCCCTTAGTGCCGTGGTCTAGTTGCCATGGTGGTGTCAGGGTAATGGTTGGACTCAATGATCCCAGAGGGCTCTTCCAACCTGGTTGATTCTGTGTGTGGTTTTGCCCTAGAGACATAGTTCAGTTTCTTATATTGCTGTTTTAAAGGCTTTTCTCCCACAAAACCTAGGTCTTTGCTTCTGTCTTGTAATACGAGATACTCAAGTATGTTTTTCACATGTCTACCTCTTCTCTGTTCACTCTATGTGAACTCAGCTGGTTAGGGTAACAAGAAAGTGCAGAATGGAAGTAATAAAGAATTTTGGAAGCTTTTAATGTAAGATTAAAAATAAACTAGAAGTTGTTAATTTGGTAAGATACTTCTACTGGATATAGTTCTTAGGATGAGTGGTTTATAAAATTGTTATAGCAGTCGTAAAATATTTTAAAACTTCTTCATCTGAGAAGGTCTGAATGCTTTCTTTGCTTTAAATTAGCTCTAGGTATTTAAGGCTTTATATTAAAGAATATGGGGGAGGGGGGGAAACCCAAACTCTAATTCCAAAGGTTTAGGAAGAATATTTGTTGATATGTTCAGTGCTACTACAGCACTGAGGGGTACAGGAGTGAGGAAGAGAATCCTGAAGAGAGAGAGGTCAGAGATTTCTACTTCATAGAAAGGAAGAAATTGTATTGAAGTTTTAAGTTAAAAAAGCTTTCTAGGGCAAGTCAGTCTTTGTAGTGGAGGGAAAAGGGACAGGCAGGAGAGAAGGGCAAGTCGATAGTTCCAACTAACCTCCGAGGCAGTGGAGTTTCTGTGGCCAAGCCATAACACAAAGGTATTCTTCATGACAGCTAGATATAAGATATTTCTAACTTAGTCATCAAGAAGTTAAGACTTGACTCTAATAAGCTCTTGATTTTCATATCTTCATGCCTGAACTGCAGAACTAAGCAATTAAGTGAGCTGTAGAAACATTGACTTTTTTTATCTTGTCTCACATGCATGTTCTCTCACTTTTAAGAAAGATACTTCTTTTTACCTGTAGGGTCTAAAGAGATTTATATCAGGTCTGGAAATCAAGATGAACTCTGTTCTCTTTTTAGGGCTATTCTTATGCCTGATCTCTACCATCGCTTCGGATTTCTTGGCTCTTCCTCTCCCCATGGACAATGGTTTAGTATAATAGTGCCTGAGACACTTTTCACTAAAATCTTTTTGTGTTTCAAGAGGTTGGATGCAGAATTGGGGTGCTTGTCCAGTGCAGTTCAGGTCAGTGGTGGGGAATACATAAGAGCAAACTTTAAGCCAGAAATGAAATCTAGGATCCAGGAGAGCTCTAGTCCATCTTCTAAAGGAAAACCAGAACCACATGGAAATAAGTGTGATGGACTTCACAGGGCAAGGAAAAATCAGATCTTTGTCCACTTCAGTCCATGCCTTGCAGCTTTTGCAGTCTCCTTTGGAGGAGATTTAGTTAAAATAAATACAAACTGTTAAAGTGGATGGTAAAGCAGCAGCAAATGAATATGTGGTCCATTGGCAAGACAGCAGCAACTGTTAATTAATTTGGGAAACGAGAGGGGGGGGAAAAAATCTCTTGGGCAGCTTGGACTTGAGCTAGAATAGTACAGCAAGATTAAAATCGGTAATTGCCAGGGGTGTTAATTAGAACTTGGGACCACACATGCAAAGTGTGGCTCACAGAGTATACTCAAGAAGTCATGTCTGAGTCAGGTTATAGAGAATAATGATTTTGCTTTAGCCTATCTTCTTGTATTAAATAATTTCTTCCTCTACATAGTGTATGTAGCCATCAGGGAACAGAGCTTATTAGAACTTAAATGATAGCCAACACATCTGCCTGCATCCTCTCAAGATTTGAACTCCTGTACGTCAGCTCCAAAGCTGCAAACTCAGCCACAGTATTAAGGATCTTGGAGCCCTAAGGCAGGATCCGGTGTTAATGGAAATTGCTTCGTTTTCTTCAGGTCATTTTAAAATTTCTGACAAATGAAATGACATTATAGAGCCTTTTAGCAGGTTTAGTAGCTCAGTTTTATTACTCCTTTGGTCGATCATAAATATTTAAAGTTGATTCTTTAAAAGGAGAAGGGAGATAAAGGAGGATATTTACCTGTGAGCTAATTTAAATAAAAGTATTAATGTCTCACTGCATAGAATTTTCCATTCTTTAAAATCTCAGCTCTCTGAGATTTTCTGAAGAAAAAAAACTTCAGAAAAAAAGAACTTCCAAAAATAAGCTTGTTCTCCTGAAAACTTAGAGGAAGACACCGATATAAAACTGAAAATCTGAATGTACTGTCAGTTCTGCATAAATGTTTTTATATTTTCCAGTCACATCACTTTCACTGCTAATAAATGTTTGTACAGAAAGTTCATTTATGGTAATCTTCCCCACAGAGCAGTACTGGATTACAAAACTGTTGCCTAGTTGTCATCCGACTTCTTTGCACGCAAAGACGTTTTGAGGTTGATTTTTTTTCAATTCTTACAATAAATCTTCACGTGGCAGCGTGATCATGCCTTTGATGTGCCTTGCTTCGGCATGGAAAGGTTCAGGAGCTATGATGACGATGGGCATGATGGTTATGCAGGCCTAGTCTCTTCTGGAAGGGCTCTTGGGCTAAAGAAGGGTTCGTTGTAGGATCAGCTTTGCTGCTTTGACTGTAGAAGCATTAAGGAAATAAACTTCCATTGAATGTTGAATATTTTTAAAAGTATACTTTTTTCCCCTCCTCTGCTATTCTTGGGCATTACATCAAAAAGTTTAATTTCTTTATCCATTGTTAATGCACAGGAAAGTAACATCGATGATGTCAGTGCAACTTGCACACAGTAAGAGTTGGGCTGAGTGATGATAAGCTGTAAACCACCGTGGGTTGTGTGGGCCAGGAGGAACGCAGCCTGCTCTTCCACCTTCAGTAGCGGCACCAGCCTCTTGGTGTGCAAACACCTTCTGTCCCATGGCCTTCCTCTGGGGACTTCACTGCTGCTGGATATGCACTGGGAGAGACTGGGATGATGAGTTTGGAGCTCAACACTGCTTTTGCTCCTGAAGTGTTTAATTGAGTGGCTCTCTGCATTGCAAAGGGAAAAGCCTCTACTTATTGTTTTCACGCAAGGAGGTGAGATGGCGCTCTGTGGTTCTCAAATTCAAACCCATCTAGTAGATGCCTGATGTACTGATCTCAACGGGGTGCGTGAACCTTTGTAAAGAAGTTTAATGGAGCTTCCTATTTGTGTTGGGAGCTTAGTCACCCTACCCAAAGTTTGCCTGTCTTGTGCCAGAGATAGGAAGCAACAAGGTTCTCCTACTAACGAAAAAAAGATTCCTAGGAAGCACCCACATTAAATCAAGTTCCTATTCTTCCTCTTGGCAGCGTGCAGTCGGGCATAAGGCAGAACCATATGTGCTTCCTTAAGTGCTGATTTGCTGCAGTGTTGTTAACCAGATTTAAGTGTTCTCCTTTAACTGTTAATAACTGTGTTCTGGGACACTGAGTTATGGTCCAGAAAATCGCCAGACTTTTTTTTCAATATTTGAAAATGTGGTTTGGTGCTAGAATGAAAAAAAATACATAATTTTGATTGTTTAGGTATATTTTGTGTATATATATGCTAACACACACATGAAACTATAGGAGTATAATACACAAATTTAACTACAGTAGATGAAAATGGGAAAGTGGACACATGTTTTGTGTACAATAAAAACGAGGTGTCATGCAGAACAGAAATACCAGATCAAATGCTTCTCACTTCTGGTAGCTTTGATAGGATCCCAACTAGCCCTTGCACTGCCCAGTCCCCTTCCTAGGACCGCAGTCTGCTGAGCACAAGCCATACTCCAAATGCACGTGAACTCTGGTGAGGTTCAAAGTTTGGATTCAGGTCTCAAACCTTCAGGACTTTCTCTCTGGAACCCAGATCTATGTGTGCTTAGTAGACTAAAAATACTTTTAGCGTACTATAATCTTGTTCTATCCAATATCTGCTTTGAATTATCTGAAAGAGGAATACATGAAAGAAGTGCTCTTGGACTTCACCATACTGCTCCAGGAACTGGCCAGCCTTTCCTTCAGCTCTGCTGAGCTCAGTCTCTGCCTGTGAGATGCAGCCATATCCTGGTAAAAGCCAGTGAGGCATACCTTTAAGAACGATTAAATTAATATCAATAAGACTAGCTCAGAAAAGAAATTTATTTTTTACAAACTTTCCTGTGGGAAGAAATATTTCTGAACCTCAAGAAAAAGCAAGCACAGGACAGAGCCTGGAAGAAGGGATCAAACCACCATGGGTATAGGAGCGGCAGTAGCCAAATACATGGAAGGTAGATGGAGAGGAGGATTGGAAAATAAAATCAGAGTCTTGTTTTCTTTCAAAAAACAGGTAAGAAATTTGGAGTGCAGAACCATGAATTCCTTTTCAAAATTGAAGTACAATCTGTTCTGCACATCTCTGAATGCAGATGGTCACTGTTCTTAATAATTAAGCATAAGAACTGACACACTTGCTTTGAGGTAAAAAAAAATCATGTATGTAGCTTGTGTTATTCATTCAGCTGCCCTGGCTACACATTTAGCAAAATAGCAGCACGATGAGTATTTTCACAACAAGAACCTACATACATTCAGTACAGTTAAAACAAATCTTGTCTTAAAAATGTAGCAAAATGGGTGCTAAATCTGGTTTGTTCTCAGTCAGAAATGGCACCTTTTCCTCCATGTTCTATTGCGAAGATTTAAGGTCACTTCTCTCTATTTTGGCTTTATATAATTTGTATTAGGATATATTTTCTCAATGTAGTACAGCCTTTTATTATGTTTATTACTTTTTTGGTTTCTTTTCTTACCCTGCTTTTCATCCTTGGAATAACAATGGAGGAATACCTGTCAGATGGGGGAAAACCACAGGACACCATACCACTGGTGCCTGCAGTTATCTGGGAGAAGCAAGCATGGGAAGATAATACTTGAAAACTTGTGATAGAATGGGCAGAAATATAATTAAAAGAGGTCGAGGAGAAGGAAATAGTCTTGGGCTAAATGATAAATGAAAGATTATATTAATACCTAGGTAGTATTTATAACTGAAGTTATACACCTTATTTATTGATCTGCTCTCTTTCGCCAAAGTATGAAAGTCAAAGAGCTGCAGTATATTTTGTGTGTGTGTTTGGAAGGAATGTGAGCCCAACCTCTTGAGCAGCGCCAGCAAACAGCAATATCGTGATCTTTGTGTTTGCAGACTTCTGTAGCATGTGATTTGCCTCTTCTTTCAGCCTTAAGAAATGCAATAGTCAATAGTAGCATAAATTTGTCTTTTGTTCCTTACCAAGTGGGGGGAAAGATCAAAAAATGAATGATTATGATGATCATAGCATGAAGTGATTAAAATGCAGTTTTTCAGACAGTTTAATTTTTGCTGCTCCTATGTGACTTCTTTAGAATATGCTTACAGAAAATTCAAGAAAAACATGAGCTTGCATTGACTTGAATGTTCTTCAGCAGTGTCATCCTAATACAGAAACTTGCTCCCTTTTTTCCAGTGGTTGTAGTTAGTTTTCTTTGTATGCGGTTTCTTTTTTGTTGCCGTGAATTGGAAATAGCACCAGCAAAGCGAGGAAGGCTGTGTCGGTGTAAAGCTGGTGTGACTAAAATGGATCGCGAGCTGGCAGTGCTGCAAGAAGCTCTTTCTCTTCAAATAATCCATTTCCTTACACCCTGTGATTTTTTCACTATTTATTGGTAACACTTTTCTGTCTTTTTTTCTAATTCTGAGGATAGTTTTTATTATAATTCAGATGCACGTTCACATCAGTGCTCTCTCTAGAGGAAGCTATACTTTCCACTTGTCAGGCAATGTATGATTAAACCTATGCATAAATACTTATTTTGGCCTGAATGGTTTCAGCAAATCTATCAACCTGTTTCCTTTGAAACTCTTACGCAATTTTAGAGCCCTGCAAAGATATTGCTCTGTCAATAACGGGAACACAGCTCTCTGTGTAGATAGGGAGTGAAATACACCTTTACTGCCTGTATAACTACAGATTCACCTTTATTTACCTTTGAAAAGAAATCTGCTCTGTAAAACGCTGGCCTAATTACTTTTCTGTGAATAGAGTCCAAAATTCCTCTAAAACAACACTGTGCCAGTGCAAGTTTTTAGTGTTTTAATTTGAATTGCAAAAACTGATATTTAAAATGAGACTTTGTCGTGATTCCACTGTAGTGCTAGAGAGGGGGAAAAAAGGAACCAAAAAAAATTGCCATTAGAAATTAAGAACTAGATAGCAAACACAGCTACTATTCGGAGTGAAACCGAAGGCTTGTGGTCTCTGGCAACAAAATTCTAAATGCTGGGGAGGGCAGGCAGATAACTGTTGCTTGCTAGCTGCCACCAGTGCAGGTTGGCTGTCAGCTTTGCTAAGGCATGGACTAAATAAAAACGACATGTCCTGAATTCTGTATTGACTAAAGGGACATGAGACAGAACCACCAAACAAGTGGCTGATCACAGAGGAGTATGAAGAACCTGGCTGGAGGAAGGTCTTGAAGATCAGAAGGGTGTGTGGAGACAAATGCTCAAGGAACACCCAAGAATGATAGCTGTGCCCAGATGCACAGCACAAAGTGGTGTGACTTTCTGCCCACCCTTCCTGGGCCTCCCTCTGGGGAAGGGACCTAATGCTGAAGTGGTGGTGCAGGGGAGAGAGCATGAGTGTCTGAAACAAGTAGGATAAAAGCTCTAATCTCACTGTTTCTTAAGAAAAGGCCAATATCTACATGCATTACAGGTTGCTACTTTGTCACACCCGTGACAGTTAACTCCTCTCTGTGTCTGTAGTCGTTTGCTTTGACAGGCTTAAAATGATTAAGATTCTGTTTTTATCTGAAATAACTTTTTTCCATTTCAGCAAAATGGATGTTACTGATTTGTTTGTAATAAGATATTTTGCTTTTAGTATAGTTGCTGCATAAAAGACAAAGAAGATCTATATATGGATTATACACTTTAGATAGCTTGTGCTGTTTGCTCACAGATTGTATTACAATTAAAATAACTTAATGTTTCCCAGAAAGTTCTTCATACTCTTCAAGAGCATGAAGATGGTAACTAAAGGCTTTCCAAGAACTTGTGTGCACGTTCTCTTTTTATAGACTCTTAATTGTGCTTGTAGCTGAGGTGTTAATGATTCAGTCAGTCCAGCCTCGTGTTCCTTTTATAACCTCCATCCTTTACGTGCAGGTACGTTTCTGAGCTGTATTTACCCCGTTCAGCGTTTGCATCTGAGCAATCATTGAGAAGTATAAGGGAAATTCTGGAGGATTCTAGCAAAGGTTCTTGCTGCAGAGTAGAATTAGTGTTTGTCACAATTTTAGGATCAAAGTTGGGCTAATGGGGATAAAAGACAGCACAGTGTCATTTCCTCTTAATTAATCTGGGATCTGTGATACTGCATTTTTCTCTATTTGCAGGAACGTTCACCATAGTCTAGAGATCAGTTGGGGAAAGCATACTGCAAATCAGGAAAAAGCCCACCCCACCCAAACCCTCTCTACAAATGGGACTAGCTCTGGAAATGAACATTTATGTACTGTGAAATCCAAAACCCTTTGGCCATATAGATTTTTATGTACATGTTTCCAAAGATATATTAGGGGCAAATACAAGAACAAAAAGCAATTTAAGGAAATAAATACATAAGCTGTGGTCGGCTTTTTTTTGACCTGCTACGAGGTATGAATGAAAAGGATCAGTCTTATTTCTTCTACATGGCAAAACATGAGGGTAAAATATATAAACTATTTTTTATTATGAAGCATGGAACTTACTGTTTTACACAGTTATTCAACTGCTTTCTCCACCTCTCTTTCAAATTGACTAATGAGCTTGTAGTTACTCTGAGCTTCAGAAAGCTTTAACACGGAGGTTAAACAGTTTTACTCTGTACTTTGCACATCTGAATTTTGCATTCAACTTAGCTGAACTCTTTGAATTAAGGAGATAAATTTTTTTTCAAGCCATAAAACTTTAAAAACAAAGAAATCAAAGCTGTAGAAAATGCCCCACTATAGTGCAGCTGCTAGAAAGCAGTATACAATAAGATTATTTGGCACTTGCACACTCAAGGCCTTTTGTCAAAAGGATATTTAAGATTGTGTATCCCCATTAGCAAGTGGTGTGGCCCTGTAGAGGTCTGGTACAGGGGAAGAGCTGTTTTGAGGCTGTTACACCTACATTAAATGCACTGGAGGGGAGATTGTTCTGTAGCATCTGTGGTCGGGTCCTGCCAATTGAGAGAAGTGCTTTAGTTTGGCTTCTGGGTGCTGCCTTTTTGCTTAGTTTCATCCCCAAAGAAATTCCCTTCATGTGCTTCAAGACTACTCCATTAGACAAACTAAAACACAGTAACCATCAAAAGTGTCTCTTTAAAACCAGGAAAAATGACAACCTATCATCCATTGTTGTTGTGTCACAAAGACCTGGATTCTGTCCTGTATCTCTTTGTGCTATTTTCATTTTTCCAGAAGTCCTTGGGTGTGAGTTTTAGCTGCAGCAGTACACGGCGTTTGGAAGGATGGTGTGTATTTCGTGGCATGGTGCAATATGTTGTCTCACTAACGCAGCAGAAGTATTTTTACCAGACTGTCACTGTTCTGCTCTGGGAAAATAGTCTCTGGGAGAGCAGAGGAGGCTTCTGAGATAAAATAAAGCCCGGGAAACCTTTAGGCAGCCTGCCATGATTTGTGTGGACATGCCTGTGTATAAGCTAGAAGTGGGCTTTTCTCTTTCCCTTGATTCCTAGGTGCAGTCTACAACTACCTGTAGGGAGGTTGTAGTGGAGTGGGAGTCGGCCTCTTCTCCCGGGCAACCAGCGACAGGACAAGAGGACACAGCCTCAAGCTTGGCCAGGGGAGGTTCAGGTTGGATGTTAGGAAGCATTTCTTCTCAGCAAGGGTCATTAGCCATTGGAAGGGGCTGCCCAGGGAGGTGGTGGAGTCACCATCTCTGGAGGGGTTTAAGAAAAGCGTGGACATGGCACTTAGTGCCCTGGTCTAGTTGTCATGGTGGTGTCAGGGCAATGGTTGGACTCGGTGATCCCAGAGGGCTCTTCCAACCTGGTTGATTCTGTGATTCTGCTTGGCACAAACACGAGGTGGTTTTGGTGAGGATAAATTGCTCAGGCGTTGGTTCTGGGACACTTCTGATAGGATGGTGTTAGGATGACTGCAGGAGAACGTGGTGGTTTTAACATCATTACCACATGTTTGGAGGAGCCTGACATTAAGCTAAAATCAAAACTTAGGAACATCTCAAAATAGCAGTTAGCATTGATTTTTGTGTGTTATAGAGTCTTTGATTGCTGTGTAGGTTGCTTGATTTGCCTGGTTTATAAGTTATAGTCTTGTGGGACTTTGGTTGGTTGCTTATTTTTTGCTTCCACCTTCACTGCCTCTAGATTATCCTTGCTGAGTAATGGTGTCCACTCAAAATGCTTTCTAGATCACATTGAAAATCCTGAAAGTGTTTCAAGAAGGGCACCTTAAACTTTTCATTTCATTTTCACATCTTTGCTTGATACGATTCAGAGCATGAGGGGGATATCACTATTGCCTTTGGCTTTTTATAGCTGTATTTTTGTTGGCAAAAATGTGACTGTTTGTAGTGCTGGTCTCGCTATTTTCGCCTTGTCAGATACTGATATCAGCAGTGAAGTATGCTCATATGTGCCTCCTCGGATAATGTCTTCTTCAAGAGACATTAATGTAATCGTAAGATTGGGTAGAGTTAGTAGTAATATGTACCGGAGAGATTCTGTCACTTGTTGCAATAATTATTCTTCTGGATGCCACATGGTAATTTACAAATGAATGGAAGATGTCTGTCTTGGGTTTTTAATTGATTGGATGGTACAGGTTGTTAATCAAGCCAGAGAGAGCATTAAAAGCCCTGTGTGGGAGTAGTTCTCATACTGTTCCCGTGTTTTTTGCTTTATTGACATTTCTTTTTTTTAATTTCTCTGAAGACTGCAGGATTAAAAAGCTAGACCAGGAGAAGCAGAATCTTCTCACTTTCACTGTTTTCCAACAAATCAAGTAAAGACAAAAGGAACTGAAGGTCTATGTTAAAAATAAACATATATATGAATTGTTATTTACTTAATTTTCCAAGCAAGTCTGTTACAAAGAATGAAATGTGGAGCAGAACGATTTTTGTGGTTTAGTTCTGAAGGAATATATTTATACAGCAAAAAGTGCAGATTCAGCCTGGCTAAAAGTATTTGGAAATCTGGTCGAAAAAAATCAATTATTCTGTAAGTCTATCCTAGCATAGAGTACTTATGTAAATAATAGAGTTAATAAGATCAAATCCATAGCAATTAAAGCACACTCCTTAAGTTAAACACCTTGGTAAGCTGGAATGTCAAGCATGTGTCGTGACTTCAGTGATAGGATAAATATTTCTTCAAAGGCACGAGAGATGGTTCCTGTACCCCAGTGGCCTGGGTGTTTTGCTGGAAAACGAAAGACCAGTATTGAGTTGTCTGTTTGGGTGTACATTTGGGTATTTATGTGACTTGAACAGGTCCAAGGAGAGAGACTACTCAGAAATAACAAATAGTGAGCAATTTGATACTGGAAGGAGAAAAAAAACCATCTAAGACTGTCTTACCTGGACTTTTTCCTCAGTTCTGTAAGGAAATACTGTTCTGCAGTCTGGAACTATTTGCAGTTCTTCTTACCTTAGAGAGCATCTCCCTGTCTGGTATCCTAAGACCAGTCCTTCAGAAATGAGGATGGCATTTGTATCTTTAGGTTGGCCATTAGGAAGCATTTCTTCTCAGCAAGGGTCATTAGCCATTGGAAGGGGCTGCCCAGGGAGGTGGTGGAGTCACCATCTCTGGAGGGGTTTAAGAAAAGCCTGGACATGGTACTTAGTGCCATGGTCTAGTTGACATGGTGGTATCAGGGCAATGGTTGGACTCGATGATCCCAGAGGGTTCTTCCAACCTGGTTGATTCTGTGATTCTGCTTGTCCTTCTCCTTCACCATCCCTTCCCTCAGAAGAGCCTTTGACCTGTTCTGTGGGTGGGTGTTGTGGTCCAGACTAGAGCTGCTTTTTAAGTGCTTTAGGGCCTTCTGTGAAGGACAGGAAATGTGAAAACCCCCTGATGGGGGAGTGGAAGTCAGATTAAACACCACCTTCCTGCTAGCAGAGCATCTATAGCTGAAATGTTAATGTCTAAGTGGATTTTTATTAGAAATAGGGCTCCCAGATTCTAATTCAGATGGCAGAGGTTGACGGCAATATCAATAAAAAGTCAGCAGCGTGGCCTTTATTCCCTGCTCTGGTGCTGACATGTGACAAAAATAAGCGTGATAATTTTATAGCTTCTTTTTTCCTGCCCAAAACATAACTGCATTAATCTGAAAGACAGCTGATTTTTCAAGGTCAAAAGTGCCTAGCTACAAATTGATGAGCTATTATGTGTGCCCGTGCTTTCTTTGATGGTTCTGTGTTAATAATATGCGTGCAGAACAGGGCATAAAAATTCCATTTAAGAGTATTAAAACATACTGGGACATTTAATCAGGTTAGAATTCCTGTCAGTTGGCTGTAGGCACGGTGTTGCTCAGGCCATCATGACCAACGTGTGCAGGGTATAAAGACGAATGCATATTCCATCAGTTCAGATTTCACTGCAATGACCTTTGTTTTCTGCCAAGAGTAGACCCTGTGTAAAGTCTGAAGATGATGTTATGTGTGAAGTCCCGTTGCACAAACTCCAAGTTGAATTGACCCTTTCTAAACTGAAGTAGCCACAAAAGTAAATGAGTCTGGGAATGAAAATAAAGCTGGACATTGAAATTGCACTTTTTATTATGTTTTTACATGTAATAAATACTTTTGTTAAGAACAAAGATTTTCTTCATACAATGAATTCCAATTTTGAACAGTTTAGCAGATTTTTTTTTTTGGCAAATACTTTGGAATAGGCAAAAAAAGTTTGGTTTTATACTGGAAGTCTGGATATGGTCCTTGCCTCCATTTTTGAAGTAATACCTTGATAAAATCTGACATTTCAGTTACTGTGACAATCTTATTACTCACATGGATTCCCTTTAAGTGAAAAATATTAATCTTAATGAATAAAATATATTTTAATTAACGTTTAACCTATTTCACTCTTGCTAAGTTTGATACTTTAAGATACTTTGTATTTTGTGCTTTTGTTATAGATGTTTAAAACCTCCTCAAATGTGCCATTTCTCATGCTTTCATGATTTTTATTCTGATAAGTCAGATCCTTCCATTCCTTCTACCTGCTGTTCTGCTAATGCCCATTAGAAACACCTTCTAAGCTGAGCATCAGTTCATAATTTACCCTTTAATAGGTTTTTTGTTGGTTTTTTTCCTCTCCAAAAAGGAACAGAAGTAGCACGGGTGGTTCCCTCACTTGGGGTAAGCTCAATGTCACTTTGCCTTGGAAACTTTGCCCGCGAGCGCAGTTCTTGGTTGGGCTTTGTTCTCCTTTTTGGCAGAGGGTTCACCAAAGGGTGACTAATGCTCCTGCCTGCCAAGGAGTGGACTGCTGCTACCCCAGCCCACTGCACTCCTCTTCTGAAACCACGTCCAGTTTGGCTCCTGGTGAAGAATTTGATAGAGGCAATTCTCAAATGCTGCCTTTTTTGATGATGAAAACCTCTTACGGTAGCTGTTCCCCTGGCTGAGACGGAGAGAGGGAGGAGGTCCTCCGAGCTGGCTTATGTCAGTGGAAAGCCTTCAGTGCTTTCAAGGTGAAACACATCTATTCGCTACTTTCCTGAATAATTAAATAATTGCAGCAGTGCTAAGGAAGCAGAAAGAGCAAAGATCTGATGTTAAATGCTCTTCTGCTTCCAATCACATTCCTGTTCATCGCGATTTTTTTCTTGCATTAAATGGTGGGCAGAATTGCTCATCAAAATGTTGAGAAAAAGAATAAGGTGTTAAATGGGATAGAGGGAGAGAAGTTCAGTGAATAAATGGTACATTACAGCGTGGGACCTTGTAAGGGGAGCTGGAGCCATTTTTCAGCTCTTCCCTATCCTCCCAGTAAAAGGCATCTTAAGAAAACACGAAAACTGGAAGGATGTGTAGCTTTGATTGCAGTATCTTCATGATGACATACCCCTATATTCTTAGCATAGAGCATAAGAGAGAAAAAGGAAACTCGGGAGATAGTAAAAGGCTTTTTATTAGTGACACAGCTCCAAATAATCGTCTTTTTCATGAATATAATTAAAGCTATTTGGCAATTAAAATCCTGGCTAAGCATGCACCTCAGGAAAACCCTTTTACTGCTGAGTACTGGAAGTGCTAATTGCATGATCTGAATCCTTACAGAGGAAAAAAGTGTCTCGAGAGATTCCATACTGAGTATCGGGGGTTTTTGCATAGTGTTGTAGAAAATTGTTCCAAAAAATGGCCACTATAAAGAGTGGGTCTCCCAAATGCAGCCTCCTCACGGGAGGGCGAGCAGCGTTCGCTCGTTACATTTTATTGGGGTTTTAACACCCTTTCTATTACAAGCCACTGATTGCTAGTAATACATCAGACTCTTTATTTCCACAGTGTTTTCAAATAAAGACTCTTAATCCTTTAGTAGTTATGATATAAAAATCTAACCACAGAATGAGATGTTTATTATCAATTTTCTCTCAGCAGAAATTGACTTTTTTGCAGCATGTGGCAAGCGTCGTTCGAACAAAGTGCTCAGATTTGCATATAGACGATAAGATACTGCTGTGCCATCAGTATGAATAAGTAGTAGTAGTACTGGTAGGAGTAGCAATCACTCTACATCACTTATTTTTAAGCCCTGAGATTTTTCTGTACAACCTTGGTCTAATATCTGCTATTCAGTTGAATAAATTTAAAGAAAATTTAATACTAATATTTAATAAATTTAATAAATTTAATAAAATTTAATAATAATAAATTTAATAGTAATGAAATTTAATAATAATAAAATAAATCTGTTCAATTAGTACATTGAGTAATATAGGATTAAAAGGTTTTTTAAATACATTGGCTTAAGACTTGCATTGCTTCTGTGCTCTCTTGTCTGTAAATCATGCTCGAACGCAATGTTTAAATGCAGTTTCAAATTTGGCTCAGGATTTCCAACTTTTTGATGTTTTAAAAACACATTCAGAGCTGATTGGCTCCCGCTGGTATTTGAAGTAACAGCAAATTTGTTTCTAGATTCAGGTTGTGAGAATTATCTGGCTACCAGTTCTACCTGCTTACAAGTATGCTTAGCACAGGCAAAGCGAATATTGCTCAAAGAATGTCTCTCTAATAAAAATCAAATTATTGCAACAGGCCTGGTAACATCTTGTGTAGCTGGCAGCATGCCAATTTATGGTACTAATGAAGACATTTCTTGAATTTTTAAATTTACAGCTACAATTAGAAAAACATTTCTCCATCTACATGTAAGAAAAAATTAAAAAACATGATTGTGGCTAACTCAAAATGCTGACTGCCAAAAAGGTGGTGGAGCTAGTCAGAAGTCTGCTTCTCGGAGAGCAAGACAGCTGTCGTTTAATGTGACATCCTCAGTCTTTTGTAGAAACAATTAGAGCATGCAAATTTTTATTCACTTATGCAGCCTGCACTTTCGCTTCTACTGATACAAACATACGCATTTTAATAGCATTTTATAGCTTCTATAGATCCACTAGCTTGTCACTACCTCAGTTAACTCTGGAGTCCAAAATGTATCCACTTTTTTCATTGTGTATTTTATTATTAGTATCTCTATTTTAAGTTGCTTGTACTTAGGCTTAATTTTTTGTTTTCAAGTAAAATACTCGAAGAACTAAATTCAGATTGCGTGCTGACAGGTTTTTTTTCCCTAAGCGTACTTGTATGGCACAACGCAGGGTCTACCCTCTGTGTATACAATATATATGTTATTATATTGTTAATTATTTTAATAATTATATATTCGTTGTTCTAACTATGTAATAACATAGTTATGTTAATATATTACTATATATTGTTAATATATTACTATATATGTTATATATATTACTATATATTGTTAATATATTACTATATATGTTATATATATTACTATATATTGTTAATATATTACTATATATGTTGTTTTAACTGTGTCATGACATAGACTGTGTGATGCAGCCTGGGCAAACATTGCAGCACTCAGTTACACTCTGAACCTTTGGACTTTAAATGCGAATTAAACTGTGATGTGTTTCCACACGATGCAGATCCAGAGGCTACACATCTCTTCCTTCACACGAAAGCACAGCCATCCTGAACTGTGTGGTGCACAGGGGTGAGTCTCTCCTCTGGCTGGGAATTGAAATGTGGAGAGTTTTGTAGCCCCTGTAGTATTTGCTATTTGACAGGAAGGGTCCTGATTGCAGGAAAGGGGTGTGGGAGAAGGATTGGGGGGGAAAAAGCATCTCTAGAGGCAGGAATTTCCCCTCCAAAATTCAGATGCTCTCAGTTCTTCTGCTCTGTGGGATTACTTGGAAGGAAGGACCAGTCCTGGGTAGCCTGGGAGTTTTGCAGCACATTCAAGATTTGTACCCTGAATTATATTTCCTTGTGGCGTGAAGGTTTTGGATACGGGAATCTGAACCTTTCTTTGCAAGGAGAGAGGTGGGGGATCTGCCAGCAACGGGCTCTGTCCCTGTAAATGCTCTGAAAGGATAATACAAACCCACCAGCTTCATGTGCAATACAGATCTCTCGTTTTAGAAATTAATGAATAGGTGTTTCTGAAATACAAAAATCCTAATAAAACCCTACAGCTCCCTATACAGCAACTTACCATCAAAAAATCACAGACGTACATTGATTTCTATGATATTTCATATTTTCCGCTTCACGAATTGCCAAGTATCAGAAAAACATACTGTCCTCTGGATTCTTCTAAGTCATTGCAATCTGGTACTTGAAGCCATCGTATAAGCCAAATAACATCTGTTACTTGGAAAGATATTACAACATTTTATGATCCAAAGTATTTATGAGATGGAAGCTGACTGCAGAAAAGGAGCTCGTATGGCAAAGCCAGTCAGCTGCGACCTGAACCTTGCACGGCTTTTGGAGTCTCTTTCTCCTTGGATTTATTTTATCTCTCATCTAGATACAGTCAGATTCTGTCAAAACTGTGCTTCAGATAAGCCACCCAACGTAGCATCCTCCTGGCTGCCTTCAGGAGGCTGGTCAAGCCCTGAGGACGTGCCCGCTGTCCTGAACAGCATTTGGGTTTTTCAGCTGAGGTGCTAATTCCTAAAATACATTTCCAATCCCGTTCAGATTTATGGGTCTAGCATTGAAAACCAATGCAAGAGTCCTGGAAAAGGTTTGAAACAAAAGGAGATAACTTCTTTGAAATGCCATTTTTTGGGGGGGGGAAGGTCTTGCAGAATATTAAGTTGAAGGATTAATATTCTATATGCATAATTATTATAAAATGTATTTCAAGGTAGATAAAATGCAACTGGAAGAAGGGGAAGAGGACCCTAGAGCAAAGACCATATTCACAGAATTTAGCTCTTTCTCTTGCAAATTGTCAGTGAACTCATCCTGGTTTTAATTATTCATTGTTTTGACTGTTTTCTAAAGATATATTTCAGCCAGTGCATTTTTTTTGCAGGTTCCTTACTTAGAGGAATTGCTTCAAATATTCAGTATTTATAGTTTCACATGTGAACTGTTTTGAATGTGCATAGAGATAATAAACTGCTCTGAAATAGGTTTTAAAATACTTCAGTGAATATTTTTGTATGCAAAGTTGTTTGCTTGGATACTCTTGCGATGTAAATGACTTCAAAATGCAGAAGGATGCAGTCAAAATATATTTGCTAAAGGACATGGAACAAAACACAGAAAAATCATCTTTTTGCTGTACTTATTTTGAAGTCTAGAACACTTGTACGTCCGTCATCTGAAACTTGTTTAAAACCCTGAAACCTCAGAAACAGGAGATGTGGCTGCATGAACCTTTGGCGTGACTAAGCACAGCCATTTTATGTTTTATGTTTAAATAACTAGTTGCTTTTACTGGATTTCGTGTCGCCTTTATTAATTGCATTATTGCTCTTTATTATTTGTCGTTAATATCTCTTTGCTCCACAAGAAAATTGCCGAAGGGTTAGCAGCTCATTAAATGTGAGGAACTGAAGTACTTTTTAACGGTGTTTAGTTATGCTAGCACTTGGTTTTATTCAAACATTTGATATGAAGAGTGCTTGAGAAGTAATCCCCTGGCAAGTGATGTGTGTGAAATCCTTGGTGAGCCCCGGTGAGGGTGGAATCCTCTGCTGTAGCGTCATAAAAAATGTTATCAAAGGACATGGGGCATGTGATATTAGGAAAATGATTCTGAAGTGATAGCTAGAAGTCAACAGTTATGATAAACACTGTCTAAATAACATCTTTTTGTTAACAAATGGCAGTGATAGTAAGGATGGGGTACGTTGTACAGCAATTGCCTCTGCTTAGTTACCTATTTATCCCCTTAAAGCCATAAAAACTTACTCGAGATCCTTTTCTGTTTAATATTACGCTATCAATAGCATATAGAGGTTTTTACAAAGATAATACATCCTGGTGTGTATAACTTGCATGACACATTTCCTAATTGAATCTGGTTGAAACCACTGGAGATTTCCATTGTCCCTCACCTTTTGTGCATTAATAGACTCTAATAGTCTTTCTGGAGACAGAAATAGAAAGATAAATATCCATTGCTATGAAGTTACTGTGAATTTTTTTTATACATAATGAGTATATTTTTACAGTAATGTAGTGGAGTCTTTAGAGCAGTATGTTTAAACTCTAATCAGTTTTCATTAGGGCTCTGGAGAACCTAATAGCAGCTCGTTGAGGTATTGATAACCTTAAGTTTTCAACTGCAATTTAAAATATCAACAGATAACTCTGAACCCCTTATAATCACCTACAGAAGGCGTTTCCCGTGTTCTTCGCTTATCCTTTCAGTCTTCTGGAAGAGTTAAGGAGCTGCTCTTCACAAGTTTGCAGGAAACTAAGTGATTGGTATGGAAACTGTTACAGAATCACAGAATGTTCGGGATTGGAAGGGACCTCGAAAGATCATCTAGTCCAATCCCCTGCCGGAGCAGGATTGCCTAGATCGTATCACACAGGAATGCGTCCAGGCGGGTTTTGAATGTCTCCAGAGAAGGAGACTCCACACCCTCTCTGGGCAGCCTGTTCCAGTGTTCAGTCACCCTCACTGTAAAGAAGTTTTTCCTCATATTTATGTGGAACCTCCTGTGTTCCAGCTTGCACCCGTTGCCCCTTGTCCTGTCAAGGGATGTCACTGAGAAGAGCCTGGCTCCATCCTCATGACACTTGCCCTTTCCATATTTATAAACATTAATGAGGTCACCCCTCAGTCTCCTCTTCTCCAAGCTAAAGAGACCCAGCTCCCTCAGCCTCTCCTCAGAAGGGAGATGTTCCACCCCCTTAATCATCCTCGTGGCTCTGCGCTGGACTCTCTCTAGCAGTTCCCTGTCCTTCTTGAACTGAGGGGCCCAGAACTGGACACAATATTCCAGATGCGGCCTCACCAGGGCAGAGTAGAGGGGGAGGAGAACCTCTCTTGACCTGCTAACCACCCCCCTTCTAATCCACCCCAGGATGCCATTGGCCTTCTTGGCCACAAGGGCCCATTGCTGGCTCATGGTCATCCTGTTGTCCACTAGGACCCCCAGGTCCCTTTCCCCTACGCTGCTCTCCAACAGGTCTTCCCCCAACTTGTACTGGTACATGGGGTTGTTCTTGCCCAGATGCAGGACTCTACACTTGCCCTTGTTATATTTCATTAAATTTCTCCCCGCCCAACTCTCCAGCCTGTCCAGGTCTCTCTGAATGGCTGCGCAGCCTTCCATTGTGTCAGACACTCCTCCCAGTTTGGTGTTACACAATGATCGTCCAATAAAAAGCGAATAAAAGCGTAGAGGCTGTCACCAAGGGTGAAATAAGCAGATGATGCTCCAAGCTCAAGCTGAATTAAGCATCTGAGGAGCTTACATTGTGAGTGTGGTCAGTGGCTGTGTAGTCACCATCTTTTTCACAGCCGTGAACCCTTATTGTTTTCTTAAGGAAGCCAGGAAAAATGGACTTTAAATTCAGGGTCTTGTTCTAAGGTAGGTGAATTTTATGAACGATGTAGAATTGCAACTTTCAGACATGGAAGTGTCTGAACATCATCCTAAAAAGCCATAGAAGCTGCAATCCCCTTCTAAAGGGTGATTCTTCATATTCCTGTGATTTGGCTAGCTCAGTCCAAGAACGCAGCTGAATTAGTGGGAAGAAAGGTAACTGTTGTACGTATGAATCCGGCGTTCTCAGAAAACCTTTTTTTCCCTCTGAAATTTGCAACGGCTTCGTATAAAGTTGCTACATGTTGAATGGAAAACCTATTTATCATGCTGAGTTTTAATTCTGAGATTGCTACTCCGTGTGTAGTAGCACGAAGTAGGAACTGATACTTTGATGTGTTTTTATAATTGGAAATTTTTTTTTTTTAAATTCACATTTAGTGAAACCTCAGTTTGCAGTTATGACAATAGGGTGTTTGAAAACGTGCTCAAAAATGTGTGGGGGAAAATGTTAAGTTCTATTTCACGTAAATTTTAGGCTTTGACAAAGTGTCTTTATCTGTTAAAAGAAATGTTTTCTCTCAAAATTCCCAGATAGCTAGAGTTAAAGCTTTTTTTTTTTCCTACTACTCTGAGTGTTGTTTAAAAAATTAATCTTCTCGATATATCTAATTTAAATAATGCAGTGGATCTAATGCTTGTTTTAAAATGAAGTTGCCTTCAGTTTGTCTTTCTTTTATCTTCCACTGTAGTTCTGGTAATGAAAAAAAGTTGCTTTTAACGGTTAAGCACCAAAGAGAAATGACCCCCACCAAAGGATGTAAATATACCAATACTAATAAGAATTATATGAGAGGATAAATTAATGTCTAACTCTTTTCCAGCTCAGGTTTTCCAGATTTCCCCATGTTTGTTTTTTTTTTTTCCTAAAATATTTAAACGGGGGAAAAAAATTAAAATGTCAGTTTTCAGGTCAGCAAATACAGTGTCCTATGTTTTATAAACCTGGCTGTCCTTCAGAGCTTTCAGAACTTGATTAACAGAAATTTTGGAGTGCTGGAATTTTTGATCGTTTAGAAGCAAGGTTTTTCTTGTTATTGACTAATATTCAGGTAAACCCTGACTAACAGATCCTGGATATCTCGTAAATCAGCATGATTTTGTTGTTTTTGCAATTGTTGCTTTCTTAATCTTTAGAATCTATATAAGAAATTTTCCTTCAACTATTATAATTAGCCATTGCTTTTCTGTGGATATCTCAAAAGGAGATGCAAGAAGTAACCTGCAAGAATTTGCAGGCTGAGGCTTGTGTGTTAATACAAGATGAGAAGTTTCTAAGCTTAAATGCCAAAGTGATCCCAAATGCACGAGTGATAACAAACCTTAAAGTTTATAGTATATCAATCAAACCAAATTAGAAATTGAAATAAACAACAGGGTTTAAAAAAAATGTGGAAGAAATTAATAGAGCAGTGTAAGTTTTATGTTATTCAATCAACTTCTATGCATGGCATTTTTTAAATAGATGTTTTAATTAAAATGAGTATTTCCTATTACAAATGCTAAAATTATCATTTCAGTGATAAAAATAATCGATTAGAAAGTAAAAAGCAGGAGCTTAGGCATAAAATTATAGTAAAGGTGTGTATTTCTTGCTTAGGTTGGAACTAGATGTTCTTTAAGGTCCCTTCCAACCCAAACCATTCTATGATCTTTAAATATCGGAATACATATCTAATATTAGTTAATAGCCCTAGCTTAAAGAGGAATAGAATAAATTCTTTTAAAATAAGCTAATAGTTTTTCAGAGTTCTTCTATCACAGGCTAATTCTATTGATGGAAGACATTTAATTAGGTTTGGGTTAGCAGAGAGTCAGGGGATGGACAAACGTGATGTAGCTGAAGACAAATTTAGCCTCTGATACAGCAGAAACCTGGAACTTTGATGTAGCTTCTCAGTCACAAGCTATTTAGACCAGTGTGACACTTTTTCAAAGTGGGGCTGTTAATGCACAGTCCAAAAATGGGGATGGGGGGGACTAATTACCCATTTCTCCTTTTGCCCTACACAGTAGCTGCCCAACAGGTCTTTCTGTAATGCATGGACTGGAGGATGGTTTTAAGTTGTAGATGTGCTTCAGCCCACTGGTGAAACTTTGGACTGAGAATCGATTTTGTGATTGGGGAAAAGCTACTTTGTATACACTAATTTTCCATTTTACCAAAATGTGCAACTCCTGGGGCAAGAAAAGGTGCAATGATACCTCGCTGTGCTGCTTAAATACACCATCTCCCTCATGTTACGTGTTTATCCCATTGAGTGTGAGGGAGAGATTACCAAAACTGGCTCTTTTTGGTGCGATAGTGTCACTGGGTTAGCACGGTATTCACCCAGAACACAAACATGTTTATTTTAACAATCTTAATGGTCGTGAAGCAGCTACCACCATATATTATCAATTCCAGAATACTGGCTTCTGTGGAAATGTTTTCCTGAAATATAAATCTGTATTCCACTGTAGTTACTCTACTGACTTGAGTATTCCTGAAATATATATCTGTTACGGCAAAGTCTGTATTCAAGTATGTCTGTTTCCCTCTTTCTTTTTTTAATTTCCAGCCATACAGTTTATTTGTCCATTTGAAATGTTTAACTCCCTCTTCTCCCAGAGACTAAGTAAAGATGTATTTATTTTTAAATCTTAAAGTCCAAAACCTCAGGAACTTTAGAGCACTGAGAGAGAATGAAAGAGAATTAGAAAACGGGGGAAGATGGAAAAAAGGGAACATCACCACTGTCCTTTCAAAATCAGACGTAAACTTACATTCTAGGGTCTTAACCTCATCAGACGAATAGATTTATATTTAAACAGGCATTTAGCAGAACAGAAATGTTTTTCCTGTCTAATATATTTATAACCTTGAAGGACTTTTTTTCTTCTTTCTGTTGACCTTTTATTGCAACACACTTTTAAACTGTGAAGTGGCGAATGTCGTAGGGCTTTGCTGGAGGCACATGAAGCTCATTCAAAGCACAAATGTTACTGTATAAAGTTCACAAACTTTCATTTATTTTCCACCCAGAGAAGAAAGGTTAAATATTCTTTTTTTTTTAAGGCAGTGCTTGGACAGTGACAAGTTGAAAGCCTGCTAAATGTAAGTGGCTTTTGAAAGCCCATGGTTTCGTTGTGATTGAATGTCAAATTGGTTGAGAAATGAAAACATTACATTTCCATGCCTCCAAAACGTAATGATTAAATGATTCACTTGGCCTCTTTTTTGTAAAGAAAAACTAAGATGATGTTTGGCTGTGTCTGTGTTGGAAAGGAGGATTGGCTCAGTGTTTGTACAAGAGCGAAGTGGTATAAGTACCTGATGAAATATGCTTTTTCCCCCACTTTGAACTCTCTCTAGTCTGGTGCCATGGACTGAATGCTTGCTACCTGTGGGAGAGCTTTACATGCACTTCTGGAGCACAGTTGTTTTGCATCATTTCACCCAAAAGAAACCCAGGCCACGCATTCCGAAGGTGCTCAGTGTGGGACCTAGTGTGTGGAAGGATGGAGTGGACGAGGATCTGTGACCCTCCTGGTCTCAAGTGAAACGCTCCCATGACATTCCTTGTGAGCCTCTGTTTTGAAAACCTCGAATTGCTTTTTGCTGCCCAAAATTTCGAGGTGGTTTGCGTCTAAATTCTATTTTTATCCAAATCACAAGAAAGAATAGGTGTTTAGATGATTGTTCTTCATTGCTCACACTTCTGATCAGCCAAATCAATATTTGATTGTGAACGCCGTCTGTTATCTATGAACTTTTGTTTTGGACGTGAGTTAGCAATGACTGAAAGTACAGTTTGTAGCTCAGCTACTACAATTGTTTTGAGGATCAGTGTTTGGGTCACAGCAGCTTGTGAGTTGTTTTCCTTCATGCAGATGCTGTGGAAATACCTGTGGTGTTCTCCTATTTCTCCTTCTGGCCAAGCCTACAGGACACTCAGTAGTCTTGATGGCCATGTAGCAGCTTCAGCTTGGAGAGTGTCAGTATTCCTCCAACAGCGTCTGTTTTCTGTGTACCAAGCTGGTCATTTTATTTGAACAATTGGGCTTATTTGACTTATAGATGCAGTAGTTGCTGTAATGAATTCATGAAATATGCATATGGTGGACTAGAGAAAACTATCAAGACTCATGCATTTTGCATGGGGCTTGCTCACTTTTCTTCTCTTCCCACAGATCTCCTCCCTCCTGGATAACGTGGTTTAGTGTATACGAGTCTTAAATTTTCAGTAAATGCAGGGGGAAAGGTTCTTCGGGAGTCTTGTTGAAAAGCTTATTTGCATTTTTAACTGTGGTTATTAAGCCAGACTTACTGCATAACTTTAAAGCTCCAAACCCATCAGAAGTCAGTCCTCCAAACTGGAAATAAGGGTTGCAGAAGACGGCTGTTTTACTGGTTGCTGAGGTTTTTCAGTGCAGCTCAGACATGAGCAGGCAGTGTCCCAAGCGAGGTCAGGAAGCTGAAAATTCAGTATAGGTGCTGATGGTGTGGATTTAGGTAACTTTGCTCCAAGAAAACCACACCACTTCTTCCAGCAAGACCAAATGTGGTTGGTTTTAGTTTTCTTTCCCCTTTTCCCTTGTCTTGCTGTTAGCAGAATGAAATTCTTGAAAGGAAATTCCTGGTGGAGTTTTGTTGAGTGGCTAACTACAGTGTTTTTCAAAACACCTTAGATATTCAGATTAAATGTGGACTGGGAAATGAAAGCAAGTCAAAAAAGGAGTTTAAAACTTAATTCAATTTTGATGCATTATTTTATGTTGAGAAAAGGCCATAAATTACCCAAATATTAAAAAAAAAAAGAAAAAAATCTTTTGCTTGCTCTGTCTTTACAGTGATTGACACAATCAGGAAATACTTATGCTAACAAAGCAGAAAAGTGACAGACCCTGCAGCATATCTGTGTGGTCTTTGGGGTGAAGATCGGGTTTTAATATCTCGTACTCGCTGCAGATGTGTAATGACCTCTTTGTTTCTCTGTGTCTTCATCTGTAAAGGAGGGACAGCAATGCTTCGTTATAATTAAACTGCTACAGGAAGGCTTTGTGAGAGCATGGCAGTCAGTGAGGCTGGGATGAGGGGAGCAGAGATTTTAATTTGCTTGTGAATGTGAGCTACAATGCTGCCAAACGCTGCTCTGCTGGTATTAAGAGTATTGGCCTCAGAAGGAAGTTTTTGGCTGTTGTTAACTTTCCAGAAATTACTTAACGTTAGACTGAGAATAATCCTGATGGTGGTTTTAACATCAATGAACTGAGACCTTTATCAGCTTTCTCTTTTCTGTCTTCAGAGTGGACTCTGTAGCAGATACTTTTTATCTCTCTACCCCATTTTCTGAGCATTTTTGAAGTGTGGATGTTGGTGGGTTTCTGGCTCGTGTTAATCTATGGGAATTTCAAAAGCTGACTTATTAAAAGCAACACAATCCTCTCGTGCATTACAGGTTTTAATATTTCTCCCTGGCGCTTTCCCAAAACAATAGACTTCAAGGACACACCAGGTACTTTCTGTTTACAGGAATATATTTCACTTTTTCGAGCAGACATTGTTTTGCTAGGTTTATGTTGTTCAGCAAATTGCTGCCTGTGAAATGCAAAAATGGATTATTTGGTAATTAAAATATTTCACTTTTATGAGAGAGTTTGAAATCAATTAATCTTATTTCAGTGGAATGGAGCTATAAGTCTGTTAGCACAGAATTCTGAAAGTTATAGAGTAATAGAAGTAAAACTAATAGGTGCTTTCCATCTCCTCTGGGATTGTTCTCTACTGGATGGTGTGTTTACTACCAGGATTATTTTTTTTTTATCAGTCTAATTGTAATATCCCAAGAGACGGGCCTTGTAACGTACCTATTGTTTTTCATATGCAATTTTAAAAAGCGTATCTCTTTAGTGGAATCATTTAGTGTTACAATTGTAATTTGCAACACGCCTCAGCATCTGAAATACAAAGCAGTGTAACACCTCTTAGTACTGACACTCGGGGACAGCCCAAACATCTCTGGCCAAAAGTCAATAATTAAGGGAGCTTCTATATAGCAGAGTCAAGAAAAAAGAATATTAAGATTTCTTAGTGCTCTGAGATAACCTATTCTGAAAAAAAAAAAAAAAGAAAAAAGAAATAGAAAAAATAATCCTTTCTTTTAAAGTATTTTTTGTTACCATAGTAATTCTTGTTGTGCATTTTATATAAATGTCGCCTGCCAGAAATATAGAAACTTCTACTTTGAAGAGAAAAATACTTTCTGGTGTATAACTTTGTCAATGGTAATGTTAGCATTTATCATGGACAAATCTTTGCGACTGATAAATATTGTTCTGTTTCTAGTTTTTCATTTTCCCCTACTGACATTTTTAAACCAATATCCTGTAAATGTCAGTATTGTTAATTTTGCATCTCGGAAAGGTGAAAGGTTAAAGAGTTATATATTGGGACACAAACATAATAGAAATAAATTGAAGTTTAATGAGACTTCGAGCAGAGTGCTTTTAAGTCTGCTTTTTTAGGTGCGGGTTATGTGTATGTTCTTTATTGCACTGCAGCATTTATGCCCACAAAAACCTTGCCGTTAGATAATTTCCTGGTTTTGATTATTTTAATAAGGAAATATGTCTGTAAACCCACGAAAACTGGCAATCGATTGAAACAGCATTTTAAAATTATGTTTAAAGCTGATGGAAAAAATCGTAAATAAGAAGTAAACTAATTTGAAAATTACTCTGGGGGTATAAAACTCATTAGGGTGTGGTAGTAGGGTAAGCACTGAGAAAAGTCATAATTTTACTGTACCTACTAGAAAAGTAGTCTAAAGGAAAAGAAGTCTACAGGGAAAGAATTTTTGGGTTATTTGAGAGTGGTATTGATGAACAGAATTGATGGTCCCATGCAGTGACACACACCACTAGGTCAAACAAAAGGTTTTTTTCCTTGGCTAAGAATAAAACTTCTTCCTGTACCTCTAGTATCTTCCTCCTTCCTTTCGTCTAGCGTGGCGTGACTTTGCCCATGGATTAAGGCTTCATATGAAAGCTGCACAGAGGTTGAACGTGAAGAGTTTCTTGAAGGTGAAGTAGACAAACACCCTTTGTAAAAGCCTGTTAAATTCAAATTTGTAATGTCATTGTCATTTTGGAAATGCAGTTGTGATAAAAAAACCTATTTTGCTTCTTGGAGAAGCTCCTAACAGAATAATTTCTGTTAGTTGTTGATACTGAAAATGGGGTGAAGATCAATTGATTATCACAGCATAAAAATGTGAACTAGCAAAGATTTGAAGGTTTATTTCAGCACAAAATTAGCAATTTGAAGAATTCTTTTAAGTACTTTGCCCTCACTAGAATCATGTGGAGAGATTTAAACTTCCATGACCCCTACTAGATGTTGCAAATACTGAAGGGCAGGGATAACTAATGAACAGAAAGAATTAACAATGCAGAATTAACATGATTGCTGGTTTATGTATTTGGAGTATGACAGTATTTACGGAGCCTGCACGGGAGAAAGGTTGATTAAAATTTGCGTTACTGCATCTAAAAAGAAAACCAAATGAAGTTAGTGTCAGTACCTAGATCAGAGAGCTGCTTCAATAAATGTCCAAAGCATGAATGTTCAGCTGGAGGTTTAAACCTCAGTGTGAAAACAGACACCTGAAATAGGTGTCTGCCACTGATTTTCTCCATATTTTGAAATTTATGCCAAGAAATGTTGCTCAAACTATATTATGAGTTTTAATATGTGCAAAAAAAACCCAGGAGACTCTGCAAAATGTTATATTTCTCTTGATAACATTGTGTGGGTTTTTTACTCATTAAGTTTTTCCCTGCTTTATTTTATGGTTATGAATTGTTTTATTTAGGATATACTGCTTTGATGCTTTCACTGATGTAAGACCTTGTTAGACCAACTTCTCAGTACCATAACTGAGGTTTAGGACGAAACTCTAGTTCTGGGAGGTTGCGGGTGGAGGATTTTTAACCTGAGGAGTTTTGGTGATTTAGTTTGTCGCAGCTCTATGGCACGTTGAGAAGGGAGTGAAGCAATAAGAAATGGCTGGATGCCGTGCAGGTGTTCTGCTCTTGGGAGCTGAGCTTATACATCTACCTGTTTTCTGCTCGTATGTATTATTCCTCCAAATCCCATACGTTCTTTGGGAGCTCACTGCTCCTACCTGAAAAAGCAGGGTCTGTCCTTCCCAATGTTCCTGCCCTTGGAAGAATCCCTTCAGCCAAACTGTCTTCTGAAATGCTCGGGTACCCTTTCAGCCCTGCGTTAATTATGTCCTTACCATAATGCTGCTGCTCCTTCAGCAGCAGCTCATGGGTGTTTCCAGACACCTGTCCCTCCCTTTCTTCTCTTGGCTAATGAGCCCAAGGCAGAGAAACCCAGCACAGCTAAAATCTGATGCTTCCCTAGTTGGGTCCCTGATTAATAGTTGTGAACAGTAGGTGACTGCAGCTATTTTCCCTTGGGTTTTTTTTTGATTTATGAATTAATAGGAATACAAATGCTTTACAGTATTTCTCTAGGGCTACAGGCTGCGGTGATCCTACCAAGAATAATGTAAAACTTCAAAGAATTTGGAATTGGAATTCTTCTGTTAAAATTTTCTAAGGATCCCATACCTATTCTCCTATGGAGGAGTCAGTTTTCACATGTGAGAATAATACTTATTTCATATCTAAAATTATCAAAACATTTTCTTCCTTCTTTTCTCTTCTGAAGCCATGTATCAGAAACATGATCCAGGGAAAAAATGAATTCATTTTAATACTGCAAAAATGCTAGTGTCATTTCTTCTTCCTTTCCTTCTTTCAGATTTAATTCTTGCAGGAGAAAGTTGCTGACAAAGGATGAACAAATGTTCCTAACATCACAATGATCAGCATCCCATGGGAAATAATCTTGTCTCTCACGTGATTTGATTAAAAAAAGAGCTTGGAAAAAAAGGTTTAGTGCTGACTAAATGTGGAGACTCGGCTGACCTTTCTGCTTAAAATGTTATTTCAAATAAAATCTTATCTACTAAAGAGCTATATTGCAGGTTATCAGTGCTTAGGAAATGCTAGAGCATGCACTTGGTATCACAGCTTTCTCTCAGCTTATCTTCATTCTCTGTCTTCAAACCATCTGCTCCTTTCCTCTGGTCATTGTTTTCCATATTAATTAGTACAGAGTGTCTGCTGGCTAAATAAGGATTTAAAGACTTAATTCCTATGTGCCTAACTGGAGAGGAAAAAAAAAAAAGGAAAATAGAAAAAATATAGCGATACTGTTTGAATTTGCAATCATTAGTATAAAGCTGCGAGCGCACTTCTGGGTGTTTAGGCAGCTTGAATAATTTAGGGCCTTTATATATAGCTGACTTGTCTCATTTGATTTATCTTCTTCACATGGGATTTTGGACTATTTCTGGGTACTTTATTATCACTATTGTCTCTCACATTCCTAATACGGATGGAAGCACAGAGCATGAGCAAAGATTTGAGGGAGAGGGTAGCATCTGCTTACCGCCAATTGATTTAGCAGTAAGTGGGATGTAAGCACATTTAGCCTTTCCCATCAAGTACAAAAATCAAGCTGTATGAGACACCAGGGCCTTTCTTTTTCCTTTCACATTTCAGCCTGCTATTTTTCCAAGTTTTTCCAGCATTCCCAAACTAACAGCGTTGACCACTAAACACAGAGCTCTGTTTTAATATAAATCCTTTCTGTTGGTCCTTGTGATCGTTTTTCTTGAAGGTGTTTTGCTCCTCACAGCAGAAATCCTGTGTGAAAATGAAAGGCAGCGTTTGGGTCGTGTGAAGACTTTTCACTTCCTCTGTCATGTGAAAATTATTAGCCATTTCTCTGCAGAAACCTCTCTTTTGTTTGGAGAGAAGCTGATATGTTGATTCTCACAGCAGCTAACGTGTGCTAATAGGCTGTGCTGCCCTTGAAGGTGCTGATGCAGAAGGATCATACTCTTGAAGTAGTTACTCAAGTACATAAACCTGATGTAGTAGGGCCAAGAGAGTTGGCCCAGATTAAAACAGAAACCTGATTGTTTCTAGTTTTCATGATTTTAGTCTATTGCCTTCTTTCATGGTACCAATAAAACTTGCCGTGCGTGCACGCTTTCATTGCATGCTTCAGTGCTGTTAAAGACACGGCGTTAGGAAGCTGGTGGTGGTTTCTCCAGGACACAGAGTACCTTGCTGCAGCTCTGTTGCAGAGTTGTGATTCTTTTTTCCTCTGTATTTGCTGAGATTTCCCTAAAACGTGAGAGATGATCATTAGGACAGAATCCCAGAATCAACCAGGTTGGAAGAGCCCTCTGGGATCATCGAGTCCAACTGTTGCCCTGACACCACCATGTCAACTAGACCAGGGCACTAAGTGCCATGTCCAGTCTTTTCTTAAACCCCTCCAGAGATGGTGACTCCACCACCTCCCTGGGCAGCCCCTTCCAATGGCTAATGACCCTTGCTGAGAAGAAATGCTTCCTAATGTCCAACCTGACCCTCCCCTGGCGAAGCTTGAGGCTGTGTCCTCTTGTCCTATTGCTGGTTGCCTGGGAGAAGAGGCCGACTCCTACTGACTACAACCTCCCTTCAGGTAGTTGTAGACTGCACTAAGGTCACCTCTGAGCCTCCTCTTCTCCAGGCTAAACACCCCCCGCTCCCTCAGCCGTTCCTCGTAGGTCAGACCCTCCAGACCCTTCACCAGCTTGGTCGCCCTCCTCTGGACTTGTTCCAACACCTCAACATCTTGAAGTGCGGGGCCCAGAACCAGACAGGAGATGCTCTGGTGAACCGTTTGTGCCTTTTCCTTCAGATACCTACAAAATATCCTGGGAAGGTTCTTGCTCTCTGTCTCTTTATGACTCTCAAAACTGCATTTCTTGCTTGGCGAGGTATTTGTGTGAAAGAAACACAAATGGGTGGGCTGGGGTTCGATTCCGCTTTCCGTTGCCCGATAGATCCCATTGAAGGGGTGAGTGGTTTGACTGTAGAATGGTGCGTACCAAGAACAAGGAAGATTAAAAGTCACACTAAGCAAACCAGGAAAACTCAGTCTGTCTTCTGCATGGTTGGGTACATACCCAGTAAAAAAACAAAGTTTAAAAGTCTGGCGTGGAGGCTACGCTAAACTTTATTTCATTAATTATTTGGGTGAGGAGGTACAAGTCAGTTTTAGCACTTAGGTCTATTTTATCATATTATCCTGTGCTTTTGTAGATGATATTTTATTGTATGTTTCATCCAAAATGCAATTGAAGGCATATACAGTTAACTATTGAAAGAAAATTTCAGTCTACCTCTGTCGATATCTAACAGGGGTTGCAAATGCCTCATGTATCAATATTAAAAGCATGTATTTGGTCCCCACAAGCACTCTTCCAGTCCTGAAAAAGCCTGTATTTGAAATATTCTAATTAAAAAATGTGCTTTGATTTCAAAAGCACGTAGTTTCTAAATTTTCCTCTTTAAACCCCAAGTTCTTCCATTCACTTACAATTGCTAGTTTTCACTGACAAAGTGATCATCGTGATTGTAATTAAATATTTATCACGCAGTTCTCTTTTGTCATTTAGATGTTACAAGGCAGGCAAAGATATACTTTAAAGGCTGAGGAGTAAGCTATATTATGATAGTATATCAGGCAAATGAGTGTTTGATGGGCTGTGTTAATGTGAGCTAAAAATAAAATCCCATCTGTTCACCTTTCAAACTGCCGCAAGACACTGCACATGCGTTGCGGAATAATTTAATGAAACACAAATGAAAATATGTTTATTTCCATCTTGCCGAAACGAGTGAAACAAGCAACTTGTTAGTAAAGATGCTTTAACAATCAAGGAATTGTTTGCTTATGGCTTTTCTGGAATATAGTAGCACTGCATCCATTTAAGAGCATAAATGAGTAGATGGAGAAACAGAGAATACTCACTGAAGACACTGTCTCTAATAATCATATAAAGCTCAAATCTTGATTACTAGTGCCAGGAGGTTGAATTATTTGAACAATTAAGGATGTGCCCCATTAGCATCAGTCCTGCAGAATGCATTGTGTCTCGTGATCTTCAGAAACAGTTTTCAGTGCTCATTTTTCTTATCGTTTAATGAGTTCTCTTAATTTATTGGTAGACTATAGAGAAACTTTAGAGCCACATGCTGATTTACCCCAGCTAATGATCTGTGCCATAAAAATAAGCAGTTCCAGTGTATGATGTACGCTCTGTATCATGGCTAGGTGCTGTACAACGAGGAGGAGATAAATGGAGCCACCGCTGTCTCGGAGATCTTGCTGATGGTGGCATAAGTTGAAGCCACTGAAGCGACAATAATTTCTGTGTGCTCGGGGTTTTTCAATGCACTGCCTATTTTAATACTTCTAGTAAATGTGGGGAGTTTTCCCTTTTTCAGGCAATTGTATCTTTGACGTTGGCGTAGTTGTATTCATCTCGCTGCTCTGTGCTACAGGCCCTTGAAAATTTTGGCTGTTGCTTTTACCAAGCATTTCCTATTGCTTCTCCTTGATCTTCAGCCAAAGCTCGACAGTTTCTAGTAAGTTCACATCTCCCAGCTCTCCTCCTTTTACTAGCTTTTGAAAAGACACCATGTAATCTGTTAACTGCAGTTGGAGGGGTATAATATGATTTTGTTTGGTTTTGAAATAGCTCTGTGACCTAATCCTGAAATTAGGAGTTAATTAACCATGTTTAAGTCTCCCACAGAGGAGGAAATGCTTAGCAAGGCAGGGCTGGGTACGAAGAGTTCATCTAGTTACCAAAAAGAAAAAAAGGAAAGTATAAAATGTCAGGAGAAGATCTTAGAGAAGCAAATCTCTTTTCTTGGATAAAATGTGCCTTATGGTTGAGGCTAGAGGGGCACATCTAGCTCCACGAGAGGGGAAAAAAATTCCAGTGTTTCTTCCTGGAAGAAAATCTGGATGTGAGTTTGTAGTATGCTTCACTGGGGTCCCAGGAGAACAGGACTTGTAAGAATACTACAGGCTGTGGGAGTTCACATGCTCTTTCTTCCTCTCAATAAGAATATTTAAAAAAAAAAAAAGGTGTGCTGAACATGCAAGTCAGAAAGGGAGGGTTTGTGCATGTCTGTGTGTGTGTGTATATATATATATATATATATATATATAAAAAAATCGTAGCATTTGCTTTAGTTGAAGAGATTGGATTCCCAAATAGCTGAGATGTGTTACAACAGCTCTGAAAACAAAAGCCACTTGAAAAAGCCTTATGTTAGAGGGGAAAGAACTGTCTGGCTTGTCATCTTTTCCAGGTCCCCAAAACCTCAGAAGCTGGTTGACAGGACATGTTGAGCAATTGCTTTGTGTCAGTCTTCAATGGAAATGATTTTTCTTTTTTTTTTTTCAAAAAGACTTATCCAGGCCTTATTTTTAGATGTGTGGAGGTACATGAAAATATGGTAGATGATACATAGTTTTTTCATCCACAAAAAAAAAGTATTTAAAAGACATTTTTCAAAAATCAAAGTATTTTCTTTGAATATTTTGAATAAAAGAAAAACTTTGAATTTATATGAAAAATAGTAATGCTTTATTCTTTGCCCTCTGTCCAACTGTAGTTTTATAAAAACCTAGTGATGAATGATCTCTGAAGAAAGAATGAATTTGTTTTTCAACCAACTCCTGTTATATCGTAGTAGTCCGTTTTGCTGTGTACTTACATGCCTAAGGCAGATACCATGTGCATAAGTAGGTAGAGTTCAAATATGTTACTAATTTCTCTTCTGCTCTTCGAAAGGTTATAAAAATAATCAAAGTTCATTAGGTAAAATCCTAAATTTATAACATAAATATATAGAAACTAAGAGCACTTATTTAGTTACCACATCTGTGCGCACATGTGACATGACAGCCTACTCATGTGAAACCACTGTTCTTTTTATTTTATTTTTATTATTTTTAATTCAATATTATATTTGTGCTTTCCTGATTAATGCAGTAGTTTTCCATTATCTGTGATTACCAAGAGCTTAGAATAAGTTTTATTTATAGACTCTTTGATTCTCCTTAGATGAAAGCCAAGAAGTAAGGGCCAATAAAAACCTGCCTACACAAGAACTTGGGAACTGTTTCTCATCGTGTCTTTGCTGTTGTGTCTTTCCATAATGGAGCTTCAGGAAAACCAGCTCAAGTTTCTGGACATGACACAATATTCATTAACAATACAAACAACTTTTCTTGCCCTCCTTCTTGTGGTTTTACAGAGAAATTTAGTCTATATTTGAGTCCAGAGATGTTGATGTGACCAAAGTATATTAATGGTGGTATTCTCCTGTAATGACCGATGTAATGCCCAAGTCAGTGAAGGTCTTATTTATCACTTGCTTTACAGACTAAGTTTTAGTTTGTTTTTTTTTTCCCTAAGAAAAAGCCCAAGTTTCCTCTTAAATTTCCTTTTTTCTTGTTCTCTTCTTTTCCATAGCTAACCTGTGAAGAAGACTCAGAGAATGAAGTCTATTCAGCATTTGTATTCCTTTTCCCCATTGTTCTGATGAGGTACAATGCTACATTAAATGTGCATACTGTTTCAGGCACTTAGGATTTTTGAATTTGGAAAGGTCTTTAATTTTTCACTTACAAGTTTAGGAAAGGGTCTTACCTTAAAGATCCCTTTTCTTCTGAAGATACATCCAGGAAGAATCTTTTTTTCCTTATCCTGTTTCATTCCCCTCTTCCCTTCTCTTCACAACCTCAAGGTTAGCAAGATAATTATCTTAACTTTTTTTTTCCGGAGCTAGAACAATTTCCCCTTCATTTTACTTTTTGATATTGCTTGTTCTCATCTGTGTTTCTTGACCCCTCGGGGGTTGTATACTAAGCTTTCCTTGTGGTGCACCGAGTGTGTGCAGAATAAAATAGTCGTTAATAGGTGTGTTAGAGTCCCAGAGGTCTTGCTGCTGTCAGGCTGCTCCTCCGGTGCTGAAGGCACCCTGTCTGCAGTGTTACTCGCTTTCCTTCCCCTGAAACAACCAGACTGCAAAATCCTGAGAAAAATACACGACTTTGCATAGTTGAACATCCCCAAAGTTCCTTCCTTACCCATCATGTACGTTACTAAAAATCAGCTGAAAATAAGGGATAAGTTGTTCTTCGAACTGAACCACCTTAATCTATTTTGACATACTTTAACAGTTTGTTTCCATTCAAATACTGAAGCTGGTGAGAGATATTTCTGTTTGCTCAGAATTTACTGAGGGCTTCAGTCTGTTACTAACAGTGGGCATTCATTAATATCTGAGTAACGTGATACACCTTGGCGCTTTGTTTCCTGTCCTGCCATCACTTCTCACAACGGGAGTCAGTTTTTCAGGACGTGTAATGAGCTGTCACTGCAGATGATCGCTGTGCCGCAAAGGCCTATGAAAAATTGAAGTGGAAGTTTATGGGATGTATGCACAGATTTTTGGTTGCGCAGCTTTAACTATAGCGCTAAGCAAATCAGTTGAAAGGTAGCTCCATTTTTTTATGTGAACCCATCAACAGAAGATTCTGCAATATAAGTACTAAAGAACTGGGTTATGGAAATCAGTTGCTGTTGAAGGAAATACTGAAAGCTCTTTCAGAATTGCCAGCAGAGCTTGGTGCTCTGTTGTATCCTTAATTAGCAAATACAAGCCCTGGAGAAGACTAGTTCAGGGATATTCGGTAATGATGAGAGATGTGAAAATAAAATGTCTCTAGGAGTCTCTCATGGCAAAATGAATAAAGTTATTTTATTCCTCCTTGTCATGAGACAGTAGTTTGTATCCATTCATAGATGCAGGTGGATATAGACTGTCTTGGGATGGTCTGTCCTGGGAGCAAGGATCAATACAAAGCTCGTCCGAGTCTCCGGTGAGTGTCGTGGCTGCAAGAGCAGCCCTTGCTTCCACTGATGCTCTTTTTCAGGCTTTAAGATTTCTAAATGATGGCCGGGCCTCAGTGGGTAGATGGACAGTGTTCTACTTACATAAAAGTGTTAAAAGTGAAATATTGGCTTAAGTCATTGTTGTCCCCATGTGGCTGGGCAAACCCTCCGTTTGGGTTGATACGAAGGTAGTGCGGATGCATGTCCTGTGTGAATTTACATCTAGGGAAACTAGCTTTGTTCCTTGGGTGTAAGCATGATGACTAAGCACTGTGATGTGTAGTAATGTATTTTGGTTTTCTCACGATATCTGCCTTAGGAAGTGTGCAGTTTGGAGTATGCATCCCAAATGAAACACTTAGGAAACCGCACTGCTCTGTGAATGGATCCTTTCCTAATTTATTACACATCATCTAACCAGTAAGGTAGAGACTTTATAGAATGCATACATTAACTTACTGACAAAATGTGCATGCAAACGTTATTCCCATTTATCTTCTAGAAGGCAATTAGTGTCTCTCTTCTCCTTGTAGCAGGCAATCTACTGGGACATAAAAATAATTAATACCTTGGAAGGATTATCTCGTGAAATCTCATGTTTATTTTACTTAAGGTAAAGAATTTCTAATACAGGTCAAAAAAATCAGGCTAAGATTTGTGTTCCCTGGAGATAATTCATGTGCTTTAACAGAATCTGTTTGCATTTCTCCCCGAGGATGGGTTGGCACCTCGGCCATGTGCCGTGACAGGGATTTTAGACAACCGTATCAATATGTCACAATCGGTTGCGTTAGTGCAGGTTCCCACATTTCCTTCTCAATTCCTTCAAATGTTTCTCGGACAGTGTGCTCTCGAAAGAGCTAGGCTTTTCCAAATGCTGAAGTTACCTCCTAGAGAATCCTATTAAGTAACCTTATTCTTCATGATGATGTGTTCAAAAAGAGGGAGGTTGTTCCATTTTTAAGGCACAATAAGCAGTAAATAGTCTACGTAACAATATTCCAACCCATATGTTCTTCTGTATGAGTCTCTGGTTGCACTTTACTCCAGTTTGCTACTACCATTTGTGATTCAGTTGAAAATACTGTACTGGAAAGAAAGTGTTACGTACCCCAGTTGCGTGGTATGGAGGGGAAAGGGTGTAAATTCTCCTGTTTTATCTGCATAAAAAGGGGGGTAAGATCTCTGCTGGCAAACTAGAAACGTAAAAATTCTGCTTGAGAATAAAAATATTAATGTGTATCTGTCTGAAAGGTCCTTTTTAGAGTGCTCTTCCACTGGATGTACCTTCTGGATACGCCACAATTTCTGGCGTAGGAGGGTAGGTGTGCACTGTGGTTGGAAATGCACAGCTACTTACCCGCTCTGTCCTCGCTCTGCTGAACAAATACTCTGCCTGCAGCACAACGGGAGCAGCGTGCCCCAGGCAATGTACAGCCAGCTACTAGATTTCAGTGTAGTTAGAACTTGTCTCAGTGCAATCCATACTTTCGTTTTAAACAAGAGAGGAATAATAAGGGAACTATTTGGGGCGCTTTAAGCCCTGTTGTAAAACTGCCAAATGAATTTTGTATCTGACATATTATTTGTTAAGTATCTGATCTATTCTGTCAACAGACTAAATTCTATTCTAATGCAAATAAAAACCAAATTAAGTTAGCCAAACACCAGAATCCTTTTGCGTCTCTTCCTCCTTCTGCCTCTCTTAATATCACGTTCTAGGGATGACTGTTGCAGGCTTAATAAAGGATTTGATTTTGGTGAATGTTACTGTTGTAAAATAAGAACCTTTATTCATCCACAGCTTGAGAACACCTTGCAGGCTAAAAGCCATTAGTGTAGATAAATCCAAATCACACCTGAGTACATGAGGTGCTCCCTGTGATCTCCAGTCCTTCCCTGCAACCCCTTTTATGACCTTCATCTTAATAGATCCAAAAATCGGAGGAGGAATCTTTCCTACAGAGCCATCTGCTGAAGTGGTGCTGAAGTTGCCTGAACTAGCACGTACACATGCATGAGAGCATCTCTGGTGTGAAAGATGCATCTCACGAGGGCTGTTTCCACCAGAGTTTGGTAATCTTTTGCTGGGGCGGACTGGGTTAGTGCCCACACTGATGCTCTTGCTCCTGGTTTCTCGAAAAGACCTCAAGGCCCCTTGTCACTCCTTCTCCAGACCTCCTTTCTCTTGCCAGGCATATTTCTACTCATTCCCTCTTTCAGATACTCTGATTCTTTGTTCTAGCGGGATCTCTTCTTTCTCCCTTCTCCAGTGTTTGGTCAGACGTAGACATGCATAACCTCTAGGCACTATCTCCTGTCCTATGAACTTTCACAAAAAGAGGTGGTGTGAATCCTACTATCATGTAAATGCAGTTCCCGTATAAAGTTTAATGGTTCAAAAAGTTTATATATGAAGAGTAACTTGTAGTGGGTAAAATTATTTGCACTACCATGGAACTTGGAATTTATACAAAATTTATACTTAGAGAGCAGCTTTGAAGGAATTAATCTGTTACTTACGTGCTTATATTTGTTAATAATCCTTGTACAGGTTCAACAAAGGTGTTTACTATTTTGCAAGTGAACTCAGCTAAAAATTTTGAGTTATTCTTTTAACCTTGGTTTTTAGGACTATAAAAATGAGCTTTAAAGCTGTCTTAAAATAGGACATTGTGCAATAGCGTGATGTAGTTGAGATATTGAGGCAAGAGGATAAAACAATGCAAACTGTTCAGAGAGAGAAACATCCTCTAGAGGTGATATCCCAGAGCCCTTGTCCTCAATTTTCTTGCCCCTGGGGTCTGCAGCCTGGGTCCTTTCTGTAGAAATTGGGGACCTGGGGAGAGGCAAAGGAAAGGGGTGAAGAAAATGTGGGCCTAGTTCTTGTTTGAACCTAATTTAGCATCTGATACCTTGGAAGGACTTTTGGTTTCCACATTCTAGGTACACTAGGCATAGCCTCAGAACGGCAAAGGCAGGCAATTACAGCTTTCGTGGCACTGTTTTTACCTAAGTGTAATATTCCTATTTACAGGCAAAACAGGCTCAGTCATACCAAGAACTGAGATCTCCAAGTGGCTTTTCAAACCGTCGTATTTAAATAGATGATCTCAAATTAAGGACTGCGTGTGCTTTCTTTCGTCCTATAAGGTGTGGGGGAAAAATGTATATAATTTTTCTAATCAGATGAAAATTACAGATGAAATAAATAAAATGATTGCATCTTTTATGACAGGTGCCTGATCCAAGTCCCTTTCCATATCTACCCCCAAAATTATCTGTGTCCATCATGCATAAAACAAACATTTCCATATGTCTACTATACCACTGTTTTTCACCAAAAAAAAAAAAAAGCCTGATGTTTCTAGTTATATGCAGCTTTTCCTACGTGTTTTCTCAGAGGTTCAGGTGAAATATGACTATTCCCAATATACTGCAATTCAGTGTATTCTCAGAACTGCTGCAGAGTCGGGGGAAAAAAAAAAGTAAGACTATAGTAATGAATGGTGGAAAAAGTAGAGAAATATTTAGTAGGAAAATGTGAGCTATTTACCAAAAGAATACAGGTAATGACTTGTTAAGTCACAAGTGTTTTCATATCCTCTTACTTGTTTCAGCCATATAAATCTCTGGCAGAAACCAATCTGTTCTGTGCTCCTCCAGTGCCCAGTATAAAAGTTATCCTGAGCTCCAGGGCCTGAACAGAGCAAAAATTAAGATGAGAATTATGAATGCTTTTCTCTGAAGCCACAGCGATGTTAGATCTCTGGTTTATGTGTAAAAAGTATTTAGCAGCAGAACAAAATACTTTAGAGTCTGGAGCCACAGAAGAAATTGTCTTAAGGGTCCTGTAGAAAATCTATGAAATCCAGTATTGGTATATAGGTAAAAAGTTATTGGTGGCACCTATTGAGTGATGCTAATTATAGCTATAAAAATACCTGTAGCATGATCCGGAAATTGTATTAAAAAAAAAACCTGAAAACTGTACATGTAAAATTGTATATGAAACTGTACCTGCAAATGTACAACTCTTGGTGCCAAAGAAAAACCTTTAAATATATCTTATACATGTAAGTTTAGTGTGAAGACTGTAATATGTAAGCTGCCAAAGGATGTAAAGAATTGTGTGCTGTACATGCTGGAAACAAAGCAACAAGGATGTGCTGCAGTTGTGGGAACAGCAATAACCATAAGGACAGAAGATGATAAATACATAGGGTGGATTTCTCCTGAAATACATAGTTTCTGCTGAAAATGAGCTCATCTCAGAATGCGGTATGGTGTCATGAAACAGGTTTTATTTTTTTATTGTTCTTAAGTGATGCCTCCTTGTTTTCTGTGACTGGATTAAGTGCACGGTGGATTGGATGTACTTTGAATACATTTAGATTGAAGAAAGTTTACGACGAATATTGGTGATTTTTTTCCTTTGACAAATCTGTGATAGAGAGCTTGTAATGAGTGTATAAAGGAAGAGCTGATCTAGATTTGAAAGATAAATGTCTGAAAAACCTAAGATGTGCAAAAGAGGAACCATAAACAAAATGATCGTATGGTGATTTATCTATTCTCCTAACCTACTTAATTTTTGACTCTTAAGGAGCTTATAAGAATGGCTTTGGAAGCTCTAAAGAAGGTGTTTGTTCCTGCTTTAATGCCCATTCAAAATATATTCAGGTGTAGAAATTAGATTTAAGCTCAAATAAAAACATAGACCCAAATGGTATATATTCAGTATGTGATTATTTTTCAGTGATGGATCTAGCTGAAAGGGAAACGATGTGCACATTCAGCAGAGGATTATTTTGGGGGTTTAATTTGGAGTGAGAAACAGGAGGGAGGGGCTGGATTCAGTCTGCTGACCCGTGAGGCGTTATAACTGGTTAGCTATTGGGATGCTGGACAAAGCATCCCATTAAAATGTTTTACTTTGTCATGTAAAAATGAGATATTTGCCTGTGCTGGAAACCTTCATTCTAGGCAGCCATTGTGTGTTGCTCAAATAATAAACTACTTGTTGATAGGTTTGGTCCATTTTCAGTCTCTGAAATCATATAATTGCCTAGAAGCCTTAATCTCTAGATAGTCTCAGTAAACTTTCCCAACTTTCTAACTGGCTAAGGCTCTCATTTAACAGGACTGTTGGCAATTCTGGGCTAGCATGAGTGGTAGCTGGCTGCTCCGTGACCACCCTGTTCTGCACCTGCTCTGAATTACTCTTAATTTTCTGTCTGTCTCTCTGAGCTGATGGCGATACAGGATTCTGCTCGAGATGCTGAACCACTGCAGGCTGGACACTGCTGTTGTATACTTCTCCCACAGTGACGCTGACCTACTGTAATTACTTGCTTTTCAGAGTCTGACTTTGAAATCCACCATAATCAAACCGAATTTGTAAAACCTGCTGTTAGGATTCACAGCTAGAGTCCTTTGTAAGCAATGCTTTCTCTGAATTATGCTCAGGGAATGGCTTTTCAGGTAGCTTTTTTGGTTTTGGTGGTATGTCTGCTCGAAATTTCAGCTTCACATGGTCTGTATACAGAAGGATCTGGGGCAATTGCAACAGAGCAGAGATGGATAGATGTAGACCAAGAAAATCCCTAACTCCTAAGAGTGAAAGGATCAGAAAAGTATCCATATGTTTTCTTATACAGCAGTTGTTCCTGTAAACTTAAATTCAGCTTTATTCTGAAAGTGAAAAAAAGATGTGGAAAATAGAAGGTGGGCATATATTTTGTAAAAGAGACAAATGAATCTTGCTGCCTTCACCCTCCTTGCAGTTGTCCATATTTCCTGTTCCCCAAAATCACCAGTCCTATACAGGACAACAGAAGTTCATCCAGTCAAGCTGCCGAAACCATTCCACGTTACTCCCGTGGTCAGTCATATATTCAGATTGCTGAGTACTTAAGTTCCAGTTGAAGAAAGTAACTTGATTAAAGAAAAACGTTCGAGTTAACCTAGATATTCACATTGAATTCTAGAGCAGTTGAAAATATGTTAGTTGAACGTAAGACGACAGGAATTTTGAATCATTTGCTCACCTTTACACGTCAAACAATGAGGGCTGAGATGCACGTTGTTTAAATGCTTGTTGTCAAGTCCTGGTCAAAACTCTTCTGCAAAAATTTTCTTTATTAGATGGAAAGAGACTCGTTTCCTCTAAATGTCATATAACCCCCTCAAGCTACTAACAGCCTCTAAAGTGATACAAAGGATCTTACTTAGGGTTTCTATAACCTTAAAAGAAGTGGGGACTGAGGGACACCAAAAACACCAGACCAACTCTCTGTCTCCTTCTGGAATACCTTCTCATCTGTGATCCAAAGTCTGTCTTCAACACTGAGTGCTCTTAAGAGTAGCTGAAGCATTTGGCAGGCAAATTGAGAGTAGCTTCACTGTCATCCATCTCTAACTCCATATTTGATTTGGTAAGTATATAAATTGTGAGAACGTCCAAATATTGATTGCAGTCTGCGGGAACTGGCTGTTTCCTTCAGATGGAATGTGATCCTTTGATGTGCACCTCTGTCAGACATTGGAGAGTGTTAGGCTGCTCTATCTGAGCTTCATACACAGCTTAGTGATATGTTTCCCTCCAGAAAAAAATCTTTTTTACGTTAATTTAAGCATCCAAATGCAGAATTTGGAATGAATGAAAATAAACTTCTGCATTTCAAAAACTTAAGAGATTAAATTTGAAATTACTTAATTGTTTTATATGAAATATGCAAAAAACCCTGAGTTTTGAGGAAACATGGGGGTTTTTTTTTCAAAAAAAAAAGAGAAAAGTTTTACAACAGTAGGTGCTTCGAATTGTTCAGGGATTGATTTTCTGTAGGGAAAATTACCCTTTAAAAATTTGTTTCTACTGTTAATAGATAACGCAGAGCTGAAATTCCAATTTTCAGAAAAGCAAAGGAATCAGTTATATTAGCTAAGAGATGGGAAAATAAATTTTCACTTCCTGGGGAAAGAAACAGATTGTGTCTCCTAATGACTTTGCATTTGTTCAAGTAATTTTGTAGTCAGTTCAGAATGGATCTGAATTGTATCAACTTTTATTATTGTTACTAATATCTGGACTATAATAATCAAAACAGAGGTATAAAAAAAGCTCACAAACGGTTGGTAGTAGGGGGGATGGAGTATGTGCCCTCCCTGGCCAAAATGAGCTGGATCCTCCTTAATTTCCCGTTGTTGTTTTCTTCTAGACAAACCAAGCTGGAAAGAGACACTGATTAAATTTGGTAAGGAACGCGTTGTCTGCCTGATGCCTTGTTTTCTGCTTGCTCGTGTATCTTGCCAACAATTATCTTGTCAAAAGGTAATGTAGGCAACAGAGCAGCAGTTAGAAAACTTCTGATAGAGGCTAACTTTCTCACTGCAATAAAACTTGATCTAAAACCAATCAAATGGTACTATTTAAAGAACTTATCCACTTGGTTTCCTGTAAGATAAATACTGCCTTTACAACTGACATTTTCTGGACCTGAACCCCTGCATGTTAATGCAGATTATAGCACAAAGCAGATTTAGACCTGAAATTAAGATTAATTAGAGAAACATAGTCTAGATGTGGGTCTGTGCTGTTTTCTGGTGCTGTTTATTGAAAATGATGTAGCTGGAGTGCTCCTGTCCTTAAAGTGTCCTTGTGGGATCTGGGACATTGGGACTTTGTAGCTGGGAGCAGTGTGGGACGTTACACCCTGCTGACTTCTGTGCCAATGCAGCAGTATCTGTAGGAAGGAGCAATCTCTTTTTAGACTTCTATTGATTAGTATAATCAGCTTTAAACTCTGAGCATTTGTTCTCCATCTGTTTTAGCTTTAAAGGTTTCTGTTTCTGTTTGCTCAGATCAAAGAAAGATCTAGTGTCCAAAAGGTAATAGTTTCCTTCCAAAAATAAGAGTTGAAAATATTACATCTCCCTCCAATCCTTGTCTTATTTATATCCTTAAATCGTATTTGGTAAAACACTGCTGGTACTTTTGGTGTATATGTGGCTATTTGCAAACTCTGCCTAGTGAGAAACTGGGTATTTAAGGTCTGTGTGTTTTTTGTATATATATAATGTTATGTGTAGAGGCTATAAATATACATCTGGATCAATGTGAAGCCTAAAAATCCATTTAGACATTGGATTTCTTGATGCGGTGATACATCTGACTTGGCACTTCTACCTATTGGACAAACGCAGGGGAGAAAAAGGATCCTCTTTTTATAGATGTGGCTTGAAATGTTACAGAACCCCGGAGGTGGGAGTGAGGAAGGATGGGCAGTCTGTGGTGGGGTGGAAAATTTGGTCTTTAGTGCTGCAGAGTAACTTTTGATGGCAGCTCATGGTAAGCTTTAAAGATTTAGGAAGAGCCGTACGTCAGCTCTCAGGCAACGTGCTGGCTTGCTGGGGGTAGGAGTGCTGGCTTGTTGGGGGTAGGATTTTGGCTTGAATACCTGCTTGAATACTTGCTACTACCACCCAGATCTGCACCTGCGGCGGCTCCACCCTGGCCTGCGCCGCAGGCTTCGAGGCTCACCGCCGCGGCCTTCCTACTCGCCGCGGCCTAGCCCCACGTGGAGCCCTGCTCCACTTCGGCCTTCAAAGCTCTCGTTTGAATACTACTGAGAGATGTAGTATTGAAGATGTTTGAATACCTGAAGATGTCTTCTGTACTTGCATGCAGTAAGTGTAAGGATTCTGGCTAAAAGGCAGACTGAGATTGAATTTACCACTTGGATTTTTCTTTCAGGAAGGCTTGGAAAAGTGATTATGTGTTTAATAATGCAGAAGTACATGATGGCTGAAACATTATTTTCTTTCTTTACTTTTATAGTTCTTTTGTAAAGGTTACAATATCATCTTTTGGAGCAAGTTCAGACACTTTGGGTTTTTTTATGTTTACTTTAACAGCAAATATTGAAAGTATGGTAATGCTATTTGCCTTAAATTTGGGGTCAGGCAGGGAGGCGGAATCCTGGTGTTTAGTAACAGAAAGAAAAACTTTTATTAGAAAGTTTGTATCTGGTAATACTTGTAATATGTACAAATAAGAAAAGTTCTTACACCTTTTCTTAAATAAAGAAGATATTAAATGGAGTCGTAATCAAAACTCTTTCCTTTCCCAAAGCTGTGATTTTGCTGTTTTTTCTGAGTTATGATGGCATCATAACTCCTTTGGTATTGTGAACTAGGTATGAGCCTGTTAAAGAAACCGGTTTTTAACTCTACTTACATGGCTATTGTATTGGCTTTTGGTAGTAATTCTAGAAAATTATTTTCCCTTTTGTTGAATGGGAGTTTTAGACTAAAATTACAGAGTTCACCAGGTCTGCACAGAAAATATGCCCCTGTTCCTTCAGAGGGGGAACTGAATTGTGACCTCCAGTTCCAATTACACTAAATCACATTTGAATGTGTGATGTTCTCCAATAACACTTTTGATGAATAATTTAAGATACTTGCCAATTTACTGGGGCCATAACCATCTTTCTGTTCTATGTTTTTTCAATATCTAGTGCAATGTGACCTTGTCCCACAATTCTGAACTTCACATTGCGGCTGTAATTAAAGTGCATTTATAACAATATCAACCGTTTGTTAAAATTAATCTGAAAATAATTGTGACTGATGAAGGACTGTAAGAAAATCGTGATGGCGTTCACAACAGTTCACGAGATGAAAAAGAAGCAAAACATTGTCACAGAAGTATTTTGTTTTGAACTTTTCTGCCTATGCTTAAATATTCAAGAAAGTTTGGAAATGGCTTCTGGCACCTTATTGCCATGGTGATCAACTCTGTGCGTGATATAACAGCGTGAGTCAGTGCGAAACAGAAACCCGACCATACTTTCAGCCGCTGTATTTATTTACATTTATATACACTGTGAAGAAAATGTTTTGCTTTCCCTATTAGCCGTGAATAACGTGTAGCAGCAGAAGCTGCAGGAAGATGTAAAGGGGGGTAGACAAACACTGGAGGAAGAAAATATTGAGGTAAATATAATCTTTGGTTGTTATTCACAAATTATGGAAATGCAGGGTGCGGCAGTGATTGGGGCTGTCTGCTGCCAGAACAAAGATGCTGGAGACTTTATGTCGGCTGGTAGCACTAATGCCAAGGATGTTATTGCACTGTGTCAAGAAATCATGAGGCTCTGAACTTAAGGATCAAAAATTCAAGATAAGGTTTTTATGCCAAACATTTATTTTTAATTTTCGTGGGACTTTCTCTGTCTAAAATTTGACTTTGGCTTGAATTTTTTTTTTCCCGTTTGATGCATAATTTCAAAAATTGCATGAAAAGACTTTGAAATACATAATAGAGGCTATGGTATTTATAGCGAAGCAGGGAAAGGTTAGTTTAACTGAGTACTGTTCATGTCTAGTCTGGGTCTGTCTGTCTTTGCAGCCTCCCACGTTTCTGAGACATCAGGTTGTTAAATAAGGATCGTGTTCTCCAGATTGATTAATTTTTATTTTTTTCCCTCACACACTCTTCATGAAGTGTTGCAGAGAGCAGGAACTGGTTCACTCAAATGAAGGGGCAGTGGAAAACAGACTACGTGGTTCAGTTGCCTGGAAAACCTTAAGCCTAAGGGGAAGCGTGGCTGTGAGACCTGGGTAAAGCCACCTCAGATACAACCTATAGTGCCCACTGACATTCAGACAGCTGCGGCACTGTCTGCTGTGTTTCATAATTTTCCTTATTTGGTAAATATTGGAACTTTTTTATCTTGCAAGCAACCTTTGAATTTTGTTACATAGCCCCTGTTTTATTGTGGTGAAAGTACTGATGTTTTCATTTGTGTTACTCATTAACGTGAAGCCTCAGCATTAGCACTTGCATAAAACAAAAATCTGCACTCCTTAAATCATCCTTATATTGAAGGGAAAACTTTGAGCCTGGGATATTTAGCTGGATGAATGTCAGCTTGCCTTATTTACAGCAGGGATGGGATAACTGGGGTCAGGAGAGAGCCGTGGTGTGCTTCCAGCTTCCCTTTGGAGTTTGGTTTTCCCTGTGCAAAGGGACAAATGAGAAAAAGGTCTCAGATCCCTCTTTGCAGGATGGGAGGAGGGAGGGGCAGAAAAGCACATGGTCTTGTCCCGTCTCCATCCACCACTTGCTCAGTGTCAACTGGGAGGTTTGTAAAAATACATTTTTGCTGTGTCATCTTGTGTCCCCTTCAAATGTGAAAGTCAAACTCTATCTTACACCTTCTGGGAGATAATTTCAATGTGCAAAAACTCTCATCTACTAGGACTTGATGACTTTATACCCCTTGTTAAACAGATGCACCCATCTGTTTGAGCAATGGAACAGCAATGGCAGCTGCCTGTGGTATTAATACTTGTTTCTTTTGGGGCAAGACTAAATACAATCCAAGCCAGTGGGCTGACAGAAAGTGGAGTTGTCCAGTGTCACTGCCACCTCCCCTTCCCACCAGCTACTTGCAACAAAGTCTGACAGTTCTGTGTCTTGGGTATTTTTCTTTTTCTGCATCTTTAAGAGTATTAAATCAGCCAAATTGCACTAAATTTATTTAAGCTTTTAAAATTTTCTGAGCACTTTTTCTTTCCTATGTGGGGTTTCAAAAAAGGTATGCTGTTTAGCATAACATAACATAAACTTTGAGAACGAAATCACAGTAATACGTCCCAACTTTTATCTGTCCTATTAGAGGTGTTTGGACAAACGGCAGTTGTGACTATTTTCTTCCCCTACCTCCTTTTTGTATTTGTGAAGACACAGGCTGCTTCGTGAGTTAACTTTACAGCTTCTTCTGGAGGGACCTCCAACTCTGTTTCTAGACCACAGCTCCCAGGACATTTGGACATTTGAGTTTTTGGATGTACGTTTGGATTATTTCTTTCTGCATTTCCCCATCGGCGAATGTATAGTGCTGTGTAAAATTGATGGCAATGCCCAAAATGTAACACAAAGAAGGAAAGGAAAAGAAAAAGCTATGAAACTAATGTGAGCTGATGTAAGCTGCCAAGGAAATGACAAAGGGGTAAAAAACAGAATAATTTTTTCTGACAAAAAAAAAAGACAAACAAAAAGTAGAGGGTTGTGCGAGAACCCTTTGCACGCTCTCCTAGATTTGCTTTGTCCTTATGCTTGTAGTGAGATCTCCCCTGGCAGTGTTTGTAAAGGATACTTTTTGTGAAAAGCCAGTTTAAGAAATGAAGCAGTGGGGAAGGTGGAAATGCCGTGAATTATTTCTCTCTCTTGCCCTGGTCGGATTCTGTTTCTCTCTCTGTCAATCCTGCCAACGCAGAGCAAGGCGCGCAATTCCAATTTGAAGACGTTGATCTTGTTTTCTGTTGAGATGTGTCCTGTAAAACTCATTAGCAGCAGCATGTTTTGCAACATGCAAGGAATACCACATGTGTAGTGACAATTTATGAGACAAAAAAGTCTTGCTAGTCTTTAATTATCTATCCTGAGCTATTAGTTGCATGCTCGTACTTACTCCCACCTTCACTCCTTTGTAACAAAGAGTCTTTGCTGGATAACGAAACCGTAGCGAGATAGGAGGGCTGATGTTTCTGTGGGTATGTGTTATGGCACTGTTTAAAAATTAAGGACTGAAATGAAATAATGAGAAATATTTGAGGCAGGCTGAGCTCATGAAGTTTGCTGGGACCTACTATATTACCAGCGCTTTTTATAAAGCAAGACCACTAGAGATGGTCTCCTATCTATGAAGTGTAGGCGCATTTAAAAAAATGCAATAAAGTGTTTTGTTTAGGTTTTTTTTTTTTAACTCAAATTTCACCTGTTTTGTGGCTTTCATTGATTTCCAAAAAAAAAAATCAATTTAGCAATTGACTAATCCAGCTAGTTCTGTGTTTTCTTTTCTGCTACAAAGTGTTTGCAGGATACCTTAAGCTTTCTTCACACGTAATTTCTGAAACACTTTAGAGCGAAATCAGCATGTATGTACAGCACTGGCAACAACCTGTTTTGCTAAATCATCTGACAACCAGGATGCCCACCTGCAGAGGTGTATTTATATGGCTGTTTTAACAGTTTACTGGGTGATTTTGCAGTGTGCACCGTGGCAGGTGCCACTGGAGGGCTCGCAAGCTATTTAAAGCGATCCTTCGCTAACCCCGTGTGCTGTACTCATAACTTTTGCTATAAAATGACACCCTAGGTAAATCATGCACGCTGTGTGATGGTGATTGGACTGAAAATAATTATTCAGGTAGTTATTGACTATTACTGAAGTATTGATTGCTCTCCTAATAGAGCTATCACGATTCTCTGCCACGTCTTCAGCTCTCTGCCACTAATTATTTTGGTCTATAGGTCCTATCACAGAATCACAGAATGTTAGGGATTGGAAGGGACCTCGAAAGATCATCTAGTCCAATCCCCTGCTGGAGCAGGATTGCCTAGACCATATCACACAGGAACGCGTCCAGGCGGGTTTTAAATGTCTCCAGAGAAGGAGACTCCACACCCTCTCTGGGCAGCCTGTGCCAGTGTTCAGTCACCCTCACCGTAAAGAAGTTTTTCCTCATATTTATGTGGAACCTCCTGTGTTCCAGCTTGCACCCATTGCCCCTTGTCCTGTCAAGGGATGTCACTGAGAAGAGCCTGGCTCCATCCTCATGACACTTGCCCTTTACATAATTATAAACATTAATGAGGTCACCCCTCAGTCTCCTCCAAGCTAAAGAGACCCAGCTCCCTCAGCCTCTCCTCAGAAGGGAGATGTTCCACCCCCTTAATCACCTTCGTGGCTCTGCGCTGGACTCTCTCTAGCAGTTCCCTGTCCCTCTTGAACTGAGGGGCCCAGAACTGGACACAATATTCCAGATGCGGCCTCACCAGGGCAGAGTAGAGGGGGAGGAGAACCTCTCTTGACCTGCTAACCACCCCCTTCTAATCCACCCCAGGATGCCATTGGCCTTCTTGGTCACAAGTGCACACTGCTGGCTCATGGTCATCCTGCTGTCCACTAGGACCCCCACGTCCCTTTCCCCTTCGCTGCTCTCCAACAGGTCTGTCCCCAACTTGTACTGGTACATGGGGTTGTTCTTGCCCAGATGCAGGACTCTACACTTGCCCTTGTTAGATTTCATTAAGTTCCTCCCCGCCCAACTCTCCAGCCTGTCCAGGTCTCTCTGAATGGCTGCGCAGCCTTCCGGGGTGTCAGCCACTCCTCCCAGTTTGGTGTCATCAGCGAACTTGCTGACAGCGCACTCTATATAACTCTTTCAAGAAGTTATATGTAAAAAGCTGAAAGCAGAGGTACTACTTTATATTCAGAGCCATCTATTGCTGACAGTCGTTGTGATACAGTTCAGGAAAACAGTGTGTCACAGAGCTGGAGGGTAATTGCCTGGAAAGTTGGATTTGGACTTCTTGTATGTAGGAGTGCTGAGGTTTGAGCGTGGTAGCTCAGGGATGCAAGAGAGAAACATGTAACACAACAAAGGAAGAAAAAATCAAAATAATGCAAAATAGAAGAGAGGAAGCCAGGAAGAGCTGATAAGAGATGGGAGGAACCAGACCACTCCCATTACATTTATGGTAGGAATCAATTTAAGAGCAACTCGGAGACTATGCAGCTTAATTAAGCCTAATAGTGTTAAGAGAGCTGTAGCTGGACAGACAGCTGCCAGCTGCTGGAAGAAGTCAGGAACCCAAAAATCTGAAGAAAATCAGCAGGAAGAAACTATTTCCTGTTGCTGAAGAATGGAGGCGAAAATGTCAGCTGGTGGGAATTCCAAATAAATAGCAAATTAACTCTTTGCTCTTGTGTTTTTCCAGTAGGTTCTGAATAGGAGGCAATGTTTTAGTGACGTGCACTCCTTAGGAAAATTCAATCTAAAAGTGTTACTGTGCTTTTTTAGGAAAAAGAAAAAAGTGGTTGAATTTATTAAAGCTATTTAAAGCGTGCGTATGACTCACAAATCCTCATTTCTGATCACTTAAGGTCATTTTTCAGGAGGGGTTTCTGTCCCTCACGTACTGTATGTATGTTATACAGCTATATCAGGCAGAACCTTAAACCATAGACATTTAAATAGCGTCAAGAGATAAACCTCATCAGGAGTAAGCTGCTTAATAACAGGAAGACTCTGGTAAAAATGAATCAGTCTAGTCTAAAGGGCTTAATTTGCCACTGGGGCCTGAAGTGTCTAAAAATCCCCTAAATGTCTGTTTTAAGCTTAAGCTTGTAAAAATGCAGCTAGAATAACGCTGGAGAGTCAACACCATGCAAGCTGTACATAACAATTTTTGATTTATATGCTGCGCTGAGCCAAAACAAAGGCAGGCAGAAAGTTTTCACCCACGGTTCCTCCTACAGTACTCGCTGGAGGTTGACAACCCCGAAGCCCGTCATGAAGAGGTGACGGCTGTGTTAGGCTCTTGTTGTTGGTTTTGTTGCTGCTTTAAACGAATGAGATGGGGGGAAAAAAGGGAGAAAGTACGAACGAACTTATAATTAGAAGGCTGAATTCGACTCGGTTTGTACTGATGTAAACGCATGCCAGACCCGTTTTGCTGCTGGTGGTGGGTTTGGAGTTGCACTGGTGGAGGTGCTGACTGGTGTGGCGTGTGCTGTATTAAACGTGTTCCCACATGAAGTACAAACCGAAATGCCTTCCAGAGTCCGTGAAAATGAGCATCCTTGGGGGACTTCTCCCTGTTCTCAGAATTTCCCTGCTTCGTTTGTTCCCTACATCGCTGGTTTGCCGTACAGCTGGGGCAGACACTGGAGGGGCAGCAGATCTGTACGCTTGGCTGTTCTCTGCTCTGCTCCCCCGCTCCATCCCATACCAATAACGCTTCTGGCAATGGTAGCCAGGAGCCACAGGCTTTAAAAAAAATAATACCTTTAAGGTTGATGTGGTCTTTTTGTTTGGTTTGGTTTTTGGGGGGTTGTTTGGTTGGTTTTTTTTTTGTGGGGGGGGGTGTTTTGTTTGGGGGGGGGTTGTGGGTTTTTGGCGGGGGTGGGGGGGTTGGGGAGATTTTTGGGTGTTTTTTTGTGTTTTTTGGGTTTTTTTTGGGGGGGGTTGGGGTTTTTTTTGGTTTTGGGGGGGTTGTTTTTGGGGGTGGGCTTTGGGGGTGGGCTTTGGGGGTGGGCTTTGGGGGTGGGCTTTGGGGGTGGGTTTTTTGGTGGGTTTTTTGGTGGGTTTTTTGGTGGGTTTTTTGGTGGGTTTTTTGGTGGGTTTTTTGGTGGGTTTTTTGGTGGGTTTTTTGGTGGGTTTTGGGAGGGGTTGAGGGGGTTTTGGGGGGGGTTTTTGTGGGTTTTTTTTTGTTTTTTTTTGGGGGGGTTGGGGTTTTTTTTGTTTTTTGGGGGGTTTTTTGGGGGGATTTTTGGGAGGGCTTGGGGGGCTTTGTTTTTTTGGGGGGGTTTTCTGGGGGTTTCTTTTTGGTTTTTTGGGGGTTTGTTTTTTGGGGTTTTTTTTTGGGTTTTTTGGGGGGTTTTTTGGGGGGGTTTTTTGGGGTTTTTTTTGGGGGGGGTTTTGGGGGGTTTTTGGGGTTTTTTTGAGGGTTTTTTGAGGGTTTTTTGGGGGGGGTTTTGGGGGGTTTTTGTTTTTTTTTGGGTTTTTTTTGGGGGGGTGAGGTTTTTTTCGTGTTTTGGGGGGTTTGGGGGTTTTTTTGGGGGGGTTGGGGGTTTTTTGGGTTTTTTTGTGTGTTTTTGTTTTTTTGGGGGGGGGTGTTGTTTTTTGGTTGTTTGGTTTTTTTTGCTCCAGTCGGAATTTTTAATTCTACATCTGTTAGATATTGCTAGAAACCATAACAATAATAATATCTGAGGTGAAATAGAAAAAGGAACAGTAGGGTTTCTTTTAGAGGATGCTTTTTGATACTGCTTTTAGTGCAGACGCTTTCTGTCTCACAGCTAGGTGCAAAGAAGATCTCTGTTCTTGTGAGATTTGTATAAAGCCAGTGACTTTGTGATGAGGGCAGAAATTGTCATCAGAGAGAAAAGCATACTGCTGTACTCCTGGCTTTGTTAAAAGTCAACAATGGGAATTTCTATAAATATAAATGCCTTTTATACTGTCTTTTTATGGCTCATACAGTAACTGGAAAGAAAACTTTTTCCATAATAGAAATGAACGTTAAGGAAAAAAATCACCTAGAGAAGTACATAAAGTAACGCTGGTAGTTTCCACTGTGTCTGAGCATAAACTATTAGCAAAGTGAGAGACAAAGAGCTTTTCTTCTGTCATCCAGAGTAGGTCCAAACTTGCATCTGGACAGTTAATGTAAACCCCAAGGCTCTGAACATTTTGTACGTCGCATCTTGCTTCGTTTAGTTCTCGGAGCACCAGCTGGAGAGGTCACCAAGCACTTCCTTTGGAAGATTGACTCCCCGACTGCAACGTTTCGCTGTCAAGAATAGCTCTTGCTGTTTAGCCTGCATTTTCACTGTCAGGAGCATTTCTTGATATTCAGTCTATGTTTGACCTGTCTTAAGTTCCTTGTATGTTCTTGAACAAAAATAGGCTTAGATAAATCCCACTCCTTGGTGGTTTTTCTTTAGTTCTTACTTTCCCTCACCCATCAGTAGGTCCTGTTTTGGGTTAACCAACGTATCTTTTTTTTTAAAAAAAATCCCTTAAAGAATTATTTGTTCTTGGAGGGAGACTCTATAAAACATGTGGAGCATAACTGTAGTTGGTGTACATATATTTCAAGTGAAAACTCAAGTATATATTTTAAGTGAATCAGTAAGATGCTTTCTGGGATGAGATTCTTCCAGGGTCAATTTCAACACAGCAAGTGTATTGAAGTTTTATGAGTAGTTTATATGTCCTGAAACATTAATTTTTTCCCCCTCTCATCACTAATAACTATGTAGTCTTGGTCACTGGGTACTCCACAAGATCAGGACATAAGTTTCGGTGCACTATTAGAAAGCAAGGACGTATCCTCATGACAGTTTGAGCCAAAAATGTAACTAGGTATCATTTTTTTAAATGCTTCCTATCAGGACAAATAATGGCTTACAATTGATAGGTAAAAGTGTTGGTTAATAACTAATAACATTTTGTTTCTCTGAATTATTCCCCACAAATGGCTCAGTCCAATTAAGGTACTTGGCTTATTGATCTGTGTCCTATTCTTTCTCTTTTCATCTTGCTGCAAATCCTTTCATCCTTCTCTTAGTACTGGGATTAATCAGGTTTAGTTTCCATCTGCATTTGCAGATGACTCTGAAATACAAGCTCCTGCTTGAAAGGCGTAAAGTTTCCACAGGCTTTGCTGGGTAGGTTCAGAACTTGTACTTGAAGGGTGTAAAGGTTTCTGTGCCTCTTCCTGCAAATAATTCCTTGCATAATTAAATAAAACAGCTTAGTGTATGTTTTCATAAGGCACTACTGCAGCACTGTGGAAGGACCTAAAGGTAGGAAAGTTTTTTATTTTTATTGTGTTTTTTTTTTTATTAAGAGAAGTGACCTTCTGCTGTCTTTGTGATTAAAGCCATTGCAAATAATGGCTTTATTTGGATGAGACACTCTGCCCTATGGTCTATTTAAATTTTTGTGCCACTTTTTGGCCTATTTTTTCCCACTGGTACAAAGCAGCAACAATCACGTTTTGTAAAAGTGGAAACTTAAACAGAGAAGAGACAAGCTACAAGTTAACGTGTGGAGATATTAGGAAGGTGCCTACGTCTGGGATATTCAGAGCTTGTATTCTTACGTGAGCAAGCGATTGTTGCTCTGGCTGTTTGTGTTTGCCTAACCTGCCATTATCAAATAAAATCCAGAAGAAAATACAATTTCTGTCTGAGACAAATATGACTAGAATCCCCAGAAAGCCTCGAAAGGTCAGATCACCCATTTTGAAGTATTGCTCCCCAGTACCTACAAAGTCTTAGTGACATTAAATAGTACAACGTGTAGTTTGCTAGAAGGTACCCCAGTGTGAAATATTTAAAGCACAAGCTGAAACCTAGAAATAAATAAAAAAAAAATAATTTCTAGGGTGAGACTTCCAATTCCGACCACTATTTGTGTAATAAGGATGTTGTGGAAACTTTTTAATTTGGCAGCACGTGAACTCCAAATCTGGCACGTTGCGTGCTGGTCTGGTCAGATAGTGGCTCTCACCGAGTCCAGGCACTATGCTAAAACTGACTTCCACACCTATTTATTTTGAAAGAAAAATGGTGATTGTTTTATGCATAAATGGACAAATATTTGCATCTTATAATTGTTTACACAGGGATTAGGAAAACTGAATCCTAACAAGGTGCTTTTCTTTGAAATGGGGTAGAATTTTAATTAGCTATATGTCTTATTTAGGAGATGTGGCACTGTAGAAGGCTTGCTGCTGTTATATTTTTTTTTTCTTTTAAAATGAGTTTTACCAGGAGGCTTCTTAACTAATATTGAAATAATTTCTTGGGCACCTACTTAAATTGAATTAGAAGGTAATTTAATCCGAACAAATAGAGCAAAAGGCAAGAGTATCTAAAAATACTAATTGGAAAACATCTTTTATTAGGGATTTGTATGTGGGGAAGAGCAAGATTGTGATTTTCATGTTTACCAAATTCTCAAAGCTCACTGCACACACACAGTTATATGAGGCATCTGTCTACCAAAAAAAAAAATCCATGTAGACATTGTCCAGTGACATGGATGATTACAAGGACTCTGAAAACAGATTCAGCAAAAGCATTTGGTGTGCAATGTCAGCTACTTAATTTCTGTTGGGGGGCGGGGGGAAGGTAGTTCTGGAAATCAGTGGAAGTTGGACATGTCATCTCCAGGGATGGCTCTGAAAATTTCCTTGCTAGATTTAATCAGTAAATGGGAAAACATAAGTGAGAGATGGGGTGAATATGTCTATGTAAGTAACTACAGCCACATACAGATATAACTCTGATATTCCAGTGAGCAAGAACGATACAGAAACAGCAGAAGAGCAATTCCAGGTAGAAAGCAGAGTTTTGTGCAAAAAAGAAAGCTCTGAGGGGAATTAAGGCTGAAATGAGAAATGTTTTTGTGAGTGACTGCTTCCATATTACCACAATAAGATTATGTTTAGTTTCTCAGGAGATACTTTCTATGATTAAATTTCACTCTTGAACTACCCCGGATTCAGCACATGATTGAGTCACCTTGAATCCAATGATCATTTAAATGAGAAAAATCATATTCGACGTTAAAATAATCATTTTTACCCCGTGTAACTCATTTATGACATGCCTCTCTCTGTTAACACACCGCTACCTGAAACCATTTCAGACTGCTGGACAATATACAGGAGTTCAAGTGTAAGTGAGATTTTGCTGCTTTTACTTAACTATGCAAAAAGTTGAGTACTTATATTCTAAGCGTATTGATTCAGGAGGCTTTCAGGAATGCAGAGCCAATCTGTGAGAGAAAATGTTAATATACTGTGTTAAAGGAAGCATTTATTTGCCTCTGCTGGTTACACCTATATTGCTTTTTAGTGGCTTGATCATTCAATAATACACAGTTTTGCTTCTGAGTGGTTTAATAGAGCTTGGCAAAAAAGCCACATTTCATTTATTAACAGGTTTTCTTATAATTAGAAAACATCGACCAATCTCCTGTCAGGCGCTGAAGACCACCGAGGTACAGAATCAGCTTTGTTGAGGTCAGATCCTGGCCCCTGTTATCTTCTAAGGAAACTCTGGTGTAAACCAAAAAATTTCCATTAAATTAAGCGGGCAAAGCAGAACAGCCTCCTGCTGTTGATCTCTTGCGGAATGACACATTGGGTCATCACTACAGCAGAGTTAGGATCACGCTTCATAAGATTAAATTCCTTGTTTCTATTTCCTTGTTCCTATGTATCTCTCAGCCTAATTGAGTTATAGTCTAAGCTGAGACCTCTAGTTTAGCCATAACAAAAAAACCCCACCAACAAGCCTTTGAAATCTTCAGTCTTCTCAAATTTTTATCACTGGCATGAGCAACTTGAAACACGGTTAACCTCTTACCGATATCAGGTTTTATTTCTCCTCGAGCTCAAACCAATGACGTTATTGATCTGCTTTAGGGCTGATCACTCCACTGTGTAATCTAGGAAGTGGTTACGTTGCTTCTCTCCGTGGCACTGATGTGTTTCAAACCGTAGATTAGGAGCAGTGTAGTACAGACACTAATAATTCTGTGGGAAGATTGTGTACTAGGGAGATAAGGACATTTCGTTGCTGATGTGAAGTAACCTCTCATCGTGACAGTTTTCTGCCTCTTTCTGGCCACATAGGAAATATTCGTGTTTCTGTGCCTTGTGTTCATTTTCAAAAGGGAGGTTAGAAAGGTTGTCCTAATGGTGTTTTAAAATCACTAAATATTTTACAGCTGTGAGGTTGAGCAGAAGTGAAACGCAGAGCTTTGAACACTTCATCCTAGCAAGACTAGAGGAAAGACGTTTAATCATGCTTTCAGCCAAAGGATAATGTCCTGGGGTATGTTTTGACACATTATCATTGAGCCTTCAGTAGGCAACATACCTGCTGAAATAGGTTTAAATCTGGAAATCAGTAGATCTGTGTTGATTTTTGCTGGATGAAAACCAGATCCCTGGAAAAGAAAGCCTGAGAAATAGCTATTTGTGCAGGGTCCTTCCCGAAAACATATGGTATGTTTTTCTTCATCGAAACTGAGTGTTCATTTTGTGTTGAAGATTGGCTTTTTATAATTATACATTTTTCTGATCTGTTGCTGATAATCCAGTACTCTATCTTCCATCCTCCATTTAAGAGGTATATCTGGGGTCATAGATATGGGAGGACATGGTCATAAAAACAAACTAACAGCACTAAGGGACGTAAATTTAAGTATATAACTTGAGATACTCACCACAGTCATATGTGGTACAAACCGAGGTAGATTATGGAGCTGTCAGTGAGGAACTGTGGATGGAGGTGGTGTCACCTGAAACAGAGTCCTAGCACAGTCTGGGATTTCAGTGCTTTTATATAAATACACATTTAGAGAGCAGGTCTGCTTCTGAGAGTAATGATGGTAATGTTACGGATCTGTCTTTGGTCCTATAAGAGAGATGCACGATGATTATCAGGAGGCAGTATCTGGTATCCAACAAAAGTTTTTAGCAGTTGCTGTTTCATTATTTTAAGAGATGGAAAAGTAGCCATGGAGATTTATTCCTGCTTAATCGACAATTAAATTAGTTTCAGGCACAAGCCACTATAAAAGGATTGCTGCATTGTTTACAGGTGATTCAGTAGACAAATTTAAAAAAAAAAAGCTTCTAGTTTTTGCCTGCAATTTTATTCATCGCTGTTGGTAAAACTGCAGTCTTAACACAAAAATAACTGCTAGTATTTTATTCAGAATAAATGATTTTTAATCCAGAATTATCTCCTTAACTCATAGTAATGACCCTAGACTTGCTGATGTTAACTGAGACATGCAGGGCATAGATACAGACTTAATGTGATGGTGTCTGTCAGTCTTTTCCATATAGATCTATACTGTGGAAAAACTCATAGGACTGAGAGATTTTTATGTTACTGGCTGCAGTTGGTGTCGTACAGTTTAACGGCAGCAAAAGTTCCCATGTTCTACTGAATGCTGCAGCAATTTATTGTCAAGTGGTTATCTCTGAACCTGAACGTTTAGAAAAAGATTCCATTGCTCTGTAGGATAGAAACTTTGTCTATGTGAAAACGTGTGGCTATTTAATATTAGGAAGGATTTAAAATAAATTACTGTTGAACTAGTGCAAAATGTCTTCATGAGAAAGGTGAGCAAACAGTAGAAGATACAGAATATTAACTGCCTGTTCTGTTTCAGTTTTCCCGTAAACGGTTAATTATTTTTAATAGAATTATGGAAACACAACAGGGGGCAGGAACATGATAAAGAACAGGTCAGAGAAGTCTCACATCAATTAATGCTTTCAGCTAAACAGGATCTGATGGATTTTACTCTAGGGCATTTCAGAACTAAGTAAAGCAATGTCTGTGCTTACAGTTGGGTAAAATCCCAGAGAACTAGAGAAGGCCCAAAATAAGTGTTATTTCCAAAGACAGATGGAATACAGAGAGTTTCAGGAAATATTAAGCACGCAGCCTAATTACAAAACGCAAAGAAGATGCTGTAAAATTAAATGATCCATATGCAGAAACTGAGAATAAGCTGCAGATACGGTGGATTGTCACGAACAAACGATACCTCCTCTTTGGCTACTCATAACACGCTTAAATGGAAAGGATGTGAGGTTAGGGTAAAGTAGCAGATGTAATAAAGTTTTGGTAAAGATTTGTACGGTCTTAGTAAAATTGGTGTAAAATGTACCTACTTTATACAAGAGGCAGACACCCTCTCCCCCCCCGCCCCCAAATAAAAGTAGGTATCAGTATCTTCCTGTGATGTTGGAAGGATTTTTTTCACTGGGTTCAGTACTGGACACAATTCTCTATCCTATAGAGTAGTGAATTTTGTAGTCAAGGTGTCTGACTATACTTCTATTTTAAGGTTTTATAGTATACAAAACCTGGTACCTCATTGATTGCGAGAAACTAAATTTGCACGTGAACTGCATATGGTAGGACATCTGCAAAACCAAAAGCTGGAATGTCCTGTAGTAGAAATATTCTGCCTGAAAACTTTTTTCTCATTTTGCTTTGCTTTTCTTGTGTCAAGATTCTTCAAAACAAATTAGGTTAGGCAAATTAATGACAAACCTGGCATAATACACATCCCTTCAGGATTTTTTTGAGAAGCTTCCACACTCCTGGGGTTTAGCAACACTGTCATTTACAATCTGTAATTTTCCTGTTTTCTGCAATGATAGAGAATTAAAGACCAATTAGGTTTCAATCTGAGCACTAATCCAAGATTTGGCCAGCTTTCCATTTTTCAGATTTATGTTTGAACGTAAGCACAGGTCATTGTTCCAGCAAACTTTACATTTAAAGGTTTTTACCGTGTCCCCACACAACAGATAAGATTGCCGTACTTCTTGTCTTTAAAATAAATGTTAAATAGCTTTTTATGACACACGGACCTACACCATCATCTCAAGCTGAACCTTTAGATTTAAAGGACTGTCTGTAAGGGATTTATCAGTAGCAAAGAAAATTCCTAACAGCTCATTTTCAGCATATTGGATTTGTGCTGGTTTTCTGAAGGCTGGGTTCTCATTGTGATATTACATATAATTGCATCACTTTGACATTATATTATGTAACCTTTTTTGGAGCAAAACGGTGATGAGGAAGACAAGATGCCACTTATTTTTAATTGCTTTAAATCAAAACTTGTAGGCTGCCATGGCGTGGGTGGGGAGGTGTGTGCTGCGTTTCTCGAGCAGGGAATGCTGTTTGAAGCAATTACCTCCACTGCTTAGAGACATTCAAAGAAGTCTTTCAGACTTAAAGCATTTCTGTTAGACATGAGACATGAATATCTCTATGTGGACAAGAGATAAGCTGCTTGAAAATGGTTTTCAAGCGTGTTTGGAAAAAAAGCATGAGGCCCCTGCAGTTCATGTCTTGAATTCCAACTTGGATGCAGTAGTTGCAAAGTCCCTCAGCAGCAATGGTGAATTTCAGCAGGAATATGACTGTTGTTTATTGTTCTGAATTCTTTTTTTTCCTCCTCGCTACTTCTGGTTTTCATGATGTTTCTAGTTTAGTATAATTACGTGTTTTGGTTTTTTTTCCTTAAGAGCTCAGTGGCATTGTTGACCTGCAAAGCATATCCCTAGGCTAAGGACTGCGAGAAAACCGATGGGAATGCCTCTTCTGATGGTTAGAGTCCTTTGAGACTTACCTTTCTAATTTTGGATAATGTTTATTACTATAACACTCTGTAATTGTACTGATTTAATTCCACTGTGCCTTGGAGTGTTACACATTTGAGAAGGAGGCAAATTTGGGAGCTGGGACTGAAGCTCATTACTTAAATAATTTTCTGCTTGCAGGAAGGAGCAGTTTGCCAGGGACAGCTTGTCACCTTGCACGTCATAGCCTGACTTATGAATTTTAACATCCAGCTGCTGTGGTCCCAGGAGAAAATTCCCTTACCTGTCTCCTGGGCAGTCAGCTGGATGCATGTCCCATATAGGTGGAAAGTGTCTCTGAACACAGCCTTAGCAGCAGGAGTACCTCGGTCTTCTCAAAGTTGCCTGTAGGATTGGTCTACCAGGATAAGTTTCCTTCCCATGAGGTTATGATTACAACAGGGACACCAGATCATATCTGAGCAACTGGAAACACAGGTTAGAGGCAGCTGTGCCACTCAACTAAACCCACCAGATGCATTATTTCTTTTAGATTAACCTTTTTACCTTCCCTGTCCCCCCTGCCTCCTTAAAAACGGGGAGCTTTATGTTCTCAGTAAGAACAAATTTCTGTAAATACAAAATAGCTTAACAAAGGTCCAGTATATAATAAGAATATAATTTCAAAAAGCTATACCAGGCCCCACACAAAGTCTGCTAGCTGTTTATCTCTTCCAGTCTTCAGTGATATAGGACTAGAAGTGAGACGAAAAATGTTTATTTTTGAACATTTCTGTGCTGTTCATTAATAAAATGAAGCTTTGGTAATTAGGCTATGATGGAGAAACTAGATATGCATCAAGAAATCCCATTAATCTCTAAAAATGGAAATGATCTTTTTAGTACTGTTTTCATTCAGTAATACTAATATCAATTTAATAATATCACATAGTAATTGCCAAGGTTCTTCTCTCCTGTGTAAGGAAAGTGGAAAATGTTATTATTATAAGTGTTATGCTGTTTTACAGAAGAGAAAGCTGAAACACAAAGAAAAAACTTAAATTCCCTTAACTTGCATGATACAATGGGTTCCAAGAAGCATTAAAATGAATAGCCATTGCCCCTGTAATCAGCCCATCACAGCATACAGAGTGCACAGTCCATAAACTGGTATTTGCATAGATTTGCATATGAATAAAGTAAGATTTACATTCAACAGTTACTGGCAATATTAAAAAATGTTGGGCTTAAGACGTCTGACAACAGCAGAACTTCAGGAGACCGAGAGAACTCCAAGAGGAATTGCATCTTTTAGTGACGCTCATGTAGCGTTGTAAAATTGTATTAGATGACACAGAAATCAAAGGCCTAGTTCCCAAAGGGGTTTTGGAACACAGCTTCCATCGTGCTTTGGTTCAGAGGTGGAGGTGGGAGAGGTTGTTCTCAGCAGCTGACTTGGAGAACTTGCTCGTTGAATAAGAAGAGGGTAGCTAGAGGAACTCATTGCTTTCTGTTGTGTGGAGTGGGAATGTAGACTGGGAGAAGAGCTGAGCTGAAGCTTGTGTTTCTGAACGCTTTTTTATACACTGAAGTTTATTTGATGCCATAAAGAATCCACATTACAGTAAATTTAATGTAACCTTCCAAGTTGCTGCTGTCACGCAGCCGTGGAAGGCCTGAATTTCTTATCTTCTGTGACCTCTTGATGCTGTTGGGGCAGCATAAAGTGACTCTGTAGCAGGCAAAACTGCTGACTGGGGAATCTTGCTCTTGGCATAAAGCTAGCAGAACATCTTTATATTTTGCTACGGCAGTCCCCGTTATTCTGTCATTTTAGGAATAGGAAAGAAGAATCAATCATTGGGATGGAGAAGCCAGGAAGGAGGATTGAAGCAGATGTTGTCAGAGATGAGGATGAGACGGCAGATGCGAGACCTAAATTTGTATTGGTGGGAAGCCAGGGCACAACATGCTCCATCTGCTCCTGACTGCATGTGACCCAAGCAGCAGTGAACTCTTATATTATTAAGTGGAATTTACCCTCTAGGGCAGGAAACCCCCCTCTCAGTAGAGGAAACCAGTTAAAGGGACAAGACTGGGAAAAAAAAAAGATGTTACAAATAAAGCAAGAATTAGCAGAGGTGGTTGATGAATCACTGACAGAACATTGATGTCTCATGAAAAAAATAAATGTAATAATTATAATTTTTCAGCAAAGATGTATGGCTTTGTTTCACCCATTCCCTGGGTGAGGAATGAAACACGCTGAAGGGATGTGAGACACACTTGGGCTGTGTGATGGAAGCTCGGGTTGTGATCCCTCCCAACAGCAGGAGCATGGAGCAGAAAGCTGAAAGCAATGGCGATCGTGCTTGTAAGAGATGACCTTTCCTAGACAGCGGCGGGGTTCGCCGAGGTTTGTCAAAGCCTGTCAGATGTATATGTACCTCTAAAGGCAGGTCTGCCGCAGGGGACTAGTCGTGGTTTCTGTCTGCTTCCAGCAAGGGCTTCCTTGTCTTCTGTGTTTGACAAAAATCTCTAGAAGTAGACCGTTGCCTTGAATGCTGCTCAAGCTTCCTTCCTTCCTTCCAGGCTGCTTTCAATAGAACTAAAATAAGGCACATTTAAAACCTCTCCAGATTGCATTTTTCTTGTTTTTCCTGAAAGCCCAGACACCTACTGTCCACTGGTAGAGCGCGAGCCGAATTGAAGTCAATTTATGAGAAACAGAAACGTATGCCATATTTCACCAAATGTTGTGAATGTCCTAATATTTTGCACTGTGGGAGCTTGGCTGGCTGGCTGTAATACCTCCCAGAAATGTGCATTTTCTCTCCTTGAAAAACAGACTGCCTCATGAGAATAAAAGGAAGGTTTAGCAGTGTGCCCAGGTGGCCAAGAAGGCCAATGGCATCCTGGCCTCTATTAGGAATAGTGTGGCCAGCCGGTCTAGGGAAGTGATCGCCCCTCTCTACTCGGCACTGGTGAGGCTGCACCTTGAATCCTGTGTCCAGTTCTGGGCCCCGCACTTCAAGAGAGATGTTGAGGTGTTGGAGCGAGTCCAGAGGAGGGCGACCAAGCTGGTGAAGGGTCTGGAGGGTCTGACCTATGAGGAACGGCTGAGGGAGCTGGGGGTGTTTAGCCTGGAGAAGAGGAGGCTCAGAGGTGACCTTAGTGCAGTCTACAACTACCTGAAGGGAGGTTGTAGTGAAGTGGGAGTCGGCCTCTTCTCCCAGGCAACTAGCGATAGGACAAGAGGACAGAGCCTCAAGCTTCACCAGGGGAGGTTCAGGTTGGACTTTAGGAAGCATTTCTTCTCAGCAAGGGTCATTAGCCATTGGAAGGGGCTGCCCAGGGAGGTGGTGGAGTCACCATCTCTGGAGGTGTTTAAGAAAAGCCTGGACATGGCACTTAGTGCCGTGGTCTAGTTGACAGGGTGGTGTCAGGGCAACGGTTGGACTCGATGATCCTAGAGGGCTCTTCCAACCTGGTTGATTCTGTGATTCTGTTTATGATGAGAATGTAAAATGCTTCTGTTTATCCTGATATTTAGCTCAGTCAAGACACAAAGAGCAGTGGAAGAAACTTAACAATAAAAATCTTGCTATCCCTTTTAGTAGCAGAAAAATGTCAAGATTGTGTGGTGCCACTGAATTGACTTGGACAGCTATGCACTACAGGAGGATGTCTATAAGAGATGATCTTTTTAGATGTATATAATCAATAGTTGCTTTAAATAAGAGATAGGTCTCAAGAATGGCTTCATGCTGCTCAGAGAAAGACTGGGAATGAAATATTCTTTATTGCTGGAGTATTAAAGTGTTTACAGAGAAAAAATAATAAGAGCAAGTCAGAAATATTCTTGTGTTTATAAAATTGAAATATCTGTAAAAAGCAGCTGCTAGATGATGAAAGACAGAGGTAAAAGACAAAAGTATTACTGTTTCAGGAGGAGGACTTGAAGACTGAATTAGCTTAATTTCTGGTTATTGCCATGGACACAGCTCCTGCCTAAACCTGCAGGTTTCACCTCTGCCCTGTGATAAATGCAATGAATTCCTTTGAGTTATGCTGAGTGATAAAGCTTCTGGAGGGTAATTAGCAGTAAGTCTTGAAATAAATTCTAATCTAACATGTTGCAGTTTTTCACTGTAATTGATTTACATTATTGATAGTGTAAACATAATTTCCTCTGCTTTAGAACAGGAAACTTAATCACTGGAAAAATAGTCCAGAACTGGCATGCTAGTGCCCTTCTGTGCGTTGCTGTGAGTGTGGTGGTGCTGATCCAGTTGTCTCTCAGCAGTAACATAAATGCTCTTGGGATTGTATGTTCCTTTCAGCTTCAGTCCTGCAGTCGTTTGGCTCTTTCCATTCCTCTCTACAGCAGCGTGGCAACTTCTTGGAAAATTCTTGATTAAGGGGGAAAAGGGACATAAGATTCAGAAAATTTTAATCTTTTTTAGTATGTCTTTTGATCTCCTTGAGGTTCTCTTCTCATCTGGAGCATCAGTCCTGGATCAGTGGACAGTAATCTTTGCCTGTGTCCAATAGGAAACCTTGATGTCCAAAAGGAGACTCTGTAGGATGTAACTGTGTAAGTCAGAAGAATTTTATTTCATATCAAAGGAAAGCTTCAGTTTGTTACTGTTCTCATTGCATAGGTGCTTTAGTATTTCACTCTAATACAGCGATCTGGAGTTACTCCTTCCTGTATCTTCATATTTTCTCTGAAAGCCCAAACCCAGGTGAGATCTAGAAATGTAGATGACCCTTGATGAAAGAGCTCAATTCAGTCAGCAGTCTCAGAACATGCCACCTCTGTGAGAGATCCCCATCTCGTTGAGTCATAGGTATTTCAATTTCATGGAGGCCACGAGCTTTTGGAGTGGGGGACCTGACTTCTATTTCAGTTCTTATAATTACAACCTGCATCTCGTGATGCAAGTATTTTTCTTCCTTTCTATTGAAAATTTTTGAATGTCGTTTCTAAAATTGGGCTTTCACTGGGTCACTGCCGTTTAGTATACACTAATTTCATACTTATTATTTTAATTTAAAAAAAACTTGAGGATTTTCTTTTACTTCAACCTGTCTTTATACGCTACGTGAGATTCTGTAAACCAAGATATAAAAATTTGAATAAATCAAGCACGAACATGACTGAATAGTAGGTTATTAAATTTGCAGGAAGACAATAGGTATTTAAATTAAGGAGACATAAAAAATCTGCATATAAAAATGTTTAGTGTAAAGACTACAACATCTAACAAGATGAGACAAGCGAGAACTTATCAACAGAGGGCGGCTCTAATTGGAGTGGCACAGTAAGGAAGACAAAGAAAAATGACTTTTGAACCTCAGGGTTTTTTTTTTTTAGCGAACGAAATTTGTCAAGAAACGTAGGAGAAACTCATTCTGCTGTTTACTGCCATATCATCGAGGTAAGAGAACAAAACGTGTTAAAAGAAAAAGGCATCAAAGAAATTCTGTAGAAAGAAATAGCAGTCTGGGATAGATGGAAATGCTCCCTCTGAGTCAAATCAAGCCTTAGAGCAGAATAATACTCTTACGTGTTACCTTCATTAGCGCCTATTCTGTATCCTATTTAACAAGTATTTCTGTGAGTGGCAGAACACATGACGCTTGATTTTCTCCAGTGCCATCTGTCGTGTGGAATCTCTAATAATGGTTGATTCTGCTCTGTAAACACTTCTGCAGTGGGAGTATTAATCTGTCTCCTTGGTCGTTTCATCATCATCCTTGGGGTTTCATCAAACCCCAATAGGGTTGATCCCTTAAGTATGGACGAGAAGGTTGGTGGTGTCTGGAGAGTTACAGGGCGGAGAATGATGGATAATGGGAATTTATAAGTTCTGTTGCCTTAGGGAGGAGGGAATCCTGAGCTGGGCTTAGAGAAGGAAACTTTCTTCTATAATAGGTTCACACTGTTTCCTAGGATTATTGTATTTGTGAACAATCAACTAGTAATGTTTAATGACTGAGCCACGTTCGGGATGCTCAGTTTGGTCCTAACTAGCTGACCACATCTCTGTGTGCGTTGCAGCACTGTCTGTCATTAGTAACGAGCACTTATGCTCCCAGAAAACGTGATGTTAGGCAGCTGCGTGTCTTCTCTTCACAGGCTGACTTGCAGCCTTTACCCAGAACGGGCCCCTGCCGAGTGCCTGGTTTGGCTGTCACATAGAGCAGTGTAATTCCCTTAGCTGCGATGGCGTTAATCCTCATTTACACGAGCATCGGCGACAGGAGAAGGCGGCCCTCTGTACCTCATCTGAAAAATGTGATTACTCTGTGCATATAGAGATTGATCGGATCCTCCTGGAGTCGAGGAAAAGCTTCCTGCTGATTTCGGTAGTCTTTAGGCCCTTATTAGACTTCTGTTTCATTTGGAGGTACAAATAAATAGCCTTAAGAGCCATCATCAAGCAATGCTGGTCCTGTTTAGAAGATGAATTAGTGGGTGAAGAGAAATGAAAGCTTGTGTGAGAGGTACTGTAATCTAAAGGATGAAGCGTTGTTTTTTTAACAGCAGTGCTTATTTCAGTAAACTGCACCCTTATCACCAAATAACAAACCCTATTTAAATCTCTGCTCGGACTTGGCTGTCGCTAAAATACTGGTAATGCTTTGAGCAGGTAGAAAAACATTGTCATTAAGGTCAAGGATCAGAGCCTTCTGTTTGGTAGGGAAATCTCCATCATGTGAATGTGTCTCCATTATGATAAAATAAGGAAGTAAACTACAAGGAGGTCATTGACTGGAAGAAGTAATTTTCCAGCTCTTATTGCTTCTGATACTCGACAGCGTAATTCGCAAACAAAAGCATAAATCACCAGCAACCATTTCCAGCAGGTTAGCAGAGAATGGGGAGAGATGAAGCCACATAACCCAGGGTATTAAATTGCCATGAGCAATTTCCTCTAATCATTCTGAAAAGAAAGCAGAACATTTCTTCCTTACGATTACAAAGATATTTTGTAAAATCCTGCATATTTTAGAAGCGTTTCAGAGCATCCAGTATAATAAGTCTTTCTGCTGTAAAAAATATGAACAAGCAAACAAACAAATAGGAGCATTCACATACGTTCCCCTGCCACGCTAGTGACTTTTCCTATCACATGCATGGCTGCTCCCTATTGTGGCGCGCTTACTTTATCACAACATTTACAAAGGCTTCTAGGCCACGAACAAGAACAGTCTGTGGAGGCTGCCGTGTCTCATAAATACCATCCATTTTCTTTCGTTTCTTGATAATGGTGTATGCTCAGCTGTAACAATTCTTGCAGGCTCAGCTATTGGGAGCATTTATAAATTGTATGGGTTTGTTTCCCAGCATCTCTGAGTAAAAAATTATCTCAGTATTTTGATGCTTCTTCAGTGAGCAGTGCTACTTGCAGTCCTCACAGGCAGGCATTGTTGCAGTCTACAACTACCTGAAGGGAGGTTGTAGCGCAGTGGGAGTCGGCCTCTTCTCCCAGGCAACCAGCGCTAGGACAAGAGGACACAGCCTCAAGCTTGGCCAGGGGAGGGTCAGGTTGGACATGAGGAAGCATTTCTTCTCAGCAAGGGTCATTAGCCATTGGAAGGGGCTGCCCAGGGAGGTGGTGGAGTCACCATCTCTGGAGGTGTTTAAGCAAAGCCTGGACATGGCACTTAGTGCCCTGGTCTAGTTGCCATGGTGGTGTCAGGGCAATGGTTGGACTCGATGAGCCCAGAGGGCTCTTCCAACCTCATTGATTCTGTGATTCTCTATTGTTTACAATTAGGCTAAATTTAATTATGACCCTCTGAATTTACATTTTAACTTTGAAAAACTGCTAGCTTAACTTCAGGTTTTTTAATGTGTCGGGACTATACCAGGATGTCAGTGATCCGAGCTGCACAGGTACCCTCCCTATGCTGTCCCCTTCACAAACATCCCAGTTTGTGGATCACGTGTACTTTTGTAACGATACCTGCGGCGGCTGATGTACTGAAATTTAGAACGGGGGAAAACGTGGTGAGTGTTAAAGGTTTTGAATAGTTAATAAAAAAGGAAAAAAAATAGTTATGCCTAGGATGTGAGCCTGAGATCAGGATTTCCAGCTGCCATTCAATACTGCCGTTGGCTGAGGGATTGCTGCTTTGGGGTTTGGTATTTGGTTAACTATTTCGGTAAGGTTACGCTTTCCTCGTGAGGTGGGGATGTGAAGTATTGTGGTGCTACCATAGCAACTCAGTGGCTGAAGTTGAAGCTAGCTTGTTATTCTAAACTAGATGTTTTGGGGATTTGTGTTTTTAATGATTCCTTCTCCCTATCATTCCCATCCATGCCTAACTTTCCTAGAAACAGTCTCATATCCCCTCCTATATGCAACCATCTTATAAAAGGTAGATATTTTCAGAGAAGTCCAGATTTCCAAATGGCCTTGCCATTTCCTTTTTCAATTATATAGGATCTTTAGTTCGTTATGTTTAGAAAATGAGTCTTGCTTACAAACTTAGCCTATAGGTTGCTGCTTTTAAGTAATGCTGAGCAGAACTGGCTGTTGAAACAAAGGTTTTCTTTGATATCTTAAAATACAGTCGATTGCTCAAAGTCTGTCAGTTGGCAACATGTTGCTGCTAATCACAGAATCCCAGAATCAATCAGCTTGGAAGAGCCCTCTGGGATCATTGAGTCCAACCATTGCCCTGACACCACCATGTCAACCAGACCAGGGCACTAAGTGCCATGTCCAGGCTTTTCTTAAACACATCCAGAGATGGTGACTCCACCACCCCCCTGGGCAGCCCCTTCCAATGGCTAATGACCCTTGCTGAGAAGAAATGCTTCAATGTGAGTGATGAGATTTGTTCTGTTTTGACGGAGCTTCCTAGATAATTAAGGAATATTTTTTTTGGATGGTGTGTGTATATGTACATGTAAATTTATAATAAATAAACCTTGCTGTAAAAACGTCAGAAATAGAAATTACTATTTGAGGAGCTATCAGTGAAGAAGAAATTAAAAGGGAAAATAGAATATAGAATGTAAGTATATTCAATAGCACAATCGTAAAAAACCTTCTCCCATATTTTGAAATTAAATTGTACATACTTTTCCTATGCAATTTAAAGAACTTATACTGTAAGCAGGGACACTCATAATGCATTTTACCCTTCAGCTGGTACAGTAAGTTATTTGTAACTGAATGTATAATTCTGTTAATTTGTTCAATGCCAGCACTGGGAGAGAGCCATGTTTAACAGGCAGGAAACTTGTTAATGTGAAAGGCCAAAGTTTGCAGAGAAAACAATTGGTGTTAAGTCAGTGTTTTAGTGTGGTGCTTGTACACAAGTTTCAGCCTTTCAGTCCCCTGCAGTACTGGGGCTTCAGGCAGTGATAGCCCAAAAGATGTGGCAGGGTGAAACACCCCTGTGAAGTGAACAGTACATCCAGGGAAGGTATGTTGGTTTACAGCAGATGTTACGGAAGAATATTTGATGTTCCAGGCAGAAAGGAACAAAATAACGTGGAACAACTCGTGTATGATGGTTAGTGAATGCCAATTACATTTCAGTCCTGCTGCACTCCTTTGCCATGGGAAAAGGTAAGGGCAGGGGATCCGTGTTCCCTTCTGTGCCAGTGCTGCTCTCCTACAGGGGCTCTGAATGTTTTGCTCACCCCATGTAGCACTCACATTTTCTATCTGCTTAAATCAGCATTCAAATCACAATTAAATTCAGAATTAAGTATTGTGCACACAGAGTGAAGCAGTTAAGCAGGAGCAGCTCGGCCATACTGGGTCCTCACACCACTTATAATTATAAATAGTTGTACTCAAATAAGTAAGCTAAAAAGGAATAAATGTTTCTTTCACATTCCATAATTTTGCTTTCTGCTGAAACTAAGATTTTCTGTTTGGGTAAAACTTCAAGAAGGACCTTCTTCATCCCCTGTAAGAGATTGAGTTGGATGTATCTGTAGAAGACGGTTTTTTTGAATCTTTATTTCTCTTTCAGAACCATTTCAGAAAGGAGGAGTTGGGTTTTTTTCTCCTTTTCAGTATATCTATACTAAGAAAACAGTTCAGAATATTTCGCCTGTGAAATTAAAGTGCAGGAAATAACTAATATCAGCAAAATACTGTGAGCAATTGTAGTGTTTGACTAGGATAGGAAAATTGCAACAAAATCTCCCACAACCAGGTTTCGTTGATATTTGCAATGTACTTTTGTAAGATAGAGGTTGTAAATCAGAAACTTTCGGAGAATATACAATCATTTTTCTTTTTACCTAAAGGAAACTTAAACTCAGTCATCTGTGTAATCTCTGGTTAAAACTTTTCTAAATAACAGATGATGAAAAATAAAAACAGCAATAAGTAACAGGCAGACAAAACGCTATAAATGAAAGGAGGTGATCACTGACAGCTTTTTTTCGTGTAAATACGTGGATTTTAAATGTAATGATAGAAATAATCCTTAATATAGGTATGGTTTAGCTTGTGTCTTGTCTCTGTGCCTTTTTAACATATTTTGTTTAATATTCAGACCTTCTTAAAATTACCTTTTATGTATTTCGACATGCTATTTAACTGCTTTACAAAGAGGGGAAAAAACTGTGTGCTGGTATTAAATTGCCCCTGGTTGTCTGCCAAAACTCCACGCCTCATCGGTGCTTTTGTTGTGGGTCAAAGCGAGGTGCACTGCACTGATTTAAAAGTTGTATTTCTTCAATAGTTTTGAAATTGTATTTCCTTGTGCACAAACAGAAGGCCGTTGCCAGACGAGAATCCCTTCTTATAAATTATGCCAAGTCTGCATAGTAATGAGGCCATTTATATGGAAATAGGTAGACTGCTTCTCTTCTGCTGGCTCCACAGCAATACGTGAACTGCGTTTCACATTATGAGAAGAGCTTCATGAGTCAGATGAAAAGCAAAATTGAGACACTGGTAATTTCCAACCTCCTTTGATAAATACTATTCCAAACATGAAGGTGGTGAAAGAGCCAAGAGGTGTAAGACAGAGGAGGTGCAAGTAATAATAATGTCAGGGGGATGGAATGTTATTGCAGATAATGGTCTCCTCTTCCTGGGGTGATAAATACAGAAGGTCAGCAGGGACATTTATCAGAAGATCAACAATGAGCTCAACCAAGGGTGTTTACTTCATAGAGGGAGATTCCTTTTACCTTTGGATGATGATGATGATGATGTATTAGTGATTCTTATCAATTAAAATCAGTAGTGTCTTCAGTACCTTAACAGAGCAGGTACCTACCCAACTAAGAAGGCTGCTTGTTTTAATTGCCTTAGATAATGAAGATTTATGAGAGATGGGGAACATGGCGATTCATAAAAATATAGTTGACTTAGATTTTCTTTTCAAGCAACTTTCTAAGCAAATGGAAGTAAGTTCAGGTAGCAGTGGCAAGTATTTTGAGTGTGTTATCTCCAGGGAATAGCAATAACTGCAACAAAGTCATGGTAGAATTTTAGCTTGTATTAATTCATTTTGAGCTTCACCAGGTAGTGAGTGAAGGCTAGAAGTTGGGCAGGGATGCCCTACAGTCATAAAGCTGTAAATTGGTAATTTGAAACTAATTTCTAATAAAGGAGCTACTGAACTCCTAGGAATTTGTGACACTGTACTCTCACCTACCAGGTATTGAATATCATAACTGATTTTAATAATTTTTCCATCACAAACTGAAAATTATTAGTCATATGTAACATTGCATATAGGAAATTGAATACTCTTACGTATATATACACACCTTTCTGGAGGTAAGTGACAGCTTTTATCATTTTATTTTGAATTTCAGAATGTTGCTTTTGGTTCTTTAAAATTGCTATTCTTTGAGTCTTGTAAACTATTAAAAATTTCCTAATGATTGGAAAGAACAGATTTGGAAAGCGAATCTGAGAATAAAACGAAATAAATGTAAAGAACACATTTTAAATTTCAACATTATAAAGGAGAAGGGAGTGTTTTTTTTTTTAGGGGACTGAATTACACCACATTGTAACTCAGGTTGGTATTGTAAGATCTTCCAGATATTTTTGTTTTTTTTAGGTGAGTGAGGATTGGGCGAGGGGGAAATATAAAGTTAAAAACAAGGGTGGATGAATATTTTTTGATTCTTATTAGTGATATTACTAATTTGTCTCATTTTAAAATATGTTGAAGTGGCTACCTCAGCTGACTATTGTTGAACAAAAATTTACCCTAACCTAGGAAACGTGCAGTTCTGCTACCCTTTGTAATTAAGGGCACTTGAAGATATAGAAAGGATTCAGGGGCACTTTATTGGGTAGGAGGTTAGGTTTTGGAACTGCTGGTGGGTGGGTGGAGGGTTTTTTTTCTTTTCCCCCTTTTCTGTAAATGAAGAACATTGTTTAGGATATTCTATATTTTCCTTGGCCAGTGAAGGAGCTGCTTGAACTCTCACACCAAATATTCTAGGAAAACAAAGTGAATCGCAAATTGGAAGGGCTGGGGAGAGGGGAAGAAAGGAGAGAGGAAGGTATTTTGGTCCTGCGCCAGTAAAACTACTGCATTGATCCCATGGAGTTCCCAAGCTCCAGGGAGCAGGAGGCATGCTAATTGTTTCTTCGTGCTACCTGTTTGTATACAGAGAGCTGTCAAAGGTGTGATTCTTGAACTTCGTCCACCTGGTTATTGTTGCGTCAGGATGAAATATTGGACAACGGTTTTCCTCCTTAAGGAAAAGGAAAAAAGCAAAGGCAAGAAAAGAAATGGAATAGAAGTGGAGATTTTTCTTACTATGTCAACTCTTTTCTTGATGGCTCCCATTTCTCCCCAAGAAAATGCAGTTTGGTATGGACTATATAGAAAAGATGCTTTAAAGAGCCTTCACGAATTTGCAGTGCATTTATTTATACACATTTCAGCCTGACTCATTACATATCCTCATGAGGCTCCCCAGGCTATGCACAAAAAGAAGAGCAGGCATAAATCAAACTGGATGCAACTCTTCCTTTTCTTCAGTGATTTTTTTCAGTTTTTATTTTTTCAGTAATACACATGGAGAACGTACATTTTTCCTTATTACTCACAGAGGGAATACCATTCCTCATCATCACTCTTTCTATCCAGTAATAATGGTAGTAATGATAATCCTCATTGCATATGTATTTTAAAGCAGGTTATAATTCTGTGGAGGTAAAAGCACATTATTTTTGCCATTGTTCATCTGATCTCTTGAGAATTTGTTTTTCTTTCTAGTGAGTAGTTGATCTTAAACTTTTCTGTCAGCTTCCAAGATGAAAAGTTTCTACTAAACTCCTCTTACGCGTGGTTTATCCCTCTGATTTTCACTTTATCTGAAAAAAAAAAATCCAGTCTTTAAAGTGTGTGATCTAAACGTATCTTTTTTCCTTTTCTATGGGGACAGGGTGGTGTCAGCGCAACGGTTGGACTCGATGATCCCAGAGGTCTCTTCCAACCTGGTTGATTCTGTGACAGTAAATCCAAAATATTTTCATTTTGAATGTTCTGTTGAAATCAGAATTGAATTCAAAGCTTTCTGAGCAGTGTTTTTGCAACCTGTATCTTTAGTAATTTTTACAAATTCCCCGTGGGTGCTCGTCTTTCTGCCTCATTTTAGACAAGTCTCCTGAAACAATCCATCTAAAGTCTTTAGGTTCAATGAAGCGAGAAAGGTTTCTCTGGAGGATGATGTATGGTACCGAAGTGGGGGTTCTGCTCTGAATTTCTCTTCAGAGAAACAGGACTATATCCCTTGTCAGTACAAGAACATGCCTCAGTTCACTAGTGTCATTAGTGAGTGGGAATACTTTTTTTTTCAGATTTTTCCTTTTGGGGGGTGGTTTGGTTTTGGATATTTTATTGTTTGTTGGTGTTGTGTGGGGTTTTGTTTTTTTTTTTTTTAATGAAGATGCTGATCTTCTGGGTATTCAGTATGTGTTGCAGAAGGACTCTGCCAATGCAAGCCAAGAAGTCAGGGACTCTCCCAAGCTCTGTGTAGTTCACCACATACCTGCCAGTATGCTTTCAAAGGGCAGCAAAAGCAAGGGTAGGGCGTGCCTGGGAAAAATGTGAGAAGCAGGGTGGTTTTGGGCAAGTGACAAAGCAAATAGGAGGGATATGTGAAAGCTGCTCTCGACGGCTTCTTATGCAGTCAACTGGAGGGAAGAGGCTGATCCTAACGCTAGTTCAGCTCACTGAGGTTCAAGGCCCACGTGAATTTTCAGGCCAAAGGAATAGATTTCTGCACCTAAACTTGGATGAGTTGAAGGCTCTCCAGGAAACCTTGCTGGAGAATCATTTGCTTAACAACTCCAGTTAGACTTTCAGGCTCTCTGCTGACTTAGGTCCCTTCTGGTGACATGCCTTCTCATTTTTCAGCCCTGTTGCATCAGCTGGGCACTGTGGAGCCTGTCTATAATAAATCTGTGTATTTGAAATAATTCCCGTAAATAGTTTTATATTAAAGGGTACATTTTTTATTCTGTTTTATGATTATATATAAAAATAGACTTAAAATTTTTTTTACTGTTCTTCAGTTAGGTTTTGGTGTGAAAATACTTTGTTACACCCGGTTCCTTCTTTCTGTGTCCAGTGCATTACAAAGCATTATCCTCCTGCATCAACCAGCATGCTTCACAGAACAATAACTTAGAGCTGGGTTTATTAATTATCACCGTTTGTAAACCTACCAGAGGTGAGCTTGGATTTGTGGAACCAAGTATCAACATGATGACGCTTAACTACGTTTCTACTTTCCCAGTGGCATAAAGTTATATATTTTCTATGTGGGGAAGGTAGCAATTTCCAAGCAAGGAGGTGCAGACAGAAATGGAGGAATTCCAGCTTAATCTCGTGCTTTGATGTTTTGTGTGCATGTTTCCCTGGGACCACAGTAGACGAGAAAATGGGCAGTAACAGAATTTCCCAGCATTGCTGTTGCACTTCAAACCTGGGAATATTTACAGTTGTGTTGCATTTGCCTTCAAGACAGCAGCTCACTCTAGAGACAGCGGCTGCTTTTGAATATGTTACTATGCCACTAGCTCCTTCCCTAGATGACGCAAATCCTGGAGGAAGGGAGCGAATCTAGCCAGGGAGAAGAGAGCCTGGGGAAATAAGCGCTGCTTTCGCTTACTGATTTTAAGGTGTTCAATCTCTTATCTCTAGGTCTGTCTCACAAGGACCTGGTATATTCTCATGCTTTTGTTCCAAGAAGAAATAGGAATAAACAGACATTATAAAGAATCAAACCTATCTAGATGGGGATTCAGACCAGTTTTGCTGGAGGAGGATTTCTGGAAACCCCATTATGTTCACTGGAGAGACCTGTCACAGCTTCCAGTTCTTGCCTTATGGTAGATCAGGTCCCACCAGTTTTATTTATCTTCTCCATTATTTACTGCATACCTCACTGCTGCTCTCGTTGGAAATCTGTAAGGCCTTAACCGTTAAGGATATGTTATATATCCTAGTGCTAGGACAAGAGGACACAGCCTCAAGCTTCGCCAGGGGAGGTTCAGGTTGGACGTTAGGAAGGATTTCTTCTCAGCAAGGGTCATTAGCCATTGGAAGGGGCTGCCCAGGGAGGTGGTGGAGTCACCATCTCTGGAAGGGTTTAAGAAAAGCCTGGACATGGCACTTAGTGCCCTGGTCTAGTTGCCATGGTGGTGTCAGGGCAACGGTTGGACTCGATGATCCCTGAGGTCTCTTCCAACCTGGTTGATTCTGTGACTCTGTGATATTCTTTATGTTCAGTTAAAAACAAAACACAACCCCCCACCTCAAGACTTTGAAGCAAGTTTAATGTTTTCAAGAATAATTTAACATACTTTTGTATGATAAAAACAGTAGAACTAATTTAATAATAAAAATGCTGTTTCTGGAGATCAGCATTCATGTGAAGAACAATTAGGTTGTTTTTAAATAGTGGAGTTGGATCCTATTAGTCTATTGATCTTACATTTAATAAACTTTCAGCTACAAAGTGTGGGTGAACTTATGCTACTTGTGTTGAAGTGATAAACATGCTAATGATATTGCAACTAGAGTATTTATTTGCATTATATGTGTTGTTCTCTACTAAATGTATAGCCCAAGACTATTATAATTTTACCCTTTTGTCAATATTATTAAAGTAATACCAAATACTCTCAACGTCAGGAGATCGAATGCTTCATTTCAGCAATTCAAACTGAACAATATATAAATCCCCACCTGTATCTCTGATTTGCTTTGTGCTAGGCACTGTACAAAGTTTTAACTTTTCAGTGCTCTAAATTGTCTTTGAAAACCTGTAGCCCAGTCATGTAAAGAAGTTATTCAGCTGCCATTAAATATACTTTTTTTTTTTTTTGCAAAATTAGGTACTATTTTTTTTTCTGTTGCCTTGACGATATCCTTCTTTGGAGATAAACCACTCCTTACAGATGCTTATGTCTCATTTTTCCATAAATACCGACATTAACAAAGTCCTGTAACACTATTTCTTTCTACTATTTACAAGCTGATTTGGTAGTATGTTTCCTCACTGTGTGTGATCTACTGTGGTGCAATGCAGAAGAAATAGTTGACATTTCACTAATTTTGCACTGATAAACTGTGTTCAGCCCAAAGGTGAAGTTATTCAGGGTACTGTGAGGGTGGTGAGACCCTGGCCCAGGTTGCCCAGAGAAGCTGTGGCTGCCCCCTCCCTGGCAGTGTTCAAGGCCAGGTTGGATGGGGCTTGGAGCAACCTGGTCTGGTGGAAGGTGTCCCTGCCCGTGGCAGGGGGTTGGAACTAGATGATCTTTAAGGTCCCTTCCCACCCAAACCAGTCTGTGATTCTATGATTATTTCTTCATTTTAGACTGGTGAGAGGCAGGGAAGATTCCTTCAAATGTTTGATGTCTCTTTAGACCCATTTCTCATCAGTGGGAATGGGTGTTGACCACCAAATGTGCAACAAAAACATGTAATGTTAAGAGCTGGTAGATTTTGCAAGACTTTAAAGACGAGTATGAAGTGGATTACGTGACTGATCAGCATAAGGAAGAGCTTGCCCTTGTATTTAGTCCCTAGTTTACTTTGTGCAAGTAAGTTTTCATTGAGCAACACGGAGACCTGATGTTATGCCATGATGTGAGAGCTCACAAGAGACTGCACTTGTTGCCCAGTGCAGGAGTGGAGAACATCACAGGTCTGAGCAAATGCCATGGCAAGAAAAGACCGTGGTTAGGCTTTCAATTTTTTTTTCTTTTTTTTTCCAGTTCTTTTGTATTTTACTATTTCTTGGGATGGGTAAGATGGGTTTATTATAAATCTGTCTGGGAAATGAGCACCAAATTTAGTTTGCTAACGTTACAGGTAGAAGAGAAAATTGTGCTTGAATGTGTGATGAAAAAAGTTTAATTACATTTGCTTTTATGGCTATTCAAGTTTAGCTTTTAGAAACAGCCTATCATTGCTCCAAGTAATAATGCCTGGAAGTGATTTACTGTTTTCTTTCCGTCAGTAACTGCTGCACAGCTGACTGGAAGTGAAAAATTGAGTTTTTATTAATGTGAGTTCAAATTTCAAAGAGCTGTATTACAAGCATGTGTATATCCATCTTTTCCTTCATTACAAAAATTCTCTTTAAAGCTGTTATTGGGAATGGTATCTGTGTGTGGAAATTATATGTTTGCAAAGAATTATGTTTGAGTTGCATCACACGATAAGAAATCTCCAATTTTCTCAAAACTTGTACTTCAGAGAATTTCTGGGAGTGAATCATGTGGGTTGGGGATCTCTTGATCCGGCATCTCTTGATGTTGGACTAGATGATTCCAGTCAAGAGTATTCTTCAGTTGGGTTTGGTCTAAAAAGCATGTCATTAAGACTAACTGTTCTTTAACTTTGTCTTCTAAGAGTTTCTCATTCAATCAAATAGCAGAAACAACGTTATATGAATAAAACCGTTGTCAAGAAATTATCAACAAAGAAGCAAATGGTTTAAATTACATAAAGGTTGAAAAATAGTACTAATTCTAGTTATTAGCCAATACTAAAAAATAGCAAACATCAGTATAATTAAATTATCAGCTAAAATCCTACTTTGTTTATCCATACCTATAATAAAAAAGTGGATAAGAAATAACAAATAAATAAAAAAGCCCAGACTTGCATCTAGGGAAACCAGAGATACACGTTCCAGAAGCTTGTACTAGGACAGACAAGATGTTTTTTTTCTTTAATTGAATTCCTCTTCCAATCTGGTTGGTGTTTTGAACTGCTATTTAAAAGACTCATCTCCAGGGAAACAAGATCTATGTGGGACCGAGAGACTGACAGACAAATTAAAGTGTAGTTGTAGTCAGAAAAAGTGACTCTGGAAAAATGACATTGTGGGCTTCCATATTTTTCTTTCTCTGGGACTTCCAGATCAAATTGGCTCAGCTGACAAGTCAATCAGTTTTTCTAAGTGCCAGCATTTCGGCTCAGCGTGGGAACTGGAAATGGAGCCATGGTATTTCTTCCTCTTACTGCATTGCTAGCGATGCCGGCTGTCAGATCCGAGGTGGTGGGATTACCTTGGATGGGTGAGACAAAATCCAGCTCAGTTTCCCTATTTTTTAAGCAGGGAAATGATACCTGCTTGTTTGATAGATAAACTATCTTTCTTGATAGTTTAGCTGCTTACTTGAAAATAATTTTTTCACCGTTTGCTACATTTTCACCCATTTTTTCCTACTTTCCTGTTATAAAGGTGGAGGGTGACTAGAAACGGAGCAGACAATAAGGTGTGGAGAGCAGGAATCGGCTGAGAAACCTGTGCAAGTTGTTGAGTAGAAGATACAGAAATGTCAACTGCGAATAAGCGCTGTCAAGGAGCTGGTTTAGTAAGGCAGAAAGACAACTTAGAATGGGTTTGGGGATGAAATTTATTACGAATCCCGAGGAGGGCCAAGCTCACAGGTTAGCAGAGTGGTTTGTGGCTTAAGGTCAAAGACTGAAGGAGAATAATTCAAGCGTTAGGATATAGGCTCCTCCTCGTAACACCTAGTGGTGTTCCTGCTGCAGTATCTGACCACTTCCCAGAACAGCATTGAAGCCTTCTGGTCCAGGTGGCAGCCAGGAGGCTGGATCTGCCCACGGGATGCTTCCCTCCATCCCGAAACCCCAAGCTTGGAGCAGATGAGGGGGATGACTGGGCAGTGCTTGTGGTTGGGAAAGCCAAATGCCTGTGCAGCAAATGCAAAGTGCTTGGAACAGAGCTTACCTGGGAGAAGTGGGCAACGTTAGAGCAATGTTTCTCTTATGTATGTGCACATATTTAGGAGCTCACATATAAGACTCATTAATTTTTTCAGGGAGAACTGTTGGTAGTGTTTCAAAAGTGGATAAACGTCAGAAGTGGGACCGTTGCTCAGTAAGCAATGGTATAAAAGTCTGGTTTGTTTGTTCATGCTCTCGCTCGCAATTTTCCCTCTGGGAGAACTGTTTCTGCAGAACAGCAATTTATTTTGATATTTCTTTACGTTGCTTGTATTTCAAATTATCTTACAATTTTTTTACAAAAAGAAAGGTTTAGGCCACGTACCTTCCATTTGGGTTGGAATGGCATGAGGTTAGTGAAGGTCAAGCGAGAGCTTGTTTCTCCATGTTGGATCAGTTGAAAGTTTATTTGAAAATGCACTGTGTGCTGGAAAGGTGAACTCCACCTTTATGCTCAAGAGTGGGCAGTTGCTTCTGCATGACCTTGGCTGTAGAGCTCAGCTGGGTGTTTTATCCATCCTGACCTCAGCTCTGTAAGTGTACTGGACCAGAGGATCAAGATGCTTCACTGAATGCCTATGCAGTGACAGTTTTCTTCTGGAAAATATAACACGGATTTAACACAGTCCCTCATTTTAATGTGCAAGTTGGATGAAACTTAATTGTACTTAACCATTTCAAGCCAGAAACCATATATTTTTATCCAATTCAATAGGCTGTGTTCCATTGAAAGCAGTAATGTCATATGAATCATAGCAGTGTTGTTTCTTTTCGCTACTTGTTTTATAATCTATTAAAATAAACCCCCTTTTAATACTATTTTTCAATCAACCATTGTCAGACATTTTATATTTTAAATTTCTTTAGGTAAGTATATCAGTATTCCGAAGTGATCCTTTCTGCAGATGAGTGCACTAAAATTTCCTCTAATTATTACTTTTGACATCAGTACTTTATTGAATTAGCTGTTTCCAATTTAATTATACTTGCTTCATTGTCTAGGTCACCTTTTAAACAAATTCATATCAGTATGAAATTGCTGGTCTTACTGAATTGGATTGTGATGGTTCTGTTCTCATGAAGATAATTTCTTTTTTTTTTGCTCACATTTGGGAAAGCTGGATTAACATTGATTTATTGAAAGTGTTTAGATATTTATTACTGGTAGTAAAAATCGATATAAATAATGTTTGCTTGTTTAGTTTTCAAAAACATGAGGTACAGTATTCTAATTAAGTAATCCTTAGTTTCATTACTGTTCATTCCTAAAAGTGAAAAGATGAAAGATTTTTTAATTTTTATTTCTGAGTGATGCAACATCTGTGAAGGCTTCATAGAAACAAGCACAAACATTGGTCTTTACTCTGAAGAGCTTAAGGTATAGAGCACTTATCCAGTATGTGTTTAAGCCCCCAAGCAATCCTACCGGACTTAGATGAAAATAATTACAGTCACAGTTGGTTTAGGATTAGGTTTTAAACCTAAATTTGGCACAACAAATTGTGGCCATAAATAAACGAACCCAAATATGTAGGAGGACAGGTTCAATAATAGAATAGATAGAACTGTAACGACAAAATAAGCAACTGTAATAAGACCACGTTGGTACTTCAGACTCCTTATAAACTTCTTTACAGTCCTATTGTCCTTTGTAGTTGAGATGTGTTTTTAATGGGATTGTACGGAGGATATTAACAACTGTTGTATTAACAAAACCAATGCTAAGCTGTTCACCTGCTATTACTACTGCTAGTTCTTGTACTAAATGTTTCTTTTTTTTTTTTTCATTGTAGACGCCACATTGTCAGAGCTTTGGTGCAAATGAATCACAGAATTGACTAGGTTGGAAGAGACCTCTGGGATCATCGCGTCCAACCTTTTAATATCAGTTCGTTAGTTTACGTGAGTTTGCATAAATATTCTTATTTATATCTGACTGTTTTTCTTTCAGCTATCTTCATTGTAATATTCTTATAGTCGGTGTTAAAATTTTAAAGGTTTGGGGTTTTTTAATGTTAGAAACATCTATGTATGCGCTTATATGTGTACGTATTTATGTGGTGGTGTATATGCAATATCAGTTTTTATAGCGCAGCAGTCAGGAAAGCACTGGCTTTCAGCCTAGCCACCTAATTTATCAGCCAGAAAGATAAAGTTGAAAAAAATCTTTTATATAAGGCCAAGCCAATGAGAGAGAGATGTCACATTAGTGAGTTTCTTCTGCATGTTTTTCTCCAAGTCAGAAGGTTTCTTTAAACACTGTTTTTGTATATTTATGTAGTATAAAATCTCCTCTATCACATGTAATGTCCCTTAATTATATGCAGGTGCATGTTCAATACATCTGCAAAATGACAACCCATCAATAACCAAAATGAGTGGCGGGGTCTGACTGTCCTCCCCTGGGGCTGAACTCCAGAGCTCTGAGTCCCCATCCTGTAGGCTTTCTTCCACTGCTTATTGCATTTATTCCTATACCAAGAGAGCGTGAGCAAGGCCCAACTCTGCTTTGAGAGACTCGGTCAAATCAATATCGTGACACCTGGAGCGTTCACTCCTGTACCGGCGTGCCCACGGATGAGTGCTTCTGTGAAAGCAAGCATAACACTTGTTCTAGGTCACTGGACATGTAGCAAACAAATCTCATCCAGGCTGGGTTTTCTGGACACGTTTTTCATCCCCATGAGAGATACAGAATAATCTGGTCGCATTATACCGACCTTCAGTTGAAGAGGGGGGGTAAGTGCTTACTCTCATTTATCTCAGGTTATACTTAGCCTGGCAGATATCTTCATATGTACCAATGTTTAATTGCCAATGCTATTAAAAAAATATCTCGGGACTGATGGACACATTATTGCCCATTTGATCTTTGGTATTTGCTGTATATCCAGTGAGCTAGGAAAACACTTGTTTCTTACGGAGCCATTCTCCACGCTGTCAGAGAGAGGAATCTCATGATAAAATAGGAGCCCAGCAATATTTCTTGTGCTCAGCTTGAAAAAAGAGATGTTGGGAAAATCTTGAAGTGTTTCACAGGAAACTTTGACGTTTCATGAACTGTAACAACCATGTCTTTGAAAAATGTCTCTTCTGAATTCATGGGAAAGTTTGAAGAGGGGTGGAAATGTCTTCTAAGGGGAAAAAAATAAAAATGTGAACCCAGCAGTTCATTCACATTGACAATTCGTTTGCCAATTCGACCATAATAATAGTCTACAGTATGCTGTTAGGTTATGTTATGCCACGCCAAGTAATATTTTAAGGAATAAAGCCTTTTAAATAAACATATTTTTATTATCTAATCTGTTTGTTATGCTTGTTTCTCTGTAGGTGAAGGTTATACTCAATATGACTGTAAATGTCATATTAAAACTTGAGATAAAATTTAGCCTGGAGAAGAGGAGGCTCAGAGGTGACCTTAGTGCAGTCTACAACTACCTGAAGGGAGGTTGTAGCGCAGTGGGAGTTGGCCTCTTCTCCCGGGCAACCAGCGATAGGACAAGAGGACACAGCCTCAAGCTTGGCCAGGGGAGGTTCAGGTTGGACATTAGGAAGCATTTCTTCTCAGCAAGGGTCATTAGCCATTGGAAGGGGCTGCCCAGGGAGGTGGTGGAGTCACCATCCATGGAGGGGTTTAAGAAAAGCCTGGACATGGCACTTAGTGCCACGGTCTAGTTGCCATGGTGGTGTCAGGGCAACGGTTGGACTCGATGATCCCAGAGGGCTCTTCCAACCTGGTCGATTCTGTGATTCTGTAAAGTATTTTTGTTTCAGTCAGCAGCTGCTGAGGTTTGAGGGGACAAATTCATTTTGGAAACTGTGCGTTAATGTGTTTCCAAAAGGAAGGTTGCACAGATCGTGTGTTTTGTGGGACATCTAAAAATATTGTATGTTACGAATTAGAAGAGAACCAAGTTTCAAAATGTCAAAATCTCATGTAGACTAAAAATCCTCCGTGCCAGCCAGCTCTGTTCAGTACGTACCTTCTCACTTTTTTGCAGCCAAAGAGCCTTTATCGCAATCCCGAGTCCCCGTGCGAACAGGCCACTCGTCATCAGCGGCAGGCAGGAGCTGACGAGGTAAGAGACAGGAGTGATCACAGGCTGAAAAACCACAATAGTGACACCTGCAGACACTTCTGAATGTAAAACCCTGGGCTTAACAAGTGTAAACTGGAGGCTGCTGTGGGAAATGGTCTTGGGTCAGCAGCAGAGCTTGGACGCTTCCCTTTGGGCAAGTTTATTTTCTTCCCTTGGCTTTACTCTGAGTCCACCAAAAAGCTTTAGTAAAAGGTAGAAAATAAGGAAATAATGGACAACAGATAACTTACCAGGCAACCTGGTAAAATAACGGGTATTGAGAATGAAAATAATATAATCAGGTGCTTTGGACAAGCGTAGGATGTCAGCACCACTAACCCCACCTGAAATGATCACCAATAAATAAACCGTTTTATGTTGGTTTCTCTTATGTTTGGATAAATGCTCTAATTTTACCGAGGAAAATATTTAATAAAAACAACCTTGACTGGATGCCTAATGTTTGCAGTCTTATGGAGAGATTTAATATCTCCATGAGGCCCTGCAACTTTTATTTAGTGTCTTCAGGTGGTAAATTAACTACAAGAGGGCTTCCCTATTGCTCCCTGAAAGCAGTAAAAGCAGAGGGAGAATTAAAAGCAAAACACACATTTAAATCTGAGCGTAAGGGCTGGAGAGTTCAAAGAGAGCCTATCCTTGGGACACAATAATGATCATATCAAGGCAGAACTTCATAGAAATTAAATGTAAATAGAGAATATATGAACAAACTCCTTTATAAATTATAGGTAAGTGCAATGCACTTTGAATGATGGAAATTAATCTACTGATTTTCTGATATAAACTATTTGTCATGAAGCTAAAACCAACATACTTTCATTGCTTTACTTTTAAAACATTCTTTGCAACTGAAACTAAGAATAAAGCTGTTTGGTTTTTTTTTTATGGCTGGGTTGGTCTGACTACCTGATCATCAACTGATGCAAAGAGGTCCCTGCCCACTGCAGTCAGTTACAGCTGTTGAGTAATAATTTTATGTGGGTTTTTTTTTGTGATACATGCTGGACTAGAGCAAAGAGAAAGAAATTCCCTTTGCTCTGTCTCATGTTCATCTTTTCACCTGCCTCTTGTTCTTGACAGATGCGTGAGAATGGGCTTGCAGGAGGGGATCAGCAGCTCCACGAGAGAGGAGATCTCGCCTGGCTGGGCGACGGACAGGTGAACACGTAAGGATCGCAGCAACGCACGGCAGGGAAAGCGTGGAGGGCAAAAGCTGGGTAAAAATGCTTTCGGAGCGCGTGGGAGAAGATCACAAGGACTGCTGGGGTCTGGTTTCCTATGGGTTGTAGCCGAGCCCTCATCAGAGCAGCCACAGCACGTGCACTCCGGTGGGGGTATTTCCGTGCGCCTCGAGTGCCTGTGAGCAGCCCTGGGGTCCCTCTGCCCGGCCCCCTCCTGTGGGGGCTCCCACGGGAGCTTAGCACAGAGCCTTTCCCTTAGGAGGAGGCACTCCTGGGGCTTCTCTGCTCTACTCAGACATGCTCTCATGAAATGGAGAGGAGTCCTGTCCCTCCATCAAATACGGCCGTGCTGTCCAGCGCATTCAGTTCGCTGTAATGAACACGACAATAAGCATCTCTTCCTGGGGAAGCAGAACTAAAAATTAACGTGACAGTCAGAGGAGGAGGGTGCAGAGGGGACCGAAGGGATGGGGGAAGACAAGAACACCAAAGTTATAGAAAGAACCACAATGCCAAGGCCTGGGAGGGTCGGACCATCTGGTTCTGCCGCAGCATCTCTACACAATCATCTCCTGTCTTTGTGTCTCTTTGTCAGCGAGAGGGGATAAGCTCTGTGAGGTGTAGCATGAAGGCTTTGGTACAAAACAGCTGATGGAGTAGCCTGCGTTAAGAAAAGCTTGTTTTATTCACTACGATTTGCAAAAGATCTCTCAGCAGTACAGGTTGTGACAGCGATTTGCTGGATGCAGATTTTTCACTGCAGCAATAGCTGTTTGCAACCCCTTCTGCGCGTTTATAAGGCGATACCTCGTGGATCAGCCGCGAATCCCTTGAGCAAAGCAGTCCCTGCTAACGTTTTACACATCTGAAGCCTAGTTAAAGCTAACTCGTGTCACAGTAAATGACCCAGCTGACCACTTCTGCCAAGATGTGTGATTCAGGAAAGCTGAGCCAAAGGTTGCTCCAAGGGATGAGGGTAGTTCAGAGAGCTCATAAGAGAATACAAAGCCTTTCTCTCCTGGGTTGCCCATCTTTGTCCAGAATGACAGAGAGAATTTGCAGTCTACAACTACCTGAAGGGAGGTTGTAGTGAAGTGGGAGTCGGCCTCTTCTCCCGGGCAACTAGTGATAGGACAAGAGGACACAGCCTCAAGCTTCGCCAGGGGAGGTTCAGGTTGGACATTCGGAAGGATTTCTTCTCAGCAAGGGTCATTAGCCATTGGAAGGGGCTGCCCAGGGAGGTGGTGGAGTCACCATCTCTGGAGGGGTTTAAGGAAAGACTGGACATGGCACTTAGTGCCGTGGTCTAGTTGCCATGGTGGTGTCAGGGCAATGGTTGGACTCGATGATCCCAGAGGGCTCTTCCAACCTGGTTGATTCTGTGATTCTGTGAATTACATTTATATGACCTGTGTGCTAAAAATGGGTTGGTTTACTCCAGTCTGCAGTACAGCTGACACATGGTAGCCCTAGCTGCAGGAAGACTAATGATCCCATGTTCACACCGCATAAACCACCCCAGTGACTTTAGTTTCCACCAGGTCATGATGGACACGGTTTGGCACCTGTAGGTAGGAGTTTGCAATGCTGTTACCTCCTCTGGAGCTCCTGGGGAATAAAGAGCAACCGTTAAGTCTCGGTCAATCTGGCCACCTTTAATGGGCACTAAATTGACTTAGGATGGTGAGAGAAGCATTCAGGAAGCATATAATAGACCCAAAATGATCTTCATGGCCTGGAACTGGAGCTTCAGCATTTACAACTGAACGAACGTTTTACATCGAATACCAATTTCAAGCGAAACAACAGTGGGGAGAATTTTCCATTGAGCAAGCTGCTGCCGGGCTGATAGGAGAGGGGAGGGCGTCCCCAGAGCTGGGTGCAAGTTTTGCATTTAATTAAGTGGGAAGCCTGCATGAAGGTTATGCCATCGCTGTAAGAAGCCCTGCATTCTTTAGCGTTTGACACGCAGCATTATAAGTAGGAGGATGGTTAAATGACAGCCACAATAACATGTTATATTGTTCATAGCAGTCAGGTGTCAGCAAAATGGATTGATTTCTATTAGGGAGCTCTACAGGAGTATTGGATTCAATTGAATGAAGTAAATGTGCTGTAATATCTCTCTGAATTTTCTTGCATTTTCCTGTAGTGGTACCTGAGAGAATTACAAATGTATGTGTAAATATAGATATTAAAGAATTAGCAGAGTACAGATGCCGAAAAAAATCGTGTCTAAGAAACCCTTTGGGACCCATATTCTTGTTTACTGTTTCCAGCCCTTCTGGACAAGATGCAAATTTCTACACCTGTGATTAAAATAGTATTTTCAAAAATGCTCAAGGAAAGATGCAGCTGCCACAGAGATTGCAATGCTTTGTTAGACTGACTTTAACCACGTCAAGGCATTAGAAACAAAGCGAATTTCTTTAGCCTAAGTAGGCAAGGTTGACATAAATGTAACGTATTTTTTAGTGCTGCTAATGTGAATTTGCTTTAATAGAATAGGAAAAAATATCTTGGTCGTCTTATCCAAGACTTCTAAAATAGCAAGACCTACATTATCTTGAGGGAGAGCGCTCTGCAGAAAACAGACAATTCCTTTCACCGTGAGAATAGTTTGCTGCTGTCATCAGTTCTGCTGCTGACACAGCCCCAAACGAGCTGCTCTTGCTTTGGTATTTAGTTCATACATGTTTAAAAAAATCTGCTGAACTGGCAGCGAGGGTTTCTGTTCAGGCTTTGTGATAATGAATTGGCACCCTCTTGGTTTAAATCTAAGCAGTCATCTAAACAAAGCACTCCCAGTTGTGCAGGCAGCCTGTTTTGCATGCGAAAGTTGAAACACACCCCCAAGAAAATTTTGCAATCAATGCTGATAGTGAGCAAGATCTGAATTTCACCTGCAATTGGTTTGATCTTGAAATCAATGGCAGAGAACCTTCCGCCTTCGCGGGCATCCATTGGTGGACACAAAGGGTCAGAACAATAAATTATTGCCCCTTATAATCTCCTTGATTATTTTATAGGAGTGAGGGACTGCAGAATACTATAACCTTTGCCACAGCAGCACAAAAAAGCAGACCCAGAATCCTGCAAAGCACAAGCCTTACGAGGAGCAGCTGAGGGAATTGGGGGTGTTTAATCTGGAGAAAAGGAGGCTGAGGGGAGACCTTATCGCTCTCTACATCTACCTGAAAGGAGGCTGTAGCAAGGTAGGTGTTGGTCTCTTCTCCCAAGTGACAAATGATAGGACGAGAGGAAACGGCCTCAAGTTGCACCAGGGGGGGTTTAGATTGGAGATCAGGGACAATTTCATCACTGAAAGGGTTGTCAAGCACTGGCACAGGCTGCCCAGGGCAGTGGTGGAGTCACCATCCCTGGAGGGATTTAAAAGCCGTGTAGATGTGGTGCTGAGGGACAGGGGTTAGTGGTGGGCTTGGGAGTGCCAGGTTAAGGGTTGGCCTTGATGATCTTAAAGGTCCTTTCCAACCAAAACGATTCCATGATAAATAATGAAAATTATTGTTCTTACATCTTTTAGGGTGAGCAGTAAGTTTGTTTTGCCTGATGCACAGTTGAGGTAATTACAGAACAAAATAACAGCAATGAGATAGGACAAAATTTGAAAATCAGTGCTTGCTGTGGGAACTGTTGGGTGTATTTTGACACACAAAGCTAAGCAGACCTTCAAAGTTGGGCTGGATACCCACAGCATGTTCAATTTTACCTACTGGACACAGCTACTTGCCTTGAGGCTAGTGCTTATATTGGGGTGGTTTTCAATCCATTTCTTATTGGGAAGCAAAGCATTGATGTCTGTTGAGAGTCTGGGCCTTGCTCAGTAAACAAGCCCTTCTTATTTGTGCCCTTTTTCTGCTCCAGTTCCAGACGTATGACAGCTGGGATATTTTTACTGTGGTTCCTATTCCTGAATACTGATGGTGTGGAAGATGAAAGGTAAACTGTTTCTTGATTTTGCTTCTCTTATTGGTTTCAAGCATTTGAATATATTGCTACTACCCAAATTACCAATATTGGTTATACTGTGTTATCTGTGATCTTACCTGTTTCCTGAACAGAAGAAATAGATATCTGAGGTGGTTATTGTATTTTGTGATTCCTATCATGCTTTTACAGAAGAGTAACTCACTTGGCTGGGGTTGAGATGTTCCTGATTTACATCATGGAAAAAGGAGAGATTGAGAGAGAGTGAATAAGCAGGCCATGATGTTTTAAGGATGGTATCTATATCAGATGATAGTGGTCCACAAAGCAAACTGGATAGATACAAGATATTAAATCGGAGGAGCCAATATCTCAGTTTTATTTCTTTTGAGTTTTGAAGCTTCCTTTTGTCACAGTTACGAGGAAGAAATACTGGTTGCTCACAGAAAGAGAGTAAGGAGACAGAATTGCTTTTATATGATGAACACAAATGTAGTTTGAGATTTATATTTTTTTCCCCAAAAAATGACAGCAAGAGGCCTTCCAGATGCATCTTTAAAAGCTCAGAAGTCGAGTTACATGCATCCTAAATAGCAGAAAAGTATAGAAACTAGTAGTGTTAGGATTTTGTGGCCTTTTCCTGAATCTGCTCCAAACTGCAGATGCCAGAAGAGACCAATTAGTATGAATATCAACACTGTAACTGAGATACTTGAAATAAGTCACCAAGAAATTGTGAAAGAAAGAGCTGAACAAGATAATGGCAAGATTAAAACAGTCATTAATCCTGAAAAGCTAAAGTGGGATAAAAGGGGCCACGAGCGTTACGGTGCAGCTACCCATGCAGCCTACAACAGTTTTGTAATTAAGAAGCCATTAGTGGTCTAAACGCTGGGTAGTGTTATTCTAACTCCCACATCGTGTCAGTTAAAAACACCATTAATATGTTTGATGCATTATGAGGTAAATCAGAGATAAACTGCTGAGGTCTTAAGATGATAAATATATTTTTTATGCTTTTATAGAATTTCTGGGGTGGGGGGAGATTTTCCCTACCAGTGCTCAATGGGAACACTATGTTCTTTCCTGGCTTTCCAGCCCAGAGGTTTGGAATGAAACTTGAGAGATAAAGGGTTCAGTTCTGGGTTCTGCCATAAGCCTCCTGAGTGAGCTTGTCAGTCATTTCTTCCTTCCAATAAGTCTGTGTTTTTATGTGTGGAAAAGAAAAAAAATGTGATTACTATATAAAGGAGTTGGAGTATTAGAGGTTGAAAATGTTGTTACTCAGAGAGATCTAGAGAGATATATACACACAGACATGTTATCACTGAAATCATTGAGCTTCACACGCTGACGAAGTGTCCATCTGTTGCCTGCTTCTTTCAGCAAGATACTCTCATTTATTAACACAAGGGGAAATGGGAGCAGTGCTAGTTTTAGCTCAAACCCTCTGACTGCTGCCATCTCATCCAAACCAAATCTCTATCCGTTAGAGCAACAGGGGATGTACGGGACGGATTTGAGCAGTCATTGCGATTCCACGTGAAGAGCATCCATATGAGAACAGATATTACTTTGCAGCCCTGATAAAGTTTGTCTGTAACTGCTGACACCAGAAGAAAGGTGAGTGCGCTACGGGAGAAAGGCGATCCCATCCTTTTTTCTCTTGTACTCTTTCCCTCAGCATCTGCTGGCCACTGTTGGAGATACAGAAGCAGTTCAAGCGAACATGTTTGGACACTGTGTAGCAGTTCTTGTCACTGTAAGCTTTTGGGAGGAATGTTCCCCTTTTTTTTTTTCTCTTTTGGTTAAAAACATGGAGTGAAAGAGCAAATATGTAAGTCATGAACAACTCTGTCTTCCTGAAGAAGGGGGATAGATAGCCCTGTTCTCACTACACGGGATATGGAGAAGCTGTGGAAGTTTACATGCTGGCAAGATAATGATGTGGCTAAAACACTGCAGATAAGAGCAAGACAAGCTGGAGAAAGTAACGTTGATTGATCAGTTATTTCTAATCTTGGAATAAATCTCTAAAGCACAGACCTATGTCAGCCCAGTAAGGGTCAGTGGTCTTCCAGCGCTTGCATAAATACGTGCATGTTTCACATGATGCAATTTGGGGCACACCCTGTATCTGCAATCCCTAGCATCTATTTTAAATCATTCAACTCCCAAACTGGCGTTCCTGCTTTCTGACCCATTGCTTGAAAACCTGCAGTTCTTCTCCAGATCCACGTGGCAAGAGCAGCTAAATGTGAGGCAAGCCTGGGCTTGCTCTATATGCCTCCTGCCCAAGGCTACGATGCTTTTCGTAGCTTTTTGATATCAGCACAGGCTGCTTCCCTAGTATTTTCCAATACTGCCTTACCCTTAACTTCAGGAGCACTTACCTGCCATTACAAGGCGCCTGCTCTAGCCTTCAGACAGGAGGGAAGCAGCAAAGGGCTGTGTTGTGAGCTCTGGGTGGAGCCTTGGTGGTGGGAGATGTCTGAATGTCCTCTTGGTCCCCTGTTTTTCTGGTGAGCATTAGCTGCTCTCAGCCCAAGTGGTGGCTTCTGTTTGTCTGGGAGCATCTTTGATTTAATTCCGTGTAAGTCATGAAATGCACAAATAATAAAGCTGTATGAACTATATAAATATAATTTAGTGCTTTAAGCGTCCCACAAATAACAAAACAAGGGAATCAATAGGCTCCTGTTTCAGTTATGGAATGAGACATTTATAATTAAGTAATGGAAAATAACAATGCAAATAGGATTATCTCCATTGTCAGGGTTCATCAGGGTGAACATGAAACCTGAGTGAATTTGGTGCTTGGAAAAGGGGGAATAGTTACAGTGAGTTTAGTCCCTGCTCCTACTGTGTGCCCTGAGGTGACCCTTCTTGCTTTCGAAGATGGCAGTGGATATAGGGAAAAAAGGAAGGGCTGTCTTGGTGTTTGTAATAGGGAAAACCAGAATTTTAGCTAAGCCCGCTCCAGTTTGTTAGCTTGCAATTCTGTCTTGCATTGTAAAATCTAAAGTTAGCATTTCTGCTATATAAGCTAAATGGTGGTAGAAGAAATAGCCATTTTTCCTTGACCTTTCAGTAGAATTATTGATATTATTTCCTTTTAAGAGACTACAGACAGAAAGGCTCTAAATATGGAAATATTCTTATGAACTAAACATATGTTATTATATCTAAAATAAATAAAAAAGTCTTTGAGCTCCTTACTACTTCTGTTGGAAGTATCAGATTATTTTGGTCCAGACCAAAATTTAACTTAAGAAATTAAACTAAATCAACAACTCTAAAGTGTCTTGTTCACATATTTTCTTTAAGATATGCATTGAAATTGCAAGTGGATCAGAAAACAATTATTATAGTAAATTCTGACTCAATAAACAGATGCTGAAGTGTTTAAAGAAATGATAGGGTTTTTCTCCTTTGTGGAGCAAAATTGATGACATGATGAAAATGCACAGTAGTCCCAGACATTTGTACGTGCTCCTGAAGTTGCAGTATTTCTGATTATTTTCAAAATAATAAATGACAATGAAGATCTTTTCTAATGGGGAAGTCAAGTCATAAATTGCAGAGAATACTAAAAAGGTCTCTGTGTGTTAATACTGTAACACTAGTATGTTGATTATGGCCATCTAGATTTTTCTTTTTAGATTCTTATGAGATTTACTATTATCAAGGCCTTTTTAGTTTGTTTATGCAAAATGAATGCAGATTCCTCAAGATTGAAAGAAATATTGTCTAAGAGAAGAGTCTTGTGTTATTGCATTATAACGATAGAACATGGGATAGGAAATAAAGAAGATATGGAACAAAAATTTTAAAGCCAAGGTGTAAAATTTGCCTGAAGGGGTTTGTAAACACTTCTCCACAGCATTTGCCTGGTACAGTTTGCTCTGGGTTGTTTCATCCTTTTACAATCTTATCAGTTAAACCTCAATACTGATGTAACTTCTTGGCACAGTTACAGTGTCCTTACTCTATAAATTTACAGAAGATTTCATCCTCAGTGTCAGTCTCGGCGTGATGGACTGTATTTTGCATCATAATGGTTTTCTGAATGTAAAAAGGAGCTGACTAATTTATATGACAAAACCACTTTGCTTGATGGATGAATTAATATCTGTTCAACAGGCTCAGTCTGAAGGTGGTATCTTGAGAAATTAATAGAGATACAATCTATAATCCCACTGCTTTTGCACGTATTAAAGGCCCTATATGTTGTAGATGATGCATTTGTACCTAGAAATCAGTATGTAATACGAGGGATACCTCAGGTTTGTTGAAATACATTCTGAAAGTACCTGAGAGGAAAGCTGTCTTCCCAATTGCAAAGTTACTCCAGCCTCCTAGCACTACTGATTAAAACCAGAATAATGAAATGGAGTGCTGCTGGAAAACCATGGAGTTCAGAGGCACACAAAATGACACATGCACAAACTTGCAAACCTATAGAGTCCTTGATCTCTAGTTATTAATATGGTGCTGTGGAAGTTCATTTACTTTCTCAGTAGTATTTTTGTTCCCCCCCCCCCAACTCTTCCCTCCTTACTCTCATTTTGATGAACTTAACGATGTTGACAAACCCTTTTTATTCAGGAGCTGAGAGAGAGACTATTAAATTCCATTAAAATCGCTGCAGAATCTTTTCCTAGGCATAAATCCCAAGAAAGTCTTCTGGCTTTTTAGTAACTCCAAAACTGGACCCACCTAACTTAGTTCATTGTGGAAAAAAAAAAGAAAACTAGACCCATTACGTGGCCTGTTTTGGAACACGGTTCCTGAGTTTTGTGTTGTTGTGATGCATTAAGAAAAGTTCACTGTCAAAATGATTGACAGAAACTCATCACAAAATAACAAAAACAATGGCTTTACCCACAATCCCCAATCTACCTCACATCAAGTACTTATCAGTTACAACACTGATAAGTATCAGTTACAACACTGAAAAGTAGATACATAAACTTGTGACAACTGATCTAATAGTGGAAGGGAATTAAATATCTGTAGCAACACACGTGAGGAGTCCTAGCTGTGTGAAAAAAATTTCAAAGCAGATTGTCTTTGATCACTTGCTTGTATAACAGCTAAAGAAAAATTACCCCGTAATACCAATTTTCCTATAAATCCTATTTCAAATACTGGGGAGGGGAGAGGGTGGAGAAGGAACCCAAAACAAACCCCACATAAATTTAAAAACCAGCCAATAGATGCTTTGGTAATGCAAGCAAAATTGCAGCTGGTAAGAGGAGCTAATTAAATGGAGTATGTGTAAAGATTTTTAGTATTAAAAAAAAGTGGTAGTATGAATAAAATAATTTTCTTTCATTTTTACCTCCCACTTTCCAGAATAGGTGTCTTACTGCGGGACACATTACAGGTAGATTTTTCTGTGTCACCTATGGCTTGCTAATGTGAACCGACATGACAAGCATCAAAAACATCACATGTAAAATCAGTACAAAAGATTTCTCGTTGCTGATTCAAGTGCCAAAATAACATGGGTTTTACTCCAATAAAAGGATATACAGTTATTCCTTTTTAAGGTAGACTTAACTTTCATTTAACTATTTTATATAGATAAATGTAATACGGACACTGAAAAACACTATGTTTACTGTTAAAGGGAACTTTTTTGTTGAGCTTGCGTTACAGAAATGTGAGCAGAAGAAACTATTCTACGTGTACAGTCCCAAAGTGGTGATGTTTACAAAGCCTGTAGAAGCTCATCCGCTGTGGGGTGGCATCATCATGCTCTATATGTCCATACACAGCCCCACTCACTAGGAGAGAGAGGAAGGAAATGTTTAATATTACTTTCTAGACAGATTTTATCCATGACAGTGGTGGAATGCAAATGCAAGATGTTTCCAAAAGCACTATAAAGAGTGGGACACTAAGAGCAAAGCCGTTTTTTCTCTGTCTTGGAAAGAAAAATTTAAGATATACAGTAACTATTTATCCTCTCTGTTTGCATTTTCCCCTCATTCTTAGTGAAGGTAATAAAATCATAAAAGCTTAAAGGTGGAGGGCAACTCTTTAAATTTATTCTTCTCTAGTGGCTCCTTACTTCTAATTTCCGTGTTCTGAATTTGCTTAATTAATTCCTGGGAAGGTTATAATATTACACATAGCCGTCAAAAATTGTTAGCTAAATGATATTGTAATTTATATATCCTGGGCTGTTTAGGGACGTGTATGGGAAATTAGAACAAAATATGACTACGGAGCTTTTATTTGTATGCAAATTCCTGCTATTCTGCATGCATATGCTAGAATATCTAACCAGACCAATAATAGCAAAAATAAAGTAATTAATGTCAAAAAATTATAGAAAGGAACAAAAAGCGATCTTGCCCTTATACAGTTTTATGTAGAAGTCAATAGAATAATGTGGTCCTTTATAAATCACTACTTTTTCAAGTAAGAACATCTTTTACCATGTTTATATACACACATATATATGTATGTATTTTTTAAATTGGGTGCTGTTCCCCCAATACACATAAAAAATCAAAGACCTCCTTTGCCATTCTTTCAACATTTTTTTTTTACGTGCAATTTCTCTTAGCTTGAACCAAAGTAAAAATGCGGATTGAGTTGTGAATTTAGAACAAATTATGGATTTTACACACAATTTTTCTGTTCTAATACCACCCCGGATAATACGTCTTTGTACGTGTTAAAGAAAAGCTGTAGTTTGAGACCTAAATAGCCTCAAAAGGCTATGCCTGTCCTTTTAGAAGCCCAAAGAACTTTAAAGATGTTCCTTAGACTTCCAGATTAAAACTTGAACCTCCATGCACTACCCTGTGAACTGTTCCTTGCAGTTCTTAACAGAAATATTTAGTGCATATCACAGAAATATCTAAAACTGCAATATTGAGCTCATATTATACCGTATCTTTCTCTTTATTGACATGGCTTTAAAAAAAAAAAGCAGAGTGATTTTGTTTTGACTTCCCAAAGCCAGTCAAGGAAAAAAATCCTGCTTCTTCTAAAATCCTTGTTACTCAAATACAGTCAAGAGCTCTGAGGTTATGCCTTTTAATGTAGGACAAGAGGACACAGCCTCAAGCTTTGCCAGGGGAGGTTCAGGTTGGACATTAGGAAGCATTTCTTCTCAGCAAGGGTCATTAGCCATTGGAAGGGGCTGCCCAGGGAGGTGGTGGAGTCACCATCTCTGGAGGGGTTTAAGAAAAGCCTGGACATGGAACTTAGTGCCATGGTCTAGTTGCCATGGTGGTGTCAGGGCAACGGTTGGACTCGATGATCCCAGAGGGCTCTTCCAACCTGGTTGATTCTGTGATTCTGTAGGGAATCTTAATGGGTTGTTAGCATTAGCGAGACTGTAGTGATATAAAAAGATTCCCGTAAACCAACTTGTAATCCTACTTGGAAGTAGAGTTTAGGGGCAAAAAAAAGGTAAGTCAGTTGGGTTTGGGTTGTAGCCACAGGAACTTTCTGTATTCTGTCTAAAAAGCCCAGGAAAGCCTTGTGTTGGGTGGGCTTAGGGCAGGTGAACCACTGAACTAATAGAATGGGAATTTTTTCCAAGTAGTAGGGTGGTTGTCCTGGAAATGTCGGTACAAGAAGTTGGCACAAACTAGATATAATTACTCTCCTTAAAGGATTACGTATGTAAGTTGTGTTTGAGTTTCCCTGAAAAGTGGGTATTTGAAATGGCATGTATGATGTTTACAGAATTGTCTAATAAAAAATGTAATTTTCCTAGGTAGAAAGCATAAGTTTGATCCTGCCAGTGCTTCAAAATGGGTTATAGATTCTCATACATATATATATATATATATATCTCTGGAATACACTAATGGAAGTGGTTTAGCTTTTGGATTTGGAGAGTTTTGTTACTGGTCATGGAAACTGTCCTCTTCCTCTTCTTCGTCATCAAGTTGAGGAAGACTTTTAATTTGTTGTTGTAATTTCCAGATCTGTCTTAACACTCATTCAAATCCAGGGCAAAAATTGGTCATTTTTATGCCACTGGGTTCGTTATATGCCAAGTAACGTGCTGTATAAGGAGAAAAAGGGATATCAGAACGGAGTATGTAATAAAGTGCTGGCAGAGATACTACTTTAGTCATACAGGATTTTAGTCGGTCATTCCAGGTGCACAACACTATCTGCACATATAAAACTTATTTCCTTGGTAAATCTACATGACATAAACTATGTGAAGAACCCAAAATTCAGTGTAACAAAATACAGCAGGTAGTTCCTTTGCTATGTAGGCATGAAAGTCTTCACAGTCATGATACATATGGATATTTTATTGGTCTATGAATGTCTAAGAATCTTCTTTTAAACTTCACATACTTTTTTTTAACATCAAACTGAAATACTGAATAAATTGCACTAATTGCTGCCTTAGTTATTTGCAAACTCCTTTTTGACTAATTAAAATAATAGAACTTAAAATATGATCTAGAAATTGGTTTGATTGTAAGATTCCATGTCCCTTTTAAAAACAAGCACTTTATCATTTAATGCAATTATTGTATCTGTTTGCCTGTAAGCATTTCATTCCAAATTAATCTTTAAAGCAGACAGTTATTATTTCCCCTGTTGCTTTAGAAAGCCACAGAAATACGTACTAGTCTATTTAGTGGACTTTTTTTTAATCCCATCGGGCTTTCAAGCTCCCTGAAGCACTACTAAAGGTCAAGGGGTTTTCGAGTGAAATGCAATCCCTTCACCTGGAGTACAATACCTGCTAGTACAGCAATAACAGAAAAGATGAGTTTCTTTCTAGTGAATATTAGATTGCTTCATAACTGAAGGTCCAAGCAAGGATGCTGAACAATAGAAATGCTTCTTTGAGGGGATTCTGGTCCTTGAGATTCTAGTGACTGGTACTTGATGGCTAAAGCTTATTGTTATTTAACTCATGAGAAACTCAATGGTCATAGGCAATTGTTAAATGTCGACAGTAAAAGTAAAAATAGTTCAGCGTCTTTCTGATGTGATCCAGCTGTAGCACAGGGAGCTGAAAACTACCTCTGGTATAATAAACCGGGGATATTATTGCTGTTAGTTCTCCAGTTGCCTGCATTTAAGAAAACAAATTTTTGTAGAATACTTCTACCTACTCAAATGTGTCTCAAAGTTATAGTAATGAAAATTATTTCAATTTCTTTTTAAAGAAAACTTGCAGTCATGGACGAGTTAAAGTTCTTTAAAGCAGATGTTTTTTACTTACTTGTTTTATATTTTCATTGAATTGTGCTGGTCATGAAGACAACCTAAAATTTAGAATATTACTACATCAGGGTTCATATTTTTCCTGTTTATTTAGTTCTCTGCTTCCACTGGCTGCAGTTGACTCAAAGCTCAATAATGCTTTCCCATCACGGGGAGCATATACATAAAAGTAAAGGGGGAATAAAAGAAAAATAAATTTTGGTCAGAAGATAATTGGGAAAAAAACCAAGAATGAAACCCAAGAAGCCTTAGAGGTTTACCTCATGTTAGAACTCAAAGTCTGTCATGGCTGGAGAATAGAAGTATCGTATTTTGATGCTTATCTCCTTCGCATTGTGCTTCCCTGCTCGGTGCCCATCAGCCTTACCTACATTTTATACTTCTGGTGTTCCTTTTGGGTATGAAATGGTACTCCCACCAGAGATGGGATACGTAGCGCACGCTCCGAAGTGTGAAAGATAAACTGTGTGGTGAGTTCAGGGTGTGAGGCCCCCGTCTCTCCAGGAGCTGTGCAGAAGGGAAGCGTTCTTTTCTTGCTGGCTACGAGCTCGTACCTCTGTGCTGCCGTGTTACTTCAGGAGGAAATTTTCTGTCTTTCTGCTAAAGGCTGGTACTGTAGATTCCCTAAATTACACAGAACTACACAACGATTTTCCTAAGTGTATTTATATCACACTGAGCTACTATTCTCTCATGTTCACTTATAAGAAAATATCTAAAAAACAGGAGATGAGGGGTTTGTTTTTTAATGTTTTGATTATAAGAAATGTTATTCTGTTCTCCTGACTTCTTTGTGTGCTCTTTCCCTTTGTGGCATTTGCTATGTATGCTTGGACTCGGTGATCCCAGAGGTCTCTTCCAACCTGGTTGATTCTGATTCTGTGTACGTACTAGGAACAAGAGACAAGTTGTATCACGTCAGACCAAAGATCCATTTAGCTCAGTCCCGTGTTTCTAGCACTCTCCAGTAATGGATGCTAAAGGACGGATGTAAGCTCAAGAGAAGCAGTGCTGTTCTGTCGGGGGTATCGCTATCCTCTGGCCTACAGCAAGTCATGGCTCAAAGATTTCCTGTGCTAATGGTGGGCTCGTTAAAATTTAATAGCATTTAGTAGGTAGTGTATGCCTAACTATTTTGTGTGTTCTGATGCTCGCTGGTATGGTAAGAAGCTTCCCGACAGTAGAAGCTCTTGTACGATGATACACAGGTCCAGACTGACCTCACTTCACTGGGGTTTAACTCGAGTCTTTCAGAGGATGAAAAGTAAACTGTACTGTGCTGTGAAGTTACAGCGAGTGGAAGTTGCATTGTTTGCTGCCTTTTGTTGTTTTTCAGCATCTTGCTGTCATCTCTTCCTTCCCCCTCCCCACTTCATCGACTGTCTTTGCTTTCCTATTCTCCCGTCTGCCTCTTGAAATCAGTCCAGTGTTTTAGGAAGTGTCCACACCTTTGGATGTTTATCTTTGGATCTTCTAACTTTAAGTCACGAAATTATTCCCGGGCACCACATCTTGATGATATTTCTTGTCCCAGAAAAGGGGGCTGGGGGAAAGCTGTGAAAAAAGCAGCCCTTGTATCACCACTGCAGTCTTATAAAGCTGGTGGGCAGGATCTTAGTAGCCTTTTAGGCGCTGGCCATGTTGTATGCAGCCTTTACTTTTACCTTCTCAGAGCTGGAGAACTACTGGCAAGAAATGTTTCTGATTTGCTGTATTTAATAGAGGAAAAAGTTGTGAAGAAATTTCCAGCGGTTAAATCAGTTCCAAAAAAGCTAGTGCTTCAGAAGTGTGGGTGCTTATCTATACTAATCTGATACAGAAAGAGAGGTGTAAATCCAAAGGGATCAGGACTTTTCCAGCGCTGTATTGCCCATTTCTATCCAACCCAGAAATTCCACATATACATCTTCCTCAGACAATTTTCTCTCCTAAGCACACTCACATAAAATAATAAATTCTACCCTAGATAAACTTCTATGATACTTCTAATGAGTTGTAATTTTAATGTCTTGTGTAAAATTAAATGTCACCTTTGTTTTGTAAATGACTACCTCTGTGTTTGTGCCTATATCCTCAGGACTAAAAACATAGAAAAAAACGTTTTAAAAAAGGTCTTTTTCACACATACTCTGTAAAAATCTAAAAGTAACTACCATCAAACTTAGTTATCTGAACATAAACTTTGATCTTTTAGTCAGATCAAATATATATATTTTAACTTCTGAAGAAATTCAAATTTGGATTACTCTGGCCATTCTTGCAGGAATATAATATTGAGTTTCCGTTCCTTTATTGCCTGTGGTTTTCCTAACAGGAACACTACAGTTCTTAATGTTTCCACAGAACTGCATGAATGTGCAAGTCTACTGTACACTGTAGTTAAAGACAATGCAGGGTTCATCACTGAGCTTAGTGAAATAATTATTTCACTCAAAATATATGGCCATCCTGCTCTTGACAGTATTCAGAAGAACATAGGTGAATTTTTTTTGCTCTTCTTGATGATGTTTCAGTAGTGATGGTTTAATTTCAGTATTCTGAAATTTTAGGATTGATTTTTCAAGCCAGCTGGAACTTGCGGCTCCCATTAGACACCACGACAGTATTGCCATGCTGAAATGCTTCAGTTTGGGGCCGGGAGAAGGGGAGGAGGCGTCCCAGAATTTCCTGTGCAGAGAAAGCTTTTCCAAAAGTTTGGTCAAGAAACCAAAGTAACTGGTTAGATCTGTTTATATTGATACGTGTGGGGACTTAATAAATAAATATAGTCAACTCCATTTTGAGTGACAAGGTGAATATCCTGCTGTCTTCACTCAGCGTGCTCTCCAGTTGGGTTGAGTGTCTGATTTACCTGGCTCAGGTGAGCAGAACCTGCCTACTGAAGAACGTGGCGTTATAAATCTTGAGGCTCTGTAAATACCGATAAAAAGGTAAACCACAGTATCACCACAGATAAGTTTCATTTATTTTTGTCTCAAAATGTGGTGGAGGGGGTTTTTTTTGGTGTGTGGTGTTTTGTTTTTGTTTTTTTAAGGAAAATGCTTATGGTTAAGTAGAACCAAAATACCAATAAGTTGTGATTTGTTCATTTTTTTCAGTATTGCTTTCCCAAAGCAAGATTTAAATGCCAGGTACTACACACTCCTTAAGCGTATTGTCCAGAGTAGAAATTGCATGCTGTGAAGGAATTCTAGCTTTTCAAAAGCTGTTGGAGTGGTCCCTGTAGTTGCCAGGAAAAAAAAAAAATCACAAAATCAATCAGGTTGGAAGAGCCCTTTGGGATCATCGAGTCCAACCATTGCCCTGACACCACCATGTCAACTAGACCAGGGCACGAAGTGCCATGTCCAGGCTTTTCTTAAACCCCTCCAGAGATGGTGACTCCACCACCTCCCTGGGCAGCCCCTTCCAATCCATCCACCTTCCTTTTCCCCAGAAGGCAACAACTATGTTTGTTTGCATTATCGGGTAACAACATAGGCAAGTAAATATGATGCTGGCATATCTGAATTCATGCAGGCTAGAGAAAATTCTTAAGTGGCGTGCGAAACAACACACAGCATTGCACAAAACATCTCGGCTAATAATAGCTTTAAAATGCCCCTATTAATCCCATAATTGCAAGTAGCTTCTATGTGATCTTATCCTAAAGCTAGGGAGACAGCCGAGCAGGGATGCTTTAAAGGGTCATAATCTTACTGTGATGAGAAGCTCCTCAAACAAGCTTTGTGTGGCTGCTCGCACCCTCTTGCCCACCTGTCTCCAATGATTACACCAGCCTCGGGAGGTCCCTGGCATCTGATGTAGGTTGGAGGCACCTTGCAACAATTCTCATTTGCCCTGGCAACAGCACAGGCTGCTCCGTGATTGAGTACAAAAGTAGTATTTTTGGTGCTGCTTGGGAATTAGCATTTCTTTGCTGCCGCTTTGGATCTCAGCCATCATCTTCAGCTTGGATTTGTGATGTGGTTACGCTGGCTGCTGTTGTGTTGGTGGGGTTTGCTAGAGAGCTGCTCTAAGTATACATGGAGCTGGTTCGTTAGCTGGAAGTAAATTGCTGATTTATTTTTTAGCTAGTTAAAGGGAAGAAAAACAAAATAACCACCTTCTTTATGCAGGGACAGGACTGTTTGGTGCCAGGGCTGTGGACTTCTTGCATTACCTTTGACATGAGGAGCTGTACCAGTCACTTGCTGCCAGTGCCCATCTTATCTACTGCTGAAGCCACTGGGAAGGTGCAAGGCTCACTTGAACGATTCAGAGCAGGTGAGTCCTGTCTGTTCTTGCAAAGTCTATTGCAAAGCCCAGACTCTTTGATTTATGCGTTGACTGTGACTCTAATAAGGAGTGAGTTCATTGGATCACCGAGCAGATGTAAGTTAAGGATGGTTTCACTCCAACTCTTTCCCCCTGAAAGCAGAGCTGTAACTAGCTTGAGCCACTTGTCTCTGAATGCAAACCTGACCTCACTGTGGCATTACTGACATAAAGAGTGATCTCAGCTGCTGACTGAAAAGCTAATAAATGTACCTGAATAAAACCTGCATCCACTCAGCATTCACAATCTCCCTGCCTAGTAGTGGAGGTTAACAGGTCCCTTTTGTACCCTGGTCTGATGGTAGAGTACTCAAGTCATGTTTTGCACACTTGGATACTGGTTTCTTGGTAGCCTGAGTGTGTCTGACTCCACAGCTATTCCTTCTGGTGACATTTCTTTGACCAGCAGACTGTAGAACAGCATCTGATGGAAATGCCCCCCCATTCTTCCTGTTAAATATATGTACTCTCAGGAATGCAAGATCTGTGAGGCTAAAGAAAGAACAAGCAAGAAAGTATCGTTTTGTGGCTTAACTGACAGAAAATACTCGAAGAAAGGTGGAAGTTTTGGGATATTTCTCTTGCTAATACTATTTTATTCCACTGAGTAGGATGGTTTTGAGGACATCAGGTTACACGTCTCTCAGGCTAATTGAGATTTGTTTTTTTTCCCTCAAAATGGAGATATTGAACTTGTTTATTATGATCTTCAGCTTTAGCTCTCAAAATATTGTTTGAGGTGTGAATTCCAGTAGTAGTCTTGGATTTATTCGGACAGATGCCATTGTCAGCACTGTAGCCACTACTAGAGCGTGGGTTTAACCAAATACTAGGTGCTTCTCAGACGAGATACCTGTGATGACGTGAGTAGCTCTGTGGGATACAGCAGTAAATGCTGCCTAAATAAAATATTTTTATTAATGCATAGGTTCAAACAACTTCAAAACTAAACATAATTCTCCCTCTGAGAATATTATTCTTGCTGTCATTAATCTTTTATTATAAGAATAATAGGAAATATTTTTAGGAAAAGAAAGCAGAGAAAATATACATTTACATTCCAGACAGCACTTTGAAAAAGACTGCTGTCTTTTCCCATCTAAGTATTTAATATTATTGTTGTGATCTCAACGCTGTACCCTGAGTTTATCCATTTCTGCCTCGTCCCAGAGGACTTGGTTTCATTCAGTGAACAGGACAGGCATTTCTGAGGTTGGCATAATTTTTATTCTCAATGACTTTAGTTTGTATATGTCATCTATTTAAACATTTTAATATACAAATGTCAACATCCCTACTTCAAAAAAAATTAGGAAATAATGAATAAAGTAATAGCTGTAGCAGAACCTACAAAAAGGCTAGAGGTGCAAACATTAAACTCCTGGGGTGACTTCAATTCTTCCATGCAGTTGTGCGTAGGTATTTAACATGCAGAGGTATTTAAAGCAGCAAGATCAAGTTCTCTGTTGTGGAATCAGGTAATGCATTTAATATTATCCACAAATTGCTTTTATAGACAGGAAACCATCTGTAGGAGCATTTTTGCTCCAGTGTCTCATTTGACGTTTAAAACTTTATGAAATAAAGTATGGGACTTTCAGATTGTACCTACAAATGGCATGTGTTGATGTCCCTAACAGGCGGTTCTGTCTCAATGCAGAAATAGCAGAGCATTTAAAAGGACCTGGAAATTCTGAATTTCCTTACCTTTTATCATTTTAAATGAAGGAAATTAACATTGTGCTTGCAGGTCGTCATGCCTTTGCCTCTCTTGATTCTTTGAGGGTGGCAGAGAGGGGAAGGAGGCTATATAAGCATCCTACCTTTTCATAAACATGACAAAGGAAAGATTAGCCTAAAATGATACTTCACAATCATAACAATCTGCAATAGCTGCAAATAAAGTCGTATCTCCCACTGAAAATGTCAGAGAAAGATTATCCTAAAATAACACTAGTTGATAGATAACAATTGGCATTTGACAGCTGAACGAAGGGAAAGAAAACGGCATAGTTCGAGCCGCTGGCATCCTCCGTGGGATCTTACTTGCTGGCTAGAGCTGGAGGAAAATGAGCAATTTCTAGATCCTCTATTTGACAACTAATTGGGCCGTCCTGTGAGGGGTACGTCCCCTAGGGGACACAGGCTCGGTCGGAGGCTGCGATGGTAGGCTGGGCTTTCTTCCTCTCTCTCAGTAAAGCTCTGCTCCACTTGCCCAAAGGGATTGTGACTGTTCAGCCTAACGCTGCCCTGTACCTTGCAGACTCGTTAGGTGAACGGGGGGGCTCCTAGGATGATATCTGAGCGCTGGAAATACTGTCCTGACTTTTCACAAGAAGAGTGAAGAGGGTAAGCTAGATTTGGAGGTCCCTTTAAGAATACGGGATCATTTCAAGCTCCATGGCCCTGAGAAATAACTCATCCAAAGTATCTCCTCATGATGTTTATAACAAGATGTTTGGACGACCCTGTAGAATGGCAGCTTCTTTTTATTACTTGCTAGGAATGAACTGGCCTGTTGCAGTCATTGCTTGCACTCTTTAAGTAACTACAGAGCCACGTGCACTGTGGCACTGCTCTTCGTTGGAGTGGGCCTGGTGGGTCGAAATTTAGGAAAGCGTTTCAATGAAGCCTCTGCTTCCAAATACTCCTCCTGCTGATTACACCTTCTTCCAAATAGGGCCTAGATGGAATCTGAAATGTAAAATTGTGTCTAAGTCTGTAGTGAATCAGAGTAAATTCCCATAAAGCATGGGAATTGCAAGCGAGATGGGGTAGCATCCCCAGTCTTGTCTTACTCTGTAGAGTCTTACCTGACTACAAATTACTTTAAAGTTTTGATACTTGATGTAGAGTTATACCTGGGAGAACGGGGCAGTTCTTTTACTCAAAGACGCCAATTTTCTAAAAGCCTCTGTTTGAGTATAAATATTTTAATAATGAAGCATTTTTTGTCATAGAGAAAAGATGGTTAATGAGTATTTTCCACATTTCGGCTGGAGGATTCGTGCGGTCCGAACAGAAATGTTACTCTGAAGCCTGTATCTAAAGGGTTTGACGGAACTGGGAAGCAGTGATCTAAAGTAGGGGGCACATTTGTGTCCTTGTTTGAACACCAAAGAGAATGGCAAAGCCAAAGCTGCTGGGGACAACCGGGTGGGAAAAGCATAGGAGATGGAAAAGTGCCGTGTAGTCATACAAGGGATGGTTGACCTATTGCAGAGTAAAGGGGGAATAATGTGGCAATAAGGTGGAAGAAGGGATGTCGTGTCTGAGTGATGTGTTCCTTCTGTTTGGGAAGCTCTGCAGGTAGCAAGGATAGCCCAGGGACATTGCTGATCACAGGTGACAGGAACAAATTCAGGGGCACAGCAAGTGATGAGATCAAGAGGTGCTGTGGTCACTCCTGTGCATTAAGGGCTGATCTTTGGGAGGAGCAGGAAAGTCACAGAAAACAGAGTGTGGGGCTTTTTGTTTTGTTTATTTCCTTGCAATGAATTTATGAACTGCTTTGAGGGATTTGATTCAGTAAAGCATTGCACCAGGAACAAAATCTGTGCTGACAAATCACAGAATCCCAGAATCAACCAGGTTGGAAGAGTCCTCTGGGATCATCGAGTCCAACCATTGCCCTGACACCACCCTGGCAACTAGACCAGGGCACTAAGTGCCATGTCCAGGCTTTTCTTAAACCCCTCCAGAGATGGTGACTCCACCACCTCCCTGGGCAGCCCCTTCCAATGGCTAATGACCCTTGCTGAGAAGAAATGCTTCCTAATGTCCAACCTGAACCTCCCCTGGCCAAGCTTGAGGCTGTGTCCTCTTGTCCTATCACTAGTTGCCTGGGAGAAGAGGCCGACTCCCACTTCACTACAACCTCCCTTCAGGTAGTTGTAGACTGCACTAAGGTCACCTCTGAGCCTCCTCTTCTCCAGGCTAAACAACCCCAGCTCCCTCAGCCGTTCCTCGTAGGTCAGACCCTCCAGACCCTTCACCAGCTTGGTCGCCCTCCTCTGGACTCACTCCCACACCTCAACATCTTTCTTGAAGTGTGGTCTAGATCACATCAGATGTGGTCTAGATCTGGCAGAAACACTCGGATCCTTTGCAGCTTCTGCTGTCGAGCGTCATTAAGACATCCCTGACAAAGTGCCAAAACACTTGTAAAATACGTAGATGTGTCACCTGTTTTGGAAGAAGTCAAGACAGTGGCAAAACTTTTGAAGTACCCAACAGCCTTCCGTCTCTAACATTTTATAGGAAATCTTATGAGGACAGGACTTCCAAGGAGCCTCTCAGTATCTTCTGCTTCAGCTTGTGCCATAAATACCTCAAGCTGTCCTCCTCCGGGATGTTTTGCCTCCGTAGCTCCAGTCCCCATCACAGTATGTCCTTTAAAACATAACTTCTATTCATAATTGCTATTTATAACTTTTTTTAAAGAAAATGAAATGCAGAATTTCTTCTGGACTGCATTTCTTACATGGAGGAAAGTAAAATGATTTGCTAAGACTTTGCATCCAGTGAATTATTTACTAGTAACATATATTGCATAAAATATTATAAGCAAAAATGGTAAAGGAAAATGTCATTGGACAGAATGCAAGATGGTAGTTGATGTAAAAATTAAATAACGAGGTTATCAAGTTCTATTCTTAATAAAAGTTACTTTATTTTGTCTTTTTGGAAGGTTAAATCATTCAATGATCTTTCTACTTTTCATGCAGAAGCTCATAGTTGTGTTATGGACTATAGAAAGGTTTTATAGAGGTCAGCTGATAAGAACAAAAGCAGCACATTAATTTTCTTAGGAAAGTTTATTATTCTTTTAGGTAAAATGACTTTCCCTCCCTCTCCTCAATTTTTTGAGCCACAATATCTATGGTTTAGGATGTAAAACCAAGTTTTGGTGGTTTTTTTTAGACAGGTTTAAATTGAAATTAATTTTGTTATAGTGTATTACATTTTATAATGGTATATTTTTATCAGATAACTCCTTAAAAGTCTGACTAGAATATTTATAATCCTGCCTTTTACAGGCTAAACAGGTATTTTAAAAAGTTTCGTATACTATTATTTCCTGCAAAGCCAAATGCAAATCTAAGAATCCTCCCTTACCTCCATAGAGTGATTTGCACAAGAACATCGGTTGAGCTTTTCTCTCTGCATTTTCTCACAGGAACTTAAAAAGGAAGTAAATGCAAATATGTCAGCAACATTAAAATGCTGTAGAAATCTCTTGTGCTTGCTTAGTGAGATTTTGAAGATTTAATATGTCTAGGTATATAATTTTTTTCCACTGTGTTGAGACAACACAACGTGGGCTGGCACAGAGTTTGATTTTTTGTGTTTGTATATACCTGTCACTTGTGGCAGTGTTTTTTAGTTGGGGTTTTTTTTTTTGTGGTATTGCTTTAGTTAAAAATCTAATGTAAAGGAAATTGAACTGTTAATAATGAATATTAGGTTTTTCTTGGCAAATGGATCCCATCCAGTTTATTCAGATTATTGCTTCCGCCATGAAGAGCAATTGAATTTTGTTTTATTATGGCAAATATCTAAGGCTGTATTTGAGTTCAAAAAGGAAATCAACTATTGGGCACGTAGAAGCTGTCCTCCAGTGAACACTGACTGGCAGATCAAACCTTGGCTGCTGAGTTACCTGTGAAACTTTTTTGGATGTGTGACCTTATTGCTAGAGGCGAGGAAGTACAGCAGCAATAATTGGTGCGGGACCAAGGGGGTGGGTTGCTTAGAGGAGGTCAGTACCCCAAAGGCTGTGCACCTTTATGCATAAGCATCAAATAAGCAGCCAACAAGCCAAAAATCTATAAAGTAAGCAACTGTCCTGTTTTTGCAGGGGTAAAATGTCTAGAATCGCTTTTCTGTTACCTTTTGTTTCGGGTTGTGGCCAGCTGTGGGATGGTGATCAGGGCCATGAGCAGATAAATCCAGGGCAGCTGCCCCAGGCTGGCCCCCAGGTGTGTGCTGTGACATTAACGTCAGGGGCACTATAAATGGGAAAGCTGGGGGGATGGTTGGAGGGGGCTCTTTGTTCTGCTCTCTTCACCCTTCTCTCTTCTCAACGGTTGTGATCCTGGAGGCACTTGCCACCACTCTGAGCTAAGTATAATTTTATGCCTTTTGTATTACTATTGACGTTGGTTTTCTTATTTTATTAAATCTGTTTAAATTTCAGCCCACGAGTCTCCCTCCTTTCCCCAATTCCCTTTCTTGGTTGGGGAGGAGACATGGGGGGATAGAACAACTGGTTGTTGTTTGGCCCTGGGTGCGGGCTGAACAGAGGCAGTGATTTATCAGTGTGAGGAAAGGTGCCCTTGAAAATATTAGAGTTGATACATTTCTTGAAGTCTATTTGTCTTCTAATGCAGCCTGCTTTTCTGGACTTTTCCTTCAGTTTAGCCAGCTGGTTTTCTTTTTTTGGCACTTATTTTGGCTGGATGTGCAGGTGCCTAGTAACTTTGCCATTTCAAATATTTGCCCATGTAGCACTTATGTTTCATCTCATGCTGTGAAAAAAGCTTTCAGAATGGCTTCCTCCAGGTGTTGAATAATTTAGATGAAAAATGAAACTTGCTGAATGCCACAATCAGTTTTAAATATATAGAAGAGTTGCTGATAAGAATGACCTTTTCAGAGAACGACTTTTCAGGGAGTTTCTCTTCATCCATGCAGCTCGTCAGAGACTTCATTATCCCTTTAAAATTAATAATAAAGATTGAGAATGTTTTATTGATGCAGTAATAATAAGCCTTAATAGAGACTGATAATGTTATTAACAACAAGATTAATAAAAATAATGAGCACTTGATCATCAGAATGAAGAAATCTTTAAAAATAGTTACTTTGGACACCAAGACAACTAAGATTCTAAAGTTGTCCTGAAGTCCTTCTTCTCAGGATTGGGCAACTCGGGTAAATAAAACTGTATTATATGCTGTAGCAAACTCTCTAATATTGGTGTCGGCATTTCTCAGACTGTATGTTTCGGGGGAGGTTTATGATCCTCAACGGTAAAAATTCACTGTGAGGTGAAGGTGTGGTCTCTCTGTTCTTAAAATATGACTTTCAAGAAGGATAAATGGTCTTTTTAAAACACAGTTTATAAAGTGTGATGTGGCCACTTTATGTTTTAAAATGTTTAACTGAATATGACTTGAAACCAGCTTTCATTAAAAAAATACTCAATATAAGTCCAAAACTTGACATAATTGCTTCTGATATTTTGGTTTGGAAAGGAGTGATGTCTCTCACCTATTTAACTGCATACAGTACTTCTCATCCGTAAATATTCTTGATTCGTTGCATGTGACTTTCTTCTTTTAATCCCACCTATCCACATTTAGAAAGCAGACTTACAGTTCCTTCAGAGCTGTGCAAGACAACAATCCTCATTTTAAAACCATCTACTTTTAACTCATGTATAAAGCTTGCCGCTGCGTGCTCCACTTAGAGAATAAACCGGGAATTAATCTGAAGGAGAAGCTATTCATCGTGAACGTGTTAGCTTCCGTAGTATCTTATGGATTTTACAAAGGTATTTTGAGCTACATTATAAAACAAATAATACCCTTCTTCTGAAAGACAGCGAAGAAAAAATATTCTTTAAATAGTGCTGTGTTGTCATGAAATATGTGCTTAGTCTCAGACAAATCCACTTACTTCTAACACCAGCCATGTGTTTATAATATACTGCCTTCAGGAAATTTCTCTGTAGTCTCTGGAGCTCCAGTGAGGTGAAAAGGTCTGCGCTGATGGATGTGGTTGGGAGGCCAGAGCCACTTTTACCAAATTTATCTGCCAGACCCCTGCTGAATCCATACGGTGTGATGAAAGGGGCACCTGGAAAATCCCCTGCTCCCTTTTCTTCTCTGGTGAAACGTGGGTCGAGCATCCATCTCACGGAGACCTGAGTCGTGTTCCCAGCTCAGCCTTTAAACTGTTGGATGTGTCGCTCTCCTGCCTGGGTGACAGCTTTCCTGATGGATAGAATAGGGGGAAAAATGTCACTGATGTCCCTTGTAGATGCTTTGAGGTCTAGGGATGAAAATCAGCACTGGAAGGGACAGGCGTTGGGGCATCTTTTGGTATGTATAAATACTGTAACAACGTCCCTCATGGGGAAATACAAATTCTGGTGTTCACAGGCACACACAGAAAAGGAACACGCTTAACTAGAAAGCCAAACGTGCTCTTTTTGATCTGGGGTAGCAGCTTCTGCGGAGACAGATGCGACAGGGAGTGTTTACGCTACCACGGCCATATGGTAGCGTAGGGAACGAACAGCTTTACCTCTCCCAAAGCTGAAATACAGCCATATGATTGTATAGCGAAAGCGTATAGCATCAGTCAGGGGAAATGAGCGTGCTGTTAAAGGTGGTGTGAAATCAGTAAACTGACCCTTGAGTTGGGGAAAGGGAAAAGGAAAGCAGAGGCGTTTGTTGCCTTGGCAGCGGGAAGGAAGTTACCGTGACTATAGGTGTGATTCTTAGTGTTTAAAGTTTTTCCTGCCTTTTTTTGGTTTTTTTGGCTTGAAGGTTTTATTTTAATGTCTTTTGAGTTAGGACTGAATATGAGCAAATTGTAACACCTGGAGTCAGTGCTTTTGGTGGAAGGTGGGGAGGAGTGGCCTTGGCTGAGGACACCATCGAAGCGGCTGCTGTGTGTTAAGTTTTTGTTAGGCCATTTTAATAACATCTTCATCTATCAATATCAGGGATGTCTAAATGTCCTCTCCGGCTTCATTCTCTTGGGTCACCTTATTTTGTAGATGACTTGTGACAAACGGTTAAGACATGGAGAGAAGTGTCTCGTAGCTGCGCTCTTGTCCTGGCAGATGCTCCAGAGTGTTCAGGGGTAGAATTGCCAGCAGTGCTGGGAGGGGTTCCTCGCTTGTCTACCACAACACTTGCACAAATCTCATTTGCCAGAGTTGTGCTGGGTTATTAATTGGATAATTGATCTGTATTTTTCCCTCTCATTTGCAACCAGAGCTTTTTACAATGAAGAATTGTGGTGTTAGCCCGTGGCTCAGGCCTCAGCAGGCTGTTTGTAACTGCTGAAGTAGACTAGTATCTTCAGCCAAAACAAAACCTACTCTCTCTGCTGAAGCTGCACATGGTAGTAATATTTCCATGTGCAAGGTGGGAGTTACACTGCAGACCTCTGTAGGTGGTTAAGGCCAAGGAGGAAGATGAGTTGTTGAAAAGTAAGAAGAACGTAGTATTTCTTACAATTTTTAAAAATTTTCAGTGTCTTTAATATTGGCAATTGTGTGATTAACATGGATGCAATCCTACAGTTCGTTTGCAAACTGCTCTCTTCCTTCCAGCGTGGAGCCTGTCGTAATTCCTGGGTGCTCGTGTTGGCATTAAACCGTGCTGTTGGGATACGGGTCAGAGCCCCTCTCCACCTGACCTTCCCTGTGAGCCTGGAGCTATGGCTCTGGAGACGCCCAGGTGGCTGCATGATGGGAAGTTCTTCTTCTCTCTTATCTTAAATGGTCATAAGGCCAAATTCAATCTGGTATTAAAGAGGTGATGTCAAATAAATTCAGACAAATATTGAAAGATAGTGGGTTTATCCATGCGCCTGCTCTTTTTATTGCTTCCTTTGCTATAACAGATGAAGCAGTTAAAGAATCTACCATTTGTATTTTAGCTCTAAGACTTCAGCTGTGACAGATCTGATAGAAATGTTACAACGTAATTGAAAAACGATTTAGTTCTCTTAAAATTCTTATTAGAGACAGTTGCATCTCTAAGGTGTCTGTCTATCAACTGCTGCTTAATATCATATAAATCAAGTAGCATTATGACAGTGACAGTAATGTCATGGGAGGGACTACAGACCCAAGCTGTTAGCATACAGTATTAGAAACAGACTAATCTGATTAAATTTTAATATAAAATAAATTGCATTTGCAATTTATTAAGATTCTGTTCCTGGGCTGATACTGTTCATCTGTAGCATCCTTCATAACTGATTTTTCTGCACAGCTTTATTTAACCAACATCATGGCCAACTGGAATAAAAGAAGCATTAATGGGAAAGTATCTGTGATTGTAACTGTACATCTCTGAATATTATTTTCATAGATTTATTTACTTATTTTTTTCTGCTTAGCTCTCATGCCCTTGACCTCATGAATACACAGTTTTCACAATACATCTGATCTTTGAGTCATCAGTGCCAGTAACAAAGCATCACCTTGAGCTAGAGAAATGCAAATCAGGTGGAACAGCACCAGCTGGTGCTGATCTGTCCACGCTGCAGTATACATTGTCCCACGTTAATGGTTTTAGAAAGGCCATGCTTTTAGAAACAGCTTTTCCACCAAAACTCCAACGGTGTGGCAATGATAATCCCCCTAAAAAGAACTTCCCAAGCGATTCTTGTCTTAAGACTCCTAATGTGGAAATCACAGTGAGTTATTTTAAACTTCTGACTGAGATTCCTGCCCTCTCTACAAATTCTAAGCTTAAAGGAAGCTGTTTGACGCAATGGAAAGTGTTACCACGTCGGCCACACTGACATACCATAAGAACGAACCAAGCACCATTTCTTTTTCTAGTTGCATTTAGAAACACTTTGCACTGATTTGGGAGGAAGATGAGTTAAGGCCTGTGCTGGTTTTAGCTGGGCTAGAGTTACTTTTCATAGTAGCTAGTATGGGGCTGTGTTTTGAATTTGTGTGGAGAATAATGCTGATGACACACTGATGTTTTAGTTGTTGCCGAGCAATGCTTGCGTTAAGCCAAGGGCTTCTTCAGTTTCTCATACTGCCCCTGTCCTCCCAGCTGCTTCTCTCCAAGAAGCTGGGAGGAGACACAGCCAGGACAGCTGACCCAAACTGGCCAGAGGGATATCCCATACCCCAGGACATCGTGCTCAGTATATAAACTGGGGGTAGTTGGCTGGGAGCGGCGATCGCTGGTCGGGGACTGGCTGGGCAGCGGGTGGTGAGCAGTTGCATTGTGCATCACTTGTCTTCCTTGGGTTTTATTTCTCTCCCTTTTTGTTATGTCACTTTTGGTACAATTATTATTAGTAGTATTAGTATTATTTCATAGAATCATAGAATGGTTTGGGTTGGAAGGGACCTTAAAGACCATCTAGTTCCATGGGCAGGGACACCTTCCACCAGACCAGGTTGCTCCCAGCCCCATCCAACCTGGCCTTGAACACTGCCAGGGAGGGGGCAGCCACAGCTTCTCTGGGCAACCTGGGCCAGGGTCTCGCCACCCTCACAGCAAAGAATTTCTTCCTAATATCTAATCTAAATCTCTCCTCTTTTGGTTTAAAAGCGTTCCCCCTTGTCCTGTCACTACTTGCCCTTGTAAGAAGTCCGTCTCGAGCTTTCCTGTAGCCCCTTCAGGTGCTGGAAGGTGCTAGAAGGTCTCCCCAGAACCTTCTCTTCTCCAGGCTGAACAGCCCCAACTCTCTCAGCCTGTATCTACAGCAGAGGGGCTCCAGCCCTCTCATCATCCTCGTGGCCTCCTCTGGACTCGCTCCAACAGCTCCATGTCCTCCTTCTGTTGGGTTCCCCAGAGCTGGACGCAGCACTGCGGGGGGGGTCTCACAAGAGCAGAGCAGAGGGGCAGAATCATCTTATCTCAACCCATGAGTTTTACTTTTTTCTCCTCCATCCCTCTGAGGGGTTTGGGGGGGGACACGGGGGAGTGAGCGAGCGGCTGTATGGTGCTTAGTTGCCAGCTGTGGTAGACCAGTAGACCATGACAAGGTCTTATCAGTTATGGGCTTTTCCAAGCAATTCTGACTATTTGGTTAATGTACTTTCACTTTTTAGTTATATACTGTATGGAGGAAACATTGGTAGGAATGGCTGGGTTCAAAGAGTAGCAGTCGTAGCTAAATCTAGTTATAAATATTGAAACTCTGTTTCAATACCAGTAAATTGGTTTAGCCAATAAAGCTAAAACATATCAATCCCTGTTTTTTGAAAAACACAGTCTTTTTGAAGATTTGTATTGGATAATATCCTTTTTTTTTTATGATAGTCTTAATGTTTTCTTCCAGATGCATGTTTTGTCAGCTCCATCACACCCTGTTTGTTTTAACTTATCATATCTCAGGTTAAATCTACCACATCAGCTGCTGCGATCAAAAAACTTAGTGCCTGAAGCCAGTTACGAATGCCACTGTAGCAAAACTGTCACCACTGCTTATTCAGGCTGGGGGGAGGGAAAGCTTGCTTGAGATATGCAGCCCAGACAGTCTTAACTTGTTATTTTTGGTTAAGTCAGGATAATTCTTTTTTTAGCTTTAGACTATTTAATTTTTCATAATAAAAATACCCAGTAGGCAACATCTCATATTTGAGTAGGAACCAAAGAGTGTATGTATTTTCATTGCACTAAAAAAAAAAAGGACCTATGAAGCACAGCAGTTGAATATCAATGTGCAGATCTGTCACATCTTTCATGAACTTCAGGTGACAACTTATGTTCAAGACAAAATAAAAGCCCATGGCTACTTTTGTTAACCATCCACATTGAAATTTCAAATCTACAGTGTTCTTCAAGTCTTTTGCAGAGCTTATATAAAATACTTAATATTAAGTGTATAATAGCTACTAAAACTACCTTCTTGGCGTGACTGGAAAAAGCACTGTGTATCTACCACTGGATCATCCATAGCTGAGTCAAAAATAGTTGATGCCTGTAAAATTTCATGTGAATATACATTCCTTCTGTTACTTAAGTGCATTTCATTTGGGGCGGTGGAGGGCAGCAGCACTGCGAGCACCAGCAACTCCCCATCAATTTTACTTTGCTCAAATTGGAAAAGAAGGAAAGAAAGGTCAGAGAAACTGAACAGTTTGGGGAAACCTCAATATTATCTTCAAATAGAATTTTGGTTGATGACTTCGCACCTTCCTATTTTCCTTCTGCTTTTGTTCATAGAAATGACCTTCTAGAATGAAAGTTGACTGGCTTGAAAATACGCGCCCTACTTTAACACCAGAAACACCTGGGTTTGCCTGGTGCTTAACACCTTGTTTCTCAAAAACAAAAATCCAAACCAGAAGAAAGGAATCCCTAAAACTAAAAACATTATACCCCAGGTTTGCTTCAAGTATACATAACAACCTGACTTGATATCTTTCTTCCTAAAACCAGCGATCAATATTTTGAATACAACTATAAATGTTTGCCAGCGCAGCACTCTACCAACATCTACCAACATACCAACACCTACTTTTGCCAGTTCACCTTTAACTTTCAGTTTAATTGGCTTATGGAGAGAAAATCTCAACTGACAAGGTAAAATTATTTTGTGATATTAGCGCCCAGTGACAGTCATAGTATAAACGCACCGTCCTTGGTGCAGCGTTTATCAGAGTTAAGCTCTGCTTGGTAGGATGCAAACCTACATCCTTTTCTTTGAGAAGTGAAACCTGTTCCAACATACCAAAGCAATCAGTTGAACAGCCACATACAAATGGCCCAGATCACTTTCTTACCCCTCTTCCCACCTAAATAGAAGTGCTTACATTGTTAGCCTCTGCACATGAAGCTATCCATGATTTTGATCATTTGTTTAAAAAAAACCTCACTACTGGATCTGTAATTTTATACCTAGATTCTGCTCTGCATTTTTTCATCCTTCAGTTGTAATAATATCCTTTTCTATTTGTCCTGTATTTCCATTATTTCACCTGCTTTTTTTTCCTGAGATCATCATCTTGATCCTGTTGAAATCTGAAGCAAATTACTTGTCTTATTTTCATGACATGATTTATCCTATGCCTAATAGGCAGAAGAAGTTTCTTCTCTCTTTGATGTCTGTCTTACAGAAATATTCAGCTAAAGAGCCTCCCTCCCCACCCCTTTTTTATTCCTTTACACCATGTGGCTCAGTGTGACTCTGTGCGTTTGCCTGTTACCCCTGCAAGGCATGACTTGCGTGACTTGTGTTGTAGTTCTGGTGATAAGGTTTTCTCTTACTAACTGTTTCTTATTTATCCCTTATTGCTTTCTTGTCACAGTTATTCATTCACTTCTGTCTGAAGCATCCTCCCGTGCTATAAACTAACCTATTTTCTGAAGCTGAGGGATGGGAACTCCAGGTAGGACCTTCACGTTTACCTCTTTCACGCTTTGAATTCCCAGGGCTGGTTGCCTTTGTAAACTAAGATAAGTAGTTAATGAGCTACTTTCCTTTTAATACAACATCCCAAGCCTTAGTTCTATTTAAACTGTGCGCAGTACGACTGCCTGACAGGTAAGCTGTGTGTCCCTCTGCACTGATACAGGATGCTGCCTCCTACCCTACTCCATGCTGCAACTCTGTCCTCCGCCAGCTCAACTCTGGAAGCTGTGTGTCTGGTTTCAGTTGCAATGCACCAAATTAAATCAGTTGCAGTAGATCTAATTAGTTTACATGAGATACTGCATGATGTGGTTATATTTTTCCTGTCGCAGACTAATAAGAGCACATGTGGGTTTCATTGGCTTGGAGTTCAGGGCACTCTCTGCACCACTCCTTGATAAACAGAAATACTTAAAGATGAAGTGCAGCTATTTAGATTCCTGTCAGTGTTTCATTTTCATTGTATGCTTGTCTAGCAAAGAGCGTGCACTACTTCTGTTAGTGGAAACAGACCGTGAATTTATCTGAGGGATCAGTCAGATCCATCCAGGGCAGCCTGTACCTGTGGCAGAAAAACAGCATTGACAATGAGACGTGAATGCTTGAATAAGAATAGGACGTCTGTGGGGAAGGATCAGTAAAATACTGATTTTAATTAGTCCTAATAATTTCTTAAACAAGCACGCAAACTTTTTAATGAACAAGTGTACAGCTTTTCAGACTGCTCTTGATGTAATCTGAATCAGACCAGGCTGCTCTGATCATTCCAAGCCTATAATTTATCTCTAGGTTTAGCAGGACACATGAACTGATGGTTTAAAGCAAGTAAGGTGTTGAGTACTACATAAAAAGAGAGGTCTGAAGATGAGCTTTGTGAAATCAAAAAAAAACTAAAGCATTTTTCCCAAGTCAATTCATTATAAATTGTGTTTTCAAGAAATGCTGGTAGTGTCCATAGTAATGAAATTAGGCAGCCAGTGATGCACTGAAACCAAGCAATCAAGCCAGGCCACATTGAAAACCAGAACGTATTGAACCCACGTATTTCTTAAGTACGGTGTGTTCAAAAGGCTTCTCTCTGTGGATGATGATGATGATGACGATAAACAGATGCGGGTCGTTACTGGAGAGCTGGAGAAATAATGGTCCAGCTTTAAACTTAAGAGTTCAGCTCAGCTATTATAGAGAAAAGCCAATAACACCTCTTAACCCTGCTGAAGCCAGAAGAGTAACATGAAGTGCTGATAAAAGTAGGAACGTTTTGAAGTTGGTTGGCAGGGTTAGCTTTGTCCTGCCCTAGATGCACTGGTGGGGTAGTTTAGATTGTTCACATATTATTGTTAAACAGAGTTTTTGAAATTCATGAGCCTTCTTGCATTCAAAATTAATATATGCTTTTGGAGGGCTGATTATAATGTGACCCAAAAAAGTTAATGTGGGAAGTAAATATGGCTCAGGAGAAATTTATTTTTAAGCTTGAATGAATACTCCCCTCCCTTTCCCTCCCCTCCTCTCTTAAATTATTTTGTCAATACCTCAGCTATATTCATGCATTAATCAGAGTATCTAAAGAATTCATTATTGTACAAGACCATGCAGACTGTGTGAAAAATGTAACACTCCACCAGTTTTGCTGTTACATTACACAGACGTACCCCAGCTACTGTAAGATATAATTATTTTTTTTTTTGGCTAGGTTTCTTGGTTTGCTAATGTCTCCAAGTTACTTTGTGAATAGGAAAAGGGACGCTGTCATCTGAAAAATTCCACTCATTATATTTGTTTACAGCCCACCACATTAGACAAAATACTTTCCATCTAAAAATGACCCAAGGTAATTAGGAACTGAGAAAGCTTCATTTCTTTTCCAGGAAATAAGAGTTTGGCATTTTTTAGTGTTATATCTTGAAAACAGTCGGTTCTGTCTGCATAGCTGTATTCTTCTATTTAGGTACAACTTGTGTTGTCATTTATTTTTCCAAGTTTGCAAATATCAAACAGTCTCCTTGAAGTATTTGGCTGCTTTTCAGACTTAGTGGAGATAAAGAGAGATATTTATCACCTGACATGACGCATTAAAAAACGCTTCGAAGTGTATTGACTGAGGTTGCTTTGCAAAATAGCTTGATAGCTCCTCCTTTGAAAGCACGGGAAGAAGTAGATATTATCAAGTTGTTCAGTGGAATAACTCATTAATAAAATATGTTTAAAATGGAATGAGCCCTTAGGTGTCTTTGTAAAGGAAGAACTGTAGCTATTTGGGAAAGGTACTGACAATATTATTGTTGTTTCAAAGGTAAGGAAAGACTGAAACTATTATTTCTCTTGAACCTCATTTCTGCCAGGATGTTGATAATTCTAATTTATTTCTGTACTCCGGAGCATGTTCCTGTAGCCCCTAAGACAGGCAGGTGAAGCTCTGTTTCCTGCAGGATGAGCTATTACTTCAGAACATTTTGATTCTTTGTCACTTGTCACCTGTCTATTGCACTCTGCAGATGTATGTGACCGAGCTAGGGAAGAATTAGGCAATCTTTCATCATTTACAAGCCGTGCGCCGCTGCCCTGCGCTGTGAGGAACTGACAGCTTCGAATTGGAGCGCTACCTGGGGAGAGCCTGCGCCCTCCTCGGGGTTGTTAAAACAAGGACAGCAAATGCAATACTCCATTCCCTGACCTTGGGGGGTTGGGGATGCTGGTGGGGCAGGAGCTGGTGATCTTCCAGGCTGCTGCGGAGGCGATGTTCCAGAGGTACGGTGCTTAGGACGATCCCAGTGCACAGACCAGAGCAGGTGGATACAGCCTGAATATTTCACATGGTCACCAGTATCGATGGGGATTGCTTGTCTTGGAGTGGAAAACTCACTACTTCTACAAGAAAAATTTGTAAGGAGGTGTTGGCCTTGACTGAGCCGTTTAGAAGGAGCTGTTGTCTCGGTGGGAGGGCAGTCTTTTTCCTTTTTTTTTCCATTCTCATTATCTATGATTTTATTTTTTTTTTGGTCTTAGTTTTCTTAGCTCAAAGGCGAGTTGGGATATAAAGGCAGCTCTTACGTATTGAGGGGCTTTTTTTTTTTCTTCATTCAACATTACCATAATTTCCTTCTGCTGAAGCCAATGATAAAGTCCCTGGAGTTACTCCCATGCTGAGCACCTTTCACACGTGCCCTACTGCCACCTCTATCTTCTAAGTACCAAAAAACCCCCCAACAATCCATGTTTCTCCTCAGAGTGTTTTACTGCCCGTTTTCATTCTGGTTTATTTCTTTTAATATTCCTACTTTAAACCTTTATTGGCTGAGCGGTATGACCTTAGTTTTTCAGTGAATTTAAACGACGTGATCCCATTAGATTTTGTGACAGTAATTTGAATTTTTATTTTACAGTGTAGATAATCTAAATGTTAAAGGTGTTTTTTTTAAAGTAGAAATGTAGAAGAAGTCAAACTGAAGCTTTCTCTTTAATAAGAAGGTCTGCCTAAGTGCAAAAGCAGATAAATATATAAATGCAAGAAGGCTGAAGTCTAATAGAGGGGATGTCAAAGTGATTAAAGTAATCTTGGAAGTTATTAGCAAAATCATTGTTACAAATAAGATATTTTAATGCTAATTTGACCTACTTAAGTCTTGCATTAGGAAATAAGGCTACACAATGCAAAAATAGGCAAGATATTTCTGCCTATACAGTGTGCCCATACCTTCCCCCTTTAAACTTTTCTTTTTCCCCAAAGCTGTATCATAAGGAAATAAGGCAATTCAGATATCACTCACTGTTTTGCTGATTTTTTTGTGAAGCACAGAGGATAGACACCCTCTTCTGTTAGTATCAGAAACTGTTGGGTGTATTGGGTGCAGCAAAGCAAGCATTTAAATTATAGTAGAATGCTGAAAACCATTGCAACTTCAGTCCTCGTGGGTCATGTGAAAAATGCTGTCGCTCTGTTAGCTTCATCTGGTACGGAACATGGGAATTGTTGCCTCCAAGAGTATTTTTCCATGTTTCCTCTCACATTCTCCTTTTAAATTCCTGATTATGAAAGGTCTCGGACACACGCATGAAGTATACCACCGTGTGAAACAAAAAAGCAAGAGTGTTGACAAAAAAACCCTGTCAGGGATTTTATATGGATGTGTAGGACAAAGAATGTGGGCATGTGGCTATGGGAAAAAATGAATCTATCTTATGGTGCTGCAACCCTTGTGTAGTGTGTCCTCTGTTCAAAATTCACCCTGCTTGTTAGCAGAGGGAGTAGCTCTAGAGAATACCCTCTCAGAGATATACTGCTCAAAAACCAATTGCTTCCCCCAGTGAAAGTATAATACTGGATGATGTGTGTAGCACTTCACCCTGCCAATAGCTCCAGAGACAGCTGGAGAAGCTGCAAAGTGCAGAGCTGGCTCTTCAGGAAGGAAAAGCGAGGAGTAATCTAAGGAAAGTGTGAAGGGCTGTTAGCAGCTTTGGGAGGAGCTGGATCATAAAGCGATAACCTGCTCATAATGTATTTTAAAACCCAAAATAAAGATATTCTCAATGGAGTGCAATGTTGTATATAAATAGGAAACTTTTCCTGGCATTTGCAACAAAATTTTCATTTCATAAGATGCTGGGATTAGAGCTTTCTGATATGGAAATGCCACGACACTGAACTCTGCAGGGGGTGGGAAAGGGGAACACATAAAGGCCACTTAATTTTTGGGGGAGTGGGGGATAAATATCTTTGTAAATGGATAATCACTATTTTGGGTATTTTTAGGATAAAAGCAGTTTGGCTGGGTTTTCATCAAGAGTGTGAAATTGCATAAAGTTATTGAACGGAATATTCCACACCACGGAGTTGCTTCCTTTCTTGCCTGTGCAACGTGCTCTGACCAGTGCATTAACATAAAACCATCACGGGAAGCTGCACGCTGTTGGAACTACTCCCATTATCCCCGTAACAATGGTGCATAACGATACTCTCCCTTTATATGAGGATTCAAAACACTGAATAAGCTCTGAGCAAAGAACTCAAATGTAATTTCTTTCGGTCCAGGAGAAAAGGAGAAGGATACCCAGCAAATAAAGTGAGGAGGACGATACCTATTGTTACCAGCGTGATTGAATTTGCATCAGTAGCGGTTGATGGTAGATTTTTTTCCTCTCTTGTATGTGACAGAGGAAGAAACTGGGAAGTGCTGCGTACTGTACCAAAGGTGCCTGGCAAATCACCAACAGCTAGCAACCTTACTGGTTATAAAACTGCTTTAGCCGCAGCAGCTTTAACGCTCGGTAATCTGTCCTGAGCATTCAACCCACCTTCTGAAGGGGAAGATAGGGAAATACTTCAGTAACATTGTCATGCGCTCAGTACCACCGCTACAGCTCCAGAGGGCCTCAAGCCTTCTGGAAAAATCCCTCTGTCCCCCTCAGAAGGGACAGATGCTGGAAGAGGTGCTCTGCTCTCCAGCCTGCTTCTCCTGAGCAGCCACGGGGCTTGGGTTTGGCTGCGTCTTCAGACCTCTGCGTGCGAGGCTGCGTCGTGCTGGGGATCTTTTGTGTCTGTGGACTTGGTCCTCCATGTAATTCTTATGATGATCCTATTGAGTAACCTACGGTACCTCTCCTCTGCTTCAGCTGCCCCTTGGAGAACTCACCCAAAATTGCTTGGGAAATGGGTATCATGGTGCCACAGCAAATAGCAAGGGAGAGTTCTGGGCAGCAGCGAGACATTGAGGATGTCCAGGGTGGTGTGGGAACGGGGGTACCTCTGCCTGGGGGTGTTCTGGGATCCTGTCTGTGCTGTCATCTGAGGGTCAAGTCATGACCCAGAAGTGTCCTGTGGAATAATCTTTTATTCCAAACTCCATGTTGCCATCTAGAACCAAAGATATTAATAGTGTGTGTGTGGGAATATTATTAATCCTAAAACTTTTATTTACATTCTTGGTGAAAAAAGCCCCATAGCATGATATTTAGCTGTGGGTGAGGGCCAGAAGAAAACCATTCTCTGAATCTTTTTTCCTTTAGTTACACCTACCTTACCTCTAAAGGAGTGCATCGAGCTTAGTGGCACTGAAGTGTTGCATGAAGAGCAAAGATTAATGGAAAGGCTCACTTAGTAAAGGAAGAACCATCTTCCAATCCCTTTTCCTTCCCCTTCTCTCCAAAACCAGCCCAAAAAAGTGTATATTTGTCCTATATATACACATTACAGATACATATATGTACATGATATATATACATTCCAAACTGTATCTATGTAAGGTATATTTTGACCCAAAATTATCCTCAAATCTGGAAACTAAGGCTGAGAGTGGACCAAAAAATTACCTTTGTATATAGAGACATAAGCAGATACCCAAAGACAAGGGGTAAATCCTGCCATTTTTATGGTCTTTCCCCACATATACATTTGCTGAAGTACTAACATTTCTGAAGTAGTTACAGGCATCTATCCCCAGACAATGAATTGACTTAACGATTGTGTTGCTGAAATGTCTCGAGTTTACAGCGTGAGGTAATGATGTTTGAGTCTCTAGGGAAATGGATTTATAGTAATGTGCGAAAGAGAAAGTTAATTTGATTATCGAGCTAAAGATCAAAAGACTTTTACTAACACAGAAGAAAGGCACTGGCTGGTTCGCAATATCTTAGACTAGAAAACTGGGAGAAATGGAAATCTTAGACCAAAAGACAAATTCGGAAAATGCCTGTTAATAATAGAATTTTAATTATTATTTTCTAATATTTTCTAAAATGTTCTTGCAAGTTTTATCCTTCCATGAAACATACACATGAAGAAAGCTGAGTAATGCATCGAGTTACTCGTTATACTCTTTTTTTCCACTCTTAAAGTTTATAGGCACAGGCAGGACTCTGTCAGTGGGAATAACAAGAGGGCAAGAGGTCCACGTAATTTAGCATCCTAAAATTGGAGGAGATGCATTGTCTAGCCTGGACGCTAGTGTCACGTGAGATTACCCTGCTCCTAGACAACTCCAGGTAGATGGCTATCTTCTCGAATTTAGAAATCTAAGAGAAGTGATTATTCCATAACCTCCGAGTAACCTTTTCCAGGGTACATCAACGGATGCAAAGGGGTTCCTGTTATATAGCGTGCATTTTCTCTGCCGTAGGGGTACCCCTCTTATTTTCTGTTATTCTGCAAATTAAAAAATTGCAAGCATTTAGTTCCTCTTCCTCACTCACATCTTACACACTTGATGTGTGCCGTTGTCTCATATTCGTTGTTGGCGGTAACAAAGTTGCCATGGGAATATTGGTCTGAAAAATTTAGCAGTTTCCTTTGGTGACAGAGAAGTATCTGGATGTTAATGTTTCTGTTCTGTTCTTACGCTATGAAATTTAAATGTCTGCAGTATTTAATTCAATTTAGCAGTTTGAAAACGTGATGGCTGTTATTACAGCTCAGCATTGCTTTTCTCTGGCTAGGAAATGTTTCAAAGTCGCTGATAAAATATTTTACAGTCTAATCACTTAACATTGGTTAAATATGGCATTAGTCAAGAAGATTTTGCTGTGGGTGTCTTTGGGGAAAACATTAAGTTTTTTCTCTACATCATCTTGAGTCTAATTGTGGTTTTACCTTAGCTTGAGACTTTACATTTACAACAGCTCTACTTTCACTGTAAATTGCTTTCCCCAAAATACTACGTGTCTTTATTTTTCACATTGTACCAGTCCTTGTTTTTCTTCCTGCATTTAATGACGAGCCTCATTTATAGAAGATATTAATAAAATGGCAGCATCCGTCTTCCCCCAGCCTTGCAGAGCGTTTGTGCTGGCAGCGTCCGCGTTGTCTTAGAGCAGTCCCTTGTTTAGGCTGCTGAAGGCCACCACTGCAATGTGCCCTCTTCTTTTTCGGTGGGATATTATTTACAGATCTTTAGGTAATCTAAAAAGAGAAATTAATCACTTGGAAGACGAGGGAGCAAAAAATCTTGGACCTTAAAAGAGAACAAGGATAAACTGTGACGTTGTCTGTTACGTGCAGACCTCTTGAGAAAGGGCAGGAAAAAAAAGGGGAATATTTAATTCTTGAGCCTGTTTGAAATCAGACCTGTTTGAAAACACCATTGCTTTTGATGAACAGGTGAAATCCTGGGAAATGTACAGGCAACAGAGACATTTTGTTCCCTTGTGCTATTTCTTCAACCTATACTGGTGTCTGTGATGGAGAATTATTTTGTTTTCTGATCCCCAAACCTCCCTTAAAAATATAAATTAATAATTTGTTTAAAACAAGCTGTGTATTAAGGAAGTGTGGAGCACTTTTGCTGCTGAGGGCTAAAGAAATCTTCCAGGAACCTTTGGCAAGTCATACACTAACAAACCCTTTAGTGTCATCCGATAATGAGGAGAAAAAGCCCCTCAGCTGCAAGGAATATTGGGCAGGACAGAGAGAAGAGACATGGATGGCCAAGGATCCAACACTGCTGCTTGAAAGCAAGACTGCCAGCGCCGTTGTCTTCCCCAGGGCGGCCCCAAATCTGGCTGTACCCATTAATGTCCTCTGGCTTTTGCTGTGATCTGGAGCAAGGTGGCATGCACACACGTTTGGGAGTAGTTTCCCACTTCGATCCATAAATACAATTAATGGCTTGCTTTGAAGGCTTGAGCTACAGGATCTCAAGTGTAAAACCTCAGTGGTGTGGGCTCTCATTTGGCTGTGACCAGTACTGAGGCTAAATTGCTTTAATTAAAGGCTACTCCAGAGTAAACTGCCAGTAGTATTCATTACTGCAAGATTAAAGTTCGTTTATTAGGTTGTTATTGATGGAATTAAGCTGACTGATTCGGAGCAATTCCGAGCTGAAAGAATTTAAAGAACTGTGTTGTACAAAGAATGAAACCATTTACTGGTAATAGAAAAAAATATGGATTGAAATAATAAGATGATGCCAATGTAACTAAAAGTAAACAGCAAAGATCAAACTTTTACCCTGCTGTTGTCTAACAGCCCCTGTGGAGGGACAGCTGTTGTACCTAAGGTCAGCTGGGGCCACAGAAGGCTCTGTCATCTTCCCAGCTCTACTGCTGCGCTGGGGACGGTTTGGGATCCGCTGCGGCACGCGCCTTTCAGGCCAGTTCCTTTGCACCGAGAGCTTTTCATTGCTCGTGGTGGAGGATGATTTGGAGTTCAGCAAGGTGCTGAAGCAAATGCCAGGCTTGAAGAACGGCGCGTGCCAGCTGGGATGAGGGAGATGCTTTTCCTCGGGTGGAGGGTGCCGGAGGATGCAAGGGAGATGGCAGGAGCAGGAGGTCTGGGCTCGGTGCCAGTGCCTCCCTGGCCAGAAGAAGGACTTTAATTGGCCTGTCCTTCAGTCTGCTCTCTGTTCCTCTTTCTCACTGTGCCATTTGAGGAGACAGAAAATTATAAACCAGCCCATAATTTTTAAAAAATTGTTCTTCCCTGTTCTTTACGAGAGGCCTCTTGCCGTCTACCTGCAGGTGATCTATAATTAAAATGTCATATTCCACACCTTTTTGGAGCTGTCTGGCTGTGTCGCAGGGAGGGAGGAAGGTGGAGCTGGGCTGGGGGATGACAGGACGTGTGGCGTGAAGGGCTGTTTTCCGACGAAGCCGAAGTCGGAATATTTGTTCCCTCCACGGATGCAGGGATGCTGGGTGCTTACAAAGATTTCCGAAAAGCCTTTGCTTGTTCTGACTGAATTGTGCCGACTTTAGTGAGCGGGCCTTCTGATATACTTTAGAAAGATAAAATGAAAAAAAAAAATCCCAAGAAGTATATTTTCTTTCTGCCGTTCGCAGTGATTAATGCGAGTGGCTTTTCACAATCCATTTCCAATTAATTTTAGCAAAGGGAGCTCTGCTGGCCCTGTGTATGAACTAAACTTCATATTAAAAGATTATTTAAGGGATTGCAGGCTACGGATTGAACACAGAGCTTAAGCTTCAAGCTAGCCATCATGTGAGTCACCAGGAACCAGGTTCTTCCTCAGCGTGAGTCGTCCTAAGGACAGACTCGGAGCTTAGTGCCTAATCCCCCCTGCCACCAAACCTGCTTTGCCTCTCTAAACCTCCTTAAGGTCTACCTGGCCTCTGGTTGCTCTGAGGGTTGCCGGCAGCCTCAGCCATGCCTGGAAGAAGATAAGGAGAGGTCACAGTGTGGAACGTGTTTGCAGCTCCCAGGTGATGTGGCTGGAGGGGAAATGAATGGGTATTTTAGTGCTTTCCATTTCAGAGCTGGGACTGGGTGAACGGCGATCGTGCCGAAACCCATCCCACTCCCCTGAAATCAGAGACACCTTCTGTCTTTTTAAGAGAGGGAGAAGAAATGGTTTGCCTCCCCTTTTTTCAAGCTCTTTTCAATACCTCTGGTACGACTTTATATCATCCTTAGTAAGAAAAATAAAGCTGTTATTGCTTATGAGAAGGGTGTTATTTGAATGCTGTTCTTGCTGTCATGGATCTGTTATTATTTCCCCTCTTTCCTGAAATATAATGTCCTCTACAAATCCTGTTAATGTTGAAGAATCAGAAAACTTTTTTTAAATTGCATTTTGATAATTCTATCATAGGAAACCCCACGTATGCCAGGATTTAAAAGAATGGGAGTTAACAGGCAAACCTTTGTAAGCTTAACTGGGAAGCAGAAAAGAAAGGAAGAACACATTAATCAGCACTATCTCCTGTAGTTTTACTCTGCTAATGGCCAAGACATACTGTAACTTCATACTGATTTCAGGTGGTTGATTTTTTTTTTCTTTAACCTAAGGGTAGCTTGATTTGTGATGCTTTCAATCACTTAGCCCCTTCTCCTTAGCTCCTTACCACCGGTAAGTGGTGATGGGTACTTCTTCCCTCCTGCATTACTGGTACCACGCTTGAGATGAGAGATGACAATAAGATTAAAAAAAAAAGTGGAAAACATTATTAGTGGTGTACAGGTTATATTTGTCTGAGGAAGAAATGAATGCTATTGTTATTTGTTCCAAAGCAGCTGATGCCACTTTATTTTCAAGATTTGTAAGAGGCAGGAGGAGAACAGGTTGTACTCTCGTGGCACACAGATACAGCTCAGCTGGGGAGAAAGTACACTTACATCTGCTGGCTGTAAAGGTTTACAGCTGCTCTGATTCATTCACTGAGCACAAGGAAAAACTGTTACCTTCAACGTGAAATATAGTACACCTGCTTTTGATGCAAATAAAAAGCAGAGGCTATTGATCATTACTAAAAAACCACCCCGTATCTTCCATTGGGGTTGAATCTTGAAGCGCTTTGCAGTGGGGCAGCGCTCCCAGATGGTATCAGAGCACTGCTCCGTGTAAACATGAAATTTGGGTATTAGTCATTACTGTGTGCATCTACATTACTTGAAGTCTACTCTGGACAAGCAAAGAGTGAAAAAACAAAGAGATACTCTACGTTATACAGGAGGTATCTCTGATAGCAATAGAAATGAGCTTTTGCTGAGGTCTCAGATGGTGGAGCGGCTGCCAGCAAGAAGGAAACTCTCTCCAGGGAATTTCTCTCTCTTCCTGGATAATCCCGTGGGAGAATCTCTTTTTGTAAAGGATGTAAATTCAGACTTCTATAGTGAGAAGAAAGGGAATGGGAAGAGGAAATTGTAACTTGTGATGTTAGAGATTGTTCAGCCAAAGCGCTTGCTTTATAAGCCTCGCTTCGTACGTTATTGCTGAGTATTGTTCTGTTGAAAGTTAAAGAGAGGATGCCTGTTTTAGCAAAGACAGCCCCGATCAGGTGGAGAAAATAAAGATGCAGACAAACAGTAACTATACCAAAATATATAATCCCTCAAGGAGAAAAGCGGGTTTCACAGGAATTCGACTCTCCGTCAGTCAGCTAAAAGCTTAGTTGCTCTGTGGGCCTGGGGCACGATGAGTTTAGGCTGAGCCTGTCAATCCTGACTCTGCCTTGTTAGGAGAGATAAAAAATGCATATGCTGATCCAAACGCACCAGTTGACCTGAGAACTATACAGCAGGGCTTCCTATATACGTCCGTATATAGGAACTTTCTGTGTGTCAGACCTCTTACATGGTGTTTCAGGGTCGTTCAGATTTCCCTGCTCAAAAGAAGGGCTGGAAATCTGTCAGTAAAAGATCTCCATGTTTTCACTAGTTTCTTTTACATTAAAAGGAGGAGAAAGATTTGAGTCGTGGGTTTCCAAGTCAGAAATTGGAGACTTGATTGCTTGGAGTGTTTCTGCGGCTCCTTTATGTGGTACTAATTCGTGTAAAAAAAGTGTCTCGTCTGACTCCATACTCTGTTTGTAACTTCTGATTATTCATTCTAAACGCACAGTAAGTTTTCTGTGGAATTACTGGAGAAGACTGAAGGCAGACTGAGAATGAATTGCCTGGAAAAATTGTATGTATGGGTTTGGCTTTTACAGCTGCCTTTTTTTAAAGTGTTCACCTGGATACGCAACCAACCAAACCCATTTAAACTCCCCTTGTTTCTCATCCTTTTAATCAGCCTTTTCAGGAGTTTTTCTACTCAGTAGTAATTTCATTCAGAGTATGTGAAACTGGGTGCAAAGACTGCATGTTTGCACCTTCAGCTATCTCTGTTCTCCCCCTAAACACCTCTTGCATATAAGCATCGTGATGCAAACTTGGTGTGCACAAGTTCTGATCTCCTCTTGCGACGTGTGGGCCAGCAAGGGATGAAATACAGATGCTGTGAGCTTGGGAAATAGGTTTGGAGGTTAGAAGGAGCAGAGAAAGGAATTATGTTAATGGGACATAATGGAAAAGGGGGGGAAAATGGAGTTGTGTGTCTATTTGTATGACTTCTGATGTATGTGTGTTGTATGATGTGGCAAGATTGGTTTTAATTTTTAGCTTTTTTTAATATGTTATATTATCCCAATAGCACTGTTTATTGCAAATACGACATGTTGGCACATGTTTGCTTGTAAATACATTTATAACCCCATAATTGCTCTGTCAATTGTTGCAGTAACCCTGAGAACTGAGAACGCAGCGTGATGTTTAGCTGTCCACCGGGATATTGTTCATCCATTCTCCATTAAGTTTAACTACTTACTATTAGCAAAATTCCTATACTCAAACATCAGGGGATGATCTTGGAGGGGTTTTGCTTGTTTACAAGGACCCTGCAGGAGAGCAGGACAAGCTATCACTGTTCAGTAGAAACAAAGAGCGGACCACCAAAGAAGTCAGAACGACTTTACACATAGAGTTGTTCTGCTACTTCTGAGTATTGACTAGCTGGTCAGTTTAATTTTATATGGAAAATAGCCTTGTGATAACAAAGGAGGTTTTCCATTAAAATAACTAGAAAAAAAAAAAGGAGAGTGACGTGACTATTAGAAATGTCTTATTCAGAGGGTGTGAAAGACCAAGGCCGTTTACGGTAGGTGTAGGGCAGTCCTGAGCGAGATGTGAACAATGATCTGGCAAGAAGCAGTGAAAGGAAAAGGGATAGCGAATTTCACCCGTTAGATTTCCTTTTCAGATGTGTTTGTAACCTATTTGCCTTTCCTTTTCCTTTTTCCTTTCATTTGTTTTCAATAGAAAGACTTCTCCATCAAAGAAGAGCGTCACTTTTCAAAGAAGACTTCTCCGTCACCCAGAGCTATTGTTCCAGCACCCTGTGGGGTTTAAATTGATACAGCATTAACTTCTGTCATTGAGGCTGTACCAGCACACCCAACCTGGCACTACTGGCCAGTAAAAAACACGTTTTGCCAACAGTACCTGCTTTTCTTTAAGAAGGTGGTTCCTGAGTAGATTCTCCTGCTCTTTGGGAGGAAGTCCTAAGCTGTGTCGTGGTCCTGATGATATTGTTGTTTGACTCATTTTGTCAATTGAATTCAAAGCTTTGTTTTTGAGGCAGTATCACAGCTTGCCCGATGCTGTTTTACTCCTACTTGTGAAAATCAAACACTGGGAACAGGCAGGGGAAATTACGAGCATGAGCAGGGAGTTCCTTGAGCAGCAGCTTATCCCCATGCCGATCAAAAGTGGTTTGCTCTTTTCCTGCCGATGTTGGCAGGGGTCCATGTATTATTTTGGGTTTGTTGTGTGGTATAAAACGAGAGCTCTTCTGTAAGAGTGAATGACTATGCTTTTTATAGGCCTCAGATTCTCTTGTCCATAACTTTTTAGTATGATAATCATTCAGTATGATAATCATAATATGATAGTTCATAAAATTATACATTACAATCCGATCATAAAATTATACATTACAATCCGATTATACGTTATAAAAGTATTAATATTTGGTGCATTCCCTGGGGGTGAAAGTTCTGCAATAGATATCTATATATCTATCACATATATGTATTTTTTACATATATATATGTTTATCTCAGCTGAATAACGGAGGCTCCCTTCTTGTAGAAACATGTGCTGTAGTCCTGATTAACTCCAAGAGCAGGAGGACACAACAAATGCGTGGCAGGGTGCGTGAGCAGGAGGGTTTTTACGGACTTGTAGGATCCCAGCACAGACCATAAGAAATTATATGTCGTTGTCCGTGACCTACAAGAGTATCTGAACTGGAAGGAGATTGAATGGCAGCGGTGGTGCTTTCAAGCATGTCAGCTGCTTGAAGGGAGCTTTTCACATCCAAGCTCTCTCGTTAGAGGCGAGGACGCTGGACACCTGGTTACAGAGCCACGACCCAGTCCTTTGTCAGAGGGTAGTGCTTAGCGAGGCTTGTGTCTAGCTCTCTGTGTTAAGAAGGGGGAATATCACAGAAATTAAGCTAAACTCTTTAGCGAAGTGAAAGTGCTGTAATATTGTTGCTAGATAGCTCATTTGTGAAAATCCAGTGGGCGGGTTGGGTTTTGTTGTTGGGACAGCAGGCACAGCAGAATCACTCAATAACTGGTGCCCGTGCTTAGCCGTCTTCCTACTACAGTGTGTTTCCTCACCTTTGCTGGGTCATTTTTCCTCGCACAAGAGTGACACTACTGTCAGTGAAGCAGACAGTCCTGTTCTTAGACACCCTCTGAGTTAATCTTGATTTTAAAGCAGACAGAGAAGCCATTCAGCTCCTCCAGTTTCTGATTCTGTTTATTACCAATAGATTTGCCTTTATGTATCTTGGTTGCAGCAAACACCTTTTCGAGGCTTTAAGACTTATTTGCCTCAATTGGTGTAGATGGGTGGTCTCGTTTACTTCGTTAGGGCCTCTCAGCGGTGTGTGCGTTGGAGGATGTGAGAGCCCTCGCCAGAAGTACGACCTCAACATCTTTATGGATCGTCAAGTTGCAACGTAGCGAAGGCAAAGCCAGCAACAGCAAAGCTATTCCTGGTGTAATACTCAAAATGTTGTAGAGCTTTAAAAGAAATGTGAAAAGTTTGGCTCCTATTAGATGTTATAGGATTAAAAAGACAAAGCCAAACCCGCCCGCATCTGGGAACTACATCAAAATTATGGTGAAATTAAATTGGCAAAGGGAAGGTCAAGGCTGTAGCCAAAGCCCTGTGTGTTTACTCAGTTTCAATGGAAAGATCTCTTCTGTTGCTGAGTTTTACCTTATGCTTTGTGTGGTAATATAGGCTACAGATGGATGTCAGTAAATGTGGCATACTGCTTATTTTACTTTAGTTTTTAAATCTATTCTTTAAAGAACGTCAGAGAATACACGGCTATTGAATGGATGATGATTGTTCAATTATAGGATTTGAAAATGGATTTAAAATCCATAATAAAATAAACATATATGCTCTATACACTTTTCTACACTGGTGGGGAGGGCATGTTCCTACAAAGCTGTGTAAGGACCTTATTATATATGTTAGGGGTTAAATAACTTTATTATTTTTAGTTTAGCTTCCATTTGAACTTAAGCACTTTCACCTACCCACTTCTAGGGGGAATTAAATATATTTACCATAATTCAACTGTAGCTTAATTTCCTTAGGTACACAGTAAGCCAACGATCTCTGGAGAATGTGCTTCTGCTGTAAGAGGCTTACAAACAGAGGAAAGCACTGAATAATTACACAACTTCCAGATATTTATGACTGCAGTGAGATCACCTGACATTTGGGACTTTTTTTTTTAATCTGAAATGGAATTAATCCAGGGTCTTTGGTGGATCTTAATGTTTAAAGCATCCATGCTTTTTAAGAATATCTATTATCTTTTCTCACCTTGTAGCAAAACCACTTACATAGAGCTCTACCAAAGAAAAACTATTAGTAAAAAAGTTGCATTGATCATGCAATGATTATGTTTTTAGAAATATATAAATTGAGGTACGAATTTGATTTCTGTTAGCATCTGTACTCATTTACAGCTAGACTGAACAACTTTTCTCTAAGGGGCTTCTTTCAAGGTATGAGATTCAGCATTGTACAATTAACATATCATAGAAATTTAGAGGCAGGAAAAACAAAACTGCTGCTGGTCAGGAGCCTGTGCTAGAACGGATTGGAGTTTTTGATTATTAAAATTCCTGTATGTTCTCCATATGGAGCCCCAGCCACTACGGTTCTTTGTCCTGCACTAACTGTGCCTGCAGTTGCCACAGACAGCAGTTGCATAGCTCCCTCCATCAGCAGAATGCCTTCAGTGTGTCCATACCCAGTGCAGAGAGGATAAATCAGCAAAAATAATCAAAGAGGAGGGAGGAAGAGATAACAAAGGCCTCTTTGGATCCCTGCCCCATTTTCCACAGCAGCAGAAAGCAGAATTTTGGTTTGTGTCTTTCCACCCAAATTGCGGGTCGTGGCTGCACCTTCACCCTGTGAAGCACCACATCTGAGTGATAGACCCTCTGCTGCCACCATGTACGTGCTTTTCTAGACCTGGTAGGATTTTGGCTAGTGAAGGATTTTACAGCAGACATATCAGAATGGTTTTTATTGTACCTTTGTCAGCATAAATTACCCTTCTCTACATAAAAATCTATATCTGCCTCTCCCTGATGTTGTCACTGATGTTCCTGATGTTCACTGTTTTCAACATGTTTATATATAAGAAGGCAGCTGAGGAGCTTGGGTGGGCTGAGACATCACGTGCCCGCTGTCAGGCTACGGCAGTCCCAGCAGGATCTGGGCAGGCATCTGCCCAACAGCCCAGGCATCTGTGTAGTTGTTTTTCAGCTGGACCTTGGGGAGCAGGATAGACCTCCTCAGTGGCACGATGGAGATGCTTGTGCTGCTTTGGGCAGTGCTTCTCGCTGGCTGGAGCCTGGTGCGCTTTCCCATCATGACTCCTCCCAAGGATATCGCCCTCCCACCACCCAGCATGCTGTGGAAATCAATCAATCAGGTTGGAAGAGACCTCTGGGATCATTGAGTCCAACCATTGCCCCGACACCACCATGTCAACTAGACCAGGGCACTAAGTGCCATGTCCAGGCTTTTCTTAAACCCCTCCAGAGATGGTGACTCCACCACCTCCCTGGGCAGCCTCTTCCAATGGCTAATGACCCTTGCTGAGAAGAAATGCTTCCTAATGTCCAACCTGAACCTCCCCTGGCGAAGCTTGAGGCTGTGTCCTCTTCTCCTATTGCTAGTTGCCACGAGGACCTCCTGCTGCCTTCCCAGTTTGTTTGCTTGACCTCAGGCAACTCTTCCTCTATGAAAGGGGGAAAAAGCAGTTATGCGTATATTGCATGTGCAATAATCTGCCCCCATGACATTGCACCTCGGTGCGATGCCACAGAGCATCTACGTACTTGCCTCATCGGAGCATCCTTATGAGCTCAGGATCTGTCAGAGGCTTTGCCAGAGCGTTGCAGACAAGCAAGCAGACAGAGATGCAGGCGTTGAGGACAGGAGCTGCAATACCTGGAGCGGAGGGTTTTCGTGCTCAGCCAGCCGTATCTGTGAAGCGGAGATTTTCAGCCTTGCGCTTTGTGACGTGAAGGTGACGGGAGTCACATCGTCCTGCTGAAGGTCTGTGCGAACACGCTTGCTCTGAATATTGCTGGAGGGATTGCAAAAATCATGGTTGCCACCTTGTATGTATCAACACATCCTGCAGAGATGTGTGGGGTCAGGACAGCGCCGTCCTCTTCAACAACCCAGAATTTCCCCTGCTGCGTAGGGCTGTGCTGCAGGGACCTCTTCTCCATGCATCAGATGCACGGTCACGTCATGTAAACAGGACCCAGACAGCAAAAAACGAGCTTGCTGCTCATTAAGCATCTTTATTACCACATATCTGAATAGTGATAAAATTTAAATGCTGTATACAGGCCTATATGTCAAAATAAGGACTACATGAAGAAAGAAAACATACCGGATGTATTTAATTCCAGTCATCTTAAAAGCAAAATAATTAAGGCAATGAAGAAGATTGCTTTTACTGTCCTCTCTCAGAAAAATGAAAGAGGAGGGAACTTAACATATATAATGTGCCAAAAAGAAAGGAAACCTAGATGTAAGATTGTTTAGGAATAGTTTTCAGAAAACCTTTCCTGTTATCTTACAGTCTTCCTTGTTACCTATCAGGAAAAAAACAAATCCAAGCTATTTACATAGCCCAGGGTTTTAGTTCCCCTCTTTTCCAGCGTGACCATAGTTCTGGCTGCTCTTAGGAAAGTTAGGAAACGAGTTAGCTACGATATTAATGCAGTGAGTTACATTTACAAGAGCTTTACACGGTGTTCTGAAATACCGGAATTCAATTCACAGGCTTTGCCAAAGCTCTATTTTTATTTTGTCTTCATCTGATGTTATCAAGGTTGTTCATGTTCCAAAAATGGATGAGTTTTAGCAGTAGTTAGCAGTTGGTAATAGGAGTCAAGACCACTGAGGCTTTTAACACATTCAGAATGTTTAATTTCCCCTCCATCTGATGATAATAATTTAACACGTAAAAAAAAAAAAAACCCACCACAAAATTATGTGGATTTTAAAAAGCCTCCCACGCACCTTATGGAATTAAAATACTGTGTGGGCCTGGAACCACGAGTATGTTCACTAAGTATGATCTCCAGAAGCATGTTATATTGGAGAAAAAAATTAAATGAAAAATTAATCGTAGCTGTTTTATCCAAACATTTTGCTTATGCCCATTAGGCAACTGTGCCATTTATGTTGAACTAAAATTTTTCCTTAGGGTGATATCTGTAAAATTTAAATATTTGCTTATTCATTTGGGGAGTTTCTATTATTGGAACATAACGTTAGAGTAAGTATTGAAGTATGTCCAAGGGAAGGTCAGGCTTTGCTGAAACTTTCTTAGCTGAAGCTTTTTCACACCAAAATGTATTTAATAGTATAGTCTGCTGTGCATTTTCATAAGGTTGGATGATTTTGGTTGTGACATGAAGAGCTGGTTGAAAGTCTGGATTCCCAAGCAGGCTTGGCACACAACCAAGAGCTATACTACGCGTTGCAGAGTCACGTAACAGGCTGATGCAGAAGACATACTCGAGAGAACTGTGGGAAATCCTATCTGCTTCATCATCTGATAGATGTGGAGAGGGGAAAAAAAACCCCAACACTTCTCTGAGACATTTTTAGGAAGCAGTCTGATGAATATATACTATAAATCCTTTTTGTGAATTTTTTTTTTTGGAAGCATGGCAGGTGGGACTCAGAAATTGTTAAAATAAGACAGCATAGACACAGCCTTAGTGTGTTCATTATGTTACTGCGTTTTATTAACAATTAGCCTTTTTTAGTTTACCTAACAAAAATATAAGATGACCATAGAAACCGATTCCTTTGAATGGTACTAGTCGTGCTGTAAAATGAGAACATCCCGTTACAGTACAGTCACAGTAGTAAATAATCCCATTCTGACTGTTGTCACAATTATTTTAGATTTTAGTCTCCGAATTAGATTAGAAACACCAGGAGGTGAAACTGCAAAATCTGCAGAACAGAAAAAATGATGAAGCTGAGGGAGGGAGCCCTCATTTCATACAGCCACTCATCTCAAAATGCTGCCCATTACACAGCGGAGGAAGGACTCGCAAATTCAGAGCGCTGCATGTCTCCGCTCTGCCCGGAGGCCACACGTGGATGCTGAACATGCCCGCATCATTTGTAAATGTTTTTTGTATTGTCCCTGCAGGAAATATATTGCAATAGAAAAAGTATAAAATTTGTGGGAAAATTTACTCGTTTTCTTGATTAAAAGGACAACATTGCTCACAGTGAACCCTTTTGAAATCTGAATTGATCTGGAAGTAGCATTGCAGTTGGCAGAGCTTAGAAATGTAATAGAATGTGGGGGATGTTTTAAATATAATTTAGGATAACAGTAGTCAGTGGGGAGATGCAGAAGGACATGGAAAAGATGCACGTAAAAATACAAATACATACAAACCAGAGATATTTCATATAGTGGTGGTGGCTTGTAGTATGGACCCTTTATGATACGGTTAGACTACAGTTAAGAATGAAATTAGAAAGAAATTTATCAATGATGTTTTTGTACTACGTATCCTTTGACAGGTTTCATTCATAAATCTCAGATACTGAGAGCATTTTACGAGACACCATTACAGAAGCACTAAAAAGATACAGTAACTATGAGAAGATTTTGCCAAAAAGACTTTTCCTGAAGAAGACGACAGTCACGTACAGCAAACCAGAAATATGCTATTTTTAAATGGATTTGTATATAGAAAGCATCTTCAGGAAGAAGAGATGGAATTTTCTCTTCCTTAGATATACGCCCGTTGTTCAGATATTTTTATCGTGTACTGCAATCTAACATTAGATCACGTAAGAGGGGGTTTGCACGTTCCTTTCTCATTTCTGTTAGGAAATTAAATCCTGATAATGTTCTATATGTTGTCTCTTATCACTGTGTAGAGTAGCAATTTAAAGACCAGAAACACATACGGTTTTTCATCTTTATGATCCCATTTTGACCACTGGAGTTGGTTTCCTGCTGCTTTCACGAGGTCAGAAAATGCTTTATCCAAAATCCACTTACTTTGTTGATAGCCTTCGGTTTGAGGAATGTTCTGTTAAATCCAGAACACATGACTGCAATATTGAGGAAAAATTGGCTTCCTGCTAATAAATTAATACAAATAGTATTTGGTTTTCTCTCAGCTTTCTCGTGAGTTCCTCATATGAAGGGTGAGTAAACTGCAGATGAGAAATGATAAGAAAACATATTTTGCAAAATGAAGCATCAGTTACAGTTGAAGAATTGACTGTAAAGTGAAAATTAAGCAATGAGAAAAACAAATTAGGGATGTGAGGAGTGTGTGATGCTGCATCACACAAGTTAGCCCAGGCTCGCCAGCTCTGAAGGGAGAAGGCGAGGGCAGGCTGGAGTATCGATGTCAGCGCTCACCGGAGAACCTCCCCAAGTATAAAGCAAGAAGGATGAAGGAGACTATCAAGGAGCAGCGTCGTAGAGGTAGGCATGTGTCCCACATGTTTATATTCAATGTCATTTTGCAGTGGCATTCCCTGAACGTTATTTTTATTCTCAAAGCCTCTCAATGAGACAATTCTGTTACCACTCCTGCTTTTCAACCGTGTTATTGCGAAACTAATCCGTGTTTTGCTTTCTGAAAATAACGTGGAGGACGTAATGGAGATGAATATCCAGCCAAAGAACTTGAATTGCTGTCTTTAAGAGATGATCTTTAAATATAATCTGCCTGCAAGTAGAGTACACTTTCGGTCATTTGGATATAAATATACTTTTATAAGGGAATTTTCTGCTCTGGAAAGTGAGCTGAGGGAATTTAGAGAAGATGTACAAAAATGACTAGGAAGCTCAAGGAATCAATTTATGTCTGAGAATTAAAGTAATGACAATGAAGCTTTACCAGCAGAAGCTACAGGATACAGGGACTTGAGTGTCTTGCAGTAATGCGTGATTATTTGTAAAGAGGAAGAGAAAAGCTTGAAGATTATTTGATTTCAGCATTAGGTCACATAATTGATGGGGATTTGAAGCTGGTAAAAGTGTAGCAGTGAAGACAAAGTGGCACGTTTAGACAAAGTAAGGGGGTGAGGGACCATCCTGGCAGTGGCTGAGTCCACCAGGCTCAGTCTTAATAAATACACCGTACAAATCCCAAGAGCTGCTGTGAAAGAAGCAGGGTTGGGGTTCCTTTGTTGGGTTTTTTTTTCTTTGTTGGTCGTTTTTCTTGTTTTCAAACTCACTCCAGATCAGCAGGTTTAAACATATCTTATTTCTTCTAGAATTGTGAGAATTTGAGTGCAGATTTTTTTTTTTCCCTTCTGCATGTTTTGTTTTGAAGTTTTTGTTTTATAGTAAATGCATTTTCCTGTGAAAAGTATACAGCACACTGGTTCCCAGGGAATAGTTGAGTTTTATTTTTGTTTTGACTTTTAAAACATTTTATACTTTCTTCTCCTCTTACTTCTTGCATTTCAAATGCATTAGGGTCATTGCTTCTAATGGGAATGCCAATGTTAAAGAAGTTTAAGGGTAATTTAATATATTTAGGAGGTGTCAGTGTTGAAATTCTGTAAAAGCAAATATGCATTATTTTGGGTGTTTGTAGATATAGGTAATAAATATCCTGTGTTAAATTTAGGTTTGTGTGGAGAAAGCGTAATACAGTTATGTGGAAGTATGTCAAGTGACATTGGAGTGTACATAGCAATAACGAAAGTTGAAAATTAAGTTCCTAACTATATATATATGCATACACTGTGTCATGATTATGCAAAGAAGGAAGTGGAAGCTGGTCTTTTAAAACTGGAGAAGGTTTATTTTTGGTGGCCCTATCCATGTATTTCTACCAGGAACTGTCAGTCTAAAGGGCCATGTGAGCAAAGCAGAAAAATCTTGCAAACCTAACCCTTTTTCCACTCAAATAATAAATAAATGAGGTCAGAATGCTTATTATTTTAATTAAATTAATGTGTAGCCATTAAAAATAACAATACTTTATCCTCCCATCTTGGAGACAAGAAGGACTGTTAATTCAGGGTTCAGCAATACAAGAGCAATGTAACCCGAAGGGAGCTCAAAAATTGGATGAACAAAGAACTGCTCGTGTTGCTGCTTGGGCACAGATTTTCAGCGTACCCATGGCAGTTGTCTTGCTATTGCTATTAATAGAATTCTGCCTTGTCTTCTGATCACACAGGTTTTACAGATACCCAAGAAAATGTGCATTTAGATAAAACTTATCATGATTTGTATAGCTTGAGCTAATGAGTAAGTTTTCACTTAATTAAATGAATTATGTAGACATTTTTTAATTGTCAAAATGCCAAAACTGATATGCTGGGCTTTGGAAATCCTCTCTATTTTTAGAACAATACTGACTTTGTTTCTTATAATGAAATTTTTTCAGGCTAGTAATCTGTAATACGCTCAAGGCTGTTTTGATACGGCTATCTTTAATTAAGCGTGTAAGTTATTAATATTTTGAAAGTTGGATTAAATTCTTCTTATAGTATTTTTAACATGCCTATTTGTAATTATATTATTTCGCTACAGCAGACAGATCAGTAAGTCATTAGTTGCTAAGGATCATTAGTTATTAAGGAAAAAAAAAAATAATTGTTCTAATGAGTAAACAAGGCCTTTCACGCAGTGGGTTGATAGTGTTAAGCACCACTCAGGAGGACCATAATGAGTACTTCAAGACTATTACCGTCCTGCATGGACCTACCTGTGTATTCAAATCATAAGTCACAAAAATTGTGGGGTTTTAACATTATTATTGTTATGATGTATCGTGTAGCTCATACATATTTCTGCGAGGAGTTCTGCAGCCATTTTAAGCCGTACGGTAAAAAAAGGTAAATTAACCCTAAAAGTCTCTTAAGATAAAATCAGGAGATGAAACTTTGGTGCAGAAGAGTGAACCAATGTAGACGTAAGGCGCTGCCAGCCTCTGCATCTCGCCTCGTTTTCCCAAGCAAGCCTTGCAATGCTGTTGACAACGCGTGTCGTGTGCTCTAACGCCCAGGATCCATAGAGTAGAGATAGGGATTAATTAACTGCCTTCGTTATCATCACCAGTCTCACTGCAGCTGAAGGTTTGAAACAAACTCTTTGATTACATACGTATATAACTATTACCTGCTCCTTATATAAGCTGCGGTGTAAAGGGGTACGATCTAAGTTGTACATGGCAATATGTCATATTAGACAATAACAGAAATATCCTTCCCCAGCATGTATTTAATGTTCTGCTCTGGTTTGGTGTTGTTAGAACAAGCGCCCTGCGAAAGTGAACCAATTAATGCCTGATGTGATTTATGGTGTCTTAAACTGGGAGGCTGTAGCCATAAATATTGTAAAGGGGTGTGATTTTCAGATGATGCCTAACATTCCCATTCTAAAAATTGGATCTCACTGAAATGTGTAATATTAGGAAAGTAAACACATAATTTTTAATTTCATTTCCATTCCTTACTGTGACCATTCTTGATCACAAGAAAAAGGAAGCCATAACAGTGTGTCACATATTGAAGTCCATGAAATGTATTAAAATATTAATTGCTGGAGTTTTTTCCCCAGTGGGTCTCTAACTTACATTGGCTCATTCAGGAATACCATAGTGCTACTTTCTGACTTGTCAGAAATACCGTTTTCCTACTTATTCACTAATTTGCTTTTGTTTACCAAGTTTTCTCTTGATGCCTCATTTATTTTGGTTAAAAGCCTTTCATTTCTTAAGTATCTTCGAAGTGTATTCTTTAACAAGGCAAGTTTTAACTGGTTGAAATTAAGTGAAACATTTTAATTGGTAAAAATTAAAACTTGGTGCTCACTACACAGTCAGCTCTCTTTCCAGAAAAGACCCTGAAGGGCTGCTTGAAACCTCTTTGGGTATTGCTGATGGAGATCATGTGTTTTTGGCTTTAATATTGTGCTAGCTATGTCACCTGCCTGGTGGATTTTAGGGACTCTGTGGAAGTGCACCCATTCTGTGGTCTTACTGCATTTTTGGGGGGATATATGGAGGGGGTTCCTTGCACTGTCGTGCTAGACTGTTACAGAAGTGAAGTTAAAGAGGATTTTATACAGCAGACAGTTGTGAAAAATGGCGTTGTTGCCATTGGCGAGATCATATGACTCAATTTTTGTCATATGATTGTTCATCGTTTGATTTCATTTGTTCTGTTTGGGTTTGACTTGGGTGTTTGGGTTGAGTGGATGTTGGGAAACTCTAGTTCCACCACAGATTGTTCTCGGAATTCATTTACCAGCCGCTGGCTCCACTTGCTTTTCACATAGAGCTGCTCTGCAAGTGTCTGTGACGGAGGAATTGCTTGTAAGATCGGTGTTCAGCATAGCAGAGTGAATTGCATTTTCAGTGTTTGAAACGGGCAACAGTGGCTTTTGCAGAAGGTTTTTTTACCTTGGCTGGACCATCAGGTGTTTTCTGGCCCTTGTACAAGTCTCCTGTTATTTAATGCTTTTGTGGTACCTCAGTTACTTGTTGATATCACCTCATACTCAGTGTCCTTTGCAATTTTTTTTCTCTTCTCTTTTTTTTTTTAGGGAGGGATTAGGGAAGAAAAAAAAGAAGGAGCGTGCATGAGCTGTTGGGGAAATTCTGCAGCATAAATAGTAAGTAGGGAAGATACAGAGAACAGTGTATTTGATTCAATAACAACAGAAAGTTTTTCTCCCAGTAGTATCCTAGAGCAGACAGTGGTAGTATTGGTAATTTGGAAGAAAAGGGGCAGGAAAGCTTTTGCATCTCTTACCCACACGAAATTTGTTCAGGGCTAGATAAAGATGCTATGTGAAAAGAGGGAGGGGGTAATTCTCGCCAGAGTGCTGCTTCTGGGAGCTCTTCTGCAAGAGCTGTGGTGTAAAATTATGTGCTTTGGAGGGCTGAAGGAACAAAGAAAAGAAAAAAAAAAGTAGAGCGTGTCTTAATAAATCTTTCTTGCTACTTTTGGGATCAAGCAGAACTACTAGTTTAAGCCCTCGCAGTCCTCTCCCTGTGACTTTGAGGGCTGCAGGGTACAGCCACGATCTGCCTGCATGCTGCGGGGCTTTGGGTCACTACTGCCTTTCCTCAGCCCTTGTGATACCAGCGCTCCGCGTAGCTCACGCGGTGCAACAGGGAACCCGCTCTGATACTCCTCACGTACGGTGAAGGGTGTGCTGAGGAACTAGGCTACCAGAGCGTCCCAGTTTCCTTTTTTTGAGCTTCACCACCCCCAGAGCTGATGAATGAATGTGTTTCTAATACAGTGTATAATGTGTATTATACCATAATGGCCCTTAAAAGGTAGGCAGGATACTCCTATTTTTCCTTCCACTTAATGCAAGGATGGCAGACATCTGAAACGGGGAAAAACATCCAAGGCTCAGTGAAAAGGAAAAAAAAAAAGCAATAAAAAAGGAGACTGAAAGTGCAGGAGACAGTAAAAAGGGTAAAAAGGTGTGTCTCAGACAGCAGATTACTTACAGGGAGATATTCTTAGGATAAACTGAATTTTATTGAATTCAATGAGAATTGCTACGGGAGCTGAATTGAGTTTCTTGTGACTTACAGCACAGATATTTCTTTCTGTCCTTGATGGGTATGTTTCAGAGCTGAGTGAATGATTTCTTAGGATCTATTCCCTGGGTAACACATACTCTGTGCCATGCTTTAAAGGCTGTTAAACAAAAGGGGATTGTTTATACTGTTGAATATTTTTTCTGGATTATGCCAGGACTATTTCTTGAACCATGAATATTATTAAATACTAAAATACAGAATAGTGAGTATTGTCACAGACAGAAAACGAGTACAACGTATGTGACTTAGTGTCATTTGTTCACTGGTTTCTAGTTCACAAGTTTTCCAGAAAGTCTCTCAAATCCATAGCCTGTTTCTTTAGTTGATACTTGCAGTTTTATATAGGAACAACTCCCGTATAAATAATAAATAAAGATTTTTCCACATAGGAAGTATCAGAGATAATAAGAGAATGAGTAAATCAGCAGGACTGATTATTATTATATGGCAGAGAGTTGAATAAATAGCAGTGTATACAGCTCAAACCCCAGATACTTACCCAGGGGAATAGGACAGAGTCAGAAATAGGTAAGACTGAGGGTGTGTAGGAGCCATGGGGTTAGGGACTGATGAAATCAGCAATTTATTAAGATTTAAAAAAAAAAAGGTTTGGGAAGGAAGAAGCATCTTGAGCCTGTGTGATCACGACAGAGAAACAGACTGAGGCAGGAAAAGTACAGTGAAGGATTAAAGGAAGACACACAAGGAAAACTGGAGACAGCAAAGTGTCAGAGAAGCAGCCAAAAAAACCCCACCGTTTTGCTTATTAAGTGCTGTTTAGTACAACTTGTCATTTCTTTATAGAGGGCTTTGGAGGAATCAAGTGGTCTTTAGTTGTGGTGTGTTTTTTTTCTTCTTTAATGGAGGAGGACAACAATCTTCATTAGCAGAAGCTATAGCAGCCTTTAAAGGTGTTTTGGGCACTCTCATCTGTTACAAAGCACATCGATCCTTTCAAACTTGAGCTACGGGAGTAAATTATTTCTCTGTTGCTGCAATAAGACGTTTCCCGTGGCCTTGTACAGCGCAGTGCCTGCATTGCCTCTGCAAGGCCAGAGAGCAGCCGTACAGCCCTGGAAGTGCCCGTGTACGGTTGTAGTAGGTGTAATTAAATGGGTCAGTGATGTGTAATGAAATGGTCAGTGCAAATATTTCAGGGAAAAGTGTTCTCATTCTTTGAAATGGTGGATGCATGGGGTAGACTGTCTGCGAGGAGCTGCGCTCCCAGGCAGAAGGGTCCTGGCATCTAGAAGGTGGAAAAAGTTGTTGTTCTAGTCCAAGTCAGGATGTATTTATTCCCAGAAAGGAATTGCATATTTTCTTTTCATATTTTTGTTAATCTTTCTCTGTCTTTTCATGACTCTACCCTACCTAAACTTAGGACACTTTTGAAAGAGAATCACAACTGGAATGGGGCCTTAAATGTGCTGTGTTGTTAAAATCAAATATTTATGATATCAGCATCATTTTTACACTGTAATAAACTTGCTGGTTATTTCTGGATGTACACGTACATACTCATAAGCAGGAAAATGGTGCTATTATGTGCGTTTTCACCCTCTTTTTTGGCTGTAAGAAGCAGCAGCAAATTCTGCTCTCTCACCTGTGTCTCAGCTGTCAACTTTCCACTTTTGCCATTTCTCTGATTCCTTCCTCAGTACTGAAAATGCTGAGGGATGAATGACAGCTGTCAAAATTTACCCTTCACTGTGTATGAAGGGAAGTAACGATGGAAAATGCTTATCGGAGGAAGGCACCTCTCAGAAATTGGGGCTTCCTTCATCAGGGATACAAACCACAAAGACAGGAATTTCTCTCAGGACAGTGTTTGCCCCCCACCCCTCAAATTTCCTGGGAGCAGTTCCTTTATTTTGGAGGACAAGATGAGAGGATGGGTGGTATTATGTTGCCAGCAGTAAATGCTGACTAAGAGACACTTTCAGATGTTACATCATGGATCTGGGCTTATTTTCTAAGGTCTTCCCCTCTTTTGGCGCTGGAATTTCACCCCCTAAATTTTGATTTTTGCAATCCAGAATAAAGGTAAAGCAGGCTGGAAGATGAGCCAGCTGAGAGGGTGTAACGTCTTACATGATAAAGCTGCAAATTGTAGATCTCTTAGGGGAGGGGGGAGGACTTGAGCATCTTTATTAAACATGTCTTACAGCGTGACAAATTCTGGTTCTAGATTTGTGTGCTGCAAAAAGGAAGCAGCGCTTAGGGCGGTGCAGGAGCACGGTGTATGTTGGAGTCACCTCATGCTGATGAACCCGATGGTTTTCAATCCATGGTTGGCCGGGGGCTTTGTGAAACGGAGCGAGCACGTTACAGGCGCGTTAAGGCTGAGGGTGAGGATCGCGGAGGCAGCGCCAGAGCCTGCTCCAGCCCCCGGTTCCTCTCGCTCTCCCCGCAGCCGCCGCGGCCCTGCCAGGCTGGGCGGGCGGAGCCGCCCCCGCAGGCTCCCGGGGCCGCCGTGAGGAGCCGCGGGAGGGTCGGTAAGCGGCGGCGGGCACCCCGGGGGGAGGGCGGCCGCAGCCCGGCCCCGCCCCTCCTCGCCGTGACCCTGGAGTTGTGCCGGCTCCCGAGGGTCAGGGGGGCCGGGGGGCTGCGGCGAGGGCGGGCTGCGGCGGGCGGCTGCAGGGGCTGCGGCCGGCGGAGGGCGGGACGGGCCCTGCCTGAGGGGGGTGAGAAATGGCCCGTTGCCCCCAATCACGCCGTCACGGGCCCCAGGAACCGGCGGTTATCGGTCCTGCCGGGGGCCTGCTAAGGAGCCCGGCCGGTTCAGGTGCCGCCTGGAGTTTGGCATTATAAAAATACCCAATAAAAAAGAAAAAGGTGGGGTGGGGGGCGCGGAGGCTGCTCGGAGGAGGGGCAGGAGCTTGGGGCGGCGCGCCCCCAGGCATCTCTCCCTGCCCGCCCCCCCCCCCCAAATCCCGGAGGAACCGCACTCGTGCGCCCACGGTAGCGCACCCCACAGCCGGAGCCCCTCCGGGGGGCACACGCCACATGCGGGGCTCGCTGCGGTTGGGGGGACAGGTCTACCCGCTCCCCTCCCCCCTCCCCGCCCCTTCTCCCGTTACCTGCCACCGCCCCGGCGGGGGGGTGTCGGCCCGTCCGCGGCGGGGGCAGCGGGGCGTGGGGGCTGTGGGTGGCGGTGAAGGCGGCGTGTGACTGATGTCCTCCTCTGACAGCTCTCGGTACCAGCCCAGTGGCTCCCTGCCATTGGCTCAGTGCAGCCGACCGGCAAGGCTGCTCGCTATAATAACACTATGCCTGCCAGAGGCGGCAGCTCAGACGGCTCCGCCGCGGCCGCGCCGCCGCTCCTCCCCCGGCAGCCAGCGCCGCGCCGAGCCTGAGGGGCTGCGCCCCCCGCCCCTCAGCCGGCCGGCGGTGCGGCACATGCCGCGGGGCCCGGCCCTCCCCGCCCAGCCGAGGCCGGCCTGAGCGCCCTGCCGCCGGCGGGGAGGCGGCCCCGGCCCCATGGAGTGCTACTACATTGTCATCAGCTCCGCGCACCTCAGCAACGGGCACTTTCGCAACATCAAGGGAGTTTTCCGAGGCCCCCTCAGCAAGAACGGGAACAAAACTCTGGTAATGGCTTCTTTTCTCGCCTATCCCCCCCTCCCTTTCTTCCTTCTCCTTCGCGGTAGCGTCCCCGGCTCGCTGGAACCCGCCGCGTGTGCGGTGCCAGCGGCGCAGCAGCCGGGTGCCGGCCGGCTCCCGCCGCGGTGCCCTCAGCGCTTTTCCCGCCGCGGGGCCGCGGTGCCCTCAGCGCTTTTCCCGCCGCGGGGCCGCGGTGCCCTCAGCTCCCGCCTCCGCGTTCCCCTCCTCGCTGAGGGCCGGCCCGCGCTCCCCGCGGCCCCCGGGCGGTCTGTGCGGCGGCAGGGTAAGTGCTCGCCTGTCCTTCCCGTGCCGCCGGTGGGGAGGCTGTGAGCCCAGAGACCCTGCTCGGCGGGGAGCTCCAGCGCCCTCAGCCCGGGCTGAGCGCTGGGAGAGGCGGCGACTGCTCCGCCGAGATGGCCCCGGGGGGCATCGCTGGGCGAGGAGGGCTCCGGCTGGGGCCGCCGGGTGCCTCCCGTCACCCCTGGTGCCGGTGCCAGCTGGGGGTGATGCTTGATGGAGTGAAGAAAGGACCCGAAACTTGCTTTGCTCGAGGTCTGAGCTGTTTGGGTAGAGAGATTCGTTTGTTCGAGAATCGCTTCAGAAACGATATACGTTTTTGTTTGTCAGTTGCCAAGTTTTTTGAGAGGAAAACTCAAGAGGAATGGAAAGGAATGATGGGTTTGAAAGGAACCATCATGGGTTTAGGTGATTGAGCTAGATAGTCTGAGAAGTCTGTACAGGCTGTTAAAACTGTTTCCATGTGCATATGCCATACCTTGATATCTTTATACCTATGGGGTTTCCTATGGTTTTTGCTGACTTTTTTGGATCCGCTCCGCTACTATTACTGAACTTTAATGGAAGCGTTATGATGTGATCGTGTTGGCAATACACGTGCTCTCCTGTTCAGGTAAAAGGGGTGTAGGGTAACGGCGGGCTGGGTGAGCTGCATCGTGTGTAGCATCTCCATCACAGCACAACGACGTGGGGACAGATGTCTGGAGAGTAGGATGGAGCTGAAAGAGGGGCTTAGCCGCGTTGTGTATCGCTCTTTCCCATCACCGTCTTATTCCGAAATCCCCTTTGGAGGAGATGGAGCAGAACTTACTCACCATGTTCTCGTTCCCTCGAATGCACGACCTATATTGATGGGGAATTTACTGAAGTACTTAACATTTGCTAGAGTTGGCAAGCTTGCAGTTTCTCCCTAAATAAAGAGATTAAAGCAAGTCTGAGCCAAGTCATAAAAATAGTAACTACTACGAGAGAATCCGAGGCAGATTTTTGGACTGTTTCAAATGTAAAGTTCCTGCTTTCAGGTTGTAAATCTTGCTACAATTTTATTTGCTGTGGATTCTGTGTATTTTTCTGTTAGAGATTACATTCTTGGAATTTTAAACAAGTATTTGTAGTATCCATGAGATGGCAATATGTGTGTAACGTTTCACTGTTACAGTTGCAAAACCAAGACCTGCTGTAGAAATACTTGGTACCCTTTAAATAAGCACACGATACATTGTCTTCTTCCTAATGAACAATTTCAGTAAAGATGCATTTGGCAGGACTGGGATACTCTGATGGAACTTTTGGACTGTGTATTATCTTGAGATTCATAATTGGTTCTGCTTCAATAGCATTTTATTCTTGCTTTTTATTTTTTTTTTTTTCCCTTGGCAAAAAAAGCAGCCCTGTATTCTCAACATTCCTGATTGATTTATTTACTGGTAAAGACTTTAGTGACCAAAATATATTGGGGAAGACTGTTGTTAACTTAAAATTCAAATAAACATTGCGTAGGCTTTGAAACACCCTCGCTCTGGAAAGAAATTTAACTCAACCCTGCTTTTTAGTGAGAGAAAATAGACGTGAGGGGAGAAAAGATAGTATTGGTGGGGGATTTGCCATGAGAAACCTTACCTTTAAAAGCTTTTGTTGTGGGCAGAGAGCAGTGTAACTGCCAAAAGTTTTTGCTGGGTTAAAAAGGGGGAGTTCTCGATGTTGGCTGTGTGGACAGCAAGATGAAGTCCTTCACGGTGAAATAAATGGTATATATGCAGACATCAAGACTTTTATTTATGTTTGGGTGATTTTTAATTGAAAGGAGGTAAAGATACCGTTGGGTTGTGATGTAGGGTGGTTGGATAGTTCATGTTAAGAGTTCTGAGGCACTGAAGTACATTCCAGCCAGCTTCTATGGGAAAAATCAAATGTTACTGAGGTTTTTGAAGATAAAAAGATGAAAATCTTTATTAATACAAAGTAGAATATGTCTTTGGAAGTTCTGATAAGAACGGTAGCCTTTTAACATGCTCTTGGTGCTTTCCATCCTGGAATAAGACTAGAAGAGATAGCAATTTGTAAATCTAAAACCCAGAAGTATCTTGGAGCCGCCCTGACTCAGACGTATCTTCCCATTTTGCTGTACAGCATTCAGTCTGTCCTCACCTCTGCTCCAAGCTTTCTGAAGTCACCGCTTGCTCGTATACTGAGGAGGACCTGAAAACATCCTCTGCTTGTAGAGCGTAGAATTGCTTCTCTGCAAAACTTGTGATATTTGTTAAGCTTTGCTTCTCAAAGAGTTCTGCCGCTGTGCTCTTATCTAGAAAGAAAGATGACCACGTGCTACAGTAGAATTTCGCAGCAAGTAGGGAAGTGCTGGTCCTAGTCAAATGATGAAGTTGTTGTTTTAAGCTGATTTCATGTAGTGTATCTTCAAACTCAGAGCTGGGTAGGTTTCAGGGGAGGAAGGTCCTTAGAGCTTTTGGCTCTTGTCCCACTCTGGAGTGACCTGGTATTCACCTCCAGCTCATTATTTTTTTTTTTTACTCTACTCTCCAAGAGAGGTTACTGAGAAATGCTTTCCCCCGACTGTCCCTGCAGGTGATCTTTACGTGTTCATCCTCTGCCCACGTCCTGTTTCACACAGAACTAAAGTCATTTAAAGCTTTACAAAGTTTTGGTTCAAAGCTCCCAGAAGGTAACAAGAAGAACGAGCGCCAGTCCCCTTCTCACCTAGTAGGGAACATGAAGCACAAAGCTTTGTTCTTCCAAAAAAGTCTTTCTCAGTGGAGAGGATTAGAGAGTTACTTTTTGGTAAAAAAAAAAAGAAGGAATAGCAATGTTTCTGTTGCCTGGTTCCTGGCATGGCCTTTCCTTAAGTGATGTCTACCTGTAATGCCCACCAAGTGCATAGCTTTGAGATGGGGTTAGTTGGGAGGTGGAGAGAAGTGGGTGAGGGATGAAGGTACAAAGTAGGAGAAGGGAGGGAAGCCACAGTTCTGTTCCTCAAGGGAAGGCATATGGAGAAAACCTGAGCTTGGAGAGAAGTGAAAGGTGCAAGAGGGAGCAAAGCAAAAGGTGAATTTGGGCAAACTGAGAAAAGAGGCTACTGTAAAAACCCACTTTTTAAAATAAAATAAGAAAAAAATGCTTGTGAATGAACCTTTAGTGAGATGGTGGGGGAAAACGAAGGAACACATACCCACGTACAGTTCTGGGTACCTGATGGTACAGCTTTGCATACGTGTGCTCCCCCGGGCCCACTGGGTAACTGCTCAGTGTGGGTAGGACACACTTGCCCAGTTGTGACCTGCTGCTCCTTATCAGGAAAATAAATTTGAATTATGGATTGACGGGTAAGGGGCTCAACACATCTGGAAGAATAGCATCCAAACGCTTAACGTTCCTTCAGAAAATGCAGCAGTTTGTTTAAAAGAAATTGGTGTTATCTGAGCCGTTGGATAAGGCTTTACGCTCTCCCACTGCAGTTTCTACTGTCTGAAATACTCTTCAAATACGTACAATCTTATAACAATAGCTAATCTACTACTAGAGCGCTCTGTGGCAGCCCTTTGGAAGGGGTGCATGGCTGTTTTTTTTGGTGGAGTACTGTCCAAGGGGACTGACTGCTGTCTGGTCTGTGTGTGGCAGATGGTTTTTGAACAAGAAACTCAAAACTTACCATGTGGGTCAGTAATACATAATGATATTGCAAATTCCTGATGCTCTTTCTGCATGTTTATGTAGTATTGCTTATGCTTTGGTACTTTAATCACTGAATATAGCCCTGATTGCTTGGCTGTTTAATGTCAGGGTTCATGCTTGATGACTGTGAAGCTTTTCCCAAGGTAGTTCTTTTTCGCAGTAGCAGTTTACAGAAACTTGTTTGCTACAAACTCTTCCTTTTCTCCATGGATCTCCTGAAGTTTTCATGCACTTACTGTGTTCTTTTTTTTACGCCTGAAGTTATTGATGTCAAATTGCACTAGTCTTTCTTTGTAATTCATCTTCCTTGCTGTGGTTGCTGTCTTGCAGCTTATAATCTCAAAAAGTATTGAAACTTGTATGAAAGAATAGCTCTCTGGAGGGAGAAGTCAGTTGTTTGGAGTCACAAACACAGGTAATTTGCTAAATCCTTAAAATGACTTTCAGAACATAAACAGAACCATTTTAAGGCGTTATCCTAGTTACGTGTATGATTTCTGGTTGGTCAGCAAGAGAACCGACTCTTTGCTTGGTCTTCTGAGTAGCTGGTACACGGGTAATGACTGAATATCTGCTATTTCACCCTTAGATATTGCACTCGTGTAAATGGCTCTGTATCTGTTTCATCGAGATTTACAGTGATGGAGAACTGACCACGTAGGGCTCATTCACTTCTTTTAATCGGACAAATACGTTTTCTCTGTTGGTGACCAGCATGAGTAAGGTCCTATTACTTGCCCGAGGAGGTCAGTGAGAAGTTTAGACCTTTAGATGGTATAAATTGCTACTGTAATTCTTATTTTGAGTGTCGATGCTGATAAGAAAGTAGGTAAGATCGAAAGTTTCTTGGCAAGTAGTTGGTTAAAGGACTGTAGTTTCAAATGCACTGAACACAGAAGTCTATTATTGTGTATAACAGTAACCTCTATATATACATATATATATAGGTTTATGCTTTGGTACACAGAGGACTTCAGGGGTAGAATTGACAATAACGGTCCCCAGCTCTGAGGGAGGCAGGCCAACCCAAATCGTCTCAAACTGGAATCAAGCTCTGAACTCAGTGTGGTAAGCTTTGTGGAGAAGATCACATGAACTTCAGGTGGCTACAGTGCAGTACAGCTTCATGCCTCCCAGTCAGCTTGGACGTGGGTGCAGGGAGCGCGTGTTGACCTTTAAAATACAATGTAGGTACAGGTCTGTCTAAAAAGCTGTTGGATGTCCATTTAGACCATCTTTTATTAACCCAATTGTTTGTACCATCAGCTATCTTGCCTCTTAGGTTTATTGAACAAAACTGCTTTGAATTTTTATTTATATACCCTTGTGTGTATATATATAAAAATACTTGTAACTTCTTTTCAAAGTCCTAGGGCTTACTTACGCTTGTATAAAAACTCCACAGAGTTCAGATATTGATACGCTAGCGTCTTCTGAAAATGCCATCTGTTGTTCAGGCTGTCTGTTGTCCTTAGTTCTTTTACATTTTGTAGAATATTTTTGTATTTCCAGATCAACTAAAGTAAATATGTTGTGGTGGACATAAAATTCTATTTGGTAAGAATTTCTATTACAAATGTCCATACCCTACTCTACAATAAGAAAGCTGTAAACTACCTGTAAAACACCTTTCCTGATGAAGAATGCTGAAGGTGTTGTACTTCTGCATGATCAGGGGGAAATGTCTGCTGATTTTAAGCTAATACGTATGTAAGATAAACAATACTTAACTATAGGTTTATTTTAAATACTGGTAAAAACAGGTCCTGCAGTTCTCTTTACTATGTTGTATGTTGCCCGTAGCTGATGGTAATTTTTAAATTAAATCTTATACATGTAGGACTTAATAGAACTACTGCGGTGTATTATTTTCTGTTGTCAGTGTTACAGAGTTCATAGGGTAGAGTTGTGAGGCTAGAGTTAGGTACAGCCCCTGTGCTACAAACAGTATGTACCTGAGTACCGTAAGTGAGTAGGAAATGGAGGGGCCTTAGGTGGGGCAGTAGCTGGCTGGGACCCCGTTCAGCAAACCCTGTCAGTGCGGGGCTTTGCATCACCATGTGTTTATGTGAGAGGGAGTGTTTAACCAGAAGTGAGGTGGCACTATGACTTGCAAAAAAATCTAGCCAAATAGTAAAATTTGGTTAAGGGAGAAAAGAAAAAATCACCCGTTACCTTCATCAGTTGTTTGTCCTCCGTGGATGGCTTTGGTGTTTCAGTGTTCGTGTGACCTGAGTTTAGAACTTGAAAACGTTCGCGTCTTGTCTATGGGAGAAGCTGAACAGCCATGACTCAGTCAAATATTAAAACAACAAAACAAATTCTACCTAATTTAATTTGAATAGTTAATCAGTGTCACTGAAGTAATGATTGAAACCCAACTACTCAGAAGACAACAAAATAATTTGGTAAAATGGAACCAACAGTAAAATTGTGTCTGTATTCTACTTCTAGAGTTCATTTGTATGAACACAAGCAACCCTTGTTTTGAGGCTATTGGTAATAGATTCAGAGCATCATCAACAGGGTCGTTTTGGTGAGTTGAGCCAACAGGAGGCTGTCACAAGTTGAGCCAACAGGAGGCTGTCACAATTTAAGAGCATTTCCAAAGCAACTCTGAGATGTCACAAGTCTCGTGCGGTGAGACACAGCACTCTCATGTCCATCAGACTCCATATGAGTGCGTCGTCTGGTCCAAAAAATAGTAGGAACTGGAGTCCAACGTGCAGCAGACTTGAACTGGGACAGCTTCTGATTCAGAGCTGCTACTGAAGCAGGCTTTTGTACTGCCAAAGCTTATTAAATGTGTGGTAAGCTTCAAACACATCGGTATTCTGTTGGACGTAATTAAAGTATTACCATGGTTAAATGAGTACACTTGTTTAGTTTTTTCAGATCAAGGCCTTAAAGAGTAAGTCTGAGGAGAGCCTTTGCCCTGAATATTTTCTGATGCAAATATCTGTAGCAATCTCTTAGCTCAGAGATACATAACCTTGGTTTTAACACGCTGCTTAAATATGCTAACTGGAAAACAGCGAGTTGGCTTCTGTATGTTCAAAACCACTTGTATTTTTGGATTCATTAGTCTTGTTGAACTTTCTCAAGACGCAGATTGCAATTCTAAAAGTCTTACCTTCCCTGAAGGCTCTGGGAAGATACGGGTTTTCTGACCTTCCCATCCTCGGGGATTCACCGTTGAACAAACTAGTTAACTTGTAGTGAAGTGGGAGATGGCCTCTTCTCCCGGGCAACTAGCGATAGGACAAGAGGACACAGCCTCAAGCTTGGCCAGGGGAGGTTCAGGTTGGACATTAGGAAGAATTTCTTCTCAGCAAGGGTCATTAGCCATTGGAAGGGGCTGCCCAGGGAGGTGGTGGAGTCACCATCTCTGGAGGTGTTTAAGAAAAGCCTGGACATGGCACTTAGTGCCCTGGTCTAGTTGCCATGGTGGTGTCAGGGCAATGGTTGGACTCGATGAACCCAGAGGGCTCTTCCAACCTGAGTGATTCTGTGAATACTGATTTCATGATATGATGGTACTGAGTTTATCAGGTTGTTTATGCTTTATTATTCTGCCTTTGAATGAGCCTTCCTAAAGTAGCTGTAGCTGGCTGATCCCTTATAAACAAATACTAGTCAGACCCTTTTATTTTTCCACGCGTTTTTGGAGCGAGAACCAGCGCTTTTCCTCCAGCGTTCTTGAGAGACTGTTATATGATGAGCTGTGACTTAATGTTGTTTAAAAAAACCCCAAATAAACAAAACAACATTTACTCACAAGGGAGGGACAATATTTGTCATATTTAACCTGTTTTTCAGCAGAATTAAGAGACTGCCTGAAGGCGTCAGGAAACTGCAATTTTAAACTCATAGTGTAATTAGTTTATTTTGTTAAAGTACGTTTACGGTTCCCTTCCTCTGAGGTCGAGCCGTGGCAGGGGTACAGGTTGGGCAGAGGGTTTTGTTTTCCCCTTGGCTGAGGATGTTTGTTCTGAACATCTGAGTTGTGCGAACATGAATTTCGGTGGAACCCTATTTCTTTTTTTTTTAATTAGTTCAGATAGTAAGTTTCCAAATATTTTCAATATGGAATTTTAAATGGTGGTGGTTATACAGATAGCCTGGTAAGACATGAAATGCAATTTCTTCCCCTACAGCTCTAAGAGCAAATCCTCAAATAAGGCCTGGAGAGTCATCTCCAGATCTCCTGCCTGGCATTGCTCTCCTAATTGCGTGTGTTAAAGAACAGGCTTGTGACTTAAAATTCTTGAGTCATCTTGGAAATGTTTAGATTTGGTTTGAGGAACTGAGAGAGATTTTTTCTTTGTTGTATCTCATCATTTGTACAAACCAAGAATACTGATTTAGGACTCGTCAGGCTTTTTGTGTGACCATCCTGATTTGCATTTCTTCAAAATGAATTTTTTTTGTGTGAAAATGATATTTTTAGAGAGAATCCTCTCCCCAAATAGGAGGTGATCAGGCTGCTTCTCTGGGACCCAGCTCAGCTCCAATATTCCTGTTGCTAGATTTCTCACAGCCAGCGTATAGCCCTCGGACTACCATTGGCCAAGTATTGGTCAGGTTGTTTTCTTTAAAACTTCGTTGTCCAACATGTCTGGTAGAATTTGCATCTTCACCTTACAGAAATAAGTTTCTGGACTAGGAAAACTGCTTCCTTTCCAGCTTGCTGATACCATACTTCCACAGCAAATACAAATCAATGTATCTGAGACCTGTGAGAGGGTAATTTATTTTTTTTTTAAAAAAAGTCTTTTCTGTGTGTAGGTGTCCATAAAGCTTGTGGATTTTTTTTTTTCCAATGAGTACACTTACAGCTGGATTTACGTGGTAGAATGTAATTGTTCTTTTAAGGTATCTGTTTAAATAGCTGCAGTTTCTAAGTATTTAGTTTCTGCTGAAAGTGTTTTTAACAGGAGACCACAACACCCACTAGAGAATAGCGTATCAGCTACTGCTTCGTAAAATGGATTTTGATAAAATGTCTGCAGTTAAAATCTGGGGACACTCTTGGGTCTGTATAGGGTTACGATGCATACAGGGGTCTGGCCTTTGACATTAAGGCTTTGGGGTTGTTTGTTTTTTTTTCTTCTTTTTTTAAAATGAATTAATTTAATTTTTTTTCTTTGGTGTTAGCATTTTTTGTCTGTTTGGATAACTTGCTTTTATACCCCCAAATATTAATACTGAGGAAAACAGAAACTTGTAGGAGATATCGAGAATGACATACCCATTTCATTAATGCAAAACTAAATCTGCTGCCCTGCTTTTAACAGCACAGGAAGATGTTTATCTGGATGTTAAGTACTGACTTTGTAATCACCTGGTTTGGTTTCTAAATGCAAAAAAAAAAATATGACAAAGAAGTGGCATAAATAACTTTGTACCAGAGATGTTGGAATTCTTACGTGCTTGCAGCACAGCACACTAGACTGTACTCTCCAGTAGTTTTTTTTAAAATATTGTATTTTTACAAAATATTCTTTATTGTCCAAAAAAGTGATACAAAGTTTAGGTTTGCTTAAAAGTGAGACTTTGGAAACTTTATGTAATTACATTAAGAATATTATGCTCTTTTACTTGAGCAGTAAAGCAACTGTTTATATAAATGAAACAGAGTTTTTCATAGACTTTTAAAAATCCATTTTATGCTGCTTATTTATGATAAAATATAGTTAGCTGAGGCTTTAGAATACTCTCAGGTTGGCAGTGGAATATACTGCTGAATAGATTTGAGTTTTGCAGCTTCTTTGCATTGATTTTTTTTCTAATAGTAATGCTGATTTTTCCGATACTTTTGAGGAAAAATTTCTCTCACAAGGGAGAAAAATCAAGATAATATTTGCTTGTCCTTCTGCTGTGCAAATGAGCCACTAAATCCATCTGACACCTGTTTGGCAAACAGCGAATGTGTGTGAACTAGCAGGTAGAATTAAGGATTTAGAAAGAATAAAACAGTTTTAGAGGACCACTTCCAAAGGTTTATGGAGTTGTAATGCTAATGGCCTGTTGAGCAGAGAGAAGAGCTTGCTACCAACAGGATGTCAAAAATGCTTGGGAGTTTCTTGATGAAGCACCTTTGAAGGCTCGTGGGTATGGAAGTGTCAAGGCAATGTAATTAGAAAAACTCTACTGAAACCTGGTAGCTGTAGCATTGTGCTGGCAGCTGGAGGTGGTGGTAGAGCGTGCCCAGAGTGGACCTGCTTTATAACTAACTGAGAAGTGAAGAACAAAAGCGGAGTTTTCCAGTGCGCTGGTATTTGAGGGGAAACTGGAGCTAGGTATACAAAGGAAGCAAGAATACCCAGGCTATTTCATACAGAGAAAAAATGATAGCAAACAATTCCAGTGATTAATGATAAGATGGAATTGGAGAAAGACCATGACAAAGGTTTGCCTATCACTGTCAGCATATTCTTGGTGGCAGCATCTGCCTTGTTTGTTCAGATTCCTGCATTGAAAAACCTTGGAGAATTTTTGCTCAGACGCCTCTTGGCGTTGTGTGATGGAACGCAACAATCTCAAGTTGGGACATAGGAAATTCTCATCAGTTAGAAGGGAAAAATAAGAATTTTGAGGGTGGTCAAACACTGGGAGAGGTTGCCAGAGAGGTTGTGGCATCTCTGTCCTTGGAGATAATGAAGACTTGACCAAGCAACCTTAATCTACTTGGCTGTGCTTTAACCAAGGTGTAGGATTGAATGTCCCTTCCAACCTCCGTGAACGTTACGATTCCATGTTCGATCTGTCGGAGAGTAGCTTTTAATTTAATCTTCTGTAATGAGGTTCCTCGGGGAGTGAGGCACGTCACTGTCATGTCCTGCTCACGGCCTTTTGGGACCACTGGGTGCTCGTGGCTCACCTCGTCCCAGATGGTGGATAGCTGGCAGGAGCGGTGTCTCCACTGACTTTCTCCGGAGATCTCCTCATCTGCCGGAGGTCTGAAATACAGTGCTTGTTTCAGTGCTGAGTAACAAATAAATCAAATGCAACTATTGAATCTACTTACGATTTCTTTGTCGGGATTCCCGAGCTGAGTCATGCAATTCACAGTCAGTGACCCAACTTGTAATTAAGAAAGATGATGGACTCGGAACTTGTCCAAAACTAATTCATATTTAGCTCTCACTCTCCAGAAATCATCTGTGTTAGCAGCAGTATTTTATCGATTACCCTTTTTCATATTATAAATTGCTGGAGTATATAATCTTAATTTTGGAAAGGCTTTTAGGAGGTATTGAGGAGCACTGCTGATAAAGTGATTTATTGTCATTAGAACAGCATTATGCAGAGGCAAGAAAAACTCAAGCTGAGCATTTTCTAAAGATGTCGTATGCTGCACTCCTGCATTACTGGAGATGCAGATTCTTGCAAAGAGAGAAAAATAATGAACAAGCCATAAAGTTGATCTCCTTCAGCCCACAGAGCTCTTGTGCTGTGGGATGGACAGCGTATACTCCATAGTTTGAGTATTTCCAGGAAATTGGTCAGGTATTTTGCATCTTTTCATACAGTGGATATGGTATGCTTGCGGGTTGATTTTATTTGTTTTTTTATATGTTTATATACTTAGTTTATATTATATATTATATTTTATATAATATTTATATCTTAATATAAAATATTTTTATATCTTAATATACATTCTGTATATTCAGACTTATTGGTTAATATAGTGATGTGACATCATACTCATTTCTTAATAGTTGATTATTTACTTAGAGCAAATATGATTCTGAGGGAAGGCAATGCCCAAGCTCTTTATGAGTGGCCAAATCTCTCTTCTCTGTAAGAGGTGGCTATTTGATACAGAGAGTTTCCACTTCATTGAATGGGACTGAGCAGAAGCCCAGCCTTGGAGAAGTCCCCGTAGAGCAAATCTGTGCGCGTGAACACTATGTATGTTCTCCACCGTCCCCATCACAGGTAGCAGAAATTTTGAGGTTGCTTTGAAGTGCTCCGAGTGCTGCAGGCCAGGCAGTGGGTAATGCTGGCCATGTGGTAGTCAAGAGATGAATAGTGGATTTCTTCTCAAACCAGTTATTAGAGTAACTGGAGCCATAAAATCGCCTTCTAAAAAAATCTGTCAGAAGTTTGACGCATAGTAGATGTGAAAGCTACAATACGGAATAAATTATCCAATGGCTCAAGTTCAGTGTCTCTTTGAAGACTACGGGGTGGGGGGTAGAGGAAATTACACTTGTATTTTACACCTGCCAAATTGAATTATAGCAACAAATCCGTATAATTACAATTCAGAGACCATGATTTATTCTCGGAGTTAGGTAATTAGAAGCAGGACTACACTTGAAGGTTCAAATTGGGTTCTTAGAAAGAGTCCCTTGCATGAATATGACCCGTACAGAAATCAGTGTTTTCATCTCTTCTATTTTAAGAATTTTGAATCATAATGTAAAGTGACTCATCCATTATTTCCTCATCTCTTCATCAGTGAGACGCACAAGAAGTTGTTCCTTTGATTGCTGTCCCTGCAAATGTGAAATCTTTACGGTTTCTTCTCCTTTCAACACGCATTCATAAATCCAATTAACATTAATGAGTCTCACATGTGTGCACTGAGAGAAAAAAAGGACCTTTTGTCTCTTAAAGTGTGTTTCACTGCAGAAAAAATGAAGAAAAAGCTTTTGGCGAATTACAGGTTACAAAGTCAGGAGCTTCTATCTCATTTTTGCAGTAGCTAACACATTCCTCTGGTTCTCTCTCTCCTGTCGAGGGCCCTTGTATGAGCTGTAAATGCAGGATGAGCAGTGTTATCGGTGGAGAGTGTTATTATTACCTGTAGTTCTAAGATTAATTACTAATAAGCCACATTTTCAACTCAATGGCAGGATTACAATAGGGTTAATGTGACTGTGCTTCTGCTGTCTCATGGCATAACTCTATGGGAACAGAGTGAAAAGAAGTAAAAAATACTAATATCTCGGTGACCTATAAAGAAGAAATACTTAGTGCCCCTCTTCTTCAGAGGTTCTCCTGTCGTCCCTATAAAGAACAGGACCGATGTTGCAAGAAGATATAAGGAAGAAATTCTTTGCTGTGAGGGTGGTGAGACCCTGGCCCAGGTTGCCCAGAGAAGCTGTGGCTGCCCCCTCCCTGGCAGTGTTCAAGGCCAGGTTGGATGGGGCTTGGAGCAACCTGGTCTGGTGGAAGGTGTCCCTGCCTGTGGCAGGGGGGTTGGAACTGGATGGTCTTTAAGGTCCCTTCCAACCCAAACCAGTCTGTGATAACCCCCTGCCAAAGCAGGTTCACCCAGGGCACGTTGCACAGGGTCAAGTCCAGGTGGGTTTTGAATATCTCTAGAGAAGGAGACCCCACATTCAGTAATATTTCTTGTTTAGTTCTGGGGGACTCTTACTGCAGCTGTGACTTTCCCAATGACGCTGGAGAAGTCTTGATGAAGCTCAATGCTGTTAGGAAGTGAATAGGATTTCAGTAAATTAAACACTGACCTCAAGAACAGCATCTGCTCCTGTTGCTGGCAAAACAATCTGAGCACAGGGAATTTTGCTTAATTTAATTAATTGCTAATTAACAGCAACTTTTGATTTCTCATTTGGGTGCTGGATTTGAGAAAGAAGATTTAAATTGAGGAGGCACTTCCTTAAATTTGGCAGTGGTAAAGCTTGGCAGGGGGATGGGTGGCTCACAGCAGTGTTGGGACCAACCACACCAGGTGCGGGGTCCACCACAGGTCCCACAGCAGGTTTCCCCAGCAGCTCCCCACCACTCAAACCTGCCGTGTGCCCCCAGTACACCCCCTCAGTCACAGCTGACGTGCAGAAAGGCTCCAAGGAGCTCACGGCAGTAGAAATACACTGAAACCATATGGTCTATCAGAATCGTAATATGACTTCAGAGGTTTAGAACTAGCATGTTTATTAGCTGTAATCACTCCAGAATTTTCGTTCAGATGAATAGCCATAAGTACTCAGTGTAGTTATATCTCCATACAAATAGCCATAAGTACTCAATGTAGTTATAGATCCATAAAAACCTGTTGTGCAGTTTGGTTCGGAACAGGAGGCATAATCATTCACATCAACAAAAGAATGGTACAAGGCTCTTTGGTTGACCCCTGTGCTAGCAGCCGTCCAGTAGGATCATGAGTGGACTCTCATGGAAGTGTAGATCACCACTGTAGCCCGTGTAAGGTGACCTAATGTGCACATCTAAATAGGATGCTCCATGCTTTCAAGTAACTGTTGCAGCACTTTTCTGTCAGGAAGCCTTTCCTGATACTGTTCTTATTTTGCAACTGTTTCTCCTTTTCCTTATTTGAAGTTAAGCCCATTTTGTCCTGACTCATTACTGTCCCTCCTTGATGGTTACTTCCTTCAGATATTTGTAAGCTGTAAGAATCCTCATTACTTGCATCTTTTCCAAGCTTGGCATGCTTAAATATTTTCCTCTTCCTTCATACATCAATTCCTCTAGTCTTGATTATGCTGTGGCTTTTTTTTGTTTGTTTTTTAAACTCACTCCAGTGTTTCAACATGAATCTATCAAAATGGTTCCCAGCAGTCCATAGAAGATGTGAAATTAGACGAAATCCATGGATGTTGCTAGTGGTTCCTTGATGTATAGCTGCTTGGGGGTGGATGGTACTTGGGGGTGGATCGTGCAGTCTGTATTTGTGTGGCATGTGCTCGTGCTATACATAGCCTCACTAGCATCCTTGGGACCGCTCACTTCAGCCTGTTCTTACCACTTCCCTAAGGCCCTCCTCCGCTCCTCAAATTCCTTGCCGCAGATGCAGCGTTTGGCGATGGGTGGAGTTTTTAGTTTTTCTGGAGTCTGGTTGTGCTATGACTTCTCCGTTGCCTTCGAAGTATCGGATATAATTTTCAACTTCTCAGGAAGGTGCTTCGATAAATCCTCAATTATAAAACTTGTAAGAGAGACTTGTCTGTATTTTGTAAGAATAACGTGATCCTTGCCAGGAGCTGAGAGACTTATTTCCTTCTGTACTACTAATTGCTCAAACTTGTGTGTGTGTGCACATATATATTAGGAAGAAATTCTTTGCTGTGAGGGTGGTGAGACCCTGGCCCAGGTTGCCCAGAGAGGCTGTGGCTGCCCCCTCCCTGGCAGGGTTCAAGGCCAGGCTGGATGGGGCTTGGAGCAACCTGGTCTGGTGGAAGGTGTCCCTGCCCGTGGCAGGGGCTTGGAACTGGATGGGCTTTAAGGTCCCTTCCCACCCAAACCAGTCTGTGATTCTGTGATATATTTGTTCCCTCCCTTGTGAAAGAACAGAAATAAGTGTGAAGTATTCCTACACAGTCAGAGACATAAGTTTTATTTCTGACCTCTCTGTCTTTTAATCTTTGCCTTATTTCCCCCTTGAGTGTTTTTTCCCCTATCTGTGGAAGATCTACCTCCCTTGGTTGGCACTAGCTCATTTTGCGTTCGTCCCGCTCTGTGCAAACCTCGCCTCAGTGGGTACGTCCATTTGCTGTCGTGGCCCTTTGACCTCCCAGTCCGCTTCTGTTGACTCTCCTTACGTGCTTTTTCTTGTTTATCTGAATCCACTGAGGGTTTTTTGGAAAAACCATTGTCAAATTTGCTCCTTTCACTGCAAATATTTGGAAATCCCTGCGTTGTGTTGACCTTAGATCTCATTGTTGATTCTTACACAGTTGTACAATTTAATTTTCTCCATTTTACCAGCCTGATTAGATTGGCAGTCTCATCACTTACCATCTACCATGACTTCAGGTTCTTCATTGACAAGTGCTAGTCACCAGTAGTACCCTTAAGTTAATTTTTACTTGTAACAAAACATGAGAGCTGGAAACAAAACAAGATGTGCGTTTATTTGATCTGAAGGAGCATACTGCTTCTGCAGCATCCACTGCCCAGTGATGCCGTGGACCTCCAGGCTGCAGAAGTGCTGTTATTGTCAACTTTTTAATAATGCAATTAGCTCTTAACATCTGTCTGTTCTCTTTCACCCTTCGGAGCTGCAGAGAAGCATAGGATGTATCTTGCTGAGGTTTTATGTTATTTTGCCTTGGGGCAACCATGCTGTTTTCTTCTGTCCCCCCCTTCCCCGTGCTGGGGAGCACGGCGCTAACCTGCCAGCTGGGATGGCACGGCTGCCTTGCTTTCACTCCGAACTTGGCAATGCAAGGAAGGAAAGAAAACATCATAAAATGTTCAAATACAATGCTGACAAGTTAATATGCACGCTTGAACACTTAAAAAAAATGAAATAAAGTCCTGGGATGCCAGGATTGTCTGGTAAGCAATCATTTTAATGGCAAAGCGCTGGATTTGAGAAGTATATGAAGAAAATAAACAGATCTAGTGATTACTTTCCTTGACATCGCCCAATGCTTGTTTTTTTTTTAAACCATGCAGTAAACTTTAGTATTTTATGTTTCTTGCTGCCTTTTCCTGTTACCCTGTTTCTTTTATATCCATCACTTGGAGGGGTGGGGTCTGCCTACGACTGTATTACTTGTAATGGAAAAGATGGTTTGCTAAATGCAATTCTCTGTCCTTTTTAGTGTCTGTCTGTCCCGTGCTCCTGCTTTCCTTTTTCTTTCTCACTTGCTCTTTTTTGCATATTTTTCCCTTCTACCTATACCTCCCTAACGCTGCTTGCTTTCTTTTTTTTTGTATTTTTTGAGCTTTGTTCCACTTTGTATCCCAAATCTCTGCAAGTTATTTCTCAAAACCAGATGCCATTTGAGAACTAGATTAACTGCCTTTGGTCAATCAGAAACGAGAATTCAAGCTCTGAGCTTTTGTTTTGACGTTTTCTTTTTTTTTTGTTGGAAGTAAAGAAACATTTTTGATTATATTGTAAGAGTAAGGTCTCTAATACAGTCTTAATTGCTTTGCTGGTTAATTTGTTAGATCTGGTGCAGATTTAATGATATCGTTGCAGCTGGCATTTAGCTGATGGAAAAATAGAGCAATTTTTGTATTTGGACGTTGCAAATGAGAGAACGGTAAAACTGGTTTATGCTACTCTTTCACTGCTTGTAGTACTCCACGTTTGTTCTTGTGAGCAGTTACAAGTGGCAAAAATCCTCATAAAGCTTGACTAGACAGAGCTTGGAAGTTTGTTTCTAAATGAGCACCGGGTCATTACTATTATTTCTTTTGATGAAAACCAGCTAGGGCACCACGGCGAGTGTGTGTGTGCACACATAAGTCTACACATGTAAAATGTATTTTCAGGGTCACCGTTCCTTTTGTAATATGAACAGCGTGATGAAGGCTGTATTCAGGTAGGCTTGAGTAAGTAGGGTGTGATCACATGAAAATTAAGAGATCTCTTGTAAAATGTTCTTGTAATAATGTGTTTTGGTTTTCTTGGACGAGGAGACAATGGCAAAACTGAAGCCTGTCATTTTAAATTGTCCTTCGTTATGATAGTGAACACTTAATCTGATGTGAAAGCACCTTCAGGTCTGTAAGATAAAGACCTGAGCTGTTCGTAAGAAAAAGATATAAAGAAGTAATGAAAAAGAGATTTTGAAGAAATGGGGAGGGGGTGAGGAAGCAGAGAAGGACTTGGCTGGTAACAAAGCACATGGATTGCTTCAATAGCATTGCTAGAAATGCTGAGGCGGGTTCAACTGCTGGTAGCTGGAAGGAGGGCAGTGTTCATACTGGCAGAAAGATGGACTTTCCAGAGGAGCCTGTGGCTCTCTGGCCATTTCTTGAGCAGATCTCAAGGACCTGTGGCAGCATGTAGCTTTGCTCGGGTATGTAACGAGCTATGTTGGGAATTGCTCCTTCTGTTGTACTTGGGCGCTACATAAAGTCAAAAAGATATTAAAAAAGTGTGCACTGAATATTTAATATTGCTTAAACTTTGTGTTTTCTAAAAGGCATAGAGGAATGGTTAAAAAAAGACTGTGAAACTTTTGACTCCTTCTAACAGTCAAACCTCATTGAAGCTTTCTTGAACAGTTTCCCTTATCTTTTCTCTAGCTTGTTCTCCCAAAAGAGCAGTCTCTCCAGATGACAATAATAATCACATAATCTAATAAGCATATGCATGGTAGTGGAATGCTACCTGTGCATAGACACACATGTGCTCACTGGTCTGTGTAAGTGCGTGGGAGAAGGTCAGCTGTAAGGAGTTAGGCACCTGTAGGTGCCATTCATCAAGCTGATGTTTGGAGTGTGTAGAAAAGCTAAATGGCTGGAAAGCAGGTATCTTGTTCAAAAAAAGCTGCTTAACGAGACATTCAGTGAGGAGGTAACATCTTTAGAAATATTTAGCTCCACTCGAAGCCTGAAAAAGCAACTTTTTGAAATATTTAAAGACCAGCATCTTTCAGGGGAAAGCTGAGCAGTTCTTCTGCAACGAAGTTACTCTCTTTTAATGTTACAGTTGCTCAACTGATAGAAAAAACTTATCTGGATTACTTTATACTTAGATCCACTTACTACCTGGAAATACAGCCTGGACTGAAATATGTTAATTCTTTAAAGATGTTGGGTATCAGAAGAGAACTAGCTTCATTACACTGTATTAAGCGTGTTAGAATTACATTTTAACATGTTCAAATCACTAGGCAGGCAGGGATCGTGAGCCTTTCTAGCACTTCAGCACAGCATTCCTGACTCTCTTCACGTGAACAGGAAGGATTTTTTCCTTATTCCTGCTTATATAAGTGTAAGTTTTACTTGCTTAAACCATATTTTAAATGTTAGTTTTCACAGAATCACAGAATAGTTTGGGTTGGAAGGGACCTTAAAGACCATCCAGTTCCAACCCCCCTGCCACAGGCAGGGACACCTTCCACCAGACCAGGTTGCTCCAAGCCCCATCCAACCTGGCCTTGAACACTGCCAGGGAGGGGGCAGCCACAGCTTCTCTGGGCAACCTGGGCCAGTGTCTCACCACCCTCACAGCAAAGAATTTCTTCCTAATATCTAATCTAAATCTCCCCTCTTTCAGTTTAAAACCTTTCCCCCTTGTCCTATCACTCCATGCCCTTGTAAAAAGCCCCTCTCCAGCTTTCCTGTAGCCCCTTCAGGTACTGGAAGGTACTAGAAGGTCTCCCCAGAGCCTTTTCTTCTCCAGGCTGAACAGCCCCAACTCTCTCAGCCTGTCTCCACAGCAGAGGTGCTCCAGCCCTCTGAGCATCTTCGTGGCCTCCTCTGGACTCGCTCCACCAGCTCCATGTCCTCCTTATGTTGGGGGCCCCAGAGCTGGATGCAGTACTCCAGGTAGGATCTCACGGGAGCGGAGCAGAGGGGCTCATTGTTATATATAATTTCCTAATGTGTGCTATAGATTTTCTGTTTCCTCTAATGTTGCCTGTATTTCAGAGGTAAATGAAATGAATCCCATGGTAAATTTATACACACGCTTATTGCTCTAAGTGTCAGACTCTTGGTTTTAGTCTCTGCAACATTTGTTTATCATCAGACGTGCTTTGTCTTATGTGTTGAGACCAGGACACGTACCACTGGTTCCCATCTTATTCTTCCTGAAGGAAGGTGTCCATCTCACTCCTTTTCAGTGTTTGTAACAACATATTACAAATTGTTTGTAGGTGGCACCTTTTAAAATAGGGTCATGTGTTGCTTTTTCAATAATAAAATATACTGTAAAGGAGATATCTTGTGTGTTCTGCTTTTATCGGATAGTGGTGACTGAATCACATATGTATTCTGGTGTTTGTGGTTTGTATATCTGTGCCTTTGGATTCTTTATGTATGTCTGACTTGTGGAATAGCCTCAATGTAGCTGACATTTCTGTCTGTCTCCACATGGCCTTCCCTGGTCCATGCCGATGAGCTGCAATCAGAAGAGAGCTACTTATGCCTCCTGTAGCAATAACTGGAGAACATTTGAGTCAGTCATGGGGATGTAGGAATGATTGCATTACCTTGGCTTAGAAATGTTACCCTGTGTTATCTGAGCAGGCTTTTAGCCTGAGAAAATAATGAATAAATCGATTCAGCTTAGCTTTCTGTCCTTCTAGGCTGAGCTAGTTTGAATTGCCGTACATTGCTTGCGGTTAAGGGCAGGAATGAGGGCAGGTGGCGTGTACAACCTTGGGAGAAGTCGGGGGTTGCCCTTTTGAGCTGTAGGAGCTGCACTGAGGTGGCTCAAGTTCTGTCAAATTATTTTTGTTTGTACTTATAATTCATTGTAGAGTGAAGTGAATCACCTTTCCCCCTTCACCACGCATCGGTTTGATTTGCATGTCAGTACCGGACAGGTGAACGAGATTGCTTTTGGAGCAAACAAAACTCCCCTCTGTGAGCCTGCCAAAATACATGTGGAGCCTTCAGTAAGGGTCTAAACGGGTGCCTGGCCTTTGGATAGCTCTGAAACACGTGTGTTGGGTCTAGGGAATTGGAATAAATCTAGTTTGAAATAAGTCTCTGACCTGTTTGTGGTACACGTTTGTTTGGACTAACTGCATAAATCTGCAGATCCATCCTGCTGTGTAATGTGGGCATGGCCCTAAGCGTCTTCGGGCCTGAGACACTGAGCTATTTCCAGAACCAGCTTTTTACTCTCTAATATGAAAGTGCAATTAAGATATTATGCTTCTAATAATTGTACTGTTTGTTTCCTTTGCAGTGTATGAGGTGATAAAGCAAGACAAAATAAAATATGTCACATTTTTCTATGATGTGCTTGTGTGCAAATGTTCCCTCATGCACGGATGCACACAGAATTTCTTCCCCACGTGGCTGCCTGTGTCTGGTTTAGCAAGTAAGGAGGCACAAGGGAAGCAGGTCTGTAGAGCAAGAGCATCAAAACCCCGGTGTGTGCAATGGATGGACTGGAGGGCTTTTCCTTCCTGCTAGCTCTGATCCGCTCCAGCGGACTGAAAGGCCATTAGCAGGTGGAGTGTGTTAGTGAGTCCTGGAACACATCTTCCCGTTTCACTTCTGTGCTCCAAGACTTCTCCGTGGTGTGCATCAAAACACAGTAAATGAGAACAGTCGGGATGTCCGGAGGCACCCGCTTTGGGAACTAAAGTACTAATGCAGGAACATCTGCTCGTGTAGGTGTACTTCTGCCAAACTGAAGTTACTCGGAGCAGGTTTGGGTTTTTAGGTAAGAGATGAAAGTGTGGGAGAGGTTCATGCTATGTTTATGAAAGCCTGTGATGTTTTTATTAAGTTAATTTGTATCTGCTGTTGGGTTTTCTTTTTCTCCAGCAGAATATTAATGTGTCCATTGAAATTAATTGGTCTGCTTGTCATTAAAATCAGTGGGAGATACCATGTAAGAAAACACCTAAGGGCTAAGCTTGCAAGAAAAGTGCAAGCTCTTCCCGAGCGTCTGAGGGCAGAATCGGTGCCGTATCCGTCCATCTGTCCCTCCTTAGGTTGGATCTTTCTGGCTTCATTAGGAGCAACAGCATCAGTAGGACGAACTGAACCTTCACTGTCTCTTTCCCCACCACGCTCCTGCTTTTCTCTCAATGATTGTATTTTTAAGTATTTTGTCCTTTCTATTTCAATTTATTGAACTCAGTTCACAAAACAAAACTTGCGATTGTTGCTCTGCATAAGTTTAATTCCTAATCTCTTTCAGTTCAGGATTGTATGAACCAGGCCAGAAAAACACGGCACAATATTTAGAAAAGTTGTTTAAAGATAGGTAAAACCTGAAATACTTTTTCATCTGACACTCGACAGAATTTTTTGTCGAAGTTCAGGAATTAAGTCAAATCAGGTGCTGTGCTTCACAGTCGAGAGAGCAACTTGGCACCATCGCAGCAGAGCTGCCCTCTGGCCTTTCTTTAGCACTTGTTCCAATATCACTGTGTCAAAATAAGGGCTTCTGTTCAGCCTTCTCTAATCACCGTGCTTAGAGTAGACATCTGAAGGAGCATGGGGAAAAACTGATTTAGCTTAAAGATTTAAAGAAAAAAAATGAAAAAGTGGAGACAATTCTTCTCTGTCTCTCTGGGATGGGGACTCTGGTGGGCAGCTGGGGATGTCTGAAAGGTTTCTTTGCTCTTGCCCTGTCTTGTGGTGGTTGCATGGCGCTCCTCCGCAGTGGGACGTGGCCAAGACATCTCTTGTCTGTGGAGCTCCTTCCTTGGCCGAAGGAGTGTTTCCTCTCTGACACACACTCTTGCTTCTGCGAGTCTCCTTCTCACTTTGGTAACCCGAAGGGCAAAGGTTTCTCGTCAAAGCTGGTGGCAAAATGCCTGTTAAGTTTAATGTTGGAGCTCTTTTCTTACAGTGCTGACTGTTTGTATGAGACTTTTTTCCCTAGTTATGTAAAATATGTGCAAATGTTTGCAGTAGATGATTGGATGTGTACTGCGGGAGCTTCGGGGACGTTATTGCTCACTATTGCGGCAGCAAAATGCTGAGATATGTGTAAAAGGCCACAATAATTGTTAAAATATTCATGTTTTCATGCATTATATTATACTGTATAGATTTATGCTTGTAAAATTAAAGAAGTCTATAATCTCCTGACTTTTTCAAGGAAATACAGTGAGTGCCCAAGCATTTTTGGAGTATAGAAGTATTTTGCACAGAATTTAAATGATACCATTTTCCTACAGAATGAGATACAGGCAGGTCGCTTGTGTTTTCACTTGTATATATTTTAAATTACAAGGTAGCTAGGTTGGTAGGGATGCATTTAGCTGTTGTTAACTGGTGTAGACCCTGAGCTCAGAGCTCCCCTTAACTGAACAATAGTCCTAAGTGGGGTGACTGCTGGGTCCTGCTCTTCAGCTGGCATTTTGCCCACCTAGAAATTGCTCTGTAAAAATTGAGTAAAACATAGGGGCATGTAGTGATCTTTTTCAAATCCCTACCAATTACTTTCCTTATTTTACCTCCAGCTTTTACTGTTGTTCATTCGCTCAGTAATATTATCTGTATAAAGTTAGGGGAAAAGAATTAGTGGTCTTTTCTCAGTTGTAAAGAAGAGTGATCAAGCTGATTGTCAAATAGATGCATGAGGTAAAAGAATAATACGCAAATTTTGATCTGAACTTGAAGATTAATAGTGTTGTAGCTAGAAACAGTCATTTCCAAACAAATAATGCGGATAAAGGGGGAGGGAAAATACTGAGTTTTGAGAATGTCACCTGAGCTGTAATTGCAGGTCTTGCTCATGCTTTAAAAAACAAACCACAGAATCACAGAATCAACCAGCCAGGTTGGAAGAGACCTCTGGGATCATCGAGTCCAACCGTTAACCAAAACCAAACCGCTCTTCATTCCTTTTGGCATCAGTATGTGGGGTGTAAATGGGCATTTCCAGTGCCAAGCCATAGGTCATGCTGTATATTTCGAAACGTTTTGGTGGAACTGTGACCACTCATCCCGATTTCTCCCACTTGGTACAGGCGTTCTGAAAACGTGGGTGTTTTCTTTTTCCCCCCTTTTCTGTTTCTAGCTTTAGATTTTGATGGAAAAAGACTCACGACTGGACTCGCTTTTGCCAGGTACATCCGAGCAAGATTAGTTGGCTCTTGCTCAAAGAGAGCATAAGGCTGAGAGCAGTTCAGCACAGCTGGGTGCGGGCGCGGGAAGCCAAAGCCTGGAAATAGCCATTAGCCGCGTCCTGGCAGGCGCCAGCTCGAATCAGATGACTCCCAGGCAGGGCGGGAGGGTGCTGCAGCATCTTTGTTGCATGACATTGGAGAAACCTTGAGCTGATCTAATTTTCTTTGCCAAAAAGTGATGTATTAAAAGTCAGGTGTTTTTTTCTACTTTTGTATTGCAGTTTCTTGCGATTCAGCTAGAGAAGTCCTGTAATTGAAATGAGGTAACTTTAGTCTGTATCCTGAATGCTTATGTTTGATACTCAGTTTGAAAAAAAAGGGGAGGGGAGAGTGGTAGAGGAGGTCATTAGAGGAAAACTAATTAAGTTTGTTGCTTTGTATTTTTTGATGATCTTACTTCGGAAAAAATGTATAATAAATACTTTTCCCTGCTGCCCTTTTCTCTCCTGCTCTCCTCTATTCCATTTCCAAAATGCACGTGTTTTATGAGGAGATTTTAAACTTTTTTTTTTAAATACTTTGAGGTAATTCTGAATATTCATCTTTTCTACCAATTGAATGCACTCTAATCTTCTTGAATACAAATTTTGATTAGGATATAGAGATATATGAAAGGCACAGGATACATTTAAGAAACAGACCCTAGCTTAATCTTCTTTGCATCTCCCCCTCTTACAAATTTCCAGTAAGATGTTTACGTAGGAATGTAGTGAGAAGTGTGAGAGCTCATCAGCTCCTTTTGTCTCATCCCTTGGAGTGCAGGGAGGCTTGTCTGGGTGTGAGCCCTGCTCTTCCCTTCTGCCTGGGACTTTCTCTGGGTTTGGCCGGTCTTGCTCTTCACAGGTTGCTCCCATGGCCTTGGTTGGTTGCTTGGTTTTGGCTTTCCCTCTGCTTTAATTGGTGGATGCTTTTAATTCAAAATCTGCTTGTGGAGTTTAGGGTGTGTACCATTTATATAAATTAGTTTAAAATTACAGTACTTTTTTTTCCCCTTCCTGCCTAGATCCCTCAGTAATTATAAAAAGGATGGATTATTTTATCTAGAGCTTTTCCAGGCACAGTAATTTAGTCAAGAAGGTCATCCCTCTGCTCCTATTCAAAAATCTGTTTTTGCAACTTTTAACATCATGTGTTCCCTTGGGAATTAGCCTAATAAGAGAAATACAGATAAAATCACAATGATTTTGTGGAGGTCTGCAAAGGATGGAAGAGTTTAATTGTTAAGATAATAGTGAATATTTTACATTTATAATACCTTAATGACAATTTATGAAGAAATCAGCCTTGAAGTAAGGTAATCTTTGAAGTCTACTTAGCAAGTTCACAGTAAGTATTCCAGAAAACCTGCTATGTGAGCATAGCTCCACTGATCCGTGATACAGAGCTTTAAAACAGATGCTTGTGTTTTACATTCCTGTCTTTTATTACTAAATAATTCACACATAGACATGGTTCACCTCCTATGAAGATTTTTGTAGGCTGTAGAGAATCCCTAACCATTCTGGTTGGACTACATACGTAGACTTTTTATTTGAGTGTTGACAGTGTCAATTCAAATGCAATTTCTCTGGAGCACAGTAGGGATGAACACTGGACCAGTTAATAGACATTTGCAGTCCAGGAGAAGATGGAGAAGTCACTAATAGCTCTGCTATATCTCAACTACCTGAAGGGAGGTTGCAGTGAAGTGGGAGTCGGCCTCTTCTCCCAGGCAACTAGTGATAGGACAAGAGGACACAGCCTCAAGCTTCGCCAGGGGAGGTTCAGGTTGGACATTAGGAAGCATTTCTTCTCAGCAAGGGTCATTAGCCATTGGCAGGGGCTGCCCAGGGAGGTGGTGGAGTCACCATCTCTGGGGGGGTTTAAGAAAAGCCTGGACATGGCACTTAGTGCCCTGGTCTAGTTGCCATGGTGGTGTCAGGGCAATGGTTGGACTCGATGATCCCTGAGGTCTCTTCCAACCTGACTGATTCTGTGATTCTGGATGGGATCTGCGGTGCCATCCTTGGTTTACAGAGTATGCAAGGGAATAAAGTAGAGGATTGATTTCTGAGAAGCAGAGGAAGGTTGGAAATATGAGCTTTGTCCTTGAGGGCTCTTGTCCTCATGAGCTATAGTTCGTCTTCATCTGTTGTGGGTTTTTCAGGGAGGTGGGAAAGATTTTTGTGTTAGAGTTCCATAATTACTCTCATTTTATGTTTGTATCTTATATACCTTCAATTTTAATATTTTTTTCAGGCTTTATCAATGAGTTCTTTTGAAGGCTTTGAGTACTGTGGAACTGTTGGATTAGAGACAAGTGTTGTGGAAAATAATCATTAGTATTAGTATTAGCTAGTGAGGTAAGATGGGATAGATGAAAACAGATTGGGGGAGTTGACTATGTGGCTGTTATCAGCAAGTTGGGGACTTAAAACCTACAACCATTTGTGTATTTTTTTGGTCACTGCTATTGTTCCATTGGAGTAGGAAAGGGGCACTGTATTCTTTAAGGCTGGTGAAAAGGGGAATTAAAAAGGCTGAGTGTGCCACACTATTGCTTTTACAGAGAAGAGTGTGGAGATGCCAGGCAAGAGCTGGCTGTGACCTTGCTAAGGAGTAGGTTTAGTTACAGCACCTCAAGGGAGAAGGGAGGTGAAGGTCTGGCCATAGGTTTAGCCAGAGGAATGCTTTCCCAGGAGAGGGAACCACACCTGAGAAGAGCCTGGACAGCTTAGCTGTCTGATATTAATGCAGCATAGTAATGGGCTCACACCTTAATTCTGAGGAATTTAAATTCCACTGTACTTAATTTTTTGTTGTTATGGACATCATGATTTGGAGCAGCCTGGACTGATTATTTTCTAGTATAGTTGAGTATATTTGATTTAGATTATTATTTGAAGTTTAGTGTGTTTGACTTAGTCTAGTATTTAAAGTAGAAACCAACAAGTAAAATAGGATGCAGTTCAACGGGAGGCTCTTAGTTCCTAGGTCATCACTGGCTCAGATGACTGTTCTTATGGGTGTTAGATATTGCTTCATCTCTGGGACTGAGGAAGGCGTTTCAGACTTTGCCTTAGACCCGTGTTCTCCTTTCCTCTCCGGTGTTTATTTGTTTCCCTGAACTTTCTGCTTTTAACCTTTTTTTCTTCTGTTGTCTAAGTCGGCTTTTCCCCAATCCTTAATTTGAGGGGGGGATGTAAAGCTGGCTCTGTATCTGGCTTGACAAGCTGAAGGTAAAATTAATGAACAGTTGAGTTGGGAAATAAATGTGTGTTCGGATGGTTCTTTTTCTTTTCCAGTACAGAGGAAACCTGACATGCAACAATCCTCAGTAAGCACACTGTCCCCTATTACTTCTGTAAAGATTTAAAGGAAAACCCCACAGAATGAAGCAGGGTCATCTGCCTTTGTAAGCCAGATACTTCTGTTTGTTGAACCACACACCACACTGGGGCAGCAGTTAGCAAGCGTAGGTTGCCTGAGCTCCAGGCTCACCTCACGGGTGTTGTGTATTTGGCATTCCCGAGGAGGCCAGCAATCGATTTTGATTGCCTTTCGGGTTACTTTTGAGACAAACTCGGTTGTGTGCATCTTCTGATTTGGATTAAGTAGCTTGGTTTGGTATGTGTGAAGAGGAGACAAAGATTAAAGTAGAAATGTGTTGCCAACTGATGCTCCTGTCAGCACCTCTGTCTCTAGTGTTCTCATACACATTTTGAAATGCATTTTGTGAATATGCATGTAGTAAATCAGTCATGTCTGCTTGTCTACTGAGGACACTTTGATGTTTTAAGTTCTCCCTTTTCCTCTGTCTTTGCATTTCGGATGTAAAAAAAGTAGTTTTCTCGCTGTAACCTGTGGTTAGAAGGGGATTACAGGCATTACAGGCTACATTTATTTTGTTCCCCCCCCCAAGATTCCTATTGCTTTCATAAATGCAACATCTTTCTCTTCATGACAGCTGTGGGCTTCTGGGCCAGTGACTGTTTAGAGCAAACGTGGCAAGAACCAGCTAGATGATTAATGCGCTGCAGACTCCAGAGGTACCCAGAGGCTCCTTCCGTTCCTCTTGCTCTTCATCAGGTCCCAAACCTCACTGAGAAAAGGCCAGGGTATTAGCAAGAGTGTTGCATATATTATTTTTTTAAAAAGTGTTAACATTCAGCTAGCGTAACTGAGAGAGTATTTCTTTATTTGAGATGTGCCAATTATTTTGATCCTTTTTGGAACTGAGTAAAGGAGACTTTGTTTCCCAACAAGAACCAACAGCAAGTTAGAGTTCATGATATACCTAATGACTGAGTCAGTATTGGGTCCTTATATTTTAAAGTAATTGTTATCCTCCGTAGATCTAATGAGTTAATTTAAAATATTGTGTGACCAATCCCATTAAGGTGATGATTTTGTTATAATCTGTGATAATTCCTTTTGGAAACTTCACAATTATCCCTGATTTCTCAGCTGATAGGTTTGGTCATGCAGTGGAAGGAAGTAAGTCAGAGTGAAAAATGAATATGAGTCTGAAAATTCACCTGTAAAGTTAAGAACGCTTGCAGTGTCTGAAGAAGGAACACTGGTATCTTTTGAGTGATAAAACTCTATTGATTCTACTGGTAACCAGAGGGAAAATAACTTATTCCTCTTTCTCCCATTTCAGAAAGACAGCACTACACTTGCTGTGTGGGGTCCTGGTTTTGGTACCCATGCATGTTGGGAGTTGGCCTCTTCTCCAGGCAACTAGCGATAGGACAAGAGGACACAGCCTCAAGCTGCGCCAGGGGAGGGTCAGGTTGGACATTAGGAAGCATTTCTTCTCAGCAAGGGTCATTAGCCATTGGAAGGGGCTGCCCAGGGAGGTGGTGGAGTCACCATCTCTGGAGGGGTTTAAGAAAAGCCTGGACATGGCACTTAGTGCCCTGGTCTAGTTGACAAGGTGGTGTCAGGGCAATGGTTGTACTCGATGTACCTGAGGGCTCTTCGAACCTGATTGATTCTGTGATTCTGTGTGATTCTGTAATGTGCATGGCGGCGTGTATCACCGACCTGGAATGGTGCCTTCTGGCCCAGGCCCGTCGTGTTGAGAGGACAGACCATACTAACATGTGTAAAGTTGTGATTTTTGCGCGTGCACGTTGCGTCCGTGGCAAGGAGCCAGTAAAAAGCCTGACCTGGTAGAACTGAAGCATCTGGCTATAACGTTATTGATAAAAATGTAGTGCAAACATGCAAAAATGTAGTAATAGAGATAAACTAATTAATCTCTGCATGTCTTGATAAGAGGCCCAGCTTATTTGTAATAAATCTTGGATCTGTTCCAAGATGGAAGTTTTTTGGACTGTCAGCTTGTATGTCTGTCTGAGAAAACCTGTGTATTAGACTGGCGTACTAAAAAGGTTTTGGTCTCAAAATATTGAGAACGTATAGTGCTTTTACCAGACTTCGTGGTGAAGATGGAATAATGGTTATACTGACGTAATTTAAAAAACACTCACTTTAGTAGGGTTAGTATTTATCTAAAGGTGTGTAGCATAATTGGCTACTAGTAGGTGATGCAGCTAGTTCTATCTGTTAAGAATTGTTTAAATATTTTATTAGCCTTTAAGTGACTGATTAAAACCTTGCACTAAGTAGGGATGAGGTGTCCATTTCTTCTGAAGAAATTATGGAGAGAATTTTTTAAGCATGGTTTTTCAGTCGAGTTGGCTACATACAATGGCCATTGCTTGTCGTTCATGTGTATTGTGCTCTGCTTGTGTGTACGTAAAATATAGAGAGGTGGGTATGTATGTGTAAGTCTGGTTTTAAATATGGACTGATTAAATAGGTACAGGTTTCCTGCTCAACTTTTAACATACAGGTCCATAGTTTAGGTACGTGTACCTGAACTATTTGCACAAATATATTTATTTTTATAGGCCTACCTACATATCAGTTTGCTTTATTTTGTATGTGTATTAAAAAAAATATGTCATACCAATGCTGGGAGGAAATCTTCCTCACCGGTGTAAAACCAGGACTATCAATAAACTGCAGTTACAGTCAAATGGCCAAGGTATTTATTCTTCCTGCTAAATGTAACTCTTTTCTTTCCCCTCAATGAGAAGAAATGAGACAGAAAAATGTCTCTGCCCATAAAAAGATTATACAACATTTTAATCTTTAATTTTCTGCCACCATAAGTCTTAAGCGGTGACATACAGACTGCCTGATGAGCTATGAACAGGGCGTAGAAGTAGTATGTGTACTGCAGGATTTTTTTTCTTTTGAATTTTAAATATTGGAAGCGAAGATGTGTGTGAAGGATCCCGGGTTAATGTGTGTTTTCAGGATGCTGTGGTTTACAGGAGGGAGCAGCAGAGATTAGGGAGGAAAGGATGAAGAGGGGCATGGATGGTTTAATGTTATTTTTAAAACTACTGACTCATGAAGGGAAAGTCTTTTGTTTCCCTAATCTGCCCATTAATTGTTTTCATTGTTTGTGTGGAGATTTACCAGCAGTAGGTGGGAGGTGCCAAGTAATGAACACATCCTCATTAGAATGAGTTTACAGTTATTGAGCAGGGCTCTGGCTGAAGCCTTCTACCCAGCTCCCCACGCACACCCTCCCCGAGTGCTCGGGAACCGGAGGATCCTGTAGTAACGTGAGATGTGCAGAGAGATATTGCAAAGTCCAGCTGTTTCTAAGACCAAAGCAAAGGCTTTTATTTAAATCAGTAAAAGAATATTCTTACTCCATGTCACAGAATCACACAGAATGTCCTTCTGTTCATTGCATTACTCGTAAGATAGGTGTCTTAGAAATAAATCCAAAGCTTCAGCAAGTTCCTCTGTAAAGTTTCTTTATTTTTTGAGGGTTTTGACAAGGGTGTTCACTGTTTTTGAAATGCAATGTCTATTCCCACAGGTGTTTTAATTTTATTTTTAATTTTTCCTTTTAACGAGGTTGCCAGTTCTGTGTCTGGGGCTCTCCAGGTGTTTTCATAGCTCTCTTCCAGCAGTTATTAGTAACTTTTGATACAGTTAGTAATTTTTTTCCTCTCTCCACTAGGTTATTAGGTTTGTGTGTGTTACCTTTAACTGTTCTGCCAAACAAACCTTCCAGGATTCTGTGCATAGTGAAAGGATACTAAATATCGCTCATTTAGGAAAAGATGTCAGTGTGTTATATTTTTATATGAAGCTTCTTAAGAAAAAAAATAATCTTATAACCACGTTCACAATATTTATCCCACCATTTTCCCTCCTCATTTTAGGAGGCAGTATCTTTCATATGCCCTTTCTGATGCTCTCCCATTCCTTCTCGCAAACCATTTAGTTTCTGTGGCCTTCCTGAGGTTAACGTAGGGTGCTCCAGGTGTCTTTAGCTGGTAGAAGCTCAACAGAAAATTTAGTGGTAGACTTGTTTCTGTTTGTATCTGAGAAATGTTGGCTGATTAGACCTGGATTTTAGTCCTTTACCTGCTTTTACTCTGAGTACTTCCATTGCAATTAGTGGGACAGCTTCGAGAAAAAGAAATGACCAAGATTACCAGAATAGTAGGCAGCATCTTCCCAAGATTTTTTTTTCCCCTATTTGCTCTATTGTAGCAGTTTCTGAAGTCTTCTGACCAAAATCTCCCCTTTTGTTGAGAGAGGGAGGCAAGGTATCGGGAGAAAAACTGATCTCCTCTTGAAGATGCTTGTTTACTCAGGAGAAAGTCTTTAAAACATGTGGCTTCGCTGTTACTCCTGGGTTCTGCTTCACGGGTTTAGGACTGTTAACACTAATAAAAAGGAGAAGAAAAATTTCATCAAAGTCTTTGCCGAAAACAAGTTTGAGATTTTTTTTTTTTTTAATATATATTTTCTGGAATTTCCTGTGTGCCACTGACGATACACAATCAAAAGTGTGGTTTTGTTATACTGTTTCTAATGGATTTAAAATAAACATTGGAGCTTTCAACTCTGGAATTTTACAGCCCCGGTATTTGTAATATGAAATGACTGTGGTTTTGAGTGATTACCTTTAAGATGATTATTTTTTTTTCCAGAGGGGACAGTGAATGTTACCTTCTGAGGGAATTGAGCGGGCTGACCCTGTCGTTAATGCCCATGTTTCGGTGTTTGATGAGTATCTGGAGTTCTTTGTGATGAGACAGAATGGTGTGTTCCCATTTCTATTTTAGTTCTGCTTCTTTCCTTCATGCTATTTTTTCCCTATTCAACTAGCAGTGAAATGGAAAGCGTAGTTACTGTTCCCATGCCAAAGGTAACGTAACTACTGGCCATACAGTCTGGAGGAAGGGGCAGGAGGGAGAACAGACACTCTAAAACCTCCCAGGGGCAGTTTTCCTGCCTGGATTTCGAGTTATCAGTTGAAAACTCATAGATTGACCTCTGAGCAAACTGAAAACCAATCTGAAAACACATATCCACAATTTCCAGGCATCTGCCTCATGTAAGAGCACATGGTTCAACATCATTGCTCTCCAGGAAGAGATTTCTGCCAGCTCAGTCCTGGTCTGTGTCTCTGCTAATTACTGGCAACCCTCACACCCTCGTGAAGCCAGTGGGTGCATTTAGAAGGTTGAGGATGCTTCTACGGCAGTGAGTTGATGTGAGCACACCTTTAACGGGGGCGGTTATCTTATTTAATGCCGTTGTGTTTCATTGAAACACTTGGGATAATCTGAAATGCAGAAATATGCTCCATTAGGTAAATGGTGAGCTTGTGACCTTCGTGTCACTTGGTTCTGTATTCTCATTTATTCCAGCCACGTTAATAAGCTTTCTGGGCTGTACGTCTCTGAATTTGAACTGCATTTGAAAATTTTCATGTTAATAAATGGGGCTCGTAAATAAGTGAGGACAAATTTTAGGACTTGGGAAGTATTTCCTTATTTCAAAGTTAGATTTAGTACTGTTACTACTAAGAGTTTTGCTCAGGGCAGAATTATTACTGTTCTATACAACTTCCAAAATGCTGGGATTCATAAAAGTGAGTATATTATATGGGTGGTCCATTGTTCATTTATTTATTTTTAAGAGAATGTTCCCTGGACATCGCTGTTTTACTGCCTGTCTTCAAAACACGTTGCATAATGGAAACTTCATTGAATATGTACCCAGTTTTAAGTTAAATAATAAAAGTTGTGGTGTATTTACTTGTATTTACTTGGTGTATTTGTTACCTATCTGGTAACAAACGGGCATTAGCAGCAGTAAGAGCGATAGACGGCACTCTGGGGGTGTCTTGTGCCATGTGTGGTTCTCGAGCTCATGTTACAGAGGCACCTCCTTGGTCTTTGGTTGCTGAAGAAGCTGCCTTGTTCTCGTCTTCTACGAGCCAACAAACGGGGGTGCTGTACATGGATCTGATTCAGGTGTGGTGAAACCCGTGGAGAATAAGTATTGCTTCGGCGAGCAGGGAGTTTTCTGAGGCCGATGAGATGTGACAGTATTCTGCTTAGCTGATAAATTGCAGTGTAGCAGGAAGGATGCTACAATGAGTATTGATTTCTTTTGTGCATAGAACTCATTTTGCTACAGCTTGTGAAGTGCCTTCATGAGCTGACAATCCATTAAGGATCACTTTGTGTGTCTCTTCCTTCATTATTGCTTCTTTTACTGCTTTCTGCTTTACTGCCTTTAAAGTACATTGTCAAGGCAAAAATAAAATAGGTAAAGGAGAAACTATGATAGGAGCAAAGCGATTTGGCTCTTGGTAAATTCCTTTATTGCAAGAAATATTTTGCTAGGAGACTATCTACAAAGAGCTAAACATATTATATTAAAATTATTTGATAGTAGAGTAACTCACCTAATGATTGTAATTTTGTGTCACGAAATAGACCTTTTATCGTAAGATTTTTTTTTTTGAGGTCTGAAGACCTAAAATTCCAGTTTTATGTGGGCATAATTTACTCTTGTCTGCTCTGCTTGGCCTCATATTCTGAATATGTGCCAATAACACCCTCACAGATGCAATGCTTGGGTTTGTTCATGTCCAGGAGGGTTGTTTCTTGGTATTCTGAGTAAGCAGGGAAACACTGTGTTTCTCGATATTAATTTATTTGCTTTTTCAAGGAAGTAGACAAGGCACAAGTGCATTAGTAATAAAAATGTAGTTCTTTGCAAGAAAACTTGGTCTTTTCCTTAATCACATAATTGCATTGATTAGGTTTGGACATTTCAGTCGTAGGAAGGGTTGGAATTAAAAATTTCTAGATAAGGCTATCAATTATAAGACTAGCAAATTAAGAGGACCGCTGTGCTCCATTATGGAAGAACGTGTGTTATTTGTGTCACCAAGACAATTTTTTAACTTGTAATAACTTCCCACGTGTCTTTGTTTTGTATCCTTTTAATGTCGTTTTGTTTGGTATTAGGCAAGTCTTGTCCTCCCACAAGTCTCCTTCTGTTACCAATCTCTTAATCTCAGGGATGGATGTTGACTGTCTGCGTAGTGATTTCTGCTCTAGTGGTGGCGAGCTCTGCTGAAGAGCTGGACTGCATTTTTGTGAAACAGATGTTGCTCTTCAAAGCTGCTTTAAAAAATCCATCTAAACTGCCCTGTGGCACTGCCTATTACAATGTAGTTTAATGTAGTCAGTCACACAAGCAGGGGGGCTTTCACATTGCAGGATTTTTCATTTTGTCCTTCCTCCACCCGCCCCGACTTGGACATTTGTATGAAGGTCTGATTCATCCAACTTCTGCAGCTTCTGGCAGGTCCCGAGTCCTCCTGCCAGGAACCTCAGCCTCGGTTCCTGCCAGGAGTTCTCCAGCAGACGATGACCTCACTAATCGGATCTCCTGGCTCTCTCAGTGCAGCAATGCTTGGCTATTTCTACCCGTGACTGACTCTAAATACATTAACAAAGTTGTTTTGTGCAAGTGGTTGGCCAGACTCCTGATACTTGCTTGTTTTCCCCCCATCTCTGCTTCCTTACACTTAAGATTTTAGCGTTGGCTGACCTATAGTATATCTTCCCATTCTTGTTTTCCATTGCCTCTGATCAGTGACCTGAGGAGTAATGTTCTAGTCACTGTTTGTTTTAAAAAATAATAATAATTGAGGTCATTAAACACCTTTTGGAAACTTGACTGGTTCTTGGTTTCTTTGGAAGACCACGGCAAGGGTACAGAAGTAAAATGAATGTCTTTTTCCTTTAAAACACATGGTGCCATCTGGTGTGCTACCCGCCTTCAGCCTCATCTCAAGAGTGGAGAAAGGGTGGATTGGACAAGGCTGACCAGCTCCAAGGTGAGGTCTTCTGGAACAGACTTAAATCTGTCTTTCCAGTATGTCGTATAGATGAATTTGGGATTATTAGTAGACATAGAAGTGAATAAAGTTTGTAACTCCTCCCCGAACCACCTATGCCAAATCAGGAAAATTTTAGTTTGGTGAGTTAGTTTGATGGCAATTGATTTCCCAACTTATTTACTAAGCTCTTTTTTGTTGTAAACCATGCTATCCTCCTGATGGGATTAAACGTTGTGACTACCGGACTATAGAAGGGGTCTTCTTTTGCTTTATATTTATTGGAAATCTTTCTGAATGCTAGCGAGTCCTTACAGCTCCCAACGGCATCTTGATGATTGAGCGTGCCAGTGAGTTGAATGTGCAAAATTACTATGTGTGGTATTTTGTGACAACTGTGAAAAGAGTTAGGAGAGAGATCTCCACGTCACAGTTTGTTCTGTACAGGGCTAAACCAGATACCAAGCAGTGGCTTTCCTCAGGCTGAGCTTTATATGCCAAGCAGATAAGAAGCAATATGGGCTTGAACCCCACAGAGTTCCCATCGCAAAACAAAAAAGGGAGATATCTTACAAGGAAGAAAAGAGGAGGAACGGTGCATAGAAAGGAAGCAGAGAAATCATATAACCTTTGCAAGGGGAAAAGTATTCATTTCCCTCGAATTTTAATGAAAAGAATGCGACAGTAAGATGTTTGCAAGGTGAGGCAGTTAATGTGTGTCATCGTGTGAACTCGGTTTGGTTGTTGGCCAAGACAGAAACCTGACTGGTTTAGGGCATATTGGCACATTTTAGTAAAAATTCTTTAAATCTCACTTGTGAAGTTTTGAGCTGTTAAATTTGTTTTTGTGAGGTACGGTTTTAACAAGCCGTACAGTGTTTGAGATGTATCTAGCCAATAAGAATAAATAAAATCATTAACATGAAATACACCTTTTAAAAACCCATTAGTTTGATCTGAGTTTAATTTAATTTAATAGAGTTTAGCTTGAATTCAGGTTTCTTTTGATAGTAATAAGCTGGTTGCCTTCATTAATTTTTATACACTAGTAATTTAAAATGCTTTGAAGTTGTTGCTTTAGTGTCACAATACTGGAGGAAGAATGTGAAGCTTGCATAACTGAGAAAAACTTGAAATAATGTGAAAACAATGAGAACGGCAGAGGAATTTGGGGGGGAAAAATTATTACTTAAGTGACTCCCAGCAACAACATACTTAAAATAGTTACCTCTCCTAACACAGTATTTTGGACTGATTTAACTGTAAAGCAGAGAAGTTAATAGAAGTTAAACTTACATTTTTACAGTAAAGTATTTATAGTGAAATACTTTTCTTTCATTCTGAAGATCTTGGGAGTTTTTTTAGGGCTACATAGATAGTTAAATTCTTTTTACCCGTATGTCAGCTTAGTCTATAAGGTGATGGTTGAAAGTTGGGGATTAAGAAAAATACTTTTTTCAGTGTTACTTGTTCATAAGTTATGATAGCCTTATCAACAGCAAAAGCGCCTGTAACAAAGGGTGACCAAGGTGGTGAAGGGTCTGGAGGGTCTGACCTCCGAGGAACAGCTGAGGGAGCTGGGGGTGTTTAGCCTGGAGAAGAGGAGGCTCCGAGGTGACCTTAGTGCAGTCTACAACTGCCTGAAGGGAGGTTGTAGTGAAGTGGGAGTCGGCCTCTTCTCCCGGGCAACTAGCGATAGGACAAGAGGACACAGCCTCAAGCTGCGCCAGGGGAGGTTCAGGTTGGACATTAGGAAGCATTTCTTCTCAGCAAGGGTCATTAGGCATTGGAAGGGGCTGCCCAGGGAGGTGGTGGAGTCACCATCTCTGGATGTGTTTAAGAAAAGCCTGGCCATGGCACTTAGTGCCATGGTCTAGTTGCCATGGTGGTGTCAGGGCAATGGTTGGACTCGATGAGCCCAGAGGGCTCTTCCAACCTGGTTGATTCTGTGAATATTGATTTCATGATATGATGGTACTGAATTTATCAGGTCGTTTATGCTTTATTATTCTGCCTTTGAATTAAAACACTCTACTTGGTCATTAAGGCATATGGTCAAGTTTTATTCTGGTATCACTCTTCTGATGCCAGTTACATGACATGATGGACACATATGGGGACTGTGTTGTAGTAGCCCAGAATGAAAAAACATACTAATATTTTAACAGCCCCCCAGGGCTTTTGGCCGTGTATGGCAACTCTGTGCTTCAGTGAGGATTTTGTCTTTGATTTCTGTGGCTTAGTGACTTAACTTGGATGCAGGAGATTTGGAGGCAGCTCATGAATTTAACTTCCATGCTGAAGGTCAACAATAAAAAAATTTTAGATGTGAGCACAATTAATGGCTATCAAAAATCCTGAACTGTGACTGGCTTCAGTTATCTGTGGAAAAAAGAAGAGGAAGAAAAAGATATTTTTATATTTATTTTACATATTTTTGTTTTGTCTTCCATGTTTGGCAAAGTAAACTGTTTGTGGCACATTGATGTAAAGAACAGGACAACAATTTTTGTCTACTGCCTTAAGGAGCTAGTCCTATCCTATCTGCTGTATATGCTAAACATCATACTGCAATGATAATATTTTTCATAGTTAGGTTATGCATCTTTTCAAAAATATTAAATATACTGTAATCGAAGAAGAAATTAGAAAGTTCTGTAGCTATTTTTGGTCAACCAGAAGACGTAGCTGTAATCTGAAGGATGACTTCTGTTAGTTTTCACGTTTTGAACACCTATCACCAAAAAATCTGTGTGATTGCACATACGTATCTACTGATAAGCATAAAGCATTTTTTCCCCCTGTAATCATTTTTATTTCAAAGCTTGAAAAACGATTTACAAAGTAAGAATAAATGTGCTAAATTTATCTTAAAAAACAAGACTTAAATTGTAAGCGTCTGAAAAGGATGGGTTTTTGAGGGGAAATGAGCTGACAGCTGTCATTGGTTTTTGCTTTAAATTTATTTTCCTAGTGTTGCAGCGCTAAATTTATTCTGGAGAAAATACTGTCATGGAGCAGGCTCTCCTGTGGAGCCTGAGCAGAGGGCTCCATTTCTGCAACCTATTTATTATTCCTTACTCCTTCCACCTCCTGGCCCCATCTTTCTGCAGTGGCCAGGCTGCTCGCCCCAGGCAAGAGGTGCCGTTCACCCTACTCTTTGCAAATTCATCATCGTTTTGTGCCCATCGCCTGCTCTTCTCTGGCAGCCTCTCCCTCACTGCAGAGCTAATGGGAAGCAGGGGGTCCCTTGCCCAACGTGGTGTTTGAAGGTGTCCCCTCACCTTCTCATGGAGGTGGGACCAAGGGGTGGGTGTCCAGGGAGCCATCGTAAAAAGAGCCAGCACTCCTGGGGATAAGGTTCACAAGTCATGGCAAATCTATTGAATTTCTGTGAAGTTGTAGAGCTGAGGAGAAGTCATAAATGACGTTGGACAAATGTGTGTGTACTGGCATTACTTTTTTCCCTGACACTGGAGAAGTTTGAAATTTCACTTTTTTCCATTTCTCCAAATTATTATTTTTCTTTTTTAAAAAACGTAGCTTTGATGACCATGTTTGGGGTGGGGATTAAGTATTCGGGTGTTTTCAAAATATAAATGTTTTACTTGGAGTTGCAAAACAACTGCTAAAACACTTCGTAGTGAGTTATACTTTCCCTCCCAGGTGTATTTCCCCCATCACTCCCAGGTGACCCACTTTCCATCTGGGTAAATAAGTTTTCCAGTAACGTATCCAGACCTGCAGCTCCTCTGCTTGTAATCCATCTGATGTGTCGTATAACTAAAGAGACGTGATGGAGTTGTCTAACGGCAGCACCATTTCTCCAGAGAGACCCACCATGGAAGGTGTTGGGAGACAGGAAGGTGCTTTTCAGCATTTTGCTAAATAATTTTAAAATCAAATGCTTTCATTCTTTTTGTAGGCATTCCAGATCCAGAAGATAAAATGTTATGGTTTGGGTTATCTGATAGATATTACAGAGAGTTTGTTTTCTGCCAGAAGACTCATCTGATGGAGAAGTCACTAATAGCTCTGCTATATCTCATCTACCTGAAGGGAGGTTGTAGCGGAGTGGGAGTCGGCCTCTTCTCCCAGGCAACTAGCAATAGGACAAGAGGACACAGCCTCAAGCTTGGCCAGGGGAGGTTCAGGTTGGACATTAGGAAGCATTTCTTCTCAGCAAGGGTCATTAGCCATTGGAAGGGGCTGCCCAGGGAGGTGGTGGGGTCACCATCTCTGGAGGGGTTTAAGAAAAGCCTGGACATGGCACTTAGTGCCCTGGTCTAGTTGACATGGTGGTGTCAGGGCAACGGTTGGACTCGATGATCCCAGAGGGCTCTTCCAACCTGGTTGATTCTGTGATTCTTGAGGGAGAACCTGGATTTGACTCAGCTGTCCCATAGGTACTTTGCCTGGAGAGCTTTAGTTTGTATTTTGCCAAATCTTCCAATCTTTCTTCTCAGGCTGTGTCTTTTTTTAAATGATTGTTTCAATAAGAGAGTACAAAATTTACTTACATATCTGCCGTATAAAACTACTATAAAATAGCAAAGACGTTGAAACAACAGATTGTTGTAGACCCTTGTTCAAGTAGTCCAGATAATTTCGTGAAGAACAAAATCCTTGATAGAGTCTTTTGCAGGGATTACAGCATCCGACCAGTAGTGAACAGCCTCCCCAACGCGTATTTAAGTTTAAATGAAAGAAACTGCAAAGTATTAATTACTAAATTATAAAGCTGTGTTTTCCCAGTTTTAGTCTGTGTGATTTTGTTTTTAGATAGAGACTCCCTGCTAGTTTGGGGTTGTTCTGTTCTGCTTGAGATAATCATCAACTAACAGCTAATTTGATACAATGATCAATTCAGTTGCAGATTAGTGTAGCATTCAGCAGTAAAAATAAGTACCCCCAAACTGTACAGACCCAAAGTGGTGTTTCACTCTGATACAAGTTATGCTGAATGTTTTACAAATTTGCATGACTTGTTTGCAGTCTCCTGGTCAAACCAAGATAATGAGATCGAAACACCAGGATTTAAGCGTAGGCACAAATAATTCGGTGTCTCTGGACGCTTTAGGCTGCCTTACTGTAACATAGGCGGCTCTTTTAAATTTTGCAACTTCAATCCCTGATAAATGGGATTTTAAAAGTAGGAAAAGAGCTTATCATAAAAGCAAGAACACTTAGTTTATTGTACTGGGTAAAGTCTTTTGGAGGTGATTACTCTCAATAACACAGTGTTCAGCACTCTTGTGGCACAGGCATCTGTCACTCAAACAGATGTCACTCCATAAACTTGAAAATATAACTAATTTTTTTTCCATTCTGTGTGGATAAGTGAAGTCTTCAAGTTGCTATGCTTGGTGACATTTGTTTAAGTGACAGATGTTCATGTCTGGTAGCCCTCAATGGGGAGGTGACCTTGTTGTTTTAGTGGGAGTTTCGTGTCAAGTGCTATAATTGTTGTACGCAGAAAATATACGCATTTATGAAGGATTAAATACATAAGGATGTTTTCACACTTCAAATTGTTGTGTATGTAATGGAGAGGCTTGGAATCACACAGCAAGGTTTCAGGGTTTGATTCTAACCTGCCCTAACTCGAACAAGATTAACTCAATGAACTCTGTAGATGTAAACCAACCCAAACCCGTGGAGGATGAATGGTATAGCAACAGGCCCAAGACTCAAATTTTTGAGCTTGTTCCTTTCTCCTGGATGGTCTAGATGTTATAATTGGTCCAGCCTGGAGGATTCACTTGCTGAGGTGCACCAATAGCTGCACGCATGGAGAGCGCAGGGAGCAGGCTTTTGGTCTGAAGAATCGAAATCTCCAGACATTTCTGTTTGGTCAGTCTAACTCGTAGTGCCCGGTGCCATCCTCGCCAGACAGACGTTGAAGCATTGTTTACACATTGCTTAGTCTAGGAAAGATGATGGGAGGGTTTTCAGCAAGCTGGATTCTGCTTGGATTAGCTTTAGGATGGGTACATTTACCTGGGGAAAAAGTATGGTTCAGATGGTTCAGTCTTCACTAGTGTTGTCTTTGGTAGATGTATTGGTTTCTATGCGTACGTCCTGAATTTAGTGTTCGTTCTTTGTCATGAAGATATTCTGAGTCCCCAAAATGTTCTCTTTGGATAGGTGATCTCTACCTAACTCTTCCTTTCAGAACATGACTGATTTTCATTCAGTAGCCCCAACTGATTTATTTTCTGCCCCCCTAGCCCCTTTGTTTTCTAGCTGTTTTTAAACCTGTATCACTTGTAGTACCCAACAAGTTCTGTGGCAAACAGTCCTGCAACGTCCTGACGTATGGTCTCCAAACAACCTCCTCAGGCTTACTAATTACGTGCTTACTCATTTCTCATAGTGGAAGAAACTAACCAGCAGCTTCCTTTTCACCATCTCTGTCATTTCATAATATGCAAAATCATAAAGAAAATCCCTGCAGATACTTAGGATTACTGAGGTGGATATTTAATTAAAAATTCAGAGACAGTGTCTTGAACATCTTGATCTTTGTATGTGAACTTCTTGCAGGTGTTATTCCCAAGAGTCTTTCTAAAGTAGTACAAAAGACCAAACCTTTCAGTGTAAGTTAATATTTGGCAATGACTTGTTGGTTGGTTGTTGTTTGGTTTTTTTTTTAATGGTGAATTCTTAGTTCCAGCAAGGAGTTTTGCAAATGAACTGGAAGTGTAGTACTGGGGTCCACATACACGCAGCGTGTTCCTCGTGTACAGCGTGGAGCTTTGGCTCTTCGTTTCAGTAACTCCAGCGTGTTAGAGAGAACTCTGGGTTTGGTGCCACGGGGTGTGAATGACTGCAGCAAGAACTGAGTGACTGCAGCCATGGTGCCGACGCATAAAAGCAAACAGAATTTTAAATTAAAAAAGAAAGGCAACAAACAGTTCTGTAGGAATATGCTTGTATTTACTCCATAAATATGTACAAAATGCAGTCGTCCTGGCTGCAATAAGGTGATTATGCTTCCAAGGGGTAAAAAATGAAAATCAATGTTTAAGCATCTGTGTCTGGGGCTTCAAATAACCAGTGGCCTTTTTGTTTGTTTGTTTGTTCATTTATTTGTGGAGTTTTGTCTGGATTTTTGTTTGTTTGGTTTGGTTTTACACAGTTGGCCTTAATCTTTCAGCACTTAATTTCTTGTCAGCAGAACACCTCTGAGGGTTAATGTATAGCATTAAGCACTATGGAAAAGCCATTGAGAAAAGGTAACACCACACTGCTCAGTTCTCAATTTACATCGTGTGCAATTCCAATTTGATTTTACTTCCTTTCTTTTTTGCCACAGCTCACTTAAAGCCTGGGTTACAAATCTCAGGCCATTTACACATGAAGATTTTGCCTGCCTATCCAGATTGGTCAACTTAACAAGTCAGTTTTCCTAAGTAAAACTTCATCCATTTTGTGATAAATGTTTTAGAGGCCCCAACATAGTTTCTGGTGTTGTATTAATCACATGGAAGTTGCCTGCAGAGTCCAGCTTAGCTCTTGTCTATGTATTTTGTCACACTCATTCTTCTACTTAGCTTAAAAAAATATATATAGTATATGAAATTTTAATATTTTTTTATTCCTTACAGTTTTCTAAAATTTAATTTAAAGTGAACAAATTAAATTTAAACTGAGTTCATTTATTTCATGAAAACCAAAATTATTGGTATTGAAGACGCAGATTTTTAACCGCCTCAATTTTTTCTTAAGGGATGTTTTCAGTGCAATGAAAACATGATAAAAAAGAAGCCTCTGGTATAAAATAAACTCTGTGAGTTTAAAGACCTTTTAGTCCAAACTTACTTTGATGGATTCTTATCCTTTTAGTTAGGAGTCTGCGTTTGACAAGCGCAATATCTGAATGTATTTTATTCATTACAAGAAAATTGCTCCAGTTAATGATCTGCAAGTTGTTTTACCAGCAGGGACTGTGGCAAATTCTACACGTTCTCATGTGTTTTGACTTATTGCGGGGGCCTGATCTATGCAGTGGCCTGGGCATGAGTTTCAACCCAAACATTTTCACAGTGGAGGTTTTTTATCTTTCAGCCTGGTGTATTCACATTGCACGAGCCATCAGCCACGTGCTGGTTTTGGCTCTTGTAAACATACCCTGATCTTTTCTGTGAGCATTGGAACTATCGTGATGCTCAAAAACTTGATTTATAGTGAGGGGAGAAAGGCAGGCCCTGTCCTTCGGTGTGACTTCACAGCAAAAGAAAACCTAATTGACGAGTCCTCTGTCCTTATCCCTGAAGATCCCTGGCACAATTTTGCTGCTGAGGTTTCTCCGCTCTTACAGAGTGAATTTCTTATTTTCTGTCTGTTGCCTCTTTTTATGATAGAGGTACAATATATGCGTTTCAACACCCATTTTTAACCCTCATTTCCTCTCAGCACATTGACTATCCCCTGCTTTATTATGATGTAGTGCTACCCCCAACATCCCCTGTTACCTTAAAAACATCTCCTTAGTAACTCAGGGAAGACCAGCGTTACAAAGCATCACAAAGCTTTCGTATAAATAGCACCTTTAGACTCGACCCTGTTCTGTGTTTGGTTACCCTTGTGTTTCTTAGTATTTCTTCTGGATTTTATCCATTTAAGTATGGAGATCCTTCTAGATTCGAAGCGTGTCAGGTATTTGCAAGCTGGTTTTCATGGCAGATGACCGTGCAGAGCCCAAAGAATTTGCAAGGCTTGTCAACTCGTGTGCATGTTAAATACCAAGATGTAAAAGCTGGGAGGAATGGTAGTAAGACAGCTCGCAGAAAGAAGCTGTGCATACAGTGTATCTTGTAGAGGTTTGATGCTGGTGGGTTTTTTAATAAAGTGTGTGCTTGGCATATTTGGATATTTTAGTTTCTTGTACTTCACATAGGGAATTCTGGTTTAGCTATGGGCTTTTTTATATGTAGGTGTGGAAGTAGAAAGTGGAGTGTAGAGAATCCATCAAAAAGGTCCTGTCTGAATTGTTCCCAAATATTTTTTATCTATCCAAGAACATAAAAATAGGAAAATGAAGGTTTTTGTTGCTGTAAACTAACTCATTTGCTGAGCTCCCTCTTCGCTGCTCCGCTGGGATGCCTGGATCTCGCTTGCATTACCGCTGCAAAAGCAAAGTCACGGGGTTGTGTGTCACCCCCTGTTCAGAGCTGTGCTGGGGGAAAGGGGAGGACGTTATTGCTGGCATTTGAGTACTAAACCTTTGAAATAATCATTCTCATATGGATTTATTTTCTGAAAATGGATCTCTCTATCAAATATTTGTATTTGGATTATTTTCAAATGTTACTTAAAATCTTTTGGGAAGATGCCATTTGTTCACTCTTGTCATTTTTCATCCCATTTTCCCTTAGCAGCCCTGACTTTTCTAATTTGAGGCCCCTCCCCCAGCGATGACCAGCTCTGACAAATTATTTTTCAGCAGCCCTACGTGGTTTTGGCAGACCTTTTATACAGTCAGTGTGCACGGGTTCCTGGGGGGATTTCTGCTACATCTGTCATGGGATTGCCCTACTCACGGCATACACCAGTACTTATCTCTCAGGGCGTTTTTATGTTTTCCTTTGGAATACCAATACAGGTCTCTGTTACAGTTTTCTGAAGGTGTGTGTGGGTCTTTAACAGCATCACAAGCTATGCCGAGGTGGCTGTTTACCCCTCAACCCGACAAAACAGACCGCAAGAATTTCCAAAGTTACTGGTTCAAGCTGCTGCCAGTACAGTGGCTCTGGCTCTGGTGGGTACTGTGCTGCAGCGATGCTGTTTGTGTCGAATGATCAGAAATATGTTATTTTAATATCATATATAATACAGAAATGCAGGCTACAAAGAACATACCCCTGATCCCACTGTATGGGATGCTGCCTTCGGGACAGAGAATGATGCAGCGTCCCATAAGGGGATATACCCCATACACCCACCTTTCCTACACCCGCCTGTCGTCCTGCTCGTCATGTTCGTTAGTTGGGAGGGAGCTCCCCAAGCTAGTCCCCAAAAACCAGTCTTACCTTTTTTACTAAATGAGCATCGTCCCTTTTTCTGAGATGCTTTTGAAACAGTTCAAGTTTTACAGCCTTTTCAAGGTAACCTACTAGTGCTGGATATCGTGGATTAGATGTAACGTTTAAAAAACCTCCTCTAGTGTCTTGCCAAATGGCTTCAGAGCCTAGAGCATCTCTGCCACGCGGATGGGTGCCAGCAGATCTCTTAACGGGGTGATGAAGGCTGCATATGGAAAGGGGCTCGGAGCTTTAACGAGACAGCTCTGAGCGAGTGCCTACAGTGAAAACCTCTTTACCGTCATCCCCTGCACACAGGCTCAAATGATGCTGCTTTGCTGCTAAATCCCATTCTGTTAAAAACCTCAGCATGGGAATGGTGCAAGTAAATTCAGATAATTATTAATCATGAGTCCTCTGTCCACCTCACTTCCTCATCTGGAAGAAATTATCCCCTGCTTAAGTTCGAGTGTGTTAACTGCTCTGCAACATAACAAGCCCTTAATTTCAGGCTTCTAAAAGTGTCCTCTGGTGCCTTCGCATTTCCATCATCTTTAGGCTGCTTTGCATTGCTTTAAAAAACAATTAAACACTTGCCAATCTTTCCTATTAGAGATCTCAAAAAAATCATTATAGGCCTCTTGTAGGTGACTTGTGAAATAAATATTTACTGAGGGTTGATCCAGTTTAGCACACTGCGAGCGCTACTTTGGATTTTAGTAGTTGGGTATGGGAATGTTACAGTTCTGTCCACAGATAACGTTACTGATGTGCCAACATTCCTTCTTGAAAATACTTCTCCTGACCTGTCCATCTTCTGTTTGTTTTGCCGTCTGTGTATTTGCACATGGATTTCTATATTATTTACTATTTATATATAGGTAATCTTCTACACTTTAAGTTACCTGCTTCAGGCTGTTATGTCAGATAGCACTTACAGGATTAGAAAAAAAAAATATTATGCTCCCATAATCATTGGGATGTATTTTTAATCTACTAGATTAGGAGAACAGATTGTGACCCCAGACTGTACGTAGCAGTCAGGCCAAGCCATCTAATGCAGCCAGAATGCACAGGGGATGGGTCTGGTGTGAAACTCTGAAGTGTAAAATCTCCTGTTCTTAATGCCTTCCTCCTGGGCGCTGCCAGCAGGTCTTTTGGGGACACGATCAGAAATTCAGCCTGTTCACTTGCCATTTGGTGCTGAAGCTGGATTTTCATACCAACGTACTTTAGCAACATGGTACAAAATTATCTGCGTATTTGCTGCTTGTTTTGTCGAGTGAGTTAACGTAAAAAATAAATGCATCATATGGCAATGTGCCTTTTTTCCAGCAGTAAGTACATAAATTACATTTAAAGTTAATATTTCTGTAAACAGACATAACTCAGGGAAGCTCACGGTCAATTAAATGTTTCCAGCCCATGGTTTTTTAATATGTCGTGCCCAATTTCTCCTGGTGCGTTGAATTAAAGGGCACGGCAGCCTTTTCATCTGCATCACGTACATCAGTGGCTCTGAGTATATTGGAACCTTCTTACTCAACATTTTAACGATTCAGTAGTTAAATAACAAAGTAGATCATTTGTGGTGGGGAGGGATTAAAGGAGTTAATGGCTATATTTGCTTTCAGAGGTGTGCGTGCCTTCCATCGAAATAAATTAGTCTCTCAGGCTTCTGAGGAGAGTAAGAGGCCTAACATCTTAATATATTCCAAAGCTGTGTGTCTGCGAGAAGTGAATTAAAGGATTTTAAATTTCTAATTACTTCAGATGTAATTAATTTCCTCCTTTTTTTTTTTTTTTTAAATAAAGTTGGATGGGAAAATGTGGTTTAAAAAGGCAGAGAGAATGTGAAGAGGAATAACTGTTATCCTGCGAGAACTGCTGCAAAGCCCCGAATTAATGATTTTATTTTGTGTATGGCAATTAGTCGTAGCAGGATGTCACAGACACCAAGTCAGCGCGTTGTTTTTGTTTGAGACACGTCTTGCCTTCTCCTGTGGTGAGCCTCGTAGCATCCTCAGGGCTAGCACCCTGGTCTCGAATGCGCTGCAGCCTTGCAGCAGATACCTGGAGAGCTTCGCCGCCGGCGTGAGCCAGCTGCTGCCTGCCCACAAGGATCTGCTCAGCCCCACGGGGTCTGCAGGGAGGTGAAGTGCCGCAGCAGAAATAACTCATGACACTGCAACTAACCCCACAAAGAATTATTCTGAGTCGCCCTCCCTGTGAGTTTATAGCTTGTGACATCTGACTGGGGTTTTGTGGCAGCCCTCGAGATTTATCGGCACTACCTTATCTCCCCTTTATCTCTTGCAATAAATTTAGAGAATTCACAGCTTCTGACTTCTGTCTGCATTGCTGGCACCAAATGTCAACTTTACGGAATTTCCCAGAGCTGCGTTTAACTACTCAGATCAGTGGTGAACCCACCAAACCATCACCTCTGCTTTGACCAATTAAGAGCGTGCTAAAACTAATGGATAGAAATTTTGTACGAAGAGATGCTGTGTTGCCTTTAGGTGTTCCTAAAGCACTGTCAATATTATCTCTGGGTTGCACGGCAGCTTGGTGCTGAGTAAGGGCTAGGAACTGTTAGATGCTGCACTTTGTTGCTGCAGTAGTAGTTGAAGATGTGTCTGCTGGGATGTCTTCCACACCTCAGTGCTTTGTTTTGGCGAAAAGGAAGGTGAAAGAAAGTTGGTTATGGGGACCAGGCACTCCATTGACCAGTTGTACAGCAGTAACTTGACATAAAAGCAAAGCCTGCTTACAAAGTTTTTAACCTCGGTACATCAAAAGAACACGCTCAAATTAAGCCATGGGCTGTGAAGGCTAATTTCTTACTCTCCTGTTTTTGTGCCAAGAGAATTAACTGTACTCAATTAGCCTGAAAGTGGAGGTTAACAGAAGCAGATTTGCAGCACAGCCTTTCCTATCATCCAGAAGTTCAAAAGCCTCTTCTCTTCCCACGGCTCTGGATGTGCAGGAAAATCCACGCTGCCTTGCCTGATCACAGGAGAGATTCTCTTACAGCCCTGGCTCCTTGTCATCAGCATCCTCTTGCACAGTTAGCCCCGTCTGCGGGGTGGGATCACGGCTTTCGAGTATAAGACAAATAAACCTGTAGTATTGACAGTCCCTTCCAGGCTAGACGTACCTGAGGGAACCTCAGACCTCTGCGTGTTGGGCCCAGATGTCTTGTTGAAGCCTGTGAGCCTTCTGCTGGAGGATGCTCGTAAAGACATGCTGCTTCTTCCTACCCCCTGCTCAGACCCAGCAGCGAGGCAGGATTGCAAGCAGTCCTCCTTCTTTAGCAGTATTATGTTGCTTTGGCGTGGGAATTACGCTCTAAGATGTTAATTGAATTCTTCCTTGTCATTTTTGTTTTCTCTTTATGGTCTTTTTCAAATCAAAATCTCTTCCCTTGATCTCACCATCTATATGTCCACATGTAAAAGGGATCCTCAGACAATTAGCTGCTGAGACCGATGAGCGTGTAAGAAACATACATGAAATGTGCTTTTTTTGTGTGTGGTTTGGTTTGTTTTTTCCCGTGGCTTCCAATTTCTTTAAATTTCATGGGATGGCAAAAAGTGCATCTTAACACCAGGGTAAATCCCTTGTAAAGTTTTGGTTGCAGTCCTAAACTGTAAAATGACTATAGAGTTTCCCAATGAAAGAAATCTAATAATTGTTTTGATATGGACAAAATAACTTATTTCTCCTTAGCTGTGTTGGCAAAAATAGTTCTACACAGCTCTCGGAAGCTGCGGCTTTCCATAAGATTTTCTCAGTCCTAAGCAATAGCAGGAAAAAGTGTGTGTGGGGGGGGGGAAATAATGGAAAAAACAATCTCTTGCAGCCAGCTTTTTTCCTATTAGCTGTTTTGCTGGTTTCCAGTGGGCTAATTGGTTTGCTAACCTGGCATTCAGCTGGATTCACATACACGGAGCCTAAGGATCAGGAGGGACAGGATATTTCTTGCTCAAGACTCATTCTTCTTTGGGAAATAAATAATTATTTTAAAAATTAATAATTTTTAATATTTTTTAAATTTTTTTTTATTAAAGCTAATAATAATTTTTCGGGAAGGAAGTGTTCTGCTATATGGAAATGGAGATTTATAACTGGAGTTCTGCACTGTGATTTTTTTTTTCTCCCCCCCACTGTGTTCAGTTCTCATTTCTTGCTAAAGACTTTTCTCCTTTCAAATTACCTCCTTCTCATTTGTGTTTATGCTGCAGTCTGCGGCCACTGGAAACAAGTTATTTGGAAACTACAAGTCACTGGAATAAAGCGGGGTTAATCTCCGTGTTTTTCTGTGGTTCAGTGTAAGTGACAGTGTTTATAACCTGCTACCAGAAAAAACAGAGCTAAAGCTTTACAGGCATGAGGATGAAAGTATAAAATACAAAACTAATAAATGTTGCATAAGGCTTTTTCTTTTTTCCTCTTTATAATGCTACATCTGCGGTCTCAGCTCGCTACAGCAATATGGCAAAAAGGAAAATGTCCATTTAATAACCTTCTTGCCAGCACAAATTTGTGTTTGAAAGCATTTCCTTACGCAGTACGAAGTGGTAAAATAATTGTCAGAGCTGTTTAAGTCAATATGTCCTCAGCTGGGATGAATAATGATTCCTCCTGAGAGGAATTGTGCTGGCAGGCTGTGAACCTGGCCAGGGGATCCTGGTACTGCTGCTCATACATAACTTATTTTGGAATAAGGAATCCTTTTGTCTGTGTAAAGGAACCGAAATCTGGTATGTTCTCACGTAGCATAGTGCTCTGCAAAGCGTTGGTTGTACAGTGTGTGGTTGGGAGGGATGGAAGTGATTTGCCTCTTCAGAGGCGAACGGAGGCACGAAGATGAAATCCCTGGGAAAAGGTGGACACCATCACAAACACTGTTGCAGACACTCATTTTCTGGTGCCTTCTCATCTGTTTGCCTGTCACCTGAGGTGGGCCTGGAGCCTCTGCTTTCATAAATAGGCAGAGTGAGGTTCCTCGGATCAGGATCCCTACAAGCCCAGAGGAGTGCTAGAGTGATTCGTTAAGAAGCTTCGAGACCACGGGTTTTAGATCCAGGAGGAAGAGTAGGATTATCCAAAGACTGTCACGTCCTGGTGCATCGTGTGAGCAGAGACAGCAGCAGTGTGTGACACCTCGGATGTGACCATGTACCAAAATACCTGCTGGTGTGAGTCTTGGTGGCGAGTGGAGTTTGTTAATTCTTGAATAGTTTTGGCATAATAAAGTAAGTTGTGCAATGCTATCAGGACTGAATAATGATTGAATAATTGTGCCCAGAGCCCACACCTGAGGCACCTGGGAAGCCTTACTGATGGCAGCTGGGAAGTAGTCTTTAAAGCTTGTGAGCAGTCCTTTGTGTTTCCAATCTGATCTCGTGTTGTTTGCGCAGAGTCAGCATTCCTTTCTCAGAACAACAGTATAAACTAAAGCGAAGTGGCACATCTTAGAAAAAATCCTAGTTACTGCCAAAGTAGTCCTTGTGAGCCAAATAATCAGCACGTTTTTAACCTGGGCCATAGCAAAAGGCCGTATGTAACCGTTGGTACCTGTCGCCGTGTCCCACTGTTGTGTAGAGGTCACTTGGCCTTCCTTGCGTGTGTAGATACACGTATTAAACATCTCACAACCTGTGTGTAGTTTTTGGTAGCTAGTTATAGCTTCAGTTTAACAAAAAGACCCCACTAAAAGCGTATTTTCTTTAAATACTTGGTGTGTGATGGACTAATTAAGATGGCATAGAAGAATTGGGAAGATCACTTGTGTAAAAGAAGGTGAAACTGCTTTGTCCTTTGTGATTCAGAAATAGTAATGAAATCAAATAAAGTTGCTGGAACCCCAGTTCAGGGCTGTAGTGTAAATCCCATTATGATATCACAGCCATGATATTTGAGTGGTTGGAGGGTGAGGTGTTACAACCATGTGAGTGAAATTAAGGTGAAATGTGGAACATACTGAAAAGGGGAGAGTGCACAAAGACTGGAGACTAGCATGGCAGTGTTCTTCTGGAGCTACCAGGCAGGTTCTCCTGTGAATTTAGGAGTCAGCTGAATTCTGTGAGGGACTCCAGAAATGCAAGAAAAACTCAGGGGCAATGCAGCAAAGCACTCAAGTGTATTATTTCTCAGGGAACCATTCCAAGCGCTCCACTGCAGCCAAAGAGAAACTGCTAACCATGCACTTCACCTTGCAAACCCGAGACTGAGCCAAGTGCTAAGTGCCCGAAACAACGAGAAGGAAAGGAGGCTCCATGGAGGACAGCTCCTCCAAGAGGCAGCGTCCGTCACATCCTCATGGGTTTAGATAATGGCTTTGAGATGAAGGTGGTGATGTTCCACGCTGATGCCAAGCTTTCCGGTAACTTCATCCCACTCAACGATGAGCCTGTGTGAATGAGGTGTAATGGGCTAGTTTGAAATATGGGGAGCCAGAGGAGGGCTGCTTTCATTTGTGAAAGACTGGGCAAATCCTGCATTCTGGTACCCTTCAAGTAACGCCTCAGGTATCAGAATCTGCCCGTGAGAGGATTGCGTGTAGTCAGCTGCTCCTTAAATTCCATTTCTGAACAGTACGAAGTTCATATTACGTTGCAGAAGGAGTTAGAGTATTGCTAATACCCACTGCAAAAATAGTCCTATATTCTGAATATCTTTGATAGTTTATTTTGCAAAGACACATGAGAATCCTTAATTGCACTGGCAGTCTTCTGGTTAATTGTTAGTGTGAAGTGGAAAGTTTACCACTAGTATCATTTTGTGTAAGGCTGTATTATATTGGTAACATCATTAACGTTCTGAGAGTTGCTCAAAGACCTATATGAAAAGTTTTTATCCTCTTTATAAAAAGGGCAATTAATTTCTTTGTGCTCAATGAAGTAAGGACTTCTGCAAATCATAGTTCTGGTATATAATTACATGTTTTGAGTAGCGCACTGAATGCTAGTGGAAATATAAACTATGTGTAGTGACAAATATAGCATCCAACTCCTGCAAAATAAGCGTACTTTTGTTATTGCTATTTTAATTGCATGGAATTGAACTATTTCTTCTGCTTAAGTTTTTCAGATCCCTTTATAGCTTGAAATGAAAATTGGGGGCAGAAAAAAAATACAGCATCAGGGTCTGACCTACGAGGAACGGCTGAGGGAGCTGGGGGTGTTTAGCCTGGAGAAGAGGAGGCTCAGAGGTGACCTTAGTGCAGTCTACAACTACCTGAAGGGAGGTTGTAGCGAAGTGGGAGTCGGCCTCTTCTCCCGGGCAACTAGTGATAGGACAAGAGGACACAGCCTCAAGCTTCGCCAGGGGAGGTTCAGGTTGGACATTAGGAAGCATTTCTTCTCAGCAAGGGTCATTAGCCATTGGAAGGGGCTGCCCAGGGAGGTGGTGGAGTCACCATCTCTGGAGGGGTTTAAGAAAAGACTGGACATGGCACTTAGTGCCCTGGTCTAGTTGCCATGGTGGTGTCAGGGCAATGGTTGGACTCGATGATCCCAGAGGGCTCTTCCAACCTGGTTGATTCTGTGAGAGTTTTGCATCTACAAGGCTGAGCTGACCTGGACAGGACTTACTTTGGCCTCAGCTGTCTGTGGCTATGCTTTGTGACAGCATCCCATGGACCAAATCTCTCTGTCTCTAGAGAGGTCAGTTGCCACAAACACCAGAACTGACAGTGGCTTGCTCTCAGATGTCATGCTGAGATTAAAAAATAATAAATTTTATATATATAAAAATACATATACAGGTTAATAATGAAAATATTATGTGAAATCGGCAAAGAAAGCATTAGTTAAGAGACAAAATTCTTATGTGTATTCAAAACCAAGTCTGGTTTTGAACTTGGCTAGTTTGAACTCTAAATACAAGGGGTTTGAAACTTGGCTTCTCTTGAATTATTTATAATATGGAACTGCTAGACAGCGTGCTTTAAAAGCAAGCGATAAGCCGAAACAAAAATGAATGTGGTATCGCCTTGTCGGCACGTCTGCACTTCTAAAGATTAGGCAGAACTTGACAACAGACTAAAGATTGTTTCATTCTTTGAGAATTCCTTCTCTTCATCTGCATTGCATTTCTGGAGCTGGTATCCATGGCAATTTGCAAGGATGACTGAGGAGCCGGGCTTGAAAACAGCTCTGGGAGTTCTTACTCTACCGTTTTTTTCAACATTACTTTGCGAGTTCATTTCTAGAGGTAAACGGGTGTGAGCAGTGTATTTAAAATCCTTGTCCCCCCATAACGCACCGAGAATGTCCATGTTTGGTGTACTGGAGAATCCCACTGGATTTGGTTCTGTTTCTGTAGCAAGTCTGAAATCCAGACACTTCTAGATACCCTGAATGTTTTTATAGTTTAGAATAAGACAAGATGGGTGCTTAGGTGAGCTGTAACGGCTGAGGGTGGGGATTGAGACTTTAATGACCTTTCAGATCAGAAGATCACTTGATGAAGTTTGATAAATGTCACATTTACTACTAATAATATTTAAAGGTCTGAACATCTTCAAAGTCATGTATACTCCATCTTTTCTGAGAAGGGCAAAAATACGACACAAAACAAATACTTGCTGATGGTATGTGAATTTTAGAAACCTTTGGAGCCATCAGTGGGAGCCAAAACCAAGGACTGTGATTTAGTAAGCCATTATTTGTACATGACCGTTGTCTCTTAAAAAGAGATTTATTTGTCTTTTCCTTGGAGGTTTTGTAAGCTTCTGTGGCATTCTCACACCTTTCTGAGCCAGTCCTTTAGCCCAGCTCAGCAATATTTTTCTTTGATCAGTAGGTGTTTGTTGCTGTGAAGTTACATTTATTCTCCATTTGTGTTTTCATTAGGTACAGGAAAGTTGTCTCTCTCTTTCCATTATTGTTCCCTCAACCATGCTTTTATTCCTTCATCTCCCCTTTCTTCAATTCCAAGCTCTCTTAGGAGCTGATCTTAAGATTTAGCAGCCTGAGGGAAATAATCAGTCAATAAATAAATGTCTTGACTGAGCTTGTGAACTTGATTACTTGACATAAAACCTACTTTAAACAAAATTTGTGATTTCTACCTTGATTATTATATTCATTAAATATTTTAAAGTAAATTTAGAGTTATTTTAAGCAGAGTTACATTATGGTCTAAACTTGATCAACAAACTTAATACTGAAATTCTTAAGTACAGCAGAAGGAGGAGTATTTCAAGAATACAGTAGGTCACAGTACTTTGGCTTTTATAATCATTTGAAATTGTTTTGGTGCGCTTGGAATTTGCTCCAGGTGGGTTGTATGCCTTAGGATAGTTTTATATATTGTGAAATAAAGTTTCTTGAAGAGCTTAACAGTTGCAAACCCAATAACCTCCTTCAATTTTAATCCTTCCATTAAATGTAGGAAGACAAGGGTTTGCCTTCTAACCAAAGAATTCAATACTCTTCTCATTTTTCGCTCACCTTTTCTGTATAAATATTTTTGTCTTTTCTGTTTTCACAGTCTGTCACCTGAAGTTCCTGAGGTGAAGCTGCCTGTGGTACTCACTTAACATCCAAACATTATAGACCATAAACCAGAACTGAATTTTCCCATTACGGAAGCTAATGGGCTAGATTTTTATTTCAGTTACTTAACTATTAGTTAAAAATAGACGAATTAATTTGGGAATTAATTTACAGCTATGACACTGAGTTAAAAAGAAAATTTTTCTTTTGGAATAGCTGATCAGTCCTGGAAGTGAATCACAGTATGGTTGGGGTTGGCGGGGACCTCATGAGATCCTCCCTCAACCCTTTGGCAACGCTCTGCATAATGCAACCCAGGATAGAATCATAGAATCGTGTTGGCTGGAAAGGACCTTTAAGATCATCAAGTCCAACTATTAACCCAGCACTGCCAAGCCCACCACTAAACCATGTTCCTAAGCGCCGTATTTATGTGTCTTTTAAATGCCTTCAGGGATGGTGACTCTACCGTTTCCTTGGGCAGCCTGAGGGCACGTTGCTTGCTTGTGGTCAGCTTGGTGACCACCAAGACCCTGGGTCCTTCTCTGCAGAGCTACTGTAGAGCTGCAATCAGTATTTTGCTTCCAAAGATTCAAATTAATATTTATACATTCTAGAAAGCGATCAAGCTGAAAAAACAGATGCCAGTTACGTGGAGCTGTTCACCAAGAAGGTGAATGTCTTCCCTTGTGACAAGTCGTAAGGATTTTCCCACTGCCTTTATTAAGACCATATGTTAGAGCATACCCAGTGCTCTCTTCATGTAGTCAACAGAAAGCAAGAACAGCCCAGTGTCCTGGAACGGTGGAGAACACTGTGGAGTCAAGGTTTAGGAAATGCTTTAGGAACTGCAGAGTTTGATGCAGCCAAGAGAACAGACAGATGCAAAGAGGCTTGACTTTATGGAGGTGATTCTTTTTGTGGTTAGAAGATGTTATGAGCTAGTAAGTAACCTAAATGCGTACTGTATGATGCCTAGCATGGCTTGATAATGTTTTTTTATTAAATTATTCAAATGGCATTGCTTGTACAGGTTAGTAAATGCCATAAACCTGCCCAGTTGTTGAAAACAAGTTGGTTTTTGTTAGAGTTGAACTGTAAAGTTGGACTGTTACTGAACTGTAAAATATGATGTAGATGCAATTGATTAGCCTAAAGATTTAGTTTGCAGTATTTTGGTGTGTGTTTTGTTAGTTAAGCTTCAAATTTATTAAAGTACTGTGCTATAAAAGAAATCTCACTTTAGTGAATAAATACTTTGCTGATTTCTAAGTCATGCCTATTTTCTTGGCTTCTGAAAACAAAGCGTTTTTCTTTAATGGATTTTCACTGATTCTTTTAAATTTTTTTATAGTTATTTTTTATAATACATTGCATAGTACAAAGCACTTACAGCTTTAAAAGTAACCCTGTCTTCCCTGGAAGTTCTTCTTTATATAAACCCAAACTAAATTTTTAGTCGTAAAAAGAAATCAGCTAGCACCCTGCCTGAAAAATAATGAAAACTTCATGAAAGGCTACAAGGAAAAGGTCAAAATGCTCTTCTTGACTATTTTAAAAATACTTTTGATACGCTGCTGGGTTTCAAGACCATCCATTCCAGTTGCAGCGTCTCCGGTTGCTTTGAGGAAAGCATTTCACCCACTGAGTCCACGCGAGGGCTGCCAGATGGCGAGGCCAAGACCCTTCTCTCAGGGGCACGGTGAGGCCATGCCGGACCCGCAGAGCTCTCCGAGCATCTTCCAAGTCGTGAGTAACGGTTCAGTCAGCTCTGCAGTACCCCTGAATGGCACCGTGGCTTTATATTGCAGGCGCCTGCTGCCTTGGCAGCAGTAAAATCCTCGTGTTAGCTGAGCCCCTCTCCTCCTTAGGGCTTGTTGTCTTACTAGTAGGACTCTTGGAGAGGCATCCTGGAGCACGTGGGACTCCTGAGTTTACCTGATTACAACTTCACAGATTCTTTTCTCGTAAAAGTCCGAGTATAAAGTTTAGGGAATGTTCTCTTCTGTAGCACAAATTCTCTTTATTCACCACTAGCTAGAGATTGCAATATTTCTTTGGGCGTTCAGTTTAGCTCTGACTTCAGGTGGATGCTTTATTCCTATTAACGGATAATTTGGCTAAAATAATTCCTAATGCTATACAAATGTGCAATAGTATTTAGGACTCATTAAAACACTAATTAAAAGCTGATAGCTATGCTGAGAAAATGTGCGTTTCTCACTTGTGGGCTCAACAGAATCATAAGTCCCTGTTTTTACCGCTTAGTATTAATATTAGTCTACAGACAATGTAGACATCTGTGCATTGTGAGGCCATTCAAAACTGCTCTACTACACTGACTTATTAAAAACATGTTATCTAATTCAACAGCTCATTGCTCTAAGCAAACCAGCTGGCGTAGCACAGAGCTAGAAAAAAGCCCAATGGAAGATGAATTTATAGGGCAGAGTCAGTTTTATTACCAGAGATCTTTGGCAGGAAGGAAAGTATAGCTTTTATTTCCTGTTAATTAGAATATTAATAATTTTGTTGCAACTGCTTCTCTCCTGCTTTGGTGAGTAGATGTGGAAGATCTCTTGACTCTGCAAGTGTTGGAAAGCTTATAAGGCTCTTGGGAAATGGATATTGCTTTGGGCTGTCATACGTTCAGTCCGTGCCTTCCCCAGCTGTGGCAGCCGTGTTGGGAGATGGAGAATGACCATGGCCTTGTTCTTAGGAACTGTTACGGCTGCGCTGGAATTTCCCAACGTGGCGTTAATGTGATAAACAGGGATTTGCCTGTGACTGGAGTTGCACGTAGCCAGTACAGAGGGATGGAAAGCGTAATCCTTGCAGAATTCCTTGGGAGTTTAGCAGGAATGTGCCCGGTAAATGAGGAGATTGTGCAGGCTCTGAAGGCTATAAAGCATAAATACTGGAAAAGATGGAATAGTCATTTGGATTACGCTGGTTGCTTCGAGGTTATTGGAGTTTGCACTAAAAATGAAGTTGTGGGCATCTCCACATTGTATCAGCAGCACGAGTCACTTGGACATTTAAAGACCAGAGTGCTCTAATCTGATGGAGGTCTTGCAGGTTCTCTCAATGCCCAGATTCAGACACTGAAGCGACGATATCTTCCAAAAGTCCTTCCCGTGGCCTAAGTAAAAATCTCTGTGGACTAAAAGCCTGTAAAGAGGTAGGATGAATCTCTTCTACGGAAAATAGTGGTGGCTGCAATATAATCTCCAACTTTTATCTTAACGTTGTTTTGTAAACCAAGGCACGTACCTGTGAACAATTCAGAGATTTTAAGAGCAATCCATCCCCGTAACTCATGGACACTTAGGTATGATGCCAACATAAGAGTAGTAGGTTGTTCATCCTGGGCAATGGCAGAATCATGTGTGCATTCACAATGGACATTTTTAGTAAACTAAATCCCATTTATCCACTGAGCCCTCCAGGAAGCGCATCTGTGACCTCAGGACTGTGGTCTCTATATGCTTCAAGTTTGTGGTGGGTTTTTTTTCCCCTAGAAATAGCTAATTTGTCCTACCTCTGCCATATTTGGAAATATTTATCTTGAAACTTTTGGTAATGTTAGTAATACATTCTGGTTTCTTTTTCCCAAAATTGATTGACGTAGAGGGCAGACCTTTGTTAAAGCTAATAATTGTCTGAATGCACCTCTGAAAAGGAAAACTTTTGCTAAATTGTCTTAGCAATACATATTTATATCTGAACATGTGTACAATATCTCTGATTAATGAGAGAACGTTGGAGTAGGTTTTCATTGTATTCTTTGCAGAAAGGGAGCTGTGTACATGTGGTACCTCCTGGCTTCATGCTATGGGAAGGGACTAGGCGAGCAGTATTGAGTGGCTGCTGGTCTTAGTTTGTCATCCTTTACAGTTTGCTCACGGGCTGTGTGAGTTGAACACTTGGAAGTTGCTTTTACAGGAAGAAAAAACTGTTGTCGTGAAAAATCTTAAGTTAAAAATATTAACTAGATGTGAACGTTGTCCGTGGAAATAACAATTAGCCTGGAATCCTGCCAGCATCCCTCTCCCATGGCCTGACCCAGCCACTAGTGATGGAAGAAACATACAGAAGCAAAAAATCATTTTTATTACGTTTTTTTGAAAGTCTATCCGTGCTTTAGTGGGCCATCTCATAGTGCTTTTCTAGAAGGAGAAAGAAAAATGTTACTTTCCGGAGCTATTCAGCATCATGGCTCTTGATAGGAAATGGGGGAGATGAAAATACCCTTTCTATGCTGGAACCTGCAGAGACATCTGTGTTTGTACACAGCTGTATTCCTTCCAATTGATTCTTCTGTCTCTAAAAATGCTATCACGGACTGTCTTTGTCTTGCAGAAATGAAATTTTCTCTAATATCTCACATAATGAAAAATTGGATTAAATATCTTCGGACAGATTTGTCTTTCAAATGTTTTCCCATCATTTTCCATTATAATGACTAGTAGCATCAGGTGGAGACATTACCTTCATCATTTGTCTCTTTTTCTCCTCCTTTCTGCCTCCATTTCTGTCACGGTGTGATAAACATATCCATGCTCATTATCGGAGCTTTGAAATGAGCGAGGATGAATTCTGAGTCAGCTCTTGCAGACAGAGGTAGATGAGCTTTATTCACTGGGCTGTTCCCTTTGGCTGAGATTTCGGTTTGATTAACGTAAAGTCATAAAGGAAGAGGGCCAAATTGGCTTCCACAGTTGCTGGTTGTCTGCTAGGAATATAGTCATTATAGCATCATAATTATAATGCAAAGGAACATATTTTGTACTTTCTGTAGGAACTGCATTGCAAGAATCGAGCCTGTGCTCATCTTGTCCTGTTTATGCCTGTTGCACTCGAATTTTATCCAAAAAAATCACATAGCTGACTTGGTAAGTGCTGCTGTCTGTCTAGATGCATCCAATTTGAAGAAAAAATGTCTGTATTATGAATAAAATTAACCAGGGCAGAAGTTTTCCGGGGCAAGTGTGGCTCAAAGGTGGCATCAGAAAGTGGCCCAGGGCTTCAAGACTCTGCAACGTTAAAATGCCTTTTGTCAATCCCGTCTGCTCGGAATATAAGGTACCGTTTTAGATTTCCTTGCAGGCTTAACCTTGGGCTATGCAGTTGTCTACAGATGTCAGCCCTTGGACATGTTTAAAAGCATCAGGTGAGAAGCCTGAGGAGCTTGAGATTTGATGCTGATAATTCAGCAATCACAGAATCACAGAATCAACCAGGTTGGAAGAGCCCTCAGGGATCATCGAGTCCAACCATTGCCCTGACACCACCCTGTCAACTAGACCAGGGCACTAAGTGCCATGTCCAGTCTTTTCTTAAACCCCTCCAGAGATGGTGACTCCACCACCAAATCCACTCCACCACCAATCAGTAGGGTGGTAAGGATGACTGTGGTATTGCAGCTGGGGGTGACTGATGGTGATGAAGTACAGACACGGTATCGCCCTTGTGACTTTGCAAAACCTTCCTGATGGACTAGGTTGGAAATCTGGACTGGCAGAATCCAGGATGTTAACAACTCTCCTCATGTTATATTTAACCCATACTTTTGCTTGGGCTAATTAGAGGTTGGTGATGTTTAGTTGTTTTGAAGTTTACTTTAAAAAAATATTTTTCATTCCTGTATCCTAGTATATAAGGGAAAATGTAACGCTCTCCCCACTTTCCTTTCCACCTTCCAGAATAACCCTGTCCTCCTCCTGAGGTTCTGAGGATTGCATCAGGCAAACTTAATGGGAGTAAGTTGTTTTGAATAGCTGGTAGTAGGTATTTGCAAACCTGTCTGTCTACAGATGTGTCCTCACACACAGTGATGTTGATGTGTGGTCTCTACAGCGTGTTTATGCACAGTGTGGACATGAATATGTGTGTGTCTGCATGTATGCACACACGCATCCCTAGTTCGGAAATGAAATATAAAGTCATGATTCATTTCACAAAATGTCCTTCCAAATAATGAAGTTCCGTTGAATGATTTATAATTTGCCAAAAGATATGGAAGCTCAGCTACTAATTGCGACAAAAAGTTAATGAGTGATTAATGATCGACGTTTGTGGACCCCTCTATTTTTGGACTCTTTGAAGTCACTGCAGTAGAAAGGAAATGAACAGTGTTTCTAGAAGCCTGTGTGTGTAAAAAGTTTCATTAAATAGATTGTTATGCTTTTAAAATATGATTTGTGCCTTGTTTTTTTTATTTCATCCTTTAACTTCAAGAAGCCTTTCTTCAGACTCAGCAGTTGGTAACATTTAATTTGGTGTCATTTCGTGTCTTTAGAGATGTGTTGACATTTCTGCTTTTCAGAACAGCATTTTTACTTTCTGTCATCAGCCTGTGTGTTATAAAATGCCATATTAACCTTTCTAACACATTTAGGTGTTACAGAGAAGACACTTTTTATGGAATAATATGCTATTCATTAACTAAGTGTTGTATGAAAAAATTGAACACGAAAGCTCGATCAAGACAATCATGGGTGTATGTTTTAATAGTTTCAGGGTACAGCACATAATTATCTAAATAAATTTGGAATTTCCTTCAGGAAGAAAACAGTCCTATCTCCAAACGTTGAACTGAACAGGTAGTGTCCACTGCTCTTGACTTCTCATGGTTTTATAAAAGTCTTGGTGTTGAGCTGAAAGAGCCAGCCAACACGTAAAGAATGGTGGTGGGAAGGAAAGAAAAGTGTTCACATGCAAGACTTCTCACCAAACGCTTCATCATGACAGATGGTTCTGATGTGCGAGTGGGGATGTTCTGCTTCAGCATGAGCGAGGTAATTGAGGGCAAAATTGGTCCTAAAATGTCAGTAGTTGCGTGTTGAATCTTATAAGCACAGAATATTCATCTGTTGTATTACTTCATGTACTTTTATAGCTATTTAAAAGTTAGTACCAGAAATTGTCAAAGTGTATTCAATCTGTGCATAATCCAGACATATTATACGGTGTAAGTGCAGATTTTAATATGAGGAATCGTTCCAAATTTATGGGGGGATGTGCCAAAGCGATGAAAGGTATCCAGAGTTGGTGTATCCACACGGAGCTTTAAACATTGAAGCGTTTAAATGTTGAAATTCTAGCTCGGGTCCCCAAAGCAGCACAGTTCCATCAGTGCAGTGCTGCCTTTCAGCTGCAAACCCTCTCAGCAGAGGTGACGAGTTCAGGCACTGAGTTGCTTGGAGCAGCCTCCGCTGCTCTGGGTTTCAGAGCAGACTTGGGTGGCTGCAGGTCAGATGGAAATTGCTGATGGCAATTCAGAGGAGGCTTGCCCTGTTGGTGTCTTTCACTCTTTATATGAGGTCTTGTAAAGTTTCTACATTTTTAATTTGTTGCAGCCCGTTTAGAATGCTAATGACACTATCTGACAGTGATCAGTGACTTTTTCACGTGTACTTCTAATCATAACCGTACAGTGACTCATAAGATCCAACCACTCCACAAGCATCTAGTTGAGCAGGCAGCTAATGGTCTAATACATCTGGAGAATAAAAATCCAGCAATCAACCTTTATTCCTATAATTGCATGACAAAAATAAATTTAGAGACAAGGGGGAAAGAGACTAGTAGAGGCACAGTGTTTGTTATGCTAAAAAAAAAAAGTAAATTAGCAGAATTTATCCTAAACTGAATGCATAGCTGAAAAATTTTTGGAAAATAATATGTAGAGTAGATAAAATAAGGGATAAACATGATTTTAAAAATGGATCTTCACAAATTTTGCCAAGTTATTGTTTCTGAGCCCCATGGTTCTTTTTTCACATCGTATCAAGTATGATCTTAATCATCTACACGATGAATATATGATCTAATTCTTACATTAAAACTTCTCCTCTACATCTTAATTTCTGCTTAAGTAAGCACTATAACTTTCTGTCCAAATTCCAGTGGTTACGGTCAGGAAAAAGCCTGGCAAAATGTGCAACATTTACATTTATTGAAATTAAATCCTGTTCTTTATGTTACCTTAGCACCAAAAGGATCCTATTAAACAAGTTGGTTTCAATCCAAGCAAGTAACTTAATCTAAGTCATTGCATCCTATTTCTGTTTGCAATCAGTGAAAGCTGCAAATCCCCTTTTCCACCTTTGTCCTGCTTCTTGATGCTGTTTTGTAGCTCTGAGGCATTTGCCTGCTCCTGTTTTCTGTGTGATATGATTGTATGTTATCTGAAGACATCTCTACAATGATCTACTGTGGTTTAGAAGAGATTTTGCCAGGCTGTCACACATATTGACCAGCATGCTGGAGAAAACAGACTACTGAGAGACTCTGAAGAGAACAACTCTGCTATGACATACAGAAACGGGCTCTGCTTTTTGTAATAATAGGTCTGACTGCCAGCTAGATACTAAACTTTATTTCCAGGTCCCAGGTGGTTCTGAAGGCAAATATCAGAGCCTTATTAAATCAGTTAACATTATTGTTAGTCAGAAAAAGGCAAGTGGGGTGGTTTTTTTTGTTTGTTAGGGGTTTTTTAAAGATTTTTATTTTCCCTCCATGTGATTTTAATGAATTTAATGAATTTTCATGAATTTCAGTAAATGTAAATGTAAATGTTAGGCTGCACCTTGAATCCTGTGTCCAGTTCTGGGCCCCGCACTTCAAGAAAGATGTTGAGGTGTTGGAGCGGGTCCAGAGGAGGGCGACCAAGCTGGTGAAGGGTCTGGAGGGTCTGACCTACGAGGAACGGCTGAGGGAGCTGGGGGTGTTTAGCCTGGAGAAGAGGAGGCTCAGAGGTGACCTTAGTGCAGTCTACAGCTACCTGAAGGGAGGCTGTAGTGGAGTGGGAGTCGGCCTCTTCTCCCAGGCAACTGGGACAAGAGGACACAGCCTCAAGCTTTGCCAGGGTGGGTTCAGGTTAGACATCAGGAAGCATTTCTTCTCAGCAAGGGTCATTAGGCATTGGAAGGGGCTGCCCAGGGAGGTGGTGGAGTCACCATCTCTGGAGGGGTTTGAGAAAAGACTGGACATGGCACTTAGTGCCCTGGTCTAGTTGACATGGTGGTGTCAGGGCAACGGCTGGACTCGATGATCCCAGAGGGCTCTTCCAACCTGGTTGATTCTGTGATTTTACTTCCCAGTCTGAACAGGTTGGCTTCCATGTGGAAACTTCACCCTTGTTCATCCTGGTTACATCCTGGTTACATCCAAGGGGAAGATGCAGTAATAGGTGTCATGGTTTTGGTGTAATGCAGTTTAAGAGTACCTGAGCTGGAGATTGCTCCACAGAGTCCGTTAAATAACCCAACTAATGTCTGCACATACTTCATGTCTGAATCAAAGCTCTAGATTTAGGGAGCATCTGTTTTCTTCTGACATTAGTTTATTTTTAGAAAAGAAATAAATAAAGTATTCACAACCTTCCATTTAGAGCAGAAAAAAATCAAGTTTGGTAGATGGTTTTCAACAACAAATAGTCACTATTTGTGTTTGTTGCCACAGTTTTCCTTAATCGGGGCAGTGAAATTTAATCCCAATTGAGGGATGTAAACCAGAAGGAAGCAAGTCTTGTAAAAGAAGATGCAGGTATTTTACCAGTATTTTATTGTGTGATTTTAGCCCACGACATAGAGGACCTTCATATGTTTCTGGAATCATGTGTCTCCTGGCAGAGGTGTTGGTGGATAATGGGGTGTCCCAAGTAGGACCATAGCAGCTGAGGAGGAATTAAAGTGTCCAGAGTTTAGATCTGAGGAAGGCTTGGATATGGCTATCAGAAAGTTAAACTTGTTCTGCATTTGTCTTTGACAAGCCCTGCTTCTCTATGCTTAATTAGGTAAGTTAATGACTTAGACCTCCTGGTACTTCTGGTATAGAGATAATAGTTTATAATAACTAATTTCTTAACCCCTCCCTAGTGTCAAACAATTAATCTTCAAAGGCAGCATGTTTATTAAATTTAGTGATAGAAACTTGGAATATAAACCCCAAAATTTGAGCCCTGTAAATTAATTTTTTTTTTTTTTTTCTAATCTGGGAAGTTTTTTTCAGGGAGAAAGCGTAAAGAATGCCCTGTCATTGGGAAAAGGAAATCTAGGTAAGTGGCCAAAGAGCACCTTATGCCCTAAGGACATAAGAACAAACATTAATACACTGCTTTAGGTCCCAGGGGAGAGCTGCCCCCCCTGCCAGTGCTGGCACGGCTGTATTGCAGCAGTCTGTATCTGAGTGAGATCATTAGGCAACCCCTTTCAGTTTCTCCTCTGAATAATGAGTAGCAAACACAGGAAAATAAATCCTCTGGTGTACAGATACGTTGAATAACAGATCGTGTTGTATCATGTGCCAAATGGGCTTAAACGGATATCGAAGTAGACTGAGTTGATGGGCAAAGATGGTCTCTGGTGTCCAGGTAAATGCACACCTTCCACTTCAGCATCTTCAGAGGAGATGTGAACCATTTCAGAATAGGAAGAAGCCTGTGTAAATTATAGCTCAGGGCAAATCGACGACTACATAGGCTGGTTACCTTATAAAACTGGTAGTATTATAATCTTTGTTTTAATGTGAATATCACTTCATACTTGCACTGATCGTTGCAGCGAGTATCTGTCAGGGAAGAGGTGTCTTTTGGAGACAGCTGCCTTCCTGACAGCCCACATGTGGCAAACTTAACAACAACAAGTGTATCCTCAATGTTTTCTGGTCCCTCAAAGTACCTACTCGTACCCTCCCTGCAGCACTGAAGTGGAAGGTCTGCAGTTCTCCTCTGAGCTCAGCTGTCAAGTAGAGTCACACATCTTAAACTACAAAAACTGAAGTTGAAATAAAGAATTAGATTATCGTGGGCAAAAGCATAATCAGTGGTGAGAAACTGGGACTAAACTCTCTTAACATAGCTGTAGGGATTTATCTTGGAAGGGAGGTAGATTTAAGAGAACATGCTGAAAAAGGTGTTGCTGTTTTAGCAGCAGTCATGGGCTGATCCTCACTTTACTGTTTCCAACTTCTCTCCGAGTTGGTATATCTGATCACCACGTCAGTCTTCTCCCTCCCAAGAGTTACCATTAACCTTTATTGTGACTGTCTGTTGTGGAAATGCCTAAGACATACTAGAAGTATTGTAATAAATTTAATGATGCTTTAAAAGTCTTTTATAAAAGACCATGCATTATTCCTTTATTGATGATTCCTGCAATTTAATACGTCATGTAGAAGCTTGTTCTTAGCATGCTCAGATTGTTCAATATCAAAACTAGATTTACGGGAAGAGAGCATTGAGGGAGATAGGGCAACCCATCAGCAGCCTCTGGCTTAATATCTCTGGTGGGAAATTCTAATTTACCATCAAAGTGGCAGCAACTCACTTGGTATGAAGTGCCAAGGAGACAGATGGCAATGTTGAAATACTCTCTGTTGTGCCTACCATCAGGTCTAGTGAAAAGAGAATTCAGGAGCAACAACATGTTGTACTAGAGTAAATAATACTTGCTACCACTTTTTACAGGGAGTGAGTTTGTTTGAAGCTGCTGATGGCAAAGCTGAGCTAGAGTCTTTAATGTGGTTGGAACAGCAGTGTTACAGAATCACAGAATCAGTCAGGTTGGAAGAGCCCTCTGGGCTCATCGAGTCCAACCATTGCCCTGACACCACCATGGCAACTAGACCAGGGCACTAAGTGCCATGTCCAGGCTTTTCTTAAACCCCTCCAGAGATGGTGACTCCACCACCTCCCTGGGCAGCCCCTTCCAATGGCTAATGACCCTTGCTGAGAAGAAATGCTTCCTAATGTCCAACCTGACCCTCCCCTGGCCAAGCTTGAGGCTGTGTCCTCTTGTCCTAGCGCTAGTTGCCTGGGAGAAGAGGCTGACTCCCACTCCACTACAACCTCCCTTCAGGTAGTTGTAGACTGCACTAAGGTCACCTCTGAGCCTCCTCTTCTCCAGACTAAACACCCCCAGCTCCCTCAGCCGTTCCTCGTAGGTCAAACCCTCCAGACCCTTCACCCTGTTAGTTAGAAAGACAGGTTTATATTAAAGTCTTACTACTTAAGAGCAGATAAATTGAAATTTCATTCCAGTGGAAAAATGTGGACTTCAATGTTCAAGTTCAGCAGAAGCAAGGAGGGAAGCATGCAAGCCCCAGAGTGCGGGTGGGGATAACTCTGCTTCAGGATTGAGTGCCTGCCTCTCTGTCTTTGCTTTTTGTCCCAGAGTCACATCTTGTTGATATTATTGCTGCTGCTGCTTGTGCCAGACTGACCCTGATTTGAGGCAGTTCCTCGTGATGAGTTGTAGCACATGGGATTCTCTGTTGTAATTTATATATGAGCAAATTAAGTTCTGTTTGTATGGTTAGATTGGATTTCAGAGACAGCACGCCATGGTTTGTCGTAAGAGGCTCTGTAAAAGTAACACGGTCACGTCTGTGAAGAGTTAATAGCGATGCTACCTTTATCTTGGTGGGAAGAGGAGGCATTGCAAGGAAGTATTTGCTTAAGTTGTCCTTTGGAGCAGGGACCTAAGAACGAGGGCTTGAGTGCTGTGTTGTCCCTGCTGGCTTGGCCCATGGGCATATCTCTTGGAACATCTCTTTCTTAGTATGTGGAAAAGTGATTCAATGATACCAGGAATAACTATATCAACTGTAATAATTTTGTGTCTACTCAAATGCACTTGAGTATTTGTAGGTGGCATCAAGTTCCTAAAAGCTGCTAAGTATTTGGATTGGGTGTCCTTCTAGTAAGATCTACTTACTCTAGATCTTCTCACTGCTCTGTAACAGCTTTATGCTCTGAATCCTAAAGATCGATTTCTACCAGAGAAGGAAGCAGAAAAGGAAGAATTTACTTTTAGTTTTCTGGAAGCGTTGGTTATTTCTTCTCTGTGCAAGATCTGTTAAGAAAAGAGTTTTATCTTCATAGAAATAGCTTCTTTGTGGAAAGTTAAGCAAAAGAAGAACACAAGGTACTTACAAGGATATCATGAGTTTTAAATGGTACAAATTTTAAATACAATAATCATGTATGAATGTTGGTGCTGCTGGTGATAAACTGATTTGGTCTTTGCATTTCTTTGTCTGAATTCCAGTCGGAGCAGTGATTCCAGCTGGACTTTTGAAGCCCGAAGGAAATGGCCATTGTCTTCTCCTTTCCTGTGTTAATTTCTTCCTGTACAAAAGCATGGGGAGCTACCACTACTTAGTTTTAAATTAAGTGCCATTATATGGCAAGTATTATTTAGTTCTTAACAACAAATGAGTTCATTTGCATGAGTTTTTCCCTTCTTGTCACAAAAGTCTTTTTGTCTATAGTCTTGGTCTGTTACACATGTTACAATAGAAACTTAATCTTATGTTTGTTTTTGCAAGGGAACAGAAAACAGTCCATGAATGTGTGTTTGACCCTTAGGAGGCATCTTTTTGGCTCATTCGCTTTGGTTACGTGACCATCTTTAGCAGACATTAGGGTTTTTGTATATAAGGACTGTAGAGAATCTGACCTGTTAACATACTGTGCAAATGAATTATAATTCTTCTTTTACGGCTTCTCTTAGAGCTACTTAAGATCCCCAGGTTTCCCTGTAGGTAATGGGAGGTGAAAAGCTCTCCTTCTTTGGAAGTGTGCTCACTGAAAATGGAATAGTTTATGCTCTTCCAGCCAAAACACCTCCGCTCTCTGAATGTTTCTATATTATATCACATCCCAAACAGAAAGAAATGCACTGGAAGGGTAAAAATTGTAGATGTCTAATATGGTTTAGGTTGCATGAAATTCAAGACTGGAAGCAAAAGAAATGTAAATAAGCGCAACTGACAGACTTAAGTGTTGCTTAAATAGCAAAGGTTTATGTGTTTTCCTTTAAATGAAAACCAGAGTAGATGTATTAGTAATTCATATTCCAAGGACATATACTATTTGTTAATGATACAAGGTAGCAATAGCAGAGCTAAATGCGTTCCCAATTTAGTTTAGTATGTTTTCTCCAACCAGGCGAGTAAGACAGAGATGTTCTGCATTATAACAAGCACATCATTAAAATGGCAGATGACCGTAAAATTAAATCTTGCTGTCCCATGGGATCTTTCTGAATGTTAAGTGAAAGCATCTGCAACTGATTATTTTGTCCTTATTAAGCTCAAACAGTCCAGAACCTTGGGTTTTTGAATGCAAGTTCATCTCTTATGTCATGTATTTGTGATGAAGTAATTGAATAAAAAGATGCAATTTATTTTTAATAACATAGACTTACCTCGCTGATTGATTGTGATTAGAGTCTGGGCTGAGATCTTCCTCTGCATGTATTGTTTTGATCTGGAAGTCCGGCTGGCAGCCTCACGTCAGGGGTATTGCTAGAGCAGCTTTAATACTTCTTATTGAGTTCAGCTCATGTGGAAGTATGGTATCTCCTGGGGTTTTAGTTATGAGCCTTGCTAAGAGCAGCAGGTATAGCGGTGAGTGAGAATGTATCCAGTCATTCCAGTTGTGATAGAAACAAATACTAGGAGGTAAAGAGGAGGAGACTGGTCTGACATTAAATCCTGCAATGGGCTTCTAAATTGTGTGAATTTAGCCACTCCCAAGATTGTAGATTGCCTATATTGCATAAGCCACTGTGTGTATAAATACAAATTTAAAATTAAGTCTTGCTTTCAGGCTAATACGTTGCGCAATAACTAATTTACAAATATGAATTTGTCTTGAAAGCCACTTTTCAGAAGTATTTCAGAAGTCGCTGTGTTGCTAAAGCATCATCTCTCACTGTATCGGTGGCGTACGGCAGGTACCCGTGTGTCCCTGTTTTTCTGATGCAAGACCCAGGGACAGGCTTCATTTTAGATCCATCACTGGTGACTTCCATATTTCTGTGTTCCTTGGGTTTCATTAGTACTTACTGATTCTAATTTGAACCTCAAAGTGCCTGAAAAAAGTATTAAACCCAAAGTTTATGCAAAAGTCATGGGCATTGTATGACTGCATCGTCTTTGCATATGTGGAAACTTGATTTTTCACCAATGCTAAAATTCTGTGAATGTAAATTTAGAAAATTTAGAAAATTTTCATTTAGAAAACATGGCTAAATTTCATACATTGCATATAACAAGGTATATTTAACAACTGCACGGTAACATAAGTTAATAGCAGTGTCTTTGATCCATTTAATTTCTCTTTACTGTCTAAATCATGTTAATTTAACGTGAATTTAATTTAACGTAATTTAATGTAAAAACGAACCTGACGATGGGTTTCAGGAAACCCTTTTCCACCTGAGAGGCTTTATTTTGTATGAAAAATGTGATACAGGGTTTTATTATACACTGCTATTAAATTTTAATAATATCTTGTCCTCTGTGTACTGTCTGTGTGTATAACATAAATATATGTGTTTAGGAAGAAGATGGCAAAAGGAAGGGACTTACTGAAAATGGAAAAAGTGTTGGTGCAGGGATGTGTTCGCTGCTGTAGTATTAATATGATATTAAACTATTTCAGTTGATGGAGTAGAGCTATGTGGTTAAAATAGTCTAGGTTAATCTTACTTTTTTTCCCTGAATAAAATTACAAACAAGTTTTCTTCGGAAGTGGCTGCAGAGACAAAAAAAAAAGAACAAAAAACCCCAACAAACCCCTGAGAGTGATAGCATAAAATAGGTGATGCTTTCTGATGACCACTTGCTGCTTTATTTACTGTGACATAATTTTTATGAAAGAAAAAACAATCTAAAACATACCGTCAAATAGTCCTGACATTAGTGTTTTATTTTAAACTCAGATAATCCGTACATCTGAAGGCTACAGTTTTCCTATTTTATAAGCTCCTTAAAGAGATTATACCTGCAAAACCAGCAGCTATATGCAATCAATTGATTGCTAAAAGTTATTATCCCCCTAGGATGCTTTCCTTTTTATATGCGCTAGAACATTAAATTTAAAAATTAGGCCTGCTGTGAAAGTAACAACAGTCTTCAACTGAAAAATGTCAATCCACTTCAAACAATTTCAAGAAGATGCCTTATTTTGCCCTTCACTTTAAAAAATAATAAAAGAAAAGCAGCAGCAGCCTGAAGGGGCTATGGAGCACATCCTCACTTGAGGCCAAATCCTGCCTTCCTGAGGCTGACGGTGACCTTGAGCGTGGCCTTGCCGCTGTGTCTGCGGGAAGGTTGGAAGGTGGCAGTTGGATGTTCGCCAGCTCCTCTTGGGAAGTCGGTAGGAGCTGAAGGACTTTGTGAAGAGCGCTCCCCGCTGAGGATCTTCCTTTCTTCACCCTGACTGACAATTTACGGCCCAGACTTTGGCGAGACGGAGCTGTTGGGGTTTTTTTCAGAACTTCTGCCAACCAGCACAGGAACAAAAAGCAGAGACTGTGAGGAAACTGTTAGTAGCACTTCAGGATTAGAGAATGTAAGGAAACGTTAGTACCCGTGAGGGCAATGCTTTGAAAACTCGGTGTCTCGAGGAAGCTGGAAATGTTCAGGCTACTTTAAAAGGTATTGCTGTCAAAGAGGATGAAAAAAAGCAAAGACAGAAAACCTGACCAGGAGTGTCACTGAGCTGAAGGATTGTGCTGGGGAGTTATAAAGGAAAAAGTTTCTCTACAGGAAAGCTGGAGAGGGGCTTTTTACAAGGTCAAGTAGTGACAGGATGAGGGGGAATGGTTTCAAACTGAAAGAGGGGAGATTTAAATTAGATATTAGGAAGAAATTCTTTGCTGTGAGGGTGGTGAGACCCTGGCCCAGGTTGCCCAGAGAAGCTGTGGCTGCCCCCTCCCTGGCACAGTGTTCAAGGCCAGGTTGGATGGGGCTTGGAGCAACCTGGTCTGGTGGAAGGTGTCCCTGCCCGTGGCAGGGGGTTGGAACTAGATGATCTTTAAGGTCCCTTCCAACCCAAACCATTCCATGATTCTAATTTAGTTACTAGTTAATGATGAATTATCTGTATGAGTCAATGGAAAATCAAACTAATAGGTTGATTTGACCAAGCTGGTGAAGGGTCTGGAGGGTCTGACCTCCGAGGAACGGCTGAGGGAGCTGGGGTTGTTTAGCCTGGAGAAGAGGAGGCTCAGAGGTGACCTTAGCACAGTCCACAACTACCTGAAGGGAGGTTGTAGTGAAGTGGGAGTCGGCCTCTTCTCCCAGGCAACCAGCGATAGGACAAGAGGACACAGCCTCAAGCTTCGCCAGGGGAGGTTCAGGTTGGACATTCGGAAGCATTTCTTCTCAGCAAGGGTCATTAGCCATTGGAAGGGGCTGCCCAGGGAGGTGGTGGAGTCACCATCTCTGGAGGTGTTTAAGAAAAGCCTGGACATGGCACTTAGTGCCCTGGTCTAGTTGCCATGGTGGTGTCAGGGCAATGGTTGGACTCGATGATCCCAGAGGGCTCTTCCAACCTGAGTGATTCTGTGATTCTGTGAAGTGCAGGTAACATAAGAGTGAGCACTGAAGTACTTAAAAGATGTTGCATCAAATTTTGCTTTACCTTCTCCAAAGTCAGCAGAGATGCAATAGATAATAATAGAAGGCTGGTGCTAAAAGATTTAAACTTCGTGTTTTACAAAATCTAATTTTAGATGGTATTTTCTTCTCCTTGCAATGTTATACCAGTTCTGGTTTTGTCCCCTTTTGTATTTCACAGTCATTTCATGAATTGTCTTCATCCAGCACTTAGTTTCAGTTGGAGTTGCCATTTTGGTGCCTAGCTAAGAGTTTCCAAATTGGAGGGATTGGCTACCAAAAGTCTGGACTGTCACTAGTCCGATTGAAAAAGGAATTGGAGCACTAGTCATCACGTTATTTAGGAAAAGAGGAGCAACACAGCGTGTGTGGAGTCAAATGCAACTCTGTCTCCTGCAGAAGCCACAGAGCTGCATTTTGTAAGACCGTAATAGGTTGTTTGTGCTCATTAACTTCAATATTTTGTGCCATTCAGAATAAATCCCAAATCATTTGAGTTCAGAAGTGGAGCTGAAATGATTATTAGTATCTATAAATCTTTGAATCAGATTTTCCTTTACATTTAGAAGTGTAACTTAGCTCTGCTTCTCAGTAATAAATAAAATTAGCCAGAATTAACTCTCAAACATGTCTGAAGGAAAAAATGTAGCGTTAGGAATGTATGGCTGTGCAGACAGTGGGGTAGACTCGGCTCAACTTCAGCCATCTAAGAACTGAAGATGATTTCAGCTCCATTTCATGTGCTTTCAGTGGACGCTGCAGCCCTCCCATTTTAGCCATCAGCACTGTCTAATTTTTTCATTAACTGCAGAGGAAGGCTCAGAAATGGGAAGGGTAAGAAACTTGGTTGGTTTGGGGTGAAAAAAGTCATGTAGAAACTTACTTTCTAAGCAGCATTAACTTGGTGAATCATAGAATCAGAATTGTTAAGGTTGGAAAAGTACTTAAAAACCAGAATAATTCTTTTTTTAACATGAGCAGGTTTGTATTTAAAAGTGAATTATTTTTTGCTTTGACTTTTAAAAAAAAAAAAAGCAACCCTAATGTTTGATCCATTTAATTCAAAGGAAACCATATGATCTGTGACGTGTGATATAGTGCAATTCTGTGAATGCTCATGTGCACATTAACCCATTTGCATACACGTTGCTGGCTTTGACCAATCAGTCTCAGCTTGGAATTAAGCTGAAATTCAGATTTTATTGTTTTATTAATAATAATATTTGGTTCCAAAAGTCCGAATAAATGAGCAATTGCTGTTATTTTCTGACCAGTGTTGTAATTTCACCACACCTTGTGTGGTGAACTACCTCCATTTTTGGGGGGGTCTTAAACTGGTCTAGTGCTAATTTAATTAACTGATGACTGGTACCTGTGCTAGAATAATGAGTAACTGCTCCCTTTATCCTCTCCACATCATTCATGTTTTTAAAACAGTTAGTCCCTGTTCATAGTTGGAATGACTACAGCAGAGATACGTAGGATTTACCTATCTTAAGGCCTTGTTCCGTATCCTGTGATATATATAGTCATGTACATTTTGATCCAGGAAAGCTGATAAGGTTGGATTTTCTTTATTTCAACAAGAACATGCACAACAAGTAATAATTTTTATGTAAAATACCTTTAATGTGAAAATAGCAGAATTTAAGGTATGTACAAAGAGTATTGAGTCCAGAACTGAAAGAAACCCTTGAAATACATCCTTATAGCCCAGAGGCCACATGGACTTTCTGTAATTAAATAATGATTGGATTTCATAGCCTGTTTGTTTACAGGGGATAAACAAGTGCATTTATGCCATGTCTGTGATGACAATCTTGCCTGTAGATGAATTAGTGGGTTTGCCTCTTGGTGTATGCAGGCTCTGCCATCCAGAATTAGGGTGAATTTTTTTGGTTGTTTTAAAGATCAGATTCTCAAAGGTACTGCAAAGTAAGCCTTGTATTCCGCACAGAAAACGGCTATTGAAAAGCAAAGTGCACCCTTAGCTAGCATTCAACAAAGCAAGGAAAGAAGAAAAAGGATTTGTGCAGCACCTTGAAGGCTCACTCACTCGATATGTTAATAATAAACTCCCCAGTTTCCCAGGAGTACTATTTTTATAATACAGTTTTCCTGCCTTAGATTGTATCTAAATAAATTATGCTGGCTATATTCTAAAGTTAAAATCGTTTGGTAACATTGTGATTGGGGAGGTGATAATTTACAGTGTGTCCTAGCGTTTCTCTGAAGCATGCAAATTGGTTTATCTTTGGCTGTCTGTGGTCTAATGAGGTAGCATTGATTTTTTTCCAAGCGTGTGCCCTTGTTATCTTCATACAACGTGGACTTGTGTGGTACCAAAACGCTTACCCAGCACTTTTAAATACCTGGAGAAAACTTGAAGTGGCAACACTGGTAACAGGAGAGACAAGTAGTGCCCGTATGCTAATGTCCAAATCCCTTTGTTCTACCAGGCATTAGAACTCATTTATTAATATCAAAATAGAATAATTCGCATGTAAGCGTGATTCTTTTTCGTTCTAAGAAAATATGAAACTCGTTGCATGAAGCCACCTGTGACACTGTAGCACAAAGACTTTCTCAAGTCACCAGGAGTGTATTTTAATTGACTTAATGCAGGCTGCATTTGGGGCTGGGTTTGTAATCTCTCTCCTGGTTTTGTTATCAGTGGGATGGGGCGTTTAATACAGTTGTGCCTGGGGCTGCAGTTTCCTGCGCTGCCTTGATGTATGGTGTGTGTTAGCTGTTTTCCACAGATCTTCTAAGTGCTTGGGATGAAAAAGCAAGAATGGTAGTTGTTGCTTTCATGGTGTTTTGATAACTGTTCTACACTGTGATTTAGCATGATTGAAGAAATACTAAAATCATGTCACAGAATCAGTGAGGTTGGAAGAGCCCTCTGGGCTCATCGAGTCCAACCATTGCCCTGACACCACCCTGTCAACTAGACCAGGGCACTAAGTGCCATGTCCAGTCTTTTCTTAAACCCCTCCAGAGATGGTGACTCCACCACCTCCCTGGGCAGCCCCTTCCAGTGTCTAATGACCCTTGCTGAGAAGAAATGCTTCCTAATGTCCAACCTGAACCTCCCCTGGCGAAGCTTGAGGCCACGTCCTCTTGCAGCAGAAGACAAAAAGCTGAACCTCCTGACACGTCTTTGCAGTCCTACTCTGACAGTCCTCCCAGCTCATTTTAACAGCGGGTGGATTGTGCAAATCTGAGCACGAGAGATCCCAGTGGAAAGAGGAATGCTCCTGTTTCTTGTTTAGCTGGAGTTACGATGTCCACAACTTTCCTCACCCCTTGGTTTAGCACACATTAAGTACACACTGGAGTAAAGCAACGGATGGCACTTCCATCTTTTCCTTTGGGAGAGCACATCTTAAATTCAGCGGCACCAAATGCTTTCTGTCTATGATCTATAGCTGCTCAAATTCGTGACCATTGCACAAAGTTCAAAAATTACTGCCAGAGAGCTTTTTATTGTTCCAAATCTTTAAAATCATCTAAACATCATGTCCACTGCAGTTCTCTTCTCTTTGCAAGTAAATTGCCTAAAGCCTGTGATCGCGTTCAGAACAATGTTTTCACATTTCAAAATACAGAAAAAAGCAGAAGTTCTTCTGATGTATCACCAAACATACGGTGCTCTGTTTCCACTGAAGAAGTCGTACAGAATAACAAAATCAATCAGGTTGGAAGATTGATTGGAATCAAGATTGATCCCTCTGGGATCATCGAGTCCAACCATGGCCCTGACACACAGAATCACAGAATCACAGAATGTTCGGGATTGGAAGGGACCTCGAAAGATCATCTAGTCCAATCCCCTGCCGGGGCAGGATTGCCTAGACCATATCACACAGGAACGCGTCCAGGAGGGTTTTGAATGTCTCCAGAGAAGGAGACTCCACAACCTCTCTGGGCAGCCTGTTCCAGTGTTCAGTCACCCTCACCGTAAAGAAATTTTTCCTCAAATTTAAGTGGAACCTCCTGTGTTCCAGCTTGCACCCATTGCCCCTTGTCCTGTCAAGGGATGTCACTGAGAAGAGCCTGGCTCCATCCTCTTGACACTTGCCCTTTACATATTTATAAACATTAATGAGGTCACCCCTCAGTCTCCTCTTCTCCAAGCTAAAGAGACCCAGCTCCCTCAGCCTCTCCTCAGAAGGGAGATGTTCCACTCCCTTAATCATCTTCGTGGCTCTGCGCTGGGCTCTCTCTAGCAGTTCCCTGTCCTTCTTGAACTGAGGGGCCCAGAACTGGACACAATATTCCAGATGCGGCGTCACCAGTGCAGAGTAGAGGGGGAGGAGAACCTCTCTTGACCTGCTAACCACACCCCTTCTAATCCACCCCAGGATGCCATTGGCCTTCTTGGCCACAAGGGCACACTGCTGGCTCATGGTCATCCTGCTGTCCACTAGGACCCCCAGGTCCCTTTCCCCTACGCTGCTCTCCAACAGGTCTGTCCCCAACTTGTACTCATACATGGGGTTGTTACAGAGCAGTTTTCAAGTGACCTCGCTGTGGGTGAATCCTAGTCTGCTCTGATGGACCACGCAGCCTTTAGTGGGGGGAGAAGACTACTTGTAACCAAAGGAAGGCCTCCTGAAATCTGCTCCTGTTGCACCACATGATTTACTAATGCAGCCGTAGGCATAGTTTAATTAACGTTCCTTCTGAATTTATTTCATCTTTTTGCTTGCCCAAACTCTTACCTTGTCCTCCTTCACCACCTGCCGCTCTCACCTCTGTACTTAGCCATTCACTAGCTTTTCACTTTTTTTGAAGTAAAAAAAATTGCAATCAACTCTGCCATCATCTTAAAAAAAATAAAAAAGGATAATAAATCTCTTTTCCATCAAACTTCAATTTCCCCTTCTGTTTTGTGTCTGTGAATTGCTTCACATATGGTTCTTTAGGTTTTGGCACCTGCAGCACTTCTCTTGCACCTTTGGCATCAGCTGTACTCCTCTGCACTGTATTATTGAGGTTTTTCTTGATCTGCTTTTAGTGATGTTTATCTGGTTTGTGCTCCTCATCTGTCTCGCTTGCCTATTCACATTCATGGCTGTTAACTGATCCTTTCCTCAACCTCTGTCCTCCCTGGGCTTTTAGGAGACCGAGATTGTTCTCTCTTTATCCTCCCATAGTGGTGAATTAGTCATTTAAATAAATCTACCACAGAACTGCAAAAAGGGCAAAGGAAAGTAGCACCCAACTGACCTTTTGTCCTATGGGTAGAGAGAGATTCTTGACGTGAACTGTGACCCAGGACAATATTTTAAGATATGGGATTTGAGGTGTGCTGTAGGGCTGGTCTCTGGTGGAAGGATGGAAGGAGGTTTACTGCATGTCGTTAAAAGAAGAGGGGGTCTTCTAGGAGGGAGAAGGTGGCCAAGGGCACAGTGAAAAGAGGGGATGCAAAGGGAGAAAGACCATTCATTTAGCACAAAATCAAGATACTGGAAAACAACATTAATCAAGACATCAAAGGAGATGAAAAGAAGGAATGCTTTGCCTTTGTGCAAATGTTAAGAGCCTGCAATAAATAAAAAGTAATGAAATCCCTCTTTTATAATAAATTTGAACAGCTTGCTAATAATGTAGCCTAATGGGAAAATTCAGATGATTGAAAGGCTGAAAACATATTTAAATAGCACTGAGAGGGAAGAAGAGGAGAAGTGGCTCAAATATGTGGAATTTTTCTGTGTTCATAATAATTTATGAAGTAATTCTCTTGACTAACTCACAGCTCCCATTGCTAATATATAATTTGCAAAATGGGGATCTAATTCAGTGTGTGCAGCAGACCACCAGCAGAGAGCAACATGGCCAGCTCCTTAAAAGCCTCCTGGAATGTATAGGAAGAAAAATCTTTATTGTGGGAGACTTCAATTTGTGTGATGTTACTGGGGTCACACTAAAGTCCTGGTTGGATTTCTTTAACAATATATGATCTAATGTACATAGATGTAGATGGTTAATTTCCTTCTACAGAACCTGACATTGAGGGAATTCTATATTAGGCCTCATCTTCACTGACGAAGACAAAATTAGTGATGGCTTAAGTACCAAGGGGAGTAATTAGCCAAAGTACAAAAGAACATGAGTTGGCTAAATTCTGAGCTGCAAGAATGACTTTAGAAATAATGTGTGTGTGTGTGTTTATGCATATATATGGATGTGTGCTTGGTGCCAGCTTTTGAGAATGATTGTGACACTTGTGAGTAAAAAAAGAACTCACTGAGGGCAAGGGAGAGCGGCTAAAATAAATTAAAAAAAAGGGAAGGGGAAGTTGATGTTAATGATTATGGATCAGAATCTAGAAATTGTAGAAAGCTACTTAGGAATGTGTACATATATATACACATGTATTGTTTATGTATATAACTATACCCCTAAATAAATCGATGGTGAGGTAGAACTATTGAACAACAATTCAACATCATAAAAGATTTGGTTTTAATTGTACTAGAATATTATATAGAATAATAATATATATAAAAAAGTAAACATAACCTTAAAGTGTGATTACTTGTTAGTAACGAAAATGAAAGGGTTTTAAATCACAGAATCAATGAGGTTGGAAGAGCCCTCTGGGATCATCGAGTCCAACCGTTGCCCTGACTCCACCATGTCAACTAGACCAGGGCACTAAGTGCCATGTCCAGGCTTTTCTTAAACCCCTCCAGAGATGGTGACTCCACCACCTCCCTGGGCAACCCAAAATAACACCACAGAAATGAGGAAGTCTTGATGTTCAGCCTTTGGAAAAGAAAGTTTGCAGAAGAGCATGACAAACTTTCCTTACAGCAGTAACGAAGGATGCTTAATAGTGGTTAGTAATGCTGGGCCTTTGGCAATCAACAGATTTGAATTGTTGTCGCTGAGAGTTTTAAAAACTGTGCGTGAGTCATTCTCTGAGTCATTGCTGTTGCTTTTTAGTAAGTCATGGAATACTGGGGAAGTTCCAGGCGACGGGAAGAAATCTAATGTTGTGCCAATAAAAGGCTAAATGGGACGACCCAGATAATTATAAGTCTGTCAGCCTGGCATTGATCTCGGGCAAAATAATGGAATGGTTTCTAAAGGACTCAATTAATAAAGAATTAAACAAGGGTAATATAATTATTGCTAATCAGCATGGGTTTATGGAAAACAGACCTTGTCAAATTAGCTTGCTATCATTTTTGTGATACTACAAATTTGGCTGATGTAATGAAGTTTTGTAGGGCACTGACTTGGTACAAAGTATTGATGAAAATGTGGAAAAACCCAGGTGGTTATTTTGCGGTGTAGAAGGAAAATGAGTAAGTTCAGAGCTTTAAGGTGAATTAATAATATTTAAGATTATATAATAATTATTTCTTCATGACATAACTTGAAAACAGACACTGGTTTATTTTCTACTGAGCCCCAGACGGTACTTCCTACACTGCACTGATGTATCCCAGAGCATGATGTATCCCAGTATTGTTCTAAAAATAATGAAGACCATCAATTACTGGTAAAACCCTGTCTGGTTCAGATGGTGAACTGTGAGCAATGGGTTCGACTGTTGGCTGAGATCAAGATTACAGGTAGAGAGAAGGGTGCAGATAGTTAAGGATGGGGTGGGTGATAGGTGAAGATTGAAGAGTTAAGGATGGGAGGTGACAACAACAAAATCGTATTATTCTTTTCTCATCCTACGTTTCTCTTTATTGACCAGCAGTGTCTTTTTGTTGATTTCTTTGGGTGCACCAGTTAATGTCGTGTACAGCACCTAGCACAGTCAAGTGGTACATCATACTTCCCAGAAATGGGAACTTTGTAAATTATCTTTTTTTTTTTAACAGTGTGATGAAGTCATTTTCTTCTTGCAGCCCCTACTATCAGAAAAAAATGTACAAAGACTAAAAGATAACAATTTGTAGTTAGCATATATGGAGATAAAATTTAACAACCCTTTTCACGGAGTTCTACTACAATTTTCTCAATCTCTTTTTCTTATGTCAATTTTGTGTTTGCTTCCTAAGGAATGATTAATTAGAAGTAAATGAAGAGTTTTTTCTTTTATACTGGTTGGTTGTTAGAGCTTCCTGGAAACATTAACTTTTGTTCTTATGCGAATTCAGATCTTGATGAGAGAGCAGAGAATAGAAGCAAAACTTCCCAATTTCCCTCAGCCGTGACTGGTGAAGAGCTTGCTGAGCAACGTTGCGTGAGATTGTCATCTATCTGTCTTGCCCACAAGTTTGTGTGGGAAGTCCAGCTGTTTTCCACTGGAGAACTTCTGTATGAGTGAGGTGATGTTCTCTATTAGAAAAATCACCTAAAAATCACTTTGGACAGTTCATTTGTCATCGCGATCTCGACCAGGTTTTATTAACGCTTTATGCAAAAATGGAAAACACAGGAAGAATTTTTGAAGTTGGTTCAGGTCTTAATGAGCTGTAAATAGGGCTTATCTAAACACATTGTAGTTGCTTGACTAATTAATTTTGAATAATTGATTTTGCTTCATGTGTCTTTTAGATTTGTTTTTCCTCTGTCTACTAATCTATTGACATGCAGATTCTTAGGTCTAAGTAAATAAAAATGACGTGGTAAAATTCATCCAGGGCAAATCAGTTGTCCTGAAGTCAGCATCTTCTCCTCGGACAGGACGGTGTGTACACTTACGTGTGTATACAAGCCATGGGTGGAAAAGATCTAGATATCTTGGTGGAGGTTTATGACGTTGCAAATGTTTTTACAACTTTTTACTCTTTTTATAAGAGACATCCCCATAAATAATGAGGACTCCCACTCTCCCCACCAAGTTTCAGCAGGTAGGGCTCTTTAAAAAAAATGAACTAAGAGTCGTTGAAACTGAAGGACGTGACATCTAAAACGGAGAGAAGGAACTTGAAGTCGTGGATAATTCAGTATGACAGAATACCACTGAGGCCAAGAGCATGATTAAAGAAAAGTCAGAGCATCCCTTTCTTTAGATCTGCAGTTACAGGAGATGAAATGTAAAAATGGGAGGGAGTAAAAATCCCTCATTCTTTATATAAATTTACAAAAAAAAAAAAAAAAAAGAGGTAGGAGGAGAAAGAAATTTTGTTAGAAAACAGTTATTTTTCCAGCATCTTTCATGAAATGCTTTTAATGACCTTGAAAATATCTGTTAGTATTGGTGATGAGATCTTTGAACTAGAGGTATCTTTGGTCCATCTTGATGTGGTTATTCTTCTCTCCGTTAATTAATTTATTTTGGAGGTAAGTAGAGGATTTTCAAAAAAGTGTATAAAACCCACAGAATTTGCAGTTAGAACCAAGACAAATTGGATACTTGCATTTAACTTTGCGATTTGCTGTGAGCACTTCTCAATGCCAATATAGATTATTGACATATAAACTGGATATAAAATGTGTGCAGCTTTTAGAGTGCCTACTCAAACCCAGAAACAGAATCTGGGAAGGCATCTCCAAATAAATAGTGAGACAGTTTAAAAATCCCAAGTATTATATAATTGTAGTACTGTGTTAATCTGATCAAACGCAGATGTTTCTCAGGTGGACTCCTAAATGTAATAGTTATATTTTTCTGGGTTTCACTTACAGAAAATTTGGCAGGGAGATCTAAAAGACAGTATGGATTAAAATAGTCTGGAGTTTTTCTGAAAAGTGTTTTCATATGGTTTCAAAAATAAATACATCCAAGGCGTTGGGATGTTCATGCAAAGAAAGGCATCTGCTTTTGTCAAAACAATATAATGTTCTAAGTTGATTTAGCAATGGTTATAATCAGCAGTAAATTATAATCACGCTAAATGATGAGGTTTAGTTTGTGCAAGTGCAGCATCCAACAAAGGACATTGCAGGTGTTTGTAACGTGAATGAAGTACTGTGATACGTTACAAATGCAGTTCTCAAAGTTTGGAGACGTAGCCTTTTTCTTCTCTCTTTTATTCTAATACATTTTTAAGAGCTGACTGGGTTTTTTTTGAAAAAGACAAACCCGACATTCTAATTTCGGGATCTGTTTCAGTAGAGTGTAGTGACTGTCTCTGTGTGTCTGGAAACAATGGGAATAAGGGAACGTACTGTTTTAGAAATCAAAATACAGAATCATGCTCTTAATGTCAGAGACTCAGGAGAGAAGAGTTAGAAGCGTGGCTGAAGGCAATTATCTAGAGACTTGCTAAACTCACTGAACTGTTCGCATTAAATACACTAATTCCCCAGACATCAGCACAGGAAAGTTTCTCAGGTTTCTCTATATTAATTTTGTTGGGAAGAAAAGCGGGGAAGCCGCGTCAATTTGTGAGACTAATCAGAACAGAATGAATTTAACAGAAAGGATGCCTTCATTTTGTACTTACAGGGAACTGGAGACCTGTGTTCTTTCAACTTTTATATCAGAGAAGAATCACAGAATCACCTAGGTTGGAAAGGACCTCTGGGATCATCGAGTCCAACCATTGCCCTGACACCACCATGGCAACCAGACCACTGCACTAAGTGCCATGTCCAGTCTTTTCTTAAACCCCTCCAGAGATGGTGACTCCACCACCTCCCTGGGCAGCCCCTTCCAATGGCTAATGACCCTTGCTGAGAAGAAATGCTTCCTGATGTCCAACCTGAACCTCCCCTGGCGAAGCTTGAGGCTGTGTCCTCTAGTCCTATCGTTGGTTGCTGAGAAGAGGCCGACCCCCACCACGCTACAACCTCCTTTCAGGTAGTTGTAGAGAGTGATAAGGTCTCCCCTCAGCCTCCTTTTCTCCAGGCTAAACAACCCCACTTCCCTCAGCCGCTCCTCACAGGACATACCCTCCAGACCCTTCACCAGCTTTGTTGCCCTCCTCTGGACTCGCTCCAGCACCTCAATGTCTCTCTTGTAGTGAGGGGTCCAGAACTGGACACAGTACTCGAGGTGTGGCCTCACCAGTGCCGAGTACAGGGGGACGATCACTTCCCTAGTCCTGCTGGCCACACTATTCCTGATACAAGCCAGGATGCTGTTGTCCTTGTTGGCCACCTGGGCACACTGCTGGCTCATGTTCAGCTGACTGTCCACCAATACTCCCAGGTCCTTTTCCACCGGGCCGCTTTCCAACCACTCTTCCCTCAGCCTGTAGCGCTGCATGGGGTTGTTGTGGCCAAAGTGTAGGACCTGGCACTTGCCCTTCTTGAACTTCATGCCGTTGGTCTCTTCCCATTTATCTAACCTGTCCAGATCCCTCTGCAGAGCCTTCCTACCCTCCAGCAGATCGACACTCCCACCCAACTTAGTGTCATCTGTGAATTTACTGAGGGTGCACTCGATGCCCTCATCCAGATCATCAATAAAGATATTAAACAGGACTGGGCCCAGTACTGAGCCCTGGGGGACACCACCAGTGACTGGACGCCAACTGGATGCGGTACCGTTCACCACCACTCTCTGGGCCTGGCCATCCAGCCAGTTCTTAACCCAGCGAAGAGTGCAGCTGTCCAAGCTGTGGGCTGCCAGCTTATCCAGGAGAATGCCATGGGAGACAGCATCAAAGGCTTTGCTGAAGTCCAAATATACTATATCCACAGCCTTTCCCTCGTCCTCTAGGTGGGTCACCTGGTCATGAAAAGAGATCAGGTTGGTCAGGCAGGACCTGCCTTTCCTAAACCCGTGCTGTCTGGGCCTGATCCCCTGGTTGTCCTCTATGTGCTGTGTGATCGCACTCAAGATGATCTGTTCCATCACCATCACGTTCCATGAAGAAAGAAGAAAAGTTTCAAAAATACAATTTAGGAACCCCAACGCAGAATACAGGATGTCGTATTGTGGGGACTATTGGCATGCGTTGAATGGCCAGTGGTCCTTGGGCTCAGAATCCCTCTGCTATTTTGCTGCTGAGCAGGATTGCCGTGCTGCCTCCTCTTCCTCTTGGACAACGGCGTCCTCTGTTTTGCCGTGCTCCTGCTGTTATTTATTCCACCTCTGTTTGTGTAATTCCTTTTTGTCTGCCTATTCCTATTTGCCTCTTCTGTCTTTTATTTCATCGTGTCTGAAAATTTTGAGACCAACCTCATCTTAGTATTTCTCATCTTAGTAACTCTCATTTTATTGCTTACCATTATGTGTGTTCCCCTCGTGCTTAGGAGCTGAACAGGCTTGATGTGTGCCTGCACATATGGTGGATTAAGCGTAGGTGAGGTGGTCCGTTGTAGAGGAAGGAACACCATCTTTAACCTCTCATCTGTGGAAGAAATGTCTGTGCTTCTTTTTTCTAAAATAGCATATACTTGTGCTACCTCACAGAAAGTTTTTCTGAAGGTGGGAAATGCCATTGTCAAACTGCCTTTAGAACTTAAATAAAATTTTTAATGTCTATCCTGGATCGTATTCTGGTTTTATTCATTTCAATTTGAATACTTTTTTTTGTGTGTCTGTAACTAACACTAGGACACAGCAATAAATCTGGGTGTGATTCAGTGAAATACAAGAGTTGGATGTGAACCAACTCCATGTTTGTTATGGGGACATGGAAGTTTTGTTAAAAGAAATCATCTAATGAAAATGTGTTAGAGCCTAGAAGGCAGAAGTTGTTATAACAAACAAACAAAGTTATTTCTGCAAAGCTTACACACGGTGTTATCTAGGCTGAATAAAATCCTTGGAGTTTTCCTTCAAAGTTGAGTTAAGCCCTGGATGTAACTCTCGCCTTAAGAGAGTCGTAAGTTGAAATTGTCGTCTAGATACAGTATCTTTATTTAAAAATGCCTAATATGATTAGTTCCTTGGCATAGCACTGTAATTGAAGTATTTAATAAACTCTGTAAGTACTCTTCTTTTTATCCATACGGTTTCTTTGTGAGATTGAGTTTTAAGGCCTGAATTCTTAACAAATTAATCAGCTTTCCACAGCAAAGCAAACACGATTTCCTCCCTTGCATGATTTAAGTAATCCAGGCTTGGGGGAAGGGCCCACTCTTTGGTGATGACGACTTTTTTTAATTCCTGCATAATTCTAAATCCTTGTAATTAAACATGTTGCAATGCCCAGTGTTTTCCTACCTCGTTATTAGTCAGTGCTAAGGCCGTACAAACAAAAAGCTTTCCGTCGTGCTGCTCCGGAGCTGTACGTTGCAGCGTAGTTTGGAGACTTTTCAACACGAAGGTGAAAATAAATGCATATAAAACGCGTGCAGCCTTTGCTTCTCACTGATTATTTATTCTATGTATAATTTTTTAGCTTTGTGGTCTCCAAGCAGCTGAAGCTCAAGCTTCCGTGACTCATAGCCGTTTTCCTGTGCTGCACTCAGATACGCAAGGCTTTATTGATGGAAGCAAATTAATCGGTAGACCTTTTCCTTGTAATCATTTCTTTCCTCTGTATGGTAATTTCTTGTACTTATACAGAGACATTTTTTCTGCTGATATAATAGACAGTGGCAACCAGATATGTGTTCATCCATAGCTGTAAGATGAACTGCAGGCTGCCGCCTAGGAAATGCAGAATATATTTCTTTTTGCAGCCTTTTGAGATAATAATTAGACCTGCAGTCTAGAGTATTGTAAATTGTGGTGGTGGTATGTTTCTTTTTAAACAGACTATTCTTACAGCCTCCATGGATCTGATCTTGTAAACAGGGTTATCCCTGTGAATAATCTCCCTGAGACTGGTGCCCAGCAGCTTACAGGAATCAATCCCCGGGATCTTGCCATCGTTAGCAGTCTGATGCTGATCTATACCTCTGCCATAGCCACAGCCTCTTGCTATTAAATAGAAAGATGTGAGGCTGAATAGGTTGCAATTAATTCCGAGTGCTGCAGCTAGATTGCCTAGATGAAATTCAGCCCTCGTATCATTTCCGAGCTCTAATTTATACTCTGGATGCCTGTAACGGTTTACATCGATTACAACGCTTTGCATCTTCTTTCACTGCCAAATATTGCTTTTAACCGTGTGTTTGGAGTGTTCTGCTATGTATCTCTGCTGCTTTTATTCCATCTTCATGTTTTTTGAGCATTAGAGGATGCCTACTTTGTCTATAGCAGACTTACAGTTAGGCTGTAATGTGCTTGTAGGTGGTGTTTGAACATCAGTAGATACAAAAGTGGACAGAAAGGGCAGAAATAAAGGTCTTTGGTTTTCAAGTTGGAGAAACATACCTTTAAATACCTTTACATCTACTTTTCCTATGTTTTAAATTGACAGGTTTGATATATTGTACTTTTTTTCAAGACATTCTGTGCAATCTCTGTGATTTCTGAGATCACAAGAGATACATATTATGTTTCTGAGATACATAATTCTCTCCTATTTAGTCTGCGCTGTTTAACGACGTGCAGAAGCACTACTCTCTTGATTGAACTACCATTCACACGTGGCCTCCACACTCCAATTCTTTCTGATACATGCAGGCTTTTTTTTTGTATAAACCTGTACTTGTACAGTAGACCTGCAGTGTTACTTTTGGGGGCGGGGGACAGTGTGACAGCATTTTAATGAATGGGGAGATGAGTTAGATCTCACTAAATCTGTGGATAATAGAGTGGGTACCATTGAAGCGCATGGATATAGATCGAATTTAGCATTTAAATGCACTGCGCTTCTTCCCCATGGCACTTCTACAGTAGGGGAGAAATCAATGTTAAGTGGTTAGCTGAATTATTTATGCTAACAGAAAATTTTATTTGATCTGATAATTTTAGCCTGGAACCAGCTGAAGAAGTAGTTCAAAATTGCCATTGAGACAAAATGGGGTTTTGAAATGTAGCTACTACCTGATCCTCGTGTTTTGGAGTGTTGAGGGTAGGTGGAAAGGGTATTCTTCCATGCAAGGGGGCTGAGCCCCTGCCACCTTCTACCTGAGGAACAGGGAGGTTTGTGTCAATCAGTTACGTCTTTGCAGAGCAAAATCATTGAGCAATCTAAGTGTTGCTTAACTCTTGTTTTAAACCCAAAGTAGTACGTGTTTTTAAGAAAACGCTACTGCAAAACCTCTAAATTCATCCCACTGCCCAGATTTGCAGTTCGGAGATAAAAATGTGGGGTCTGAGTTTATACTGGAGACCTCAGCTGTTAAAAATATGTTATTGGAGGTGGTTATTATTGCTTTTATAAGCCAAGATAAATATTGAACAAAATAAAATCTCTGGAAGGTTCACCTGCAAATATTTGCGATATATGGGCATTAATATATTTATTGCAAAAGTAAGTGGAGAACGTGTTCAAGTAAAATTTTAAAGTTAAGATATCAAGCCTCTTCCCCTGGCAAGGTCGGGCGTTTTCTAGTCAATAATTAATGCCTGCCTGATTATTTTCAATACAGCAATGAAATAGCATTAAGAATATTCAAAAATGTAAAAAAGTATATGAGAAAGCAGGTGATTTAAACTGGAGGGCTGTTTCATCACACGCAACTAGCAAATGCTGCTTCATGGAGACTGTGCTTTGCCCCGTGTAATTTGAATGAATATGGGTTTTGCGTATAAAAGAGCCCTGGTTAATCATCATTAGAACATGAACATGGCATAAAAGTACTTCCTAAGTACTTTTTGTCACTTTTCTATATCTTCCAGAAAACTTCTGACATTACCAGAGACGTCACTTTTTCAAGGTTGGATACAGAAGAACATTGATACATATTTTGTAGTTAAAGATCTTAAAATGTTTTCCATAAACAACATCTTATACATCACCGAGGACTGCTCAACTGTATTTTAAAGTTCATTAAGGCTGATGAAAATCAGGGTGATGGCAAGATGCTTTCGATGAGTATCATTTGTATTCCTTCAAGGATTTGCAACATTTTTTATGATACAATCTTGAAATTATGCTGATCTTGTACGTGAAGAAGTTTGACATTGTAAATTCAATGACGATTTATCTGTCTTGAAAAATAGATGAATAGATGAGTATTCTTATTATAATGTATTATATAAAATCGTAGCAAACCAGACTTTTCATTACATGGTGCTCAATGACTCCGAAGTACTCAACTGCCTTTGACTACACTTCAGCAAACAGAATTATATGTGCCTCTGACTTAGCCAGTGTCAACAGCGTGGGCTTTCAGCACTCCTAAAACACTATTCCGAGGCAGGCACACGGCGAAGATGGATACGTACAATTTGTGTTGGGAATATTGTTTAGTGATTCTCTGGGTTTTACGTGAACTCTTAAAATGTGGAATTTATTATGTCTGTTCATTCTCATTTAAAATGCAGCAGTAAAACACCCTTGGCCTGTAATCTTCTCTGCAGATTACAGAAATGTGCTAAATACCAATTCTCGGCAGACTGCACTTCCATTTAAAGTTATTTTCAGTACACGTACAAAATTCTTTGAGCTGGTTTCAAAATACAAAGCTGTGTCAAAATGCGCAAAAACTGGGAAAAGTACCATAGCAAATATCAAAATGAAAAATAATTTATAAAATACTTATTTTAGGGCTGTAGCAATACACAGCACCTGATACAGGATTGATATTTCTCTGAGGTATTCCATATAATTAAAATTTTCCATGTGATGTTACCTTTTCTCTGACCAAGAAATGAATCCACCTTACCTGTGAGTCAGAATCCAGTTTCTATATATGGGTCTACTAAACACTTTAGCTTTTAAGTTGGCTAAACAAGAATATTTTGCCTCGTTCTTCTGAGAGCAAAGGGACATGGTATCACAGAATCACCCAGAATCAAACAGGTTGGAAGAGCCCTCTGGGATCATCGAGTCCAACCATTGCCCTGACACCACCCCGTCAACTAGACCAGGGCACTAAGTGCTGTGAGAAGTGAAAAATGACTCGTGTCAGCATAAAGAAGAAAAAGTAGAGACTTCTTGGCAATGTATAAGTAAGTGACCACAAAATACTAAGCCACTGTGATGAGGAGAAACTAACACTTAAGGGTTAATAACAGGACCATGAGGACCATTGCTTAGCTTAAGCTATATATCTATAGTCTCAGACCCTAGATAGGAACTAACTACTAACCACAGGAAAAACGTAAGATAGAGTAGAATGTATAGGAGGAAGGGACTCGTCAAGGAAATCACAGAACTGCTGTCAAAAGAAAGCTGATCTCAGCAGGTTTTGCAGTTGGGGTACAAAGTGCACAGCGAGGAAGACATACGGCCTTCATCGCTGAGACCCCGGCCCACGACCACCAGGAGAAACTGCGCGTGTGCAACCAGGAGGAACTAAAGGTGGAGACTATGGAAATGATTTCCCGGGGCTCGTTATAATAAAGACCGCCTTTCCGGGACAGTCATGAATATGTATAGGCGTCCTTGAAATGATGATGAATATGTAACACTTTCCCACATAAATACAAAGTGAATTACTGTGAAAGGCGCGCGCGATTTTGGTGGGATTACCCCCCGTGCTGCCCAGCGCTGGTTTGCCTTTGCTTTGCAATAAACCAAAATTATGATTGGCGTTTCAGACTGAGGCTCGTTTCTCACAGTGTCATGTCCAGTCTTTTCTTGAACACCTCCAGAGATGGTGACTCCCCCACCTCCCTGGGCAGCCCCTTCCAATGCCTAATGACCCTTGCTGGGAAGAAATTCTTCCTCATGTCCAACCTGACCCTCCCCTGGCGAAGCTTGAGGCTGTGTCCTCTTGTCCTATCGCTGGTTGCCTGGGAGAAGAGGCCGACTCCCACTTCGCTACAACCTCCCTTCAGGTAGTTGTAGACTGCACTAAGGTCACCTCTGAGCCTCCTCTTCTCCAGGCTAAACACCCCCAGCTCCCTCAGCCGTTCCTCGTAGGTCAGACCCTCCAGACCCTTCCCCAGCTTGGTCGCCCTCCTCTGGACTCTGGTAATTCCTTTCCTTCCGAGGTCTGGCTCTTGGCTGTTGTGAATGGAGGCAGACTCTGATGCTATGACTCTGCAAGTGCTTTTTGAGATCCTTATTGATATTATAGCGCTGAAATATTATAATCCCCTTATTCTGAACCTCTGTTACTGGTCAGGTTTTCACAGAGGGTGTGACTACCTGGTGATTTGTATTGCTTTAGCAATGTTACTTCATGCCTATTGATAAAGCAAGTACCAAGAGTCTTTGTAGAAGAGTCAACTGTCAATACCTACCAGAGAGCCTGTAGTTAGCAGATTTGCAATGTTTCTAATGGGAAAAAAAGAAGGGTAAAAAAAAAAAAAAAGTTAAAAGTAAGAAGTACTATCAAGAAATTATTCCTAATCATATTGCTATTCCTGAGGTGTAACAAAAGAATTCTGGAAAAATCAAATTGCGGTATGCAAACCTCAGGTGTCAACTTGTCACTGCGTTACATTTAAAGTAGTTATTAAAATCATTAGGCTATCAACCTGTGAAGTTTAGATACACCAAATATAGCAACCTGCTTAATTGCTCAGTATTTCGCAATGAGTGAAAGAAAGGCAGAAGGGGAGGTGGGAGGGGAGAGAACAGTGTGTTTTCAAGGTACCCTAAAAGGCCTTTTTTCCTGTGGAGTAGATTAAGCATACGTTGTTCAGTAAGCCCTTAGCCTTTCAGTGTAGAATATGTTATTAGAAACGCAGCCCCCTGCCTGTCTACGTAGCTTAGAAATGGTTTTGTTGAGATCTTCCAATACTGCAGCACAATGTACATTGACATGACTTTGTAGCTCTAATCCTGTTATTGACACTGCTTTTCTCCTGGGGAAGCAGATTAAAATGAACTGGTGTAGCCAAAACCAGTGTTTAAAATACTTCGGGTCAGGTGTCAAAGTGTAATTTCCCATTGGAGTAGAGCTGGAGAAACTCAGCTGGAGTTACTTCAGATTTGTGTTTGTATAAGGAACACGTTGACTCTTGATTATTGTGTTAGAGACTTGTCAGTGAAAAGGCTGAAATGTGATTTTAGGATAAACCAGTAACTTACAGCATTGCTACAGGAATTACATAAAGTAGCCAATGAAGGGACAATTTCCAAAATATAAATTCAAGGGAAAAAACAAACCTCCAAACCGTCAGCCATTTAGTTTTGAAGAGTAAATTTACCTCAAATTTTGTGTCGTTCCCATAAAAAAAGTGAATGAGGAAAAAACATAATTTCTCCCAAAATTATAAAGCTGTAATTACTTTATTTCTTCGCATTATTTGTATCTATTTCTTCAAAACTGGGATATTTTTTTTTCTTGACCTGCCCAGGGCATAACATAAGGCTGTTGATGCAGAACCTACCAGTGGCACCATGTAGTAACTTCAAAATAGTAACTAATGACACTGCGTTTGTATTTCTCCGGAGCATTGAAGGCTGTTAAATGAACTTGCCCAATCACTAAGTTTTCCAGGTGTGTTATACAAAATACCCTCTTTTCTGTTATTGTTAAATACTTGCTGTTTTAAGAACTGGAGGATGGACAGTCTTTCTTGCTTACCTGTTATGTTTCCAGATAAGAAAAACGCAGAAAAATGAGCCGTAAATACAGAAATCATTTGTTGAGTTTATTTCTGCTGTCTGTAGAGGTCATTGCAAATTCTGCTATATATAAAAAAACGGAGAAAAAAATAAGAACCTGGTCTCCTTTTTTATTAGAACCTGGAGAGATGTGACTGGAGGTCAGCATTCACTAGGTTTTTTTCCTTCTGACTGGCAATTCTTGCCGTATCACAACATGATTCATCGAGATACATGTGTACTCTTTGGTAAAAGATCTGAGTCAAAGAATATGTGCATCAGATCCTCTTCTGAGGATAATTAGTTGAAGAGAGTGTAGTTTTTAGTTGTTGGAAGTCTCTGTGTAGTAGGCGTCCCTTCCTTGCACCTGGCCGTAGGAGTCACTGGCACTGCATGCTGTAGATATCGCCGTAGAGTTGTTAAGTGTTTGTTTGGAAGGAGGGAAGCTGCTAGTGAGATCATTAACACCGTTGTCATGGGATGTTATTAGAGTTACGAGAGCAGTGGGAAATTCAGAGAGACTCTTCTGTCCGGTGGGGAAGTGTTTAGTAGCATCACGGTGATTTATTTCACGTCTCCCTGCTTGCCAGGTAGTAGGTTGGTCTGGGAGGAGATGAAAAATTAGGGATCCTATAGAGTAAGAAATATCTTCTTCCTTCTCTTTGTAGCTCATGTCTTTTTTTTGTATTGAGCTACTATTTTTTTGACCAAAAGCATGTATTTTTCCCATGAACATTTGTAGTAGAGCCGATGTAATTATTAATTGTGCTTCTCCTACAAGGAAATTGGTTTCACCAACACTCATCCCTTCTTGCACAGAAGAATTTCTGCTTTTCATGAATCTATATTTTAATTTTGGGTGTCTCTATTTAAAAACCACTTAACACATATGGATAGAAATTATTAATATACCCACTCATCCAAATTATTCTGCATACTCTTCCTACTGTGATATGCTACCACAATTAATTCAAGCAAATGTTTATATTCAGAAAAATCATGTTCTTATTCTTCCCTAACTCTTCCTAACAAAGCCACAACATTCAAGCCTTAAGTTTGTAGCCGGTTCAGTGAGAGATGTGTCCTTGTCCAGACGTACATGCCTATTTTTTGGCTTTATTTTTTTCACAAATCCTGTATTCTGGTTGTACCTCATTTACCATTGATTGTGCTCTTACAAATGCTTAGGGAAGCATAAGCACATTTTTGCATTTTAAATACCCAGGGCTTGTTGTCCAGGTTCCTCTGAACTGAACATGGCAGGGAAAAAGGATGACGTTACTTGTCTCAACAACCCGACTTTGCTGCTGTGTGTTTCAGAAGCAGTATTTAGGAGGAGATGAGTGGAGTGGACTTTGTGATGAGTATTAGCTTTATCATAGCTGTTAGCTTTATCATTAAGCTTCTTCACACGTTCAGCGTGAAAGACTTTTTCACTTATTTTTTGTGAAGATATTTTAAAAATATCTTCATGAAGACACTTTGCGTATGGTGTCAGAGTCCGAAGCACTAGAGGAAAGGAAATTGAATCTAATAACACGTATCCTGTGGTGGAGGGGAGGGAGCCTTCGGTCCTGGTTTCTTAAGCCCTTTTTTAACTGCCTTTTGGAAGACTGAATGTGGTCCGTCCCACTCGGGTGTGTGGAAGGATTCCTGGGTGGGTTGGGCGGTTTGTTTTTTTTTGCTTTGCCAATATGTGGGGCAAATGTGTGCGCAATTTTCACTTTATATTAAGGGGCTGTCAAACTCAGTCTGTCTTGACCAAAATCCTGTATTGCGATGACAAAATACTAATATAATAATTACCTTTTATGTCTGTACATAGATAATTTAAATTGGACAGAGCAAAGGCTTCCAGGCTCCTTAATTTTCTACAAAGGTCGACTTTTTACAGAGACAAAGGTAGAATATGTGGTGGGGTTTTTTTTTTGAGGATGGAACCACTTTGACTCAAACCACAAATTCCAAATTTGTGACCATTGAGAACACAACTGCAGTTTGCTTGTGTATTTTGGCTCTAGGAAGTGTTTGTGGACCATGAGAAAAAACAGACTGTAAAACGCTAATCAGCCCAGAACTGATGTTTACTTTTGTTAGATGCGGACTGCTATTGTTTTTTTAGATAGTCACATTTTAAAAGTGAAGCAAACCCAAAAACACACAAACAACAAACCCACAACCTATTTTAAAACCATTTGATGAAAGGCAGGAGGCAATGATGACTGCTGGCCACAGTACCAGCATTTCTGATACACAATACTCCCCTTTTACTCTCTGATGTAAGAACAGCTGTATGATTTTCTGAGCAGTGATGAGCTGTAACAATCCCTTCGTTGGGGGCCACCTCCAGATGCTTCAGAAGTTCTCTTGAAGATCTCTTGAAAAAAGAAAGAGAGATGTGATTGAAAACCCACTAGTAATATGGCACAACAGACCTCTTCTAGTGTTAGGCCTTTATCTAGATTTTTTAAAAGGTGATTAGAAATTGCATCTCAGTTGATTGTGTGTCTCATTTCTTGAGAAACTATGCTGATTGGTTACTTCAGTATTCCGTACTGTGCTGTTACATCAAGATAGATATCAATTATTGTCATTCTTAGTGACTGACGTAGCAGGCTTTCCTTATAAAATTGCAGACGTAGCCCAGAATGAGTTTTAACATTTGCCGTATGACATCCATTTAAGAAAGCTGATTTGCAGCTTCTGTGAGTAGCTGTCAGAGATAAAATTTTCCCTTTTTCTCTCAGCTGATACGAAACTCCATTCTAATACAAAAATCATGTGAAGATTATAATTATGCAGGAGCAAATAACTGAAAAATTTTGCCCACCCTCCTCTGGAAGTAAAGAGAAACTCAAGGTTTTGAAGAGATGTGCTATGCCTTTTCCATTAGATTCAAGCTACGTTTACATGAGTTGTTCAGAAATGACAATGAAATGTTTACGAGGAATAAATTAAAGATATTTTAACATTGTAACTAGGAGCGTAACGTTGATTCATGACCACAGCGCAGATTCCACCCTTGTCCTATATGTCACATATTCACTGTGCAATTTCTGATGTTAAATTCATGTCAACAGGTGCATTCAGTAGACATTTATGAGCTGATACCGAAGAAATCACATAAGCTGTTAAAGTTACAAATTACCTTTTTGTTTCTGTGAAATAAAGGCGGAATAGATGGGCATGGCTAAATCTGGGGGTTGGAAGTTGTGCAGGAAACAACAGATAGTGCGACGGTACCAATAAAAGATGTAGGGAGAGCTTTGCTTCTGTGGAGTGCTTGCTTATGTGAATTTAGAGGTTATTGAGAAAAAGTTCAGACTTTCGAGTCAGTAGTTTAGAAAAGAATGAGATAGGTGTGTTGGCAGGTGGGCACACAAGGAATATCTGTCTCTGGGTTCCTCAGTGCCTTTCCAAGTCTCGCTTGTAGGAATGGGATTACGTTTTGAAAGGCCTGTTGACTTTCAGTGCCGTTCTGATTCTCAGCAAGGACGATGTGTTTGGATGTGAGATCTCTGGCACTTCTCTTTGCCTTTACTCTTTGTGATGGTGCTGCTTAGAAATGCTGGGGAAGGGAGAAAGAAAAGGGATAACATATTTTCCATTTCCTAGTCAATTTTACATTCTTGAGTTTGACCGTGTATTAGCTGTAATGTGATAGTCATGAAGCATCTCAAAACATGTTTGCTTTGGAGCAAGAAGTGTTCTTACAGTAAATTATTCATTTAGATGTCAAGATGCTTGCTCGGTCTCTCTGAAGCTTTGGTTAGAAGTATGAATATTGAATAAATGACCAGAGGTGAGCAGTAGTGTCTGAAGCAGGAGTGTAGCTGTCTGAGGCAAGTAGCTCCAAGCTGATTATGTGTATCGGCCTCCTCCACACCACTTGACCCCGACACATTTCGGAGCAGGCAGGTCCTCTTTATTTCATCAGTGCTATTGTTAAAGACGGTGGCCTGGCAGCTTGTTTCTTACCGAGGTCAAACACATCAAGTGGAGTGGGACATCAGCATGATCAGATCTAAATTGCTTGCTGCACCAATTTCTAGCTGTATTGTGGTCTAATAGAAAATCTCCTGGTTTCCTTGCAGCTAAGGCATAAAAGACACACAGGGTGTAGGGGGAGAAGAGGAAAAAAAATGGAGAAGTGTTAAATTTTCAGCCAGATGGTTATTAATCTGAACTTCCAGACCAGGGAGAGCTGTGGAAGCATGGATTGCAAAGCTCTGCCATTTATTGACTGAATTTACTGTTTTAGAATACAGTTAATTTAACAAACTTCATGGAAGAAATATTGGTGATGTAGTAATATAAGCATTCAGTGCTTTTATGGAAGCACAAATTCCCCTTTCAAAAATAGTTCAGAAAAATATCAGCAGTTCACCACAATGGCATCCTTTAAAGTAGACTGTGGGAAGCGTTCTGCGATCCTGCAGGAGCTTATACAGAAATCTGCTGAAACAAAATCCATTCTTCCTTTTGGCTGAGTGTGGCACTATTATATATATGTAATCTCAAAGCTCCCAAAATTGCAGCTATTTTCCCAAATATGTACTATCACACCTTAAGCAACAAAAGGGGGCTGCGTATTGGGGTCTTAAGGTTGCCTCCAGAAAGCTAAATTCACATAAACGTACTGTTTTTGTGAGCATCGTGTTGCAGTGGAGTATTATTGGCCAAAATGCTGTTTATATATTAAGGCTGGGGACAGTGTTTTAGAAATGGAATGTTTTGCTCCAGATTATTTCCTTCGTCTGTAGACTAAGGAATGAGCCACAAATTGTACTGGAAAATGGGAATAATGTCTGTATTGACCTTCAAAGAACAAACTTTACCTGATTCTTTAGGTTAGACGGTGCCATTTAGAAAGAGTTTCCTTCCCTACATAGATGTTATATAAACTCCTAAATAGGATTTGATACGTACCGAGCTGAGAAGAAAATTGAAACATTACAAAAGTTTGGTAATCCCCCAAATCCTGCTCATATAGAGGTTAGAGGGGGTTTGTGTTCTGTTTGGGGTTTTTATAGGTATTAAGGATTTTATCAGTCTTGAGCAAATCTGTTCTAATATGCTAAAAAAGGTGGGGACAGTGTCTGTAGTTCAACAGCGCTTTTATCCCCCTGACGCAAACGGTCTGTTCTCTTCTATCGAGGAGCTTTTCTTTGATATTCAAACTGGACAAAAAAACAGTGCTCTGCCAAATGACTGGAAACAGGGACCGGCCGAGAGAATCGCCTGTAGTTCCCCTCTACTCCCTCGACAAAGCAGCAGCAGCTTCAGTGGGCTTCAGAAACGTCTGTGGAACGAGGGGAGAAAGATCGTCAGGGGAACCTCCTTCGTTGGCTTGGTTTGTGTTGCAAAAAAGCCACGTGAGAGCCCATGGATGCACAAGCCCTAGGAAGCCAGCTAGTTTTTGTGCTTTAATTAGCTGGAAGGGAAATGCTGGTTTGCAGGGGGTGTCGGCAGCTGATCAGCCTCTTGTGCATACGTTGGGTTCTCCTCTCGTTTTTTAAGGGAGCTGCTGCGTGCTTGGAGCTCGTTTAAAACTTCTACAGAAAAAGGGACAGATGTCTTGAGCGTGACTATCCTCAGGCTTTCCTCCCCTGTTTTTGGAAAAAGCTTTTTGCTGCCTGTAACATAAATAGCTAAATCAGATGAAAAGGATCTATTGAGAACCATTGCTTCAGCGTGAATAGAGGCTTCTTGATAAATGTTATTGTAAATGCCCTTAGATATGCTCAGGCTCCAGCCATTTTTCTAGGTGCTATTAGAGGTTATGTGTTGGTAGTTCACATTTTAAATAAAGAAATCTCAACCCAGGGATATCACTTATAATCAATGTTATTAATGTATTTAATTCAATATTATAAATCTGGAGTAAGTCCAATCTGTAACTGAGTCTTTAAAATGATGCTAAGCTATGTCAGTTGAAATGAAATCTATAAAACGGCTTTTCCGGGATGAATGCAAGCACAGGTGATTTCTTTTTCAAACAAGGATAAAATCAAAGATGTTATTTGTATTCACTCTGATGGTTTTGTACTAAAACCCAGAAAAAGACCGCACAGTAATCAATTGCTGCTGTTGGCTGGTGTGTAAGTGTGGCTTTCGCAGCACATCATTAGTTTGATTCAGGTCAGGCTGGCTGAAATAAACCCATCTGAAGCAAGTCTCATTTTGTATGGCGTTTAACAAGTGCAAGATGATAATTGCTGTCACTGAAGCGTGACTGCTTTTGTAATGAATACTTTCCGCTTGCGTTCTGAGTATGTAGCCCTGTGTGTGTAAGCTTTCATCTTAAAATAATAAGCAAATCTGAAATTTAATTTATTGTTCAATAAAGTTGTATTTGACAGAGGTTCTGGCTTCAACAGTCAAGTGATCAATGTTTGCTTTTAATTACATAGTGCTGAAGAGATCCTGTACACCTCTTTTTGTGATGGCGTGTGTTTCCAAAGTTACGGCAATAGTTAAATCTGAAAAGCACTTTTTAAAATTAGTTAATGAAGTTAAGTGTTAGCCCAGCACATCACGTTTTCTCCCCCGTGCTGTTCAATCAGATCAGTGTTATCTGATTTTGCAGTGGCTTTAATGTGGTCCTCTTGTATTTAGGTGAGATTGATTGACTTCTTCGCCTTTCCATTAATCTTGCCCACTGATGATACTGATGTCACCTTTCTGTTCACATAAAGTCAATATATTCAGCAGTAGATTAAGAACTGCTCCTTTCTTGCTGGAAAAAAGTAAGTACAATAATATGGCTTTGCCTTCTGGTCCTCCTGTGCAATGGAGGAGCCAGCGTGCTGTATGTTAACATAAGCCAGGGCTGCAGGAACGTTGTAAGGTCTCTTTTGGCATTAATAAATGCCACATATATGCTGTGATCCTCTGTTCAAAACTTCTTCACCAAACCTCAACCTATTTGATTGAGATGGGAAAACTGAGAACGACTGAAATGAAAAACCAGAGGTACAAATATAGGTACAGATATAAAATCATGTAGATGTGTATCATGTTTGGAGAAGAAACAAGACTTGGAAGTGTAAGATTGCATTGTCATAACCATATTGGGTTATATAATCAGGGATTTTTGGAAATATTATTTTAATATTCCAGAGATAGGAAACAGAAACCCAGAACAGAAAGTTTTTGAACTGAGGAAGGAAAAGCTGTGGTTTTTTGGACAGCAAATGTTATTTAAGTCTTTCCTCAAGAGCATACTTCTATGTGGGTCCTGCTGCCTAGAATTGGAGAATGCCTTGAGGGTGTATGCTTGAACTTGTGTTTCATGATTTCAGAAGATATGGAGAAAAAAAAAGAGGACAGGAAAAAAATTATTTCATTAAGGTCAATATTTGTTAGCTCTAGGCACTCGCTGTGGACCTGTGGGAATGAGCTGGGTCCTGTCTTTCTGCTGGGAACTTCTCCCTGGATGTCTTATTTGGCTCTCTGCCATCAGTAGAAACTTCTGTTAATCCCGTGACTAGTTACGGAGTCTTCTCATAAGTGGTGATGGTGGACCTAATTGTTTGCAAGTGATTAGATACTACTTCATTAATGGCTAGACCCTCAAGTGTGGATGGGCTCTTTGGGGTTGGTTATTTGGGTGTGGGATGGTATCTGTTGGGAGTCAGCTCTTCTCTGCCCTCCTCTCTGCTCATCCCCTTCTGGAGTGCTCAGCCGCCCAGAACAGATACTGAAACAAGCAATGCTAGAGCCAGGGAGCTCTGAGCCTATGCAAACAGCCATTTAAATATACATTAAAAGAATTTGCATTTTCACTTACATACTGTAAAACTATTTTGCCTACTACTTCTCTTTGTGACTCTAGTACTTTTAAATGCAATTTAAAAATACTTTATTTCTTAATTATTTGCATGGCAGATATAGTTGCATCATAAAGAAGAATATTATAACTAGAATCAAGTAGGCAGGGGAAGAAGTATTTGTTAATGGAAAAAGTAAAAGCTTCGTGCTAGTAAATATTTTACCAATTTATGAGAGAAAATGGTGTAGGAAAGCTTTTTAAAAGGTCAATGAATTTCTATTAAATTGTTCTATGCTCATTGCCTTTAAAATTAAGCATGCAAGGTCAACATTAAAAGCCTTATGTTCAGCGGCTGAATTGCCATTTAAAGCAGAAGTCGAGCACTTGGACTCAAGAAAGAGAAAGCAGTGAAAACTTTTACTTCTTCCTACCGCTTTTCCAGGAGCTCTTATTCACAGCAATAATTCTAGACCCACCTCCTTTGGTAAGATATTTCCAAAAGGGAACTAGCCTACGTGTATATATGTGTATACGCCATCAATGCTAACCTCTTAAGGTGTCAGATTTGGTGACTCTCGAGTCTTGTGACAGTTTTGCATATTTGATAAAGGAAGTCAGCCAGGGAAAATACATAACCTGTCCATGTTGTGCTGTGTTATGGGGCTTTGTGTGCTTTATATCAGCTGGGAATCTCACCTTCCATTCCTGTTGGAAAGGCTGTTGGTCAGCAGGTGGTTTGGGGGTGACCTGGAGGCCAGGAGCTACAGCTGGTTAGTTGGTGGTTAGTTGGTGGTTAGTTGGCTGGAGCTAGTACCAGGGAGCATCGTTGGTCCTGGGCGTGAGAGGGGGTCTGTTATATGCGATGAGATGTTGGTATTGTAGGTTTGGTCTTCATTTCTGCTAATTGCAGTTGCTGAAGGCTACGTTTCTGTGCAGATAGATGCTGTATCCATTGAGTTGGCTAAAGAAACGTTTTCCTTTAATAAAAACAAAACTCAATATTTCAGTAGCTTGTTTGAAAACATTTAACAGAATTATTTTAAAAATCCAAAGTGATGGCCACCATCGCAACTTTTCTACTTTCATCACTTGCTTGTGATTACCGAGTTGTAAAACCCAATTTTAATGTGAGAGGAGCACAATCCTGAAAAAGTGTTTAAAAAAACCTCACAAATACAGGATGCCAAAAAAAAATAATATAATCAACAGGCATGACTCAAGATTCTCAAGGAAAGACTCAATAAAACCAGGATACTGCTGAGCTTTTCTATGTATTTTCGATTTTCTTTTCGGGGACACAAATTGTCATTCCTTGTCTGCTAAAATCTATTTTTTTCTCTTATTACCATTGTTAAGGCTTTTCTTTTAATAAGAGAAGATTGCTAACAGCTGCAGCACCTGTTAATTCTCATATCAAAGTTAAAGGGATGTTTAATTTATTTTACTTTTAATCTCATTTAGATTAGAATGACCTTTTCTTTGCTTCATATTAAAATCCCTTTCTTGAAAAATTAATGTCTTCCTCCATGTTGCATGTATTGATTATTAGTGCTGGTATTTATTCATAATTAAAAATACAGTAGGCAAGAAAACCATTTTTAAAGCTTGATCTGTAAAGCCTTCTGGCATTTTTATTTCAGTGCATTTTGGTACTAACCCTTGTAAGCATGTAAATAGAGGAACTGTACTTTTTAAAGAGCTATAAGAAATTCAAATAGGCCAAACTGGTATTAATCTGTCATTTTGTGTGGACAGTCTCTATGTGAAAATGCAACTTTGATCTCAACAGTGTCTGCACAAACCCCAACCAAGAACCAGCTTTGTTCTGATTTTTAGTGTTAAAAGTAACAACTTTCTCTTCAGGAAAGTAATTATTTCTTTTTTTCTTTCTTTCTTTTTTTTTTTTAATGTTACATAAGCAAGACTCAAGCAGCCAAATATTAGAAAGATTAGAAAGAAGCAATTTAGCTTAGAAAGAGCTCTATAGATTGTGGAGGGTGACAGAAGCTGTCAGTATTGATTTTCTGCCACTTTCCTGCCTGACCTTTTGGATTCCAGCGGGCGCTCTTAAGAGGATTTAGCGTGTACCAAATTAAAGAGATCACAGAACAATTGCTGACTCATATTACGAGAGCTGACTGAGCTCCTTTGCTATCAGTACAGTTTTATTGTACGCAGGGACATCGTCATTACTTGATTTAATGTGCTCCTCTAGATAAAACTGATTGAAAAGCTGTTTATAAAAACAAGGGTAATGATGCTAAATGCAGTTGCCACCTACTTTATTTTTATGCATGTATATGTGTATACATATGTGTATATTTAATAATATAATTTTAAACCTTGGCTTGTAAAGTTTACAACATGCAAAGGGATAAAAATATACCAAGATCTTCGATAAAATAATGCTTAATATTAAGTAAGCCATTAAAAATATTCATATATAAAAGCTTAATCTGCATTGTTGTGGATGAAATTGGAAGAAAAAAACCTAAGTGCTTTGTCTTCATTTAACACCTCCTGGCAGCGTCTCGACACAAAACTTCAACATGAGCATCCTCTGTCGAGTACCCTTCCACCCTGTTTGGAAGAAATAAATTGCTTGTCTGGAGCGGTTAAAAGACTTTAACTTAATCATCTTGAAGTATTTTACCTTATGATGGAATTCAGAAATAATTATTTTTCACTGGATGCCCAGAAGGCATATAATAAATATGTAATAATAAATAGGAAAATTCCTTGTAACTGTTTAGCACAATTTTAAGACACAAGACATTAGCATGTCATTTTTTCTGTGTGATAAACCTGTGCCATATGAATGTATTTTAAAATCCCAGAGGAATATTGATCCAAAAGAGCTGTCCGTGCCTTTGCTATGAGAGGCAGCAAAGGGCTGAGTATTCATGGGGGAGCAGAGCACTAGGTGTGCTGGTACCAGCGTTACCACCTCCAGCTCCTACCACTTTTGTGCTCCTTTTTTTTTGTTTTTTTTTTTTCCCCCCACAGCATTTGGCAGAAAAGACGGTCCCGACACTTCTTTCTAGTAGAGTCAGGATTAAAACCACCTTGAGTTTAGACTTCAGCCTGAGGCTCTCCACTGTGCTGACTTTTTTTTCTAACCCTGGTTTTACCTAACTTCACTGGTGTTTATGGGTCATATCCCTTGGGGATTTTTCTTTGTAAAATTGAGCCTGGCCTGATAAGTTTCCCAAATCCATTTCTGTTACTACAGGAAGTTCAGCAAGACAGTAGATCACTTTAGCTATTAGGTAGCATATTTTAAGTCTGGCTTCCAAAACTAAGTTTATGCTGCCACGGTCTGTACGTGTACGTGTTAACGTACGTGTGTGCATACCTGAAATGGAAAACACATTTGAGTCTGACTTAACAGAGAAGCAAAGATCTCAAATTTTTCTTTCAGTAAAACAGTTTTGTGAAAGTAGGCCTCAAAGTAGGCCCTAAAAGGCCTGCTCTGTGTAACCTTTAGACAGAACCAATTTTTCTTTCAGGAAATGTGGTTTACAGTGATGGAGGATGTGGTGGAAGAGGAAAAGACCACAGCGTGAGGATATTGTTCATAAATGTTGGAGGATCGGTTGCCGGCAAATAGTAACCAAGAAAACTCTCTAACTCAAACGATAGTTTAGAAAGCCGACATTGGTTTATTGCAGCGCCGGGTGCAGGGGGGATCTCTCCTTCAACCACGCCCACTGAGGCACAAAAGCACCCTTGTTATATACATTATAAAAATGAATATTGATACAATTCCTGAGAAAAGCCTGCCTATTCCAAGAAACCTTATGTATATGTAACTGCATGTTAAACTGGGGAAGGGGTCTGGGGTGGTCTCTGGTGGCCGTAACCCCCCCATAGTTACGCTGTCCGCTGTGTGACCCCGCTCCTGCGCAAGCGCAGTCAAGGCCTTTCTGTTGGCACGTGCAGGTGGCTCCGAGGAAAGATCCTGTTCTGGTTCCTGCAGGATTTATCTCTTCTCCTGGCACCAGAGCTGTGAATCGGGTCAGGTAAGATGCTACAAAGATGATGTTCGCAGTCTTGTTTATCTTTGGCCCTTTTTTGTAATTAGTGAGGAATTTAACAGAGGCCTTGGATTCTCTAGGAATAAGCACAAGCAAGAGCCAGTGATAACTATAACTTTAAGTGTTATCAGTCCCAGAAGCAGACACTGTCTGCGAGACATGCAGTTAACTTCAGAAAGTGCAGTTATTTTAGCTGAAAGGAAAATTACTGAAAGAAAAATTGGTGTCTAAAGGTTACACAGAGCAGGCCTTTAGGGCCTACTCTGAGGCCTACTTTCACGAAACCATCTGGTATCAGGTCCGCACTTGAAACTCAGGCCCAGAGGAAATCAGGCCGCTGCTGCAGTTGCTGGCTGAGCTCTATTTTATTGAAGAAGAAAGTCCAAGATCCAAAGACTTTTAAGGTTTGGGAATATGTATATCTTTTTCTCTGCTCACTGATAGTTAAGGATCAGTTTTTTAAGTAGGCCTTGCCTAAGCTCTGTATCCAGAATGTCAGTTTTAGGTTTTTTTATAAGTATTACTGCAATATTAAATTTTTTTCATTTACCATTCACTGTAGATAAGCTGGAACCCTGTTCATCTGACTCATATCAGCAATATTGCAGATACTGTTGCTTTTTAACAAAAACGATTAGTGGGCTCAGAAATGCTAATTTTGCATATGTTTCGCCAGTGATTCCTGCTGGAAAAGCCTGTTGTGCATCCAGCAGTTTCCGTGGCGTGGGGCATTCGTCTGCTATTTGTATCTTCAAGGCAGCTGGAGTTCCTTTCAACTAAAAAGGGAAAACTTTTGGCTGGACAGGGATGGCTTAGGACTAAGAAAGAATTGAATAATCCAAGAATATGAAGCCTTTGAAAAACAAATCAGCACTTGTATGCAAGAAATCCGTTTCTTTTACTGAATGCCTCGAGTTCAACTCTAGTGCTGCCATCTCCTCAATATATGTTTCTATCTAGTGTGCTGTGTCATTATTGCTCCCTTACAGTCTTTTTTTCTAGTTGTATGGGAGGATCCTTGAGCCTCAAGGTCGTCCTGCGTCTGTAATTGGTGAGCAGTTTACAACCCTGTAGCAACTTCTTTGTGAAGACTAAATAAAGATCTTTGGATCCATAGTTTTATAGAAACCTAAAAGTGCATGCTTATCAGACAGAGCATACAACGCTAAGAGGCTTTGTTTTTAGTTTTAGTTGTTGCACTAATTTTTTCTGGACTTTGTGCTTTTGCTGTTAGCTTTGATTCCCCCTGTAATAGAGTTGGTTGGTCTTGGTCAGCTCTCTCACTTGTTCCAGATGTCATGCAACCATCCTGTTGTTTGTTCTGGCGTGGTGGTGATGGAGCTGAACACTTAACTGGATATGTGAACTGATTCAGGTTTTAATTAAACGTTGTGCGTTTTTTTTTTTCCCCTGAAGAAGTATTTTTGACCTAAATCATCTTGCTGGTCTAAATAAATGCATGTTCCTGCAAACAAGTGTGCTGGCGCCAAGGAGGAGTAACTAAGCATAGAGGCAAACCCTTGCTATTGAGGAGGAGGTAGCTATAAGGTACCGCTTCAACTTCTGGGGACTCTAAAATTGTCTTTTATAATCTGTTCAGAGTCCCTAAAGCAACGGGAACCTATAGGCACTGCTCAAACAGAAACGGTCAGTAAGATACATGGAATACTTCTTGTGCCAGAGTTTCAAACTGGGCCGAGTGGGTTTTGCACTGTCCCTGTTATTAGGAAAAGTCGAGACAGGTGTATTAGCGCTGCTCACACAGGGTTTGTGGTTTAGCATCTCCCTCTCTGATAGTGGCTCTGCAGTGTGTGACAGAGTGGCAGAAATAGTCCTTCGAACTTCAGTCACATCTCAGTCTCTAGTCTGGTCCTGAGCTTTTGTGAGCGTATGTTGAAAATGTATTTAAAAACCTATTTCTTTACCTGACAGCGTGACAACATGTCATTCTCTGCACTTTTGCTCAACTTCGGGGATTTTTGACAATTTGCTATGCAGGAAACAGGACAGAAAATGGAGAAAAATGGAATAGTATGACTAAGGATCAGTCTAACTGTATCATTTCTGCTAACGTGTGGGTTTAAGTATGATATTTCTGAGGAAGCTTTGACTATTTTGTGGACGTGGCTCGTTTTCTCTGCATCTCTTTAAATGCAGTTGATGATTATGGGCACTGTCAGGTAAACGCTTCATCTTTGTGCATTCATCTCGCAGCGAAAGGTGTCACTCACACAGCGCTGCTGGCAGCAAAGCAATACAGAGCACGGCCGCAGTCCTGATGCTGTTTTAAGAGACTCCTTGGAAATGTCATTGGTGGTAATGGCCAGTCATTTGTAGGTATTTTCCATCAGCTCATGTGCAGATAATGGACGTAGCACATTTGCGTTTGGCTATCCTCGTTGCAGGGCTGGCTGTTACTGAACACTTGCCTGGGTAATTAGACAGAGAAGAGATCAATAAAAATCCTTTTTCGTGCCTTTTCTGAATCTGATGCTCTCAATTCTGAAGGATTTGCCCAACAGTATATCTTGACACATGGCTGTATCAGCCCTTCATTTTCTCCCCATTTTCCAACACAAGGGTGAAAAGTGTCAAATCAAACGAAATCTTTTGTCCTCCCCTTTGGCCAGGAGATGGAGTTAAAATCAGGCATTTATGCACTTATGAGCCTTAAGTGGTGTTTTTATTAAGCTTCTGTTGTCTTTACCGTTTATTGAAATTATTGAGTGTCAACGATCCAGCTTTGTGGCCTAAAGTCTTCAAAACTTAAGTATTATCATTCGCATAAAGTAACGATTCTCATGAGTTGCATCTATTCGAATAACTTTTCGTATATGTGAGGGTCATAGCATTATAAATGCTCCATCTGCCATTTGTTTCTCTCACAAATAAAAAACTAAGAAAACCTCATTAAAAGTCATTGGAAAAAACATTTGCCATGGGTGGTTGGTTAATGTATTTAGTATATAAACTGCTGCTTCAGCAGCAACTACGCTTACTCCAATCTCCTTTCTTTATTTTCTTTTTTTTTTCCCTTTTTTTTTCCCAAACCCAAGGTCATTCAGAAGTTTGCAACATTTTTTTGTTATCTTTTTCAGTGAGAACAAAGACCAGACCCCGTCTCATCTCAAAGATGCTATATCTGAGTTTGAGACTGCAGTAAGGTCACTCATAATTTAGCTAGCGTAGATCCGCCAAGGTAGATCAGGGCTCCTGCAGGGCTCTTCTCATCCTTTGGCTGGCACCTTCCAAAACAATCTCAGAAATGAAAGAACAAGACCTTCAACACCAGTCTGTGTGTTGGCAAAGCACTGTTCTTACAGCCTCGTTTCTCTTGTCTCGGTGCTGTTGCTGTCTTTTCACTCAGACTGAGCATCTTCATCACACTGGATTACTGCTTGTGAGAAGTATTTTTCAATCAACCCAAAATGAGGAATTTTTAGAAGGTTTTTTTCAAGGAGTTTTCTCTATGGCAAATTTAAACTTAATTCCATTTCCTGTTAGGACAAACTTTTTCTGTGGGCTTGTGAGTAGAAGGATTTATTTGCATTATTTCAAGATGCCCAAAGAAATGATGCAATTTTTTTCACTTTTTTTTTTTTTTGTGTTCAGATCAAGTCTTTTTCTGACTGTGGCAGATTAATTTTAGGATTAACTTTAGGAAAGCAAATATTTACTGCATCATATTGCATCATAATGCAAATCTTAAGCTCGTACAGGTTCATAATTAGGCAACTAAAGGAGCTCAGGAGAGTAATTCCTAGTGGCTTGGGAGGGTTGTTGTTGTGGTGGTGGTTTTTTTTAAGTAAAATTAAAAGTACATTGGTCCAGCCCTGTGGGATGTGTGCCATTTAATAACCAAATGTCTGTGTAGGAGCTATGTCTTTCCAGGGGGATAAGCTGATACAGACCACGAGCTATATATCAGAATAGACTGTCCTTCTGGCTTGCAGCTGGAATTGTTTCCTCTCTGCGTCCAGAAGCTGTTGGGCAGGCACACAAACCTGCCTGGAGTGTTTCAGACCTGGCCCATTTTTAAGGTCTCTTCTCAATGTCTGGGTATTTAAGTGCTCGTGGCACGTAACTTCAAAGCACATAATGTAAGGCTGGTCGTGATGGGTCCCTGGAGCTATAAAATACAGTAAATTTGCATAAAAAGGTTTAATGGTCTGGAAGGTCATAGTAAAAGGGTCTGTAAAGAAAAATCACTGAGCCTGCTGGGGGGATTTCCAGGAGCACTTACTTCACCCGCACCACGCGCAGTTGAGCAGCGCGCTGCTCCTAGCAAACACATTGGCTGTTTGCTAGTGGACGTATTGAACTTAAAATATGGTGTGAAACGTCCTCAGTAGGGCAAACGTAGTGCTCACATTTTTGAGACGTTGATTTATATTTAAATAATAAAGTTTTAGATTTGTTTGAAAGTAGAACAGGTTGTAGTTTTAACCGGTCATGGAGAAGTTGTGTTCTTGAGAGGAACAAAATGGGACAGAAACATCTTTATTTCGATTCAAAGATTATTATATTCCCTTTGGCTTTCTTTAAAAAAAAAATCTTTTAAAAATATAAGCAGAAGGAGAAAAGAGAAAATACAGGAAAAATAGTGTTTTGGAAATTTGGCGCAAAAAAATATCGCTATAGAGGATCATGATAAGAATCTTCCAGAAAAAGATTTATTACAGTCAAGCACAGCAGCCAAAGCTAGGAGAACTGAACTCGATAATCACCAAGAACTCTCATCCTGAAAACACAGGTATGCAGATTTTCATGTGTAAGTTGTCCCATAGATCAATCACTTGCTCAATAAGATGGGGTCCAATTTTCTGTTTCCCCAGTGCCCCGGCCGACTTTACTGGCAGTTTTTACTAGACCAAAAACTAACTTCACCTACAAATCGAAGTTTGAAGAGCTCTAGAGCAGCTTTTTAATACAAATTAATAACAGCCAGTCAAGTGGCAGTCAGCTAACCTGAGGTGATATAAATGAACAACTCACCCTCACCCTGTCCTTTGCCTTTCCTTGGGTCCTGAAACGCCTTCTGCAAGACGTGGTCGTACCCCTTGGATTGAGGGCTGCCAGGCATAAACACCAACATCTGTTCCAGTGCTCGGTTTCGTGCTCAAGAGGAACCCCTTGAGCATCTCCAGGGCTGCCAGTTCTGCAGGGTTAAAAGGCACTTCATTTAGTTTAGTGCGTCGCTGGAAGGATCAAATAGAAAAGCTTGATTTTCCTGAAGAGTCTAATTACATTAGACACTTACCTGTCGATGAAATTACATTAACTAGCTATGAAAATCTTTAGATGTCTACATACCTGCTGTAAGAAGATGAAAATGCCAGAAGTCAACCCCAGGACGTTTTTAAATCAAAATGCTGCTCTAATCAAAGTGTGTGACTGGACTATTTAATGTAGATGAGTAAAGGAGATTAATTCCAGGCTCTTTCTTCCCTTGCTTATCATTAAACAGTGATGAACATTCAGTGAAGAAGATACTATCTAGAGTTAAACCTTCTCTCTTTTCTACAGCAAAGCCTTCTTCAGTTTCGCCTTGTATAGACTTCAAAAGGTGAGTGGTGGAGATGGGGTGGATAAATTTCTCTCCATTGTAACTAGATTTGTGCTTTCTCATAAGCACTGGTGAAGAGCTCCGTCTTAATACTAGTATCCAAGCAAAAATTTGTGGCCAGCACTCTCACCTTGTAAGTGCATGCTCTGCCTGGAAGTAGGTTTTGAAGCACTAGAATAAATAAATAATTCTACAGATCTATGCACAACGGTTAGTTTTAATGGCAAAAAAACCCCAATTGAGTGATTTTATGAGTCCCCATTAAAAGTCATTATACAGTATAAGTGCTTTAAATAAGTTAATGAGACAGACAAATCATAACAAATTGCTGGCTCATCATAGGCCTCCTTTCAAGTTAATTCAATTTTACCATTGCAGGACACTGTTCTGCATTGCTTTGCTCTCCACGGAGTCCAGCTTCGTCCCTGTTCCCATCCGTCTCGCTCCCTTTAGCGCAGGGCGTGCGGAATTCAGCTGTTTGCATTAGGAGGGGTATGGTTAACAAATTTGATGTTTCAAAAAATGAGGACAGCGTTAGGAAGCAGACAGCACTAATTAGAATAAATTTTGCTATTTCCTTCTAATTTCACTGTGTTATCTGAATGCTAGGGTGTTTACCTAAACGTGAAATACTGTCTGTGTTTATTCGGAAGCTGAGAAAACCAGTTGTATAATTATTTGCATGACTTCAATAACATTTCCAAGTGCGCACATAGCAGAATACTGATTAGTTCTCTTGTATGTAATAAGTGTTTTGGTTGGAGCAGGTTGTCTGCAGGTAATCTTGAACAGAAAATAAAGGTAGGGTGGGGTTTGTTCAGCCTCTGATGTTCAATTAATGGATGGGTCTTCAGGGTACCACTTCTTCCTTGGGCCCCATCCTCACCCAGCGCAGTAAAGCAGTGGGGTCATTCCTTTGCCTGAAAGGAGAATGTCAGAAGGGAGCAAGAAATCAAGGAAATAGCATCTGGTGTTTGTGGCCTTACGAGTTTTAGGGTGATATCACATCTCACAGCTAATGGGAAAGTTTCAGGTAAGGTAATCATAAAGATCTGACAAGATTCTTGGTATTTATTTTCCCAGCCAGTCTCCTTGTAAAGTCGGTATGAAACTGAAACTCACTCGACACTGCTTGGAAATGAATTTGTTAAGATCGATGAGTAATTTGATCAGTGCATCTAATTGCCTTTTGCTTTGGTCTCGCTGCCTTGATAAGGACAGGAACCTTATAAATAATTAGATTTGGTACTAGACTGCATTAATATTATTAATGTATTCTATTTTTTATTTATTCCTTCAAGTGCATCAGTGGATGATGTATAAACTGCTTACATGAAGAAGCATGATATGGGAAGAGACTAATAAAAATATGTACCAAATAATACCAAGATTGGTAGCAAAGGAGATGTTAGTAAATTGTACATTTTATTCAGTGAACTCTGCTTCTTCATATTGTCTTTATAATACCTAGTAAATATACCAGAAATGAAGGAATCCATTGTTAATTATGTCCATGGGTATCACAGTTAATTGGCTATAGGGAAGTGTGCTTTTAAGCTATGGCTGGTTTTTCCCTTGATTTGTTTTTCTTTTTTGGTTTTTTTTTTGGAAACAGCATATTTTTAGGCAGATTCTTTCATATAAATACAGCTACTACATAGAGTAATTTTGCCAAATCAAGAGTATTAGCTGGAGGTTTTTGACAATGTTCAAATTACAATTTTGCCTTTTTTTTTTTTAATTATTGGTACAGAAAAAAATGCTTTAAATATTTTTTGTGAAACAAGGTTACGCTGGAACATCTGTCAGGTCTAATGTGGTCTAATCCAGAGGATCAGACCAGAGCGGTCTAATCCTCTCTGGGATGACCGTACCAGTAAATTATCCTGAAGAAAGGGTTTATTTCTCTAATACATTTTACTTTGCAGTGACTGCAGGCCTGACCCTCTTAAGTCTACAGTAAATGCAGAATAGCTTACTGCAATAAAAGGAGCTCACATTCATTGTAAAGCAAGAATACTCACACTGACAATCACCATGGAGTATATGCTGGATTATAATTTCACATTCTTACTTTTTTTTCCTAGCTGACCTTTCTGCACACAGCAGAAGTATGAGCCTGAAGTGCACTCCATAAAAATATCCGTTAGATTGAGGCATCCAGTCAACTCTCCAGAGTTATCTATGTAAAGTGTTCAGTGTTTCTGTAGCGTTCCTTCTTTTTCTCTTGTATAAGAGGAGCAGAAAGTCGAGTCTAGTCAGTGTCAGGTAGCCTCTGTGGATGAAGCCCGCTTTTAATCCAGTTTATTAGACATTTGCAGTAGCATTTGCCCCAGCTTAGGGCTTTGGAGGATGGAGAACACAGATTTAGAGAAATAAAGCCAGCTGATAGATGTGATCACTTATTAGAGATCTTTCATATAAATTATGAAAAATAGCTACAGTGAGCTATAGCTGTAGGCTTTCAGATAACAAGCCTTTCAGGAAAAAAATAATGAAACTAAGCGACACTCAGTTCTGAGTTTCATTACCACGCTGAATCATAATTCAAAGTTCTTTTAAAACTTCCAGGGCGGTTTGCAAATCTTGATGAAATTGAGACTAGGCTTGATCATATTTAACCAGTTTAAGTGAGTTTTTTGGCTGCTACTTTACTCCAGGAATATTTCTCTCCAGTAAGTTTCCAGGTCATTTCTGTCTGCAACCCATTGCTCAGTACTATCAAGGTCCAGGGACTGTAATTTTTGTACTGTCAGTTTTTGGGCAGTTATCCCTCATCAAAATTGATAGAGCGAGTGAAAGCCCCCTCTTCCAAGGTAGTATGCCTTGTGAAATCAATAGCAGTAGCCTAGCAGGCAGAGAACCCGCAGCCTGTATTCTTAAGTTTCATTAAGGGCTTTTTTTTTGTGCGTATATGTGCAACACAATAAGCCGAAGATATCTGGAGAGGTGATGCGATATCTTTTCCCACCAGATTAAAATAAAATTGATAAGTGTCATCTGGTGGTCTTAGAGGCCAACATGAAGAAACTACCAGAGAGCAGTAACTGAGAAACAGAGTGTTTGTCATTATGAATGACCCAGTCAAAGGGAATAGAAAAGTGGGTGTTTATGACCTTTTCCCAATATGCAACAACTGAAACTAGCAGAATGCAGCTGCAAAGCAAAGGGAGTTGTCCTTAGTTAAGAGTTACTTTCCTTCGTTGTACGGAATAAAATCTCACACAGGTTCAAAAGGTTGACCTGCTCCAATACAGCGATTTATATGTTCCTAAGGTCAAATGCTTTTGGCTCTTGTCATTTAAAAGTCCTGGTTTTCCTCTCCCCCATGCGTGATTCAACTCCATTATTATATTCCATTCACTTACTTGCATCTAATTTAGATGATGTGATGACGTTCTTTACTGTTTCTGAAACTGTGATGTAATATTGTAATGTAAAATTAACCCTACACCCGAAAGAGCCCTAGCTGAAGGAATTTAGTAGTAGAAACCCCAAGATCATGATGAGATTTTATTATGTTGCAGTAAAAGTTGTTTATGGGGTCTCTGCTCCATTGGCATGTCAAATATAATTGCATTCAGATTAGATCCTGCTGTATAATAAGTCTATTGTTTCAAAACTGGTGCTTTATGTCGAGAGGAACACCAATGAAGTTACGTAACTTTATTCAAGGTATTACGCTACATTAGTAAGTCTTGCAATATTTTGCTTGAGGGTTAATCAACAACGTGGTGTGAGATCTTTATATAAAGAAAAATTATTATTCAATTCAGTGTTCTTCTCTTAGAATACATCACATGTGCTCATCCTTCAGAGATGCCTTATCTAATATTTCAGAGTTCTGATAATTCCCACAAATCCAGAATTTTCTTTTTGGCGTTTTAAGAAAGCAAAATTAGGTGGCATCCCTTTGTAGACTATGAGAATGACTTTTAAAGTGTTTCAGGGGAGTATATCTCCTCAGGGGCTCTACATGCTGTCTCCACTGCTCTCCTAAACATAGGCATCTTGGTGATAATCGAAGTGCTTCAAAACCTGTAGTTCCTTACTAGTTGATACTAAGTGCAGAGTTTCCACCTAGGTTTCCATACAGCATAAATGTATTTCAAACTGTAAAAGACTGCTGTTTCTTGAAATAAAATGCTAATTCACTTTGGTTTTAAATGAAACAGATTTTTCTGAAACATCGCTTGAGAAGTGTGTGAATTCCTCGTGTGTCAGCCAGTATCCAAAACACCACTCTGAAGGGAGTTTTGCAACTCCTTTAATGGACAAAGTTTTGGTGAGGGAGTACCTCAGTTTGAGTATGAATCAATGGTGTTGACTAGCACTTTGATCATGCTGAATTATATTTAAAGTACTATTTTAAATAAGTACTTTGTGAATATAATTCTAATTGAAGGACAATTCCTCTCTTTTTTTAAATAAGCATCATTGTTATGAAAATATTATAATCTGATAAACATAAATTTTCCATTTTAAACTCTCGAAAATATATTGGAGGTATACAAGTCCTAAGCTGTGAAAACTGTTAGCCAATAGGGAATTTTTTCCCCAAATTAACTCAGTTTTGGGTGTTCTGATTACGTGATCATCTTTCATGTTAATCTAACCAAAGAAGGAAGAAGACAAAACCAAGGGGAATTTAGGGTCAGTTCCAAAGAGCTCACAGCAATGAAATTTTGTGAAACAAATCAAAGGGCTGTGTTTTCTTAAAAAATAGTTGCTGCATTTGGGATTTCAGGGTGTGATTCTATCCCAGACACACTTGTCAAAAGCAGGAGTCACTGCACTGGAGTTATACATGTTCAATGTTTAACTGGTATTAAACTAATTTGAGATGACAGACCATTTCCATGCTCTTTCCGAACAGGCCATGTTATCATCAATGTATTTAGGAAATTAATAAACATTACTTGTTTATAATTTGCTCATAAATGATAAGCGAGGTTATTTATAATGCTTTTGCTAATGTATGGTAAAGGGAGATGTGGGTCTGTCCTAATACTGGGTGACAAATATCAAAGCTATGGCAGATACTCGTTACATCTCAGCTATGAAAATGTTCCTCATGTTTTCACGTGTACATGCATCCAAGAAGGACCCAGTAGGGTTTCTTTAATTTTGTTTTCTTTTTAGTAAACGTACTTTCTTGTAAAAACCTGATAACTACATTATTGCAGTTTGTATCTTCGTGCTTATTCTGCTTGGGTGTATTACCTAGCAGATCTTGGACTGAAATTAACTGGAAAATAGCCTTCAGCGTGATAAATATTTGTATTTAGATGGAACCTGGGGAAATCCTTCTAGCCTCTGACAGAGCCCCTAAGGGGAGCTGGCAACTGTATAGCAAATTGCAGTGTGCAAATCTTCAGCCTCGCAGCAGATACGGTAAATATGTGCAGTGTAACACAGCAAATATGTGAAGGCTTTTAGTTACAGAGGTGTGTAAATGTTTACAAATGTGATTAACTGCAGAGCACAAAATCCATTCACAGCATCAAAGGCAAAACTAAAATTACTTTTTCCCGCCCCCCTCCAGGATTATGCTGAAAAGAAAAACACGATAGCAAAAGCTCTGGAAGATCTTAAAGCCAACTTCTACTGTGAACTCTGTGACAAGCAGTACTATAAACACCAGGAGTTTGACAATCACATTAACTCTTATGATCATGCTCACAAACAGGTAAGAGGAATCTGCTCACTACTTCAACTTAGTTTCAGGTAGAATAATGAAATAAGATGTTCTTCAGGCGGGCTTGGAAATCACAGCTGCGTTGTGCCCAAATTTCAGGTTCTGGGAAACAAAATACACTGTTTTTGTAGAAACAAATCTTAACATGAAGATTTTACCATCAAAAATTCTGAGATGGAAAGGGAAATGTGAACAGTTAAATTGTGAAGAGGAACAGGGAATGATGAAAAATATTATTAAAAGTGTAAATGTACAGTTTCCTTGTTATCAGATCAATTTTGCACATAAATACTGTGGTATACCCAAGAGATGACTTACTGGGAAGCATTTATTGCAGCAGATGTGGATAGGAAGCTTGACGTCCTCTCTAGTAAACTTCCTTTTAGTGCGGATACAGTTCTGAAATGGGCTATGATTTTACTTAAATGCATTGAATATAAAAAAACTGTGGTAATGAAAAGTTTCTGGCTCAGCTCGCAATAAGATATGTGTTAGCTTTAAAACACTGGTATTTGCATTTTTACCACCGCATTTTGTCACTGCCCCTCGAAGTTGTACATCCTACTTCAGTAATGTAGGAGCAGTGCTTCCACATAACAAGAGAGGCAATACATCCCAGGGCAACGTCCTGGTCTCCTGAGGGGTCAGGACTATGTAATTCAGAGGAAAATACAATGCATCTTGACTCCACCAAAGAGATATTTAATGATAATGTAAAGATACGTAATAACTGTACAGGAAATTTCTACTTAGTCCACTTAGCTGGTAATTATTCTGTGTCTTTTTTTTTTTAATCTGATGAAATCAGATGGTTGTGGATCTGGACTGATTGCTTTTCAGTCTAATTGAATCTCCCCTTGTCCTGTAATTCTGCTCAGGGTGAACGTAGATGAGTTGCTACACATGTTTTATATCGTATTATGTAAGCCAATGATTTACTTTTCTTTACTTCTGCACCTCTCCTGAAACACTTCCCTCTCTCTCTCTCTCACTGGTATTTTTATTTAGCCCTTAATTTACACTGTCAGCATGTTTAGTGATTTAGTTTTGAGAACTATGGAGATGTTGACCTCAGCAGCAATAGCAATGTATGAGAAGCTGGAGAGAAAGATATATTAGATAAGAAATTAGCAGGTAGCTTCATGGCATCCTGTAGATATTTATTATGAGTTGCAAATATTCTTAGTTAAAATACAGCTGGAACTGATTCTTCGGGTGTTACGTTCACACAGCAGCACCTCATTAATGGAAGGCAGGAAAAAAGAAGTGATGGGCAGAGTCTTCCCCACTTGAACTCTCTTTGGATTTTTATTTATTAATTTTTAAGTGCTCTGAAGCACTTTTAAATAATGAGCACCTGAAGGCTGCAGTGTTCATTCTTCTCTTCAGTATTGATGAAAAATTGATTTTGAAACTGAGGTCAGGTGCGAGACTGAACAGGGACTTGTTTCCAGTGGTTCTTGTAGTTACTCTTGTTTTCTGATAGCTTTAGACAGGAGACGGTGGGCGATGTGCCAGTGTCTGATGGAGCACGGCAGATCCTGCCTCTCCACCTTCTGTGTAGGGGGCCTGTGTGTCTGTGTTTGCGTGGGGCTTTGTGGGTGTGTTTGGTGACACACAGGAAGCCATCCTCTTCCTCTGTAAGACCTCCACAACTCTAATCTCCCTGGTAGGAAATCAGAGAAAAGTTTCTAGTTTTCCAGTGGAAAAAAAAAGTGTATGGATGCTTGTTTGGGCAAAGTAATAATTTTCTGTAATATTACTGGCAAATAAGACTATTGATTTCTGAGATTAAAACGCTAAGTCAAGTTTAACTCTTCTGGAGTGTTTTTTGTGGTGGTTTCTACTGGTGTTACAAAGAAAAACCATTCCTCTTCCCATATTTTGGGTGAAAAAGGGGGCAGGCAGCATATGCTGCAGTGCAGGCTCACTCAGATTTGCTCGATTTTCAGGGAACTTCATACCACATGCTTTTTTTGAGTAACCTGATTTTCCTAAGTGTGCAAGACCCATTTGCAGATGCTACTGTTGAATGCTCTGATTTTGTCTTGAAACTTCCCACGTCAACGGCAGAAGTTTTCCAGCAGTTCAGTAGGGGTGAGAGGGACAGATAAGGTGTCTTTGGGTTTTGCTTCATATTTTTCTCTAACTTTCTCCCTTCAGTCACACCTTTCTACTAATAATGGACAGGTATGAGGAAGCACTTACTAGAAGAAGTTTCCTGTGATCGAAGAACAGTTGTAAGCATGTGCAGCCAGTTCAGTTTCAGTGACCCCAGCACCTGACAGTGGTTTCTATGTGATGGAAAGCTCTGCCTAAACCTGAGTTCATCCCAGCTGTTCTGAAAAGCCGTATTTAGTCCTAATTGAGCACTCTGTTATCACACCATCTAAACCATGAGATGATTTGTCAGAGACAATGTTCATAACAGCTCCTGTACCTCAGTTTTATTGTAGAAGGTTTCCTTTTTCTTTCCATCGATTCAAAGGTTGCTAGCACAGAAAATTTACAGTATTTAAAAGACAAGATTTTATCATTGTTGTTTTCCTCTGTTGGATGGGGGGCCCTATACTGTCAGGGGTTGGTTGTGTTTTGATTTATTGTGTCTTATAGCTTCTGAACACCCGCTTGGAAGGTAGTCTGAGGTCCTTCTGACCAGTCCAGAAGGAAAGGGTAGGAATAGGGCAAAACTAATTTTATTTCCTAGGACCTGAAGGAGTTCAGACCAGCGTCTCAAGATCTCCACTGCCTCTGTTACTGTTTTCTTGTTCTTAGCTTTCACAATATGGTTTGGAGAGCAATATCTGTAGCCTTTATACTCCTGGAAAAACAACTTGCAAGCAGTCAGCAATAATGGAGAAACGACAACAAAAAAAAAAAAAGCTGTGATGAAAAATAAAATTAATAGCCCTAATGTATTTGCATCTAGAGATGCAAATACAATCAATTAAGTAAATTATAAGTAGGAATTTTTCCCCGCAGAATCAGAGGTCATTTCTCAACTGTATCTCCCTGCATTAAAATCATCTCCCTGCTCTAAAAATGTATTTAAAATTGCATAGAAGTGCTACAACACGAATTATGCAGGAAGACTAAATTAGTAGGTGTCTTCTTTCCCTGTTACGGACACAGATTTCTCCTGTCTACATTTTTCTCCTCTCTACGTGTTTTTCTTCTTTGCAGGTTTGTTAGGAGGTCAGTGCCAAATAGGTTAGAGAATATCAATCTGTAGCCAATCAGAAGCCCAAACTTTGAACATCTTTGTGTTTGAATAAATATTTTAGGGAATGTGGGTGAAGAAAATGAGATTTGGAAGCGGAAGGTTGTGGTTAGGCGTAACAATAATAATAAACCCATAATTTTACTAAAGCTATACCTCCTGTGAGGTATGAAGCATGTAAGGTATAAAGTAAGAGCAGTATAGCACGTTTGGGGATGACTGTTCTCAGCAAAGATAACTGGATGTTATCAGCTGTTTGACTCTGCAATTTAACAACATTGGAAATAATGATTCTCAAAAACAAGTGTCCTTTTCTAGAGCAGTATGTCGATCAAGAGCTTTATTGTAGTACAGAATAAAAGCTTAAGAGCTTCAAAAATGTTCTGAAGATTTGCTTTATAAACAGAACAAATGGGATATATAGTGGGTCAGAGTTTTGGGGATGCTCACCAATAAGGGATTTCATAAAATAAGAATATTAAAACTTCTGTTTCTCCAGTTTTAAGTGTAGCCCTTCCTGTGGGTAAGCTGGAGTTGGTTACCTGATAGAGTAACAGTGGAGATCACAAGGAGTGATGCAGAGCAAGACAGCGCTCGTTTAGTGACACGTGTCTGGCTTTGCTAGGCTCTGCTTGATGAGACGTGCCTGAGAGGGGAAGCTGGAGGCAGAGCCCAAGGCTGGCTGCTCTCAGCTGGGTCCCGTCCAGCTGCTCTCAGCTGGTCAGCAGCCCCGCTATAGCTCTGTGCTACCTGACATCGCATTGCATTTTGCTGGACCTTGCTGTGCACTGAGCCGAGCCAGGAGGGGCGTTTGAGATGACAGAACAGCCAAGAAGGCCATGGTGAGAATTTATGGCTCTGAAAATCCCTGAGAGGGATAAAATAAATCACTTCTTCAAACACCACCTAGGCTGCTCCTGGATCAGAAACATGCCCGTAAGGATGTCTCGGTGCCAAGCCCATGGTGTCTTGTGTGACTGAGGGGGCGGGAGAGCGGGGATGGGCAGCAGGAAGGCAGCTGCAGTGCCAGCTTCACCCCTTGGTGGGCAAAGCGGGACCCTAGGGCATGCCATTGGATGGAGCTCGGGGGAAACTGCGGTGGGAAGCACTCCCAGTGTCCTTTTTCCATTCCTTGCAAGTGCAAAGAATCCTTTGCAATCCATTTCAGTGCGCTTTCTCTTCTCTGGAGCTAAGTGACTTATCGCTTTTCATAGCAGATAGGATTCTTGCAGCTGAATTTTCTGGAATGGAGAAATTTTATATTCCTTCAGCTTGATTCTCACGTTAGGAAAGAGCAGCATCTCTGTGTATCCTTATGGGCAGGCAGTCTTAACTTTCAGAATGTTAAGCAAGCATAGATGAGGATTTAAAGTTTTTTGTGTGAATCAGTCTTGTGTAGCTCTTTCTTACTCTTATTATTGCTTTCCCAGAATGTAACTTGGCATCTCTCCCTATATTTTTTTTTCCTCAGGAAAAGATAGTCATCTTTGAGGCCTTTTTAAATATGAAGGGAACACAAAAATCTTCACCTGTGTTCACATACGTGTGTATATTTGTAATGCACATATAACCACAAAATAACCCCCTCCTCTTCCAGACACACGCTGCTCTATCACTGTATTTCAATTTTTTTTTACCATGAATATTGCATTGTTTAATGGTCTTTTGTGGTTGGGTTGGGGTTGGTTAGTTTGTTTTTACTAAAAAGCTTCCTTTTAAGTTTTCTTGATTGGTATCAGTGTAACGGAGTATTTAGGCACTCTGTAGCTCAAAACCTGCACTGATGGGTTAGATGAAGATATTCTTGACTAAAATATTAATACTGCAAAATCCAATTTTGTTGCCAACTAACATTCTGTTTCCTCATTACCCAAAAAGATGTATCACTACCTTCCTGCCTTAGTAATTATAGCAGAGAAGATACTGCATAACAGTTTCTGGTTTCGTCTTTGGGAAGTTCTGTTCTGTAATAATGATTGATTAACTAATTGACTTATTTTTTCTGAAAAGGTGTTTTTTAGAACAAACATAATTACAGTAGAGAAGTACATACTCTATGTGTCCCACTAATAGCCTGCAAACAGAATATTAAGCCCATGCACTGACACTTCTGATTCCACGAGGAGCCCTTTAACTCAGGAGTAGCCTTACCCAGCTGCAACCCTTCCTCAGTTTAGAAACTTGGTATTTATCCCCAGTTCTTTATTTTTTCCTGGTTTGAATTATTGCAGCCTTCTCCTTTCTGTTCTTTTCAATATCCAGATCAGTCTGACAACCTGATAAACCACTGGTGTTATATTTCCATGCAAAAAAAATTACAAATTTAGTTTCCAAATCTAGACTGAGCGTGTTACTTTGGGGAGGGGGGGAAATACAGCGCCAATGCAGAGAGGGAGGGAGGAATAAGGGACAAGAGGAACCGTGGCTTACTCAGCACATTTTTCTCCCTGGCATGCATTTCACCTATTGTGTGGTTCACTCTTTTATTTAAAACTCTACTCATGAATTTCAGTTCAGCTTTGTCTCTTTAAATCAATTTCTAAAGCTTTCGAGATGTAACTTAGCTGAACTTGAGGCTAATTTTAAACTTCGCTTTTCTGTATCGGCGCTTATCAGGTTTCTGCTGTTTGGCCAACACTGTTGCAAAAGAAAATACATTTTTCCATTCAGCACTAAGATAAGAATGGGCATAATAATTAGGATTTGAAGATAGGAAATAATATAGTGTTTCCTTACGTGATTCCTGAGGCACCATGCATATTTTGGCATGCAGCGTTTTGATGGGGAGAAATGATTAAAACCTCGTGTTATACAGACTTGGAGATCAGATGATAGTTTGCCTACGACTTGCTTTGTTGTGTCAGGCTATAGATCAGCTAAGCCATTATCTGGAAGAAAAATATTCTTTTTTATTTTCATTCATTCCTTAACAGAATCAATCTCCCAAAGTTAATTTAAGCGTTATTATGGCTGCGAAGTTCAAGCCAATCAACCGAATACCTTTGCTGTACTTTTCAGGAATTCCAAATGCAGTCCCATTGCTGCCCTGACAGTAACCAAGTAGAACGTAGAATATGTGTAAGTAATTAATAATATGAAAAGCATTTGGGTTTTGAGCTGTCAGTGATCATAGAGAAAAATGGTGTTTACAATGAAGTTTTAAGCTTTCCTAAATGAAGGAGAAACTGATATGTTGCTAGTAATTTATTAATTCTGACCTCTCAAGGTGAATCTTTTCTTTTTTTGTGACATTAACATGATTTAAGTTGCTAAAACAATTAAGTGGTGCCTGTGAATGGTTAGTACTCCATGCCTGATGCTGCAAAAGCCACCTTATAGTTTTCTGTTGGCTACCATAAAAAAAGTTTTGGGTTTGTTTTTTTTTTTTCCTTTAGGAGCGATGCTAGAATTCTATTTTATGCCCTACAGCTTGTACATGCTGGCTTACATGTGAGAGTTCATTCTTCCTTGGGAAGAACTGTGCAACCTTTTCAGCACAAGCCCCAGTAAATCTTAGGGTAATTATCGCAGTCTGTGCTGATCCATGCAGAATCAATCCTGCTTTCATTTCAGAACAAAGCTTTTTCTTTTTCCAGTGGTGGTTCTGACCAGTTGATGAAACATAACGTTGAAATCAGCGTTGCCTTCTGTGAAGAGATGTGGTGAGACTAAACAAGATGTATGGAAGTGATAGTTGGTGTCCCTCAAGTGATGATTCCTGCTCAGTCTGTGTGCAGTGGGACATCGGGACTTCTGCAGAGCCAGGGGGTCACTTAGGGTAAATCTAAGGAAAAGCTGTATGCCTTGAGCACACGACTAGTGCTGCAGTTTCTTTAGGCAGACCAATGCTACTCTAGAAACTATGATTACTGTTGTTCTGCATATTTTAGTTGCTGTTCAGTAGCAGCTTATGCAGAAATGTCTTCAACTTCCTAAACCGTTCTAGGAGCATTCAGCCAAGTCTAAAATATGAACTTGGGTTTTTCTTCTTTTTGCCACATGCAGTCGATGCAGTCTTGGAACAATTTAGCTGCAGAGCCTCTTTTGTGTTTGGTTTTTAATTAGTGCTACAACTACAGCTGTCCAGTAAGGTCTGAGTGACTCCTTAATTTAAACTTTCCCGACGCTCATGCTGCAAATGAATGAAATAAGACAGACTTAAATAAGGGTTCTGTGGGCATTTGAAGGGACAGATGAGGTGAGCAGGAATGCAGCCTGTTTTGACCTCTCTTGACAGACAGGCAGTAGCCCTCATTTAAGAAGATTTCAAGAGTCAGTGGAAAGGAAAGCTGGAAGTGTGCCCCTGCCTTCAGTCCTGTTTGTATTTTGGATTCAGCTGAGCCTTTTCCTTCATCTCAAGGCTACCATACACTGTTATTCCAGTAATACCTCCTGGTTTCTCACTGTACTTTCACCTGTGCTTGGTCATGACGAACATCCTTGTGACAAACCTGAATTATTCTGTAAAGGACCTTTCCATTTTTTCTGAAGTCTCCACGTGTGACAGAAGAGTAGTGGTTCACCATCGAACAATTGAAAGTGTTGATGTCTTTTGGTTGAATGATTTATTTTTTTAAGACATTCAGTCTGCAGAAGACAATATAAATACAGGCAGCCTACACAACTGTGCCTGCCTCTTGCAGGCATCCTTCTCTTTCCTTGCATTGTATGTTCCAACAGCATGGTGCATCTTTTCTTAAATTAGAACCAACGAGAGACCCATAGTATGCTGTAATATAAATAGTATTAATCCATGTTCAGTCGTGGTTAATGCTACTGCTTTTAAATGCCTGGCTTCTCTGATATGTCTTCCTGCTGCCTTGATATGCAGTCTTCACAGAATCACAGCATCACAGAATCACAGAATGTCAGGGATTGGAAGGGACCTCGAAAGATCATCTAGTCCAATCCCCTGCCGGAGCAGGATCACCTAGATCATATCACACAGGAACGCGTCCAGGCGGGTTTTGAATGTCTCCAGAGAAGGAGACTCCACAACCTCTCTGGGCAGCCTGTATTTGTTTGAGGATACTTAAGGCTATCAGCAGTCCCTGTCTCATGGACAAAAGGCCTGGCATTGCTGTCACTAGGTGTGATAAGGAATGGAAGGCTGTATCGATATCAAAGTGAACTCACAAATGGGACAAATCAGAAAAAAATAAAATAAGTGAACGAAGCATTAAAATGATGCTTATCAAACTAATCTTTAGTTGTTTTCACTCTCTTTTGCCAAGCAAACATTAAGCTAACATGAATGGTTCTCTTTTTCTTCTGTTTTGTGGACAGAGGCTGCTGCCACTTCTCCTTCTGTCTCCTCTCTCTTTGCAGTCCCACTTCTCTGTCCCAGCAGGAGACTTTTCTTCTCTGCCATCTCAAGACTCATGTCCTGCTTAATGAATCTTTCTTTTTTCCTTTGTTTGGATGTGGGTACGACACATGCTACTGATGTGGGATACTTCATTTTCTTCCCTCATTTCTGCCCACAGTTACGTGATTTGCATTTCTAAGGAATACCCCAATTAGTATATTTTCCTAGCATCAGCCTACTATATAAGGTTAGTTAAAAGTTAAGTATTGTATAATGAGAAATATATTAAAAATACCATCTAAGATAAATTATTATAGTCTACCTGTGAGTGTTATATGCTCACTGAATAAGCACATGTTTGACTCCTAACCTGTCTCACATCTGCTTTGCCTACAAAGGTTGTAACCTCTTCATTGGTGTTTGCTTCGCACAGTGGAAACTCTAGTCTGAGTTACTCCTTAGCAACCAACACTGCCAACATCTTCAAGTGGCCAGATGGAATATAACTGAGCTCAACTCAGACCTCAAAGAGCAAAGAAGGTTTCTGAGGGGCAGGTGAAATCACTGGGGGACTAACAGCTAAAAAAAAAAATACTCTACAGGGAATATTTGCGAGGAGATCTTTGTGTTCAGATGCTTAAAAGTAGGTCAGGCCTGAAGCAGATGTCTGTCCGCCCCATGCCAGAATTCCTGCAAGGCGTATGCTATACCCAAGCCTATTTTAGGATCCTTTTTCATTTTTTCTTAGCTCAAAACCAAAAATCAGAGTGAGGAGGGGTGGCTGTCCAAGCAAAGCTCTCATAACAGCTGAGCAATAGGATTTGCAATGGTGAGAGCTGGGCAGCCTTAAAATGGTAGGTGTTGAATAACCCCACTTATGATGATGAGGTGGGGGGTTACTTTACTTAAATAATGGTAGGTAATGTCTTAAATGTTAGCTACTTTTTTCCAGATGACTCTGTGGGTAGCAGATTTTCTTTTCCAGCACTGTTCGGGTGTCTTGCTTTGGCTCTGCACACCTGCCCGGCTATGAACAAAGAGAAGCTAGAGTAGCTAATGACTCATCTCTGCCTCAATTAACAGCATGATCAACAAGGTAAAAATAATGTCACATTGTTTTCCTTAAGCAATAGTGAGGAGAAAAGATTGTGTATTAAAAAGTGCTGGCTTTGGAAGCTTTTATTCCCTTGAAAGGGATTTAAGATAAAATGCAAGGTTTATGTCCCCATATGAGTACAACTTCTCTACCTGCTCATCGTACAATGGAGATTCACCATTGCAAAGGGCTTCTGTTCCTTCCTCTGTGGGTATCCATGGGGAGGTTTGGCTCCTTTGCAAGTCCATCAAGTTACCATCTGAACTGGAGTTATTTGTTCTGTAATTTACTGTTAAGTAGGTAACTGAGAGTAACAGGGTTCAAGCAGTGTACGTATCTTTTCTTGGTCTACTGCAGAGGGCGAGCAATTCTGCAAGTGAAGCCAACCCCGTTCTTCATTGTTCTTGGAGCCTGTCACTCCCTGGGCAGGGATGGTGCATAGCTGGAGGATGTAAAGGAGTAGTATGGCATGCCCTCCTGAGCACTGCGCTTCAAGCACTCATTCATATGTGTGCACTTTGGGAAAAAAAAAAAAAAAATCGAAAAAATACACGGTGCTCATAATAAAACCCTAAAATACTAGTGACTTGTGGGAGCACAGATGATTTCTGCAAAGGAAACTGCCTGCTATGCTGCTAAGGAAAATATTTTCTTGTACATTTGTAACTGCCATCATTGACAACAAAATTGCTTGAAATATAAAATAATGGCAGTGTGTTGCCTACCATGACAGAACCTCTAAGAGGTTTTGGCCTTTAGTATGCTTTAATGGGTGCTCTCCAGAGGAACTGACACTCGTTTATTAACTTGTAATTGTCCAAAATAAATCCTGCTTTTTTCCTAGTATATGTTAATTGTGCTGGCTCTTCTGGCCTGACACCTTGACAGCTCTTGTCAGCTTTTAAAAGTTATTCCCTTATGAAAACTATAGCTCTACTGGTTATGCTTCCATAATGGCCTTGCCACTCACCTCGTCGGTGTTTTTCTAATTTTGACATCAAAGTTTGCGCTTAGCATTGCCCCCTGACAGGAGAGTGTTCTCTAATGACTAGCAGTAGGTCAGCGCTCCCTGTTTCGGAGAGAATGCAAAAAAAAGTAAATCCAGCATTTCAGTTTGCAAGTGTACGCCTGGGGCTCTTGCTCTACTAAGGCTCAGGTATTTGCTCTTCATTAAAGAAATGAGGTTGTACAGTAAGCTGATTTATTAGCTATACCACCCAGTGCTCTCATCTCATCAAATCTCACACTGTGCAGGACTAGAGTATCTCAAAATTTCTAAAAAAAGACTGCTAATTAACATTTATGTGCTACAGAACATGATGGTACTTCAACGGGTGGCACTTCTTCCTTTGAGTCAGTATTGGAGCAATATAATTGTGTTGCTGGAGTTGCTGCCTTCAAGATATAAACCAGAGACCTTGACCACCGTGATAATTGAAGTTCCCAGGCTGCTTTCTTAGGAGCGAGGGTGGTAACTCAGTCGTGCACTGGCCAAAATCCAGGCAGGTAATTAGATTCTGTCACATTGATCCCCCCTGCAGCTTCAGCTGGTGATAGTAGCTTCTTCTCTTCCCGTCCTCACTGTTCGGTGTCATTGGTGTGCACCATAAGGCAGCTGCCGCTGTCTAAGTCACGGGCAGTTGTGTTTCGTTGATGAACGATGTGGTTCGGGTGTCCTCCTCAACCCCAGCACCCGGAAAAGAATAAAAAGCAACTGTTACACTGTAGAATTCATTGCTATCGGAAAGATAGGGTCTGGGTAAGGAAAAATACTACTCTTTGAGTGCTTGAGTCACCAGAAGTCACTGGTTTCTCTATTTGGGTTACATGGCAGTAGATGAACGGTGTGATTGCCCTGGCACTAATCAGGTCACATTTAAGAGAACGCCAGTGAAAGGCAATGCTTTTGCTTCCACTCGCTGAAAGTGCAATAGCAGATTATTATTTGGGAGAGTCTGATGTGTTTTGGTGTGGTGGTTTTATCTGATGACTACTCTGATGTGCTCTAGTATCTAAGTTTTAAAAGTATTTCTCCTTCTGACCTGGAAGATGGTGAAGATACAATAATGTGGGGAACACACAGTGACTGGGAGGGGCCAATAAAGGGTTCCTCTTCAAGTTGTTGACTCTTAAGTATAATAACCTCTGTTAAGATGGTGTAATTAATGGTTCCACTACGTCCAGAATCTTTAAGAGTGAAAGGTAAAACTATCAAAATCAGAAATAATTACAGTTTAATTTTCATATTCCAGTTGGGCTGAGCCTGGAAAACCAAGCTGCTAACCCTGTCTCCCCAAAGAGCAGGGACTAGAAAAACTAGTTCTTAGAAAACATGATTGTTGCCCCAGGTTCTCCCATTACCTGTAGGATTAAGAATGAGAAAATGGAAGACATTTCCATCATAAACCCAATTCAGAGAGCCATTACAAAAGACCAGGAATAAGTTGAGGAGCTGTACAAGAGGAAGGATTGACTAATTTAAATGTGAATGGCCATTAAAAGTAACAAAACTTAGTCTTTCCTAAATTTTACATCCCATTGGCCATTTATTTGCTGCTGGTGGATAGAATTAAGCTCTTCTGTAACATGTCAACGGCTGGAGAATGCCTCCAGAGTGGAAGTGGGAGAAGCAATGCTTTCCTTGGCACTAAGCAGAAATCTGGACACAGATTGCAGATGTGCTGCGTACAGGACGCCAGCTGGTGTCTTGAGGGTCAGTGGAAATTTCAAACAGAATGATTTCTTGTTAGTGATACTGCCCCAGGCAGAAGCGAGAGTTGGCAGCATCAAAGTGACATGTACTCTTTGTAGGCACACGAGTTTTGTTCCACAACATCTGCTGAACGAGGAACACAGGTCTAAGCTGTGCTAATGTATCTGCTCGTAAGGGTGCGAGATTGAGAACTCTTTATTGCCTTGTGGAAATCACTAGATCTGGTTTCAGTAGTGAGAAGCGCTGGGGACTTTTATTGCTTAAATGTGTGTGCATTTGATGAAGAGACCCACCTCGTGCTTGCGATAGGTGCAGCTGTGGAAACGTGGTGTCTCAGGGAAGGCTCTGCATTTCTGGCAGGAAGCCGAGTAGCCAGACGTAGACGTTCAGTGATTTTGTTCTTACACTTCACCAGCTTCTACCCATTGAACGAAAGCTTGAAGTTTTAACGCTGCGAAACATTGCTGTTTTAATGCGAGAGGTACTAAAAGTTACGTAGAATTACTTAAGCAGTTGTTATGTTTTGTGTTTAGTGTCCGTTTTTCCGTGTAATCCTTAGTACACATTGTGGAAGGCTATCAGTGTAAAAGCTGATTTACTTCCACAAAGATGGTCGTTGGCAATTTTTCACCCAAGATCTTAATTTTTAGAGGAAAAAAGTGCTAAAACCCTCCAGCATGAGATGTTAGTTCAAGGCATAGCTGCATTCAGCTGTAAAGTGCTATACGTTATTAAAAATTGTTGAGAATAGAAGACACTGTATAACTGTTACAACCAAATTATTAGAACTAAGAAGCTGCTACTTTACTTCCATCTTCAGTGATCTTTCAGCAAGTTATTTCTTTTGCTACAAATTGCTCTCATTTGGGCAGTGTGATCAAGGAGCTTTAGCTGTCTGCTAGCAGCTTACCCAAGGACTCGATTCCTCAAAATTCGGGAACGTTCTGCTGAGCCCAGGTACGGGTTTTGGTGCACAAAACAACGTCTGGCACTGCCTTTGCAGAATGGTGAGATGGCAAATGGTCATGAAAGAAGCCCCAGGTTTGTCTGCTGCTACATCTGAAAAAATCTTCTGAAACATGAACCTGTGAACTGTTCTCCTGCCTTACGTTAGCGATGACCTATAACTTTGCTGATCTGTAGCTAATAGACTGTATAGACTGTCCTGGAGAATAAGTCTGATGAGGAGCAGCTGAGGGAACTGGGGTTGTTTAGTCTAGAGAAAAGGAGGCTGAGGGGAGACCTTATTGCTGTCTACAACTACCTGAAAGGAGGTTGCAGCAGGGTAGGTGTCGGTTTCTTCTCCCAGGTAACAAGCGATAGGATGAGAGGAAGCGGCCTCAAGTTGCACCAGGGGAGGCTTAGATTGGCCATCAGGAAAAATGTCTTCACTGAAAGGCTTGTCAAGCACTGGAACAGGCTGCCCAGGGAAGTGGTTGGGTCACCATCCCTGGAGGGATTTAAAAGATGTGTAGATGTGGTGCTTGGGGATATTGTTTAGTGGTGGGCTTGGCAGTGCCAGGTTAATGGTTGGACTTGATGATCTTAAAGGTCCTTTCCAACCAAAACGATTCTATGATTCTAATCCTCGCTTGTAAGCAGCGCTGTGCCTCTGCAATAAGACAAAACAACATGAAATGGGTCATGCAGATTGCAGCCCCTTCTAAATATTCTCAAATCAGAAATCAGATCAAGTATCAGTGCTGTCGAATGTTTTTCATGGCAGCTGCTTCACGCTAACTGGGTTTTACAGGCAGAGTTTGAAGGACAGGCTATTTTGTTTTGCAACTGGAGCTGTACAATAAATCTGAGTCAGAGCCAGCAATGGTGTATGGGTCTGATGATTGTCTTTGTTGGAAGCCTAGTTGGCCATGCTTTCCTTTAGTTACAGATGTGCTCACCACCCGGTGTACCAGGCATTCATTTGCTGATGTAGCCTAGTTTGGTGGCACACGGGTAAGGACAGTAGTTCTTTCAGCTTATGTACTGCAAAACAGAAATAATGCTGTTCTCTGCTGAATTGTGGTTTTTACTGTAACTAGAAGAGATTTCAATGTGCATATATTTGTGTTAGAGGCAAGAGTGTAAGGTTTTTTTGGAAGCTTTCGAAGCTTTGGAACTTGAGAAATCTTCTAGCCTTTCTGAGTCTTTCTCTGACTATGTGAGTATCCTATGCAAGCAAGCAAGAAACAGTTTTTGGGGATGACAACTTGATGAACAAATCAAGACTTTCATAAAGGGTGAGTCACTTTGATGCCATTAAGAGAGAGAATTCCAACGTTTCCAAGATCTGTAGAGCGAAAACAGTGTCACTTGCATAAGTTGTGGTCTTCTAAACTTCCCTGAGCATCGTCTGTGGCAGTTTTGCAAAAAAAGCGAGAGGATGTGGCAGGGAAAGACAAATGTCTTACAGATTTTTTTCTTATCCCATCCCAGAGGGCACTTCAACGTACTGCTGAGAAGTCTTGGAGCAGTAGTATGGGGACCTTAAGGCAGAACTAATATTTTAAGATCAGCCTACTTTAAGGGATGCTGTGAAGACTGAGAGCAGGTATCTGAAATATCTAGATTTCCATGGGAGATAGCCGGTGGAGAACACAGCCACATTTTGGTAGCATCGAAGGAAATGTCATTATGCTTTTGTATTTTTTTTTGTAGCTATCCATAGGAAAAGAAGTATATCAAGAAATTTGAACCCAAATTTGTAGAAAGGTTTTCCTCTGTTCTTCATTTTAAAAGCCCATAAGATTTTCTAGAAAGAGAGAGATTTGTGTAGTTGACAAAATTAAAAAAAAGTCAACTTTGGCAAATCAGAACCAGAAAAATATGGTGATCACCCAGAGGGTTCTGTGAAATTAAAGACCGACAAGGATACCTGTTTCAACTGAGTAGTGTAAATCTTGTGCAAAAGTAGAGAATCTGGTCTGTAAATACTTATTAATTATGGAGTGTTGTGGCAATGCTTGTAGTGCTGGAGGATGGTGAGCGGTTTGTTTGTGCAGGGCTGGGAGTTCTCAGAATAAGATTGTTTTTTCTGGTCTTTGTAAGGAGAGTGGGCAAGGGTTTCATAGCTCTCACCAGTACTTCTTAGTTGCAGAGTGCTTTTGTTTGTTTCTTTGAGTTTGCTGTAGGGAAAGAGAGTAAGGAACTTTTTTTTTAACCTCCCTAAACATACGGTTATGTTGACCTTGAGATGATAAAGCTTCTGCTCTTATTTTCCATTTTGTGTGGCAATGTTTTACCCAGAAATACCTTCACATTGAGTATAAACTCTTTAAATCTATCTTCTGCTGAGATGTACAGAAGGTCCACCTAGTTAATTGCCCCGGTTATTTATGTGTCAGGTAGCTTTTTAGGGGCTGCTTTTTCTTATTTTCTTCAAAGCTTGAGCATACAGCAGTTCCCATTTCAGAGTTCAGCACTGTAGGTGGAGATCTGTGCTGTCTTCCTCACGTGATGCTCACCTGTTAATCAGAACATGTATCATGAGAGTGGGTGTATTCCTATCCTGGCTGTTGCTTTTGGAAAGAAAAGGTAAAAAAGGATATTGTCAGTTTTCCTTAGGAACTGCTTTCTGCCTTTAAGAATGTGGGTGAGATTTGGGTGCGTTTCCGTTTGGTAATGAGCTTTACGTTATTAGTTAATTATTGTTTTTATTAATTTCCTAGTGATTCTTAATCAAGGGCGAATTATCTCCCGAAAGGTTCATATCTGACTGAGGCAGGGGAATATTGCCGTGAATTGCTTCTGGGTTACATTCAAACAGAAAGCTGGACCTGCTGTACCGACCTTCAGCTCTGTTGCATGTTCAGACAGTTCTTGAGGCTGGGGTACCCGACCAAACACCTTTTGCAGATACATGAGTGAAAGAAACACACCTGACGTGCAAAGCCAAGAATTTGTTGTTAGTTAAGTTCTAACAGCCTAGAAATAATTATTATTAGGCCAATTACAATGATACTGGTGCTTATAGTCCAAATTATCCAAATATCAGAGCTCATTCCTGATAACGATGCAGATATAGGTAAGCTTTCTAGTGTCTGATCCTTTTTTGGTGTTACGGTCCTCCCAAGAAGAAAAGGGAGATGTCATTACAAGTTGTCAGCACAACGACTTCTTCATGTGGAGAAGCGGGATGTTGATGTTGGTGGTTTCTTCTTCCTTTTTGCCAGGAGGAGGGTGAAGCTTGATGGTTTCTTTCTCCTCACACTGAGGTCCGTTTGGGGTCATTTTAATGTGTTTACTAACACAAATATGTGCTCCAGTGGTTCCCAATTGCATATTGTAGTGAAATTTGCTATATATAATGTTTTTTTTATATGTTCGATGCATCTTCATTTTCTTTTTATCCCTAAACGCACTTTTATGCATATTTTGAAGTTGCATTCCTTTAGCAAGCAGTCATTGGACACTCGTGAGTTGTTTATAGCCCTGGGACCCTGGTGTCACCCTGTTCCTTCCACTTCAAAGGCCTCTGCTATGACCTTGTGCTTGTCCTGTTGGGGGTCTGTGTTACAGTCCTGGTTTCCCTCAGCAGCCTCCAAGCTGTGCTTTACTGATAACTCAATACTTCATTAACACACTGTGGTGACACATGCATCCTTGCTCTACAGTTACTCATATTTCAGTCTGCAAAAGCAACGAGGCAGTAGAAGACACCCGTAAATAGAGACGTGTGCTCTCATAACCGCTTGCTATCAACATCTACTCACCGTCATGTCAGCGGTATGTTATCAAAGTTACTTTACAACACGCTTTCCATAGTTGAAAATGACAGCGTAAGTCAAATTACGGTATTAATTCATTTGGCCTTGCAAGATGCAGTCTTCGTATTTAATAATTTTTGATTTAATCTTGTGTTTTTCTCAGAGGAGTCTGTATGGATAGTATTAAAGGCTGCCTTAAGGATAATGGATTTTGCCTGTGCCAGTTAGCTGTGGCTGTGAGATATGTGTCAAGATTTGCAAAGCCCCATTCTTGTCTCACTTTTCATTGGTCAAATTTTATATATTCTTTGAAGAAGCTTGTTATGGTCCTGGGATAATCTCTGGCAAGGACCAGATCCTGCTGCTGAGAAGCAATTTGTGAACAGCAGCTTTGAACGCCTCAGTGGTCCAATATAAAACTGATATGAGAAAGTGATTGTGATTTAGCTCTGACATAAAATATTAATATAAAGAGCTGACTTTGGGGGGATTCATGTACCTCCTTCAGCCCATCAGAGTTATTAGAGTGTCCTTCAAGGACAATGGAAAATATCCTTTAGAGGACCTGACTGTAAATATTCGCTCCTCATCTTCAGTCACTGTGCATATTGTAGAAACTGGAAGGATTTAAGATTCCATGGCAGTCTTTCCTCTAATATCAGTGACCAAAGAGTGAAAACGTAGACTAAAAATTTCTTCTTGCAATTTTTAATGTGCGTGTAGAAGGGGTATTGTGTCCTCCTTCAGTAAAAAAGGAGGAATAATCAGAACAGCAGTGTGATCCTACCGAGAACTTCAGTGCTGGAGACCCAGTGAACCATTTTGACCAAGGTGAAAAGCTGGTGGGTCACAATAGACACCAGTAGGTGTTGGAGGGCACCGGAGAGAAGAGTTGTTGGATGAAGTCTCAAAGATCTCAGAGCTGCCAAGTACGTTATTCATGCAGAAAACAGCAAACCAGCAAAAGACGGCTTTAATAGCTGAGCCATCCAACACTTGTGTTGATGGAGCCATCCATTTTGTGGCCTTATCTCCCACTAGAAAAAGGGAGATCTAATATTCCTTCTCCAAAGGGGTGTAGAGGTGACCTTTCTCTGAAAGAAGTTCTCGGTGAGGAAGTCATTGCTCCTGTGAAATGACTTATGGAAGATTAATACTGCTCAAATGAGGATTTTTCCAATAGCTTAAAGCTTTCCAGATAGAGTTTAGATGGGATGTTGTGGAGCTCTTGTTATTTATGCATGGGAGATTGTAACTGGCCAGAGCATGAAGTGGTCATCAACATTTAGCACTCAGTGACTCAAAATATCAGGAGGCAGTGCTTCACCGAGTCAATATTTTGGTTGCAGAAGTTTTTTTGAATATCTTGTCTTTAAGTGAGTGAGGAAGCTCCCTTAAGCGCTACGGAAAATTTCCATGCTGAATTTAAAACCTCTGCTCTCCCTGAGCTCAGCGGGAGTTTCTCCGTTGACTTCAAGAGAAGCAGAATTAGGCCTAGAGTCATTAAAATAAATACCTTTAAATTAGGGACTAGCATATGTAACCACTTTCCAGGTGTACAAGTGTGTGTCAGCTTTATGTTCTGTTCGTTACCTGGTAAAATTAATTTGATAGGCAAGATGCTAATTCTGTATTTCTCTGCTGTTTTCCTTGGTCTTGGCCTTAATATTTATGGAGTATTCTGCTGAGTTTTGCTGAAGCTAACAAAAAAATATGCTCCAGCTTGCAATAAGGTCAGGCTGTTGTTATACGTGTGGTTAGCAGCTATCGCAGTGAAATATTCAGTATGCAACGCTCAGCAATTCTGCAGGCTTAAAACAGTGTTTTTGCACAATGGCAATGCTAGGGCCACTTAGTCAACTTCAGAAAACATAGTTATCGTAAAACAAAAGCAACAAAAGTCTTAATTTATGCTCTGTAACCTGATATTTGTCAAAGTCCTGGAGCCTTGTTCCAACTGTAAGCCCCAATGCTGTCTGAATCCTGCAGCGGGGTACACTGGAAAGGAGCAGAAGATGCGCAGGCACCAGAACGATGTCAGATGAAACATGATGGTTACTATGTGGGAAGGGCATTAATCATCGAATAATGAAGTATGTCTTTGTATCTGGCAGATAATTCCTGAAGGAAAAGTGTTAAAATAATAGAAAGCAAAGAAATATTTATTTTTCCTTCAGTTGCTGCAGCTTATATCTTTTACAGTCACCTAATCAAGAGTAATTAGTAAGATCTTCATCAAAGATAACTAGCTTTCATGTATATTACAGGTGCAAGCGTGCAAAATATTTAATGTTCTGATTTTCCTCACGATATTCAAAACAGTTAAGCTTTCATTTGGTTTTCATTTTAAGCTCAAGTTTCATTTATTTTTTCTCATGAACTTACATAGGAAAATCCCACTGAACTCGAGACAATTTAACAAGATGCTTCAGATATGAGTGTGAAGTAGTCTCAAAACCTACTTATAGTTCATGCTAAAATAATTTCAATTTTTATATTAGAGAAGGCCAATGTGACTTTTCAGTTGTATAACATAATACATATATTTAATATATATTTGTAGGATCTGAATGTAAAGGCTGGTTCCACAGTTCTTTTTTGCACTCTGCACAGCAAACTGAACTACTGCGTATTGCTCGAGTGCTCCTGAGCGAGTTAATAGTTTTTTGTGAACGTTTGCATTACATCAATTCATTTAAAGTTAATAAAAAGTCCCCCTAATTATGAAGAATCTCATCTTCTTATCGCACGCCTCCCTTCAGGCCCATGACAGGCAGATAGAACAATCCCAGCCTTCCCTTCCTCTTAATTAATCCCCTCTTTCTCCCCAGTCTGGGATGATGCTCGTGACAGTGCTGGAAAAAGAGCAGAGTTTCGCTTCAGCTGAACCTGCCTGTTCAGCAGTACTGGGGACTCCCAGGACTTGCTATTTTAAAATCCTGCATATAACTACATCTGTGTGGTTTAGGTTTCTTCTGATATTAGAAGAGCATCAGGAGGGCATGGCTGCGATTTGTGGTAGAAACAGAAGAGGAAAATAATTATTCACCACCTGAATGTTCCTTGTCATCTGGAGGGCTTAATATCTGATCATACAGAACGTGCTTCTGATGCAAATTTGTAGAGCTCTCCGTTTTGAAGAAAGGGTTTAAATTTTGCAGCTTAAAGTGAGATGCGTACAGCTATAGGCAGAGGCAGTTAGAAGCAGCTTGCAACTTGTAACAGACTGGAAGTTATTCGTAAGCCGGCAATAGATCAGTGTTATTTATTAAAGGCCTCTTAAAAGCAAAGTGAGTGGCCAATGTAGACTGGTAAAGTGAGGAGGTATCTCCCTGCATAAGACAGAAATTGTAAAAATGGTGCTTGGAAGGAGTGGCTGGCGTCCTGCTCACCAACACGAGAACATGGAGCAAGATGAGGCTTTTTTCAGCCATATCTTGAATTTCTGCAGGGTTGGAGATGCCACAGGCCCTATAGGTAACGTGGTCTGGTGCTGCCCCAGCCGAGCAGGGAAGCGTTCCCCACTGCCAGCAAGAAGTGACTCCATCTGCCCCCATCAAGCAGTGGTAGGCTGCTGGTAAAATTCCCCCTGGGCCTCTTCTGTTGCAGGAACACATTATAGCAATGATTCCGTACTGGCAGCATGAAAAATAAAAAGATTGCCTATTAACCTCTGAGTGGTTGAATTACTAATTTCATTGGGAAATCGTGACATTTCTCCTTTCCGTGGAAATAACCTGCCTTGTTTAACTGCTGCTAGGAAGGGCCTGTAGCACTAACCCAGTAAGTTCTTCTTGCATTATAGTATTTTTTTCTTGGAACTTTAATTTTTTCTATGATCTTGAGAAAGTGAGAAATTTATTTTTTTTTAATGATATGAAAAGTCTGTTGAATTGCAGACCAGAGCACAAGTGAAGAGACGCTGCCCTGTCATGCTGTGTAAGGTGAAGGGGTCTCCAGTTGCAGAACAGTAAAATATGTATGTCTGCACAAACCACCAAAGACAGAAGGAAAATACGTGTGTTTTACATCTTAGCAAGCAATGTTTTCTGCTTTAAATGGCATGTTTCATTCCCCATTTGAGTGTTTACAGGTGTTACAGGAGCTCTGATTGCTCAGTTATTATTTATAATTGATTAAGCTCAATCCTCTGCAAAAGGACACTAATCCGGTTTGGTGTGACACGTGTTTGTCTAATGAGTACGTTGTCGCTCTGTTTGTCATACTATAATTCACGTAAAGAAGCAATAAACCATCTCAGTTAACAGGGAGTATATTGACAGCAGTCACATAGTATTCAGAGGAAGGGGAATAGGCTCTAGAATAATCACTGGGAGCTAAGAAATTCTCATACTTAATCCTGTATTAAGCAGTGATCAGATTTATTTAAAAAACAAACAATGCAAGCAAAAAAACACGCTTTATTAACAGATAAAATATATTTTATATCATACACAGACTCTTTCCCTGATGACTTGTCTGCTTTCTCAAAGGTTCCCACGTTAGCTGTGACTCTGCTATGTCTGAACTTCCAGAAGAAACTAACTTGAAAAAGGGCTACAGTAGGAATTCAAGCTGTGACACAAACACTTGGTAGTTCAGTGCTCAATGTATAACTGGCTGTAGCAGCCTGCTTATGCTGTTTGGGCTGCAGCTTTGAGTGTTTCATAGTCAGGGAGCAAGAAAGGGAAGTTGTATTTTGATGAGTTATTTTTAAAAGCTAACAATCACATAAATTCATGATTCAGTGGCTGCTGGGAATACTGTCATTTTTCCTCATAAAATAAAAAGACAATAAAGCAGCGAAACTTGATGTCATGGCTGTTAAGTTCTGTAATTTTATACTTCCATTGATCAGAAAATGAATTTCTGGTCTATGTATTTTCAACATCGTAAAAGTCCACACAATTTAATTGTTAATCTAAGGTCAAAAGCAAATTAGCATAATAATATCCGAACTGCACTGCCCTGAAATCCCCTGATAGGCAGCTTTCTGACTCCTGCTATTATAAAAACTGTTCCCATTGGTTCTTGACCCTATTAAAGTTGTTCCTAGACTAGAGAGATAAGCTTTGCACGGGTAGTTTATGAGAGCCTCTCTGGATAAGCAGTCCTCAGCGATGCCTTTGTGCTGGAGAGGATGGCTGGTTTTTACGTGGGATATTAACGCTACAGAGAGAGCCTGTATCAATCCTGATGCTTGTTATGATTTCCCCTTCAGTTTCATAAACTTTGTTAAAAGTTTCACTGCTTTTCTTCAGAGTCAGTTCTGATAACATTAAATTATATGTTTCAAGAGATAAAATGTTTTGTTTGAGGCTGGTTTTGTCTGCTGGGTTTTTTCCCCTCAGTTTATCACCTGGTATCGTAATATTCAGGTACGTTGTGTTTCACTATTCAACCTTTCGTGTCCTGAGCACGTTTGTTAATAATCTTCTCTATGTTTTTAAGACCTATTTGTTTGAAGTGCTATTGTTACAAGTGCTTAAATCTTGAATTTAAAAGAAAAAAAACCAACCACCACTTTGCAAGATGGCAGAAGGCTTGTAATGGCAATGTAAGAAGTGCACTTAATGCCATAATGTGTCTTTGCTTTTGAGAGGCTTTGATCCACAGAGGTCTTCAGGCACCTGCCTCCCACAGAAGGAGCTGGGCTTGTGGTTCCTATATTATAAAATGCAGGGGAGAATTAGGAAACTCGGCCTGAGCTTTTTGAAAAGCAGCATGGTGAAATGAACTGTCTAATGTGGTAAATGGGGTGAGGTAACCAGAAATGGGGTCCCGTTGGAAGTCCAGTTAGGAATTCTTTGATTTTTTGATGGGTATCTTCCATGGCAAGCCTGGGGACACCCGCGCTGGATGCCTCTCAATGAAATGCAGCCACACCTGAGTTTGGATCTCATGAGGTCTTCTCATGTATAGTCTCATCCATGCATGGGCACAAAGGAGCTGGTAAAGTCTTCCTTTCTGTCTGGACTCACATACCTCAGCTCAGCGTGATGTAATGGGTGTGCAGTAAGATTCCCGGCTAAGTTCGTTAGAAATAGGTGGGATATTTCTGCCTCAGGCCCATTGTTACAGTTGGATTTATTAAAATAGTCCAGCTTCTGCCCAAGTGCAAGCAGCCCATCCCACTGCAAGGCTGGAGAATCGAGGTCAGGCTTCCCATTGCTCTGCGCTCGGGGAATTCATTTGCAAAACAACTGTGGGCCGTGCTCTGCACGTTCAAAGTGACAATGCCGTGTGTCAGGATAACGATGAAGGCATTTAGTTCTCTTGGAAAAATGTCATTTAATTATTCCTTGTGAACTGTTTGTTGAACTCTGCTTGCTAGGACTTACACGTTTTGAGCTGGTTCGTAAGCGGAGCAAAATACAGGAGGGAATGCTATTTAAATACTGTGTTACTGCCTGCTAATTATTTGCTTACTGATCCGTGGAAGCAAACAAATACAACACGCATTAAACTAACTATTGAAGTTAGCTTTGGTGAATAGCTCTACCACATGGAAAGACATGAAGAAAAAGATACTTTTTAGGAATAAGGCACGCTGCTTTTTTTAATTGCTGCCTTTTACTTTGAACAAGTTTTGTGGGGGCCTCGGGGTACTCAGAATGCATGGACTAATGGCATTTTCATAGTAGTATCTCATTTTTGCTCACATAATACCAGCAAACCCAACAAAATACAAATACAGGGCTGTATAAATGCAGTGCTAGCAGTCGCTAGCGTGACGAAGTGCAGTAAGGGAATGCAGGTGATGGTAGTTTATCAGATGGCGAAATAAAGACAAATGGAAAATCACTACAATACGCAGAAATGGGGACACGCGTTTTCCCACTTCGATGACCTTTTATGTACAGGAAATAGTATCTTTTGGAAACTGCCTAATCAGGCCTCAAAACTTGTACCAGGTGCATGTTTTGTGGTTTACAACTAAGTTCCACTCATACATATGTATTTGCTGAATAAAGGCCTCAGGAATTACGTAGGTATAATCCTTACAGATCGTTAAAGCCCTCCATGAAAAAGACTGAGATACTAGTTGTAAGGAAAAAAAAAAATCACATTGTGTAACTAGTTCATATTGTGTTAAGAACAACTTTCCGTACAGGCAAGGGGCGGTGTATTTGACAGGAGGCCTGACAGAAGGGGAGCTCTGGAACAAGGAGTTCTCCAGAAGAGCAGAGCAGACAGTCCGACACGAAGGCTGCGCACACAAAACTTCTGCCAGACTCCTCTGTCCTACACATTGACACCTACTTGTAGCAATCAAGGGGAACAATTTAATTACTTAAAAATTGTGAACTGTTCTTGTGTACCAGGTCTGGTATGTGCTAAACAAATAATGACTGATGGGGCTGACGAGAAGCCCAGATGGGTAGAATGATGTTTGCTTGGTAACGGTAGGCATCAAACGCATCTTCTGTGCCTCCAAGGCCATGTAAAACTTCCTCTAACAGCATTGTCCCTGTTCACTGTGAGCGAGACGCTGCTTGCGCCCTGAAACGTGGAGTCCTGGTAACTTTAGCGCTCCTGACAGCATGGAGTCCTGCTAACTTTCAGCAGTAAAAGAAAAGGGGTCAAAAGCTGGTCAGAATCAAATCACTAATTATAATCATCCCAGTAATTACAGTAAAGTGCGGCTGCTGGAGGGTGATTAAGGATTTGTGTACACCTCAGCTTCTCCTTTTTGACCTTGTGAAAAAGCACCCTTTTATCTCTCTTTTCTTCTCTTGCTTTGTCGCATACTTCTTTCCTGACGCATTGGAGGGGAAAAAAAAAACGGAAGAATTATTGAGCTCTGCAAAATGGAATGAAATCCTATCTTTAAATGCCAAGGGCTGGAGGTGGGGAGGGGAAGGAGCAAACTTCATCGCTTCTCTGGTATTCTGAGGACTCAGAAGTCACCTATGAAATGAAATACTTTGGGTTTCGCGAGCAACTGGTGGGCAGCAGGGTCAGTATCATACTATCTTTAGGAAAACATGAATGCACAGGGGTAATAAATGTTCTACAAAGATGCTTCACATTTCAAACCTTTCTTCTTGGGGGGAAAAATGTTACCATACATACCTTTCAAATTATTTCTCTGTATCTGTCAAGGATGTCTTCAAAGGAATATCCAGTTGTTAGCAAAATAATACAAAAATTGAAAATAGAGAGTAGTGCTCAATTTTCTGCAAGTGTTTGTTTGCTTTCCCAGCGTGTTTCTACGTATGTGTTTCTTCACATTAAATGGATGACCAAGGTAGCGTTAGAATCCTAGAATCGTTTTGGTTGGAATGGACCTTTAAGATCATCAGGTCCAACCCTTAACCTGGCACTGCCAAGCCCACCACTAACCCATGTCCCTCAGCACCACATCTACACGGCTTTTAAATCCCTCCAGGGATGGGGACTCCACCACTGCCCTGGGCAGCCTGTGCCAGTGCTTGACAACCCTTTCAGTGAAGACATTTTTCCTGATGGCCAATCTAAGCCTCCCCTGGTGCAACTTGAGGCTGTTTCCTCTCATCCTATTGCTTGTTACCTGGGAGAAGAAACCGACACCTACCCTGCTACACCCTCCTTTCAGGTAGTTGTAGACAGCAATAAGGTCTCCCCTCAGCCTCCTTTTCTCTAGACTAAACAACCCCAGTTCCCTCAGCCGCTCCTCATCAGACTTGTGCTCTTTGCCATTTTGGGTGATGCTGTGATATAAAGAAAATTAAATCCCCTTTTAGTGCGGAGAATCAGAGCTGTGCGTTCCCCCAAAGAAACAGCTGGAGATGACAGCAAATGAGCTACTGGATCGAACCTCGGTGGCTGTTTAACTGCTGCGCCAGCCACCAGCGAGAGCAGGAAACAAGCTCCTTCAAAAGGAAGATCTTCCCATTTCGAAACACCAGACTCCTCTGGCCATTACACCCCTTGGGGATCCATGCTGGGACAGGACCCTTTAACGTCTTTAGTAATGACCTGGATGACAGGTCAGAGCTCTCTCAGGAGCTTTGCAGGTGATGCCACGCTGATAACGTGGCAGGGCAGGTCCAGAGGGACCTTGGTAGGCTGGAGAAAAGGGCTGGCAGGCGCCTGCTGCAGTTCGGTGGTGACAAATGCTACGTCCAGCGTCTGGGGCAGAAGAACCCCCTGGCAAGCAAGCTGTACGGGCTGGGGGGCCGACGGGCTACAGAGCAGCTTTGCAGAAAAAAGAGCTGGGCTGATCTCACTGGTTTTTATTACTGTCTCAAAGAGCAATTGGGCTGTGGACAATGTTTTTGGGAAAAGAGTCATGAGCAGAATTCTGGATGAACGTTGCCTCGTCCTGCTGAGGCTAGTCTACATCAATCACACGGGCTACAGTAACATTTTCCGGGTTCTCTCTAGCCTAGCTAACCTCTCTAGCATCTCTGTATTTTGGTTATTCACTTGAAATGTATAAATTTATTGAATGGGTCACTTTGGTTAGGTTCAAAAATAATTCTTGCCGTGAGTGCTTACCAGAAAGTAACTGTCATTATAAACATTTATCGTCCCTGCATTTTTTGTGTGCATTATATGACTATTTCTTCCAGAGACTGAAGGAACTGAAGCAGAGGGAGTTTGCTCGAAATGTAGCATCTAAGTCACGAAAAGATGAAAGGAAACAGGAAAAAGCCCTTCAACGTTTGCACAAGCTGGCTGAGCTAAGGAAAGAGACCATGTGGTAAGTGCGTAGCTGCTGAAACATCAAAAATCCCTTAAAATAATCCCTCCACCATCAGCTGGTGCTGTGGGACGCAGGGCTGTTGGGGTTCCTCAGCTAAAGCCCAGCACGTGTGTTTGTGTGGTATTTTTGAAGCAGTGTGTGTACAGTAATTTAATTCACGCTATGTGCAGAAATGAATGTTTAACGTTGCTTTTTCTGTGGAGCTAAAAGTGACACATATTTTTAGTTTAAAAAAAGATGTGTTTCATATATATTTCATAAAACCAGGCACATTGGTTGAAAGCTGAGTGAACTAGGTCATGCATTTGCAGGCTGACACTACTTCATTGATGAGGTGAGGAATACAGTCTGTCTTTCTAGGATGTAACAGATCTCTGCAATTTAGTTTTCAAACTGCTCGCCTGGGAAAGCATCCAGAAATCTAGTTTGAAATTTCACTAACTGGATTTTTTATATTACAAGGTAAGTACTCCTTTTCCCCAGCTCAACAGAGTGTTTCCCTCCCTCTGCAAAAGTGACTCCTTGCTAGTCGTACATTTTAGTATTGCATCTAGGCACACTGTTGAAATTAATATTGAGTTTGCTAGTTGTGACTGTATTTTCACTTAAATATGACACAGTTATGACACTGACAAGCCACTGAAAATATATGTACCAGCTTTTCACAGTGGAGTCTCAGGGGAAAGAAGAAAGATGCTCGAACGTGAGTTTTTTCTTTTTATCCAGCCTTTGTCTCACCAGATGAACTAACAGAGAAGGCCAGCCAAGCTGTAGCTCTTGTTCAGTAGTAGTCTCTTTCTCTGTAGTTTGGCTAGTGGGCAGAATGCTGGAACACAGTCTGTGGAAGCAGGTGGGTGAGTCATGAGTGTTGTGTTGTCCAACATGAGCAACGTGACACCTAATTTTGATTTTTTAATCTTTTTATGATAACTCATGTAGAGACTCTTTCTCCTCCACCAGTGTTCTAACTTTCCAAATTTAATACTTGAGGATATTAGATATTATTCTCCCTAAACGTACTCCAAAATCTGAACGTAGCATATTTCAGGAGAAAGAGGAAAAAGGAACTTACTGTTTCCTTTTTCCATGCTAGTGAATCACAGATTTTGTGGGGTTTTGTTGCTTCTGGGTTTGTTTTGTTGGTTTTTTTGTTTGTTTGTTTTTTAAATACCCTCCTTCTAGTTCCTGAAGGAGAATTTCTCTCTGAGCCTTATTTCTCTATTTAAGAATTGCTGTTTACTACCACTTTGCATCCTTAGAGATGTAATATAGACAGACACACAGGATTTTTTTAAACTGGTATTTTCTAGGTTGGTTTTGTAGAAGTCACAATTTTATTCTGTTAAAGAAAGGATTTATGTGGGGGTTTTAATATATATTTTAAATTCATGAAGAACTGGACAAGGCAGGGATTCTCATGAGGAATTCCTTTCTCATAAAACCTCTACCTTAATTTCTGGACCCAATAGGTTAAGTTCATCGTTCTTTAGCTCAACACTTCTTGGGGTCCTAAACAACACTTGCAAGTTTTCCCAATGACCCATCATCTCGTATTGCTCTGCGCTGTAACATAGAATAATTTGGTTAAAACAAAAAAGAAATTGTTTTAACATAGGTCCATTTTCCTAGTGCTGAGCAATTCCTGTGGATCCTGGAATATTGGCAGCTTAAGCAGTTTTTGCTCTCCTTTGTGCTTCCTATTAAGTCAAATAGAACAGATGGGAAGAGGACACAAAATGAAGAACAGAAGTAGACAGTGATAAATTTTTTCTCAAGAGGGATGAATCACTTACTGCACTACTGTCAGCTGAAATACTCTCCCTGATATTATTTTTTCATGAAAGAAATTGCTGAGATTGCGACGGTTCGGTCTGTGAACACAAATAGGATGGGAGCTGCTGGGTGCTTGCCCGTGGGCAGAGCAGCGCTCACTAGGAAGATGACTAAGAGGGAAGCGGTGTATGAGGCGCGCTCTGTTTTAATATATTTTGTAGCACAAAGGTACGTAAAACCTCTGCTATTTGTAGTAATAGTGTTGTAACCATGATGGTCTACTGGGAGGAGAAGCAAGATTCCAAGGGAGATATGTGGTCTTTTATTAGGCCAGCCAATATGTCTAGGAAAAGTGAACTACCTCGTAGGAATATTACCCCTTCAGCTGATAACTTCACATTAAGGAACCAAGGACACAATATTTACTCATTATTTCTTTTTTATAATGGTCAACTGACCTTAATATAAAACGTGACATTTTTTCATATTCTAAATCTACATATGCACAGATTCTTCCTCTTTCCTTAAAAAAATCTCTTAGATACCGAGGTAACACCGTGTTTCTGTCTGCAGTTCTCTGAGAGGTACTGACTCCAAGTTTTGTGTTCCTTCCTAGCGCTCCTGGAAGCGGCCCTATGTTCAAATCCACCACAGTGACTGTACGAGATCATTGCAGTGATATCCCACAAAGTGCTGCCGTAGATTCTGTCAGCAAACAGGATTTCAGCTGTACGTTAACGCATGATGCACAGAATTGTAAAGACATCACTTCTGTTGTTTCTTCGACTCCTGGAAGTGCCTGTGGTAATAAATCCGATGCTAACAAACTTGGAGATCAGGTTCAAGGAGCTCAAGGACAAAGAGTTGGGTTCTCTTTTGCTTTTCCTAAGAAAGCAGCAGTCAAACTGGAGTCTTCAGCTGCTGTTTTCTATGAATATAATGATGAATCGTCTCTGGAGCACGGATTTAGCAGAAGAAGTAGGTTTGTTCCAGGAGCTTGTAACCTTCAGTCTCCATCAGCGGCAGAAATAGTCCTGTGCCCTGAGGAGAAACATAACTGCTTTCACCCACTGGTGGAAAAATGCATAGACACCGCAGAAGCTCCTGAAGCTCAGGAGTCAAAAGAGCTGGCCAATGAAGAAAGCAGGGTGCTAGAGAGTCCTGTATTAACTCCTGCTGTGTCCCACTCGCAGCAGCTGGTGTCCTCGGACATGGATGGCTACAATATTGATGGGAGTGAAGCAGACTTACCGGACCAAACGCTGCCCGCGGTTGCGGACAGTGCTCAGGTCCTGCCCCTGGACTGCAACAGTTACGAGCTGCAGGCAAACAGGGCTCTTGAGCAGGCGGTTGTGGAGGATTGTTTATCTCTGCAGGATGTTGCGGAGGAAAATGATAAGGGCAGGAACAGTGATTCATCCACAACCGAAATAAAAAAGCTGGAGGCAGATGCATTAGTTCCATCGCCATCTGAAGAAGGTAGCAGTGCAGCCCCACAAAGCAAACCAGACATGCGCAAGAGACCTTGTGAACCCTTTGTTCCTGTTCTTAGCAAACATGGATCGAATATTCTTCAGTGGCCATCGGAAATGTTAATTTACACAAGTACAGACCCATCGATTTCTTACAGCTGTAACCCTTTATATTTTGATTTCAAGTCATCAAGAACAAGTAACAGCCAAGAAAAGCCCAAGCATCAGCCAAACATACCTCATTTGCACCATAAAACTGAATCCAACCATAGCTTAGTCTCAGATTTTACAAATAAACCTACTTCAGAGTGTGGTGATTATGAAACAGAAACGAATAAAAATGTGTGCAACTATACAATACCCCTTGTAAGTGATGTTTCCCTCATCAGAAATTATTATCTTGCAAAAAATCAAAATAAAGTGTCCTTGGATGAGTCATTCAGGATTAGGAAAATAGAAAAGTATCACATTTCTAAAAATCACTTACGACAAAACACTGTGATAGATGAGAAATATAACAAAGCCTGGATCAAAGAAAGCCATGAAAAGTGGTTTCACAAAAGTAGAAAACGGAAAAGGAGAAGAAAATTATGTCATTGTCATCATCATCACTGTGGGGACACAACAGCAGCAGAAATGGAGATGTCCTCAGTGACTGAAAAAGAAATTAGTTACAGAGATGAAAGTAAATATCAGCACCTCCAAAATGATCCAGAGAAGTGCAGATATGATGCGGGGAATATCTGGCTAGCTACAGGTGAGATACAGCAGTCGCATCAAAAACTCGGCATGGAAAACGGTCATAAGAGAGTCACGTCTGCCTCAGCTCACGTACACGAGGACGGAGGCTGGTGTGACATTTGGAGTGCAAAAAATAGCAGCCAACACCATGGTTGTAAACGACCGCACAGGAAGAGCAAAGCAAGCTCCCGGAGACAGGCAAAGCAGCTGGCTCCGAGGTCCAGGAGGAACAGCTTAAGGTACTCTAAAACATGTTGCAGCTGGAAAGTGAGGAGGTCAAGCTGTAGCTTAGAGCATAAATGTTTAGGACACTGCAGTGAGGAGAAGAGTCCGAGTCAAACCCAGTCCATAAAGAGAGGTTACAACGTTCTGACAGAGGAACCTGAAAAATCCCACCGCAAGCGGAGACAGCATAGCTGTTCCTCTTCGTCCGATGAAAGCTCGTACGGACAGACATCAGCAGCAGAGGAATGTCTAAAGCAGGCGCGTACTTTAGGTACCCATCACAAGGCAAAAGGGAAACGCAGGAGGAGGAAAACTAGAATCCACCACGTGTTCCTTGACAGGAACGCAAGAAGTGAGACCTCCAGACCTTCCACAGAACATTCTGCAAATTCTACATTAAATATTTTGGGAGACTCCTTGACCCAAGACAGTCTAGAGGAAACTAATGTGGATCCCAGAGCTGATCATGCAAAAGCTACAGATGAAACAATGCAGCTGGAGGAAAGCAAGTCGTCTCTAGAAACTGATAGTTCACACGTGCTGGAAAATGCCAAACTGACAGCGTGTGCAGCAATGGAGAGCGCGCCGAGTACATTTCCCGACGTCACCGCAGGTTCAGCTGCTTCTGTTGCTGAGCACAGTGCTCCAGCAGCTGCCAGCACGCAGGATGTTCCGCAAGATGAAAAGAAAAAGGAAAATGTCAGCAGTTGTGAAAATCAAGCTCGTTACAAAGTTCCCCTCCCGAACAGACATTTGGAACAGGCTCTTCCTAAATCCTATCTATGCCATTATGAACCGGCAGAGTCTCTACCACGTGAGAAAATAACTGAGGTGACCAGTGAATGGGTACAGTGTAATCCTGGCTTATTTAGCAGCCCACCACCCTTGCCATTCAAAGAAGCACATGTAAACAGTCATACCTTCTTAACTACTGAGCAGTTAATAGCCCCCTTCACCCTACCAGATCAGACATTGATATTCCCTCCAGATAACCACGAAAAATTCAAAGACCTCCCATCTGAGGCATATCAGGAGATCATGCCACAAAACATGCTGGCCAACAAGGTGAAGTTCACCTTCCCTTCCCCAGCAGTCCAGCCCCCAAATTCCCCGCTGCAGCCCTTACCCCTGCAGCCGCCGCTGTCTTCTACCTCCGTTACCACCATCCACCACACCGTCCTACAGCAGCACGCCGCTGCCGCCAGTACGTTGAAGGTTCTCCAGCCCCACCAGCAGTTCCTCTCGCAGGTCCCGGCTCTTTCCAGAGCACCTTTACCTCATGTACCAGTAGGACCGAGGCTTTGTCCGGGGGGCCCCGCGGCTTTCGTTGCCCCGCCGCATCTGCCGCTGCTGCCGCCCTCGGTCCTGCACCCCGCCCAGCTGGCGTTTCCCCCGCTGCCGCACGCCGTCTTCCCGTCCCTGCTGTCCCCGCACCCAGCCATCATCCCCCTGCAGCCCCTCTTTTAGGATGGGGGAAGGAGCCTCGAGCTGAACGGTCCTGCTGTTTCCACAGTCCCCTCGGCTTTGCAAAACGATTCTGTGATATAAACTGGTTAAAATTCCTCCTTCCGTGGGAAGCATTTACCGTAAACGGAACGATGCAAACATTCATGTAAAGTTCAGACCTATACTATAAGTAAAGCACTGAATAGTCTGATACTAATATGAACTCTATAATGTAAGTGAAAATCATGTCTTAGAATATGTATAATGTATATAAAATATATTTATAGTTCTCTAACTTATGTTGTAAAGTATTCACTTCTTGTTTTTTTATCTTTGTGTATTTGCACCTATTTAATGTTTAGACAAAGCTGATGCACTATGTTTTGTACTATGTTCTCGGAAACTGTAAATCTAGTGACAAACTCTCTCTTGCAATAAATTTTTGTTAACGACTTCAGTATATCAAAAATCTTTCATTATAAGCCTCATGGATGTTGTTCTTCCATGTTCTTCTGCAGCTGAATAGCATCCGCCACCCCTGCTGTGTTGGGATAATCAGGTTTCCTGTCCGTCGGTGAGTTACCAGGGAGGCACAGAGGCCGATACCTTGAGGGCAGCTGTCTGACTGAGCAAGAGAGAAAGGGTAATAGATCTGTTTGTGGTAGCGGGTTGATGTCACCGTGACAAATTTTGCCTGCTTGTAGTCTGTGCCCAAACTGCTGACTGTCGGAGCTCATCCCTTTTACACTAAACCACAAAAAGACGATGTAACAAAAAGAACAGCAACGATAGAAGGGGAAAAAAAAAAAGGAGAAGATCATGGCAGTTTGACTTGAAGGGAATATTGGTTATAGCAGACAGGTAGCGCCCAGGGAAGGCCTTGGTTCCACCAAGCATGCTTGCTCTGGGTGCACGCAGCCCTCGGTGGGGACAGAGCTGTCGCAGTGAGGTCCTTGCTGCCAGTGCAATGTGTGAAGGGAGCACATGAGCACGAAGGGGAGGTCAGGAAGAGCTTCGCACGGGGAACCCACCAGGGTTGGATTCAAATTCTTACCTCACGTCACCCCTCTCTTTCCTGCAGCACTTTGGTAAAGAAATAGAATAACATAGAATAGAGAGTAATAATAATACTAATATACTGCCAATATTTCTAACTGTATTTCAGAGAATTCTCCCTACCTCTGCTGTCCAACCTCACCCAGCTTCAGCCAGGGAAATCTTCCCATTTACTGTAGTATGAGGTATAGCAGACCCACGCCTGCGATGGTCCAGAATAAAACCAGAAGTGGTTCTGAGCTAGAGCCATCTCTTTGAGTTCAGATCAAGTGTTACCATGTGAGTGAAGCTAAGGATTTGCAGCATGACTGTTAGTGCTAGAAGTAGGCCCTCTGTAATAAAAGGTAGGTGCTAGCTCTCCAGTTAATTACTTCTTTTCACCTTTTTATATGGTATAATAAAATTATATACAGTTTAACTGAAAGAATAGTAATTTTGGAATATTATTAATATACATTGCATATTAACAGCTACAGACATTAACCATTTGAAAAGTAATACTATAGCCTAAAACATATATATATATGGATATTATTTTCTTCATCTATAGCGTTAGAACTTACCTGTATCAATATTGCAAGTTTTAGTATAATACTACATTAAAACTATAGCAAACGACATCTTACCGCTACGATTACAGCGTCAGCTACTCAAGGGATGTGAGTTTTCTGTGTTGTACAGTTACAAAGGGCTAAACTACGTCAATAAGCAAAAAGTTGCTACGAAGGAGCAGATGAGCGGGGTGTTGCTGAGCATCTGTCCCTGTGATGCCATAATGCCATTTTCTCTAGTTGTAATTTCAGGTTTATCTGGTACCTGAAAAATAGTCTATAAGTGACTCTGTACTCCTCCTCTATTTCAACAGCATGCCTACACAATGTGTACGCCTCCACTGCCTCCCGTAACACGCAGGTACCAAGCAGGCCCTAAGCGCAGGGATCTGTTTGACGCCGCTTCGTCTCCCTCCTTAGCTGCCTGGCGCTGGCTTTTGCATTTCTGCCCTCCTCTGTGGTAGCCAATGCAGGCAGTCCCCTGGGTCCTGATGTCTTAGCAAAGACAAAATCCATCTAATTATATAGCAGTATATAAAGAAAGAAACCACGTAGGGCAATTATGGTTGCACGTTGCCATATCCATACATTTTTATCTGGCAGGAGATTAAAAAATCACCAATTTCAATTTTTCAGTCGCAATGTTCATTGAAAAATCCCATCTGTTAACTTAGAAGTCCGCATTTTTTCAACAAAATGTTCCAACAGCTTTGAATTTTACTTTTTTCTTACAACTTAAATCAAATTTTTTTCTATTTTAAGTTGTTAAACAGTTTTAAGACATTGCACAATTATTTATTATCTACTGTAATTGCTTTTCAATAGTGTATAAACTACTTACAATAAAAGACCATCAAATGTAATCATTTTCTAATATGGTATTGCCTCTAGTGCTAGAACTGTTTGTATATGTGACTTCATATGTAAAAGCAAAACCAATATAAAAGTAAATCACAAGTTAAGTTTAAAATTGAACACGCTAAATTAAATGACCAAATAAAATATTCTTTTGAGTTGCTGTTTTATTATTAAATATATAACTTTTAGTAAGTTATATAAGGGTAGTTCTTCTTTTTCATGTTTTATCTGGTATTTGAGATTAAATGTCTATTTTTATTCAGTGACTTGGCAGTCTAATTTATAAGTAACAATTATTGCAAATACTAAATAATTGAATATTTATTGTTCCAAAGAAATTCTACCAAATTTATTAAATCTAATTAATTTACTTTTGAATTTTCAAATTTACACAGATCTAGTGTGTCTATGTTCCTGGCCAGTTTGCCAGTTTTTAGAATCATTGGGCTCTCTACCCGGTGTAGACAGTAAAAGTGATACACCTCAACTGCAAGAACCACATCCTCAGACTTATCCTAAATGAGGTTATAAATTTTGGTAAGTGATTTCCCAGAACAGCTCTGCAGAGAAATGCCTGGCAAGTTAATCTGTTCCACCGAGATGAGAAGAGTGTCTTTTTTTTGGTCCTTGGAAAGTTGCAGTCTGTCCAGACTACGACCTTCTCGGGGATGTGCCCTTTCTCAGGTAACGTGAGCCATAGAGTAACGGTCTAGAGGAGCTTTCAGGCACTAAGGAACACCATCATCTCGTGCTGTTACAGGCAGTTTGGAGCAATTGGACTCGTTTGTCTTGTCTGTAAGTACATACAATTTTTTAGTACTACCAATGCAAATTGTTTATTTGGTTTCGTTCAAACTAGAAGCTATGCAAGCTTTTAATTGCTGGGGAGAAATCACCAGGTTTCCAATTCTACAGGAGTGAGCGATGGGTAGTCACGTACGGAGAAACTGCTGATCACAAACGTTGGTAAAAGGAACACTTTTACGGGGTAGTATTGAGTGAGAATGTTTTTATCGTTTGGTGTAATTGAACAGTGAAATCATTATGAAGCAAAGTCTTCTTTACTTGCAATGTTAACTATTTATTATCTCATAAACTTTTTACACTTGTAAAAAAGTCATTTGGATATGGTAGTCAAACTAAGCTTTAAAAGACCTTTGGGACATCCATTTCTCTATTATATATATATTTCTGTACATGATAATATGCTGCTTGTACAATATACATGGCTATAATTTTTCTGTAGAGTTCATTTTCTGTAATTGTACATTTTTCTCAATGTACGTGTTTTGCGTTATGATGACATTTACTTGATATGCTGCATTCAAAATACAGCTTTTATATTTGGCCAGACTTAATTGGTGTAAATCAGTGTACAGCTCCTGACTTTGGTGGGATTTCATTGATTTGTACCAACTGAAAATCGCTCGTGTTGCAACGCTGAGGATTTTGTTAACTTTCTCAGATTAAGGCAATGCGTTACAACCACGTGAATGGGTTTTGAAGACAGTTATTTGGTTGTAACTAAGGTGGTAAATTTTAATTTACTGGGTATTTTACCATGGTGCTCCTGGTCTCCATGTTCTAAACTCCATACCTTCATTTTCTGATTTCCATTATTGTACATTGCCTAAAGACTCATACATACGTGGCAGTGCACATATTTATGCAATGTGCCTACCTGTTGTAAAATTTTACAAAGCTGTATTAACTCTGTTGAAAGTAAAGACACTTCTACTGTATGAAGATCATTTGATATTTTTACGTTAACACGGCTTACTATCTAAATGTGTATGTTATTTTATAGATCATTTTGCTTTAATGTTCACAGCAGGCATGGTTTTTATATGCCTTTATGTCCTTCCTTGTCCTCTTTACTTCAGGAGCACTATAAAGTTTTCTCTTTTTCTGTTTGTCTGTGAGTAAGATTATCAGAGTTTATGGGAATTTATATATTTATGGATGAAAAGCAGGCATTTTCATTACTCCTAACTGCAAAAATTAGTGTACCAACTGTAAGAATTATAAGGCTCCTTATTTTTGCTTCCAGCTTCTGTTTTATTTTATGGATTTCATAAAAGGTTGGTTGGATTTCTACCCTGAGTCTGTATTTTGGCTTGTTGGTGAAATTCTGAAACAGATGAAGTGTAAGGAAGCTTTGCCATTAATATTGCTGAGGATTTATTTTGACCTGGGGCATTAGGGGTCTGTCTTTATTGAAACTCCCTAATACTTAGTGCTTTCAGTTGAATAATAATTTCAAAAAAAGGTATTATGAAGAGCACAATCCAGTAAAGAAAAGTTAATCCATTTTAAATCAGTATCTTTAAAATTTCTGTTCTGTATCATCAGTGTTTTGAAACATGTACGTGCACCTTCTTTTCTGATACCAAAGGAAAAAACAGTTAATGAAAATGTTGAATTTTCTACCTGTACAGGCTATTTTGGAAGGTTTTAGTAAGTAGGATTATATTCATACAATATTTAGGTACAGTAATGTATCAGTAGTCTTGATTTTTGCTGGGATAAGGTGAAAATGTGCAAATCCATGTAGAGATAATAATTAGTAAGCTTCAAATGTGAATCCACAATGGATATATTATTTATGTGAATTAAAGAAGGTTGCTGTTAAATCAGCAGTGGTGTTTGTTTGCCATGAATGCGATTTTAAGAGAAATTTTTTTTCCCCCCTCAAAACAGCAAACAGGAGAGTACTTTTGAAAATGTTTTTTTTAAAAATGAACCGTAGATAGTACCTGTGTGCCTTTCTCACGGATCAGAACCAGCCAGTAAGTATTGTGCATGCAAACTTGTACATGTTATAAAGAAACATCTTGCCTTTCTAGTGCTTGATTTACTCTGGTGAAATCTGGAGGGGGAACTAGCCTAAAACGTAGAGAGGAAGATCCACTTCAAACGGGCAGGATCCCCTTGTATTGTAACAAATCCATTTGAATTAGGGTGTTGGCACTATGAATATAGAGAAAGTGAAGCCCAGTATGGGTCGAAATTTTTTTCTTACAATGCAACTCAGATTTAATAGCTGAGGTAATTAGACACAAAACCTTCTCGTACGTAACAGGCTCTCACATATGGCTTTTATGTCACTGTAGCGCTGGCAAAAATTACCGTAAAGTCCAATCTTTTCTCTCACGTTACTGATGCCTGCTGAAATAAAGAGGAGGCAATCACTGTGAGACGCGCTGGAAGGAGGAAACCTGGATCTGCCGATGCCTAAATAATACTTCTTGCTTGTGGAATGGTAATCGATAGCAAAAGTTTATTTGCATTTTAGTGTTTATACATGCATGTACAGGTGTGCACATACCAGGTTACCGCTGCCAGATTCTTTTTCTCCTAGATGTAATTTTACACCTGTAATTAAGTAGCGATAAGAAGAGCCTGTTTGAAATGTATGTAGCAGAAGAGTAGAAACCATTGAAGGGAGGAGTATTGACATGGAATAAGAAGGGAAAAAAGTGATTATTATATAATAAACCCATCTTTTTATCTCTAGGCTGGCGGGAAGTTGCTTCAAGTTACTTCACCAGCTTTTTATTGCCTGGCTGTATTTTGTATCTTTTTACCACTTAAATTACGAGTGCTGTTTTCCTCAGTATGTCTGTCAATTCATCTGTGTCAAAAAAAAAATGGGATAGCAAGAGAAGATCTGCATACAATGTGCTCTTAATAAAGTCCCTTTTCTCTCTGGAGAAATTATTTACTAGAATGAACCTTCAGTGTGCAAAAATAATCACATTGTTCTCTCCCCCACTGCCTGCAGCTGCACTGTGTGCTTGCCTCCTGTTAACTTGTCATTCTTCAGAAGCAGAAGAAATAAGAAGGAAGGTATTTTCTTCTAGCACCACCAGTTTACCCAGAACTGGGTGCAGAGGGACATGTCGGAGGATTAACCACGTTCTTCCCAGCAGAGGTGTTACCGTAAGTAGAAGGAGTGTCACGATCATTGGGTATTTATTTTTCAGTTCTTAACTACTTCAGAATGAATTACAGCCAGTCTAAGAAGGACATGAGTAGAAACATTAGGGCAAAGTGGGTTTAGTGAATAAGGCATTTAAAAACACAGATGCTTTATGGTCTTATTAGATGCCCATCAGCTCTGTATTGCAGCCTTGTGGTAGTGAGAACTCCCATAAAAAATTGGCCAGTGATTGGGTGGGCAAGGAAGTGAATTACACTTCACTCCTAAGTCATTTTATGCCCATTTGACTAGATCTTTTGGTAGAACAGGGTGGAGGACCTTCCATTTGTGCCGTTGCTGGTAGCCCAGTTTCTGCATGGGGAGGTACAAGGTCATTGGGCCAGCAGTAGCATATGGGAGCACGTACCACGGGTAGGGTGCAGATGTGTTGCTTCTGTGCGTGCCCACCAGCTCTCTGCCAGGTTTATGTGTAGTTAGCAGAAGGACTCAGATCTCAGACTGGGTTTCCTCCAGTCCCTTGGACGAAGGTGCAGTTGCCTGCCTGTGGCAGAGCTCGATTAGGACTCTTCTTGTGGTGGGACTAGGTCTGGCTGGGACCCATAAAAGGAAGCCGAATCTAGGATGTAGGGTATTTTGTGGTTTATTTTCCACAAAACAATGTGGGCAATAAATGTGTTATTGGTTCATAAAAAAAGCAAAACACTATTCAGGTTGTAAAAAGCAGAGTAAACAGAAGCTAAGTGTTGGGACGAGATAAAGAATGTCAATCACAAAGCCATCACGAGGGAATTCTCAAAGGTAAGACACTGAAAGAATAAGAGCAATAATAACAATACTTTAGATGCAATATAAAATATCCTGAGATACACAAGATCTGTGTAAACCAGTCCTCTCAGTCGCCGGGCCAGTGCTGGTAGGGTGGCTGTATACTGGGCGGCAGGCTATTGAGGGAGGCAGTGCTGTACGGGGACAGCGGTATGCAGAGGGGCAGCAGTAACTGCGACTCTGAAGAATGTCTTGAAGGACAATACAAAGTGGTTTTAGGGGAAAACACGCAGGTACTTTTGAAGGAAGAAAAAAAGGCAGGGATTGAACCTGGCGATATTCATCGAGCTGGATGGCAATGGAAAGAGATAGAAGGGAGGCCAGGGGGAAGGGGGCACTGCTGCAAGGATTTCTGAAGGGAGCTTTAATAAACTCTTTTTGAGCCTGCAGAGAGTAGTGATAATTAATCTCTAGAAACCCTCCCACCTCCTTGTCTTCAGTTCTCCTCAGGAGGACCTTTCCTTTTTCACCCCTGGATCCCAAGCGATGGCATTTCCCGACACAGCGTTGTGTGGCGTTAGCGTGAGCGGGTATGAATCCTGCAGCAGCACAGGGAATAATTGCCTGGAAAGGCTGAAGTAGCAAACACCTCCTAGAGTGTTTTTCACAGAGACCAAAGTTGTACGGAAACATGAAAGGAGACCACTGCAGCTGCATGTCTGAGAGGTTTTATTTGAGACTTAAATGTTTTAGACTCTTTCTGCTGCTGTGTCGCAGTGTGATGTACGGTATCAAAGCTGCTCCTTGCCATCCTTTTTCATTATCACGCAGGGTTATGAAGCCTAACGTAGCTGATAGATGTGATTTGACACATCACGAGCAGAGGCGTCAGCAGGAACATCTAAAAATGACACAGTTTTCTCAAATGCAGTTACAAAAATATCCTTCTTGTAAGATATTTTAAAATAAAACTATACGCATTTTGATGACAGTGCTGAGTCCCCTTTCCCAGGGAGCGTGGATATTTGGGGAGCTATCAGCTGGTTTACAACATCCCCTTACAACAGGAAGAAGCAGTGGAGGGTTGAGCAGATATTGCCAACCTGAGGATTTTTTTCTGAAATATTTTATATAAATTTAGCACCAGGAAAGCAAAATCCTAGTGGTCATCAGGGATTCCTTGTCTGTGACCGCTCAGCAGACAGCTGTCTGAAATTCAGTGGCCTCATAAATGGAGAAAGCTCCATAGAATAACTGGCAAGCTTTCTTTTCATCTTTGAAATCCATAATGCATGTATATACATGCTGTTAATAATTCATATTAATGGAGAGCTCTTGCCCAAGAGCACATTCCCCTCTCACAGAAAATAAATTGTTTAATGATGTCTAGGACAGAAATCAGTCTGGCTCTAAATCCAGCTATTACAGAACATGCAGTGCACACTTCCATAAACAAATAAATTTATACAGTTTAATAACAGTGGAAATAAAAAATGTAAGGTAATTTAAATAATGTGCAAAATAAATCCGTATGTTATCCTAAAGCTATAATGCCAAGTACTCGCATTATCGGGAGTTCTTGATAGCCTTCAAGGCTGGCCCTAGTGCATGTAAGCAGTAAGGCTGAACTTCAATGTTGTCTTCCTGGCCTAAATTTATAGGGAGGCAAAATTCAGTTTTGTGGTGGTAGTTGTCTGAGTGTGGGTGTTAGACGGAACAGAGTTTGGGATTGCTCAGTTAGGTGCTGGGTCACTCAGGAGGTTTAGGTGACAGGAGGAGATGGAGAGTGGCTTCTGATATTTGAGAGCAGAGGAAAGGCTGCACAGAGTGTCAGTGCCGTTGCAGCCCAGAAGGGCAACCGTATCCTGGGCTGCATCCCCAGCAGCGTGGCCAGCAGGTTGAGGGAGGTGATACTGCCCCCCCTTCACGGACTCAGCTACTTCCTTGGAGTTTTAGCATACTAAGCATTTGTATATGCCTACTAGCATTTGTGTACTAATATTTGTGTACTAACGACCGTAAATGGGATCTCATCCAATTATTTTCCTGTGAAACGTCACCATACCAAATTTTGCTTAGAGTAACTGAGTTTCATAATTGTGAAAACATGGGTATATTGGGTTTATTTTAAAGTCTATGCAATAATTTGCACATTCATTCTCCCTTTGAAAGCGGGGAAAATTTTGAGAGCTGCCTTTCTCTTGCTGTTTGTCATAAGGAACTAATTTTATATTCAATAATATTTTTTTTCTTTCAAGTCATCCAGAAATTTTAATATGCTTGCTCTGTTATGCAGTAAGAGAATGACTATTTATCCCAAGAGAGATTTTTTTCAGGGAAAAAAAAAAAAAAACAACAAAACTTTCCTTCTTTGAGGGTTTAAACACAATTCTTGTTTCTTCTCAACTCTGTCTTGTGACGCTCCTTGTCAGATTAGTGTGTTTTAAAGCTGTTGCTACCTGAGCTGTCAAAAAGGATATTACAAGCATACCTTTCTTTCTGGGGATTTGTTTTACATTGGAGAATGCAGAGGTGGAAAAAAAAAGAAAACCTTGCCTGCTTGCCATTGGCATCCATCTGAGGTTTGCTGTACGTTTTGGGGGTTAGGAAGAAGGAATTTCTGTTACTGTCAGGCAGCCCTGGGTATTCACACTGGAACCTAGGCAGGATCCTGAATATTGTGATCCTGATGTTGTGAGGAGCAGAATGTACTTGGAGATAGAAATGGAGGGTCATAGATTCAATTTTTATCTCAGTCGCAAACGTGGTGTGTGACTTAGGACAGCAATAATTTCTCTCTGCTTCCTTTAGGAGACTGGAACAATTGCAGTTACCTTCTGATATAGTGGGTACGCTTATCTTCTGATATAGCTGAGCAGTAGATGAAATACATTTTATTAACTTCTAAGTTTCGCGAAGTTTTCAGCCAGGAAAAGAGGAAGATACAATATTTTTCATACTAACAAATTAACTCTGTATTTATTTTAGAAAAATTTATGATGTAAATCTTTAGTGTATTTTTTACACAAATTGACATAATTTCTGAAAGAAATACAGAGAATAACCCTCGTAATGGAAGAAACAGGGAGGCACTCTGCAGCAGCTCTGTTTGGTCCTGGATTCTACTGAGACCATAAAAGCTGGTGAAGGTCCATAAAGACTGTGGAGGTTTGGAGCGGCAATGTACACCACTGCCACTAATCCAACTTTAAATCAATCCTTCAGAGCCTGGGTCCTAGTCTCTGCTCAGTTTGAGTAATAAAATGCACAGAAGGGAAATGATGCACACGCGAAAGTGCTCCTCATTTCATGGGACTTGAGGGATGATCCAGGACCATATATTTCTCTAGTGTTTCAGTTAGTGTTTAAATGATTCAGCCATCATGTTGGCTATGCACTTTTTATAGAAAGTGCTTGATTTTTATCTAACATGTATTCTGAAAACATTTAAGACCATTTTTTACAGTTTATTAAAGTAAGAGCCTGTTCCATTCTCACTAACCATAAATAACTCTCTTTTCTGTATATGGATATCTCACCATATCTTACAGTCAGGCCAGGTTTTTTTCTAAATGGAGCAAGAAAAACTGTTATGGGAAAACCTCAAAAATAGTAAAATCAAACAACAACAGATCCCTATGCACATATGATAGTTATGTATATTTTAATGAGAAAACGAACATGCAAAATTCAGTTCTTAAATTATGTCTGGGCTTGCTTAGTAGATATTACAGAATACGACGAGTTGTCCATTCGTCCCAAATTCTATTTAGCGAGATAATAAGAAAAAAAAACAACCAAGAGAGACTGCCTTACAGTTAATAGACTGGCAGAATTAATAAGCTGAGTGTTTTCTTTCACTGGGGTATAATGAAATAAATGGGCTTGCAGATGTTTCTGGATGCTGAAACCAGCTGGCCGATGGCAAGGCTCTTGTACTGCCCCGGGAAAGGTGGATGTTTGTGAACAGGGAAGAAATGGTCCTCAGACTGTTCAAAATGCAAAACTGTGCCTGGTAATTGCTTGGGAAAGTGCTAATTGGTGTGAGCTGGGTCTGGGCAAGGGGGTATACAGATACTCGTAATCAGCTGCAATCCAGTGCTCTGTAACTGTCCAAGGCACACCTACATTTATCAGCGAGAGGCAGCTGAAACACCTAAGTCTTTATAATGTGCAGAAATAGGTATTCAATTATGTGATTTACATTTAACAAAAAAAAAACAAAACAAACCCAAACCACAAATAAAAACACACTACAACCAAAAAACCTAGGAAAAAGAGAAAAAAAAAAAACAAAACCAAAAAGCAAACACCAAAGCTGTAGTAAAACCAGTATCCTGTGACAAGCCAATAGTTCTGAAAACATAATAATCAGATTTTTTTTTTTTACATGAAGCTCGATTTATTTATGGGATAGCTTATGGCTGCTTGAATCAGTAGGGGACTGAAAATGACCCATAGCTCATTTTAGTCTTTGTTTTTGTAGGTGCAGTGTAGGAAAGGACAGGCTGAGAGCACATTTTCAGAGGCACTGTGTTGGATCTTGCTGCTAAACAGACAATATATATATATTGGACCATTTGACCTTATAAAAAATCAGTTACTCATTTTTGGTATGTCACACAACTTTTTTTTTCTCAAATTGTTGTTTGGTCTAGTACAAAATGAGAAAGTAATTGCGCATTTTTGAAGAAATCTTTCTTTTTACAGTGAGCATGATGGCCAGTGATTTCCTACATATATGCAGTAGGTCATTGCTGTGTAGAAATGTCTTCCAGATTGAAAAATGACAACCAAAACTGTAAATGCATTTGTATCAGGTGATCATGAAAGACTATGAAAGTACGTTCAATTATGTGATACGTAATTTCACGTTATCTTGCTGTCCGGGGTGGGTGCTGTGTGGTGGGATGGATGGAGTACACACAGTTACCATAGGAATGGTACATACAGGGAAGCTTCTAAATAGAAAGTAGGATATTTGAGTTTAACTAAATATCTTTCAATGTCCCTACTGAATTATTTTCATGTACAATATTTAAAAGGCAGATATTTGGAAATAAGCTTTATCCAGAAAAGTTATAAAATCCTTTAATATGTACCTTTTAATATAAACCCTTTAATATGACAAGTATTTTCTAGCCACGTGTAAATGCGTAGCTCAGAGGTGATATGCATCGTTATCTTTCTGCTACAACCTGCTCTTAGAGGATCTATACAGCTTCTTGTCAGCTCATGCACGCTACATAGTTGATGAGACCTTCACAGGCTTTTCATGCCCATTGCCTTCTACTCCTCATTGGTTCTGCTCTGCTGTGATTAATGTTTTCCCTTGCAGCAACCTTAATTGTTTTTTGAGGGTTAGAAGAGTGATCATAGTCACAGCTGCTATGCATTTAATTCGGATCTGCAAAGAGACCACACTATGAGCAAACATTTTCATTTTGAACACTTTAATCAATGGTTTTCAATTGCAAATAGAGAACCCAGTAGCTGGCAATGTTCCTTACTGGAGGGTAGATCCTACCCATATGAGTTATCCACACTGCCTGTTGTTCAGACATTCGCAGTTGAAATTGTGAGCTCCAGACACAAAGGATGTGCTATCTACAAAAAACATTTCAAGTGCATGATCTCGAACTAACGCAAGGGTACTGATGACAAAAGCAGGGTAGGTGGCCGCTTTCTCTTGAGTGCCTTGCCCCAAAATGGCATTCAATTGATGAATGGAGTGGATAGTCTCATTTCTCTCCTCCTTTCTTAGCTGCACTTTTGTTTTCTAGATATTGCTGATGCTTGCCTGAATTTAGGTTTCATGTACTACAGAGGTTTATTTCTACAGTAATGTACTGTTCATGTCTTGCTCGTTGTTTGAACTTTGGGAAGATTATTTTTGCTCTTCCCCCCCCCCTGTTTACAGTAGCGTGCAATTCTTTCATGCCTGCGTCTTGGTGATGCAATGGGGAAACCACCAGGAAAGCAACAGTTGATCATGGTGGCTTATGAGGGAAAATCCCATCCCATTAAAGAAGACGTAGCCAGGAGTATAACTTCATTTGAATGACTTCACTTGAATTCAGCTTCACACTGTGAATTTCATAGTATAGAGACAATAGCAGCCACAGAATAAAGATGAAACACTCCCAGTTGAAATAACGCCCAGAAATGGCATTCACTCGGTGCCAAAGACCTGTGCGTGGCTGAAGTCTAACAGAGCTCTGTACTGAGCGAATTTAGGTAAGTACACTGAACATATGAGTGAAGAACATTTTATGTAACATTTCTTTTGCTTCCTCGTAGATGCTTGGGGTTACAGTGTAATAATCCTGTTCTTTATAAGTAGCACTCTCCTTCATAAATTGCCTCATGAACTTAATGAGGCTGCTTTTGGATTTTGGTGCCGTTCACTATAAATACATCCAGTGATGGGCATCTGTAGTAAATGGCTTGTAGTTTACATATCAGTCAGGACTATAAAGCAAATTACTGACCCTTCTGGATATCTGGTGGCCTATATGACAGGGCTTTATCTGCTATTTGATGGCTTAACGTGGTGATAATGGAATGCGAAGTGAGATAAAATATGTGTATGGGATTGTATTTAGATACACAGTTTCAATCAGTGGATCATCATTTAAAAAAAAAACAAATTATTAAAACTTTTGCCTAAAAGCAGCACAACTGCCTCAAAAGAATTTATATATTAAATGCCTATAAAACAAATTGCATATATATGCCTGACTTGTTTCCTAATATAATAGCATTCATACTACAGTAATATTTCATTTTCCAATTATGAAGAATAGCAGACCTAAATAGGATGGCTGATTTCATGCAGTGACGCCTATGTCCCACCTTCTTCTACATTGTTTGAATGGAGTAAGTTGCTATTAAGACTTCAGAGAAAAACCTCACCGTTGGTTGAAAAGCCAGGTCAGAACATATGTTATGATGTGAATTGTACGGTAGCTAATACTGGTTTAGTTTAAACTGTTTAAATTTGTCATTGATAAAATAGTTTGGGTGGATTTTGGAATATATTAGAAACATTAGTATATATTGCATATATATTTCTTATAATTAAGTATCAGATGATGAATATCAATGAATCAATGAGTGTTTTTCAACACCAACATTCCAAGACCTGTGAGAAAAGCCAGACTTCCCTGATGATGTGTTTATCTTTGGTGTGATGTGAAACCATTGCTCAATAATGTAAAGAAACATTGCTCAACAGTGCAGGATGATATAATTTAAAGCCTTAATTAAACATGTATGGAGGAAGATGAAATCTATTTTTGAAGTGTTATATCATTTAAAAAATATTTTTACTTATTCAATTAGATATTAATTTTTATTCATAAAATTATTTTATTTTAAAAATATTTAAAATTCTATATTTTTAATTGCCCATAAATGTCGAGAATGAAGTCTGAGCATATTGACAGAGTTTCAGTGAAAATTTCTATTGAAGCTTGAAGCTCTGCGTATTTATTTATCGATTTATCTATTAATCCAGAGGGTAGTGGGAGAGGTTATTCAGAGAGGTGGTGGAGCATCCATCCTTAGAGGTTTTCGTGAGGCAGGTAGACAGAGCCATAGCTGACCTGTCACGTTGCACGGAAGACCGTTCGATCCTAGTGATTTCGTTAGGAGCACACTGGTAAAAATCAGCCCAAACAGAAGTGGGATTACAAGGGACAGCAAAGTCTCATGCTTGGAGCAGAGATAAGTCAGCATCTCCATGAGGCCCTGTTGCAACCACCTCTCAAAAAAAATTAAAGTCTGGGTTTGGTGGGTGGCATTCAAATCCCAGATTATTTTCCAAATTAAGAAAGGTTTTATCCAACTCTGTATTTTCCTTCGCCTTTTATCACTGGTACAAAAATCATTTGTGATACTGTGAAGCAAAAGAATGACAGGTGGCTCTACGTAAAGGCACGTTGCAAGACATAAAATGTGAGAATTTTAATTCTTTGCATAGTTACCAATAACTTCATCCAACCTTCCTTGTATGCACTGTGGGGCAGATCACGTTTTCATTTACCCTTTTCTTACAGCAGTTTACACTCCTTTTTGACAGCTGACATTTTCTAATCTCTGTAGACTTCACCAAGAGTTGATTTGTTTTTACCAAACCACAGTTACGCTATATATTTGTTCACTACATCAAGTGAAGCCTTTTCACTTGTAGATGTTCAGGGAATTACTACTTTTATTGATTATTCTACAGTTAAGTTGTATTCTATCAAATGGAATGGGTCAAAGGTTTTCAAAACTCTTTCATCCCTCCAAGTAATTTAAGATACAGTTCAGTCACAGTGACAGATCTGTTCTGGACTTTGGTTCAACATCTTGAGTTTCAAGTTGTTCTCATGGTCCCATTAGATTATCTTATTGATTTGCCAGCCATTGATTTACTGACTGCTCTGCCAGCAGCCATAAGAACAGAGCTTGTTTGTAGCCTTAAAATATATTCCAAAGTACTGTTCACGGACTAAGTTGGCAGAGCAGGCTCCGTGGTTTTCAGTCCGATTTCCCTTTAAAAATATTTCTGCGCAGAAATAATTTAATGTTAGGCGCATTTCCCATTGATAAACATCTTAGGCAAAGAAATTAGAATTAACTGATTCATCTTAGCCCAGTAAGATGTAATGTATTCTCCTTTTTTGTTTTAGTTTGCACACACATCAGTTTTCTAGGAGAGATAATTGTATTCAGCCTTTTCATTTGAGTGCAAAACTAATACGTTTAGACTTTTGCCTGAACTTGCAAATACTACTCTGCAACACAAATATCTAAGGCAGAGATTGCTGAGCTGGCAGTCGGTGATGGGATTCTCTGTAGACCTCTGCAGCAGTGGGCCCTGCCTTTCCTTATCAAGGAAACGTGCAGGTTACTAGAAAATCCATTAACTCTGTCTCCCTTCTGTTTCTGAGAGCAGTTTCCCCTCTGTTCCTCTCCTAGAGAAGTGACAGAATATGTCTATCAACATGAAAGCGCCTCCCCAATATTTTATTCTTCCCAATAATCCTTCCCATAACAGCACAGCTTTTGGTCAGCTCCACGTTACTGCAAAGTCTTTGCTACTTTGTGGACAGAGAAGATCCCAGTCTGCATCAGGGGGTGATATGAGCTAATAACAAATTAATTTACCTTGGCATGAGCTGGCAATTGTGGGGAGGAAATAATGCAGCAAGTGATGGGTTTATTCCTGAGACCAAAACTGAAAGGCAAGGACTTCCACGAGGTCCTTGCTGAGCAACAAAAGTAGCAAATTTGCATTCTCACCTCATCAATACCCCATCAATATCTCTAGTCTTCTCTGAGAATGCCAGATACGGACAAAATACATTTAATCAGTTTATAAACATCATATTAGACAAGTCTTTGCTTGGGACAGGGAGCTGTGTGCAAACAGACTCATGGACCCTCACAGAAACATGTTTCCTATTTATTTATTTTGTAGCATTTAATGAGCTGACAAAGAAAGCTATTAAAATATTTCCTCCTCACATATTGGTCTGCCTTCTGGAAAGAAACTCGGAAGCCTTCAGCATGTTATTTTGCTGTGTCAGTTATGCACTAAATATATTCTCTCTGGTCAGAGCAGACTTAAGAAAAATTGTCCAAGTTGAAAGAGGTTGTGAGATGGACAGGTGCAGGGTTTCTCTGTAGTCACAGCGAGAAGCAAAATGGGCATTAGGCAGGATTGGGATCCACTTAGGCAGGATGCAGGAAAAGATGGAAAATAATTTTGGCAGTTTTGATATAGAGAAGCTGGTGGGTTCGGTGGATTCTTGGATCACTTCCGTATCTGACTGTTGGAGTAGAAGAACGAGGCTTGGTTGTGTTCACAGAGCACTGGGGTTTTTTCTTTAGAGTCAGGAAAGGTGTGACAAAGTATCCAGGAATTTAAAAAGAAAGCTCTCCTCTGTAAAGAAACACACTTTTCCGAGCTGCAAAGTGAGCCAATATTAAAATGGCTGAACAAGCCAAATGCCAAAAGTAAAGGTAACTACAGAAAGAGGGGGGTGATATCAGAATCGCTGAGCTTTGAAGAGAAAACAGCCAACACAGAAAGATGAAACCTCTGTGTCGGTAATAGCCAGAATATGAACTCTCAGTCCTGGGTGGTAAGCATTTTCCTACTGCAGTGCTGAGACTTTTGTCACTTATTTTCAGAAATACTGGTTATCTGGAACACAGCACAGCATTATTTACCCTATGTCTTCATGGACTATCGTGTCTTGCATGCTGTGTTTAGAGTACTAATCTTCCTGCTGTGTTATTTTCATGTCAACTTTGATTACTCTGCTTTTAAATGCTTACTACAGCAAAATTATTTTTCAGTGGATTAGTGTTTAGGAGTATTCAAGTTCATAGTACATTCTCTGACTGATGCATAACATGCATTTGATTCAAAAATTAAAAATGGCAGATTTAGGTTTTTGTGTCTGGAAATACGTATTTGTATGATTTAATCGCTATGTTTTTATAAATATAACTTTATATATGGCAAAGAGCATATTAATGCAAAGAGGATATCTTGTTCTTCATAGAAACTGTAAAATTTGATATCATTAAATTTATAAGTTTAATTAAAGGAACAATCCCTTATAAACAAACTGGTGAAGAACCACGGACCAACACCTGCTGTAAGAGAGTACACGTGTGACAAGCAATGCTCACACCTAAGATGAGCCCATAAATAAGAACAGCTCTTCATTGAGGCGTTCGTCTGAGAAATCCCTGAGAGTAATTACAATATACACAGTGAGTTTTTTTCAGTGCAGGTTCTCCTAGTTTTCCTGGGGACCAGACAGTGGAGCTTTTAGACTCTTAAGTATGTCTCTTAGCAACTTGCCAAAAGGAAGCTCTGCTGTAATTTCTTACAATTCAAACATCATCTGCCAACAGTTTTGGCCAAAGTCCTCCCATAAGAACAGGAGTAATTGTACCATGCAGTACGCAGTTCCCCACTGCCTTAGCAAGCTGTTAGCTCCATCTTCCTACAACATTGGAGCTGGACTAGATGATCGTTGTAGGCCCCTTCCAACTGAAATAGCCTGTTCTATTCTGCACCTGGAAGTGGACTTTTAGAAATCAGCCCCAGTCCCCTACCACTCTGCAATACGAGTTTCTTTCATCCTTTTGGGTTCCTGCCTCAGGGAGGATGGAGAGCCAAGTACCACACATGGGGATAAACCTGGGAGCACAGCCAACAGCAGCAGGAGTCGGAGCCAGAGTGGTTCCCACCAGAACAATTCTTCCTTCTTCCTGCCATAGCAGCCTGAAAAGCCCTCTGGAAAGTCTTCGAAATTAGGACTTCCCTTAATAACACACACCGGTGAGTTACTTGTGTAACTGTTTCATGTGACTGCTGTAAGTGCAAGGGAGTCATTTGTGTTTGTCCCTTTTTACAAAACAAAACTGAACAAAACAGAGTTATTAGGGTCCTCAACATGGAACACAGTAATTCTTTGTTATTTTCTTTAAAAAACAGATCAGATATCAGTTTTGTCAGGGACTGCCACATCGTTAAAATGGAAAGTGTTCCCAGGTATCAGGGGAATCCGCCACTGGATAAATCCTTATGGCCAAATTCTCATATTTGCTACTGTGAGCTGAAAAAACACCACCTACATTTTAAGTATTGCTGAAAAAAAAAAATTCACTCTGCTTGGAGTCTTATAAATGAGTATTTATTTTTCTTCTGCAGTTGTCCCTGTTTTGTGTTCCACCACTAGTAAGGAGCTTAATTTGAAGATAATTCAATACAATGCTGTACCTTAGAGCTCTAGCAACAGGCGTGAAATTGTTTTATCTCTTCTGTTCTCAGTGCGCTGTGCTGATGGGGCTGCTGTGCAGACCATCTGCTGCTGAGGTAACTCTTGGGATACTTGTCAAATTGATTGCACTCAGGAACAACCGAGACAGAGGAAAAATAGAGTTTCTAATTACATTTTACCCGGGATCTTGTTTAACTCTAGGAAGTGGTAATTCAGAAATAAATGGCTTTGGTGGACATCTTAGAATCTTTAATTAACAAATTACTCTATTAACATACAATTGTTTTCCAGGTGAGTGAGATCATTTGCCCCTAGGGCCTTTTTTCCATATGCCTTCTATTCCTCCGGCTAAATATGGAGCAAATCGAAGTATTCATTTTGGTTACATAAAGCACATGGGTATACAATTATATGAAAAGAAAGATGACATTTGTTTCCTGCCTTCCCTAAGGCCCCTACAAGCTTGCCCTTCCCTGAAAAAATAAGGCATAAAGTCATTAGAGTATATGCTTTTTTCCCTCTACGCATGACATTTTTGGAAGGGTGTTTTTAAAGCAAGAGCATTTACTAGAAACAATGGGATAAGGATTATTTACAAAATACCACTAAAATAACAAGTTTTTCTCCCAGAAGTTTTATATACTCACGTATGTCTGTTGTGTGACCAGTTTGGAGCTTTTAGGAATGAACTGATTTAATGTTATCAAATTTAAATTAAATTTAATTTAAAAAATTAAATATTTATGTAAACATGATTGGTTTGATATTAATTTTATTAACGTTTATTAATCATTTATGCTTTATTAAGCAATTAATCTGCATTTGAATCCCTTCTTTATATATTATTGTACAGGGAGACTTTCTGTACTAACTGTGAACCAGTTCCTCAGCATATGGTTTACTGTAAGAGCTCCTGTTTGATTGCTGTCTCAGTATTTATTGAAGCAGGAAATGAAACATGGGGAAAGAAATTTAGCTTGCATAAGTGAAATGACAATATTTCCAAACTATATGAAAACACTGGGGATTTTTTGAAGTAGTTTACTGGTGAGACATGCAGAGGAAATTATTTGAAAAAAAAAGTTCAGAAAATGAATTTGAAATAAGGTCAGGAGTGTGTAAAATAGTTTTGAAGAAGAGTTTCCAAGTCTTGATTACTTTTGCTTTGTCACACTTCATGTGACTTGGATCTAATCCCTATTGTGGTGATGCTTTCCTTACTCTGTATCTTAGGGAGTTCTTTTCCTTCTGACATATCTTCAGGTAGCTGTTTAGGACAAGGACTCATGAATTTGCCTACACCTGACCTCTCTCCCACCGCATGTTTCAGATGTATTTTCTGGTATTTCCTGCCAGATATCTTGCAGAAATGCAGCCTGAGGAACTTCAGCGTGGCCCATGCTCTGGTTCCTCATCCTTTTGCCATCCACAGATGAGGAAGATGGGTTGTATCAGGATTCATGATACCGACAGGTGGTTCCTACTGCAGATTGTTTACTGTTGGTGAATAAAAATGACTACACAAACCACTGTTTAGATTAAGACATTGAAAAATTTTTGCTAGTTCAGACGTAGGATTTTTAGTAGTCTCTTTTCTATTAAAACCTATCAGAAAGCATACAGTTTCTCTTTGAGTCTCAGGAAGAAACGTGTCATCTCTAGAGAAGACTGAGGTAGAAGACACTGTCACCAAGTAAACATCATGAAACCACAAACATGAAATTGTACAGTCACTACTGGACTTCTTATTCAGAGCCTAAACTTCCCGTCATGTTTCAGGTGAAAGTATATTCTGTGCTTTTTCACTGTTCTAAGCAACAGAAGATTGTATGCCTGTGTATGTTCGTGAGCTTTTGTGTTTGTATCTGTCTACATAAAATCTGTTTCTAACATCAACAGCACATTAACACATATTTCACATTGAGTTACATTGTATTGCAACACCTCCCTCCCTGGTATTCTGCTCTGTGATGGCTATGATGAGTGCTACCTTCCGTATTATTAAATGATAACATGAGCATATGCTGGCCTGTCACAGGAGCAAACAATGACTTGTAGCTCCCTTGAAAATTCACGTGCATTTTATTGCTTGAGAAAATAACACCCATCACCACTGCAGTTCTAGTCGTTTTACTGATTGCTAAAGGATTTCCCCTCTATTACCTCTGCATTTTCTGTGTTGCCAGGTGTGAAATGAACAGAATCATAAAGTCAGGCTGTTTTGGGGAATAAAAACAGCAGCACAGTCTGTGCTGATGAAATAAGCAGCATACCAAATGTGGGAAAATGCTAGTAGCTACTAGCAATTCAACATGGGTGATATATAGTACAGTGTAAAAGACATATTTGCAAATTATTGTAATTAAAAGCAGTTGTGATATATATTAATGACTCAGGAAAATACTTCATCTTATCCTTAGTATGTGCTAATGTCTTTCTGAGAGCAATAGGACTGCTACACTTGCTTCAAAGTAAACAATGTTGATATTTAAGTGTCTCTTAAATATGGCTGGGCTGCCACGAACAGACATTTTTCTAGTGCAATAGAAGCTTCAGCACTTATGAGATCATATGCTTGGTTCTTTTCCTGGTGAAACCAGTAAGATCTGGTTTTAATATTCCTGTTGAGCTGAATAGCAGTTGCCTCAGATGAGATATGGTCATGGAAATGGGTTTTAAAACAGGGCCTGATCAGAGCTGTTTTGGAGATAAGATGGGTGTATCTCAGGTGGAGAGGATAAAAATGACCTAATTACAGAGTGAAGAAGAAAGATAACTTTATAGGGAGTCAGGGGAACGACTTGGATGTGCGAAGGTTGTTTACATATTTAAGGATTTGCAGGATCAGCACAGGAAAATGTCTGGGATAATTCTTGAAAAGGACGATGAAGCCACAGAAGTCTCAGTGAATGATAGAAACATTTCCCCTGCATGACTGACTAATGCCATGCAATATCAGCAGAGCAGAATGTGTAGCCAAAAGAAGACCAGGAGAGGCACTAATGCACCTGAATGCCCCTAACTGGCCTCACCTGGGACCCCCATCCCCCCCTGCCAGGGAGTCTATATAAGTTCGTCCTGGGGAGCTCCTCCTGAGTCTGGGCAGTAACATGGTGTGATGGATTACTCTTCCTCGAGGTGCAAGTTTCATGAACAGCTTAAGTGAGAAAATGGTGAGTAATATGCTCTGACTGCCTCTGTGTGTTCTTGCTGCCTAATCTGTGAATAGGATAGCACTTCTTTCAGACAAGATGCAAACATTTTAAATGTATTACAGACATCTAGAGTAAAATAAGAGATTTTATTAAGGTTTCTTCTTGAAGTATAAAGTGTTAATGAAATAATATACTTCCTCTGTTAAAAAAAGATGCTGTGAAAACCGTAGCTAAAGACAAATTAGACTGAAAAGCTTAACAAAATCAACAACAACAACAAAAAAAAACAAAATAAGAAGCCTAAGAGTCGAAGCTCTCTGAAAGATTTAGATATATAATGACCAATTACCAACAGGGCACTATAGGAAGCATCTTGATCTGTGTTTGCTCAAAGAGCCCCCTTGGGCCCCTGCCAGAGCAGACAGATAGGTCCTAGAACAGAAACAAATGAACAAGAAGAGGAGGGAGAGGGATGAAGAACTGGGAAGAGTTTATTGATCGTTGCAATCAAGGCATCTGAAAGAGATTAGCTGGTCTAGATTGTTAATTAAATTTCTGTGTATTGTTCTTTACACAAACATGAGAAGAATTTTCTGGACTTGCAACTTCTTAAGGAAGTGGCAAGCTAGAGGCAACATCTTTTTCTGTTTCAGTCTTTTTCCACATCTCAGGAGAGGGCAATAACAAGCTCATGAGCAGCACCTGGGACACCTCTCTGAGCCTTGTCTGGACAGGACTGTTTGCTTTTTATGGGAAAGCCTGTTTTCTCAGTGTGTGTGCATATGGTTCCTAATGCAACAGAAACCTCTTCTTGATGTACAAACAATACAATGAAGTAACACTTATTTATAATCCATTATGATTTATAGTCTCTGAGGGAAAAAAAAAAATTAATGCCAGAAGCTCATCAGTAAGTGAGGTCAGACAAGGAAGAGGCTGCAGGAAAAAAAATTATCAGTAAACACCTATTGTCTTTTAAAGAGAGTCTCTAAATGTTTGTAATCTCCTGCCTTAGAAGTAAAGTGATGTTTTTCTGCTTATGAGGTCTGGAATAGCCAATTATTTAACATGTTGGCCCATTAAGGGGATGAGTAGAGCATAAACATCTCTGCAGGCAAATGGAAGACAGGCTAAGGAATTTCTAGGGAGGCTTCAGCTGATTTTGTTTTTTCTATGCACCTTTGCATTTGAATTGGTTTTAACTTAACAGAACATCTTTTAGTCTTCTACTGCAAATATACTGGAGAACACACCAGGGTAATACGATTGCAGGTGCTTTATAGTCCTTAAGGTAGGTGCAAAACTGTGTTTTGGAGCTTTTCTCCCTTGTGGGTTTTTTGTTTCCTGATGTCCTCATTGGTTGTGAATTAGCCTTAACAGGTTCTTCTGAGGTTGTGGTCTCCTTTAATATCGAGTTTGATATGCTGTGTTGTTCTACTGGCTTTATGTTTGAGCATAGGAGGCCTTTTGGCAAGCATAAATGTAGATTCCTGTCTTTGTAACCATCTCCATTTCGGTGCTCTGCTCTTGGCATGTCAGTACCAGCAGATGCAACCAAGTGTAAAGCAGCATTTGGCACCTGTGCGTTAGTGCCCTCACAGAGGAGGGGCTTTCTGCAGAAGAGAGATTGCTTGCAAACTGCCCATCTAAACTCATTTTGCTTGGCCCTGAGCAAAACTGGCAGCATTTTGGGCAAGCGGGCAGCGTGCCAGCGCAGCAGATGGGGCTGAGTGAAGGGAGGCGTTCGGGAAGCCTTGTCCAACCACCGAGTGCACGTGTCTGAGGGCAGGGTTTCCAGCCAGCAGCATCGAAATGGCTCCCTGTCCTCAGCTCCCAGCTCTAGTCTGAAAGGCTCGGTGATAAGATGTCAGTCATGATTTCAAAAAGCAATGCAGTTATATTGCTCTTGACAAAATTATTTCAGCCTGGATACAGTTATGCAGGAGGGTCTTAGAATTGCAACCAACAGATTGACACAAGTATGATCTTTATACCTGCAGGATACCATAACCAATGTGCTTTGTTTAATATTTTGGAGCATGTTCTCAACAATAAGTAGGCATTACCTAAAAATTGTGAAGTAGTTTGGTTATTTGTTGGGGTTTTTTTTGCCTGCAAAATGTTTTTCCACTGTTGTACACAGGTGAAAACTACTCAATAGCAAAAAAAAGTTCGAAACTGTCTCAAACAGGTGTTAAAAATCATAAGCTAAATGCAAGGGGGTAGGTTGTTCTAACCATTTCAAAATATGTGCAGACATATGCACCTAAACTTGTTGCATGGCCCTGGCAGAAAAGCCAGTGTTCAAAATTAAAGCAACATTGCAACCCACAATTGTCTATTTTTTTACACTAATCACAACAATTAGGTGTTTTTAAAGCAGAACAAAAGTAAAGCATTTTGTCAAGCAGGTTGCCAAGCCTCTGCCCCAGCAGGGCTCCTGAATGTCCCTTTTTATCACCTGATAAAAGCCCCAAGCTCCCATGCTGAGTCATATGTTCTCAGTTTAAAAGTGATAAATACTCTTTAAAAAGCCGCTATTAATTCCAGCATCTCCACTGATGTGGGTTTGGAAGCATTTTGGTTACTTAAACTGCTATAAGCATAAGCTTGGTGTTAAACTGAGGCTGGAGCGATGGAAAAATCAAATTGGGATCAAAAGAAAATGAACAAGGTATGGACTAACTCATGGTATTCCTTGATCTGTCTAGAGTTGTCACACAGGGCAGTTGTTATTCTCACCAAAACAGCAATTTAATGACAGTGGTAGTGCTGCGGTGACATTATTTGCTTTTGTGGAGTTCTGTCACTTCAAGAAATGTAATTTTTCATACCCTTACTCAAGTGCCATAATAAGTAGGATAACAGTAATTTTTTTTTTTAGTTTTATTCATACAAAGTTTTCCTGAAAGCTAGAAAAAACATACCTGGGGCCTGATTGGTGTGATTTTTTTGATCTGGTTTGTTTGATTTTTTTGCTTTGTTTCCTTTAATCAGCTCACAAATTAGAATGTTATTTGGGATAATGCTAAGAGCTTAAATATGATTTTTTTCTCTCTCAGCAGATATCTATAAACTTATATAACACAGAAATAACTGCCGTGAACATAATAAAATCAGTTATTAAAATTACTAAAACTAATTATAAATATTTGGGCTTAAGAGGAGGCTTTGCAATTAGTTATAATGTAGTTTTGACTCGTGCCTGGCATCAGTCTCTGCAATAACTCTGGGGAGTGATCTGGGGTGCCCCACTGCAGGCAGTGCCCCCCAGGAAGCGTGGCAGTGGTGTGGGCTCTTCCCTCTGGCCCACAGTACTGTCCCAGCAGGCTTGGCTCACTCTGCCACCTCCATGGGCTCCTGCTGTGCAGGCCTTGTGCTACAGGTCGTTTTTAGGAAAAAAAAATACCAAATGCAAACAGTAATTATATTTTAGGACCACTGAGGCCCTCAGGAGGCCTGGGGTCTTGTTCAGTTGGTGCCACTTGGCTTAATTTAGCAGTTTCATTTCTCAGTAGACAAGGCTCTGAGGATGATTACATTACAAGGTATGTGGGACTCTGAGGTTTTCAAAAGTCACCGTATGATCTGTTCAGGCTGAAGAGAGCAACATCCTAATACCTGCAGATGCTTGACCCATCTTCTTCTCTTCAGGGTGAAAGGATTTCAAATATTATCCCAAACTGCCAGCTACCTGTCAGAAAATACTTCTTTCCTCAGGAAATACAGAACAAAACCAAACTTTAACAAAGCTGCTGAATTTACTTTCAGCATTTGGATTCACTACAATACCCCTTACACAAGTCTTGCGTCTTGACTTGTGTATTACAGAACCATCAATAACAACAAGGAACTAACCGGGGGCCTGTTCTCCTCCAATACGGGAAAGAAAAAGGAGAGCTGAGACTGGTTAGGGCAAAGAATAAAATCACAGCTAAAAAAAAAAGTACTTTTCCTTTTTAATAATACTTTGATTTAATTGCATTGCAATGTAGCAGTATTTCTTGTAGCTGGAGAGCATCAACATATTACCCAAGCCTTGCAGACTGAATGGATAATTAATGCCCATTCATAGAAATAAATTGATAATATGTTTAACTTCCACAGTGAGAGCTAGTATATCATTTTAGGAGGGGTTTTTTTGGCCTTCGGAGTGGTGCTGCATATTAAGGGTTTTTTTTCCACTGCTATTCCATTACCAGAATGAAATGCCACCAGTATTAATAGGATGGCAGAGTAAATGTCACAAGCTGAAGGGACCACAGGAATGTGTATTTGCCACATGTAGAAGCAGTACTTTATTACAGCGCAATGTGGAATTTATGAGCATTGCTATAATATTCCAGATACGCCTCTCTGGTAGTATCTGACATATACCAGCGCTAAAAGTCAGGCTCCTGCAAAATCAGCTCCCTTTTGCTCTCTGTACTTTTCCTAGATGCTGTGGAGCTGTATAGTCCCAGTAATGCACTGTCAACTAGAGCAGGTAAAACTAGCCCCCGAATATTATTTATTGGCCTGTGAATGCAGATTGCATATACACTTTATTAGCTGCTAATTTACCACCTGCTGGCTGAAGGATGGCGAAAGTCTACTATTTGTTTTATAGGAATTCATTACGCCATTAACCTTTCACTCCTATGGGCCACGAGGAAGAATATCTTCAGTTAAATCACCCCTATAATAATGCTCTACAAATGAAAACAATGATTTATTGCATTCACAAAGTCTAATAAACATAAATTACACCCTAACGCCCTGCACGTTGCAAGTGAGTGTATGTACAACTAGTTACTCTTTCCAGAGACTGTTTAAGTCTCCTCTGAAACATATTAGCTAGGAATCGTGCCCGTTTTGGTATTTGAGGCGTAATGTTTTCACATTTTGTGTTGTAAAAAAGAGGCGTCATTAAAGATTTTGTGGTTTATATGTCCTAGCTATGTTTTAAGAAGGAAATAGAGGAAGAGTGAGAAAACTGCTGTCACCTTACCTTAACAACTGAAACGGCAGTTCATATTTTATCGATTTATTTTTGTTGCAAGACGTCCTTGAAGGAAAGCCGGTGTAATCTCCAAAGCGAACAGGTATTCCGGCGGCCGCCCTGAAGTTGTGGTGGCTGTTTGGTGTCGGGTACGAGCTGGGTCCGTGCAACCCGCCGTGCTCCGTGGCGGGTGGCTGGAGCAAGCGGTCAGACTCGTGAGGCTATCGCAGCAAAGCCCGGTCCGGGAGTATTTTAAGAAACATTTTGGTTTTGAACAGAAGTGGCCACGCTTGGTTTGGGTCTATTGAAATGCTCAGGCGCGGCTGTGAGGCGCCGGCGCCGCCCGCCGCAGCCGCACCCTCAGGCCGCGCCGCGCTCGCGCCGGCAGCGCCCGCGCTGCGCTCGCGCCGCAGCGACGGCGGGAAAATCAAAGCGCGCGCAGTCGCTGAGGGGAGCCGCCCCGCGGCCCGCTGAGCCCCGCGGCGCACGGCTGGGATCCCCGAGGCTGCTGCCTCCCTGGAGCCTAACCATATCGTGGGCTGCACCAAAAGCAGCGTCGAGGGAGGCGATTCTGCCCCTCTGTTTTGCTCTGTTGAAGCCGCAGCTGGAGTACTGCATCCAGCTCTGGGGTCCTCGGCACAGGAAAGACACGGACCTGTTGGAGCGGGTTCAGAGGAGGGCCACAAAAATGGTAAGAGGGGTGGAACACCTTTCCCATGAGGAAAGGCTGAGAGGGTTGGGGTTGTCCAGCCTGGAGAAGAGAAGGCTCCAGGGAGGCCTTATTGCAGGGGAAGCTGTAAGAAAGAAGGGGACAAATTTTTAGGAGGGCCTGTTGCGATAGGACCGGGGTAATGGTTTTAAACTAAAAGAGTGTAGATTTAAACTAGATATAAGGAAGAAATTTTTTACAGTGAGGGTGGTGGAACACTGGCACAGGTTGCCCAGAGAGGTGGTAGATGCCCCATCCCTGGAAACATTCAAGGTCAGGTTGGACGGGGCTCTGGGCAACCTGATCGAGTTGAAGATGTCCCTGCTCATTGCAGGGGGTTGGACTAGATGACCTATAAAGGTCCCTTCTGACCCAAACTGTTCTATGAAATAAAGAGATTGTTTGGAGTGTCACAAACAGCTTCACTGTATGGTCTTGAAAAGCAGTAAATTGCTTTAGTTTCCTTTTTCCTTTTCATCTGTGTGTCCTCTCCTCTTCCCTCTCCATTTTTGGAGACTCTCTTTTTTCAAATTTGGAGAGGGTTGGCTCTGAAAGTATTATTTTTTCCCCTTCCCTCCAGTTAAGGCAAAATGTTCTGCAAATTTTCCAGCGTTTCAATAAATGTTTGGTGAAAGGGTACATCTGCAATGAGTGCAGCATTGGCGCTCTATCACTTCTATACTTTCTGCACCTTTCTGGTAACCTACAAAACTCTCTCATATCCATTTCAAGCGTTGCCAATAAAAAATACACCAAACCAATCCTTTGCAGTACGTGTGACATCCACCTTGATACCAGTGACATTCAGAGAGCCTGCTGATTTTTTAAGCTAGTGATTAAGAACTGTCTGAAATAGTTTCGCACATGGTTTGTAAATCCTCGGTCAGAGCTTTTCCATCGCTGCTGCTGTGACATATTTCTCCTTGGCTTTGCAGGTGTTTAACAAATTCATTTGCAGGAACTCGCTGTCTTGAAAATTAACTAATCTCTTTCTTCTCATAAACATTTATTTTCTACAAATAAAAGAGCTACTAGTCAATGACTATAACGTAGCACAATTTTGCACTAGATAGAGGTCAGCCTAGTACATGATGAAGTAAACAAAATAATGATTTAATTTTTGGTCTCTCTCTTTTCTTCTATCACCCTGTTTTTCTTTTGGTTCTTTGTCCAAGTTGCTATTAAGTTCCTTCTTAATGAAGCCATTTGATGCACCTTTCTTCCGCCTGCCCTTCTGTTTAGAACTGGTTCACAGTTTGAAATAAAATAAACAAACAAACAGTTCTCCCTTTGATGGTATTTCCATTCATCTTCAAGAAACATCGATTTGCAGCTCCTGTGATCAGCTAGTTTAAATCTAAGGCATGATCATCTTACTTTTTAATAGCAAGTTAAAAGAACATAAGTTAAATAATTAGGTTCCAGGTAGATCTCTTAAATGGTGTGAACAAAAGGTCTTACATGGTGAATGAGTCGTGCTAGAAGTTTTCTCCCCTCAGAAAAAGATGCAATTCCGTAATTCCTGCACTTAGAGCACTACAAACAAAGGTGTAAATGATCTGATCAGAATGGCAACATCTCTTTACTCAATTTTAATTGATCACAGAAAGCAGAAATTATCAGGACAGCCCTAGTCCTATTTAATAAATGTGGTATGTCTTGGAGGATTACAGAAAATAAGGACATTTATTCCAGGCCCTTTGCAGAAATTATATGCTTTGGTTTCAACATCTGTTATTAGTATAGTTGATTTGTATGACAGTTTGTATGTGGGGGGAAAAAAAAAACACCAGCAACCAAACAAAACCTAAAACAAAACAAAACTTCTTTCAATCTGTGGTCTAAATTGCCCACTACCATGCTCTTAGTGATATTATGATCCTTTGATCTTTTTTTTAGATGCAGAGTTGACTTCATAATAAGAAGAAAGAGAAATCTACGAACAAGTCATGTGAAATTGTTACAAGCAGCAGCAGTCACCTATAAGCAAGCCCTTGACTGGAAGGCAGCATCTCATAAAGACCAGCTAAATGAAAACTCTTTTCTTAAAAGAGTACATCTCAAAGTCTGCTCGGTTCTCACTTGAAACTGTTGACAACAGCACATGATTGAAGACAAAGTACAGTCCAGTTAGTCCAGAGACTAGGTAAGAGGTTTCATTAAGTAGTTCCATAGATACTGGGCACTTCAATCTGTATGGCTCGTTCTAAATCCTGGCTAACGACAGGTGTGTTGGTTTGCAGGTTGGTTGGTTAAAGATTTTGGGGAGCAACTCCAAATGAAAGTCATTACCCGTTGACATTCCTGCTAATAGGACTAAATGCTGTGTTCAAAAGTTACATCCAAAGAGTCCACAGAATGGGTCCCTTGAGCAGCTGGGTAGCTATGCTCAGATGTTTCCTCTTAAGTAAGTGTGCTCCCACATCATTTGATAGAGAATAATCCAGTTTAATCACACACTGGAGGGGAACCAAACGACTTAGAGTCTCTTTAGTGTCAGTCTGATCAGCTTCTGTTCATCTTTGTCCTGGTTTGGCCTAAAACAGACCAATTTTCCTTTCAGTGGTTTTTACTTTCAGCTAAGTCTCCTCTAAGTAACTGCACTTTCTGAAACTAACTGCATGTTTTGCAGACAGTGTCTGCTTCTAGGGCTGATAACACTCGAAGTTTGTAGTTACCGCTGAGGCACCGGTAGGGATGTTATGCAGAAAGGCTCTGGCTGTACTTAGTCTTAGAGAAACCAAGGTCACTGCTGAATTCCTCACTGCTTATGAGTGAAGAGCAGCAGAAGGGTCACACCTGCAGGGAGGAGCGGACAGGGCAGGTGACCCAAAATAGACCAACGAAGGTATTCCACCCCATACATGTCATTCTCAGTATAAAGCGGGGGGATCACGAGGGTCTCGCTCTCTTTCTGCTATGGCTGGTGTCCGAAGAGGACTCTGTCCGTTTTCCTGCTGCCCCCGATCCCGATCCGTGCATCCCTGAATCCAGCTCTCAACTGTCGCTGGGCCCAGCCTGGGCCTTCCCGGAGCCTGCCCTGCAGTGCTGGTGGTGACGTGGCCGACATCGGGGGACCTTGATCTTGGTTTTGTATATATTTAATTATTTCCATTATTATTATTATTATACTCTTTTTCATTATTATAGTTCATTTATCATTATCATTTTTCATTATTATAGTTCATTAAAAATGTTTTAACTTTCCAACCCATAAGTCTCTCTCCCTTTTCCCTTTCCCTTCTGCATGGGGAGAGGAGGGTTAATAGAGAGCATCTGCCACCGGTTTAATAGCCAGCCCAGCCTTAAACCGTGGCAACCTTCTAGCTTAATACTGTTCATCTTTTAGAAGGGCAGTCAACCATCATGATCCACATGTTAATAAAATTACAGTTTCCACATCTTTAAGAACTAAAGATGGTCAGTGTCACAACTGCAGCAGTTCATAACAGATCCTGATCGATATATGTGACTGAGTCAGGGTCACAGTTCAGCTGTTGAAAGACTTCTTTGTTCTTTTGGATGCCTGGTTTTCAAAGAAAAATTTTTGCACTCACACTGTTTCTTCTTGCTCCTTCGGTCTCACTTGTCCAATGCTTCCTGATAACTTCTGTATTTATTGGCCTGTTTCAGCCAAACTTGGCAACTCTGGCTGAACTGAGGCCTTCTAGCTGTGAAGTGCCTATGGTTTTCGTTAAAGTTGTTAGTTTGGTGTGTGCTTTAATGTGCCTTTTGCTGAAGGTGCAAACGTTACTCATTCTGCCTGGCCCCTGAGTACCCATGCAGCTCTGGGCTAGCCACAGCGCGTGTTGTCTTGCAAGTGATGAACCAAATAACTGTGCACAGAGGAAGCTGAGGACCCTGTGGAGGTCCTGGTAGGAACAAGAGGAAAGTGGATGTTTGTCAAAGATGACTTTAAACAGGAGGATTGTTTGTCACAGTAAGATACAGGAGGAACTGGGTAAGCGGGGACTGGCAGGTGAGATGGGAGGTGTGAGGCTCAGTTCACAGTGGTAACTGGGTTAACAGTTTACAGACAGGGTAGAAGATGAATGTCTCAGATATGTAGGAAATAGCGCTTCATTAGCTTTGCTCCTTGAGAAAAAGCATGTTATTAATTGCCTTTGGTCTCCTGGGGAACCACTAGCCTTGTTTGAAACTTTGCTGCTGCTTTTTGATTGCTGAGGCATGCTCTGAACAGAAGGATGTCTTTGATGCTGATAGATCAAACTCTGAACTGAAATCTGCTGAAATGAGGAAGCCTGAGTCAGTAAAGCCAGCTTTTAAGGAAACAGAGATCCCTCTCTGTGGAATAAAAGAACAAGTGTTGCCACAGACTGGAAATATGAAATCTGTGCTCTTTAGCACTCAGTGCTCTCTGAGGACCAGCCAGCAGCCTGGAGGACAAAGGAGAAATTACTTGAGGATTTCTGTCCGAGCAGGAAAAGAAAGTTAAGTGGCTGTATGTAGGAGTGAAAGGACAGCCTGATACGATGTGTGGTTAATGCCAGTTCCCATGCTTGCAGACTTGGAATACATGAAGCAGTAGCATTAGCAAATGCTCTACAGTGCTAGAGAAAATTGCCTGGGACTTTCTCTTCCTGTAACTGCTAATACATTTTGAACCTGTATATTTAATTTGAGACTTTCCACCCTGTCCTTTTGGGTAAGTATTCTGTCACTAAGAACTGACTTGTGCACAGATGAAGTCTAAATCAAGGTTTTGTTTCATCTCATTTACTGTGAAGATCTGGGAGAGAGCAGAAAAAAATTCTGCATTATTTTTGGAGGAGAAGTAGTTCCCAGCTCTGATTTCGTTCTCGGCCTTCTTCAGCTCACACTCTACTACTCTTTGCCTTTTTCTTTCACTATAGTCACCTGATATAGGTCTGTTTATTATTTATTATTTTTACAAAATTAATGTGACTGGACACTATTTTTGAGGGAGTGGATAGGCCTGGGTGTAAAGCACAAGCTACGTGTACAGAGCAATGTGTGACTGATGAAGCTGTGGGGTGATATGACCGGGGACTTTTTGTGAGCAGCCTGATAAAACATTGCAAGTAAGCGTATCTACATTCATTTGATATTCTTGATTATTGTTTTAACATAATCCAGTTGATAACAGTGTTTAAATTTTAGTTGGTATATCATAATTGTGAGATGAGAGAGGTCTCAATTAGACAGTAGAGTAATAGCTTGGAAGCAAAAGAAATTCAGGAAGATTAGACACTGGAATTCTTGTTTTGCGGAACCCTCAGAAAGGCATTAAAACAGACAAGTACATTAACAAACTTAAAATAAGCTTTTTATTACTTAATATTTTTTCACTGAAATTCAAAGCTCTGGCACTCTAAAGCGTAAAGTGGAAATCTCAGCAGCACTGCATTAATTTTTCAAGCCTTAATGTGCCAGACAGGGAATAAGTTATTACATCTGTTGCCCTCTGGGAGGAAGAATGAAAAGCACAAAAATGATTCTCCACTGTTAGGATGGAATAACTGAATAATGGCTGATATAAGCAGCAGCGTTGCAGAAGAAAAGCTTACAGCAGCTTTTGTGTCATCATTAGGAGCGAACATTTCTCTGTATAACGAGTGTAGCAAGATCAGGAAACATGGCAGGGCTTATTTGTTCTTCTCAAGGGGCCCTTTACAATGATGGGAGAATTTCAAATGAGTACCTCATGCACAGCTGCTGATAATCTATGTGAGATACTCCTTTTTTTCATGTTGAATTTGCAGCCTGTACACGTCACTTTCAGGATCCACAGGAGAAAATATAATTGTCCACGGTGAGCTTATGAGACCAGTATGGCATTTCAAACTGTGGTGCCTCCGGGCAGGTTAGGGCTTTGTCTGCCAGAAGCCTGGCTCTTGGGTGGGCTCCTGGAGATGATGAAATGAGTCCATGAAGTCCTTCTCCCTCTGACAGGCAGAAATGTCTGCTGGGTACTTGAATGACTTGTTTTCCAAGGGAGAGCCCGGGAGGCCTTGTATTAATGATTGTCTTCTCTGTAAATACTCTCATAAAGCTTTTTAACTCCTGTGATAACATGGCAAGTAAACAGAACGATAACCCCAGTCTTGAGGAGAGGAAGGTACAGGGGTTTTTTGTGTGTCCATGAGCTCACCTGGGAATGAAGGAAGACACCAAAGCACCACCTCCACGCTTCAACGATGCCTCAAGCTAAAGCATCTCAGCTTTTAGTCATCCCCAAGAGGTATGAAAGGCTTCACTAGCAGGGAATGGAGCTGAGGAAGAAAAGCAACATGAATTTTTAGAAGGCTCTTCCTGTCTCCTAATCGAATGTCAAGTATTTCTATGGCATGTGGATGAAGGAAACCATGTGGACAACAGTGATAAAAGCATTTTAGGCCTTCTCAAATCAATCTGTCCTTTGTTGAAAAGAAAAGTAGAATGCAATATATAGATTTATAACTTCATCTTTATTTAATGGATCTTAAGATAGCATTATAACATGCTTTGTTGTGGGCTGCCATTGGCTTGCAAACCAAAGAAAGCTCGCTTCACCTGGTGGAACTATCTGTACTGAGAGTTTCCATGCACATTTCTCTAATTAACACTGAACTTGTGTTGTTGCTCTGGAATGCATGACTATGCCTTGTCAAGGGTTCATCTGAGGTCTGGGATGCAGAAGGCTGTGGCAATTTACTGTACCGCAGGACGTAATGCATAAATAAAGGCTATTTTAAGGCTGGTGTGAGCTAATAGAGAAGGTAAGTGCCAATTAAAGCCGATGGAAACATTCTGTCACCGATTTATTGCAAACACCATCTAACTGTATTATGTATCGAGGCAGACTTGGGATAGTCCTCTACTGTTCCCTCCATGCATTCTTTAATTTTCTTAGTGCTTTTATTTGTATTGGGCAATGCCAGAGCAGCTATTGGTATGTGGATTTAGATGAAATCAGCTTTTTAAAACTTGGTTCACCACTCTATTTCATTAAGCGTTGTTGGAAAGCTTTCACATATTCTGTGTAGACTGGCTATGCCTTAAGCCTTACCTAGCTGGTTTTGACAGTTCATCATGAAATCCTGACAGGTCACGTGCTCTTATTACATATATCAGCATCATCCTTTAAAAACCAGTGTAACAATTCTGCTGTGACCTGGTTGGGAATGAGGAATCTTCCTGGTCATAAGCACCTTACACAACACTGACAGCATCTAACAGTGGTATGCCAAATGTGAAATAGTTTGTAAACACAGAACAAGTGTGCACCTGTATTTTGTCTTGGTTTAAGCATGCATAAAGCCAAAAAACTTTTCCAATCCCCTGCCTCTATGCTATCTTGTAATTAGCCGTATATATTGGACTAAACATCAAACCCCCAAGTCATATGCAAATTAGTCTTTCATTCTTGAGATCCATCTATCTCAGAGGTGAACTGTAGCTAAAGGTATTCAAAGCCCACTATGTAACAGCTTGAGAAAGGAAAGATCTGCAAGTGATAAGAGTAAAGCAATTATAAATAAGGGGAAGATTTGAGACAGGGTAATGTGTCTGAGAGGTAGATTAACGCTGACATATCCCCTTTAGACAAGAAGCTCAGAACTGACAGCCATTTGGATTTATGTCTGCAAATGCTGTCAACACCCACACGTCATGAAAAAAACCATGGTCTCTTGGCTGCCTACAGTTGCAGCCATCTGTTTGTATGGCACATTCCTGCTCATGGGTTGGTTGGAGTAGTTCAGTAGGACTTCATGGGTGCCAAGCAGCAATAGCTTGAAAAGAGCAGACTCTGTGTCTCAACACGCGCTGTGTTTTTTATTAGGAGCCCTCATTCTGCATGACTGCAACAGCATCACAACATCCTCGGTTTGCTGACATTTGTTGATACTCACATGTCCAAGTAAAGAAACAGAGGCAAATAAAATGGCTTTTGGGGGACCTTGTACCTGCCAAGATGCAGTGCAGTGGGCACCTCACACTTAAAATACAGCGTGGGACAATCCAAATGTCTTTAGGAGACCCATCTCCTGAGCTTTCTAGATGAATAGAAAAAATTGCTGCCTTTTCATCATCCACTGAATCAGCTGGAATTTATGACATAAAATTGCTCATTCAATTTCAGGATGGGAGAAGTCAGTCAAAAGACCTAATTACATGAATATTGAATATGGACACAGCACTCAAAAAAGATATTAACTGTGCCACAGTAGTGGGGGGATCTGCATAGCTGGCAGGCAATGCAGCTGTAAGGATTTTTATTCATATGCTGTGGATTTTATTGTTCTACATTTAACAACAAAATTATTTTAGTTTAGAAAAAAATAACTAGTGATTATTATTTCATTGGATTTCAATATACTAATTTTTATCTTGATTAACTTTTTCAGTTTTTCTTAAAAGCTTTTCAGAAAAAAAGATCAGGTAATGTTATACCCAAGTGAGGTGACAGTGCAGGTATCACTTTTAGCCAGAAGTGTAGTCATTGTGTCGCTGCTGTTATAATTTGTGTCAGTTGGGGAATGATTTCATACAGCATTAAATCCCCACAGATTCAAACCAGCATGTGTTCCCTACATCTTGTATGAAGATCGTATGCTACAAATTACCCATTGTGAATACAGCCACTATCTCTGTGTCTTGAAAGACACTGATAAATCTCCAGATCTGGCTTTCCTATTTGTTACCAACCCCATTTGCATTCTCTGTCGTAGAATATTATCCGGCGAGGTTATTCATGGGTGCCATTAAGTTAGATTACAGCCAGGCTGTGTGATTAGATTAAAACCAGTTTACCAGTCTGCTTCACAAGTGCCTTTCTCCGACGCCCAGTCGGTTGCAGATCTCACAAATGCTAACGCGCTGTGCCATCCTGGGAGATCGCAGAGCTGGGCTCTCCGTTATCAGACCGCGTGGCAAGGAGCCATGATGGCAGTGCTGAGCTCTCCCTTCACAGGGGGCTCTGCTGCCTGCCACCCACGATCCCATGCAGCACGACGTGGCGCGTTGCTCTCGGGAGCAATCTGTGAGGAGCGTTAATGGGCAGAGGGGGCACGGTTCCCCCTCTCAGGGGAGCCGGCGGGCTGAGGAGCAGCGGTGTCTTTTCAGAGTGAAACCAACATTGTGCTTTGAGCAGCCCCGGAGGTCTCTGTGTAAGGAATTAATTACCTCTTGAGCTGCTATTAAGCAGGAAAATTTTATTTAATTCTTGCAACTCATTTTCCACGAGCACATGATGTTTGGAAGGAATGAAAATATGAAGGGTCCACTAAAAAGCACAGGCTTTTAAGGTTGATGTCTAACATCATAGATTTCCGAGGACATACACTTACTGCCTTTGTAAGACAGACAACGTGCAGTTAAAAGGCCCCCAGCCTGAGATATAGCACGTAACGTTGGGCACGACTTTTCCCTTTGTCAAAAAGCAGTGTGTTGTTTTTAAAGTGCCTTTTTTTTACCTCAAGACAAATGAGATCTCTACGTTTTCCATGCTGTTCCTGCTCAATCCTTCCTTATTTTAAAACAAGTATTGCATTCAGTCTTCCTGGCAAAGGTCTGTTGTTCTCTGGCCTTTTCCCCTGACAAGCCTAGTTACTTCTTACATGTAACTATTTTTACTCCTGTTTTTTTTAAACACATCTACTTTTCTCATATGCTTTCATAGTTTTCTTCTTTTGCTAGATCCCTTATTTTTTAACATGAACACGTTGGTGACTGAATAATGCCTCCACCAACTCCCAAACAAGTAGAAAAAAGCTGTTTTTTCAAAATTTATTTTTTGACTAAATTGCTTCAGAGTTATAAAATACAGAGTAGGTTTTTAGCACAAGCTCCCAAACAATCTACCTATGCCTAGAAGCAGCTTGCTGCTATAGCGTGGAAATGGGGGATAATAAGCTGCAGAAACTAGCAGTCTCTCTGCAGCATCTCGAGCGATGTCAGAAGACAAGGGGTTTTGCCTGCGAACACTGAGCAGTGGTAGCGGGGAGGTTGGACTATGAAGAATCTGACTCAGCTACAACATATGATGATGCACATGAAGAACCCATCCAAGTCTTCCATAGTGACTAAGCGCCATTTGCATTTCTCTGCTGGTGACAAGGTAACTTTTGCCCATCACACGCCCATCAGCCACCCGTGCTGGAGGAGTGAGCTCCATCCCCGTCTCCGTGTCAGCAGGGGATTCAGCTGAGCAGGCGTTTTCTCCTCCCTTAGCTGGCATTCACCGTGGTGTGAGACAGAGCTGGTGTTCAGGGCAGTAGTTTCAAAGCATAAGCCCTGGGAATGAGTGCTTCATCTGGGACTCTGGCCAAAGCGCGCTGAAAGCCATGCAAAGTTTTTGATAGTGTATTCGAAAGAATTCCTGTGTAGGAACAGCATCTGTATTCCAGGCTTTTCCAGCATAATGTGTCAAAGTTTTCTGAGGTTACTCGTCGAAGTAAATATTCTCTAGTTCTCCCATTTCCAAGAACCTTTTACCCTTGACTAGACAAATGATGACATTGCCGTGTTACTAATCTTGCCGATTTTCACAGTGTTTGATAAACACTTTGGAACAGATTTCATCACATCCAGCAGATTTAATGCTTCTTAAGACAAGGCAAGTGCCTAACAGTAACACTTTTCTCAGTCAATTCAACTACAAGTAAATGCTGTAACATTTTCTGTCTGCATACTGTGTGTGATTATAGGATTAAATCTGAAGCAAAAGCCTGGTTTTGTAAGCAGTTAAAAATCTCTTGTTGAAGCTCTTCTTTCTCTCTTGCTGTAGAAAATAGACTCATTTTTCCTTGACAGGTTTCCAGTTATAAAAAACTGACTGTAGGCTAAAAAACCAGGATGTTAGGAGAGTTTTAATTTCCTTTTGAGAGGATCATTGTTAAATGGCAGTGCACTTGATTTTGGAAGATTTCCATTCTATTTGTTCCAAATCTCCCTGCAAATTTATTTTTCTGCTTTATCCATTTTTCCTTTTCATACTTTGTGAAAGTTGCCATAGCTACACATAAATTGCTGATAATTTCAGTCAGTGAAGAAAACAACCTTTTTTTTTTTTTTCCAAATAAATCTTGGTAGTTATGAAGAAAGATGTTGTTACTTGTAACAATAACAGGTTTCCTCCTCTGCCCCCTACCCTCTTGTCGATTGTGTCTATTAAAGCAGCAATATTTTTCTAACTTATGTTTACCTGACGATTCAGAACCTCAGAAATGAGATTCCATGATCAGAAATGACCACAGTGGGTGTTAATATCTGTGTGGGATATAGAATCACAGAATGGTTTAGGTTGGAAGGGACTTTAAAGATCATCCAGTCCCAACCCCCCTGCCACAGGCAGGGACACCTTCCACCAGACCAGGTTGCTCCAAGCCCCATCCAGCCTGGCCTTGAACACTGCCAGGGAGGGGGCATCAACAGCCTCTCTGGGCAACCTGGGCCAATGTCTCACCACCCTCACAGCAAAGAATTTCTTCCTAATATCTCATCTAAATCTCCCCTCTTTCAGTTTAAAACCATTCCCCCTCCTGTCACTACTTGTATAAAGCCCCTCTTGTGGTGCAGCCCAGGATGCGGTTGGCCTTCTGGGCTGCAAGCACGCGCTGCTGGCTCATGTTGAGCTTCTCGTCAACCATCACCCCCAAGTCCTTCTCCTCAGGGCTGCTCTCGATCCATTCTCCACCCAGCCTGTATTTGTGCTTGGGATTGTCCCGACACACATGCAGGACCTTGCACTTGGCCTTGTTGAACTTCATGCGGTTTGCACAGGCCCAGCTCTCCAGCCTGTCAAGGTCCCTCTGGATGGCATCCCTTCCTTCCAGCGTGTTGACCACACTGCACAGCTTGGTGTCATCGGCAAACTTGCTGAGGGCCCACTCAATCCCACTGTCCATGTCACCCACAAAGACAGCACCGGTCCCAATCCTGACCCCTGAGGAACGCCACTCGTCACTGGTGTCCACTTGGACATCGAGCCGTTGACCGTAACTCTTTGAGTGTGACCATCCAGCCAATTCCTTATCCACCGAGTGGTCCATCTGTCAAGTCCATGTCTCTCCAATTCAGAGACAAGGATGTCGTGCGGGACAGTGTCAAATGCTTTGCACAAGTCCAGGTAGATGCCATCAGTTGCTCTTCCCCTATCCACCAGTGCTGTAACCCCATCGTAGAAGGCCACCAAATTTGTCAGGCAAGATTTGCCCTTGGTGAAGCCATGTTGGTAAAGCTTGGAAATTTATAGTGCCCAACGTGTTAATCAGGCTCTGAGAAAGCATTCCCATTTCCTGATTTTGACATCTGTAACATAACACTGGATAGAGATATCAAAGTGCATGTTTATTTAATTTTTTTGGTTTCATCTTTAAAAAGTTCTTCAAAATCACGAGACTTTTTAAGTGCTGCAAAAGCAGCTGGTTGTGGTTGAGATGACAACCTGTTTTCAGACAGTGAGAATCACTGTATGTGGTTCCCATGATAAAATATCCAGAACTGCCAACATCAGTTACGACCGTTACTCTTCAGTGACTGCACCTACATAAGTGCAGGAGACAAGATGGGATGCATCTGAAGGTGATGCAGGACAGAGATGTTGTTGCAAAGCTGCTCTCCAGTGTTGGAAAGGTCACGGCAATTGCAGGTGTTCCCCAGTGACTGAAAAAAACCCCAAGCATTGCACCTGTCCTCAAAAAGGGAAGGAAGGGTGAGCTGGAAAACTACCAGCCAGTCAGCCTCACCTCAGTTCCTCTGAAAGTTACAGAATCACACAGAATCACAGAATCACAGAATGTCAGGGATTGGAAGGGACCTCGAAAGATCATCTAGTCCAATCCCCCTGCCGGGGCAGGATTACCTAGACCATATCACACAGGAACGCAGCCTGTGCCAGTGTTCAGTCACCCTCACCGTAAAGAAGTTTTTCCTCATATTTATGTGGAACCTCCTGTGTTCCAGCTTGCACCCGTTGCCCCTTGTCCTGTCAAGGGATGTCACTGAGAAGAGCCTGGCTCCATCCTCATGACACTTGCCCTTTACATATTTATAAACATTAATGAGGTCACCCCTCAGTCTCCTCTTCTCCAAGCTAAAGAGACCCAGCTCCCTCAGCCTCTCCTCAGAAGGGAGATGTTCCACCCCCTTAATCACCTTCGTGGCTGCGCTGGACTCTCTCTAGCAGTTCCCTGTCCTTCTTGAACTGAGGGGCCCAGAACTGGACACAATATTCCAGATGCGGCCTCACCAGGGCAGAGTAGAGGGGGAGGAGAACCTCTCTCGACCTGCTAACCACACCCCTTCTAATACACCCCAGGATGCCATTGGCCTTCTTGGCCACAAGGGCACACTGCTGGCTCATGGTCATCCTGCTGTCCACTAGGACCCCCAGGTCCCTTTCCCCTACGCTGCTCTCCAGCAGGTCTGTCCCCAACTTGTACTGGTACATGGGGTTGTTCTTGCCCAGATGCAGGACTCTACACTTGCCCTTGTTATAGTTCATTAAGTTTCTCCCCACCCAACTCTCCAGCCTGTCCAGGTCTCTCTGAATGGCTGCGCAGCCTTCTGGGGTGTCAGCCACTCCTCCCAGTGTCATCAGCGAACTTGCTGACAGTGCACTCTATTCCCTCATCCAAGTCATTAATGAATAATTTGTTACAGAACAAATCATCAAAGAACCATTTGAATTGTATTAGATGTCGGACTGGGGAGTTGGTGTCACTCCCTTGTCCTCCGTGACTTCTTATGTGACATGTACAAAGCGGGTTATCCACTCACAAGGATAGCCTGTACGGTCTAGCAGGGAAGTAGAGCTCAAGGCCAGGTTAAAATCCACTTGCTGCCCTTCACTGCTTCTCTTCCGTGAGCCCTGAAAGCCAGGAGCTTTGCTATAGATCCCACTGACTGAACTGAACACAAGTTTTATTTTTTCATCAATGCACGCCACAGCAGTTTGACTTCCCTCTAAGGCAGTTCCATATTTAATTCAATAGTTGAAGCAAACAAAAAGCCTTCCTTACACAGCTTTAGTGATAACATATCACACCACGCATAGCCCAAAACGCTGTTGGAGTGGCTTCCTAAAACTGTTGTTCGCACTTCTCAAGTCATGATTTACCCACATACTCCCTTGAAAATTTCAGCAGTGAATCAAATGTATGTTTTCCTGTTTCTACAGAAATAAAGTGGGAGCACTCATAAAATTAGCTAGTTTGTCTTAGCTGATGAACAGATGAGGGAAACATCATCCCAAACTTTATAGCTGCTTCAGAACCAACTCAAGTGCTTTGGTCTGATGTCTTAAGGCCAATGTACAGCAAGGCAGGATTTGAGGGCTGTGTTATTGCCTCTGAGGCAGTCTTGGTGATACTGATTTGTTACAGGAATCTTTCCTATAACACTTGTCTTTGGGAAATGCAAAGACATCATATATAAGCGAACGTTACTTTTGGAGCATATAGCAAACCCTACTGGTTCCCGATGTGCTGTGCCAGGGCCAAAAATGCCATGGACAACTTTTCCAGACGTACATTTTCTATATGCAAACGTGCAAAGGGTGCACACACATACATATATCGACGTTTGATTTGGCAGCTCTTTTTTCAGTTTTTTTTTCATTTTAATTCATGTATGTGGTGCACTTAATAAAGCAGAATCTAAGTAGTTATGGCTGTAGATTGGTCTACAGCACATATGTAGCTTTGGAAATGTTTGCAGTACTTACAGTATGTGCAATAGCACATAAAACCTCCCAGAAGGCAGATATTACTGGTGAATAGAGGCCATTCTAAAAAGCATCAAGTCATCATACGAATGCATAACGTGTTTGATAATGTAATATTTTCTTCATGGGAGATAAAAATAATTCACTAAAATGATTGGATTGCATCTGTTATATAATTTTAAGGGAATTAAAGTCACTTAACCTATGTCAATGCTTGGCAAGAATCATATCTGTTTTAATCAATGAATTATTTTAGTGTCTGTCTCACACTGTCATGCAGGTACCCAAAGGAAACCTTTCCTTAGAGGAACAGTTCATTCCATTTGTGTTGGACTTCCCTAGTAAGCAGAGAACGTGACCTGCAGTTCACTGCAGCAGGTGCAGATATGTTATTAAAGCTGAATATTTAAATTAAGCAAATCTGGAACAAAAATATACGCTGAAAAACACGCATCACAAATTTAAAATATCACTAACACCACTATTACTATTTGGCTGGTTTTGGTAGAACTATTTTCCATTCTTGAAATGCAGGAGGACAAAGTCTGTGGTCTGGACTGTGTCTCCAATTTTGCCGTGTTTAAAGAACACAGGAATTTCAGCATTGCCGTAGTGAAGTTTGATACTATTTCATCCCTTCGCTCACATGGTTTGCGACTGTTTCATTTGGAAAATTGGCTGATCCTTTTCTCTGATGTCTGTTTTTACAATCTTCACATCTCCAGAAAAAAAGATCTATAAGAATTTTTTAAATAAGTAAGCCTTGTAGTGTTTTAAGAATCTCAGCTTACACTTTACATATTTGACAGGCTGGAGAATATATTCATGTATAACAAAAGGAACTGATATATCTTCTCTCTTCTGAAATAGTTTGCTTAAAATGAGACTTAAATGAACATTGAAAAGGAACCCTTGGAAAAAGATTATTTTCTTTTGACAACATATAAAGTTGCTTTCTTTTTTCTTAAGGAAAATGCACAAATTCATTGTTTTCTTGTTTAGGCTCATTTGAGGTGAAGCAGGAGGAGTATAATGGCTTAATTCTCTGTATGGTAATTTTTGGTTTTCTGTAGGGGAATGTACATGTGTATATTAAAACCATTCTTTAGTGATTTCTAGATGCGTGGCAGAAATATGATCTTTTGTGTTGGTCAAAATGTCAGAGTTATTTGTTTCATTACATGCAAATAATTGCATTTTCTCTCTGGTTTCTACAGCTGAATATCTTGCTATGCTTCCTGTTAGTAGATGCTACAATTGAGTTGTAACTGAGCTTCAAAACCTGAACTTTCAAGCTGTTTTGGGACATCAGTTTGCCCAGATATGCAAATTACTCTCTAGAGAGTGTCTGTGGAATTCAGATGTCACTCTGGATTCTGAATTGAAAGACATTTGCTCTAGTATTTTTGGTCAAGATTTGCTTTCGAGGGCATTAGTAGTAGAGCTGTAGTCATAAAAGTGGGGCAAAAGTCCTGCCTGCGCATTGATGTTGCAGAGGCCTCTGGTGCTGGCCAAAAGCAGGTGCTTAAGAGGGAAAGAATCAGCAGGTGGAAAAGGGAGTTAGACAAATCCAGGGGCAATTGGTTGTCAGCCCTCAGGGCAGCATGAGGCTGTAATTGCTCTGACCAGCTTTACCTGGCCCTCAGCCCACACCTGCAGCCCATGAGCTCGTTTCAGCTCCAGCCTGAAGGTTCAGACTTGCATTGAGCTGTTTTAGCTATATCTGTTCCCAGTCCTGTTCCTGACTTATTGTTTGGATTTCCTGGACTGACTTTGGGCCTGGCTTGTAACCCTGCCTTTGCTGAGGATCGCTGGATTGTTGCTGGGTCTTGTTGCTGTCATCATCCCTGTTCTGCTTACCTCCATCTCTGAGGTCAGTGCCTCTATTTTTACAAACAGAGCAATGGGGTGACCATTAGGTCAAATATACCGTGGTTTTCCTAAGCACTAACCAAAACATTTGTGTCTTGCCTCTACCAAAGCGCTTAGACTTTAAATCTCTGCTTGGAATTCAGCACACTTACTTGGTAACAGTGAGTTGGTGGCAATTCAGCAAGTGCTGTAACACAGCTCTCTTTCTTGGGTGAAATATGAATGATCTGGAATTTTGTAGTGACTTCAAATGAAGTGTGGTTAAGTAATGTGTTGCTGTAGAAGGGGTTTAATGGCTTAGTAGTTCAAAATAATTTGTGTGTGTGTATGGGAAAAATGAAAAGATCTGATATCTTTCACAATGTTTTCCCTCCTGAAGCATTTTTAAGCCTAGCATGTGCAGGTTCAATTCACCACCCACTTAAATGAATCTGATTCGGTAGGAAAGTATATGAGCTTTGTCTTCAGAGGGCTGTTTGAGTATAAAACGTCAGGAGGCTGCAGTTCCCCTGTTTCTGAACGAGCGGAGCATGTGCTGTTTTTCTTAAGCAGGGGTAGAGTCTTCAGAGAGAGCTTTTAAATGCACAGGTTGTGCTATCACATACTGCGTGGCTTTTTGCTTGGAAACTAAAGAGCTGCTAATGTTTTCAGATGCTAACTTGCATCTGGTGTGAAACTGAGTGTCAGAATGGTGCTGGATGCTTGTTGTTAGCTCTGGATGCTCTAGGAGGTGACAGGACATCAGTAATGCTTCTTGCAGGGAGGTTTTTCCTTAGAGCCATCCCTAAAAGAGGATTAATATTTCAGTCCTCACAGGTTGATTGCTCAGCCATCATTCAGGGGCAAAGGGGCACTCAGAAAGACGGCTAGCAGTAGGATTCTAGGAACATGCACACATGCGAATAAACACTAAAATACAGATTTAGGGAAAGCGTGTTAATCTTCTAGAGACAATCCTCGTGCACCAGCTTCTAGCTTCTTTCATCAGGCCCAACATTTGATACTAGCTCACTGAGCGAAGAGCCTGTGAGTTCTTACTTCTTCCTGCTGAAGGCTGTTTACATTTCAAATCACAGGGATCTGTTGTGCCCTGTGAAGAAAGTTCCATTCTAACCAGAGCGGCTTTCCCTCAGAGAAAAGAACCACTGTCCTACCCGACCATTTGGCTTCCATCAGCATGCTCGAATGGTTTACTGCATAAACAAAGTAGATACAAAGGTCCCACGTGGAAAAAATCCACTTGTGAGGAGCTGCATTGGTGGTCCTTGGGTTGCTCTGTTGTGTTGTGGAGATGCAGCTTTCTTTTGATGTTTTACCTGCCTGTTACGCCATGATGTAAAACATAGTGACAGCTATAGTTACAACTAGTCTTTAAAGAACCAGATGAAACGTAAAATTGGATGCAGGCTTATTCTGCAAACTGTCACTATCATGACAAAATAGTTCTGTCCAGAAATGCCTAAAACCAGTTAAATCTGCAGGGGTGGTTAAGAACATTACTAAAATTTCTATGGAAGACTAGCATTGACTTCGACTTTCCTTGTAATGAAGGATTGGGTAGCTAATGGCTGTAGTTCCCGAGGTGACCTCCTTATACAGATTTCTAGCTAAAAGCAATTAAATATAGGTACATTAGAAGGAAAAAATACATCACCTATGCAGGTATGCGCAGTCACGATGCCCTGAGGATAACGAGCGCTGTGAAGCGTTTGGTGTATTTGGATACTAAACCTGTATGTCTGGACTTGATGCTTTGTTTCTAACACCTTGACATGTTGCTGTCCCGAGGGTAATGGGCTGGCACTGAACCATTTCTGCTGTAAAGTGGTGTGCAATATGGCTAGGCTTGCTAAACCGAGTGTCTGGCGGAGCACGGAAAGGATCGAAGCGTTGGCTTCGGGAAGGGGTTACCTTCTTAGCAGTAAAGCGTGTTCCACATACACCTCCCAAACTCAGTATAGTAGAAGCAAGTGCAAACAGCCCTGGTTTCTCAGCCCTCTAGCACAGCCCAAGATGGTTGCAGTAATTTTACTCTGGGATGTTAATCAATGATGGACTTGGCTGTTATGCAGACTTGGTATCAAGCTGAATTTGTCAATGCTTATTGCTCAACCTTTTGCAACAAGTAGTTGAGGGTCTGGCTTTGGTAACGTGACTGACAGCTTGTCTGCTTGCTGCCTGTGCTCCCCAGTAGCGAAGCCTTTGACGCTTGATAAACTATTCAAGCAATAAGCAAACTCGGTCAAACCTCTAATGGTTTGGGGTGGCGGCTTGGGGGGGGGATTGCTGTTTTGTGTCTGACTGCTGGGAATGAAGGCAGAGATTTGGATGCAGGAAGGATAAACCAAACAGCTTAAATAAGGCATTGTGGTATGTGGAAGACCAAGGGTTGTAGAGGTCAGGAAGCATGAACAACTTATTTGAAGCTTGAAGCATTAAAATTGACTGCCTTTAAGTTTTAAGGTACCATTTCCCTTTTTTATTTTTTAAAAAAATTTGTCCTGCTTTATTGACATTCCTTAATCACTGGTAAAGTTTATTGCATGCACTAGAAAAAATCAGACTACTTCAGAAGGGCTTTAAGGGCGTTTTATTTAAGGCTATGTTTGGGTTTTTTGGGTCATCCCCAACAAAATACTATGGAAATGATACACATCCTATAGTAATTGGATGAAAATATACTGAAGGCTGTAAGACATTAAACTGGAATACTGGGAAGAATTACTTGAAGGGAAATGCCTGCTAAATAATACAAATATTAAGAAATATTCTCTTTTAAGTGAAGGAAACAAACGTTTCAACTGACACGAGCTTTAATGAAAGTTGTTCTATGTTATTAGGATATTGATGGCAAGAGAAAAGAACAGGACGTGTGAGAACCGTAGGGGCTGTGCAGCCCAGAAGAAAGCTCTTTACGTACGTGAACCGTAAGCCAGAAATGCACGAGTTAAGGTCATACTGGCTAGATCCCAGGAACAATTCTGTGCACTGCACCCATGTGGACAGTCTTGTATCATCTTGAAGACTAAGCAACACTTCTTTTGGAGATTTCATGACTCTCTGTTTAAGTGACTGAAACTTCCTTGATCAACCTGTAGTCCTCCTTTTACAGTTTCTGGGAACTGGGGGATCCACAAGCATTTCTATCAAAGCCCAAAGATCTTAGACTGGATGTTTAAGTAAGAACTTTAATAGCTTTCTGATGTTTTTAAACTAACTCTTCTCACAGCAAATTTTGGGATTAGCAAATGCTAATCACTTTCAGGGGAAAGTACAAATTTATTTTTTTGGAACATTAACATCAAGGGCCATAAATATAATAGATGTACTAAATAACTATTACGAGTTGTTGGTTTTTTTTTTACAAGCAAATGTAAAAGCAGATTTTTCTAGGATAATTTTTTTCCTTGATATAGTTTCTTAAGCTACATTAAGTTCTCACAAGAGTTTGTACTATATCGCTGGGAAATTCGGTATTTCCAGAGTTTCTGTGCAAAAATTGGGTAGACACTTGGGTGCCTTTGGTAAAGTAATATGCTATTGGATCATTGAGAATAGAATAAAATTTGGAATTGAGACATACTATTCCATGTGTGAAAACATACTTCAAAGCCTCTTCTGGTTTAATGTACTGTCTAAGATTTTCTGGGCTAGGTTGTTCTTGAATTGTCCAGTGGTAAGAGGGTATGTTACATATTAAATAGGTTTCTAATAAAATCAGCAAACTAACTGTGCCCAACTGGTAGCTTGGCAGACTTCTAACATTGATCCATCTTCCGTACTTACGAATAAGACAGTGACAAATATCAAAGTTTCTTACTGCTTTAATTTCAAAAGTACTATTTTTATCTGACATACACTTGCCAATTGTCTTTCCCAGTCCACATGAAGTGACCACTGTTAGTACAGCTAAAATGAAAATAACATCGTTTTATACCATGCTTTATCTGCGGTCAGTGTGTATTAATCAGTCGTATGTGCAGCCTTGTCAGTTCTCCACCTGATGAGCTCAGACTATCCTGCTCGCGTTCATTCCACTACATGCAGTGACAATGTCATGTATTACACTGTTTTCCAATTAGGTAGCGTATTTTTTCACCCTTGTTAATGAAAGGAAGGGGACAAGACAACCTCAGAGGTTGTGTGGGCTTTTTTCCTTTTTTTAATGTTCTGTAGCTGTCAAAATGTTCATTACTCATCTGCTTAGCTTTTGCTGCAGAATTCCTCTTGTGACTTCTCTGCTTGCGTCTTTAACAATTGAAGTATTAAGACAAGATTTCCAGAAATGTGCAACTTGCTTCTAAGTTAGACTAAAAGTCTATATCTCCAGTAGCTAGATTTTTCTGAGAGAGACAATCTTATTGTATAACAGGGCTTTTGGAGATAAACCCATAAATACTAGATGGTGTAGTATTTTCCACTGTTGCTCCATAAAGTACTTTCTAATAGAAATAATACAATTCTGGAGGATGCTGACTATAAGTGACTAACTGCTGCAAGTATTGATTAGTTAACGATCAAAAATACTAGGGGAATGCCAGAAAGAAACCTTGATGTGTAACGTATAGTGAACGTCAAATTCGAAGAGGGTGGTTGGAATAATAAGAAGCATGAGCAGTATTGTCAGTTACTGTGTAATCATAATGAAAAGATACTAGAGCTGATTCTAATGAATTTTTGAGACTGCTGGCATGTCCTTCAGTGTTAACTGTACTGGTATGGTAAGGTAAAAGCTGATGGGAAGATAACTTCATGATGCTTAATTCATGAGAAATCAGACATATCGGAAATAAAGAATATGCGTTCATTCATGGGTATAAAAAAACCCTCTAGATTTTCTTGAGTTTCTTTGAAGAGGTGAGAGAAATAAATGTAAATATAGCCAGTCAGAGAATAGTCAATAGTGTAAAAAAAAAAATACCAAACCAAAACCAAACAAATAAAACTACCCAACCCACAAAACCCCACCAAACAATGAGAAGGATGGAAAGCCTTTAAAATTAGGGAAAGAACTTGGGAAAACTGGCAGAACAAAGCATGCCTGGAAGTTTCCCAACAGATCTTGGTAACGTCTGTGTTTTAAACAGGAGAAACTGAATTCCTCGCTTGTTTGTTAATTAGGAAGGCTGGTATGTTGCTATGAGAAAATGGAAATGTGAATAATAAACCTGTCATGAGGATTATCAGTCATTTTTCCTAGACAAATATTCCTGTTCAAGGGTGGGATTCCAGAGAAATGTTTTGATCATCAAAGTAGCCATTGCATTTGGTACTTCGGTATAACCGTCAGGAAATAGCAGATTATCAATAGTGGGCTGAAAAAAAACACTTTCTTCGTTACAGCAGCATTCTTTGTTATAGCCAGACCTCAACTTTTCCTGGCCACAAACACTTTTTATGGCATACAGGTTTTAATTTGAGAGGAAACAACACCAGCCTGTCTTAAGAGCTAGAGTTAAAAATCATGGTGCTGGCAGGGGCTGCCCGCTCTTCCCCCCGAGGCAGTGGCCACATGGAGAGCGCTCCCTTCCTCCTGGGACCACCATGGGACTTCACTCACTGACAGCAGGATTAAGAGGTCTTTTGTTAGACCAGGTGTATTATTTCTTATCAGTATGGATCATCTGATATATTTCAAAAAAATTGATAGAGCCTGAAGATGTAGTAAAAAAAAAAAATGTTGGTGATTTATTTCTCCACTGATTTTCAGCTCCAGTGGAATGCACGGATAAAATGCAAAAATATACCAGCTTAGAAATAACTCTTATGTGATTACATGCAGGACTTTCCTCTTTAAATATTTAGAGTAAATGTAAATATATTCATAGCATTGTATATTATGCCTGTAGAAATGCATTTGCAGTGTGTCAATGTGTTATAAAAAAAAATGGAAAATACTATTTTCTAACAAAAAAACCACAAAAATTGAAGGCAATAAGGCTAGCAAAAGTTGTCCCAAAGAGCCATATCTCTCCCTGTATTCTGTATTTGAAATTCAAATTGTAATTACAACATTGTACTTTGAGATTGCTCTAACAGTGATTTAGATTCTTTCCAGTAAACATTTCTCTATAATGACTAGGTACTACTGGTGACACATAAATATCTTTGACTAGCTTGAACGTGGACTGGTTAGATAGATGCTATAATTACTTGAAAATACTGTTAAAGAAATAAAATTCACAGGAATGTTTACGCTGGGCATCTAAGACTAATTTTCATAACGATGGATCTGGTGTCTTTAGGAGTTTGAAACTTTGTATGGGCAACTGGAGGAATGTGTATAGTATCACTGTGGTGTGTGTAGGAACTCAGGCATATTGCCGTGCTGTGGGGTGCATGGCACTGCTGTGCATCCTACTAGGGCTTCACTGCTGTGTATCATACCTAGAGATTAGGGAGATGTAAATGTAAGTGGTTTTCAAGCAAGCGTGTGGCTGGTGGTGGAGAGTGTGCAACAAAGTAGGTTAATTCTGAGAGGTATATGAATAGCTTTACTTAATAACTTCTTTTGTAAATTGAGATATTTTAAAAGTGAGCATCTTTTCCTTCCTGCTGGAAAAATCTCTAGCCTTTGTACTGCAAGAAAATGGACAAAATCATTGCAATTTAAAATATAACCTTCAAAACATGGATGTGCATGGGCTGGTGTCAAAGAGATTACATTTGATTAATGAAAATTTATTTAAAGATTAACATATATATGCGTGATTGTGTCCTACTGAGAGCTATAATATAAGAACCTGGAAGTCAGACTGTCAAAACTAAAATTATTTTTATGAGGACTTCTACAGAAAAGCTGAGATAATATAGCATATCAATAATTTACGTTAGACATTTTGATTTGTATGTGTTAATAAATCCAGCTTGTATATGTAGTTTCCACAGAAATTAAATTATAATTTTGAAGGAATGTAAAAGGTAATAGGCCCTCTGCTGAGAGCAAGGGGAACATGTCAGGTATGTCTAAAATGCTGCTAGCCTTCCAGAGCCAATGAACTATAAACAATGTAGGCATTATTTATTGTATTCTAAGGAATGAAAATACCTGACCTTGAAGGACAATATATAACTTTGTGGGGAAAAAAGCAGAACTACACGTTGGAAATTATTACAGCTTCACAGAGGAATTAATGTATGTGCTGCTCCAACATAATCTTTTCTGTGTCTTGGTTAAATATTCCTCGCGCTTCTGCAAACCTTTCATTCTGTTCCTATTATTCTGTTACATCCTATACTGCTTTTATTTCTCCCAGTGTTTTTCTTGGGCTAAAAATCCACAGCAATTAAAATTATTAATTAAACAATGGTAGATGGGTTCAGTATATTGGTATTTGGAGGTCTTCCTGCTTAGAAAAAAACATTGACTGGAGCTTTGGATAGCGTCACAATATCTAAATCTTTACAGCCCATCACAAGCAGGGCAATGTAGAATTCCCTGCCTTCCTGCAGCTGTTTCATTCTTTTGTAAAACTACTCTTGATCTTAGGTAACAAAAAGGGCCTCAGAACTGAATGGTTTATTCATTTCATTAACACAGAGGCGCTTACAGCTGATGATGCAGAAATATGGGATACAGTTAATGGAATTAGTAAGGCTCTGTTACAAGTATATAAAAATTATAGCTTTTAAAAATTATACGTGTGAAGTGTTTCTATGATTATCAGAATCTACGGCAAGATTCAAACAGTCTTATACTAAAGCCAAATAACACGAATATAGGCATATCAAAGTTTGGTTCTTAGTACAAGACCAGGTTAATTGCTACTGCAGAACAATTTTCTTTCTTCTAACCATGGCCTTATCCATTTGCAGTGATATTTTTTTAATTAGTAATTTGGTGTGAGTCGATTCTAACAATATCCTACTCACAAATAACTAAAGTCATTTTACAGGTTGAGATATGAAAAGCAGTAATCAATCAACAGTGATTTATGCTGTAGCTTGGATTATTTTGAAGGATCGCAAAAAGCTTGTGTTAGTCCAGCTTTCAAGAAAAGTGGACAGAAAAATAAACATCTGTGTAAGACTGCAAAGCAGTTATAGCAGATAAGACTAGATGTTATTTCTCCTCACAAACTCTAAGTTCTTAATCACATTCACCCAAGGATGTGCTTTGAAGGATGAATAGCTAAAATACAAATCTTGCATACGCACAGACGTATACATAAATATATACTCATATGCACATACACAGATTCTGTCTTTCTATTCATGATGGTGGCTTTTTAATCAGGAAAAAAAGCAGGGTTAATGTTGATAGCTTTGCTTTATCTAACAAAGATAGTAAGTCACCGTTTGAGGCCTGCTTGTAAGGTTAGAGCTCAATCAGTTGCACCATTCGGCTGCAGAAGAACGACTTCGGTTCACACATGTTCTTCTTTCTTTTTTTCCTTTTTTAATGGAACATCCACAACAGTTCAGCGGAGCTCAAAATTGGAGCTGAGGAATGATCAGTTAAATCTCAAAAAATTGCAGGAGAGAAACAGAGTGAGAAATTAGTTTCTTAATATCGACGTGATACTGCAGCCGTCATTATAAATGAGATTGTCATCTGATATCATTTTAGCTTTACTTATGGATTTCTTATGTCTCACAAAAATTTCCTCGCAGTCCAGTGAAATCTGAACAGATCTATTTGAAACAGTTTAATATTCATTAAACAAGGGCTTCTTCAAGGAATGGAGAGGCATGTGCTGCTGCTACCCATGTTGCCTGAAGACCTTCTTTCTACAGATGACTCGTTAACCAGCTAAATCAGCTGTGTGCCCTCTGTGGGATTAATGAACACTTCCTATACTTTCCCAAGGACGTTCCAACAGCGAACACTAAATTTGAAGTTGGAATTGTCATTGGCTTTTATCATTTCTCAGGGCTCTACTTCAAATCCGTAAGCCAACTGAAAGACGTTGAGGACTGTTGCTTGACTGTCAAGTCAAATTTTTAATAGATATATACATATATATATACACACACATGCACATACATATACGTATTTCAGTATAGATAGTATATTATTACTTACAGTGATTTTTTTTTTTTATTATACATTATTCATTATAGTGATTTTACAGGGAAGAAATTATGGCTGAAATTAAATGCAAAATTTGGAGAGAAATCTCTGCAAACTATTCCAGACTATTGCCAAGACAACCCATGCAGCAATAACCCCTGAAGGATAAATATTTAATAAGTATGTAAAATACCCAATTAGATAATGGAGTTATCTTCTGCTTTGTCTGTCTTTTCCTCATAAGGCACGAAAATGGTGCTATTCTCTCCCTAGGCGAACTAGGAACAAGCTGAGATGCTGTGTGGGAATGCTTTTCTTTTGCTTTAGTGCATGTGATGGTGCCTGAACAGATTAATTCCTTTCCTCACCTGACGCAGAGAGGCAAGGACAGATTATGGAAAGAAGGCAAAGTAATTACTAAGCTTGCTATGAAAATTCTGTGCGATTCCCAACTGTGTGCTCATGACAATTCTTGAAATAGCTGTTTCTGACTTAGTGTTTTGCGTTGTGATCAGACCACTGTGGTTACAGGAGTCAGTTATGAACCCAGGTTAATGTGAAGAAAATGTGTCCTGTCCCGTGGTCCTGGCAAAAACAATATCGACCATTTGCTAATTGAGGCTGAGTCAAAGAAAACCACCTGAATTTTCCCCAGAATGTTCCAACAAGAACAACAGATCTTTAAATTGGAGTTTGGCACTTTTCAGTCAATCAAACCTCCGTTAAGTCTCAGATTGGTACAGGAGCACCCTAATAGATCCTGCATCCTCTCTCTGTGTTGCATTCACTCAGACAAATACTGTCTGTCTTTCCAGTCTGGTTCCCTAGTGTGTGAAATGTACTGTCCCACCTGTGCTGTCAATGTTCTGTTATTCGTGTCTCTTGAACCATCTGAACGATTGCAGAATCACAGAATGGTTGAGGCTGAGGGGACATCTGGAGGTCATCTTGTCCAACCCCCTAATTAATGTTATTGAAATGTTTCTTCACATATAGTTGACAACACTTTTTTTCTCTGCCCAGAACTCCTTCGAGTTCGTCTGTATCTGTCTGGGTTGAATCAGGTTTGTGCAATATGGTAAATTCGGGCGTAACAGTTGTCAACAGAAGACATTTCATTAGCTGTGTTGTCCACAGAATCAAATCTTTCTTAATCACAGTAACATTCTTTGCTGTCATATCAGTTTACAAGTTTGTATCTAATCAGCTATCAGTTCTCAGCCTTCAGTCCTTTCTTGCACGCTTTCAAAACATCTTCCTTCTGCCAAAATACTTGTTTTCAGCAGACCTTCTATTTCTGGCCATAACATTCCCAAGGTACTAACTGGGGGTTTTTACCCCTAATTTGCTTAGTAATTTACTAATTTGCCTCATCTGTTGTTTTTTACTTTTCCTATAACTTTTAGGGGGTTGTACCTAAAAGCTGAAGTTCTTCCATGTCTTTTGCGTGAGACCTCTTCTACCTCTGCTTGTGCCACTGATCTTTTATTTAGGATGGCTGCCACAGTAAAACAAAACGAGCTGTTCACTCCAGATATTTGCTGGCTACTTCTTGATTTTGGTAGCAGGACGTTTCCCTTTATTAGAATATAAAAGAGTGATTCACAAGTTACCTGGAGGGCTTTTTTGGTTTTACCTCCCACAAACTCATTAGACACGAAGTGTTTCCTCAGGTAGAGGAGAGGAGGGCCAGGCAGGGTGGGATATGTGGAGCTAGGGATGTTTTCATGACTTTTCCTCTGGTAACAGAGTGGTTGTAGTAGTAGTAGTTTCTAATTTTTGTATGATCATTATATTTTGTCTGACTACATAAGAGACCTAGAGATCATATAGATTGCAATGATTTTTGTAAGTAAACAATAACAGGAATGTATAGATGTAAGCAGATATATTTTCTTCCAAGTGTCTTGTCTTTGAATAATGCTTTTTCATCTGCATGTCATCTTTTATTTTCCAGAAAACAACCTTATGTTATTTCCTATATTTTCAAGTCCATAGAACCTGTACTAATTATTTTTCTGTTGTGATTATTTGCAACTCTTTCCAATCTATGAATTTCAGTAGTGTGCAGTTTGTAGCCTCTTGGAGAGCTGTGTTGAAGACACTAACCAGTCATATAAAGCTAGATCAGACTTACTGCTGTGTTATTAATGAACTTTATTATATTAAAGTATTGAAAAGACTTTTTAGTAAGTTTTTCTACTGTATTTCTAAACTATAAGGTGATTGCAGACAACTTTTGATTTGAAGTAGACCTGTAATAAAAATCAGTTAATTTTCCAAACAAAATAATAGAGAGGCAAAAGTACTACTTCATAAAGTAGAAATTCTTCTGAAATTCAAACCTCATTTATCTCCTCTCAAAACTCTGCCTGCCGGCAACAAAAATGGTAACTTTTTCAGTGAGTCTTCACCTTTTAGGATAAATAAAAGTTCAGTTTTAGATAATCATAAATCTGAAACTCTGCATTTGGAGATTGCATGGTACAAGCCAGCGTTGTCAGAGCAAACTTTGCAACCTATCCATCCCCTTGCTCTTTATCTCTTTGATTTATTCTGAAGAAGAACAATTCCAGAAAATATTTCTTTTTATTAAACAGTGAAAAAAATGGGACAATGTTGAAATGTACTGTACTAGTGAAACACTGCTGACTGCTGCGGGTGCATCTGAAAAGCCTTTCATATCTAAAGAGATAGAATCCAGGCAAAGGTGAAAATGAGCAAAAAAGAGAAAGGAAATAATGAGTCTATTTTATGAGAGGAGAGGGGGAAAAAATGGTTTCTCGAAGAGTCAGGGAGGGAAGGCATCAGGAAATTAGCTCTAGCAGCCTATCCTTTTCTCTCAAATGGTGCTGTGCATCTCTAAGCACAGTCAGGAGTCTTTGCTTTCATTTCTAATATGCCCTTTGATTTATTTTTTTCTTTTTTTTATGTCTCTGGATTAAGTAGAGGATGCTTCTGCCTGTGGCTTCTTCATTTTCTAATTATTTTTTTTTTTTTTTTAGCAAATCAATCCTAATACCATAGTAGGTCACGTTAAATATTCCTTGTCTACAGGCTTTTAGAGGATTGGTGCTATTCATATATCAGAAGTCCCTCTCATCAAGATTATGTCTTAAAAATAGCTTGCATAGCCAATCAGATTTGTAAGGGCTTAAAAAAGATGCATGAGTTAGTTAATCAATGCTATTTTGGTTGCTATAAGTAATATCTTATATTCTTGGAGAGATTTCCACGTTTAATGTTGGATGCCTGCAAGATGATGTGGCATTACAAAACCCAGAATTAAAATACCAGATTTATACTGTCATTCATCTTAAAACTTCACAGGTGAAGCACGTTGTATTTTAAAAGAAAATAATTACACGTTTATTCCAGCTGAAACGTCTATGTGTTATTATTCCTTCTGTAGTTGTTGTTCAAGGTCCCAGCTGAAATCAAGGTTTTATTTTAATAGATACTGAATTTATCCATAATAAGAGACAGTACATGCCCAGTAAAATTTACAATAGACTTCAGAGGAAATGTACAAAGGGTCAGAGAAAGGAAGTGCTATTATCTCAGTTTAATGAACAGAGAACTAAAGCACAACGAACATAATTTCCCTACAATTACTCAGGAAGTCTACAGCAGGAATGAGAATGACACCTCTATCTTATGAGACCTGATGGCTTGATTAGCAAAAAAAAAATTTTCCCCTTTCAGTTTTTTGTAATGGAATTGTTTATTGAAGGTCTTTGTAATTCTTACATGAAAGAAGCTTCAGAAATAATAATGTTCGTAATTAGGTAACTTTAAAAGCATCGTAGCTTGGCTCAGGGATAAAACTTGAAGGTGAGCGTTCCTCTGAAGGAATAGGAGAAGTAAATGGTGACTAATTACAGGCTTGGGGGAGAGGGAGGAGCCGTCTGCCGGGTGATGCAAACAGTGGCTCAGTTTTGAGCAAGTTGTCCTGTGCAACGGGGAAGCAGGTATCCAAGGCGACTCTAAAAAGCTGTGGGTTTGGTTTTGGTGAGGGTGTCTTGATGCAACGTCTTCAAATAAGAGTAAGTTGCCAGTTGTATAACTTTCAGATGTCTTTAATAACATTAGTGTAGTGACTCTTCTCAAAGCACCATGTTAACTGTCTAGTTCCTGACCAAAGCATGCTAATTATGGAGCAACTGGAGTGAATCTTATTCCATGTGTATATTTTTTTCTTTTGCCTTTTTTTTTTTTTCCTTTTCTCCCCACATCCCTAAAGCCCTTTATATGTTTGTGTAGCATTTGGCAAAATGGCGATGATCTTTACAGTGATCATACTATGAACAAATTTAAAAACGATAGATAATTATGCTGTATTTGGGGAGAGGGAGAGGCATTAGCCGTGTAATCCTGCAAATAGCTGTCCTGACCAAAAGAAGGATCACTACAGCTGTTGAGGAGGAGGAGCAGAGCTGCTTCTTCACTAGCTTGTGCCTCTAGAGACTTGTGTGCATTCTGTATTAGGCTTGGCATTGAGCAGGAGAAGCCAAAAGCTGGCAATAGTGCTGCAGTGATACAAGAAACCTTCAGTGATAGCTGTAATGCAAAGAATCATTAAAAAATTGAAGGTTTTACTCAGCTGGCTTTTTACATTTACTTTCTGGGCATTTCTTTACGGGGGAAAAAAAAAAATCCTGATCGCTCGTATCAGATGTTGTTGGTATTAGTCTGACTTATTTTTGTAAATGTGTTGGTCTGTCTAGACCATATCCAGTTCAACTTAATGAACGTTCCCTATATGCTAAAATTGGATTTTAAAGAGAGTCACTTCATTATGTGCTTTTGCCACGTTAATTGAGTAGTAGAAAACTTACTGGTGGACAGACTCGCTGATATTTGTGATGAGGCGGCTGCCAGCACAGTCCTAGCATGGTCCCCCCACAGCTGAAAATGCTCATTCTTACGTGCAGACATGAGGTGGGAGGCACAGATTCCTTGATCTCTTTAATTCAAGTAGTGTAGCAATTTATAAACAATTTTAATTGTTCTGTGTGATAGGCGCTGCAATTAAATGATGAGATTTTTATGGTGAAGCAACCTGTATGTCAGTGAGACATGTTACCCTGAAATTTCCAAACGCACTGATCGTGAAGTCCAAAGAGATGACAAATACTCCTAGTGGAAGAACTGGCTTTGAGTTTCTCTTTTGTTACCAAAGACAATTCCAGTAACAAGAGCTGAGGCAAATGTACAGTGTCTGCCAAGCGTCTGACATTTTGGTGTTGCAGAAAGGATGTGCCTGAGCGGGGAAAAAGCTGTGCTAAAATACCCGGTGGCAGCAGCCAATGCATCTCCTCAGCGAGGGAAGCTCGAGAACCCCATGGCCACTGTAAACACTGCGTTCTCCACTGATTTCCTGTAACACTCTCCAAAGTCTAACCAGTTTTATGTGAAGCTTCTGAAAAAAATGTAAAAGATGTCATGATGCATGCTAGACAGCAGAAAGGTGTTGGGTATATTTTACCTAAATACTTCCCTAAACATCGCTAGAAATAACGTCTGATGAAGGCAGGGAAGGGCTTTTTTCCTAGTTGCTCTGCAGTGCAAACGGGTTTGTATCTTTTGACCAAGCTGGATTTTACCGCTGTCTTTTGGCTGATATCCACAAATCAGGGACGCAGTCCTGGACAATGGTTCAAAACACCCAGCACCCCTGAATTGCTGCAGTTTCATAAATTATGCTAATTGTGTATTTGAGTTAATAAGGATTTTTTTCTTTTTCCTGCCAGTATTTTTGTGTGTGTGATGCGCATGTGAAATCGGGGAGAAGCTCAGTTTACTGGGATAACACTTTCTCTGTTAGTACAGATTCTTTTATTCCTGTGGATCACCTAGGACATGCAAGCACTTTGCTACAGTGTGTAGAAAACACCCTTAATCTCTGCACTTACAGAAAGATTTTGCTAGAAATATAATACAGCGTCATAACTATTGGGATGTATCTATTTGCATTCATGGGGAAAAGATCTTCTCCCTTTTATTTTTCCCTTTTTCAGACACACAGGTGTCACGTCATAATTTTACTTTTCGTCCATATTTTACTTTTGTCCCAACCAAATCTGCTTAGCCTTTGTTTTCCTTCTGATCTGTTGTGCAAATAAATACTCTTCTTAGGGATATCCCTATGTGCTAGGGAAGTTAGACAATGCATTTTTTTTTTTAAATCACTTGAATACTCACCCGAGGTAAAAATGGAAAGATACCATGCTGTTTAGAGAGGCATTAAAATAAAATGGATTTTTTCTTCATTTCTGAGTGTTGTACTACATATATAATTCATCTTTTTCTCTAACAAGGATATTTTCTCTAACAAGGATATTTTCTCATTCCACATGAATAGCAAGAAATTAATTTAACAGTGTGAATAGAGAGGTTTGAGAATAAAAGGGACCCGAGACACTTGGGATCAGTTCCTAACTCAGTTGTAGAATAATCATTCTGGCATCGATGTCTGCAAACAACTCTACTTTTACTTTCACCCATGTTCTCCCTTCTCTTCCATTTCCTCGAAATCTTCTTCTCTTCCCCCACGGCCCAAATATATTTATTTTTGGGTGCCTGGAGGTGAGGAGAGCAATAGAGTTGTTCTCTACCCCATCTACCAGGTCTGGTTTGGCTTCCCCGCCCCCCTGCAGTGGAATCAGGATAGCTTTCTCTGGCACGTGTCCTCCTCTTGCTGCTGATGTCCAAAATTGGAGACAAACCGTGATGGCTCAGTGTTCATGGAAGGATGTTCAGAACATGAGCCTGGCGTGGGCTTCCTCAAATGCACCCACTCAATGCCTGTATAAGGCCAATATATGTATAAGTGCTCAAAGGGAATGAATTAGTTCAGTCTTCTGGTTGACTCCAGGTTATAGGTACATTGGTTTGCTTTGAAGTCTTTCAATGAGCAGAGTCCTGAGGCGCTAACCTTCATTCACGTAAGTCACACATTAAAGACAATTTAAAATATTAATCAAAATAAAATATTCAAACACACACATACACGTATGCCCTGAAAAGGGATCATGCAGAATTTCTTTTTTTTAAAATTATCTGGATTTCACTCTTTAATTAATACTATTGTACAGAGAAATGGAGAGCGACAGAATGAAATGACAGCAAGACTTTCTCAGGAGCAGTGAGGAATGAGTTGTCATACATGACGTTGCGTTCCCCAGCAGCTGAAGGTAGTAATGGACAGGCTGCTGGCTCACACATTAATCTTCTCAGCTATATCCATAAATGAAACGTCATGCCTAACAACTCCTCTTTTATTGGTATTTCACCTTAGCTTTCCCTGATTAAAATTAATGTCTGTGCATGTATATATAAAAATGAGGCTAAAAAGATCCCACATATTCAGGTGGTCAGAGACTATACACTCACACACAGAGTGCCCAGTTCCAAAGACAGAAAAAAACAACTTCAAAAAAAGTCAGCGCGCCTGTTCTTAACAAACATGACAACCTGCCAAAATTTCATCTTGAGATGTGCTTAAGACTATGACACAGATAACCAGAAATTACTGTGCACTGGGACAGCAAATTAAAATCCAGAAGTCGGCGATGCCGCAGGATATTGGATTTAAGAGCATGAAGAGGTTGTCAGTGTTTATGACACTTCATTGCTAGAAGAATATCAGGGTAGTCAATGTGCATGTATATTTGAATGCTAAAGCTGGGTGAAATCCGAAGTCAAATCCATAGGAAAACTTGTCATCACAAGCAATTGAGCAGGCTCAGTCACAGGCAGGCGTGGGGCCCAGGAGCAACTCTGAATGTACATACTCTGAAAGAGATGGAAGAAACATTATCGTGATGAAAGAGAGCTGAGACATGCAGTTTACTGAAGTTAAAAACGGGGCTTTGGGGCCAGCTCAGTATGGCTAGTCTTGTGGTATGTTATTAATGTGAAATAAGAAAAGGAAAACTGAGGGTAGGGAGCTGGTTAGAACCCCAGAGCCTGCTCTTGCGTTGCGAGTTGGCTTTACGTTGCCATGGACAGGGGTGAGTGTTGTTACTGGGTTAAAAAACAGACACAAGTTAGTGCCGAGTTTTCTGAGTGTTGCGGATTTGTTCCAGGTCTGTTCAGAAGATGATACCCATTGATGGTTTTTCTCAGAGCACGAGTTAAATCCCTAAATTCTCGATTCATCAGTTTTAGCTTGGTATTTAAGTCTGTTTGAATATTACTTGTCCCACCCTACTTACTAATCAAGCAGAGCACTTTATATTTACTGATCCTTTGAATAGATTTGTTTGACTAAATCAGACATCAATAAACTGAGACAGAAAGGTAAAACTTTAAATGATCTTCACAGGTTCTTTTTTAGGAGTGTTTCATGGCTAACAGTATGAGACATGACTGACATGTTAAAGCATTTTGTCCTTTGCCTCATCTAACTTAATCTTTTGCCTTAAAAAGGGCAATATTGCTCACGAAACATAATCTCCCATCACATCTGACCACACATCCAACCTATAACGGTATCTGACAGTAAATACACAGCCTCATCAAGTCACTTTCCCACGTTTCAGCAATAATTTTGAGGGAATCTGAATAAATGACATCTCAAATGGTACAGCTGCTCTCAAACAGCAGAACTAATGAATTATCATGACTGGGAGAGAGGGAGAGGTGCCTTGCATCCATAATCCAAGGCAGCTGACAGGACGATGCCTGATCAGGTTTAGTCACCACTGCTAATTACATGCTGAGAAATTATAGCTGCTTTTAAGGTAATGGCTGGTAAACACCTAGTGACGATTTATAGCACGAAAGGACTTGCCCTGTAGTTTAAGAAGTGGGTGGGAAGGACACTTTATACTGCTGTGCTGACCCTCTAGCAGTGACTGTCCAACCCAAATTACTCTAAACCGATGGCTCTAGTTACTTGTGAGGCTTTTAAAATCTCTTCCTATTTATAGCTTTTTAATATCTGTGGTATTCTTGTTCCAACGACATTCCAATCAGAAAAACTGAGGACACTTCCATTTTAGATTATTTTTTTTTTTGGTAGAGATATATTAACGCTTTAAAGGCAAGTCTACTCACTCATAAGCAAGAATCAATTATTCTCCTCCTCTGTAAATTCTTCTCAGTTAAGTATGTAAGGTTGTAATAAAAAATGTCAGTGGTGTGATGATTATACCAACAATAAAAGCATTTGGTCTCCATTTTTATCTGAAGATACTAAATCTAACATGCCAGTCCTATCTCTAGAGTGGCTCTGAGTGAGTGCTGAATACCAGCTCAGTCAGCAGAGTTTTAAATCAATCCTAGCGTTCTGCAAAAGCCAGAGTACCTTGTCAGGTTGGAAAATGCTATCGAACTTGATAGCATGACTTGAATTAGAATTTGAAACTATAATTTAACTATTTTTCCCCTCAAAAGTCAGTTGTGTGAATTGTCTGGTAAGCCAGACCAAGTGTTTCAGAATGCAGATCTATGACACATAAGCTAAGGTGAAGGCGGTAAGTGAGCAAGGCAGGTAAACGACACTAAAAATACTCAAGTGGGCCTTAAATTTCTAGTACTGTACATGCTTTAGTGCCGCTTGGTATTTATCAGCCTGGGCATTTTCCTTCCAGACCTGATGCAGTATTCATCCTCTCTGCTATGTAAGAGGGATGGCAAACTCTAAAAATCAATGCATGTCTTAATACTCTGCTACTGAAGCACTTAGTGTTGCTTTGATGTCCACACTTCGGAAATAAAGTTTAAAAATCCAAGAACAAAAAAGACCCACATTGACATTTTCAAAGCTCTTAAAGAAAGTTCTTTATACTGATAAACTGAAGGAAGTAAATTTGTTTAATTTATCAATCAAGATGACAACTGAGATGGAATTTGATTGCTGTTATGTGAATAGTTTATCATTGGCAAAAAAGCAGAGCTGTTGAAGTAGCCTGTAATTTGTCAGGGAAGAGCATGACATAGTTTGATTTATGGACAAATTCTAAAGAGATACTGGGCCCAAAGGTTTAATCTTTCAAAAATGATGAAACCACCAGAGCAGCCCGAAGAGGCGAAGTGCACATTTATTGTTTCTTGGTGCCATCTTATCATGCCTAACTGCTGGAAACTAGGCTTGAGGATCTTGAAAGTGAAACTAAGTGCAATAGAGGGTTAACTACTTTATTTGTATTAATCTCGGATACATTTGACTGGAAAGTCTTTACCTTTAAAAAAAATAGATGAACATGTAAACCTAAGGTGCTGGGCTAGAAGTGTTTTTATTATTGGTAAACATATCCTAAGCTTGGTATGATGTTTAAGGATTAAAAAAAACCCCAAAAGGTATTGCAACTGAATTTCTTGTTTCTTCCTGCTCAGCTGCAGTCAGTTCTCCTGGCATTTAAAGTGATGCAATATCTGTATCTGAATACAAAAGAATCCCAGCTATCAGAGAACCATCTAAAATTCATCATTTATCAGAGTTGGCTCCTGCACTGAGTGTTCTTCTGTACAGAACACTTCAGAGGCATACAGACAGTGTTAAAAACTAAAAAGTATCTTTTTAATTTGGAAAATGAAAAATGTAAAGACAAAGCTTGGTAATGCATTCAACTTTAGACATTCATGAATGTGCTTACTGTTAGGGCACTATTTACATATATGGAACCCTTTTAGGGGGGAAACCCCCTATTTACACATTCTGTTTGAGGGAAAAGTAAACTGCTGATAACTGTTGTTAAAATAATTTAATGTAAAAAAGCTCACACCAATTCCTACTATGGAGGAGAAAAATAATGAACTCTGAACAGCAGACAGTATTACTTTTTTACACTGAAGGTAATAATTCACGCTCCCGAAGACTACCAATACAAACCATGAAAAAATAAACACACACACACACCCCCAGTCCAACTCCCAAAAACTCTAGAAATAAATGCAAACATACTAGTCTTATCAGCATCATATTTTTCTTGATATATTTTTCAGACTGATTCTGAGCTGGGATTGAAGGGGGCAATAATGTTCTGTTGACTTACATCCAGTAAGTCATTTTGTTTGGGGATTTTTTTGGTTTCTTTGAGTCTTGGGGTAAGTGAGCTGGAAACAGGAAAAATATTGCCTGTTTCACCGCTGCTGTACATATCAAACCATCTTTTTTATGTATGTCACCTAACTGCTAATGCTGAAAGGCTTCCCAAAACTGCAGAAGACCTCTTGGTAACTGTACTGAAAGCCATGATGATAGTAATGCTGAGGAAAAAAGTAAGTGTCCTGATTTAATACCTCTTAAAGGAATTACTTTTGCAAGTTGAATCAAAGAAATCAGAGATGTCAAAAAAAGCCTCTCTGCTTTGCAGCATGGGAAATTAGGAATTCTGCTGTTGGTACCTAGCAGCGGTTGTCAAAAAGCAAAATACTTGCCTAGAATCGTGAGTTCCATTCAGAAATACAAAATGGTTTTCTTGACAATCTCTTTGGTGGCTTCACGTCAGCTTGAAATCAAAGCGTAGCTTTGCTCAGTAGCTGGTTTCCGTGCTTTGTCACAACTTAATGGTATCTACGCTGACTGGATGCAACATATTCCAAAGAGCATGATAAAACCTTTATCAGCTTGAGTTCTGAGTCTGTGAAATCAAATAAAACACTCTTGGTGGGTACCAAACCCTTAACAGTTTTCCATTAAAGGGGGTTATATCACTATGACTGGTGGGAACATAACAGCAAACCAAAGGAACGCTTGCTAGTGTTCAAACGCCCATTGTGGCAATGCTGCTCAAAAATTAGCACAGAAAATTGTCTGACCACCACACCCACGTGCAGAGTATTTTGCTTGGCATCTATCGGCACTGCTTTTCCTTTTTGCTGAGGAATTTACTGAAACCCACAAGATGATGGCCTGAAACCTGAATTCAGTCAGGAACCCCCTGCATAGTTTTATTCTAAGGCCAGGCTGTGACCTAACAGATGAGACCACTGCACTCTCAGCGTTGTTTGTACCTGGTTTAGATGTGACGGCGGGGAACTCTGCACGGCCCAAGTTATCAAGCTTCTGTACGCTGCTGTAACTGTTTAAACCGGTTTCTTGTATTTCTGCAGGTTAGATGCTGAAGACCTTTGAAAGAGGAAAGCCTCCCGGTTGGTGAACTGAAGTGGCAGACCATTGTCTTCAGGGGAAGCTACTCGAAAAGGTCTGAGACCGCAAGTGTTGTAGCCTGTCACCTTGTGAAGCTGGTAAGTGGTGAAATGCTACGTTCACCTTTCAAAAACTAGCAGGATGTTCCTGTTCACAAAGGAGAAAAGAATACAATAATAAAAAAAAAAACAAGCAGAAGATATTTTTTAGAAGCTAAGAAGCAACTACTTGAGGGAATTGTAAGTGCTTTTCTTGTAGCTGAACTAATTTATCCATGCTCAACTTTACACCGAAAGGAAAGATAACCATTCCTTATGCTCAACAGTTAGAGCTGGAAGGGGCCATTTACAAAATTACTCACCCAAAAATCTGAACTTGCATCCTCTAGGACAGAAGGGAGCTCACAGCAATAGTCCCCAAGGAAGGCACATCTCTGATACACATTAAGTGCCAGGAGCAACAACGTGGTGTCACGAAGGCAGCTTGTTTTTTCCAGGCATGCCGTGCTTTAGTAGGGATCCCGGCACAGGAGCAGGGCATCCTGCCTTCCCAGGGACTGGAGCCACAGGGTTCACACGCAGCAGTGCTGGCTGCAGAGGAATTGGGCGTAAATAACCTCCTGCAATACATGTAACAGATCTCTAGTTGTGTGGTGTAGGGTGAATTATAAATGCATGGTAAACAAACAAAAGCATTTTACCAACATTTTAAAAAAGCAACTGAAATAACTTGGGTATATGTTGCACGTTCAGACACTTAAAAAAAAAAAAAATAGGCCTCCTGGATGAAACACAAATCCTGTAGCAGTACCTGTAAAATTCCTTGGCACTGCCAGTTTTTGAAGTGTTTCGCTTCAATTTGCCCTTATGCTAATGAACACTGGAGTATTTCCATTCTTTTGGTTTTATTTCATTGTTTTCAGTCTGGCCCAATAGTGTGCTTTTAAGATCTTATGCTCTGGGATAAAATCACGTTCTTTGCCTACACTTAGAGCACACGTTCCTCATTCCTCACTTTAAAGCATCACTGGGGCCAAGTCCATTTGCAACAAGGTGTATTTTTTTTTCCCCCCCAGATGACGGGCTGCTGTTGTTCCAGCAAATGTTCAGCGGGATGATGAGATAGATAAACACCTGTTTCCACAGCCTGGATCACCTGTACCGGTTTTGCAGATGGTGCACTATGCAATTCGTTGAGGTACGTGATAAATAGTCATGAACGACTTGGGAAGGAATGCTGGAAAAAATACAGAGATTAAAACATCCAGCAGCTTCTGCGCCCATCAGATTTTTTTAAACTCTTGGGCAAGGGAGAGCAGAGAAAGGGGAGGGGGAAAGAGACAATTTCAAGATTGCAAATGTTCCTGGGCTGCTAACATGCCATTTTTCAGCTATGATGAAGTCTTCTGTAATACAGGAATGAAGCGGTTTACCCAGCAGAAAATAAGCGTTGCCACTTTATTGTTTTTTGGCAGGAGTTGGTGGTTCATCATTTGGACACATCAGGTACTTTCTTTGTGACTGTTGTATAATTTAAAATGACGTTTCAAATGGTGACAAAATGACAAAGGACTGCTCTGTGATGGAAATCCAGCATGCTGAGGCAGGTTCAGCCAGGCCATTCTGCCTTGAAAGGGAGTTGGAAGAGCACTTTGCCTTCAGTTTAACTGGGCTTTACCTTTGCCGAGGCCCTACAAGGGAACTAGGGGCTGCGAACGCTACCTTGAAACGTCTCCGATTTGGTTCTGGGGTATTGTATTCACGGCATTCTCTCTTCCACCATGTTGTGGATTTATTTATACAACATTGTTCATCACTTTGGAAATGGAGCTAAGCTCAAACCTAGCATGTTTGCTGGGGTTGGAATATTTCTCTCCAGCCACAGAGTAAGAAAAAAACCTCTGCAGGTAGAACTCACTCGGCTGGTTTAAATTGCTTTTGTGACTCTCAGCTAGCAGAGAATATAGCTTGCACTTCAGAGCTGCGTACTCTGCTGATCTTTCCCAACCCCAGCAATTCCTTGACGTGCACAGAAGTTGCCTTATGACAGAAACACGGTATGAGCCACTCAGCATTGACAGCTAACGTTAGGAAAGTGGCCTGTGGCTGGGCATTTACCCCTGCCATTCTTGTGATGGGAGCCAGGGGGAAATCTCAACACAGCTCCACAATCCCATACAAATTTTCTCCTGACGGACTGAGTGGGACTTTGAGGATGGGAGTGAAGACAGATTGTGTGGTCACAAAAAAAAAGGATTGGTTTTCTGTAGAAAAATAGTGTGTATCATTATGTATTGATTAAATCAAGCCTAGCTAAAATGCCTTCCCTTCAGCAAGGGCTACAGTTAAATGAGATGCTTGAAGTGTACAACCATATACCAGACAACTACTAGTGAATGATATTATATCATCTCAGATGCTGGAGTTATTTCTAAGTGTAACATGGCTGTTTAGACAGAAATTAATAGACAGGCATATTGTGACACTTTTTTTTTTCCCCTAAGTCACTTTTACTGCTGTTGCCACGAGAGGCCATGAAAGCAGGAGCGATTGACAGTGAGGACGATACCTGCAATCATCTTGCTCCCCATCTTGCCAACAGGTTTCTTTTAAAAGGGTTTCCTTTCCTCCTTCCCACCTCACTTCCCTCTTGGGTTGCAGAGGAACCACACGGTTAGGCGAGCTGGGGGAAGGTATTCAAACCAACCCCCTCTGAGCTTTAGCTCAGCAAAGGCAATTCTGTACGTGCCACCACGGTTAATCGCTGTCGGAACCACTAACACACGGGTCCAGGAGGACGTAAGTCATTTAAGGAATGTGAAAGCTGTGTCTGACTGGCTGCTCTGTACTTTGACCTTATGGGTTGGAACTATTCAGTGGCCATAACTGACTGGTTGTAAAGTACCATAAATGGAACAGCATCTTGAACGAAGCTACCTAGCATCCTTCAGGTTAAGAACAGGTACTGTAAGGATGACTGTCATAATGGCAGTTCTAAAAGCTATGCTAACTCCTAATAATCCAAAAATGCTAACTCCTAATAATCCAAAAATTATTTTTTATAACTGTGCTCCCAAATTGTACAGTAATTCCACAGCTTAGCCAGCTCTTGTTACACTGGCTGCTTTTCATGCCACACGTTACTGTTTTCTTATAACTCTGCTCCAGGGCAGGTGCCCCTCTCATCCAGCCAGTCGTTGCCTAATTCTTACCAACTGGGAAGCTAAACTGGTGTGATCGGACCTCATGTGAGTATTGAAAGAGAGCTTGTACTAAGTAACAGATTGGGACCCTAGGAATCTCATTTCAGTTACTATCTATCTTTAGCAAATATTTCACTTAATCCATTAATCAGCTGGGGTGTGATCTGCAGCCTCCCAAGATTAATAAATGCACGTCTTTTCTTCTGATTTCAGTGAACTTCAGCTTCCTCATCCACTAAGTGTGGCCATCGCTTTCTTGTTTCTTTTTCTGTAAAACAGAAAGCACAAAGTACATTTAGGCATCCGAGGTGGGGGACAACAGACCTGCATGGCTCTGGTGGCATATGAGTAATGCTACTAATGATGGAAGAAAACTATTATTTGAAGGTCAGGTTACGACACATCCAAAATACAGAAAGCATTTATCATGCCCTGAGAACTGATGTGAAACCTGATGAATCTTGGAGAATCAACTGCCACAGAAAGCACACATTAGACTGTCTCTTAGTGAAATTCCCCATGGAACTGCTTATTTTCTGGAAGCAGAATGAGGTATAGTATTGGTTACAGGACGAGCATGCTGGATGGAGGCTTGCTATAACACCCAGGCCTGAAAAACTGAAAAATAGGACAGAAGAAGGAGCGATGAACACATCAGTGCCTACACACAGAGGGACTAAAACGCCTTCTTTCAGCACTGGATCACTCTTCACGTGCGTAGTTATAAACGTTAAGCATAGGGACCTCATTTAGAAAGTTTTAATGCTAGTATTTTCATTGGATAACTTGTAATAAACAAAAAGCCCAACTCCATGAAGACTTTAAAATAGGAAGGGGATGACTAACTCCTGAGGGTTGCTACCATCTGAGAGCTCCTTGTACTGCAAGCTCTACATAAGTGAAAAATAAGACCCTTTGTTTCATAAAGGTAAGCATAGCTGATGGTGCTCTATCATAAAAACCCTGGCTCTTGAGAAACTGCATGTAGTAGTTGTCAAAGTATTAGGTAGGAATTCTCTGGGTCGGTAATTTTTCATTGCTTTTTTTCTCAGTTGTAGCTCAAGGTGAAGGGGCAAAGCAGCAATCAGTAATTTGTCCTGCAGCCACATCGTTTCATGCAATCAAGCCAATGTCCTACTTAAACAGAAAGGAAGCAAAGCACAAAGATGAAAGCTCTGTCTAGTATTACCTGGGATTAACTGGTGAGCAGAAAAAAAAGGTCTGAATAAAAGCAAGGGCTAGCATTGGTGTCCTGCCCTGAACAGAGAATAAGACACAACCTTAAACCCCTGCAGGTGTGCTCTGTGCCCCAACCATTTTTGGCTTTCACAGTTTGTGCTAACATGGGCTGGAACAACTGTAATAGCTGTAGGGGGAGGGAAACAAAAATCTTCTGCTACAGCATGCAGGTTGAAATTATTTTCAGGCAGCAGAATGCTAAATTTAGCGCACAATGCAATTCCTGCTGAGGGAAGGGCTGGCTTGGAAAAGAAGGTGGCTGAGACTGGGAGCAACACAGCATCAGAGAAATGTGTAGTGCAGATTTACAAACTGTGTATTTGTCCTGCTCCTTCAGTTTGTCTATAACAACTCTGTTGTAAGAAAAAAATCTATTTTTTTTCCAGCTTTCTTTTGCTATTTATATACTTTATTCAAACCATTTCTTTTCAACAGCTCTTTCATCCATGGCAACAAAGAGCCCTCGCTCCTTTGCAAAACTAATACAGCCCTTTGCACACACAGTCTCCATGCAAAGGTAGGTACAGCTCCTCAGCAACAGCTACAAACGGATATTTAGTGTTTGTCTAGTAACGATGATGGTTCCCAGCAATGGGTTATTAAGATGATGGTGTTTGTTAGCCACAGCAAGAGGTGATCTGTAAGCTTTGTCACGTCAAGGCAGCCTTAAAATCCTCACATCATATACCACTTTATCACACTTTCTCTCTTTTTTAGTGGCTATTATCTAGCAGCCGTTGGTCTCTTTCTGCCTCTCGCTTTCTCAGACGAGCAAAGATCTTTCACGCTTCCATTTGCTTACTCTGGATCGAACAAACCAAAATCCACAGGGCTTTGAAAGAGGAGCAGCAGCAAGAGGGAAACGTTACAGTCAGCTGGAAAGGACAGACACTGCTCCTTTGATTGGTCTGGTTTTAATGCTGACATTTGCGAGTATAAAAGCATGAGGGACAAGCAGCAACGATATTTTTTAGCATAGTGCAGCAAAAATAGCCAACTGGAATCTTCCTATTTGGCTTAGGGCGAGGCAATATTCCTTTTGCCCCCTCGCTCTTCCACCTGCACTCCCCTTCTGCTGCCTTCTCGATGACGGCCTCCGTGCTCACACAAGCGAGCTGAACCGACTGTCGCTTTACCTACTCTTCCAACACACCGTGCTGAGGTGCATCAGGACTACGTTACCTTGTTTTGCTTATTTATGTTGGGAATGCTTTGGCGTGTCTTAGAGGAGAAAACTAGGCCTCTTAGGTCCTGTACCTTAATCTGCTGAAGCCCCAGAGAACAATAAGAAAAACAGTACCACAACTCAGACGTAGCACTCTCTCATCCCATCTAGGAATCAATTTGGTACAATTGCTTCGCTTTCTGTGGCACAGGGCTGCATGATTAGTCTGTTTGTTTAGCTGTGATGTACAGTAAAGCCAGCAGAGCATCACAAAGAAAGTACCTTGGAGCACTTCTTCTGAACCATGACATACATGCATACACACATACAGAGATGAAATTGTGACATCTCTGAACATTTCTGCTCAGTTAGGAGATGAAAAATGTTTGGTTTGCTTTGTTTTTTGTACTAAATACCACTAAAGACACTGTCTTGCTGGGAATTTCTAGGTATCACGAAGTGGTAATCTGTGCTGAGTACATTTCTTTGCCTTAAAAGGATCCATAGTCTAAGGAGATTCTTGAGTGGCAGTCTAGATATGAGAAATGTTATTTGAATTAAGCACAGTGTATCTTCCTGTCCATTTTATAGTACTTTCCAGAGGTTCTACTGAAGTTTAAGCTTTCTCTATAAAAGCACATGCAATAAAAAAGTTGCCTGCCACCAGCTTGTATGCCTGAAAGCTAATTTTTTTGTCCTAACTCTATCAGTTTCTTGAAGAAAAGATATTAACTGCCTTCAGAAACTTGTCTCAAAGAGAGAAGGAAAAGATCCCCTGCTCCAAAGAAAATATCATCTGTTATATTTAATGATTTAAAAAAAAAAAATCAGTGGAGGAGAAGACATGAGGCAACTACAAGAAAATTCTGTGGAGTAGAAAGCTATAAAAGCTACAGTTTTCTGAAAGTGTTTTTTTTGTTTGTTTTTTTCATAGCAGAATTGGGGTTTAAGGAAATAAATATTATAAGTGGCAAATTGATTGACTATTAATCAATCAGACTTCAGCTCTTTTTCTACCCCATACCAAATAGATAATGCAGACCAGGGGCAGAGGAATAGTGCACAGTGCAAAAATAATACTCTTAAAGGTGGAAGGCTTTAAGGTTTTTAACCATATATATGTATAAACTGGCACAGAAAGGTTTGGTTAACCCGATAAGCTGGCGGCAACGGTCTCTTCAATCTACACTGATTTGTCTTGAGAAGAAAAACATCTTTGTGTGGTCAAGGTAAATGCCACATTTTCAGCTTCAGAAATTGTATTTTACCACGTGCATGAAATAGGTTTTACTGGAACACGTGAAAAATGAGTAGGTGGTTCTTTTTAATCATTAACCCCAGTGTCATTCTTTTCTTTAAAAGTGTTTGCTCTGGATAGAAAGCACATAGGGTGAGAACCTCTTGTTTTTTGCAGCTCACACACTCGTCTCCCCAGAAACACCCATGCAACCTGCAGGAGCCCAGTTTTAGGATCTGAGATCCCTATCACAGCATCTGACCGGCTGATCACTGTCCAGAGGGGTCCGGTTTCCAAGTCAGAGCTTCTCTGCCTTGCAACAGAGGTAAGGATGTGAAAACCCAGGTCTCTTGCTTCCAAGATATGAAGGTGTCGGGGAGCTGTGCAGCCCCACCACGTGTCACAGGGTGACGGAGCCAGGCTCCACCTTTCACGGAGAGGTTTGTGCATTCGCCTGCTTTCTGACTCAGAATCACCAACATTGAAACATTTGCTGTCCCAAGTAACGTGTCAGGGGAAACCAGGAGGAAACCAGGTGTTTCCCAACAGCCTGTGTTTGACTAGAGCGCTGTGAAGAATAACACACTCACAGAACACTCTGCTGTTAATGAATTGCTATATTTTAATGAAAAGCTTTTACTAGGTACTTTTCAGTGGTTTAGTGGTGGACTTGGCAGTGCAGGTTTAGTAGTTGGACTTTAGTCTATTGGTATAAGAGTGTGTTTTAATTATAGCATCCTACTATATTGTCTGTTTGTATAGTATGTGTCACTAAGATAATATCTATTACATTATGTATTACATAATGTAATGAGGTATAAGTGGCATGTAAATAATATATCAAAGCTTCTACTGTGCATAGTAGTTAATGTAAACACACTAAATGTTATGTTGATATGTTATAGAGTAATTATTTAGTTGTCTTCTATGCAAAACAGCCTATATTGTATATAATATTACTGGCACATCTATTATGTTGTGGGTGTTTCCTGTAGTCTGTGTTTAAAATCAGTGAATATACATCTGACTTATCTTACACAGCATCTAGTAGCACATGTCTGAGATGATTGCTCCCATATATGCAAGGAATGTGTATAATACAGGACATGCAACATAGAGTAGATGTTATAGAGGGAGCTGATATAAGAACAGTATTTGCTAGATAGTACAGCTGACTGTGCAGCATAATGTCACACAGCCATGGTAGGTGCACTGTTCGTAGCAGTTAAATGACATGGTCTGTGAATACACACAGCATACACTGGGTGCAAGGCACAGCTACTGAAACTTTACGGGTACACTTCATACCCACAAGAGGGTTGCCAGATGGCTCCTTCCTTCTTCCCTTCCTTCCTCCCTCCCTTCACTACTTCCTCCCTCCCTTCCCTACTTCCCTTTCTCCAACCTGACCTGAAAAACAACCATTATCTGTAGTAAGGGTACAGCACATCACAAATGCTACATTTCACAGCAAGACAGACATTACTTTTATCAGCTACTATTTCATTTACCAGACAAAACTGTGTTAGGGGCCATCCATTAAACCTGTAATATTAACACAAAGAAAAATGACTGCACAATAGAAAAACTTACTATTTTTATATACAACTTTTTTTTCAAGTTCAACACTAAACCTAAACCCAGCTCCAGGGATGAACAATGACACACATAATCTTTCAACTAACAAGATTGATTAAAACTCCACGCAGTTCCTCATCAAACTGTTCTGCACCAGTCACTAACTGGATATTCAAACATATTTCAACAATATAAATATACACTTCAGCTTCAACAGATGACATGTCGTAATGCACCACCTAAGCACATCATTTTATTTCACAATGATACAGACTGAAACAAGTCATGGACCATCTTGTTCTGAATGGAAGGATAGAACAAATGTCACCTTATCATAAAACAAAGCACGTGCTACACCAGACTAAAAGCCTATGGGCCTCCCTCCTTCCATGCCTCATTGAATCCACCTTGCTGGTATAATGCCTTCAAATTTACAATCACCAGATAATTCTGTAATTATGGTATCTGCATTCCCTGTGATGAATCACACAGTTTAATTTCTAAAACTTCTATGAAAATAACATCACCTCAAAGCATTCACAACTCCTCCATTCTTGGTCCTAAAGCAGCAGCTCAACAGTGTTTAACTTGAACATTCACTTACAAATGAGACTACGCATACCAGGGCCAGTCATCTCTTGTTCTAAGTAGTACATAAGTTACCTTCCCTCAGAAGAACGTGATCCCCACGAGGTTTTCATAGGCCAGTCAGGTCCTTCTCATTTCTCTTTATAGCAAGCTCCTTTGAAGGTAGCTCAGGACCACAAGGCGCACCGCTGCTCCCTCCCCTCTGACGACCAGCGCTGTCACTTTCAAAGAGAGAGAAACACATTACTTGGACTCTCATAAAAACAATATACCCAAAGCACCTTTGAAACCTTCCTATTTCACGAGAACACAAGCCACCTGATAAATACATGTACAGCATCGGTAATGACACTCACATTACTGGAAATGCCCATCAAACATGGCACCACCACCAAATGATGCTAAGAAAACCCATCTTGATGCTACCAAACAAATACACCAGTAACTCTGGGAGAAACAGCTAAATCTGTACTAACAGGGGGCTTGTACAGTGCTTCGTACTGAGTCTCCAGACACAAACAAAACACAGGTAATTACACACAACTAAAAGTAATCTTTATTTCTCTCTTTTCAGAGAGGCAAACATTGAGGCCTTTTTAGGACGGGCCATATCATTTCAGAGCCCTGCATATACAAGGAACCAAGCCATTCCATAGACTGCTTTTGTGGTGTAGAGCATCTGCTAGTTTTCTGCCAATTTTAGGCTACACCTGGTGAGTAAAAGGGTTTTCGGTCTGTCCCCAAGATGTTAAATACAAATAGGCAGCCATTCCTAACATTACAAAATGAAACATCCTCCTCTATTCTGCATAATAAAACCAAATTGCTACAATTCTGTCGTTAAACACCAAACGCAGATAATATGAAAAATAGGAGCAGCCTGGAGATTTTTCTTGGGTTCTGTCAGTGGCACCAAGGAATACCCACATCCATATGCTTTCTGTCAGTCTCTGTGACAAATGCAGCACAGGCTTTGTGCTTCCAGCAAACAGAGAGAGTAAACGCTATATAAAGCCCCTCTTTGTTCTGATTCACGGACAGAAGGCATTACGCAGACAAAGAAAAATGCAATGCCTGCAGCTGTGAGCTGATTTAGAAAAAAAACCACTTCTATTTTATACTTACAGATTTCAGTCCAAGCTAAATGTATTTGTAAACAACTGGGGCTCGGCCATCGCTTGGCCTCCATCCACTAACGCGAGTGATGCGGGCACGCGGTGCTGGGAGCTCTCAGCCTCACAGTACCAGCGATTCCCCTCCTCGCCACAGCTAAATCAGCATCTCGGGGTGAGCGAAGGCATTCCAGCTGTCAGAGCCCAGCAGCAAACTGCAGGTTCCTGGGAGAAATGGTCTGAGACTGGGGGGAGGCTGCTTCAGGGGGATTGCTCCTTCTTTCTCATTTCCAGTGGGGCAGGACTTCCCCATCGCTATGTCTAAAAGGCAAAAAAAAACAACCCTGTGGATTATGATTTTTGCAAGGCTCAGCTTCCTATACTGCAATGAAGGAAAAGAAAAGGCCACGCCAAAGTCAGGTCTCTCTTGTGCTCCTCCTTACCTGGTCTATTCCTTTCTACTTCCCACATTCTAGCAGAGAAAAATTCCAGGTTTCTGTAGAAACATATTCTGTAGAAACATCTCATACAAATAGATGTATCAGAGAAAAAATAATATTATTAGGTTCAACCTCAGAAGAAACATAGAATTCACATCCCTTGACTCCTCTAGATAATTGAAGGAAGGTAAGCAGCTCTTAAAGGAAATTATGACCCACTAGATGTCTTACAGCAGTGTCCATACAGCCCTTCTCGTGATACCTTACAGATTTGGCTGCCTTGAGAGTCTGGGTGACTAAGTTAGGTTAGAGGTTTCACCTTACCCTGTTTAGATGGCTAAACTTAAGAGTTATTAAACCTAACAAAACATTGTTTTTAAACTCCTACATCATGATCATCATGGCTTTAGGTAATCTACAAACATGCGATTTCAGAAATAAAATTTCACAACTGTTAGGCAACTGGGGCAGCAAGGATCATTCCAGAATAACACCACTGGAATAGGAAATGCTATTGGCTACGTTATTACAGGGACTGTTTCCATAAAGCACCTATAAAATCCATAGTATATGCAAGTGAAAACAGTAGCTGATGTGTGTGATTGTGTATTTTGAACACAGAACAGACATCTGCATGGGCAAATGGATGTGCATGCAAATTTCCTCCCAGACTTCCAGGGACACGTTTGATCCAAAGCCACAAAAGCTTTTTGGAATAATCCCGTTGATCTCAGGGATTTTGCCCACAGCTGTTGTTTCCACACCACTCACAGTACTCCATTGCTCCTCAATATCAAGAAGCAGCTTAACTTTTACTTATAGCACAGTTAAACTGGTACTGAGTCAAATCAAGCCCAAATACGCTAAGAAGGGACAGCCTCAAGAAGTAAGCTTGCTACTCATTACATAATTAAACATGAATCATACTGTTACGTACCTTCTCCTGCAGTGGATATTTGCAAGCAAAAATCAGGGATTTCTTTTTTCCCCCTCCAGGAAATCTGTTTAACGAAAAAAACCTCCAAACTTTTCAAAACCGTGTGTATATGTCCAAGCTTTCCACTAAAAAGAAAAAACTAACAAACAAAACTCTTCACAAAGCTCAAACACCTTTCACAGTTACATTTTGCTGCTGATGATGATAAAAGCTCAAAATTACTAAGAGTAAAATAAAATATTCTGAAAAGCTTTTGAATTCTGTAACTGTGTTCAGGTTGCAATGGGGTTTTTTTTGTTTAAATCCAAAGTCTCTCAGGAATTAGAAAGCTTCCAGGTTGCCCTCAGGCAGAAGAGTCCCACCAACTCTCTAATATTACTCTAATAACCAAGAAACATGGGATGCATCTCTGTATTACATCTGCTTCTACACGGGGGCCCTTGATCTGCTGTTCCGTGGGCACAGGGGTGGTCACCACGGGGCAGCCCATCTCTGCGAACCAGGTTCAAATTAGCGGTCAGGTCTCAGACAGAACTGAAACGTGCCCAGACCAGCAGTGTGACCTCTGGCACTTCACGGGGTGGCTGATCGGCGCAGGAATGGGCTTTGCCAAATCCTCTCATGGTTTCTCTTGAGAAACCGAAGCTTCCATTCTCTTGGCTTAAGCCGCCGCACTTCAGTAAGACGAGTTGTTCTTGGGTTGCTGATTGATCAGGTTGGAAGCGTGTTCAATTTGCATTCAGTAATGTGTCATCTGGCAAGGGGCTAGAAGGAAAAATTTATAAAGGAGATAAATCTGTATAGATTGTAGCCAAGTGCCTACTGAGTGAGAATACAGCCATCTATAAATACTTAGAAGAATGTAACAGCAAGGAAGCATAAATATTGTTGAAAATAACACCTTTAGCACGCCACTGAAGTATAATTAGGAATAAATAAAAACAAGCAAAGAAAAAAGCTAAGAACATAGAGGAAAGGCTTAGCAATATGATCAGGTAAACATCAAAAAAAGGTCATATCTTTGTATCTATACCTCTGCCATCACTAAGTCTAAGTTTATAATCTCAAACATATTCTGCACTAAAGATAAGACAAGAGCTACCTGGTTAGGTTAATGACCTTATGGGTCTATGTCTCTAATTTTCAGCTGAGCAGCTTGGGGGATACATTGCATCTCTCCGTTTATGCCACCCGTGTTAAACTAACGATAAACCATCCTTACTTCTCTTTCGTCTACTGTGGACTGTGTTTCTGTTTTGCCTTTGGGTTAACATGTATTTAGCTACAGATAAAGACCATCACCTACAAACGTCTCTTCTTCCTGCATGTTAGAAAGCTGTATCTGGTCAAAGTAGCACACCGGCTCGTACCTCATTAAAATGGATGTTGCTACACTTCAACAATCACTTTATACCAACAGTGTGCTGAAGATGCCAACGCATCTGTCTACTGGGCTATATTCCTATCGCTCCCTGTAGACAAACCTATACGTGCATTTATATACACATACACGTACACATGTATACACAACCCCCCCTGATGAAATGACTATGTAGTGTATCCACCATTTTGGAAAAGAAAGCAAACAAGCTAGAGTCCTTACTGTTAAATTTTGACACAGATTCCAGTCCGCCTCCTGATTCCAACAATTTCAGAGAGGAAAAAAAGTATTGCTCTCATTCTGAATAAACCATCATCATAAAGAACGGTGAAGCACGGTTTTGCTAGTCTTTCCTACGAAATTTGCACTGCTTTGCTGTCAGTTTTTTCCCCTCTTTCCTTAATGGGGCAAAGAGGATCACCAGACAACACGGCATGGCAATTATTTAATGGAGCAAGTAGGAGATGGGCTGCATCAGGGAAAGCTTGATACTCACGTACGGGACTGGGACCGACTGTCCACTGCTGGATGAAGGTATGTTTGAAACAATAGGAAAGGGCTAAAAAAAAATGAATGGAATATTCAAGTGAACAACAGCTATTTCGCCACTAATCATCTAATGGGATTTTTAGAGGGAGATGGTACAAGTACACTCCGGGAGTAAGAAGTGTCTCTTCAGTCTTTCAGAAGAGTAGTATTTTACTGACATGAGTTCTTGTCTCTGTTAATTATGGATGTGTGGGTGGGGTAATTAATTTATATGAGAAAATGGTTTTGGGTTGTTATTTTAATTATTTGAGTAATGCATATTTTGTACAATCTTCTTTTTAAAATATCAAGTCTAAAAGCTCTGGAGTACGGACAAACAGGTCTGAAAATCCTAGAGAGAGCGTGATTTCATATTAATTGAGCTGCTAAATCAAGAAGCGGTTATTGCCTGTATATATTTAAAAATAGATAATAAGATCTTAATCACTACTTTTAATCTTGAAGTTCTGCTTTCTTAGGTAGTAAAGACTATAATCCTGTGTGGTTTATACCTCTGAAAGTTATTAGATTCCCTCTCAGAGAAGTCTGTTTGTTTTGTGTAAGTATAGCTAAAAACATACTAGAATATCAAAGAGAATTTAGAGTTTTGTATAATATCTTCAGAAAACTTGTGACTATATAAAATAATCACGTTGTTCTCATTAGATCATAACCATTTCCATCTTATGTTCTTGTTATGTGGAATATGTCAACTCTACTTGATAGAAAATACCTACTTTAATGTGAATGAGAAATTCTAGCATAGGTAGCCAGCTAAACTAGAAAACATTTCAAGTACAACAGCTCTCTCTCTCTCTCTCTACTGTGGGCCCAGTCTGAAAAAAAAATGCTATATTCATCGCTGCTGCTGTTATTCATTTGTCAGCATGTATTAACTTCATGAATACATGGCAGAAGCATTCGTGGACCAAAATGAGTTCTAGAAAGCATGATTTTATCCTGCGCATCTGCTCATGGTGTCCAATCCTGTCTTCGGTTCACCCACTATTTTGACCTTACCCAATGAATCCCCAGGTTATGACTTTACTAAGTAATTTACTGACAGAAGAAGTTTCAAATACAGTTACTTGACCTTTCCAGATTAAGTGTATCTAAATTAAATATGAGCAATTAATGTAGTAGTTAATTTTTCCACCTTTCCTTATTGATTTCTCCCCCCTCTTCAGTAGGGGGGGGACAGTACTACTTTTATTAGTACTAGTTAATTTTTGCTTGTCTCATAAGTTAATTTCTAAATTTCAAAAATCAACATAGAAGAATTTTCTGAGCTGATGCTGTGAGATGAATTTTACAACCAAACATCATTATGATTTCAGTGAAAGACAGTTCTACAGACTCTAATGAAGAACAAATTATTCCAAGATTACAGAGAAAGCCCAAAAGTATACATGATGACAGCTGCAAATAGGCTACTGTATTTTCAGTGTCTGCAAAACATTAGGTTTTCTCAGCTGAGTAACAGAGTAAGAAGTTATAGGATATATATTATGTGAGCATGTTTCCAAAGTCGTAAAGAAAACATCCACATTCCACATCACTAACACTACCACAGTATACCAGAATACTTCCTATCTGCTATGAGTCCATTCAATAAAAAAGGTAACAATACTTATTGCATTCAAAGTAATTTCTGGAATTTCATCTAAATATTTTAAGTGTTTCACAAAACTGGCTTATATCTCAGCCTTTAACGGGCAAGACTACATTTTAAACACTTGTAAGAGAAAAATCTTGGCTCTACCGAAGATGATGACAAACCTACCAAGAACGCTAAGAGTTTCAAAGGAAGATGACACTACTGACCCAAAAAGACATGGAGACAGACAAGGCAATCACATTCTTCAATTCCTAGTCTCGTCTTAAACCGCTGCAATCCAAACACCTTACTGTTTTATCTGTGTGTCACCAGCCAAACCAAGAAGATGGCCATCACTTTGTCCCATTGAAGCACGTGCTTCCATAGCACTTTTACATTGTTAAAAAAATACTGTTGCTCCCACCGCTGTTAACCTAAACCAACAATCCATTTAAAGTTCTACTGACACCTGAAGTGCTGATAAACCTCCAACCCCCCCCCATCATCTCTTTACGAAAGGGATCGGACAAATCACACCGGAAACCTTTAAAGATATTTTAGGTATATCTTTATAAAGATATATCATTTAAATATCTTTAAAGATATTTGCTCAAAGCAAAGTGGAAGGAAATTTTTTCCTAACATGTTTATTCTCACTCTTTGACACGTTTATATTAAAAATAAACAGCACAGTGCTTTTCTCATACAGAACCTGATACAGAACACCTTTGGAAAACCAGAGCTAATCACAAAACCAGCTAATTCAGACCTAGCCCTTTTTTAAACCAGTAACTTCATTTGATCCTTTATGGGCAATTAAACTGTTGCCACCTTCCTCAAACCACATCCATCTAAGCATCTCTGAGTAAACTATTATTTTCATTGCTTTTTTCATGCATGCTTTATGTTTTAGTAAGTTATGTGATTTTTTTTTTCTTTAAAAAGAGTTATCGATCACTCCTGTATAAAGCATTAGCTCAGAGCACTGGTATGTTGTACCAAAACTCCATTGTCCTGAAATTAAGAATCAAAATCTACTATGCATTACGCAGTATAGAAAGTCAATATTATCTCTAAGGAATCAGATGAGTAACAGAACAAAATCTTTCCCAAATTCCATAACTAACTGGATAGTCAATGGTTGGGCTTACGAACATGCTACTTAAGGTAAACTGGCGTGTGGCCTCGCTGGCATCTACCGTATTACAGAGTAAACTACTGCTGGTATAACGATGAGACAGCTGCACACCCTTTGCAAATTCACTCCCTATTTCACACGCAGTAACATACCAAAACACAACCCTCTCATTAAAACGCTGTATGTTGGACTTTATTGTAAGATAAGGAGAACAATTCTCCTTTACACTTTCTAAAAACAGTACGGTACATTCTGTAAAACTACCTGCCTACTGAATTTTTGGTCTTCACCTTTGGAAAATGCTAAATATTTCTAATATTTTCATGAGTTACAGTACTTGTAGTAAGAAACAAACACACGTGATCCAGACCCTTCCTTAACTAAAAAATGACTTGGAACTTCAGAGTCCTACTTTAGTCTTAGACATAGAAAGCAGCAGTGAAGCAACTAAGTCTGCCCGAGCCTCTTCCCAACTTTTTGGTTAGAAATTCAGATTTCATCGATTTTTCTAAGATTTTTAGGTTATGTAGGACATTCGGAAGGTGGGGCTTTTGGAGTAACTGGTGACATCTTTAGTAAAGCAACTAGTCTTTAAGAAAAGGAACCTAGAGACAAAACCAACCGATGTCACTGGCTGGAGCTGCACTCAAAGGGAAGTGCTAATTTATCTCAGTTGATTGCTTTATTTATTCTGTGTTTTCCTCTTAAAGTGGTATGAGACAGACAACTTTCTTTAAAAACCTCCTTCTCCTAGAAATTCTCTTTACCCAGTTATTGATGTTTGTCAATAAATTCTTCAAAGAGTTAGCTAGTTTTTAAGTTACTGTTGCAACTAGTAGCAAGCTGTTGGGAAAGCCAACTAGGTGCAACAGAAGCCGGGCTTTCTAAGTGAAGATAAAACCATACTCATTTATTCCAAACCAATGGAGAGGAAATAAAAGGGAATACTACAACGTACCAAGTGTCACCACCATTAGGTTTACATTACGCACGCTGTCTGTGATGCTGAAATGCCCAGGTGTGGAGAGCACGTTTTCCCTAAGGATTTAGAGGTATTTTCTGTCCACTCATGTACAAAATTCTGCTTCAAGTTAAGCTCTTTATATAGTATGTAAAAGAACAATCCCCCTAGACAATATATGGTGCCCTGCTTTGAATGACTATACATTTTTCAGGTAATTTGCTTGTTTTCCTATTCTGGCGAGGTACAGCTATCTTGTCACTGCATGGTCATTTTCACCAAGTAGTGTTTGTTATACCCATCCTACCAAGAACTTATTTTTGATTCACATCAACCTTTAGGTAAATTCCTGGAGTGATTTTCTTCCTGAATTCACAGGGTTTCAGCCAAAAAGCATCACTTGCTATGTTTAAGTAGTATCACTTGCTATCTTTAGGTCATTTAAAGTGCTAGGAGGCAGGGGAGATGATTTGTGATTTTTTTTTCTGCATGTATCACAAAACAAAAAAAAAAAATCTGCAAGATGCAGAAATCAGCCTTTACAGTAGTAGGGACTTCATCACAAATAAAATACAGGAAACAATCTTCCATTACTGGTACATTTGGCAATTCAAAAGCACCAGGAAATTACCTCAGTTGTTGAGTAAACTGGTATCTTTCAGTGTGGGGAAGGTCACAACCAGCAGAAGGCTCCAAAAGTCCTCCTGTGCTCCTCTGCTTTATTTTCCTACCTTGCTCAGCAATAGCTGTTTTCACTTTTGCACCTCTTAGTTCAGCTTTATCAAGCCAAGTACGTTTAGTAAGATGGAATTATACACAGCAGCTTCTGATCAGAGTCGAAACCCTTCCATTTTCTGATCAGAGTCAAACCCCTTCAGTTTACTGCTCCCTCATTTTTGTGTCTGGCATATCCACCCTGCTACTAATTCCAGACCAGCAAAATCCACTGATTTCTTAGGCACTGCTTTAGAGGAAGCAGCTATAAAACCTCTGAGCCCACACAATTTCTCTGCTCCTACAGTTCTTTCAGATTATTGGTCCCTGAATAGTTTGGATGCTCGGTCAAATTTCTCTTGCCCTGTCATAAGACCTGCTAATTTTCCTGAAGGAAAGGGAAGAAAGAGGAAGATAAAAATTATTCTCTAAACAAATATTTTATAGTCTTACCAAAAACTGGTGAGAATGGATCTGAGCTGGCAAACTTTAGGTGCTCTACTGCTTTCAATTACACAACCAAACGGAATTTGACTTCAAAATGCAGATTTTTAATCTGGAAAGTGGGTGCAAAAAGGGGTAATGTGGGAGGCTATTTACTGGTTTTCTGCTTGCTGGTTTTGGGTTCTCACGGAGCTTACATCTACCTAAACAAGCAGACTCTCTAATTCACTGTGGAAGTCCAGACAAATCATTTACTGTAACCTTCCACTTCCCAGCTTTCCAAATCTATAAAGCGTGGCATAAAGTTACTGCGTGAGGGTGTCATGAATGCAGCTGCACAAACAGATTTGTGGAACATGCGTAATAAAGCCTATTTCCAGTTGTAGTAACACTTCTCTTCCCTATGCTGTTGTAACCATGGCCTGAAAACCAGTAACTTCGCTAAATATTTCCTTTCCAGGGTGGGAAGGTAGGAACTTAAGGAGTCAGTTTCGGTCCAGAACTTCAGCTATTAAAAGCGGCAGATTTTGTGGTACCCTTCAGCTGCTCTTGCCTGAGGGCCTTTCAGTGACCTGTCGGAATGGCTGGACCATGTCCATCAAGATGACTTTGCACATTACACACACCCCACAGGAGCCTTTGCTCTGGAAATAGCATGCTCATTTTTCCTTCCAGTGCAGCTTTCACTACATAATTATTCATATTCCAAAAATCATGAATGCGTGGCCAACAAGATAGGGTTTTTTTTCCTCCAGCACACACACAAGTTACAGAATCACAGAATCAACCAGGTTGGAAGAGCCCTCAGGGATCATCGAGTCCAACCATTGCCCCAACACCACCATGTCAACTAGACCATGGCACTAAGTGCCGTGTCCAGTCTTTTCTTAAACACATCCAGTTCTTAGTGTGAACTAAGTTCTTAGTGCAAACCTGATACAGAAATGTCACGTGCTTAATCTCACGTTAGATGGGCCAGGGAGGTTGACAAATCTGGGATCTGTGGCCAGGTCAGAAGACACTGACAGCCAACGCAATGAGTCGTAAGACCAAGAAAACGAGCAATGCAAATGCTAATACCATCTTATTTCTGTTCTGTGATTAGACACCTTTACGGAAAAATCCTGTAGAGGTCAAGAGATGACAACCTTTTAACAGAAGGGTAACACAACATCCAAAAAAATCTGCTGGTTAAATGCAGATTATAGTTCTGTATGTATATTATATGTACATAACAATACATTTATATCATATTTTATATGTACATCCAGTAAACTAACTACAGAAATATAACTTATGAAAGCCACCTTTCTGTAGTCCACATCATCTTAAAACAATTTCCACTTTAGACCTGGTTTTGAAAAGAAAATCAAGAGGAAGACAAGTCTTTTTGCCCATTAATCCCTCCTCAGAAGATAAACCACCAAGCATTGTTTTCAATGGCCTGCTCTGTTATTTCACATCCCGTCACTGCTCTCATTGTGAGCAGGAACAAAGCACTGAGCCATCGAGCTTAAATGTATTCAGGAATCTTATTTTTAAAAATAAGTCACACAGAAAAATGTCATCTGTCCTTTGCCTTCCAGTTTTGTAAAATTGCTGTCGTAACGCTGAGTAACAGTATTAAGTAGTCCCCATAAGATCACAGAATAATGATCTTAGGAAATTTGATTATTATGGTCACATTTGACTTTCACATCCATGCTGGCAGACTGTTACAAGCAGCAACGTGACCATGAATTAGCACAAAATTTGGAGCAGTTCTCACCCCTAGAGTGCTTCTTTCATGGCACGTGCCACGAACTAGTAACTTACAGCTCTCAGTCTCTCCAGCTCCTAAGTCTATCGGCCAGAAGCAAGCAAGCCAAGAGGCACACAACAGCCTTAAGGCCACGCATCTTATTTTCCCAAGCCGCCTACATTTATGGAAGAAGAGAAGTTGGTTACGGAATAGCAAGAAGCACCAACCAAAGCTTCACTAGTGTTTTTCCATCTGTCTGTTCTGCAGACAGACTTGGTAGAGGTCAGTTCCTGATAAAACCGTAGAAGACAGGAGGGTTAACGGCTCACATCTGCAATTTTCAATTATTCAGTTACCCCTCGAGTACTAACCACAGGCTCCATAAACAGCAGCTAATACAAGTCATGCATGTTTCATAAAGGGGAACTGTACCCTCTGGAGTATATTACATTTATCTCTGAGAAGAGCGACGGTTTTTTCAATATCATTTAAGACCAGGTTTTCCTGCTATTACTTTTTAACTTTCCGCAGCAAAACCTCCCACTCATTTGAACGGGAGTTTTATTGAAGTACAGGAGACAGACTGCAATCTATTAAAAAATTATTTACTTTTAAAGTCATAAATACAGGGGCAAACTTTTTACAAAGGGGTTGGCTCCCTTTTCCTGTGGCTTTTGCAACTCTCCTTTGCACGGGCCGCAGCTAAACAGCTTTAGCCTCACGTGCTTCATATTCTGCTGGGACAACCAAAAGATTGAGCACTATCCAAAAGCCAGACACATTCATGAGGAACAGGCTGGTGGCCATCAGTAGTACAGTGACTGCATGCTCCAATGGAAGTCTCTCCTTGTTGGATGCTTGGCAGCAGTTGGACATTCATCAAATGTTCGCCCCCTTCAGCAGGGAGCTTCCTGTGGTGCCTGCAGTGACCGACCATGACCAAAGTACCTTTTCCCGCTGCTTGGAGAGGAGTCTAGCATAGAAATACTGAAGAGAAACCCAGAAAAGGGAAGAAAATGGGAAGTACTGAAAGGTGCTTAGTTAAGCACAATTTTAGGCAACTTGCTGGCACCCTTAGGAGCCTAGGTCCCTCACATACCAGTGTCAGTCATTACCTTCTTTAAATCAGCTACGACTGAGAAAACCTGAACAAACCTCACTACAATCGTTAGTTATCCAGGAGAACTTTCGGCTGAGCTTACCTGCAGTGAAGTCTCTGCTGTTACTGTTGGCGGTATTATTAATAGCAAAGCTTGTGAGACAGAGAATAGCAAAGTAAACAAGACTAAATGATAAGCCCCAAACAACCACAGAAGTGCCTGGCACGAAATAACAGTCTGCTAAAGCATAATCTAAGGAGAAAAGAAAATTTCACATTAAAGAAGTGCATCGTGAACACCTCTGATAGATGGCGAGAGGCACCGCTACAGTATAGCCAGAGGCTGTTAACTCAGACCTGTTTTTATCTGGACCTGGCAAAGTCAATATTTTCATAACTCTGCTACACTGAGGCGGCAGCTCACTGAGCCGTTAGCCATTTCCTCACACTTCTCATCTTTCTCTTCTGTAATTGGGTCCCTATCCTTGTCTTGGGAAGGTAGAACCACATAACATCATTCGGTCAGCAGAATATTTGTTCTCTAAGGAATTAATGGTACCACTCTATACAGAGGCGTCTCTACTGAACCAACACAGCTGCTCTTTTAACTCAATTACAGAGCAGTCATCCAGGAATAGAAGATGACTTCTGAGGCAGGAGAACTCACGTCCCTCCAGAAATGCTCCCTTTTCTCTGGCTGTGGAGCCACGACTCCTCAGGATCCAAGCCATTAAAAAGCGCCCCACTATCAAAGGATCTGTCATCCGATTACTTCAAAAGAGCTCTTTCACTCACAAAGATATTAGCGGGGAGTTAAAGGGCCATCAATTTCTCTCTGCTATCTCTTGGACAGTGGTTTCGTCTCTTCCAGTTAATAACATTAAAGAAGCAGAGATTTTCAGTGAAGTCACAGTAAATTAAAAGTGAAGCTTCTCAGTCATTGCTATTCCTGAGTTTCTGCCAAATTCACCATCTTCTCCTTGAGACTTCACTTCAAACGAGTGACACTGAATTTTTAGAGAAACAGCACTGTTTCATGCATGCTTAAAACCCTCATCCTAACCTTTCCCTCAAACAAATGTGTACACATACCCACGAAAGAGCCCCTCATAATTTAGATAAAGAAATGTGCTGCTTTTATAGTAAGATCTTTAAAGACTCCAGCAAGTAACATTATTCTGCAAGCCCCTCTCACTAGTTTTCCTACCTGTGACTTCTCCAGGGAAGAATGCGCGTTGCCTTCCAACACAGCCGTTTCTAACTTTGACGGGTCATCAGAAAAACACCAATAAAGTCCCTGGTTTTAGTCTATCCATGCATCTGTCCAAACCGAAGGTCCCTGTAACGGCAATAGCACAGGGACTGGGAGATGCAGAATACCCACCTGCCAGTACATTTCATCTCTTCACTTTCCCAGCTCTCCTCACCAGGTTCTCAAGTAAACGAGAGGTTCACAGGGGACAACGTTACAGAAGCAGCAAATTGCCTTTTCCCTTATTCCAACCATAAAGACAGAGGAATCGACATGGAAACCAACACGTGGGTTTCGAGTTGATCATTAAGTTCGCAACTGAACTCCTCCTGTCCTCTAAAGGTACGTAGCTCTCTTCAAAGTTTCATGACACTCCAGATGGTTTTAAATTCTTTACATGGAAATGAAATGTACACTTGCCCCACATTTCAGTTGGAAGTGGCGAGTCTATGCAATGAAACAACAACTGAATGAATTTTGTTCACAGGTGCCTTGTTTTGCTGTTCTTCTGAAGAGCTGAAAAACCTGTTTACTAGTTTTGACATTTGGAATGCTGACAGTTCCTTCCCAAATACGTAGGACATAATTTTCTGCAAGATTTCTTTGCTGAGCTTAGAACTCAGCAGAAGAGTCTTTGCTATCATGATGCTATCACAATATTGTGAAGAAATAAAACTGGCATGAGAGATGTGATTAATATACTTATTAGCAGAACAGGAGTGACATGCTACTACTGCCGTAACAATGAAAAGAAAAATCAAAGTTGCAATAGGGTAAACATGTGAAAGAAACTCATGAAACTAGGAAAATGCTTTAATACTATAAGCAGTAAAAGAAGAAAAACATACATGGCTAAAAACAGAGATTAAAGATAATCTAAACAGAGCTCAAATTATATAAAAATATCACCTTCTTAAAGTAACTGTAAGGTGGAATACAAGTGCAAAGGTAGACAGGAGCAGGAGACCAGAGAGGGAAGCTACTACAACCAAATTTGAAACAATATGCAAATTATTATGCAACCCTTCAAGGTCAAATGCTCTGAGTCCATGAACCCAGAAGAACTGATACGTGCTTTTGCATATCCAGAAATAAGTACTACAACAAATCTTTTTAAAAGGAGGTTGTTTTTTTTTAATCTAAGTTAAAAAGATCTGGAAAGGGTTTGGATAATTAGTTTTATCTCAAATGTATGGAAGACTATAGTGGGAATTTTGGATTACAAAATAATTAAAGATATAGATGTAAAAGGAATGTTTTACAAAACACAACACTAGATAAGCAAAAATACATCAGTTTGGACTAACTAAGCATCTTTCAAAGACAAATTTCCTCAGTTAAAGAATAAGAAGGCAGGTGTTACCCATGGTTTGATCCCACCACTTTTTGTCATCTTGGCAGTCAGCTGGATGCCCTTGAAGGGAGCAAGATGTCAGCTACGCAGATGAATCGGCAGCAAACCACGGCCCAGAGGTGTCATAAAATACGACTCTGGAGTCATACATAACAGTTATAAATGCTGCCCTAGGATTCCTCAGTTAACGCATTTCCAGTAAACACTGGGAAGCAGCAGATATTTTCAGCTATTTTAATGTTTTCATTTATTGTTCAAACCTTATCCAGAATTCTCTATGCAATTCTAGACATTTAACTTCAGGGAAAAAAAAAAGAATTTGAAATAAAAGCTTGTACCAAGAAGGATCACTACAATAATAAAGAATTTGATCGTGGATAAACCACAGAGTTTCTGATTAATTTAATCCACAATTTGTCCCTTCTTCAGAATGTTTTAATGGTAATGAAATTAAATCAGCCCCCTAACAGTAAAAACCGCACCTTACTTCTGTTGGTAAGTGCAAAATTCTCATCCCTAACTTCATTCCTTCCGTGGAGGCACCACATACCGCTAACTCATACTGCTCATTGCAGAAAATCTGCCACAACCATCTTCTTAATTTCAAAGTCAGACCTTCTCATAGAAAGTGTAAACAAAGCCCATCCTTTATTCTCCAAGTATCCCTACATCAAAAGGAAGTACCCTGCTAAGACCGTGAGTAAACTTTAGGAGTTCTTACCAGTTATTTTGCAATTCACATACCTTAAAAAAAAAATATCATATATCAAGTCTACTGCTAATTATGACCCATAGCATAATTTTTTCCCTTCTGGCCAACATAAACCTTGCATTATAATTGTAAATTATTTACAGCAGAGCTGCTGAATGCAAAAACTAGGCTTATTGGAAATTCTGCTGGTGCACAAAATAGCTTTACAATATATTACACCTTCCTACTTCTATTAGACTTATTACTTCATATTTCAAGGAGAAGCAAATATTCCCCTTGTGGGAAAATACCGTCTATTTGTGTAAGACTTAATGATGTAAGGTAAATTGTGCTGTTGGTTTAAGTTAGGCACACAATACAACTTCAATAATGTGCTATTTCCTTTTGTATATGATGCAATCCTAAAGAAAACATGATTAGAAAACCCATTTGTGTTCAAAATTTCCTTTGACTGTTTTAAAGGCTATTACTCACATCAACATTGTACTATTTTTCCCTCATCAATTTCCATTATCAGTTTGATGCGGAGTAATGCTATCCCAGGATGTTTCCCAAACAGATTTTAAGTGACTATAGTGCTCTGATTAAAAAAGCAAAGCAAACAAAAGCCTACTGATTCAATCCATTCTGAACGACAGTTAACAAGAAATATAAGAATTAAGTATTGCATTCAAAGATCCTTGTTTCACATTTTCATTAGCATTCGTTCTTCAAAAGAAGAAGAAAAATACCACAACATGTAAAGACTTTGATACCACAACATGTAAAGATTTCGCAAATCTTTACAATAAATTGAATTTTCCCAAGACTTTTCCTTTTTTTTTTTAGAAAAAAATGTACAAACAGGAAGACATACCCAACCTCCTCCAGGCTTTCCTTTCCACTGCTCATTTACCAACATTTCCAACAAAGAGCGTTCGATTAGCTTTCATGTATCTAATGTTCTCTTGTCACAAAAAGCAAGCACTGTACTGGGAAAACAACAAACAAGGACCATTGCTACCTAATGGACAAGTCAGTTTTCCAAGAAACCTGTGGAAGAACCACAAAGTGCCTATCCCTGTGTGTATTACTGGTTGTTCACCTAAAAGGTGGTGGAACGAGACAGGAGAAGCACAAACTCCAGAAAGCAAACACTGGCAATAAGCAATGAAGCCGGTCCCTGATCTAAGAGCAGTCAGGAAGCCAGATGAACTGAGGGCTCTCTGAGGAGAAATTATTTTCCTGCCAGCATCTCCAATAGCTATTTAACCCACAAAGGTTAACAGAGTCTATGCTGCTTTAAAAGACTCAGTTCAGAAATAGCTCTTCATATTTTTCTTTTTTTTTTTTTCTTAAGTGCTAATTACTATTCAAGACAAGATTTCACGATAACAATATGTTAACAAGAGATGTTTACTACTTTTCATAGTCTCTCTCCAGTGCTGAATTCTGCCTAGCAGATTTTCTTTAAGTTTATTCTGTCCAGAATTAGTTTCTTTCTCTCTTTATTCATGTCTTTTTCACTCCAGGTCACAAAGGAGAAAGGAATAAGGAATTTAACCATTACAGAATGCCTCAATACACAGACAAGCGAAACGCATGTTGTTGCCATATTGCTGCCTGTTATTCATTACTTGAAGAACTAACAGTACAAAGTCAAGACTATAACACAGATGCTCTCCTAAGCATACCCAGGCAAAGTTCATTACCAAAGTCATAATGAAAGACACCAACTCTGACAAACAGTTGTCAGAAATGCTGTAGACCGGGTGGATCCATCTCCGAGCAAGGTTTACAGTCTTCTGACAACATCGGAGAAAACACCCGTCCTGGGCCAGAACAAGGGACCATCTAATTCTGTGCCCTGTTCCTGCTACTAGCCAGAAGATGATGCCGAAGGAAGTTATAAAAATACGACAAGTACTTACAATACCTCCCCAAATCCCATACCAAATGCCAGCCATTTTCAGCTAAGCAACTCTATGAAGCTATCTTTCACTCGTCCACTAGAGGAAACAAATAAAAAAAAATTATCTTTTTTAAATCATCACAACTGAGAACACACGCTGTGCATGTGCACGTGTGTAGAATTAGAATAGACTCTTAGAGCCTCCTAGAAAATTACTTTAAAACACTTAATACCAACTTGGACGCTTGGGGCAGGGGGAGGCCAGTCTGAACTTCCCAAGAGCTGTAGCTCTCCGGGAACAAACTGTTCTCAGATTTCTACAGTACAACATGCTGGAAAAAACTGAACAGTTCTCACTTAGGATGTACGTCACGTTAGAATCTTACGTAGAGTCCTCTGTTCAGGGTTGCTTTCTACCCGTTTCATATTAGCAGAGAATCATGACTTCCATACAGGTTTGACCTTGAAAAGGCACCATTTGTAGATGGTGTTAATGTCAACAGAAAAATAATAATTCACTCTCAAACTACTTCATGCACTGCTTTGTTGGGATACGTAGCTCACTTGTGCAGCATCAAGAGACTTCACAAGTTTGATCACAGTTTTGGTAAGCATCTGTCAAACCTACTAACCTGACAAGATTGCTCTGCACTGCTTCATGTTTACCTGCTCCTCCTGAGAGTCTTCTGTATCTGGCTGCTACAGGGCAAGGTCCACTTCAACATTGCAGAAGCAGTTCATCCAGTCACGTACATAGTTGGAAGAACGAGTGCTTCTTCCTGGAGGACAGTTAACATGTGAAAGAGTTAAAACCAAACTCATATGCTCAGAGTGTGAAAATGGCACATCCCTAATTATATCTTCAAGAAGAATTCAGCCACTTACGTGGCTGGAAGTCAAAGTAACATAGTCCTTTATCTCGCACAGATGTACTTCTGACCTTCAGTAGAATAGTTTCTTATTAGAAGTCAATTTAACCTAAATTCCTTTTTCCAACTTTATCCTTTGCTAACGGGAAACACACAAGAGTAAATACAGCCTCCGAGCCTAAGGCAATATTCTGAAAGGATTAAATAACGTCTATCTCAGCAAACATAATATTGTTACACATTTCTCAAGAAGCCTTAAGGATTATTAAGTGCTCTATGATTTTCTGACTAGAGAAGCACGCTGCTTTGGGACACGTCTCAGCCTACATTACTGGGATTTTTATACATTTGCCTCATCAGCTGGATTATCAGAAAGAGTGAAATCATTTAGAGAGACAGAATTTTTTTTGGGCAACAGCAAAACCAACACAATCTGAAGAAAATTTAACTTCTAAAAGCTGAAAAGATTTTTGTACCTATGAACAACTTGCAATACACAGTAATCCGTAATTACTGGAGGGGTTCTAGCCCCATCTGATTTTTCCTAAGATTAAGTGAAAAATAAAGAAAAAGTTCGCTTTTTTTGGTTGTTGCTGTTTTAAATGGAAGATAACATTTCTGCCTTAGAAAAAAGGACCCCAGAATATCAAAATCACAAAAATGCTGCTGAACATAGCGCTCACCCACTGATTTATAAAATACTAATAGTTAAGAATAAGGATAATTAAAATCCCCTACTCTTGAACTCTGTTTGCATATTCAGATACTTCCTACACTTGATGCAATTTGAGGTCTAACCCCAAATGCGAGCTTTGGGAACCAACAGGTGAACTATTTCATGGGCTGAGAGGGACCTCATTTCTGTAAGGGCCACTGAATGGACAGCCATTGGAGAAAAATCCATGGACCACATTTTAAAAGAATAAATCCACTTTGTTAGTACGACCTGTAAATACGAACTGTTAACTGTTAATATTCACCAATTAATTTATAATGGATTCTTCTATTATACTATCTATTTTTATTTTCTTATGTCTTTAAAATTAAAGAGGTTGGCAGGAATCTAAACCTTCCTTTTTGCTTTACATGGTCTGTGCAGAAGCAAACCCATGCCCTCAGGGTACAAGAGAACAGGAGGGTACTCAGGCTGCATTAGAGATGTTTCTGGTCACGGCACTGTCAGACCAGTTAAAAAGATGATGTTAATGACTGCCCAGCATCAGTGCAGGCAGGAGGACGACTGGGCGCTGGAGGACAGCTAATCAACACGGCCATCTCCCAGAAGTGGTGCCTGAGCAACCACACCTCTAGCCTGGAGCAGCTTTGGGGCTCCAGGTCTAGCCACTGATAACACAGCTGCTAATTATACTGAATTTCCAGGAAGCCCCATGGTCATAAAATGTCATGTAGCTGCATGATTTTACTGCAAGAATCATTTTTTGCAGACCTCCATTCAGTTTGTTCCCTTACCCATCTCCACCCTGTCACACCCTGAGATTCAAACCATGGGTAACACCTTCCAGTACTTGGTTTCTCCATTGGCTACGTCCCACAAGGAACTGCAGCAAGTCCCAAGTGGCAGAGGACAACGCTGAAGATGCAACTGAGGCATCTGCAGGGGATGAGCACGTGCTGCTCCTGTATTTTGAAGGGAAGGGCACTAACCCAACCGCTCTGGCAGGAGTTGTTCATCACCATGACAGAAGCCACCTGTTAATGATTTCATATCCTTATCATTAGTTTCACAGGAAAGAGTACTACTGAACTGTCAAAGACAACAGTCAACTGTCAACTCTACCCTTACAAAAAAGGGGTTCAAAAATTAAATTCCATTTTCACAGTATTTTTTAAAGATAACATCCTTTCAGTTAAATTCTGAGATACAGTCAAGAGAACATGTATTTTGGTGAAAAAAATTATCTTTTGTTTGTCCAAAAATTTCATACTTTAATTCTTATTCAAATCAACCCACTGAACTAGATTGAATGTAGTTCTGCTGTGGCAGGAATCTTCTCAGAACAAATATTGTCACTGGAATGGTTTGTGACATTCCAATGGGTTGTTGGTGAAGATTATTCCTAGGCTTCAGATTGCATCTGTACACTTCAGAGTGTATCTGTAAAAAGGGATGTATAAATAAGGATATTATTTTCCACTATAATTATAATCAGAATTTTTTGAAGTATAAATACTGGCATAAGACCAAATCAATACAAATTGCTCACTAATAATTTAAATAATAAATTAAGTTTCTTGTCATATGAGAAGTTAATTTCTGAAACAGCCTTTTGAGCTAAAATTAAAATTATGAAAGGGACTCTAACTGTGTATATGAGTTCCTACAAGGAGAAATGAAGTGTGCAATCATCAATTTATCAGTGATCTTCCAAAAGTCTTTTGAGAAGAAAGTAATTTATTTCCTCTTTGAACCGTATGTGTGTTACTTTAACCCAAATCACCAAGGGCTTCCGCTGGCTGGGTGCAGGATCCGTGCAGCAGTAGATCCCTACCCCTCAGAGCCACTAATGGCCATGACAGATCATTCGATTTGTTGATTTTTCATGCTCAACAAAAACCTATTCTGACCACAAGCTTTCCCCCAGGCGTTTTAAGCTTATTGTAGGAGGCTGGAAATTAATCCCACAGGGGCGGGTGCAGCACAGATCAGTGGACACTTTTGGCCACCCTTCGTTACCCCCAGTTTTACAATATCAGAACAGACTGTTCCTACATACAACATACTTTTTAGATTTCTTCCAACATTTTGTTTGTTAAGAAGTTCTTCAGCTTAGGATTTTTCTTTTTTCCCCCCAGCAAGTTTGTTTAGGATTTTGGTTTTTCCTCTTTTATAGCAGGAAAAAAAAGGCAACTGCTCTTTTTCTTTTTTTGTGGTGTTTTGTTGCATGCTTATTCTCACCTATTTTTAATATGTCTGAAATTTATGACTGCTAGATAACTTTCGCCTGATATGAAGAAAAATCTTAGTGACCCATAAAATTTGGAATTTAAATTCATTTCTTTTTGTTACCATTAATTCCTAGTGTGACCATCACTGCTCACTGCAATTTAACACACACTGCACACTTTAATACAGCTGAAGCAGTGGGCTCCAGGATCCTCTGAACGAGGGACCGTACTGAATGGTCTGTTCCAGTGAGTGACTCTTCCTATCTTTCCGTAGTCGCACAGGGTACCACACGGGAAAAGTCTGACTGAAGGCTGTCCTTGGGCTCCTGAAGCTCACAAGATGCAGCATTAAAGTAGATGACGCTTAGAACTTGTTGGTTTCTTTTCAAACCCACTGACAAGCTATAAAAGCTGAAGTATAAACATTTGTGTTAAGCAGTTTTTCACTTTTTAAGACCAGAAGCTTTATTACGTGCACATTTACTAAACTTAATGGAAGATTCCTTATTGCCGCAGGGAAAAACCGCTCAGTTCTCAGGGCTTAAAGTCCAGTCGGGACTGGAGCAGCCTACTGGCTCATTAATGACATAATTAACTGGAATCAGTGAACTATACCTTCAGGATCAATAAAACAGCTACACGTTCAACATTTGCAAATTATTAATACCTATTATTTTCCAAATCCTCATTTGTAGCTAATTCCAGGAAGTCCTAATCACACACACAGAGCTACGTGCAACCCCCCCCTCCCCAACCTGAAGCGTGAGCTACGTTACACCTCCCTCTCTCCTGGGAGTTTTACACCTAGCTCTCCAGCATTTGAGGGGAATCCCTTTACACGCAGTGTTTACACCCACACTCAGCAAAGATCTTCATCTGGCTGCTTTACTTTGCCAAGGCGGAGAGGTGCGGGAGAAGCAACCTACAGGCATCCCTACACCTTAGTACAAGAGACTGTTTCTGATTATAATGAAAAAAATAATAATCTGTTTCAAGATTATAATGAAAAAAAATCCTGTTGATTTCAGGTATTTTATCCCTCATGCCCTCGTATTTTTCATTGCTGTATGAAATTAGAAAGGTAAGAAAGAACTGACAATGTTTTAACCGTTATTGTCCATTTATTTCATTTGGAGTTGCTATATGCAGTTGTTATCTTTGCAACTTAAAATTATTTAGGCAGAACTGAAGATCTGAGCAGCAACACAAACTTGATTCGTATTAGATAATGAAATAAGTGCTGGGTTTATTTCCAAATGTAATTAAGGTAAATTAATCTTCAAAAAAATGCAATGCTTTTAAAGGAAAAAAAAAACCACGTAAATGCATGTACCAAAAAAGCTTCAGTCAGCTTCAGTCAAGTTTTTCTCCTTTTAAACTTTCTCAGACAGTGTGTATTTAAAAGGACTGCATTTAAAGTTGTTTGTTACAACTATGAACAGTATTTCACGTAAAAGCATATTGCTACAGCGACAATATGTTCCATCTATATATGAAGGTCCAGAACAGCCTGGATTGAGTGATAATAAAGAAGTACCTGTCTGACCTCCTACGCTGGACTACTTTTGCTGCCAGCATCCCTGAAAACAAGAACTGCACTGCTCACTTTGCTACAACCAATTCTTCAAGTCTTAGGAAATCTGCACGTTAGTTTCTGTCACGTTAAACCACCTCACTACTGTATTGCCAAACTTTTGACCTCCAACAAAAACAGAACCAAACACCAGATTGTTTCCCTGTGCTATACCATTTCAGGGACCGAAAAACATGTATTCTTTCATTTCTGTTAAACACTAAATCATTACGTAAGGGATCAACAAGATGTTATTAAAGAACTGGCAAAGCCTTATTGATCCTATTGCTCGGAAATCAATCATCCTCGCAAGTCACAGAATCACAGAATCAATCAGGTTGGAAGAGCCCTCTGGGATCATCGAGTCCAACCATTGCCCTGACACCACCATGGCAACTAGACCAGGGCACTAAGTGCCATGTCCAGGCTTTTCTTGAACACCTCCAGAGATGGTGACTCCACCACCTCCCTGGGCAGCCCCTTCCAATGGCTAATGACCCTTGCTGAGAAGGGTCCTGCCTTAAGCCTGCTTAGATAGTAAGATCCTAAATGATCACTGACAGAAGTAGCATCTGTGTACCACAGCCACCTATACACACAGACACACAGCCATCATCTGTGGACTATACATTGTGTAACACCATGTTATGGTTATGCAGCTAGGTAGTACTGAACAAGGCAATAGGAAAGGGATTACTTCGCTGACTGATAAATGTTCTGGAAAAAAACTTTGAAGTAAAATGGAAGTTCCATGTCTACTAACATTCAACAGACTAGCTGAGGTTTTCTGCAAATCTGGCTTTATATAGTGGAGGTTAAAGTCAAAATACAATAGAGACAAACCTTGGTCAATTCTTGAAAGAATGTAAAAATCAAACACAATAAAGAAAAAAAAAAGAACACACAAGTACAGTAAGAGCTCCTATAGAGTGTAGTTAGTCAGACTTCAAATTTGTCTTTCTTTTCTTCCGTTCTTCTACAACCTTTCAGGAGCTACCTTAGACATTAAGGTTTCTGGGCTACTAAGTATGGATTTATGGTAATCTACAAAGACTATGATCTTCCCCTGTTTTTCTTTCACAGAAATTCTAACTATCCCTTATCCCATCAGGTAATAACCTGGTGCAGTACATCGGTACCGAACACCCATCAGAGTAAGTCAGCACAGCTCTTCTGCACTGAAGGGGGATCTGCAAAGCTCGACCTTTGATAGCAGGAAAGGTAAAGATGGCCTAGCCTAAACCCACTAGGCATAAAATGGGGATTAGAGTGGGGGGAGTCTATGCCTAACACAAAACTTGCTACGCATTCTTGCTGCCCAGATGGCTAGAAACATGATTTTTCTTCCCATTTTATGAAAACAGATTTTTAACCAGGCTTTAATTAGCGTGTTTGCAGCTGATGCACCTATTTTTCTTTTGAAAAGTCAGTTTTTGTGCATTTGGATTGAAGGTATTTCTAAAAAGACACTGAGCAATCTTTTGAAACTTACAGAATGTGCTTTTTTAATGGGGTTGGGAGAAAATTCTTGGACTGAACCAGCTAGATGACTCAAGCTCTTAAACTGGCTGGAAATAACTACCCCTTTCAGCTATACTTCTTGGCAATGTCCTGCCATCCATTCATACAGACGACTTTTTCAAAAGGCAAGCTGGAAGTATCAAGAAGTACCTCTGCTGATCTGAATATACAGAATTCTTCTATTAGTAGTACCTAATCCACATATATAAACAAAACAGCAACCACATGAAAAGTTACTAGAACAAAAAGATATTTATTTTTTCTACGTGACTTTTAAAAGAAAATAAACAAAAGATTATATTTATTATATTGATGTGGATTAAAAATAGTAGCTACATCACAGCACAAATACTGTTAGAGAATATCAATTCGAGGACAGTTTTTACTGACAAATTAGCACAAAGCCCAAAGCTACTACAGCAGTGAAATTACATAAAGAAAGACCTCAAAACTGTTCGACATGTCACACTAAATTAAAACATCTGTGGCCATGAGCCTGCAATTTCATACATTGGGACAGATTACTGTACTTATGTGAAATGCAATCAACTTTCTTTTAAAGACCTCACTGCTGTTCACAGATGCTAAAGCAATCATAATTAACATCTGAGTTATCATTCCTTACACCCCAAGTTGGTACCAAAATCAGTGATTTTCAGAATTCAAGGTCAGGCCTTCAAACACCAAAATCTCTTGTCACTGAATATCTAGCAATGATTAAACTACAATGATTAAACATCTGGTGAGATTAAAATACCGTTGGTTCAAGGAGCCTAAGAAAAAACAGCCACTGAAGGGGTGGAAAAACCCAGAAGTGATTGCAGGTTTGTCAACCTGAGGCAGCAATCTGCCTGCTTATCCCTGTTCATCAGCGCATCTTTACATGCTGCACAAAGCAGGCACTAGATTACTGCTTTAATCAGCATCGGAAAACATCCTCTTTCTCTCTGCTTCCTAACAGCTGGTTTAAGAGGAATAAAAGGTTTATTTGATGGGTAAGCTGGAAGATCTCCAAGGGCCCTCTAAGCTGCGACATTTCTACAGTTGGACTTTCAAAGCAAGCTGAGTTTTTACAAATACTCTTAGCTTAGTTTTTTAGAGCACAAAGTTTTCTACCAAAAAAAAAAGTCAATATAAGTTTGCTGCCTCCAACACAAGAATCTACTCACTCATCCTTTAACACAATAATGTCATTTAAATCTTCTCGTGCCATCAATAAGGAAAACACATTACTTCCTTTAGATACATCACCTTAAGATCTAATTCCATAACACAGAAGTAATAGCTCACTGCCTACAAATCATGCTGCTAAATTGTGAGGCTTCACAATTATATTTCCATATTAAATTATTTTCACAAAAAAATCCCTCTACCTCTCATTTTTCTTTCCCCCTTGCTGTGGAAGAGACCCAATACAAGCAGAGCAAATTGACCAAGCCTGTATGTAAGGAAATCTCTATGACATGGAGGTGAAAAAGAACCACCTTGTACAGCACGGATTGCAGTATAGCACCCAAGAAACTTTATGGTAGACAGAAAATAATATTTTTAGCCATTTTCTATGTCAACCCATTGCTTCTTCTACTGGAATGTGTTACCGTGGTGTTGAGCACTTATAAAAATCTCAAACTACACAGCAACCCCCCCCAAACCAAACACACAAAGTACTGTGAAGAAAGGTTCTCACTGGTAGTTTTTAATAGTATACCTAGAATTATCGCTCATTATTAAAACAATAATGAAGCAATTCAGCTGATGATGTCTCTAATTAAGGTTTGCTCTACTTTTCTTACCAAAGTTTGAAACAGAACAAACAAGCAGCACCACGAGATCCCTACTGATTCCAGGGATTTTCTAGTGATGACAGTTGCTAGAAAACTGAGCACCTCTCCTAATGTCCCATTGTTTTACCTATGCAAATTTCCCTGTGGCATGCATCTTAACATGGCTGTGTTCATTCTAAAAGTCATATTTACAGTTGTGGTGGGGCTTCCCTCTAGTGTAAATGCTCTGCACAGTCACAGATTTGCTTCCTGATGCCCTCAGATCCTCGCTGGTGATAAGCTTTGCCCTTGTACTGCCAGAGTAACTCTCCTCTTGGGGAAATTGAATTATCATTACGCATTATCCTCACTGTAGTTATCAAGGCTGCGATCTGACAAGCACAGCAGTTATTGGGTTTGTCTTTGGTTTTTTTTGCTCCCCTCCCACCAGTTTTTGTCGTATTTTACAAGTCCACATAGAGATCATTTATGGTCTATCTACAAAATCACTGAGCTCTGGACTGACATCCAGGCAAGAACTGCTATGGATAACTTACCTGGGGTAACGGTGAAACCACAGGTATGAATTTCAGGATGGTGTAGAGAACTACAGCGTAAGTATGAGTCCTCCAGAACAGCAAACTGAAGACAGATCATTCTCAATGCAGAGCTTTTACTAGGCAGACAGGAAAGAAATCAAGGCACCCACCACAATGAACTAATACAGCAAGACTTGGAGAAGAGGAAGAGCCTTGTGAAGTCTCAAGAAGCTTCAGCCAGAGACGCTTCAGGATAAGTAGTAATGCCTCCTTCAGGACAGCAAGCACAGGGAAATTACAAAAGCAATCAGCCCTTTCTCTTATGGAGGTGCTCTATACTTTGTCTCATCAAAATCTTGCAAGTAGGTCTTATCCATTGAGATAAGTATCCTACATTAAAGGACTGCCTGAAACACTAGTCTTAGTTTTCATAGACACAGCTCCAAAGAAAAAAAAACACCAAACAAACCAAAAATCAACCAAAAAAAAAAAAAACAAGCAGCATACAAAAATGAAGAGAAATTGCGTTACGTGTCCAGGACCTACACACAGCACCTCTTGTATAAACTCCAAAAGCAATCTCTTGTCACCGGACCTCCAGCACCAAAATTGCCTCAGCTGGTCCACAAGGAGTTACGGGGACAACCAGCCTCTGGCCTCCTGCAGTGCCCTGAGCTGAGCCCAGGCTAGATCTTAGTTTCCAAGATGGGGAGGGAGAGGGAAAAATCAATCCCAGAGTGAACCAGAAAAAAAGACTACAGACAGACAGAAACAGAGGACAAACAAGCTGACAGGACAGGATGGTGTTTCACACTGCATCCTTTCATTGCACAGTCGTTCACTCACACCAGATGTATTGTTCCTTCTTTAGGCAGCGGGAACCCCCGCCACAAAGACCAAGATGACAATGACAAAAGACTTCTTCCTGCTAACTCCATCTGCCTGGAGAAACGTAACCTCTTAAACAGGATTTGTACTGTAGATGGTATTTGAAAACCCGATAGCTACCAAACAGCTGTTCTGTTCACTGGCTCTGCATCACCCAAACCAGGCAGGGTACGGCCTCTCCATCACTACAACGCTTTGTTTTATTTGGTATTCTTTTGAAAAATAGAGTCTTTTGGAGCAGGAAATGCACCAACCAGGGGAACACAATTTGAGGGAACATCAACATGTTTGGTTTAATGAACTATGTACAAGTACATACCTACGTATGGAACTGCTCATGCCATTATCAACACGAACTGTGTTGAGCTGGTGTTGCGTTTTATCAGATCAAATACAAAACAGATTTCTAAAAAGAACACAAACCCAAAGCGCTTTCTAGAAGAGAAAAAAAGTAACTTCTAGAAGACAGAGTACAATTCCTTTTACTTTTCATTTAGTATCTCCTCCTTCCCATTGGTACATTAACAAATCTGCATTCTGTCTTAAGAATAATGTGTCATGTAACAGTACCTACCTACACCTACAGTATACACCCATGTATTGGGTTTGTGTGGCAAGGTCCGGGTAGCGGGGCGGGGGCTACAGGGGTGGCTTCTGTGAGAAGCTGCTAGAAGCTTCCCCAGAGCTTCCAACAGAGCCAGTGCCAGCCGGCCTTGAGATGGACCCGCCGCTGGCCGAGCCCATCAGAGACAGTGATAACGTATTTTAGAAGGGGAAAAAAAAATCCGCGCAACAGCAACTGCAGCCAGAGAGGGAGGAGTGAGAACATGTGGGGAAACAGCCCTGCAGACACCAAGGCCAGTGAAGAAGGAGGGGGAGGAGGTGCTCCAGGCGCCAGAGCAGGGATTCCCCTACAGCCCGTGGTGAAGATCATGTTGAGGCACTGTGGACCCGTGGAGAGAAGAGCCCAGGCTGGAGCAGGTTTGCTGGCAGACTTGTGACCCCGTGGGGGCCCCACGCTGGAGCAGTTCATGGGGAAATGCAGTCCGTGGGAAGGACTCACGTTGGAGAAGTTTGTGGAGGACTGTCTCCTGTGGGAGGGACCCCACACTGGAGCAGGGGAAGAGCGTGAGGAGGAAGGAGTGGCAGGGACAACATGTGATGAACTGACCACAGCCCCCACTCCCTGTGTCCCCGCACTGCTGGGAGGAGGAGGCAGAGAAATCGGGAGTGAAGTTGAGCCCAGGAAGAATGGAAGGGTGGGAGGAAGGTGCTTTAAGATTTGGTTTTTATTTCTCATTACCCTTCTCTGATTTGACAGGTAATAAATTAATTTAATTTTCCCCAAGTCTTTTGCCTGGGACGGTAATTGGTGCATGATCTCTCCCTGTTCTTATCCTGACCCAGGAGTATTTCATCATATTTTTTCTCCCCTGTCTAGTTAAGGAGGGGAGAAGCTTTGATGGGCACCTGATGTCCAGCCAGGGTCAACCCACCACAACCCATAACAGTACAAACCTACCCTATACAGTACATACCTGTAATTACATCCCCAAAAAAGGTGAGAAACTGTATTCTTTCAGCAGTGACTTAGAGATGCTAACAAGACTGATAAGATGGCAACAGAGGCTACACTGGGAATTGTTTGATTTTACTGCTGGAGACCAGGAATAGAAGTTGTTCTCCTGTTCCTATGAGCCAACAGTTTCTATGCACCAGCAACACAACAGAAAAGCCTCTTGGTTTGATGCACAGCCAGGTGAGTTTTGTAAACATTTTTTAGATTATAATAAGCAAGATGGCTTTTGTTTGTTCTTTTTTAATATCAGAGCGCACACGGGAAACAAACTGCCCCAAAGCTAACAACATTCAGTTATTACTCTACCACCTAAGAATTCATTGCAATTTCAAGGGCTAGAGACCTATGCTTTTATTCTGCCTGACATAAAAACCCAGCAAACACACAACCATTTGGAAACAGATATATTACATTTTGATTAATCCTGCTAGATCTTTTGCTATTTCCATCTGCAAGTAGGCACATTCTATTAAGGCGAACTATTCGTGTGGGGACAGAAAGGATAAGGAGGAGAAAAAAGGCATGTCACAGAGCTATTTTCTGCATCATATTATCTGCTTCAGCCCTAAGAATAGCACCAGAACAAAGTAGACCTTCTACAGACCAGGGACCATGAATATTCTCAAGGGGAGAATTTTGCACCAAAACCAGGAATGACAGTTTCAATTAAAAAAACTTAATATGCAGATTGGGATTTGGAAACCTCAAGATACTGAGTGTGCAACAGCTGTTGCACAGATAGGGCTTCAGCACAACACCTGCAGTTACCTCTGAAGGCCCACACGTGGTTTTGCTTTTGATGAGAAGCACAAAAAAAAAAGGCAGCAACTCTGCAGTTGCTTATAGCTCCGGCCCAAGCTGTGTGTGTCCTTTCCAGTGCGACCTCAGTCGTCACGTGGAATGTCCTCAACCCGTGACAGCCATTCAAGAGTCCGTGCCCTTGCTTCCAACTTATCTGATCTGATATTCCAAGAAATCATTCCCGATTAGGGCTGAAAGTGCCATCAAAAACTACGAAAATATTCAGATTTATGCAACTTGAGTTCTACTCCTTGCTTGTACAACTGTGATACCATTATTAAAATACTGGATTTCCTCCCCCTCTCAAACTTTGGGTCTGAGTGCCCACAACAGATGATTTTCATACACTAAGAAGCTAATGACCAGCCCAGTTCATTATGTCCTCATTCATATCCTGCACTGAAGACATAAACCAGTTACTTTTCTAATTTTTCCCCCAATACTGCCATTAGTATTCTTTACAAACAAGTATCTGTCTCTGGTACATTAGCATGCCAGGAGCTGGAGCATCTTAAACGAGAGTTTTGCATGACATCTCCCCACAGTCTGATGCCAGAGGGTGCCAGCCATGGTAGGAACAGAGCAAGCCCAACAGATTCATAGTCTTTCCTCGACAACGCCAAATGCTTAAAATCTGCTGTTCAATACGATTAATTTTTTAAAAGAGAAACTCTCTGCATGATCTCTAAGAAATGTACCGTGTCACCCAAATGAACTGTTTTCCACTTGAAGGTACAAGTCAAAGCCAATCGTATCAGCCACACTGTGATAACTGTTCATTTATTATCAGTGATAAATCTCAAAGTACCAAACTCAACCTTTTACACTTGTTTTTGCTTCTTCATAAGCCCAGTGTAGCAACTGAGAGAGTCACTACGAGGGGAAGAGGCCTCATGCTCTGTACAGTCAATTGTTCCTCATAATTAACTGTTCCGTGTAGTATCTGAAGTAAATCCGTCTTTGGAGAGGGAGGAGAGACTGAAATGATGTTGGCAAATAAAGCTAAAATAAACCAATGTAAAAAACCCAAATAAACAACAGTGTATTCAATTACATAAAATTAGTAAATATGCTCCCACACATACGGGGAAAAATGAACATATGATCAAACTAATAGGATTATGCAAAAGATGCTTCTAATAATGGGCCCGTAATTAATCTTTTTTAGTCTTGGGGCCTGCCTATAATCATTCTTCACGTGCATAATTTAATTTGGGCAAAACCTAATTCTATTCAAAGGACATGTCTGACAACAACCCTCCAATTGTGAGGACTCCTTTTCCTAATCTAGTTCTGGCTCGGCAGATGGTACAGAGTCCACTCCTGTGCCACGCTTAACTTTCTTCCATGCGTTGTTTTACTGACAAAAAAAAGGGGAGAGGTTTATTGGGACCATTAAAACACGGTTCCCTTTGTATACTAAAGGGATAAAACAGAACTGAGGAGAATTTCTCAGAAAACCTTATGGCTTCTAAGTTATCATGATAATACTTTGCTTGCTTAGTCTTACTCGACGCCTTGCTGTACCCCTTAGTGATCTTATTTTCCGGGGTCATTACATGATTTTTGAAAAAATAAATGCTCCGTTCTTGAATCAAATAGCAGCTGTAGCATGAAACATTATCTGGTATTTTAAGCTGCGTGCATGCACGTGTCCATATCTCCATATAAAGCAACATATATTTTATTACACAGATTTCCTAGGTTTAAGAAATAGATGATCTTTACAGCAAAAATGTATTAAAATACCTCAAAATTTTACTTTTTTTTTTTACAAGTTTCATGGAAGAATGAAGGGAAAAACGGGGAAGAAAGGAAATTCTACAGAAATTCTGCTTGCCCCATTAATTTTAAAAAAAAAACAACCATGAAAGATAGTGAAAATATTTTCCAGCTACAGAAAAAAGTTCATTTTTCAGCTCCTAGAACTAATTCAAATCTTCACAAAGGGCTTCGAAAACATTCAGGAAAGTGGTTCTCTCTTTCTTTCCCCGAGTTAGTTTGTCCAGTTATTTAATTAGGGAATGCCACTGCTGCAAGTTGAGACATTCTCTAGCATATATTAATTTTCCAGCTTCCTAAAATGCAATATACTACATGATAACTGAGGGCAATATTCCTTTCCTGTTCTCCTATGGATAATTACGATGTTTTGGTTATGAACCACACACGAAAAAAGTTACAGCCTCCAGCCAGCTACCAGACAGACCTCAAGCACTGTCACTTCAAGCCCTCAAACCACACCTTTGCTCCTCATGCCCTTTCATTCTCAAACTCAGAGTACATCAGAAAATTTATGTTTGCTCTGTTCAAATGGGGTTCATTTTTTGCTGCATATGGTGTTAGACCATCCCACCATAAGACAGATGCTGCAGGTTCCATATTCAATTGTTACCAATGTACATAAAATCTGACTAATAAGGCATTGCAAAAAAAAACCAATAGAGGTTAATTAAAAGAAAATTTCTATGCTATGGGCTAACAAGCTCTTACTAATATTAGAAGAAAGAGAAAAAAGGCTTAACGTTTTAATTAGAGAAAACAAAAGATACTGGAATGAAATCTCAATATATTCTGAGAAAAATCAGTGAAGTTGCTCTAAGTGTGATCTAGGGCATCACGTGAAGAGACGAGTGCCTTGGTATTGATTTCTTTCTTTTAATTTATATTATTGCTACTACTCCAAGCCTCAACTGTAGTGTTGGGAGGCGTGAATTAACATGAATATACCCAGGGATCTGTTCAGCTAACACCGTAAAAGCACTGGAGCCCAAGCCTGCCGCAGAGCAGCACACCAACACCCCGGCACACAGGGAGTGCAGCTCTGCCTACGTTGACTGAAAGCTAAAAGCTGCAGTAGCAAATGGACAGAGCCGTAGATCGAAATGGTATAGAGAAACTGTCCCGAGTAACAGCAGAAAGGAGAACTAATCACTGGCCAAACTGAAGGGGGGTAGCAGAGATGCAAGATGCTTCCACAGCTACCAGAGTTTAAAAAGAAAAAAAATACCACCCAGAAGAAACTGAAGAGCACTTTGATACATGAAGAGGGGAAGGAACATTCTTGAGGGTAAAGGGGTAGTTTAACAACTGTTTTTCAAGTAGAAGAATTACAAGAAATCATCCTTCCTACAGCACAGCACACACGAATCCATAAACAAAAGCAGTCATCAGCAATGCAAGATAAGGATGCACACTTCACCTTAACAATAGTAATGTTGTCGTCATAAAAAAACCACAGTCAAGGGAGAACTGCATTGCAAACCCAAAGTCAGTGTCCATAGAGCTGCGAAGGCACCGTTTAAAAGAAGGCTCTGTTCATCCCAGAACCTTCCTGAGGAGATGGGCGCTATCATGAAGCAAGACCCCGCGCCTGGCAGCACGCCTGCTAAATGGGTTCGTAACACCACACATCTCGGTCTGTCCCCACGCTGCACTGGAGGCTGCTGAGGTGGAAAATCTGTTTACACACTGTTCACCTCAAATACACTAAGCCAGGCACAGTAATACAGTTTAGGGTTTTTTATGCTACACATACGTATGTGCATAATCCGACCTCAAGACAAGATACAGGTATGGTTCAACAGCATCTCTGTTTTATCACGTGTTCCTTAAGTTCTCCCTGTTACTCACTTGCTTTTTACAGACATATCATTGCCCTCCCAGACTGTTGTCTGCTTGCACAGTCTGGCAAAGCAAAATCAGACAGTTCTGCCGATGTAATAACAATGCTTATAATGTGTCACAAGCTTCAGTGACTCTGGGGATTAGAGGTATTTAGAAATGCTACGAAACCTTCAGTGTTCTGCAAGTAACCATGGTTTGGGATTAAAATACATACCAACTTGTCACGACTCTGGTATACTTAATATCTGCTTAGTAACATCTCATTTAGAGAAGGGATTCATTCACCTCAAACGCTGTTGTTTTTCTCATAGCAGCAGTACAAGACGCAAGGCTGAGCTGGTGCTTGCTTTATAAAGGGATTTTCAGAGTCCCTGTCTGAAGGGATTCAGATCTCAGCAGCCTAAGCTCCAGTACAAAAAGGGATCAGAAAAACAGCGAAACCATTAAATGGGTTTGCGTACTGGAACCTCACAAAATGTGACTGTAACCTGAACTGAGGCTGTTTCTGCTCCCTAAATGAAAGAGAGGCCCTAAATTAAAATGACTAGGATTTGTCTACCAAGCATCCTCAGAACAGATCTTTGGGTATTGTGGGGAAAACATTTGAAATGAGCCAGATATTTTTATGCAAGAATGAATATTAAGTACTGAGCAGGTGCAGTAGTTAATTTTCATAATGTTTTTGGTTATGCAGCAAATATAGCATTGCAAGTTTCATCGCAAGTTAAAATATATTCTAAAAAATTTTGTTTTGACACTAACTGCCACTCCAATGAGTAAAAGTGCTCTCATTTATTTTAATGACAGCCGGCTTAAAAAAAACACATGCAAATAAGACAACATTACATAAAGGAAAGAAGTCCATCAAATCATGAAACACAAATAAAATGCTCAGTATAGGGATGCTCTGGTTTCACCATGCTTGAACATCAAAGAATAGATAATGAATAAACATAGAAAAGAAACAGAGACAACGTACACATGCACGTCTGTGTTGTATTTACACAGAAAGTATTTGTATTTCCATCAAAAGAGCACCTAAGTGGCTGAAGAAGGGAAAGTGGCAAACCTCCAGGTAACCAAAGCAAGCCCAGCCAAACCTCCAGGTAACCAAATCCCAGCCTCTCTGGGATTTTTTGCTCAAGCAGCTACCTCTGAACAACAGGAGGTTCTAAAATTCCAAGTTTTTCATCTTGCCCCATTCTTCATTGTTCAACGTCATTATCAACACCACTGATCTACACGTAAAAGAAAAAGCAGTATCCCATTGCTCTGGTCAGGAGCTGGACTCAATCCTATTTTGTCTTCTATGCTCTTTGTTTCCTCAAACATCCCCACTCTTCAAATGTTGACTGAATCCCAGAGCAAAGACTCCAGGAGAAGGAAAATTTTCTTGTATTTTCTATCAACGTATTTCCAAGCATTTTTACAATGTCATGTAAATAACAGCACCATTGTATAAAACAGTGTAACCAAAATGTTGTAATTATTTTTGATACCTGTAATCATAACCTGTAATTATCATGTAACTGGAGAACTATAATCAAGGAGCAAAGCCCAGTTCTGTATTTGATACATTCCACAGCAAGAGCTCTGTGGTTACTCATCTAAATAGGAGAAAACTCTACAAGTGAGGTTAGCTATACAATGGGTATCCTTTTGTAAGTCACTGTAATTAAAGATGCTCAATAAATAGCTCAACTGAACAAAAAGGTGAAGGAGGAGAAAAAAAATAGTGGTTTGCTGGTCTTCAGAGAAATATCAAGCTTTTGATATTTTCACACCTTTTAACCATAACTGTGATATAACTACATGTAATGCATTGTAAGTAGTACAGAGAAGTCATTCATAAGTCTGCCTCAGATGCATCCAGCTGTCTATACTATACTGATTCCCCAACAGTAACGCAGGATTTGTAATTATTTATAAATCAACTAGGGCAATTTTTGAGGCTATAATAATATCAGCTTGGAATATCATAGCAATATTGTGACAACAATGCTTAATGAATGTAGGATAGCCTCTGTAGGAGGGGAAGATGATCATACTTAGTAATGAATTAAATAAAAAAATAAATAAAATCTCTTGCACTCATTTCCTCCCACCCACACATTTACAAGCAACACAAACACGTGCACTGACGTAGTCTGTCCACTACCACCTACACTGTCATGGAGCAGGAGAGACACCAGCTATCAACGGTTCATGTCTCCGGGGCTGTTCTTACAAAGGAGAGGATACGGTTGCAGTTTTCATACCCTTTAGGATTGACAGGGATGTTGACCTTTAGACTCTCCCTTCTGTCCTATCCCTAAGGGAGTAACACAACATTATTTACTCACTGTCTTCTGTCTTTATTTGGATGTCTGATGGCTGCAGTCCTGTTCTTATCTGCCCTTCATCGTTTCCTAACAGCTCTGTCTGTCCTTTATTTCACTCTGTCCTTTGTTTTCCCAATCTCAAGATCTTGACAATCTTTATGTAACTGTGCAGTGATCTTGCTGCTCCAGGTGCCATCAAACCTTGCCTCATTTATCCTTCTTTCATTGTTTCTGCTGGCACTTCCACAGTCTTACCTTCCTATTCATATTTCATTCATACAAACCTTATAATTTGTATTACAGATCTCTACAACATCTTTTCACAAGGGTCCAAAACTCAAACTCTGGACTACTCTTTCCTTCTAGATTAAGTAGTTCCTATCCACAGAGTCAGATCAAAGAAAAACTGATCTCTCTCAACCCATTCATGGGCTCTGAGCCTACAAAATCATCTGCATACTTTTAATTACACAAGTTACAGAGTAGTTACTTGGGTTTTTTGAAGTTCACAGGACAGAACAACAGTGAAAGAAAAGCTGCAGGTGTAACCAAGATCACTCCTACACGAATGAGAACTCAATTTGTTCTACCACTTGGGTGGTCTGTGCTATAATGAACTTTTCCATTATTCTTCTGTTCTTTGACAGTATAATTATCTTTAGGGATATTCATGTAAAACTGGCATTTTATCTGGTAAATAATTTACAGGTTGGCAAAGTTTAAATACATACAAATGACATGCTTACCATTAATGTCAGTTAGATGAAGGAGAACAAGTAGGAACCTGAGGAGATTACACGCTGTTGTTTCACCGCCTCGTGCAAGCAAGATCAGTGGGGACTCTCAATGCAATCAACAGCATTTTCCAAACAGCTGATCTCATACAAGTCAGGCACAGATTGATTTTGAAAAAGACCAGTGAGGAAATTCCATGGATACAACATACAGTGCCCTGGGCAGTGCCCTGACAGCAAGCGTGGAAGAAGTAGATCAAAGCTGACATGCTGATACTGATCAAAATGGAAAAGATCAAGTGTTAGATGGTCTTGTTCACAAAGATGAGTTGACTGAAAATAATCTGTACAAGCTCCAGCTATTACATCTCTGCTTGAAATAATAAAACTTACATAAATATACAAAATAGGCTTTAGCTGCGTTACAGCCTACTAAAAACACCTTCAGTCTAAAATGTGAGAATGCCATGGACTTGATCTATGCCATACATCAATCATGGACAATCTAATACCTCCATGCTTGTCTTCAAACCACTTCACACTCTAGCATACACTGTCAAGCTCAAAAAAACATAAAACATTTTTTTAAATCACACGCAACAGAACTTCTCCCTTAGTGAAAACCAAGCAAGCGGATTAAGGGCAAAGAAATCTTTACAGCAATCCCACTTCATACATGTCCTGGGAACCTGATGGACAGACAGAGGATACAGCCAATTATTATGAGAGCTCCAGACTGAAGATAAATGGATCTTTGTAAGAATTCCCTCTATATAACCATTTCTCCCAGTGAATCCAGCCTAAAACATAATGAAAAGATTTCCATTACATCCAAAGGAGGGATTAAGCAGGCACATATTTTTAATAACATACTGCCTGTAACGCTAATTATGACGTTCTTTTTATGAATATTTAATTTTCTATTGGGTCTTATGTCCTTGAGCTAAAGCCCATAACTTCTACCAATATTAATGACAGTTACGCATTCAGATCCATAGAGATAAGAGAAGTTACCCAGAGATCTTAACATGCCCAGTCTTGTTTAACTATATTGATTTTCAGCTTCATTTTTCGCTGGTGGTATATGACGAGGGTACTGAAAACATACAAGTTTCCAGTCCTTTTTAAAGGAAATGATGATGATGAAAGGATGTTGATGGCAACAGTGGTTCTTTCTTTCCCTGGTTTACAAGCCGTCTGTGCACAAGACAAGAAATTGCAAGTGCTTAGTTAGAACGAGGTGGGGGAGTTGAGACTAAAGCAAGATAATCATGTCCAAAGAGCAAATAATAGATGAAACGCAGCTATGGTGAACCATAGGGTGAGAAAGGAGTCAGGATGCAAAGCTGCCTTCATGTGGATAGCTGTAGCTGCTGCTTAGCTTGGCTGCCTAAGTTAGGGTCAGTCATCAGGTTTGGGTATCAATAGAGCAGAACTGGGGCCCAGGAGGAAAAGCTGGACAACTCTCCATCAGGCCCACACCCGAAAGACTCTGTGTTGCCAGGTGACGTAAGAGAGCATGTATCTGCCAGGAGGAATAGACTGCTACCTTAATACTCGGGGCAGGACGAAAGGAAATAGAACAGCAATTTAATAGTGCTCATGTATGTAATGTATAAGAGGTGAGGCCGCACCTTGAGTCCTGTGTCCAGTTCTGGGCCCCGCACTTCAAGAAAGATGTTGAGGTGTTGGAGCGAGTCCAGAGGAGGGCGACCAAGCTGGTGAAGGGTCTGGAGGGTCTGACCTATGAGGAACGGCTGAGGGAGCTGGGGGTGTTTAGCCTGGAGAAGAGGAGGCTCAGAGGTGACCTTATTGCCGTCTACAACTACCTGAAGAGAGGTTGTAGTGAAGTGGGAGTCGGCCTCTTCTCCCGGGCAACCAGCGACAGGACAAGAGGACACAGCCTCAAGCTTCGCCAGGGGAGGTTCAGGTTGGACATTAGGAAGCATTTCTTCTCAGCAAGGGTCATTAGCCATTGAAAGGGGCTGCCCAGGGAGGTGGTGGAGTCACCATCTCTGGAGGGGTTTAAGAAAAGCCTGGACATGGCACTTAGTGCCCTGGTCTAGTTGACATGGTGGTGTCAGGGCAATGGTTGGACTCGATGATCCCAGAGGGCTCTTCCAACCTGATTGATTCTGTGATTCTGTGAAGATAACTTTATCAAAATACAGTTCTGTATCAATACTACTACTAACAGTAGTTTGTTTAATAGCCAATTCACGTACCATTAATTTCTTACAAATGTGTTGCTTAATCAATAAACACCGTAACTATCCTGCTCGGTTTCATCTTGAGTCTCTAGTCTAATAGGAGCGAGTCAGACTTGTAGAGCAACAAAACCTTGGTGAGTTTGCTCCAAAGTTTTAAATGAAGTCCATCAGCTACACTACATTACATTGTGCAATGGAGTCAGGAAGGAAACACTGAAATGTAAAACATGTTTTTGCTGAGAAACAGGCTTTTGAAGATACAATTATGGAAAGATATTCTGCCCACTAAGCAACTCAACCTGTGTGTCTGAAAGTCTGAAATGAAAAAAAGGAAAAGAAAACTAGAGAAGTGGAAATAAATAAATGAGTCATACTTTAGTATCTGCCAGAGTTTAAGGAGAAAAATTTATGACTTAGGTCTACTACTCACTCCTACATTGCTACAGACTAACAAATACATCCAGGAAACAAAGCCCTGCTCAATTGAAGTCAATGGGAAAGAAATGCTGTCAAGTACTAGGTGAAGCAGGATTTCATCCAACGGGTGGTTTTTCAGATCAGAACCTGTACAGAAGTTTCTGCATCTGGAGAAACGTGGACCTACGGTGAAGTTTTAATGCGTGTCAGCAAAGTGAGAAAACACGCACTACAACGTCGGTTAGTAAAGATGCTTTATCTCATCACAGGAGCACACTTCTGTTTCACCTGCAGGTTTTCTCCTCCCACTTCAAACAAAACTAGTGTATTTTTTTGCGTGGTGGATCCCATCATCCCCTCAAACCTGCCAGCATGGACTCTCCAGCTTCACCCACAGATTGCAGCAGACTACAATGAGATTACTTAACGATCACATCAATTTCAAGTCGCTTTTTTTAGCCATGGTAATTCCAAAGACAGCCATCCCGTAAACTTACAAACACCATCCAGAAACCCAGTTCTTCGTCCCCAAACACGATCTGAGCCCCTCAGCCCAGGCTCTCCCCGTTCACTCGCTCTGGGGTTCTGAGCAATGACTTTCACCGGTCAGCTCCTCTGCCAGTCCTCCCTTCGCTGCCAGCTGCCAAGCTTTCCAGAAGCTCCCTGGGGTACTTCAGTTTGTGAGAAATACCGGCTCTGGATGCCAACACATGCATTAAATTTAGCAATTTGTGAGTTCTTTCAGATTTTGTCAGCATAGGACGCTTTCCTCATAAAATGCATTAGGATAGCTTTGAGGAAAAACTACCTCAATTCCAGTATGTTCGTTGATAAGCCAGACAAAAAGAAAATTTGTCATCTTTGTTTTCATATAAAAAATTTTCTTACTGTTTGACCTTTTTAAGATTTTTCAAAGAAATAAGAAAACAAAACAAGGGGCATAGTTTCCTTTTTCTTTTTGAAAAAAAAAAGTAACTTTTTTCCCCCCAAAGTTGCTTTTAAGGTTTTCATTTTTACAGAATCATACACAAAACTACAATCTTTGTGAATTCCCAAAAGCTTTAATTTGGTCAAAACAAGGAGCAAACTGAAATAATCCATACGTTTGCAGATCTCTAGTAGTGGGACTTCCAAGTCTGAATAAGTTCCCAGAAGATATCACACTGTGCTATATCAAGCTCTTCCTATTTCTCTCTACAGTTCAAAGGTTTTTTTCACTTGTGTGCAGTACAAAAATCAATGCTTTTCCAAGTGAAATTAGCTCAGAATGACATACCAGGAGCATAAAGAGCAGCTTAAAATTCAGAGACTAGAATTCTATCAACATAGTTTTTACGCTTCTCCACCAAAAATATCTATTTTCTCCGGAAAATTACCATGGATACCTATTTTTATCTTATGTGAAATACAAATGTATTTCAAAGACCACAATTCATCAACAATTTTCTTTTGCACGTGGAAGATCTTGAGGGCCACATTCTTACATTTTCTAAAAGCACTGCGTGTTTAAATAGAGCTACAGCTTTTTATGCTAATTACAAGAAAAAGAATGGCAACAATCCATCGTTCTTCAGTAACATCACAAATGTCAAGACATTTTGCTACATGACCACAACAACTTAAAAGATAAGCCCAAGAAAAGTATACACAATGTTGAAGAGACACTACACAACTCATGTACCCCTCTGCAAACAGAGCAAATGCCTCCTTCAGCCTCCCAGACTTAAGTTTTCTGGGATTTGTTTGTTTTGTTGGGTTTTTTTTTAATTAAAACCAAACAAAAAATCAGAGGAGAATTACTTTATTGCTGACAGTTACTTTTCAGCATAAACTGATGTGCCACTGCTGGGGAGAAGCACAGAACACAGACCATCAAAAGGCTTGAGTGAGCACTATAGTCTATTAAATAAAAAATTTCAGAAGAGCTCGGGGAAATATCTATTTTAGTATTAATTAAGATTTACTGATGTACAAAGCAAAGCACTGGAAAGAACAGTACAAAATATTGTTATACTACAACATAAAGCACCAGTTCCAGATCAGTGCAGTTACGCTGCACAGCAGTCTCACATCCACATTTTTCAATTGTTACTAATATTTAACTTTTCACATATTAAATACTTGCAGTTTCATCTTAAACTCTCACTTTTTTTTTTTAAACTTAAGATCAGACTCTTATTTCAGAAAAATGTAGTCCTTCCTATTATGAAGCTGGGTAGTAACCAAACGCTCCAAATAGTGAACAATAACAAGCTCATATTCTCAGCAAATAATTGTGGCATCATTAGCCTGTGCTATTTTACATGAATGAAAACCGAGGCTTTTTCAAAGGGAACTAAAAGGTATGTGTTTTAAATACCACATTTTGACATTAACTTCAGAAAGTCAGAGCTTAATCTTGAAATATACGTGTTCCACACACACACAAAAAAATCCATAAAAATAATAATAGTAATCCTGCCCACCTTTTCATTAGGCCAAGAAGCAAAACCAACAAAACAAATAAACAAAGGGGCAAAAAAACCCTCTACCCGGTCCCTAAATCTACCATCAGTGCTTTCCTTCTCCTGGAATGGACTGTGTTATTCTTCAGAGATGTTAAAAACTGGATTTGCAATGGAAAATTTACTTCAGCTACCGAAGTCTGGAAAGCACATAATAGCAACAACAGCCTGAAATTCATCCTTTACTCTGGCTTGGGGTGCTATTTGCCTTGCTAGTTTACGGTGTTTGTGCTCAAAGCTCCTTCTTTACATACACAAATGCTTCAACATTTACACTAAAAACAGCATAGCAAGAAATTAAATCTCAGGTTAAGAGGAGTAGGGAAATGAAAAGCACATTTTTAACTGATTTTTGTTTGGTTTTTTTTAACAAATGATTACACATCTGACATGAATGATACAACTACCTGAGAAGAGAGCGTTAACTCAGAGAAGTTCTACACACAGAGCTGCTGAGGCTGCACAAGGCTCCCAGCACACGCGGACTCAGAGAGTTACCAGTCCCAGAGAAGAAAGGTGATCGCAGCAGCTTTCAAGATGGCCTTACTACCTTCAGGGTTAAAAAAAACCAAATAAACAAACAAACAAACAGCTCGCATATAGCTGGCTGCAAACCCTGTATCCTGTGTGCTACACGTGTGCCTTTGAATAAAGAATTTCATATTCTAATGCAACAAAAACCAGCCATGGATCTGAAGTGGGGAGAGCCAGGCGAGAAACCAAAGAGTGAAACAGCACATCTAGTCGCTCTCTACCTTTCTCTTGATCTAACACCCCTCAGCACACAAAGGGCTACAAAAGAGCTTGATTTGGCACCACAGCATGTTCCACTAATGTCCTCATCACCACAGCTTAGTTGATCTGCCATAATTTCATTCTTTGTGCTGCCAAAAGGGCTCTTGTACACTGCAGAGAGGATTTTTTTCTAATTAATTTACCTCTGCCTTGTTAACATACATAAAGCACCAGGGCATACGTTTGCCAGCCAAGAGAAATGCAGTGATAGAACTTCTAAGATCTTGACATCACAGCGCATCATCGCTGACTGTAACACACAAAGGGGTTTATGTACGTACGTGTGGGCATACACTGCAAAAAGCAGAGAGGGAACATGCATGCACAAAATGAGACAGAACAGAGGAATTAAATATCTGTTAACTATATTACACTAAGACCACTTTTGCTAAAGTATCCATTAAATTAGGAAGTGGACTATTTGTCTGAACACCAGAGTGATGATCACAGATAACACAAGAAAAAGCTTTCAGAAATACAAGGGCAAGAACAACTGTCATTTATGCTTAGAGACAAAAGCCAGTCTGATCCACCTAACAGTGACAGAAACTTGGCCTGGAAGATAGAAATTAAAATTAAGTAGGGTTCTCTGAAAATGGATGACTAACTTTCTATTGATTTCTTTCCACTTCCTTAGGAATCAAATTGTTGTAAGACTTAGTCTGGAGCTCCCAGGTTTTTGCTCAGTAGGTTTAACTTTGACTCAGTAACCTCTGTGACACATCTGTTTCTATTTGTTATATTCAAGTCTAAAATGGAATTTGTGCTTCCTTCATGTCCTCGTATTGATTTAATTTTCTCTGGCTACAAGAAGGGTCATTAGGTTTAATGTAGGTTATCAGGATACACACTGATTTGTAAGCGAATGTAATGCAAAGTGATATTAGGTGTTAAAAACACACAACTAGAGCATAGGGGACTGTACAGAAAGTCAAAAATAGAGCTGAATATTCTCCTAAGAGAGAAAGTAACAGCAGGGCACAAAGAACACAACACTACTTATGTTTTGCTTTCCAAAAATAAACCTCTCCATAGAGCAATAAATAAATAAAATAGAGGTTATAGCTGAGAACTGGGTGAATGCACGGGAAGTCTACTTATCAAGACTGAGAGGAAGAAGGCTTGGCCCAAAGGGGATCCTAACGCCACTCGTCTATAAGATGTCTACACTCATCGTGGACCCAATTCGGCTGCTAGAGTGGTAAATAAACAGTCACGTGAGTCTGGATCTCCGCAATCTTGCCGTTACCAGTCTAGGCTGTTACTGCCTTGAAGCGTTTGAGCGTTACAAAAACGATGTCTGTTTGGACTAAGAATTTCCTACAGTATTATTCTAATCTGTTGTGCTAGCCAGAGGCTGTGCAGCAAATTTCAGTAAGTAGTGGGGTTTATACCATTTTCCTGGCCAAAGCCCAGATAACTCCCTGTTCTTTCTACCTAAATCCTTCTTGTGCTTCTAGATGTAAAAGCCTCTGTTTTGAGCTGCCACAAAACCCACGCATGCTGCTACAGCAGGGCGGCCTTCTGCCACATCCCAGCTGACTGCCTTGCATTACTGAGCCAAGTCATGCTGAATGCACCCTTTGCACTCATGCTGCATAATCTCCTACACATTTTGATATCTTTACATGAGTTCTGCATACATTAGTTACACTAACTACTGTTTGGTTGGTGATCGTTTTGCCTACTAGAGGAACAACAAGATTATGCCAAGTCAGAAGAGAATAAAAGAAATAAAAACTAGCAGGGCGTGTATATTCGTGGGAGCGCTTGCTCCAGTACAGACATACCATTAAGGAGTCCTCTCCAGTGGAATAAGTAACCTATAGTCCCATCCAACAGAAGGATTAGAAAGGAGATAAAACTAACTCAGACTGTGCATTTGAACAAATTCATAATAAAGGGAGATTAGACCAAACCCCGTAACCTTTTCTGTCACTCCTGAAAGCGTGAAGAGTCCGTAACATCCTTCTAACGTGTTAGTGGAGGATTTCCAGAAAGAGGGACTCAGAAACTTCTCACATATAGAAAGGATTATACAGTTACGACACCGAAATGATACTCAGTAGTTCTGATCTTTAGTACTAACTCTGTCACAGACCTCCAAAAGACTTCAAGAGTCCTTAATGCTTTTGCTTCTCACTTCTTTACCTATAAAATGGGAGCAATTCTTTTTTTTTCAACCACAATGTGGCAACACAGTAAATTGTTGCTTATCACATATGCAGCCACTATGTAGGCATAAACCTAAAATATTAAAGCTAGGAACAGGGAACTTAGTTCAGTGGTTCTGTAATCTCTCTGGGCCAGAAAGGCTTTCTGGGGCCAAATAGAGCCGACTGCAATCTTAAAAATGAAAACCCACCACGTGTGTGATCCCGTACGTACAGCGTACACTTATATTTATGTGCACGTGCATGAACAGATCCTCCACACTAAAGCACAAATGAGACAGACTCCAGCTTTGCACTGTGGCCCAGATGAGAAAATTCAGGTCGAATTCTCGTATTATCAGAGCATCTCTACAGCTGCGGAAGCACTGGGAAATGTGCTCTCAGAAAACCCCAGATTACACTACATGAGACATGTAATTATTAGATAATACAGATAATTGTATTGGGAGGAGGAGACATCACATTATTTTTGGTACGTCATTCGAAGTTCATGGCCACAGAACAGGCAGCTACATCTCTGTTATGTTTTGCTTACCTTAACCAGTCTCATCTATGCAAATTTAACTTATTTAAAAACATGTCATCAGCTCAGGGGCTTTTTCAAATCATTTCAAGAATTAAATCTTTGCGTTTTTCCCTCCACCCTTGTCATGTGCACCTTTTTACAAACAAAATCATCCTTAATAACGGAAGGCAAATCTCATGAGGATCATGAGTACTCAGCACATCTTAATTCTGATTCCAAAATTAAGAGCCAGAGGGACTTTTCTCTCGCTCTGAGGTCTTCCAGCAAATTATTGATTCTTGCTGATCTCTTTCCATTCACATATTTCTTTCTTACAGCCTGAGCGATTGCATTGAAGTGCTTAGTAACTCTCTAATCGTGTGCATCTCCTGGGGCTGAAAAGAGCTCTGGTTTTAAAAGTAATTTGTTCCAAATTAGGCCTTATGCATCCTAATGTAAAGGTCAGAGGCTCAGGGAAAAAAGAAAAAGTCAGTTTTCAGGATCGTATTTGTGAGATCCAGAAACTTAAGGCATTTAGGGTTTTGCAGAATAATATCTCATGCCCATACCTTCTGAAAATCACCTACCATTAATAACCTCCTATGAAAACCTACTACTATAAAACTAAACTGTTTTGAACCTTCCTGTTCACAAAATATATACTACTAGGAAAAAGTGTTAATGGACTCCAGCCTTTGGTAACCTTAAAGTCACACTCACTCTCAACACAAAGTATGAAAAAAATTGAGCCATAACAAACCACAATAGTAGAGGAGTCCCACAGAACTCCAGCACAACACAGTGGCATCTACTGAGAAGACACTGGGGTTGCACATTTTGGCTACACAGGCTGACAAGGATGTATTCCACAAGTATCCTACTACAGACACTGTTTTGTGCCTTCTGAGCTAAAGTGAAATATTAAGCTTGTTTTGGTTTTGTTTGTTTGCTTGTTTTTAAAGCGCAATTCCCTTCGGATTTTTTAAAGGGCTTCAAGACAGGTAAAGGAAGCACAGAAAAATATATACATTGAATTTCTAATTTGCTTTATTGCAAAGCCTTTTCATACCAGTTAAGCTGCAATTAAGGTACCGATTAAACCTCAGAGAGATGGTGAGCTCAATATCCCAACGGAACGAGCAAATGCTTTCACTTCCTGTAGTAAGATCTTTATGTCGCTTGGCATGAATTTGTTTAAAAGCCATCAGTGGTTCAAAGCTATATGGAAAGACCTGGTACACCCATTCACAGCCACAAGCCGCCACAAAATCCTGTGCAGCAAGGTCACAGGACCCATGGCACGAGCGACTAACGCTGAAGGAAGGGCACTTACAAATGGTAATACTGGTCTCCAGAGCTGGGTCTGACACACTTCTCCTCCCCAGAATTGCATTACAATCCAGCCACATAAAACCAGACGTGTGGACTATGTATACAAACACAGAGGATCTTCTGTACGTTGCTCAAACGCTTGCAGTAAGGTCATATGTAGGGGTGGTAGTTTTCACAGCTTTGGATCTGCTGGACTGGGATTGTAGTTCATGTTCTGCACTGAGCAGCAGATTACGAAGCAGAATTCAGCTCAGATATTACTTTCTATAGAGCACATTTATTTATTTTAAAGCCCTCTTCTGCCCCAGGAATGAAAACAAACACTGATCAACTGTAGAAAACTAGAGAGATCCTGACAGTGTTGTACCTGCCTGCTTATGACTGATTTCCTTGGTATGTTTTCTTTCATCTATCTCAAATTTCAAATTAATTCAACATTATCCAAATAAATAAGAGCTATGTTATTCAAATCTTTACTTTAGACTAAAGCTTAGTATAGGTAGTTATTTTACAGTACATTACTCCTATCACCTACTTTCATAACTACTGGCCTTCAGTCATTATATTTTAATGAACTATAGTGGTAGTTCCTGGACTGCTTCATTTTCTATCCCCTTCACCAGTAGTCACGTGCACAGATTATAGACCTGAGCCTTCTACAAGAATCAAGATTTATACTTGTAAAACCTTACGATATACTATTGAATGCTCACCTCCAAAATCCACTTATCTAATTTATTGTTAATTTTTCAATTTCTGCTAGTATAGTCAACAAGCTGTTAGCCTGCAAGATGCTTGTGAAAATCTACGTGTGCCCGACAGCCACGAATAACACAGCCTGTGCTGTGGGGAACAGAAGAAAAATCTCTGGAAGCAGATTTGCAAAGGGGAGGACACGTAGCTGATGCCACGCTAAGCACGCTCAGTGCACAGGATTTCTGAGGACAGACGCAGAGCTGTACTGCTTCCAGGAGCAGCCTGCGGGTGCTCAGCAGCTGAACCAGCCCTCTTGGGCAGCACTGAGACTAAGGGGCTTTGACTGACCTGAGCAAAACCACTTTGCTGGACCCTGCACAGCACCTTTCAGCGCTCCATGTTCTGAGATGGTCGGGTACAAGGGATCGGGCAAGGATGCAAAGCCATACTCAGCCCAAGTCCCTGCAGTTTCCCCCTGCTCGGATCTAATAATCCTTCCAAAAACTGAAAACACAGGCCATTAAGGGAACAGTAAGTCCTGAGAGACCTGAGCAGACTCCCCATGAATAACACCTGTATGGCAGGCCTATGATACCTAAACCAGCCAAGCCTAGATTTGGTTTTGACCTACTTGGTGATGCCTTTGTACTTAATGTCTAAAAAGGAAAAAAAACTGGCCACTAACCACACAGAAGTTGGTCGCTACTGGTTTAAATAGAGTCCCCTCTCCTGATGAAATACTTTCTTAAACCATGGCTCAAAGCAGCTACCATGAACTCTGCTTTGTGAAAGAGAAGCAGGCAGGGCTATCTGCTGGTATCTGAGCTTTTCTGCTCTTTCTGCAGCACCCAGCACCATTCAGGTAACGGACAGGTTCTGGCCTTTCATCAGCAAAACAAAGTGGATCAGATGATTCACCTCTTGCACTAAAAAAATTGCATCTGCTGAAACTTTGCAGAAGTTTCAAAGGAAGGAAAATATTTCCTTTTGCAATACACGCAAGTCAGATTACCTTCGCTGCAAAAGGTAAGATTCAGCCTGAGAGTTCTGGACTTCTGTCTGTTCCTCCCACTTCATCTGTCACATCTGTTCAGCAGCATAAAACGATCTGTTGGTGCAAGCAGAAAAGGGGACAGCTAGAGATCTCTGCAACAGTCACTGAAGATAAAAGAAGTTTATACCAGTACTTTGATGGAGTTGGTTTGTCAGAGAAACAATATTTCCCCTCCTAAGATGATGTGGTTCCCTGAATACACAGAACAAACTATCCAACTGTCTTTGTTTATCCAAGGGATAAGCTGCAACTTCCAACGTGTAAAACTCAATAGGTTGGCAGAAGTTCCATCTGTCCACCCTCTAATTTGTTAAGCTATAGGGTTTGTCAGATCTGAAATGAGGTCCTTTCTCTACCTTAGCAACCCAGGACAAAACTGCAGCTCTGTATCAGTTTCTTAGCAGGGATCTTAAGCTTTTCCAGATAAACTTCACTTTGAATCCAAAAACCGAAAGCAAAATTGAGAACATTCAACTGTCTGAACCCCAGATTAAAAAACGAGAAAGCGGGACTCACAGACAATCAAAATTTTTTACTTTCAGAAAGCTCTAACCTCCTGGACCTGAATGTTTTCAATTTAGTTGTCTCCGCTCAGATATTCAATATCTGAGAGACAAGAAATATTAGAACACTGACTATCTTTTACCAATGGCTCTTAATTTTGTTTATGAGACCATGCTTATCCTAAATCACACAATAAAGCAAAACCTCCTCCTGTCTTTTTCCTTCATATGTCATCACCGTCTTCAGGCAACTTGCTGCTAACTGAAGCTAGTAGAAGATTCTTTTCTTCTTGCAGACAAGATTAAAAAAAAAAACAAAAATATTAATTGAAAAAAAAAAAATCAATGAACCAGGTTGTACAAGTTCTGTTGCTGGCTAAAGCCTATACGAAACGATATTAGAGTAGCTTTTAGTTACCTTCATTTTTTTCGTACTGCTAAAGTCAATTTAATTCCATGCATACACTAGATATCACATTACTTGATACATTTTTCACCAATCATTATGCTGAGGCAGATGTTTTGCATGTTGTTGCCATCCAGAGGAAGATACCTTAAGAACATGTGTGCATGTATATATATATATATATATGCATAGAGACCCCTCTGTTGTAACCTTATGTGCTTCTCAAGTAATAGAAAATAGGGCTGTAACACTTAAGTTTTTGCAAAATAAAACTTGTAGTTCAACATAAAAGTAATTAACTGGAGCATACTGGACCCACAAGCAGTAGGTTAAGTGCACAGGTTAATGTATTCACGTTATTTATATGACAGTTCTGCATCCCCCCCCCAGGCACAAACATGTCTACCCATCGCAAGAGCATCTCAGCCTACCAGCTTGATCTGACCAGCATAATTCTCATCTGCCACCACAAACACGAGATCACTGAAAATGAAATGTTCCACTTCATTTGACCTTTTCTTGTAGAAATATATTAGAAATATATTAAACATGTATAAAAATTGTACATTTTCTTTCATTGATTTCAGAACGTATTCAACCTGAAAGAAACAGAACGTGGATTCAAGAGCTGTCAGACACTCGATTTACTGCTGTTCTGGGTACTAAACCACGCAGGGCTTGGAGAAGGGAAAAAAACAAAGCTACAGTTACATGCTCAGAATACAGAAGACCCAAAAGAGAATTCAAATATTTGCCAGCAGGTTTTTTCCAAGCCTGATTTTTTTGTTTATTTGCACATTTGCTATGCAGATTACTTAGAGACAGTATGTTTTCTGCACTCTCATTTTAATATTAATTATTAATATATTCCATAGTTATCTCTGCATAAAGCTTACCTGTGTACGTGCATTAACATGAGTATATAAACAGGCACGCACCTGCCGAAGAATTAAGGCTTTTCTTCCACACTTTTACACACAGGCTTGAATGCAGAAGTGATCTCACAGACTTCCAAATGGGCTACTCCCAATTTAAAAGCACGTATTTTTACTACATATCCTGACAGTATCTTGTACATGGTATAAGCAGAACTTCAGGCTTTGCAGATCACCTTTTCACAGAAAGGGATATCAGCAGCAAAGGGCATGGAAATACTCTACGTGCAACTTGCTCTTATTTGCATAATAAACACCAGCCTTGGGACAGAGACAGTCAAGTGACACGTCTTTCACCTCCCTGGGAGCCTAGCTCTGTGCTTAACTCTAGGTACTAAATTAACTCAGATCAGAGAACGGGGCAGACAATACTATTCCTGCCACTAAAAAAAAAGTAAACACGGAACAAAAATTAAGAAATAACTATCTTGAAACTTCAACACGCCACGTGGTGCACCAGCAGTAAGAGCAGCGCTGAAGTCCCCCTGCCCATGGTGGCAACACAGAAGCTTCTACAGCCATGCCACCTGCTGATGTGCTGGAACCGGTGCCCTGGGACAGCACATGGAAAAAAAGAATTTATCACAAGATTTGAACAGTAAGTTCAGGAATTTACTACTACTTTCATTTCATCTGCACATGGTAGTCCCGTCAGGATTTCACTAAGACCCTCACCATCACGTTACCCGCGATTCACGTTATAGAACTCTCACATGCTTCTGCAATAGTGCTATGGGCTTTATTTAGGGTTGGTTTTTTTTTTTTTATTATCATGAAAATAATTTTTCATGTCTTCCCAATGAGGTACCATCTATATCAGCAGGCATAGTACCTCAGTTTCTTACATTTGAGACTCTGGGCTTACTGCTTCATTCTGCAAGATAAGCTTTCACTTGGCAGGCCTCTGGTATGCCCTGACAATGTTCCTAGCAAGGGCTGCACAATGTAGGAGAAGGAAGCAAGTATGGCAACCTTTTCTTGTAAAAAATACATTTATAGTTGGGATTTTTTCTTTCTTCAAATATAAAACAGTGGTATTTTAAACATTATAAAATGGCAACTAATTAAACAAAATAAACACCCTCACAAAAGTCCACGCTTATTCCAACTTGGATTTGCAGTGAATGCTTTATTCTGGAACTGCACGTAGCTGGAGTTCCTTGGAATGCGGAAAGATACTTATTTCCTCCCACAGGGGCCCAAAAGCAGGTCTTTAGGGATCGTAAATCTTGCGACTACAAATCCCCAGATTTCCAAGCTTCTGATTGATTCTGGATTCATTAATTGTGTGATAAGGAGTTGCCAGTGTGGTCTGGAGAACCATCAGTATCTGGGTATCTTCACTCTGTATCATATTTCATGTGATAGAAGTACATGAAGAATCCAGTTTCTTCTAAAAATGTAACTAGCATGTTTAAGTGCACAAACACTTCAGTCCAGATGAGGCTATTGAGGGGTTTCAATATCCACACTGCACAGGGACTACTTATGGTCACTAGATGCTCTTCTTTCAAACCATTCTCTATGATCAATACTATTTTTCTTGGTCATATTGGTCAATTACTGAATGGTCTGGATAGAACTATAAATAAAATTAATAGTTTAAGAACTTTGGCTCTCTTTCATCTGATTTTTTTAATTGGTTCCAGTATTTAAATTTTTTATGAAGAAAAAAGTCTCATTCAGATCATTATTTACCATTAAGTTTACCATTAACTTGATTTGTAAAGACAAGCCTCAGATGAAATTAGAAATCCTGAATTATTCATGATGAGGTCTACTAATTTTACACTATTATCTCTTATGCGAAACTTCAGTGCATCAGACCAGAAGTTTGTTTTTTTTTTCTGGCAGGGAATAAATGCTTCCAAACACTCCCTAGAGAACAAAATGTAGCTGTCACATTGAAGATAATGCATTTAATCTCTTTGTTACACTACAGCAACTTTAATAAGCTTTATTGCACTGCGCTTCTGTATAGCAACCCTGAAAAAAATTCATTTACTAAGTAAGCAGCGTGATGGCCTGTATGTTTCTACCCACTTAACAATTAGATTAGTGCTTTCAAAATAGTCAAAAGCAGCAGTAAATTCCTTTCATAAAGGCTGGCAAAGACAGCAAGCACGTCTGTCATTCCTCAAAGCAAAGATGGCAGTTACTTTCTAATCTTCACTGATTTAGTTGAATTTGGATTCAAATTACATACAATTTCTAGTCTCCTATTGTAAACCTTGCTCCACTGAAGACCCTTTGTGCAGGTATTTCACCCACCCCACGCAGCCTAAGGAGCCGGTCTCCATTCACCTAGTACGAGCATTCACATTTGTATCACTAAACAGCTAGCTGTTAAAAGTACAAAATACTCTGGCATTTTATTTAACTTGCCTTCTTTTGTCCTTTACAAAAATAGCAGTATTTTAACAAATTTTCAGTTCACAGACTACGACAGCCTATACAACAGTGAGTAATTGCTACAGAATACTTTCTGTATTAGAAGCCCAGCAGTAGCTACCATGATAGCATCATTAAGCCAAAGCAGCACACTTCTGCTTTGTGTAGAGGGGTGCAAAGTCACTGACTTTAGTGTTATTTCTATTTTTTGGCAATGCGAACTGCTAAAATTCTCTGTTCTCCTTTAAGCAGGTGTCCTGGTTTCATTGGGGTTTGGTTTCAGGTTGTGGCCAGCCATGGTGCTCAGGGCCATTAGCAGTTAAATGCAGGGCAGCTGCCCCAGGCTGGCCCAGGTGTGTTCTGTATCATTAGCAATCAAGTTCACTATAAAAGGGAGGGCTTGGGGGGGAGAGGGGAGGCTGTTCTTGCTCTCCTCTCTTCTGGCCTCCCTTTTTTCCTCATTGCTGATGATTCCTATTCCTGAACAACCTGTTGCAACCTGTAGCTAAGTATACTTTTGTGTGTTTTTTGTTAGCATTTATATTTGTTTCTTTATTTTATTAAATGTGTTTAATTTTAACCCACGAGTCTCCCTCTTCTTCCCAATTTCCTTCCTGAGTTGGGAAAGGGACATGGGTGAGAGAGAAACCTGTTATTGTTTAGCCCCAGTTGTGGGCTGAACAAATACAGCAGGGTAGAAACAATCTCGTACACAAGCTGAAACCGCAGTAATAATGGAGTCATTCAGGACTTTATAAACTGCAACCTATTTAATGCTAGAGCTGATTAACTGTATAAAATGTTACAGTCTAAGAGGAGACTGACCAGATGAAATGGAGCCAGCTGTTGACATGACCCTATATCTAAAAGGGAGACCTCCATGACAAACCAGTATCAACTCAATCAGTAGCTGAAAACCCACAAAAAAATAACAAATAGAATTAATGGAGTAATATAGACGCAATCTGAAAAAAACACAATATAATTACCAGTATAGGACTATTTTTCTAGTTCAGAGTAAGGAAACTAGCAAGTTAACTGTAAGCCATTAAATACATTCACAAGCTGGTTTTGCTAATAAAACTTTCAGGCAGCGTACGCTGCTCGTCTTGGAAAAGACTGCTTAGAAAGACGAGCTCTGTAATATTCCCCTGAGGACGAGCAAACATAAGTTTTGGTGTGCGCTGGAGAAAAAGCAAATTTAGAATTCACAGACCTCGAAATGCTTCATGGTTTCTTCTCCATCTATAGGTGCCCAACTAAAGACAGATGCTAAACATATGCTTCAGTCTGTTTCAATTTACGAGGTCAGCGAAGCATGTGCTCAAGGGCTTACATTCTGCACAGGGATCATTGTAGAAGCAGGGAATTGAGCAATGAGTAATACTTAACTCTTCGAGCAGCAGCTTGGATTAGCAATCTGAAGGTGTTTAATGTAGGAAATCACTATCATTAGCTTCATTTTAACAGATGAAAGAGCTGCAACGCAGAAGGGAGTGATTTGTCTCCAGACATAAAAAGGGCCAATAAAAAAAATCTAGGGGGAAAAGCCTGTATTATCTGATTCTCAGTTCAGACTTACAGTCTCTCCAGCCATCTAATACAGCTACCCCAAATGTTAAATATAACATTAAATACAACTATATCAATATAGCTATTATAAATCATCAGTTAGTGCTCTGAAAATAAAAGGTTAATGTAATACAAATCTGCAGTAAACCTAGTACAACACAGCAAACCGATGCACTCATTGATTACTGATTCTAGGGAATTAGAACCTGAATCTGTCAAAAAGTTAGTGCTCCATATTGACTTGTCTTCCTCCATTATACTCATAATTTTGGAATAGTTTCTGAATAATCTATGTATCTATTTTTCTAGCCTGAGACAGTTTCCCCAGGGACAACAAACCAGGTATTTGCAAGACATTCTTGACAAAATAAGTTTCCCAGAATTTCCTCTGCTGTTACTGAATTCTTGCCTAACTTCAAAAAACCATGTAGAATTATTTCCCTTATTACAGATGCATGAATGACAGACTGCCAGTCAACTGCTGCGATTCCCAGTACTTCACGTACAACACAGACGTATCATCAATATCTTCTGAAAAATGGCCAGGACTGACAACTCTTCCCTTTCAGCCTTCCTCAAAGACTCACAGGCATTGTTACACTCATCCTCACAGGCCATTTCCATTGTCTGTGCCTTCAGGTCCAAACCAACTCTTAAGCTCAGTGAAATAATCTCCTGGTTGAGCAGTAGTATGTACACAACACACACATCTGTTACCAAAACTCTGATGTTCCCTCACAGCTGTAGCAGCTGTCCAAACTTATCACTGCCTCTGCGATTTCACTAATACAGGATTTATTTAACATTCAAAAAGATGCAGCACAGGGCTCTCCGTAACCAGTAAACCAGGTTAAATGATACCAGCATTTGATCACTATCCCCAGCAATGAAAAACGTACGGAGAATTTCAGACATCAACAGAGCAGAGCTGTTGTAAGAGACATAGTCGATCACGAGACAGATTATTTGATATTCGGTTTTTGCACATGCTTTAAAGCAAAGGACAGTATTTTCCCATCTGCTATTTTACTATAATCCTGAAAGCAGCATCTTAACAAGACTACACTAATGTTCATTTTCAGAAAAAAATCAAATCCTCAGAGTTTCATTACTTATTTTGTAATTATTTTAACTATTCCCTCAACAAGAGTATTTTTGCTTACTTCTTCACATTTCACAGCTTAGGTACAGAATTGCCTTTTAACAGCCTCTCTCTGGGCTCCCACAACCTTAATTCATTTGAAAACTATATAAACCTCTGTGCCATCTGGTAACTTTTTGCAATGTAATTATCCTGATAAATGTATGCATGATATTAGACATTTTCCATTACAGAGGTGACTAATGTTGCTTCTATATTTACAAATCTGTCTGCAGATTTCTGTTACAGGTCCATTCCAGGAGGCTAACAGACTTCTTCATTTAAATTTATATCTTACTGAAACTTGACGCCAAGGTTTGTCGCCAAACTTCATTTAAATTACGTACTACTGTTTATTCAGATCCTTTCCTGCGTTGTAAATTAGGTATACAAAGTAACAAAAATGCCACAGAATTTGTTTTGCACATTTTTTGGATGCTGCCAGATGAGATTTTGAATAAAATCATTGTGCACTGTGAGAAGAAAAATGATTGAAGCAGCAGTTTTTCCCCTCTTTTTGGAAGTTCAGGAAGGCAGTTGTATGCCTTAATGGAAGTTCAGGAAAGACAGCTGACGCTGAAGCTGACATTGAAGTATTGTATGTGATCTGAGTTACACGAGACTACTTGAAAATATTATGAAACCACATGTAGCCCGGTGCTACCCACCCAAACATTCTGCCTAACAACACATAACGTGTTACATCATACTTCTGTTCATCCCGAAGAGCAGTGACACCATGGACCCGAGGAGCACCATCATGGCTGAAACCACTCCAGGACAGGCAGACACACTTGTGCTTCTATCTCCCTGCGTACAAGTAACACACACTCAGTGCTGTCTGGCACCCTGAAGGCAGGCACAGCAGCCCTGCCCTGGGGGAACCTGCGTTTGCTGCTGCTCAGGACGTTAGAAAATACAGCCTGCACTTGCCAAGTTGAGAGCTGGTAGCAGCCTGCCTTATTGTCCTCATCCCTCCTCCCATTTCTTCCCCCTTCCTCCTGTGCCACATCTCCAGCCACGCTACGCCCTCGCATCCCAGGTTTTCTCCTTGCTTTCATGGTAGTTTCTGGCATTTACTCTGCTGAGTAAAATTCAAGCCCTGTCTCCAGGGAATACTCATTGACACAAATCAGAAGTTTTTCCACCTGAAAGACCCCAGAGCTTCACAAAGAGAGGATTCGCTAGGGATCTGCGCACTGAAACTGAGAGTAATGTCTTTAAAAGGCAGCTCAAAACACACAGGCAGTCAGCAAACATCGCTGTCTGTAGGCCGCAGAAACTTGGCATAGAACAGTTGATCCGACATTGAAGAAAATCAATCTCAGACTAGCCACTGCCAAATTGTTGTAGCACCTACAGACAATCTGTGAAATTACAGAAAAGCAAGACTGATAGAAGGAAGAGAACTACAGTTTATCTCCATTTTGACAATAACTATTTCATGTACTCAGCATATTTAACATTTGCAAAACTGAGCAAGAGGGAACTGGAGGAACAGTTTCTGCACACTTTATAGCTCTATAGCTAGGCATGATATCAACTACGTTAGCAAATTCTCTTACCCTTTGTCTTTTTTGGTAAGTTGATGCTATAAGGCTCACAGAGCAACATACTTTGCTTTTGAAAGTGCCTTAAAGCAGCCACTCAATGTGCTTATGAATCACAACTTAACTCCTCAAAATATCTAGGCTTTTTTAAACCTCTGAAATATAATCCCTTATGTATATACAGAACACCTACTCATTTCCCAATACACAACACTTCATTGTACTGAAGATATTACTTTTTATATTCAATGTACGGAAGTACACTAATTACGCAGTTAAAGATGTTTTTACTCTGAACTCTACTAAAAAGGGAGCAGTCGGCTAAATTAGGCAAAATTAATGAAAAAAGCAACACTTAATATTAGACAGGCACGTTTATCCTTCTTCAATTCAACCATTAGTAGTCTCTTTTGCTGCTGAGTAGAAACAGGCTGGCTCAGCTCTAATTAAGGCAGCCATTATCACAGCTAGGTGTTTACAGCCTTTAAACCTCTCGCTCATTTCTTCTCCCATTGCTTCCTAGGAAAAGCGTTTGCCCTTTTTAATCCAAATAGCAAATAGGCCAAAATTTAAAAAATGATCCTATTTAGGGCTGTTAGCCAAAAGGTTAACAAGAGAAAAGCCTCCAGCTCAAGGCGTGCCAAAGGATGTGATGGAGGGGGGCGGCCGGTTCAGGGCTGCCGATATCTGCTGATAGAGCAAAGGTACATGGTCCCAGAGAGGATTCCGGAGACACGCAGAGACCTCCGCGGAGCTCGTGTCAACCTTCCCAGTGGCTGCAGGTGATGTTCAGACAGTTGTTGAGACTACACAGACTGATGCATTGTGACTGAAGGGGCGAAGGGAAATGTGTTTTTCCCTTCTTGCTGTGTGAAGACAAGCTTTTACAGGTCATGATAAAGATGTGGAGAGCCTGCGTTTCATTAATGTTCCTAAACAGACTGGCTCACAGCTTCAGTGACAGTACAGGGACACAAAGCTTCAGAATGGTCCTCATTTAAAATGAAAGTAATTTGAGGCACAAAACAGAACAAGGGAGAGCTGTAACATCCACACTATTTCTAATTAAGAATAAGCTCCTATACAAGCCTACTGCAAGTTACACGTGCATTTCCTGACACATCCGAAGGCTGCACTTGAATGTCCCAGACTCTGAGGACATGTCATGTAAGTCCCTGGGATATCCAAAGAATTTCCCAAAAATCAGGGTCAATAATGGAAAGTGCCTGAAAGGGTTTGGAGGACTGGATCTTGCAACCAGGCCTTCTATACGAAGACAAAAAATAATAATAATAAAATCTAATAATAATAATTCAGGAAACAAATGCAACTATCAAAAAAGCCTTCTTCCTTCCTTAACGGTGCACAAATAGTATGTAAGTCCTGGTATGGGTGACTACTCCGTATGAAGAAATGAACCCAGAGATATTTGAAATGGGTAAGACTTAAACCCAGTGTCATTGAATTAATGATTCTATTACGGTGATGCAGAGAATGTCATTCCTCAAAGACAAGGAATCCCCCAAATAAGTTTCTATCCATCAATATAAATTAACATAATTTAATATGCAGGTCCCCCCTTATTTTTCAGTTCAGAAACATCTCCCAATTTTCAAGCTGACCACCTGAGATATAAAGAGCATGGAATTCTTGTACTCTAGTACATCTTAACTGGGCAAGCATTAGTGTAATAGGGAGTTACCAGTTACCACTATCCACACTTTGCCGTGTAACAGTTGTGAAAGGACAAAACGTTGTCTAAGAACACAGAAACACAGTACTCCAGTAATAAAGCAATGGATGTTTTATCAACGTGCCTGTGGGCAAGCAAATAGGGACATCCCATTAGAAACTAACGGAAGTTTCCTTTATGCTTTTAAAAGACGTCAGCAAATACCTTCAACGATCTTCCTAATCATAAAAAGCTAACTTAAGCCATGCTTTTAAACTGTAAATCCCTTTGGTTGACCTGCCTCCTAGCTATACCTCATTAAGAATCATTTAAGAATTCCCAAAACACGTGGGCTATAAGGGCTTGTTTTTCAAACCTTAAAAACGACACAAATATCAGTGAAAACAAGGATGTGGCTCACCTGCTGTGTAGGTGCTGCACTGATATAGAAGATGTCAAGCTACTTTATCACATAAGAAGTCGGTAAATTGTTTTTTTTTCTTGCTGGAATATTTTGTTTATTCTCTTTCAGCCACCAACAAAATCACTGATTATTTATCGCTGGTTCTTGTGAAGGTTTTAAAAAGAAAAATCATCCACAGAAGTATCATTTAAAACTAACCACTTTGAATAGTAGAACCATGCAAGTAATTGATTATTAAGTCAGATGAAATTGTTTTTCCTCATTCCAGTAAGTTTTGCAAGATGTTTAATTAATTTTTTTAAAGCAAATGACATCATTAACGACAAATACTTTTTCAAAGAAGTAAAACAGCTCAATCGTCTTCTTTGCACTCCTAAAAAACTGATATAATGGGAGATATAATGGGCAAAACAGAGTCATTTCCTATTACACAGAGGCAGCTACAGTAACAATTAAAAAAATGCAGTGGGTGTGCTGCAGGTAAGTCCTTATGGTACCCAGTGCATAAAACCATCTCTCACTACCAGGTATGCAAATATTTGCATATATAAAAAGCACAGCTTTCTGGTGCAATCGGGAACCAACGGGGCCATTTCTAGACGATTTGTGCATTAGGAATGGCACTAGGAATGGCACATCTTCCTCGTTAGATTAACTGAGGACTAGGCAAGACAGCAATTGTGCCCATGTCACCGAACGCCGCGCTGATCTGCCCAGCTGTCAGCATCAGGTACGGTGCCGTTGTGTTCAATGCTTACACTGCCTGCATGTGACACTCTCAGCAATGAAATGCTAGTTAGGAACAGAGCTGAAATATAGCTGCTTTATCCAAAGAAATTAGATGGCTCCAAATCACCTAGAAACAGCTGCCAGAAAATTGTGTGAGTTATACAACTGGAGGCTTTCAGAGCAGCAGGCATAGATAATTTGCCAGAGTTCAGTAAAAACAGTAAAAAGGCGCCAGAGGGACCTGAGCTAGGTTTACTTAATGCCCCAAGGGGATATAGAATAGACCGCTTTTCACAACCGAAATGTCTTCATTTGCAGTTCCAATGAAATACGATTAGCCATGGGAAATCAAGGTTGATTCGTGGGAAAGGACAAGTTTTTGGAAATATAATGGCAAACCTCAGAGTCACTCTTTTTGCAAGACCAGAACAACAAAGCAAGTCTGATTTCTGATTAGATTTTTCAGTAACGAGTCAGGGAGAAGTCTACCAGAAATGAAGCAAACTGTGGACTGAAAATTGTACAGCTTCCTCAGCAGGTTGTTATGACCTATGTGAGCAGCATCAGATGTACTTACACAAAAGAAAAAGCCACACTGATTTATGTCAGATGTCACAGTTGTGAGTTATCATAAGAACAATTTGTATAACCCATTTTCATATGAGTCTCCTGTGCGTGTAACCATCTTTTTTAAACTGCTGTGCACGTGTATTAACATCTAAACTGCAGCCAATGTGCACAGCCATAGCACTAAGTAATGATGCTCAGCATCTGAGGTCCATCAGGCTCACCTCGCAGTGAGAAACTTACAAATTGACTACGACCTTCAATAGCATAAAAAATAAATCTATTAACATATACATTACCTGTAGTGAGAGATGAAAAAATAGGAACCTAGCCCTAAATTCCTCCTAAAATATGTACAGCATTCATATTTCAGCATTACCCACATATACCAATACTTGCCATTCAAAATCAAAAATCCTCTAGTACCTATCAGTATACAAGTCCCTTTATACTCGCGTTATGAAAGCCCTGCTAGAATATTCTTACACCTTGCATATACTTAGAATTTACTAGACATAGGTAGAAGTAATTTCTTACAGAAAAGCTAAGAGTTGAAAGGGGAGGACGGGGATATTTTAATACTAATCCAACTCTATTCGCTAACACAGTATTTTAGCGCTCCTCCTGAACTTAACGCTCTTGTATATTCCAGGATAACGGTGAAGTTGTTTCTCTAAGCCCTCATGGCGATGCTCCCCTTTTCTGTCCATACAGCTTCAACTACTTCTCCAAACTTTAGAGGTGGCTCCAACTAAAGTTTTTTTCACCAATGACCAATTTCTCATCATATGTCTCTTGAGGAAAGAGGTTTATTTATCAAGCCACAAGTCATTCTTCTCATTTTGATGACTTCTGATTTAAAAAACACACATGTTCAGCACTGATTCCCCAGCATGCATTTACTGATTATTTCACTATCAGCCTAAGGGCAAATATGGGGTTAGCTTGGTTTATTGTCAAGCTAATTACTTTTCCTCTGCCATTGTTTAAATTACGTAGGAATGTGTTGACAGCATTGTTCTCTCTCAGTGATTTGTTATTTGATGTTGCTTCCAGTATTAATTGTGCATTATTACAAATTCTAATAAAATGGTGACACTCCAGTACTAGTACATCCATACAGACTTATTAATTGGGGGAAAAAAAATAACCACCATAGCTAGTAAATACAATTCCCTCAATCAAATTAGTTCGAATGCTCTATTTAGTTTGCTGCCTTGGTAAATCTGCTTAAGTGCTTCCTCTAAATTTTATTGACAGTATAACACTGGTTCTAATAGTCAGCTCTTCAGTATATTAATAGAGCTCATAAACGAATATAAAATATTAAAGAAGGCTGGCATTCATTACTGCTAAAAACAACTGTAGGCACCGAATTCTGATGCAGTGGTTAGCAACCCTTCTATGGCCAGCAGTGGAGACCTCCACATGAGAAGTGTATTATGGCCTGTATTTGCAGTAATGCTTTCAGATCTTTTTCATAATTGTAGACAGAGAATATTACATTTAAATCTCTTATCTAACTATCCAAGAATATTATTTTTCAAGCAGTATTTCAAATGAACCGTTTCATCCAGCTCCTCAGACTAACAGTTCCACACCATTAGTTCCATAATCATGGCTGAGAATTTGGTTCTCAAGTCTTGATTTTAAAAGGACATTCATATGCAAACACACACATCCTACTGATTACTTCAACGTATTAAAAAAGCCTGAGATAGCTATGGAAAAGATCATATCAGTTACATTAATGATTTAATCTAATATTATACACAAAAGTACAAGAGTTTACAGATGCAAAAGGAAAGTGTAGCTTTGGTTGTTTATTGTCGAAGAAAAGGAGTGTTAGGATTACTGAATCTAGATGGAGATGTCTTTAAACACTTCACTGTGCCATTTTAGGCACCTTATTTTTTAAAATTTCACTCTGCTCTCAAGTTTTTTTTTAATCTCCGAATAAAAAAACACAGACTGTGCAACAAAAGCACCATGCAAAAAAAAAGTATTCTGAAATTTAGATTGTTCATACATTAAAGTTAGATCTCCTCTCTGCTGTTTTTGAGAATTTGTACATGTCATTCTATACAAGCTAAGGCTACTAAGTTTCCATGATAGTTCCTGGCAGCCAATCTCATAGATTGTCATGCAATATTTAAGAGGTAAGGAGGGGAGGGGAAGATTAATATACAACTGTTGCCACACAGCAACATCCCCCCCTCCCTCCCTCTACTGTATAATCATTTTCTTGTGGAAATAAACTTACTAAACTACTAACTTAAAAGGTACCATTTAATCTCCTTCAGAAAACTTACAGTTAGGGGGTGAGGGGACCCAAACCCCTTCCTTTTCAGCCAATTATCATAGAAATACATTTCAGCATGGAGTCCTCTACTCCCTTCAGGAAACCTATATTGTAGTTACCTCTTTGCCAGTTTATGTTCAAGTAAGTAAATTCTTCTAGCTGGTCCTTCTGAAATGCAAACCATTTCTGATGTAATCATTCACTGGTTCACATATTTGTGACTTCACGTGCACCCTCTCTCCATTGTTCCATAGCACAAGTATCACCACATAGTGATTGCTGGGCTACACAATATTCAAGGTAATGTACACTAAAACACCTAACAAAAAAGAGAAAATGAGTAGCCCTCGAGGGTATTTGCCATTATTTGGGGTAAAGAAGAGGAGAAATGGAACCACACACGCTGTTTTTGCAATGAGCATCACAAACAAAATCATGTAAGAAAAAGCAATGGGGCACGATACTCTGAGGCAAGTATGAAAGTGAACAAGTGAAAACCTTACACAGCTTTGGCTTTAGCTTTTGATACGTTCTCTTTACTCCATTCTTTAAGAGGAGTCAACAAGCAGAATTTATCCGGGCTGTCGCTGACAGCAATGCAATGACAAGATGCATTTTTATCATGAAAGAAAGAAGGAGCTATTTGGACAAAATCTGAGAATCAAAGTGCAGAAAGCCATGCAGAAGAGTGCTCCAATAGGTCAAACTCCACTTTAGACTTAAAGAAGTTAAGACAAATAGTAAGGTAAAGCAACACAGGAAGAGTATTTAAACTTGTTATTAATGTAACTTCTTTCACTAAGCACATAGAAAAGTAGCAAAGGGGCAGACAAGGGTATGAACCAAAGTTAAGCCCGAATCCAACCCAAGACATAAGGAGATTTACTTTCAGCAGCTTCCCAGTCCTCGTGCAACGTGTTACCAACCTACTACCCCATCCAGTCTCTCGGTTCACAGCAAAGCATCACTGGAATCCCTCCATAAGGATGTGACCATCCCTATTGCTACGTCATCCTTTCCATCCCTGACAGCTATCGTAAGTGGTGCTGGATATTTGATGTGGGCCTGTTATGTCTGTCAAGTGTCATGAAATAATTTTCTAAACAAAGCTGTCATTAAAAAAAAAAAAGGTTAAAGTCACTAAAATTGATTTTGAATTGTTTTGCTGGTCATAGAAATAGCAAGAGGGTAAACAGGCCTGCGGGCAGGATGACTGTACAAAGAAACCCCAAACAATATTTGGCGGGGAGGATCAGAGTCATCATGGGTCAAGAATCTCCAAGTGGGAAAAATGAGAACATATTTTGCAGGCTTGGGGCAATATACTTTCTCCTTGGAACGCCTCAGAGAGAGGAAAATATCCTGAGCTGTGCTATTTTTGCAGAGTTTCTCTTTGGTTTCTGATTTAGTATAGGTCAATACAATCCTCAGACCATGCTTTATACCAATGCCTTTGTAACATTTGGGAGCGCAAACCCCACAGGGTTCTGGCACCACAGCTGCACTCTAGATGCACGCTTTTGCATGCCCACCCTTCTGACTCGGTTTTCCAATGGAAAAATTCCTTGGTTGAAAATGTAGTAAAACCCCCCATATATTTCTACTGATTTCTACATAATTATAGTCCAAATAAAAGGGATAGAATCTGGACACTACTATTGTTCACATGCCAGTTAGAGACAATCAAACAAGAGCTAGTAGTACTGTACCCTGTAACTTGTTACTTCTTTTGCCAGACTGAAGCATAAATAAGTCAAACCACCAAAAAAACCAACCAACCAAACAAAACAAAACAAAACAAACAAACAAAAAAAACCAAACCACAAACCACCCACAAGTCATGCTGAGCAGTGATTTGTGTATCTGCTTTCTTTCCTGACATATTTCTTATCTACAGTTGAGCAAAACAGTTAAATACCCAACGGTCTCATTTTGAATCGGGTCAGATTGTTGCCTGACTTTATTTTTTGACCTGTTCTTTTTCTGAGAGCAAACTGACTTCGGTATTGATTTCTCCAATGGGATACAGAATGAATGCAACTGAAAAACATGAAGTGGTTCCACTCTGAGCTTCAATATTGACCATCAAGTGCCTGGTACTATAAAAAATACTTTCACACTGTTACTTAAATTTGGGGACGTCTGACCTGTCCTACGACTTCAATGACTACTTGGCTATTTGCACACTCCAAGTGTATGGATAACCTCTGCAAGGCCAGAGCAGAGAAGAGAAACTTTTATTGAAGGTTTTTTTCCCTGCAAAGCACAAGAGAGCAATTTAAACCGTCCTGGTGACTGTCACAAAGAAGCTGGTGGCAACACAACTAGAAGCCAGCTAGGCTGGGTACGAGTGTGAGGACTTGATGAGAAAGCAAGAATTATGCTATGAAGCATGAAAATCTATTCTTTCAGTATGCTCCAGGAAAACACACATATGAAAACCTACACACAATCCGCACAAAACTACAGGGCATCCGACATTGACCGTCTTTTGTATGACAGAGGCACGTCCAGCATTTTTCAAAGAACTTCCTTAGTGCCTCTATTAACCTGTTAACCTACGTAGCTGTGAAAAAAAATGGTATTTTTCTCCAATAAAAAAATAACGTAGGTTAATTCTATCAGCTAAACAAAAGCTGCACAAAGTTAAGCTTGATACAAGCTCTTTGTATTTTCAGAAATTGTTCTGAATGGCACTGTCATGAAAAAGATTTGGTGAAGGCAACTAATTTCTTTTTAAGTTTTGTTTCAATCAAGTGTCTAGCACTTGTAATTAGGGACTTTTGAGAAGCTGAAGCAACAACATGTTCTCATTAATTTATACAGCAATAACAGTTTTGGCATGAGGTTAGAATCGCAGGCCAATGAAACAGATGAGCAGGCAAAACTGTCTCTCACTGAAAAGACAATGGGCCTCAGTAGGCTTTCTGGCAAAGTCCATAACTAATAAGTATTTACACAGAGTGAGCGATTGGAAGACCTTCACCAACCTCTTGGGATATGTGTGCATGGGAAGGAGGCAAGCATCCAGAAACAGGACAAGAAAATAATTCCATGTGGTTACACACGCTTCTGCTTTTACTACAGTTAATGAGATACAGATGAAGTGATGAAAAATTGACACTGCTGTATAAGAAAATACTACATGTTGGACTTTTATTACAGTCAGTATTTGTCTTCCAAATTTCGAAGTATTTTACAAATATTAATTTATTAATAAGCTTGCAAAACTTTCTTACCAGGTATCCTGATATAGTAAAGTTGACCACTTTTTATCAAGTTCTGAAGAAAGATCAATAGTTTCTGCAAACCATTTTTGAAGTGCTTCTCAAGAGTTCCTCAAAGAACTGTTCCCAGTACAGTGTGCCAGAAAAGTAATAGTATCACCATCTGAGAGAGAGAAACCTGCCTGGGGGGTTCTGATGGCATAAAAACTTTATTTATCCATCTTTTACAGGTTTAACTTACACAACAAATATCTCCTGTGATGACTAGCATCACAGTTATTCCATGATGACTAGCATCATAGTTGTTCCAGTTGGTATAGTTACATTTTAATGAGTAAAATTTAGCCAATGATATATGAAATATGGTATCTCTCTAGTTTCTTATAGGCATGGGAAAAGATTTTTAGAAATAGTGCTACACTTTCATATTTATTTAAAAACAAGACTTATTAGTCAAAATTATTATCAAATTAATATTTTCATCCACTCCCAGATCAGCCACAACACACATCAAAATATCTTGGCATGAGTCTTAAAGTTGCTAATTAAAAAATACAGGCAATGTGGTTTGTGCATGCACCATTTGCTTCAATTGGACATCACATATTTGTGCTTCCTTACATCTACTGCCGTTTTCAGCCACTCTAAACTATGAGATATTGTCCATTCCCTTTTCAATGAAGCCTGATCCTCTTTCATAGAGAAAAGCAATACTTACCAGTATGAATTTGTCAAATTTCTACTTTGTCTTAGTACAAACAACTAAGTAAAACCACCTGCAGGCAAGCAAGTCCAAAACTACGTGGACACCCTCCCCACATCCTAAACAAAACGTTTGCAATATTCTGTTATAAAGATCTAACTGGATTTTACTAAACCTGTGAATAATCGATTAGTGTTTTTAAGGGAAGGTAATGATGCCTATACAGGCGAAGATTTCAAGCTCAGGTTTTTGAAAAACTGAAATACATATTAGCTTCTTATATTCAACTTTTTGTTCCACGCTTCAATTTCCTGCCAACTCCTGTGATGCTTTATTTCTCTACACATTACCTTCTTAAATAGAAGAAATACGGTGACAAATAATTAAGTAGAAATAAAGTACAGTGAAGAAAGAACAAGTGGATTCCTCAGGACTTCAATGTGAGAAGGTAGATCCTGTATTCTTTCACCACTTTGCTCCTTATCTCCTTCTGAGACCAAAACTCCCATCAGCACTAGGCAGAATTCCCTTCTGCAGAATTCCCCCTCTATCCCCTCTGCTGCCAAACTCTCAGTACACCCCAGCTGCGGGTCTGGACCGTGGGCTCACTAACCAGATCACGTGGGTGCTGCTGTCACGCAGGCCAGAGTCCACTCCTGATGTCAGAACAGGCCATATCCAGAAAGGGCATGGGAGCACACTGTTTGCACCTCTGTTTGCCTCCTGGAAGTGAAGGATTTCAGCTACTATGCAGATTTATGTACAGACTGATCACAGTAGACCATTTAAATCCAAAGTAATTAGTGCCATTACCCTTACCATTCAATTAACAAGTATTTTTCATTGAATAACCGCAGATACTGAGACACGTTTCTAACTTTATTTTGCATGGAGCACTCCCATGGATAACCATGGTTTACCGTGCACGCATAGAGAGCGCGTAGCTCAGCTGTGAACAACAGGGCTCTGCAACGTGGACCAAAGTGGTGAACTTTACTCCTGGTTCTCCCACTGCCTCTCAGAAGATGCCACTGATATGGCACAAGAACCTATGGTGTTGGTGTAGGGGCTTCAGAATGAATATTCATTTATTGCTAACACTGAGGAAATGTGTTAATGAAAGATGCTGTACAAGAACAGTTTCACGCATGAAGGAAAAGAGAAAACCAGTACAGCATGTACAAGTCTTCAGACAGTGACAATCACAGGGTCAAATTAACATTTTGTATAGGTATATGTGCTTCCTCCTCTCAGGAGGAACATGTGAGAAGGGAGATGATTAAGGAGGGGGAAAAAAATTTCGTATTCATTGGATTTTCCAAAATGCTCCAAAACAAAACTTGTTCAAGTCAACGGAAATTTCACTTCTTATTTTCCTGCTAGCAATTAGACCAAGGTGACAGGTTGTGGGGAAAAAAAACCCCTCATGATGACATTTTCATTTGGACAAGCTAATTGCTGTCTGTGGGATAGATGGCTGAGCACAAGGAACAATAAAGTGCCTGACAGGCTAAGGAGGTCAGGTTATGGTTTGCTACAAGCCATCAACATACCAACTGTCCCCTTACAGTGAATCTCTATTCATAACCTCGCCAGAATGTCTTCTCACTGACTGTGTCACAAATAGCACGGTCCTTCTGCTCTACCTTAAGCTCAAGTGCCAGATGCTTTTCACAGGGTTAATTAATCAAAGGGTACTTGGTAATTAGGTGACTTCAACCTGTCTAGATAGCTATATGAAACCGCACTTGTATCTCTGTCCTGTTAGTTCTTGTAATTGCTGTGAAGAGGTAAGGCCTATGCATTGTAGCCACATGCTGCATGACACCGTTAGCAGGAACCTACTCCAGTGATGCTTAGCCCATCTGTCACACAAAGCACTTCAGCGAGTGTGTGGTTTGTTTTGGTTTGGTTTTTGTTTGTTGTTTGTTTGTTTGTTTGGGTTTTTTTGTTTTGTTTTTTGTTTTTTTTTTTACAAGCAGTTTTTCCATTGCCAAGTGAATTTTTTTCCCCTCCTCAAGTATCTTCCACATGTTGTCCATACTCAAAATACAGGTTACAAGCCAATCCCTCAATAACAGATCAGGGAAAAATCTACCTTAAGAAGAGATGGTTATTTTCTTTTTATTGAGATAGTTTATTTTCCAATGTACCGATACTGCTCTCCATCAGGGATAAAGTTTCAGGTAGTGAATAACTAAAAGGGATGAATAATAAGAGAGAAAAAAATACTCTATTATGACTACCAAGCTTTTCAGAATAGGTATGTGGGTTATGACAGCGCTGAGATAATAGAATAGGATGCTCCCAACAGCCACATAGTATCTTCCAGCCAGATGTTATGCAGAAGAACAGAGTACGAATTCAGTCAAAGAAGAAATCATCACATGTGGGGGAAGGCGCTTAATTCCCTGAAGGATGTTATTCCATCAGTCAGTGCTATAACACTTACAGGTTATTTTGGAAATTAACATCTACATTTTTTCCTTAAAAATATAAACAAAAAATAATCTATAACTTTACCTTTGATCATTTTGGCAGTTCTTAACCTTCGGACAATCTTAGGACTGAAAGGATCTTCAAAGTGCATCCCGTACCTTACTATGCCTGAGGCATACCAGAACTATTCCTAGAGACAGTTACACCGCTCACCACACAGCAGAGATTGCCCCGTCTTCCTAATAAACCTGAGCTCTAAAATTATTAATAGTAAGTTGTTTATTTGCTTCACTTTTTTTTAGTTTTGACTTTCAGCATTCATTCTGGATTTGATCCACGCAGATTAGCTGTTGTATCTACAACCCAGAGCACCTTCCTGATCCATCCATAGGGACCAGACTGGCACGTGCCCTCTTCACCACCTCAGCTGGTGGCCACTGTTCATCCTAACAGGAGCCCCAGACAGGAGAGATTCAGGGTGCAGAGGACACAGCGGTGCACAAATAAAACACGCTTCTATTCAGTGCTTTCTAAGGCTTTTTCAAACAACTATCATATATATCAAAGATCTCAACTTCCTTCTACTCGTGTGTCCCCATTACTGGAAGTCCTGGCTACCAGTACATTGAAGGACCTAATAATTGCCTTACACTAATCTCATTTCATATGTTCTTTCTCAGTTCATCTGGACTTACAATTTTGATGGAGAGAAAAAAAATGTGACCTCAGAAATAAAATCCAAATGATATTCCTCCCCTTGCTGCAGGCTAGATTTCACCACTATCATTTAAAAAAATCACTACAAACAACCTGCCTGTGGTATTTATGTCCTGCCAGCAGCCACAGTACACAAGAAGTGAAAAATGAGAAAGTATTGCAGAAACAGGATGAGGTTTGGCTTCTCAAAATAAAACAAGAGAAAAGAGGTGGCCACTTACTACAAACGCTTCAGGAAGATAAACATCAGGGAGTAGAAAAGGCAGTATCAAGACAAGAACAAATGACTGTTAGAGGGGCATCAGTACATTTAGGCTGTAAATTACAAGACTGCCAGTCAGTCGAGGTCTGAAGTTCTGGAACAGCCTCTGAATCGGAAAGGCAAGACAAATCATCTAACGTTACGTGAAATAACTGTTGTTGATGATGGGCGAGTCGAGATTTCTTCTAATTCTGTGTTCTCATCTCTTCAGGACTTGCTCTCTTTTGCTTATCGAAATGTCAGCATACGATGTAACTGCAGTGTTAGGGAATGCAGTCTTTCGATTTGGGACTACGCAAATGGATATGAATACTCCATCGTGTAATTTTTAAGATGGAATTCACTCAGATTATTCAGAGTAGTTCACACAAGTGTAAAGTATCCACTTTTACCTTGTACATACACAGAAAATATAAACAGACCTTTAAAGACTTGCTTTTACAGCAAGATCCGCTGGCTAATATTTCAGCTGTTCTTTTTGAACTAGCTTCTGTTTCTGAACACATATAAATGATACTGTAGCTTCATTTATGACAGTTCAATTCTCAGGTGACAAAAGCACAAACCACAGCACACAGGTACACACACAGTCAGAACCTCATATTCCAGGGGAGGTGGTAAAAGGCTATTTGTTGAATCTTGCTGTTATCTGATCCCCTAATAGCGGTTGGGAATGTAGGTAAAACCCTACAACGCTGGTGACAAACAACTTCTATCAAAGTGATTGATAAATTCTTTGGCATATTTAGTAATTTTCTACGATCTCTGAGCTCTATTTCTATCCTGCCTACACAGCCCTGACAGCTGTCCACTGGCCAGCTTCTGAGTGTTAAACAGTTTCTTCAGGAGGGCTGAAAGCAGTAGGCGTATAGAGCTCGCTGTCACCCCAACACCCAGCATCGCTGTCGTCACTTCTTAACAGGACGGCTGCTCCTGAAGAGGGATACAGAAAAATAAAACAGAAGCACCCCAGAGGAGGACAGAAGCAGGGACTCAAGGTGAAAACCCACACACTGGATATAGGAAGATTTATGCATTCACTCTTTCTCTTTACTAAACCACTAAAAATTTCAGACTTACCAAACACCCCTCCCAGGATTTGTTCTGCATGCTGTCACACGAACTCACGTTCCACAAGTATTTATGTTGAAAAACAGTGAAGGGACCAAACACATCAGCATCAGGGCCCTTAAAGTCCTCACGGCAACTCACTTACCTTGAAAATCCCTTTCTCACAGAAAATGCATATTTTGCAGTAGTAAGATCAGGCATCTCTCTCTTTCTACTTAAATACAGAGCTTCATCTAAATTAAGATTTCAGAACTGTTATGATACAGCTTTGCCTGAATGAAAAAGTATCTTATTGCCAATACTACCACCATATAAAAATAATTACATTCCAGCTGAAGTGTCTATTAATGATTGACAAAACAAGCATCGTCATTATTCTTCATCGAGGACCATACCATGATACAGCAGTTACTATATCCTTACGGTCTCTCACCTTTTATTTAACTCCTGACTTGCAGAACAGTGTCTAAATGATGACGACTATTTTCAGAAAGGAAGTATTTAAAAAGTACAGAAACTGTAAAAAGTCAGATTACTCAAGTGCGGTGAAACAATTAGAGCTTGAATTTTACCTTTTGGCAATACTGTCCTATTATTTCAATGGAACAAAAGCTTCTGTATTGGTTCCAAACTCTTTAAAGAGATGACACTTGGTGCAGTTCTGGCCACGATCTGAACACTAAGCCTTTGAGAAACGTTTTAAAAGCTTCAACTACCTTTGAAGAACAGAGATTTGGGTTTAGGGGGTTGTTTGTTTGGTTTTTTTTTCCCCCCCCTTTGAGGCTTTTCCAAACCCTTATAAGATCAGCGTTTCTAGCTGAAACTCCCAGTTAAAATGCTTAAAAGTGAAATGCAGTGTATCTTCATGAAATTTCCTTTTCTCCCAGTTCAAAACAGTTAAAGTTATTTTACATCCCCAACAACTCTCCAGTTTCCCCCAATAACCTTAGATGTGCAGAGAACACGGTGCTATGAAATGTAAAATAATTTCTATATGTTTCTTTCCTTGCCAAAACATTACCTTTCTGAAAATGTCTTCAAATTGTATTATCAAAGAAGAAAAATATATTTAGAGATTATAACAATGAGATAAACACACTGAATGATGTAACTGAAACTTTGTTTAAAAAATATTTTTTAAAAAAATATTAAAGATTACCATCACCCAAGAAACCTGACAGGTTTGTAAGAAGGTAAATAATTGATCTTCTTTTTTTTTAAAGAAAAACTTATCTATGCCACCCCAATTCAAATTGCTTTTTATTGCTCTGCAAGAAATGTGATGATCTCAATCAAATTTAAAACAAGCATTCAGGATCCACACGGAAATAAACACTGTCCACGATGTTATTAAGATTATGGGCAATTAATAAATCAGTTCCTGCTTGTGAAGAAATCTTCACACAGACTGCATTAAGAAGCCAGTCTGACCTTCCCAGTTCTCAAACTACCAGTTAGCACGTACAAGCAGTCTGTCTGACTGCAGATCAACTTTTCAGCTTCCATTAGATGATCTGGGCATCACCTGCTGTAAGGGCTGATCTAATATAGTTTTAGACTACAGGATTAAAGCATGGTGAAGAGCAGAGGGCTTGTTTTCTGTGGTGGGTTTTTTTTTTGGGGGGGGGGCAGGGGGCACTTTGTCAGAACAGAAGAGACTTTCTACCCCATCTTAGTGAAGCTGTATATAAATGAATGTATTGTGAAGCTGTATATAAATGAATGTATTGCTCTTTTAAATGAATGACATTTCAGGTAATCATTAAGATAAAGAAGGAGGAATTACCTCAGTTTTACTTTCTCCCAGTTTTGGATAAGATAGTTTTATTTCTGACATTATTCTCAAAATGAAGCTTTTGTTTATATTTATGATCAAATTATAAGGCAGAAAGAAGACAATGAGATTTCAGAATGCATTTTTCCTCACACTGTTTCCATATAAAACAAGCTACACTGACACTGGTTGGCATCTCTGTTGAGTTTGTTGACAGTTACAGTGCTACACTAACTCCAGAGTCAACTCTCCTCAATTTACCTTCTGAAAAGATGACATTTTGCATTGAATTTACTTGTTATGAATAATATGCTCCTTCTTAACATAAAGTTACAAAAAGCTACTTTTACAAGGAAGCGTGTGTATTTTGTTGTATTTTCCAAATATACACAGCATCTAGAAATTTATGTCTGGATGCACAAGAAAGCAACCGGAGAAGAGTACAACAGAACAAATTCCCGGCTGCAAGACCACTTACACTTCTAGAGAGACAAAGCTCAGCAACGCTTTATCTTGTACCTTGCAACACTGAAGCAACACAAATACATGAACCAGTCCTTCAACAGGCCAACAACAGGTACCATCAAAAGATGAAGATGCCCAAGCCAGGGCTTCATCTTCACGCCTATTCACCCAAAGCTTCTCCTTAGGGAAAAAAAAACCCAAATGAGATTATATCAGTGCAGATGAACAAAAAGTCAAAAGGATTTTGGGACACTCCGAGTTGCCTAGGACGTGAAGTCAGTCATATTTCTCCCTGAATTCTCACAAGAGTCCCAGCAAGTGTTGCGGGAATTCCTGTTCCTTTCAGGTAAATGGGATCACAAACTTTTTTCTTCTTTTTTAAGTTATATAGTCACAAAAAAAAAAAAAAAAAGGCAAGTCATATGAATTGATACTGCTAGCTTTCCAACTTTCTTGGGAGCTAATGACTTCATCTATATGTATCTATTTTATCTATATGCAATCTCTCCACATCAAGCTCGCTCAGAGACCGCAGCAGCTCTGTGGTCTCTCCTGCTAACCGTCATTGATCCATAGTTCAAAAGCCTGAGCTCATGCAGTCTGTCAGAGATAGGACACACGCAGCCTTTCTCTTGTTTGCCCACCAAATCCTCCTTTTCAGGGTTTTAACTTCTGGCAGTCTTGTCTGAATAGGGCAACAAATACAAAAATTGAAAGGCTTGAAGTGTTTGGCAGGCAGACACCAGAGACAGGTGTCTGCACAGGGAACTTGTTTTTGCTTATCTATGAGCCATCATACTAATGCTGGCAATCACGTCAAGGTCCTTACCTTCATTTTCAGAGGCCAGCAACAACCAAGCCTGCAGTAGAAATTCTCAGCCCACTCCTCCCATTCTCCTCCCCCTGGCTTTTAAGTGGAAGAGAAGGGTTGAGGAAGGAAGTTCTTCAGACAACACTATCACAATTTAATCCACACTGTACATCTCACTTGGCAGACCCTGGAATAAGCCTACCAAGGCTTTTACTGTTAAACAAAACCTGTGAGGAAAGCAACCAGCTGAACTGAAGAGCAATCACCTCGTACTTAACACATAGCAAGTCTCTTACAGAACCTGATCACTGCTGTGAAAAACCTGAAAGCCACTTGAAAAAAAAATTAAGAGGCATTGGACACAACAGTTTGCATACCAAACACATGAAGAAAGTGTCAACAGAGCTGAGAATGTGTTCACAAGACCTTAGAAGAAACATATAATGAGTGTAAAGCTTCACTACATTGCATTACAAGTTAAATGGCAAGGCGGGAGAAAATGGTATGTGACTATTTTAGGAATGGTCTTTAAACTCACCATTCAACTGACCATTTTAATGATAAATAATTAACACAATTTCTGATGAGAAAGTAAGCGTGAAGACTAGAATCATCACTGAACAAAAAAGGAAGCATCAGTGGACAAAGGGACCTGCAGGAAATGGCTAATTCCTAAGCAAATCACATGAAATACAAAACCCAGAGGGAATTGTTACCAGGCCCGTGTTCTGTAGGCCTCCTCCTGCATTGGCCAGGCAGAGCTCTCTACGGATAACTATTAGATAAAACTGCCAAAATCAGCAAGAGTGTGGCTGCTCTGAAATCAATTCAACCACTTCCACAGGAATCCAACATGTCAAACTGAGACCACGTATGCTGTTTGGCTGGCTGACCTTAAAATATATATTTAAAAAAAAGCCCCAGACCTGCTTATGAAGGTCCCTGTGTACCTTTACTCTAGGCTTCTGGTTTGTAGGCTTTCCAATTGTTCCTCGCCATTTTGTGAATCTTGCTTGATTCCAAATGAAACACTTGTGTTTGAATTTGTGGTTCACAAGTTAAGGGCTGGCTTGTTCTCTTCTGACAACTTGACTTACCTCTTTTTTCCTGGAAAAAGTGGTTCCCAAAGTTCTACATAGAACAGCATCACCATTACCGTGAAGATATCATGAGTTGTGACAGTCTTTGACTTTAAGGAAAGCTGATGAAAATTAAAGGCTCAGAAATAAGTTGTACTTATAGTTTTCTTTTCACAAAACAACAAGTATAATAAACAAAATGATTTTATTAAAATTACATGTAGGAAGGCTGTGCCACGCCAGGCCATCGAAATCTAAAATGGAGGCAGACGTACTATTTCTGAATTGCACACCTTAAATTCAATAGGAAATCTGGTATTATTGCTGACTCACAAAAACTGGGCCGTATTAGCCAAAGAAACATCATTTTTGTCAAGTCCAACAACATACAGCTAATACAGCTCAACCACTGTGCCAGTTCTCAGTTGCACGTATTCTCAAAGTGCATATTTTCTCATTTAGTAATTTCAAATGAACAACTGTACAGCTGTATGTTGTTGCTTGACCAAACTTAAGTTGTTTGCTTAGTCCCAAGCTTGCAAGATTTCGAAAAAATATACAGTGAAAATAAAGAGGGAAAAGCTACTCTAGACTTGCTTTGCTTGGCAATATAATTATTTATAAACAAGTTATACTTATCTATCGCCAGGCTAATGGACTGCATAATCAGAAGACAGTATCACCTGACAGAATCACTGGAAGTGCTACAAATGATTGCATTATAGTGCCATCACTAACACAAATCTTAAAAATTGATTTTTGTCAAAACTGTTTTCACACACCCTGTTACAGTCCAATTATATCCTCGCCTATCGGAAGACTTAGTTGTTGTCAATTTAGAAAGCAAGCTAAAAATTTAAATGATTGCTCCTGCAGAGCCTCCAGAGCTCTCCTAACACTTGTTCAGTACTGTTGATCACTCAGAGTAGACTTCACTGATGTGAACTGGAACTGAACTGATCAGTCAACATGCTACTCTCACTGCTGTGGTTATCCACCCCACGCCATCCTTCTCACAACCATCATATCATTTATTCTTCTTTTAATCCCACTTCATTTTTGGAAAGAGACCAATTCCACTTCTGGGGGGGGAAAAGGCTTTAAATGGCATCCTGAGCTGCCCTGTTATCTGCATTAATATTGCACTCCAGAGACTATCATGAACATGCCCATTTAGGCACTAAATTACTTTCCACACAAGCGTAGCAGCTCAGTGACTCAGAGCAGCGTATTTTTGCTCCTTTTCCATTTACATCTGTCCTTCCATAGGACCTCACAGACTGACTGCCACCTTTAAATGACCTGTGACAAAGGTGGGAGCTTGCCACCTATACTCTACAGCCTTTACTCTCACCACCCCCTAAAACAAGCTGTGCCTTTAAAACAAACAACAACAAAGTGTAAGAACAATCCAACAAGTTGCCAGAAACCAATTATCTCCAAGACAACCTTGGTCAAATCTCGCCAATGGACTGAAATGTTATTTAGGAAGGGGATGATGAATAAGACACAGAGCAAAATACTACATAAAAATTGAAATGTTGTCCCCTAAAACAGTGATAGAAATCACCATGGCAACTAACTTGAAGAATCATGATCCAGATTTAAAATTTATCCTGGTTTAAGGATTACAGGACAGATCAGACCACTGCACCAGCAGCTCTGTCTCTCTTGGGGAAAGTTCAAGTTGGATGTTTGCTTAATTACTATTTTTTTTTTGCCATTACAAAAGATCTATTAATAATTTTCTCTCCCAAAGGACAGAGCTGCACACGGATTTTGACAATTTTTAGAAGTTATGTTTCAGTCGACTGCATAAATTGCAAACGAAAACCCAAAAGCACCAGGGTATACTGGATGCTCTTTGAGAGCTCTATAAAATAAAAATCAATAATCCAGTAGAAGAGAAAGGCCTTTAAGTTATTTTGTTCTCATTCTACACAAAACCCATACATTTTTTGGTGCATCCATGTCTTTTAAAGGAATCTCCATGACCACAGTAGTAAGGAAACTAATTTTCCTATTATGAACCAAACAATGTATTCTCTGTTATGTATAATTTATATTTTGAGTCTCAGCTGCCTTTAAACCCTAACACAATGTTTTGGGTGTGTTCATACTCACACCATTTTATTAAAAAAAAATAAAAAAATAAAAAAATCCCAAGAAATCACATAGTGACCTCTGGCTGCTGCCCACACTTGGGGGGAAAAAAAATGGGCAGCTGCTAGGAATGATTAAGTCATTCTTTTATCTGAATATTTACTTTACATACTTAATGATAATTACTTGCAGGAGATTGTGAAGCCATGCCTTAAGGTCTAAACAAACAGTTCTTCATTTCCCCCCCGCTTTCACAGTAGTAATTTTGGTGCTGCCACCAGTTTCAGGCTATGACATATACTCAAAAATCCTATTCTGAGGAAATCTGGAGTGAAAGTTAATTTAGATTGCTGAAAATGACCTTGCCGAAGAGCTGTCTTGGTCCCCTTTAACTCCATCCTAACTATTGCATTTAGGGAACAAACGAGTGAATAACTCTCTATCAACTACTAACCCGTTCAAAACATGAATTTATTTCAAATATAAAGGTTACATCCAGGGGACAGCTAATCTAACATTATGAGGTTTTACTGTCTTCTTCCTGCTTTTTTAATTCTGCACATAGTGTGCTTAAGGATCTAAATAAGAATTCTGGCTTTAAGTGTAATCTTGGCATAGAAGATATTTGTGAACTATTAGCTACGGTGGAACTTAGTATAATGCATATGGCTGATCCAATTCCCTCCCTTAATTAAGGGGTAGCCACAGAATCTGTATTTGGAAGCTCTAACTAATAAGCAAAGGGGATCTTTATGGTTTTTAATTTTCAAACAGCTGCCTTGTATGGAAACAAGATGTCTTGGCACAGAGAATTATTTATGCCCATGTAGATTCAGTGTGACTGATTATTTGCCACACAATAGAAATCTGAAAAATAAGTAATTTGAGAAAGAAACAGTTATCCCAATTCTGGCAAAAATTCTCCATCATTAACTCAAAATTGGTTTTATGCAGAGATGGTATTTAAATAGCTCAAGAAAACCACCATACTTGGCATACGCTCAGCAACAAAAACGAAAAACAAATAAAACTAACCCACCCCACAAACACTGTTACCCTATTCACTCCCTGAAGTAGACATTAATTTTCATTGTATGTGGCTGTATTCTTCTGTATTGTTTTACATGACATTTTATATGCATCAGCTCAAGAAGACTGGAAATTGTTCTTCATGTCACCGTGATTTTTAAATTTTATCCTGTTGTTAAGTGCAACAATTAGTTGCTAAGATGCGACATAAGTACATACAAAATGGAGCTAAATTTCTCTTGCCCTCTGGGTTTATCATAATCAAGAAGAGGAGAGAGAGAAAATGAGACTAGACTAGTTTTGCTTCCACTGATAATAGTTGGTTTGCCTTTCCTTTAAGAATGTTTTCCCTCTGCTTTATCTAGTCACTCAAACTTTCAGAAAATAACTTGGGCAAAATCATAGTAAGAGGACAAGCACTTTCAGCACCTCTGAAAACGCTTCTGACTCCCACCACTCTAGATCAGGTCAAGATCAGAAAAATTCTGATAGCATGCTTTACGCCAGACAGGTTTACACAGAAGAATTTCTAACCAGTCAGCATGAGTTAAAAACGTTAAAATGCTAGATTTAAAAAAAAAAAAAAAAAAAAAAAAAAACAACACACATACCCAAACCCAACAAAACAACTAATCAAAAATTTTAAATACATTTTTCCAAATGAAACAGATGATTCCTTTTGTTTCGTCCTTTTTGTTGAACACCTTATACCATTTCACTGCAGTAGAGACTTTTACATCATTAATGTCTAACGTGGAAGTAGCTAATTGCCAGCTGAGCTGTCTACAACTGTTACAAACTGCATAAATTGTACTTATCTGCTGGATGTCTACATTATCCTATGGCTGCCTTTAGCACACAGGATTTGAGAGCTGAAGTCTTGACTTAAATCTGAAGCACTTTGCAGAGGTGTTGACAAAACCCTCACCAGAGAGCCTTCTCTGTGTAACTGCGCTATTCACCTTCTCTTAGGGACTGCAGCTTGGTGGAAGAGGACAAGCAGTCTCTACCACCAGCCAACTTCTTTCTCATAAACGTATCCTGAATTTTTTCCTCAGTAAATCTGAGGAAACCATTTACCTGTGCAGACCTATGCAGCCACTGTCACACGCTTCCTCCTGCTGCAGTTCTTATGTTGTCCTTAGCAGCTTGCTGGTACACATTACATTAATAATCATACACTTGCTTTTCAATGTAGAGTTTACACCTTTATTTAGAAGAAAAAGGATGATTATCCAGGCTCTTCACTACAGAGAAAGGAAACCGCTGCCTTTGGCCATACCGGAGAGAAAAGCTTGTTCATCGCTCCACCTCATCTGGAGGTGGAAGTTATTGCACTGATGTGGAAGGGAACACCAGAGATACGCATGCGCCTCATGAAGCAGAAGCTGACACTTTGGGAATGAGGAAGACTGACATATGGAAGAGATTTTCCTAACTAGGACTTACAATAAGCAATGCAACTCTTCTCCCAGGGATGTGCCACTTTCATAAACAACAATCTTTCCACACAGAGGTGTCATCCAGCTAATGTCACTCAGTGACCTATGCAGACTACAGCAGCCCTTACAGCCCAGGACCCACGCATGGCTTCATAAAATTCCAACCACTCTCTTTCACCCCGAGATCTACAAATGAGCAGAGATGGAGAACCAAACTCTCTTAACCTCCATAAAGATGGTCTCTTCTTGGGAAGTGTTTCAGGAAGCAAATCCACTGGCTACATCGTATCCAAGAGAAACACACACCCGTACAGATCTATTAAGCCAAGCACCATCTATCCAGTAAGTTACGTGAATCATATCAGGCACAACACACATCACTACGGGGGGGGGGGGGAAACAAACACAAAAAAAAAAAACAAACCACCCCACACCTACAGGTGGTTACATAATACTAATCCAATAAAAGATGTCAGCAGTGGAAAAAGGACCGGACTATGAAACTAGGCTGAAATACAATGGCTGAATATCTGAAATAATACATACAAGAGTGTTTTCTTGCTCTAATACATTTGTGATTAAGTAGTGTTTAGGCATATCTTCTGCATTACTTAACAGCTTCTCAGGGAGCTTTTCAGCGAGTAAAGGTTAATATGTACTTGGAATTACCTAGTTGATTTTTCATCTCACCTTCATGTGGTTAAGCCCATCACAGGAACCAATACATATTTAACACCATTTCAGGAAAGGCTTAACGATATCCTATGTCATATCACTCAGAGGAGTTAACTTAAGTTTTGAAGTCAGCCTTTCACATCCACCGTACGACACTATGAAATCCAAGTGTTTGAAACAAGATCTTATTAAGATTACACAGCAAGACTGGGGATACATCATATTTTACCTACAAAGCATCTCGAACAGTCAGCTTCACAATGATGCCAGTTTCAAAGATTCACTACTTGAGAGTCTTAATTAGGCAGCTGTATTTTAATAGTGTTTGGCCTCCTCTGAACTAAAATTTCCTGAGCAGCTTGCCAATTCAAAACACTTTACTCTTCATACGTTGTCAGTTTGGGCTATTTTGCTCTACTAGATCGTCCTCAAATTAGTTCTGTCAGCAGTACATCAGTCTAGTAGACTCTCAAGCTTAAATCTCCTGCTCATGTGAAAAACACGCAGGAAGTCTTGTATTTTATAACTTAAAAAAAAAAAGGATTATCTGTTGTAGAAAATACAACCATTAAATGGTTGCAACAAGCAGATGCATTACTACTTGTAGCAGTCTGAAGTTTCCCTGTCATCTCTAATAATTACGGAGTCCTACACGTGAGATTCATCATCTCACTGTATCTAGAGTAAGTAGACAAGGAGTTTCCTTCACTACCACTTCTCATAATTTGCGTGTTTATTTTTGTTAGAGTTGCAATCAAACCGTTACAAGAGAGTTGTGGGACAAAGACTAAATGCCATTTTCCTTGGGCTGATCCATCCAGGGTCAAAACAGAAGCAAAAAACCATTTTCTGTACTAATCAGACTTCTGGATCCTGGATGAAACAAAAACCACAATGATTCAAAACAAGGAGCAACACAAACAGAAAAGCCTTCTGGTTTTACCTATCAGGCCAATGGGTATGTGTAGCATTGATATTTGAAATTAAATTCCTGGTGAAGTACAGCTCAATGAATTAAAAGCTATGGGAAACGGTTTTTCCACTTGCTTTATTACATGGAGTTCATTTTACTAGCATTTGTTGTAATATTTACAGGAGAGTTTACTCACATGTATACACTCGCAAACACGTAACTCGCTACGATAGTAATTTCTAACTGTGCCTTGTTGTTCAGTCTAGTACATAACATCTTCATTTTAAAAGATTTTTTGCTCAGATATTTGCTATTAAAGATTTTTGTTGATTTGTAACTTTTTGTGACTTGAGCCACAAAAATACCAGCATGCAAAATGCATTAAGTGAGAGTTCCTTTTTTTTAATCAATAGTACTTTGTCTCGAGACACAATTCCCAAAACTTCTGCTTCCTCTTAGGGTTTCCATCTGCAAGGGCAATGCTCTGATTTCCATACCTTAGACTATTCTGGTGAGAAGTATTCTCAGTTGTATCTATTTAGGTTTTTCCCCTCTGGATACGTACTGAACACCCCCTGGAATACAGACTGGATGTCAAGGCCCCGCTTCCTAGAGACCCACTTCTAGGGCTCCATTTCCCTAAACAGTGCATCACATTAGTATAAGTCTGTCCTGCTGAGTGGATATTTACATCAATTGTGTTAGCACAGCTTCATTAGGAAAGATTAAATAATGCACCTCTCCCTAGTGCAAAGTATATCAACTCTGTAAAGGTGAATTACGTGTCTTTAGATATGGAACATAAATCGACACTCAAAAGAAAAACCATACTCCTACAAATGCTACACGCACACGTTACAACCAGGGTGACTATCCAAATCAGACATGACACTTTTAAAGCCAAGGAGAAGCCAGTTACGTGCACCTAAAAGCCATTAAATTTCTCTTTGATCACGCTACACTGAATAACTGATTTTCTAGAAAAATTACTACTGATTCTGTTGAAGGAAAAAAATGTGTCCATCCAGGTTCCCAATTAAGCGTTTCTCTCAGGAGTCAATTTGGAATCTGTGTCAGCTGTACCCCATAGTCTTACATAATGCCAGGCTACGTTACCTGAGCAGTTTATGACAGTTCATTTCATTAAATGAAAGTGTTCAAGCACCTATGAAAATACTATACATAAAGCTTAAAAAAAGCACAATACTTTACCTCTTGCCAATTTGAACTAGTCTGCAAAGTCTGATAGCCTTTCTGAAAACACTCTCCATAAGGGGATTCAATTTCACAAGGCTAACTTAACACAGATGCTTCCTGACCTTCTTCGAGAAGGGTAGGCACATTCTTGGTTTAAGAGCTTCTGACCAGCTCTCCAATTAGCAGACCAATATCCAGACAAGAGAGTTTTGAAACAACTTTTCCGTATGGCCTCAAGGTAGAAAGGTCTTTACCCAAGTGTCATGAAACTAAAACAAAAAATAAAAAACCAAACCCCACACACCTCTCTCACAAGAGAAAAGGAAGCAGTGCTGCCAAAAGATGTCTTGATGAACCATTAGACCTTCACCACAATTTTTGGTTACAAATTCCATAATGAACGGGGAGCAGGTTCTAATAGATTTCATTAATTATTTCTATAAATACTGTATCCCATAAGCAGGTTAAGTGACTCAGGAAAAAATTCCGTAGCAATGTTAAGCAAAGATTCATTCACATTAATACTTAACTAGAATGTAGTATTAATGTGCAGGAATCTTTACTTAACTTCTTGATATCCACAGCACATTGCAATCAAGATACTAACATGATCTGCTGTGTTTGCATGTTGCTGTAGACCGTTATCAGTAAGAAACAAAACACAGTTGCGTAACTGACAGAAAATATTTCACACACATTATAACAAGTCATGAACCTTCTCTCACAGGGCAACTCACTTGTGTTCTGTACTGGACAATTAATGTCATTAGAAAACACAGAATTAATAGCCCTCATTAAAAGCATCTGGAGAATTTCACTGCTACAGTAACTCCGACCAATTCAGAATGCCCAAGTACAAGTCAAGGTTCCATCCTTCACTCCTGCCTTTAAATTTTGTTGAATAAACTTTTATTTATTATGCATATGGTCTGGCCAGGTCAGACTCTATATAGTTATTTTCATTGAATAAGCTTTGCTTTAGTACATTGTAACAACATCTGTAGGCTGCTAATACAAGATTACTGTGTTAGTACTGAACAAGAGCAGGCATCTTATTCTGAAGGGCTTGAAATTCAAGGAGCAATTTAATGGGGCTGGTAAGATTTACATAAAAAGAATCTGCAATATTAAAAAAGAGCAGGTTTCCAAGTCTGGCCAGACGTTCTATAAAATTCTTAAGAACAAATTTTTTAAAAAAAAAAAAAAAAATCAGTAAGCTGTTTTTCCCTCAAGTCATGTAATCCAGCTTGATACTGGAACTCAAAAATGGCTCTAATTAGTTTTTAGAACACATACGTAGATTATATATTCAGCTTGCTATGTCTACATCTGTGCTGTATGCAATTAACATGAACAAATCAAACGCATTTGCTTGATAACTGAATTCAGAGAGGTTGTAATAGACAACGAAGATTATCAGAAGAACTGTGTTATACAGTGAACCATTAATGTCACATGCAGAAACGTACTAATTGCAGGTATAAAATAATCACATATGACATGCCAATTTATGACCTCTCTTGTATGGAATATCCAGATAAATTCAGAGGAACTGAAATTATGAGTCTTCAGATTCATAAGGATGCTTTAACTCAATTTCATATGGGTTAAAAAAGTTCTATGCAAATCATAGCTCAGGTACCTTGATACCTACTTTTTTTTTTTTAAACTTTCCATTTTCAAGGAAGAATTTCTAGGAGGTGAGGAAGAGTCACAGAAATGCTGGCACAGAACAAAGCACTGAGAATAAAGATCGACCAAAGCGCATGACTGATCCCAAGGAGTTTATAAGCCGTCCCCATTCTTAAGAACTCCTCCATGATAGACAAGCCACAAAAATTTCAAAGATGACTTAAACTTTTTAACCAAAATAGTTGTCTTATCACAGCACAAGTGTCTTGGGCAGCAGAATTTGTTCGGAGCTATAGGTTTTAAAGAGAAGACTCACAAAAGTACTTGCCTATGGAGAAATCCTACATCTGGAAGGGAAGGAGCAGCAGTTAACATATTCCATATTTGAAAATAAGCAGTCCAGCTCACTCTGCCTAACCTCTGTCAGAACTTTTTGTAAACCCCCTCCCAGGAGCAAAGGTGTCTGTGAGCTGAGGGGTAGTTCTGATGGGGCTCAGCAGTGCAACCTTGTCTCATACGCTTGAGAAGACTGCTAAGTTGTGAGAAAGATGTGTGAAAAACTAGAGAGAACTAAGCAAGTTAACAAGATACAAATCACAAAGTGAAAACCACAGACAGAGGTGAGGCTGCTGAGACAGTGATAATACCTCCTAAATTCAAGAGGAAAAACACCAGCATGAGAAGGTATAAAACCATATGGGGGGAAAAACACATCAAATTGGAAGACAGCAACCTAAAAAGGTTCAGCCTGTTTCCAGAAACACTGAGAAGCTGACTTCTCCACCAGTTGTCTGGCAAAAGCTCACCAACAGTCTCGCTGGGGTGGTTAGCGTAAGCATCAAGTTACTTCTAGCTATCTACTGAATGTTTAACCAATAAATAATTGTTTTAGACTCGCAAACATATACTGTTTGCAGAACATCTCTGCACACAGTAGAAGCTGCTTGAGCAAAGTGACCCCACAGAGAACGCACATGCTGTGGGCATGAAGCAAAAAAAAGCTTGCCTTGAAAGGTTTTTACAGAAAAAAGAATAACAACAAGAAAAAATATAGCTGCTCTTCTTATGTATATATGTATGACACTGCTGCAAGAGTCTCAAATCCTGGAAATCTCCTCTCTGTACCCAGAAGACTAAGCCATATCACACATTTTGGAAATAAAATTTCTGGTGGTGAGCTGCCAAAAGAGTGCCAGTTTTGAATTAAAAAAACTCAAAATTCAATGCCATTATTTAAGAGAGTATGACTATAGCTTAACATCTGTTAGAACAAAAAACCAAATATCCACTTAATTTCTGTTATACAGGATGACTATTTAAAACCAGTATTTTATAAAACACCATTTAGGAAAATTGTATTAATAATTATTTTCGTCTCTATCTTCTTGGAAAACAATACTAAACTAGTAGACTTTGAGCGCTGACATAATAGTAAAATAGTCATAGAAGTGATCTCTGCTAGAAAAACAATTCCCATAAAGTTCTATATGTTACCAAAATCCCAAGATGCATAACTAATTCTATCATTTGTAAGCCCATTAACTCTTTCATCCTGACATAGGCATTTAAGTCATTGAGGGATATGAAAGCTCCGAAGAGACTGGAAAGAGAGTCCTGTGAAAAATCTCAGAAGCAGCTGTAAAACAGACAATGCATCTACTACAGAATAATTTTTTTGGGTGGTAAGGAGGAAGGGATCAGGAAGATTACAGTTGGACTTGATGATTTAAAGGTCTTTTCCAACCAAAATGAGCTACGTTGACGAATACTGAATAGGAACCCACTTTAGAAACTTTTGCTCAAAGGTCATTTTAAAAGTTAGCAATTTTCTTGTCACTGATCAAGCACTCCTGAACTGCAATTTACAGTCAAATTATCTTCTCTAGATCAGACATTATTGGACATAAAATAGTCTAAATGGTACAGAACAGTACAAGCAATTCAAGTATGATTCCACAACAGGTATGGGCGGGGGGGAAATACATAACACATTGGGGCAAAACAAACCAGCAGCCTGATGCAATAGCAAAAACAGTGTTCCTGAAGTAAAGAATGCCTTCTAGACAGCTTCCACCTCTAAAGACATGCTATCATCTCCAATTTACAGGCAGAGAGCAAGCCATGACTATCACGTAATTTTTATATGCAACTTTGAGAAGGTCAAGCCTAAATTCAAGAGCACTTCACATCTCCGTTAGTGTATTCAGAAGAGCAGTTCAACAGACAGCAATAAATATAGCAGAATTTTGTAGTTCTGAAAATCAACCTTAAGTCTCAATTTCTTTACCCACAAAAGTGAAGCTATCAACATGTTTCTCATCAGCTGGTGGGAGAAGGGAAGAGGGGAGAAGTGCAAGAAACTTCCCCATCAATAAGCAAGGAAGAGTTGAGGCATTTGCCCATGACAAAGTTCAGCTCTTCAAATGAAACCATCCCCTCTCCTCACCATTCACAGCGTTATACTCATCATATCCCCTACTCTAAGGCTCACATCGGGATGCACCACTGGATGCTGACTCACCACCAGACAACCACTCGTCCTCTACATAGCAGCAAAGTCGTCCATGGAAGGAGTGGCACACATACCACCACCAACCATGACATACCCATGCACCACCTTCCATCCGTTACCACCACAGGCAAGTGGTAATAAACGCGAGAATGACGATAAGTCAACGTTTGTAACAGCTTTCGTTACTGTTTATTAGATAAAGGAACACAAATCTGAACCCTGGGTTTCATTCCCACCCCTCGGGAAATGTCTGCCTTTCCTGCCACTGCTGCTGTGTTTCTCCTTGCTTACTTGCTGCCTGCTTTCTCCAGGCCAACAACCAAAAAGAATTTCCACACCTAACATCAACCAACATTCAGGCAATAAGCACATGTTGAAGAAAGATGGGTGGAGAAGGAAGGGAACCACCATGGGAAGTACACAGGAAAAAAGCTGCTGACTTTTAAGAAAAAAAGTGTTTTAGCTTTAGGCTTTAATGACATTTAGATTGAGCCCACAGTTTACAGCGTGAATTCAGTTTTAGCATTTAACTTAGGCCATGGCTGACAAAAGTAAGGAAAAGGTGAGAGGTTATAATAATTTAAATTGCTCATTTCAGGAATTATCTTTGCAATATACGTCTTATAATTTGAAGAAATTAGCTATAAATCATTTAGTTCTTCGTAAGGGTGGCAGCTGATGTGCCGTATAAACTCAAGTGCTGTCTCCCATAAGCCCCACTACATGTTTATGAATAATTCTTAGTCTATTGTTTCCAGATTAAGAAGCCAACTCCACGGGGAGTTTAAATTTAAGGCTGCTGGTAACTCCAGTTAATACATTATGCACATGGATGAAAGGGAAGTACTTGTGAACAGCTGTAACTTTTAGTCACATTTCAGTTAAAATGTGATAATTAGGATCTGTAGGGAAGTGTGTCCTTTCTTTTCCTTCCCTGTACTATCTAATCTATACCAATTATATCACATTTTGTTAGGCTTTAAAAAAGAACATTCCAAATTACTGATATGAAGCCAGTTGCTCTCTAATTTTAATTTAACTTGCTTCCTGTCCTGTCCATAAATTCAACAGAAGGTTACATACATTGAAGTTAGAGTTGTGTTGAAAACAAAGCTGCAGCCTGCTTTCCTGGATGTGTTTACATGCATTATTGTAGTTTAATCCGCTTCCTAATTTCTAAAGCAATGCGTTTTTCCTCCTCTGTCATTTATTTTGAATACATCATGTTCACAAATGCTGATTACTTTTCTGCTAGGGATTTTAGCCATCTGTGCTAACACAGTTGCTGAGAGTCATATACAATAGGAAAAAAGAGATAGCAGTCATTAAACATGAAACAACAGTAAAGGACCTGAATTTGCAAGCTCCAACTTAGCCTACAGTTTATGATTAATGAAAACTAGTGCTTACTGAAAGCTGATTGTGCGTTTCATTCCGTGTGAAGCCTGAGGGGCTGAGGCTTAGAACACTAAAATCCTTCAAATTCCACCCAATTTGATGTCTCTCTCCAATTAACTGTGCAGACTGAATCACTGAGTCAGCACAATCAGCCCAGCAAAAGCCATTAGAATGGCTTTTCCTCTGTCTTGCTCAAAAAGTGTCAGTTGGTGATCACGGAGTTCTTTGAACTCCCATACTCACAGGTTTCACAGTACTGCTTGCATACTTATCTATGGTTAGCTTAGAGTTTAGGCAAAGGCTCAGGGGTAAAACAACAATCATAAATTTATAAAATTGTGTGTGCTGTAGCCATTATCACCATAGGAAGAGTAGGGGTGCAAGCAAAGAGCTGCTGGGGAGCAAGGAGCATAAGGGGGGGGGGGGAAAAAACAAAACAAACAACATGCCACACTTCACCTTCCTTTATTTTTTTCTCAATAGTTTCCTCAATAATATTTTTTGTTGATTTATCAGTGAGCCAAGATTAATGGCAAGTAAATTAACAAATTAAACTGAAACCCTGATGGTTGTTCTACCAAGGCCACAACTGAGGAAGCACCCTGTTTAAAAATATCCAGCATAATGTTCTCATTGTTACAGCTGACAGGAATTCACAAGTCCTACATGCTCTTCTAGGTCAGCAGTCAAAGCCAAATTGGAGGCTGGCCACTACATACACTTGGGGCAGGTTGTGCAGAGTGAAAGGCTGCGGCATCTAAACAGACAGTACCAGGGAGAAATACAGCGCTTCCACGAGAGACACAGTTAAGCAACTTCCAATCACTAAAAAAAAGGCCATCACTCCCACCTCAGGTTCATTCCCAGTCTTGCTCTTTTCTCTGCCATTCCACAGTGGTTTTTTGCCCTTTGTAAGCTCATTGCAATGAGCCAGAAGATAAAAAGGTCAAGTTTCCTGCTTGTGCAGTGAGTACCCACGGCACAGGAAAAAGAAGGGAAGGTGACACTAAAAGACGAGCAATCAGCCTAGCCCAACTCCTGACACCTCATCCTTTGCCTAAAAGGCTGCGTTTTGGGGTTTGTGGGGGGTTTTTTTTGTCTGTTTTTTTTTTTGTGTTTTTTTTTTTTTCTCTTCAAACAAAGTAAAAAAGCGTGTTGATTAAATTCCTATTCATCTACCAGGTCCTTAAGAAAGGGGTAATGACAACTGTGTGGCAACCCAACAAAAGCTCCATTTCTCAGTAATTTATTCTTAATACTTTTTTTTCTACCTCCAGTATCTCACTGAACAGAAGATGGCTATCCTAAAGAAAAAATATACTACTAAAAAGTGTTTCCTTTGCTGATACTCAAAGAAACGACAAGCTATAATCCCAACATAAAGGAATCTAAACTGGAGTTAAAATAAAGCCTTTAAGTTATTTCGTGATTACGGTATTTCATTTACTTATTTTCAAGTTGCAGAAAGAATCAGAACATTCAAAGTTATCTATATAAAGTTAATTATATCACATATAATTAAATTATTGAACACAATTAATTATATCGCATAAAATTAATTATCACATTATAGTCTCAGTTGTACTACAGCTATGTTTGGAGAGACCAGAAAAAGGCAAAGATTCTGTTTTCAAGTTCTATCTGCCCCCCTTTAAACCAAATCAATTAGTCTGTTTCTAATTAAATGTAATGGACATAAAACAAGTACAGTATAAAAGAAAAAAGTTCCATCTTTAATATTCCTTGCTTTATGGTGTTGAGTTAAAAGTTTTTTTTTCTAAAGTCATTCCACTGCATCCCACTCATACACATTCAGTCCATTCATATGGTCCTTTTCAACACGTCATCTGTATTCTAAGAAAATACTAACCATCTATGTACTCGAATTCCCTGCTTTTCACTTTTTTTTCCAAAAAAATCAATACCTATTGGCTTAAGTTATACTACTAGAAGCTTCAATTTTAGTGAAGCTTTGGAAAATACGTCAAGGGTTCTTGGTAAACATAAGCATTGCAGAGGAGACTGATAGTCCTCTACTGCCTGTCAAAAGAAAACCTACACTATGAAAATCAATGTATGTTCTATTTTATAGACTCTATGTTACCTGAAATACATTCTCAGACCAATTCAGATGGTTTTGTAGGCGAGGTTAATTCCATCAGTTCCTTCACACTGAGAGAAGAATTTTTAGTGCCTTTAAAAAAAAAAAAAAAAAACAAACCAACCCACAATGACAGACACTTTTAGCTTCCTTATAGAAATCTCCAGGGCAGCTTTGCCATTACGTGCCTGTTCTGTACAGGAATGCCAAAACAAATATTCCTGTTTGAAAGACTCAGGTGTAACACAGCTGAGGGATCTACAGTTCTTGGGGCTGCTCTGACACAAGTTGTACAATTTCACTTCAAGTATTTGAAATTCTATGTTGTTTCAGTACAGGACCAAGTTTTGCACTGACTCTCAAGGAATGACACAAATGTGAACTATTAAAATGTGGTCCCACAATTTGTGATACTTCATTAAAAAAAATGCACCTGGGAAAAAAAATTCTTCAAAGTCTGAAATATACAAAAGCCCACTTAACTCTGTCAGGAAACAGCAAATTTATTTTTTTTTAATAAGAAAACTTAACATTGTGCAAGAATTAAATTTGTAATAGAATCATCTTAGAAGTATCTATACAGGTATCTATTTTGAAGTCTTCTTTATTTAAAAATAAGTAACTGCACAGATCAATTTTATTTGTTTGGTTTTAGTGCCATACAACCACCACATACAGACTACCAGCTAATTTAAAAGTCAGTTGGTCCTCAGAGCAAGACAAGGTCAAATCTGTTTTGTTGTTTGGTTTTGTTCTTGAGTTGTTTTTTTTTTTTTTAATAATTCATTCACTGTTGCACAGCACTACTTGCAAGAGCTCTTGACTAATTAAACCAACACATGGGGGACAAAAAGATAATATATATACTGTCCATCACAATGCCTCCAATTTTGCTATTCTATTCCCACTTTGCCCCTACCACTATTTGCTATATAGTATATTGCTAGATTAATGCAATTTTATTAAAAATAAATGCAGTTGTGAGACTGTAAAGTCATGCCACTAAAGTTAAATTAAAAAATGGAGCACTGTTTTGCTCTGATAATTTTTTTATTCTAGAAATGAAATATAATAACTCAGAATAACTACCTTCATTAAACCCCAGTATTCTAACAGAATACATCATCTTCTCATTTATTTATAGACATTGGAAAATATTTTTATAACTTGCCTCTCAAATGTGCCCTTGTGCCAGGCAGAGCAGCACATGCACAGGACGCAGGGGACAGGAAGAGCCTTTCTGCAGCAGTTATCACCTGCAGCTTGCTGTCCCCTGCCTCTTTGCATAGTAACTGCAAGCCACCAACTTACAAAAATAGCATCAACCAAACCTTCAGCTGGAAGGAATAAACATGCCCGCTCACCCAAAAGCTTTTGAAGCAGACCCAGCAGCAGCCAGACTGCTGAGGCTCTGGTGCTCCCAACACAGTGCAGGGGATGCCCACACCGTGGCAGAGGAGGATGAGCAGTATGCCCAAGACTCAGGATCCAGGTCCACCCTGGAAAGCTTTACCAGGCAGAGACCTCCAGTGCTGCCACAGCTTCCAGGACTCTCCAGAAGTAGTTTAAAATCTCAAGGTCAGGATTTTGAACATGATTTGTTTTATTAAAACAGTTTCCTTATATAAAAAGAGTTGAGATTTTGAACTTGCAAAATGGAAGCACTTACTTTTTAGTTTGCTTGGTTTTCACTTAAGCACAGATTTTTATGAAACAAGGGAAGAAATGAAAATCTGACTAACTGGTACGAGTCAGAAATACGAGATCCAAGAAGATACCCCATACTGAGCTCTGGTATAGGAGTCTGTCAACAATAAGAACATTTGTAATAGCACATTAGTAAGTGTCAACAGTCTTATGAGGACCTAACAGCCACAAATGCTCCTAGTTTATGTTCGGAAAAAATGAGAAAGACTAAACTAATACTACAAGACTGATGCAATCCTTTCCCTCTCCTATCATGACTTAGAAAGCTCTTGATTAAAACAAAATCTTTAGAGTACAAATTAAGAGTGTCATTTGAAGACACAGAATTGATTTTCAATAATTCCTGTAAGCCTGGAGGGACTCCAAAAGCCGTGGCTCTATTTAAAACCAGTAAGTGAGATGACTCAGGCAACCTCTGCCCCATCAGTCTTGAGTTCCAAATAAAGTAACCAGACTCTGCCATTCAGAACTATTAATAAAGCTTTTAGTAAGATTGTGTAAAATAAGACAGGCATGTTTAGGGCAGCTAGACTTTGATGAGAATTTGGTTTAGGCAGTAAAGGTTTTGAGGTACACAGGTGAGATCCTTGGCATTTCAGCTCGCTCTCTCATACAGGTTGGGTCACTCAGCCAGGCTCCGTTTCCTATTAATTACTAAAATAAGAGGATCCCCAATGAGTTGTTAATGCTGTCCTGATTGCCTGGCATTACAGGACAGCTGGCATGCCTACCTCATTTCCACTGCCTTTCTGGTACCATTTTAAGGACTACATTACATACACAGGCGCACTAACACAACGGCAACATGCATGGGTTCTTTCAGAGCTCACCTGAAAGCCAGGGCCCAGCGACGTAGTGGGGAACTTTGCTGTTCAGTTCAGCGGGACTAGTTTTACCTTGCCATCATCTTAGACATGCACTCCATATTTAAGTTACTGCCTGAGAAGGGGATAAAAAAAAATAATTTTTAAAAAAAAAAATAATAATAATTTGTGGGCTACAGAAATAGTTTATGATTTACAACTCGTAGTCCTAGAGTCAGATATGGATTCCAAGAGGTGGCACAGAAAGGGACAGAGCTACACTAATCAGAAGTACAACAGAAAGCAGCACTAAAGGAGTTTTGGGTAAGATGCCTGTAATTACTTTTCAAGGGGGCCAGTCTGGTCTAAGCCATCCCCAACACCTTCAGCTTTGATTGCAGCCACAGGAACTGAAAATGCTCAGCAGGTCATTAACATCTCTTAGGACGTGTCCCAAATAATCTACACAACATCACTTCAGCAGCAGCTAGGAAACTCTACATTTGTCACTAGAGACTGTTTCGACTTTATTTCCCACAGTTCCTCATTTTAAGTTCAATATTTTACCACAAATTCTGCACAAAATATAATTACAACAACAAGCAAAGGTAGTCATAACAAAAAGAAAAATTCAGTCTAAGAACTACTCTGTTGAAAATAAGACAAGTAAGAAAAACAGTTGTAAGATTTTTTTAAGTGCTATTTTCCAGCTTTTTTTTTTTTTCTGTTTTAGACAAAAATACTGATGAGCACTTCTAAACTTGCCCCAAAAGAAGAGTTAATCAAAAGTTTTCAAACACCATTAAGGTTCCATTAAAGTAATTTCAGCTTCAGTTTAAGGAGGGTTCACTCATCATTAATCAAATATGCCAACGAGCTCTTTGGCCTAATGGTTTTGCATACAGACAGGAAGGCTAATAATGACTCCCAACCAGTCAAACAGACAAACACAAATTACCAACAGCCTCATAGTAGAGATCAGGCTGTATTCTTCAGCCAAGGGCACTGGCAGGCTGCTGTTACCAAAACTCACCGTACATAATGCCATAAATCCAAATGCATCGCTTCCCATGCAGAAATATTTAGCAATTTTTTTTGTTTGTATAACAACTGGGATAAAATTGAGCAAAATATTCACAGCAACTTTGGAATTACTGAGCTATTAAGAGATTTATAGAAAATAAAATATTCCTTTACAATAAAATTAGTATCCCTTCTCAAAATGTGCCCGTTTCCAATAAAATTTAAACAGGAATTATGTGTCTCTCTCAGGTACTGGAGAGCTCTAGGGGCTGGACAGAGAATTTCAGCTAGTGTATTTAAGCCATGAACTGATGCATTTTTGGCACAAATCAGACCGAGTTCAAGCATCAGACAAAACCGTTCTTTTTTTCCCCTAAGGTGGATGAATTAAGATCTACTGCTCCCATCATCATCTGTATTAAAATTCAGTCTTAAACGGAAGCTCACCTTCTCCATACCACAGCCACATGGCATCTCAGGAGGCCTCAGAGCCATGGCTGACAGAGGTCACCGGTGTTTCAGCAAGCAGTGTTGGGAATAGCCAGGGAAGGGTTATGGATTAAGATCTTCACCTCTCAAAATTGATCTCAGTTTGGCTCCGGATTTGTTCCTGGAGTGTTGTAGAACAATTTTAGTTAATTGAATTCTTTTAGTTGTATTCTGTTGTCTGAACAGTCTTGCTTAGCACTGATAGCTAAAGTTGCTGAAGCCCTGGGCTGCAATTGTAGATTTTTGAACCTACCTGAACTGCTGCAGACTTTTGAACATATCTGAACTGTTGTATGGAGACGTGAAGGAAGGCCCTGAGACCAGTGCAAACTGGAAGATAAGGAGGCTACAGCTGCCAGAAGCAGCTGTAACTCAACAGAAACCATAACTCTTGCAGACAAGATGTTTCACTGCTCACTTGGAAGACCAAAAATCCAATAAGAAACAAAAGGGCCCCAGATTGTTAACTACCACTGGACCAAAAGGTATGTGCAGGGCGCAAGAACGGCATGTGAAGAGCGGGTGCATAGGTTGTAAGGGTACAAATGCCCTGCCCAGGGATTTCTTCATTCTGGGTCCATCCCTGAAGCACCCAGCTCGAGCTGTCCTTACAGCCACACTACCCAATTAATCCTGGAAACTGGCGTCTGAGAGTACTGCAGGAAACCAACAGCGAAGAAATTTCTTTAACATGGAGCACTTCATCCATTTGTAATAACTGCACAGGCCCAGCATCAGCTGTGCGATCCACGTGGAGATCTCCATGCCCTGACTCCTGTCCGCACTAGCCCAGGAGCAAAAGCTTGTCCTCCCTGCTAACTTACCCCTTGGGACACCACCCCTTCCAGGTCCCACAGAACAGGGATCCTATCTCCCATCAAATCTGACACATTTTTCCTCTGCTCAGCAGAGGCGGAGCCTGGTAACAGATACGCCTGCTTCCCTTGGGTACAGAGAACAGAGCCAGAGGGGGAGCAGGAGCTGGGAAGAAACACCACGTTCAGCACGGAGAGCAGATGCACGCTCTCCATCCACCCTGCCTGGACAGCTGCAGCAGGCTTTGATCACCAGGCTGCCAGGCTTGGTTCCCCTGCCATCGTGCATCAGCCAACGACATAAAACAAGCTGTAAAGCAGGTGGAGTAGTAGATATTTGCCTAGCCTAACCTGTCTTCAAAGCCAGATATGCTGTGATAAACACCCGATGCTTATAATTCACATGAGGAATTCTATTTCTTTCACCAGACCCGATTTTTATTCCAGTGCTGGAATCCAGACTCTTAGGTTAAATTTCATGAAGATTGTACCACTAACATGACCCTTTTTAATCATCAGATCTTCAATATTCTTATTAACGATAGCAAATATACTTCTCCTTGGGAATAACCAGTATAGTACTATTTTTACTCCAATATTCATGCATAGGTGCCTGAGTTTTCTGCTAATGGCAAGACTGTCAGTGGAAGGAAGGCAGAAGAAAGAAAGGTAAGGGTCAAGAAATCAAGTCTTCCAACAACAACAGGGTCAATAGTGCGTCATATTTTAAATAACTTTTCAGTAACTGCAAGATAAGAACCTACAAAATCTCTCTCACATTTTTAACAGAGGGAACACAGGTCTAATGCACTGGCTTCACTTTGTTTGCTAAAACTTTCATACTGGTATCCCTACAGATAAGTAGGTTAGGTCACAGTGAACAGATGAACAGGCATATTGGGTGGAAATTTAAATACATTTATACTTATAATGTATTTATAAGTCCCTCAGTCTGTAATTAACATTATAGACTTACATTCCATTTAAGCTGAGGTCAGGGGAAAATACAGAGAGGTAGAAAAACAGTTAAACACACAGATTTTGAGAACCCATAGTAATAGACAAATCCAGCTATAATCTTTAACAAATGAAGATAAATATGCTATACCTGGGGAAACTGTATCTTCATAGATTATTTCAAAGATTAAGACATGCATAATTGATTTATGTAGCTTAAGACATGTAAGACACATGGAGAGCCAAGAAAGCAATAGTTTTAAGGAACATTCATTAAGCTTAACTAAGTAAAATATAGTTCATAACATGCAGAGTAGCTTCCATAATTTATATGTATTCAGTTTTCATATTTTCATTAATGGATATATTTAAGACCATACTGACAAATGAAAAGTTCTAGTTTAAGAAAACAATTCCACAGGAAAAAAACCCCAAACATACAAGGGCAGATCAATTTGCCATTATGAGCTTAGGGACCTGTTCACACTATAATACTGCTGACAAACGTAAACTTGATTCTGCGCTTAAAGCATGGAACTCAAGATTTGTGAAAGAGAAAAATTTAGAGTCAGATAAAATCAAGCCTGTCTGTGAACTCACAATTTGCATGGCACAGGGTTGGTTTTTGGTTTATTTTTGTTAAAAAGGAAAGCACTTTTTTTTTAAATCTCAAGACAATACATAAAACCAAACTTGCATTGATATTTACATTCCTCAGGACAAGGCCTTCAGTGCTCCGACTTCAGTTTGGGCATAGGTGCTCAGCATATATGCGTGGGAGCATCTCGTTTATTTTTCCTTCAGAAACATAGGACACAGGAGGAGTTAGTTGCGAGGCAGCCATTCTACCACAATTTATACAAACTGCTATTAGTGGTGTTCACACTCTTGAAAAGCTCTCCATCTTCCTTGTTTTGTTTTCCTCATGAACAAACCATCCTTCCTTATATAAGACTGTACAAACCTTTTTTTACACTATATTGGTTCGTTGTTCAGTGAGATTACGCTGATCCTCATTCTTTGCAAGATCAGTTTCAACAATTATTCAGCAATTCTGATTCACTCATTATGTATTGATAATTCAATAAGTAGGAAAAATCACTGGGTAGCATTAACCTTTTCACTGCCGTTACACGCATACACTCAAGCACTCATTTTTGAGTTGAAGAGTTTAAATTAGGCGCTGGTGTAGAACACAAGACATCATACAATAGTTACCACATGCTCCAAACTGTAAAGGAACGTAGTACGTTGGTAGGTCAGGTATTTCCAAACTACAGCCAGACCACTTGCAGAGAACATGAAGAGACTGTACCAAAGAACAGAGACGTTGTTATATACACTATTATTATGAAGCTGCAACAAAACCAGGTGGAGATTAATTCTGTTATTTCAACAATACTTTTTACTCTAAGCATACCAGCGTTACGTGGATTAATTACAAACCTTACTCTGAGGAGTTGATTTGGACAGAATTTCCCTTAGCCTTGGCAATCCAGATCTGGCATCGTGAACAACCTTCCAAAGCTAATTCCTTATATGAAGCAAAAGAAGTGTACAGAATCACCGCGGTTCTATCTAGTAAATTAAGCAACACTTGATTTTTCTTCTTCATAGCCAAGAACAGCATTATTGCTTAGCAGCTTTTTCTTTTTAAGGGTTGTCAACTCTGAGATGCACTCCTGGCTGTTACACCACCTTGGCTTTCACATTCCTTCTTCCCCTCATCCTCACAATAAAGACAAGACATTGGTGAAGAAGTGATGTTAAAAAAAAAAAATCAAGTCAAACAATCTCAATTGCTTCCTTTTCTCAATTGCTTCCCCTGTTAACTGCAGTTTCATTCCAATAGCGTTAAAGTGAAACACAAGTGGTTTATTATACACTTTTCTGCACTGCAACTTGGGCTCAATTAATAAGCCAGTTACATCAATTTGATTAACTACCACCATCACAGGTCGCCTGCAAGCTTTTCTAATGGCAACATCTATAGCAGTAGTACAGTAAAGACGCAGATTTGTTAACAGACTCAAGGACTCTGAGGTTGCTGCAGATCAGCACAAAGTTTACTGTGCAAGAAAGAGCTAATCAAGTCGTCTCCAAATACTGCAATATGCAACAAGTGAACTGCTCACAATTAACAAATATAACTTGTCACGACAGTGCACAGCTCCTGCATTTTAAAATATACCACACGTTTGGGCTGGTGGGGTTCTTTTTGTAAATTTAATTTAGATGCATTTTGATTTAAATGCATTCTGATAGTTGGTGTGCAGTTTCTAAAAGTGAAAAAAGATACAAAATTATTTTTGAATCAATGTACGAGTAAGCCCAAGATAGCAGTAGGTATTGTAAATATGTATCCATGTGCTCACTTACACACAGCACTGCTACAAACTCAGACTATCCTGGCGCCTGCTGACCCCAGTGAAGTCAAGAAAATAACCCTTTGAATAAACTTCATTATGTAAGTTAGCTGGGTTCACGCTAGTTAACTAATAATTATTTTATTGGAGGCTAGCAGAAATCTAAAACCCTATGAAATTTTTCAAAATTTTTCAAAAAAATACAGGGAAAGAACATTAGTGTCTCTCTAGTCTCCCAGTTCAGTGCATTCAGTGGCACAGCAGGGAGCTGCCTTCAGTTCAACACAGCCAAACTGCTTTCATGGAAAAACATGGTATAGGGGAAAAAAAAAAAGCAATTCAAGTATAGTATAAGGCTTGGAAAAAGATTATAAATTCAGTCAGCTCTAACTGGAGCAGTCACGTAACTTTTTTTGCTAAGTACTACAATTGCATAGTCGAACATCATTTTTCTAAATCCCAGCCAGTATCTGATTCTAAACAGGTCAAGTTTTCTCCTACATTTTTTGTTTTACTGAAAGCTATCAAATAAATTTTCTTCCTGAGAAACTCAACCTAATGATTGTGGCTACTGGCCACATATCATCAATAACATTAATTAGCTTCAGCACTGCTGATTTATATCAGCCAGATCTTGTCCCAGTATCCCCATGAAGAGATATGTGATCATTCAGAAGTTAGATTTTAGACTTGCCTTCAGGCACAATTAGCCATAGCAAATAGAAAACTCCCACTTCAGAGATTTTTTCCTTCCTTCACCATACTAGAGCTGTTAAAGTGACCAATATGAAGCACACACACACACAGTTCAAAGATCTTGCTAAGTACCAGTTTTGGAATAGGACAAACATTTTCTGTCTCGACAGATGACTTCACACACAATTATTTATATACACTTAATTATTCTAGCAAACAATTTGCCTGTTTTGCTCAAAACATTCTTTACGAAGGCACATTTCCCAAACAAGTATTTTCATATGAAATACCTAATTCAGTAGTAAGCCAAAAAAAGGAAATTCTAGTGTTTATTTGATCTCAAATAATTCTTCATTTTGCTCAGCATGACATCACTTATTCCATGTTCTATGTTAGAAATACGATGTGCACCCAGTTCCACTCATCTTCATGGAATATAACATTTGTCCACAATTGCTCCATAAATAGCTTTGTTTCTGCAGATGATCTAGCAAAGCCAATAACTGCATTGTCTACACACATACAGAGATAAAGCATGTAAACAGCTCTACCAAAACTTTAAGTGATAAAGTTTGCATTCATTATAATACCATAAAAAGCAGAGGAAGCAAACTGTATTCACAGATCAGCAGCTTTATACCTAAGCACCCTCCAACTTTCTATAAATACAACTCACTGCAAACGTGACGACGCAGACGTGGATCTATCAAGACTCACTCACTTCACTGATACCCTTCAGGTATCAGTGTATACCTGAAGTGTATCAGGTATTTTCCAGTCTAGACATAACCAACAAGTTCAGTCAGCCAAGCTAAGCTCCTCTGACTGACAGAAAAACATGCTTTTGTAATCATGTGTGTCTAGATAACACATTCATATGAGGCAACTTCCCATGTATCAAACAGATCAATAGGCCTGGTCAGTTTATCTGTACAAATTTTAAGTTTACTTTGCAGGAATCACAGGAAAAGCGTCATCACTCACTGAAGTCACGTAGAATTCTCACTCATGTAACTTCTGAAGAGTTTTTGCTCGCAGAAGTCAACTAGGATCACGTTTGGAACACTTTGTTGACTTATCTTGGACTTAACCAGCAAGTTGCATTCATAGATTTAAGGACAGAATTAGCCAAACATTTCTGCTTTTCCCAGCTATATTTTCTGACTCTGATAAATGCAGGAAATTTCAAAAGTTTGGGGTTTTTTTAATTTTTTTTTAAAATATAAGTGCTTTTCATTTTTTCTTTTTAATTTCTTTTTACAGCCCAGGGAAAAAACAAGCAGTCACATTTCGTTGAAGTATCTAAATATTTTTAAAAATATAAACCACTATGGGAAATCAAGTCCAGGGAATACCTAGCTGTTCCAGCAGAAACACACCCACTATTGGGCACTATGGAAAATCATTTGAAAAGGTGACAGATACTTAGCACAAGTCCAATCATTGCACCAGCACAAAAGGGAATGTGCAGTGTTAAGTGGTCAGGCCAAGCACAACCTCAAAACCTCTGTCAGCACATCCACAAGCGGGTTTGTACATTGGAAATCAAGTGTCTAGATTTAACTCTTGCTTCCAAAAGTCACGTTAAAAAAAAAAAAAATCAGGAGAGTTACTGTTAAGTCTTAGCTATCTGGTGCCATGGCCACTCAAAATTTAAAAAAAAGAAAAAAAAAAAAGAAAAAGTCATACCTGCCCAAGTGTTTGTAAACATTATTTCACATTTCACTGTCAAAGAAAAAAAAAAATAATCTCTCCAGACATTCCCATTACATTTTGAAGAGGTTTATCCTAATAGGATGCAAGTGAAATTTCATTTTGAAAGCTGGGAAGCAAAGGAAGGGGAAAAGCAAGTCTTTTTAACACGCTGAGCCAGTGACAACTATCTTGCTATACATAGTGCTATATTGATAGTTTCAGTTTATCTGTTGTTCAAAACAAGCACAGACAGATTACACGGTGGCTTTAAAACATGTCTACCACTTCCTAGGGAATACCTACTAAGAGATCATTTAGTACCAGCGAGGCAGTGTGAACTTGTCTAAAACTGACCTTTCCCCTTCCCTCCCACAACCATTTACACTGCTCTAGATCAAACCCAGAGGCCAAGAATGACATCCGAGACTCGTTTATTTCCTTACTCTATTAAAATTACTTTCCTTAATGCTTACTCCATAGCATGACTAAGTCATCAGTATGAAAATGGATGCCTTTCAGAAAAGTTTCCAAAAATAAAAAGGTGAAAAATAACAAGTTCTACAAAGCTAAAAAACCTTTTTGTTTGTACTCATCTGCTTTCCAACAGTCTCCAGGTACGTTGCCATCTAGCTGTGTAGTGTACAGACAACACCATACTCTCCAGGTGTAGGTTATAATCTCTTCTTTATTATAGCAATTTCTGGAGTCTAAGACTACCACCGCAATTGCCCAATGGATCCAAACTTGCACTTGACCCATAAAAATAGCTTTCTAAACAAAGTGCTAAGCAGACATTTGCAAGTACCTACCCATGATCTCACCTACCACTTCACACCTCAGAGCCCCAAGCTCCCTCGTGAACCCGATGTTTTTCCATTGTCAAATCTGGTAACGAAGTTTTGTTTAAATTCAGATGTCCATATTCATATATACAGAGGGAGGTGCCAAGAAGAATACGCACAGCTTCCGAGTCGTACAGTTAATCTTTCCATATAACACCCAATCTGTCACCCATTTAAACAGCTAGCTCTTTGTTCAACAAATCTGAATGCTAACTACACTCCTAGTTTCATAAATTTTTTGTTCACAGCATGATTTTTATGAAGCTGTAGTCGCACAAATATATTTGTTTATTTTAATAGGCAAGCTGTTTTAATACTGATGTTATTAAGCAGTCAAAGAAAATATCCTTTAATGTGTATTAAATAGAATAAAGGAAACAAAACAAGGTAACTAAAACACACATGATTAACAACCACAGAATGAAGTTTGGGTAGATACAGCTGTTCACCACTTAAAAGGAAACATTTTGTCATATTTAGGCAAAACTTTAAATATTTCCTCTTTTAAAAAAAAAATAAGCTAAGGAGGTCTCACAGCACTGCATTATTAACAGTGGGGCAAGAATTCACATTGGTAGGGCTAATGACAATGTACCATGTCCTTATTTGAGGCGTTATCATCTCCCTTTTACTACACCCACTTATGACAAAAGTGAACTAGACTTTATTTCAAGTTTGTGAAGGTAATTTCTTGTTCATGACAACCTGGCTCCTAAGAAAACTCCTCCTGTAACTTATCTAACTGCATTTGAAAAGGTCTTAGTTGCTCAGTTATAGTCTTAATATGGAAAATATCTGACTTCAGTTAATTCATTACAAATTACTTTAGTTGCACTTTAAAACTGTATCTTTACATGAAGCCAATTAAAGACATTTCAAGATTGGGCAAGAGGGAGGAAACACCGCACAACAGGAAAGAAATATTTTAGAAATACACTCCCTAATCTAGTAAAACCTAACAGAGATCTACTGAAGTCAAAAGAATAATTTCCATATTTCAAGTTTACTTTGTATTTTACAAGGAATAATTTCTCATATGAGATAGGTTTCCTTTGTGTAAATGCAAATAAGAGTCTGCATTAATTGAGGATATTATTTAAAGTAAAAAATCCCATAGCAACAGGAATATTTTCACAGCGAAAAGTCCACCTGAAATCTTCTCAGTGTAGCTATGACTGAATAACGCTGATCTTGCCAGTTTTCCATTACCAGATCGAGGTCTAGAAGAGCTGAGGTAACAGGTTGAAAAACGCACTCTTTTCCTTGAAGCAGCAGTCTGACAGCATGTATTACCATAGTGTCTATTGCACATCAAATTGTAAAATTGTTCTGAGATCCAGGATTCCCTGGCTGATGGCCTAATAAGTACAGATTTTTCAAACGAGGTGGAAGTGACAGTCTCTTTTACTATCAATTTTTACACTAGTCAAGACACGCAAGAGCTGTCTTTACCGCTTATTTATGTGTTTTTAATCCGTTTTTGGACACGTCTGTCCATAACCTACAGAAACCATTTAACACAATCGTAACCTCTAAAACCAGTAGTCATTAGCAAAGGGCACTCAGGAATGCAAAGAATTAGACATGGTATTGACAATTAAGGTCCACCAGAACACGCGCTATTGATCCTTCCGTGACATGCAGCTTCAAGTCAGCTGCAAACGTCAGAGAAGCAAACCACTGCTGCCACCTTCTACCACGTGCCTAAAGCTGCATCTTCACTCAAAATAATAATTTCCAAGACTTGACTAGGAACAAAGCATGCGAGAGTCTCAGCCTTCAAGCAATCTGAGCTACAAAAAGACCGTCAAAATCCTTTTTTATTCCTACTTTGTACAGAAAAAAATCCACGCTGCTTGCATCCTTTCACAGACTGTTCAGTTCCTTGTCCTCAGCCCAGTCTTACGTATTTCAGAACTTCTGTGTTTGACCTGGTGCCTCTAAGCCTAATCAGTCCAATTCCAGGGGGTTTTGTGTTTTGGTTTTTAAACTACAGGACACAAGACATTCACAAAAACGTCTAAACAGGGAAAGGTCCTTACGAATCACAGAACTGACCATACATCCATCAGTCATCACCTGCATATTCAATCTCCTGCTCAATCCTGCTTGATTTAATCACTTTGTATTCACAGTAGTACACAGGGAACACAGGCAATGCAATTTCACAGTGAAAGGTAAATAGATTTCACACAAGATCTGTATCAAAACACTGTATTTTGTTCACCCCTAAAGATTCTCCTCTTTATACTGTAGTTTTCTTTAACATTCACTAAGTCATTAGAATTAAAAAAAAATTAATAGGGTAGTTCTATGTTCAAAAAGAAGTCAGAAAATTTTATTTAAAAGGTAGCACAGTTCCAAAATGGTCAGTTTTCCATTACTCTTCCCCCAATTTTTCTTCTATTTAGTATACCAAGCATAACAGGTCTAAAAGGCTGTCCGCTGTATTAAAAAGAAAGTTTAGAAGCTTCTAGCAACAAAAGATTCCCATCACCAGATGATAATAAAGATTACACAAGAAGAATTTTACTGCTGCCTGATCATTGCAATAACACCACTGAAGCAGGCAATTGTTCCTTGCTTTTTTTTTTTAAAGGAAGTTTTTCATACGAAGAATAACTATACACTTCACCCTTTATGACCTAGTTTAGGCAAAGAGAAACTGCAGCCAAGGGAAAAATCGTAAGATAAGGTCTCCCTCGGTACCACAGCTATACCAACAGTACTTAGAAGTGGTGCAGACAGTATAGCCCACCAGAAAAAATCCCTAGGTAGGTGAATCAACACAACTGTATCGAGATCAGAGAAACTGTATTCTCATATACATACTCCAGCTCAGGCCCTGAGACCCCTGAAGTATGTTTGTGCTTAAATTTTATAATAAAAGTGCACATTACGGATGCAATGGATGGTAGCAGCCTACCATCTTCAAATGATGGGAGCAAATGTAGGTCATTACAGGTACTTTCAGGAAAACTATTTCTGGAAACACAGCAGTCACAAACAAATCTTACCATAAGCCATAGGAACACAATTGTGTCCTTATTCAATCCATGTTTATTTGACACTTACTGAAAACAGCATTCTAATTTCTGCCAGTCTCAGAAGTGGTTGGGACTCAGGACAAGGTGGTTTCTCCCACAGTGATTTGATTACGTTTTGGTTTTGGGTTTTGTTTTTGTTTTTTTTTTTAGTATCTTTTTGTCCTCCCCTCTTTGACAAGATTCTTGATTACCGTTTCCAAGAGAGCGACTTATGTCGCAGGACCTGAGGGTGGTGATATGTCTCTCTCTCTCACACCTTTTACCCTCTTTCTCTTTTTCTCTCTTTTCTCCATTGCTTAAGAAATCTAAGACACTTATGGCCACGCTGCTTTCCCTGTACTAATAAATTGTTCTTAATTGCACACCAGTTATTTGGTGCCGTTTCACCTTAATTTACTCCAAGGGATTCATGAACTAGTTGTGACCAGGTCCTAACACCAGGCTAAGCCTCTCCTGAGAAAACAGATACTTCAATCCTTGAGAACAACTGAAACGTCTCCCACAAGTATTCTGTAGCATACCATACATATAATGGATGCGTATGTTTAAATACACACATTTGTTGCCTAGATTTTTTCACTGGAAGTACCCCAAAAGAGTAATTATCCATTAACAAGGTAAGAATAAATACTGTACCATGTCATCTCCCTTACTGTCTTGCTAAAACACACTTGCTGCATTTTCACTAAGAAATTCTCTACCTTTCCAGACAAAACACTGCATTGAAAGATGTTAAGTTGTGCCAGAGAGCTAGTATCAAAGAAACTCACAAATATAATCAAAGAAACTCACAAATATAAAACATACCTTATGTCTCATTGTAAAGTGAAAGTGTCTGTCAACAGAGTCATGAGTTTTGTGAAAGACACATCACCAAGACCCTGAAAGAAATTACTGCAGTTCTCTGAAGCTGAGAGTTATTGACCAAATACACTTGGAGATGTTCCAGCTTGTTAAAGCTGCTAATGATTCATGTACGCAATTTTTGAAGAAAGAAATGAGCTTCAGCAGCGAGTTTGATTTTTCTGTCAAAAAGTCAAACTGCACTTTGAGTTGTGCAGTACTGTTATCTGCCTGAACGTGCTGAGACACTTCAGAGAAAAATTATAATTCAACAACCTCCAAACAACTTGCCTTCAACGAGGCAAAGATACACAACGAGGTTTCTACCTATTGTAAACCCTAAATTTTAGGCCAAGTAAATTCACCTACGTGTTGAGCATTGCTGTGCCTTTAACACTGTTCCAGTATCGGAGGTACCTATAAAAAAACGCTCCTTAGTTTCATGCAAAGTTTAACACACAAAAGCCTTCTGAGCTAGGTAGGCAAGGGACGAGCTTGTGGCAAGTGATCCTGTATTCATTTATTTTGTACGTGATGCCATGGAAAAGTTTTGCTGCAGTACATTTGTCCATCACATTTCCTGTCATAATGAAAAAAGAAATACCTCCTTAAAGTGGTGCTTGTTTGTTTGTTTACAGAAGTAGCCATTAAAACCAGGTGAAGAGGGGAGAGAGATGGTTGTGTCTCATGCAGGAAGACTGAACGTGGTTAAGCAGCCAAGAGGATAAGAATTTTTTGCCTCTTTATATGTATCATGCTCCTTAATTTTACAAGTTTTTCCTCATTATCTTTCATCTTCTGGAGTTTCTAGTTAACTCATACCAATCAATAAAGCTTTCAAAAGGACAACTTAAAGTGAAGAAGATAACAAAGGAAAATTGAGTATATTATTGGGTGAGGGAAGGGGAGGAAGTAAGCGAGAAGCAGAAAATACATTCTGAATCTCAGCCCAGAGAGGTAAGTGGGTAATTTGAGATAAGTCTCATTTCCATCCTACAACTGGAAGTCCCCTGTTAGTGTCCTGTCCTAAATGACAATCCTGAGGGCATACAGGAAAAACTAACATGACCAGCAGTCATCATCTGTAACAACGGATCAGTTATGTCAGTACATTACAAGGCAAGGTAAATCTAAACCAGGTACAAAGCTGAATATGGTATATGCCTATCAGTACTCTCAAAGCATTCGTTTCTGTTCTCTTTTTAAGAGAGAAATTCTTTTCAATAAATACTTCCATGTAAAATATCTTGTGAAGTGCAGAAACATGAACAAAATGAAGGAATACAAATCAGGTTCACTGTAAAAACTCTGCTTGCAAATTCTGGTAGTGGTGGGTCTGGGTAAACACTATTTAAAGAAAACAAAATGCATGGAAGATGTGCTTTGAGCTCAGAGTCCCTAAGAGTGTATAAATAAAACATATAAATTATTGCCATAAAAAGAATACACAGTAAGTTAATAGTCTTTAAAGATCATAAATGTATAGTATAAGGAAAATAAATTGCTCAAAGAGAGATTTTTCTAAATTAACTTTGACAGTAAGCCAAAGTTTAAATCAGGAAATATTTAATCATGTATTGGACTTGCTGCATTGTTCCTGTTTTTTTTAAAATCATACTTAATTGCACAACTCTATCCTAGATACATATATGTGTAACAGGCTTTTTGATAGCACAGACTGTGTACAGAAAATTGCAGACTGTGCTTGATGGAACTGCTACATTTACTGCTAAATTCCAAACTTCTTTGCCTCACTTACCCAATGCACCAAACTTGCTAGATCTACATCTGTCCCGTACAACTTCTTCCAAACCTGAAATGACTTTATCGCATCATGAATTCACCAGTACAGAGGGAGACAGTCACAGCATAAGACTAAGTTAAAATATAATTACATAAAACCGTGGTGCTAGGAAAAAATACAGCAAGAAGCAATGATGCTTCTACGCTGACCTTTCAAGAAGGCCGGTGTGCTACCGTAATCAAATATAAACATTCAAACTGCTAAAAGAATTTTCTTTTAAACTTTTCATTACGTTGAAGCAGTAGGCCATCCGAATAAACCAAGTATGTATTAGCTTTTCCAAAGACAATGCTGGAAGCACAGCCAGAACACCATTAAATCTAAACTGAATGAATACACGCAGAAGTATTTTCGGTTTGCAATAAGAAATTCTTGAATAAAACTGGTTACTGTTTGTTAGTACCATGATTGTCTTGCTATTGAGAAAATACATCAGAAATCTACCAGACCCTGACTATGAAACTTGCCTGTTCTACATCTTCAGAGCCAGTGAGATGTGAAGCACCTGGTTGCAGGGCAGGGGGACCATAAGCACACTGCAGGCTGGATAGCAGCAGAAAGCACATATGTACACACACACACTCTGAGGAAAATAGTTGCAGAGAAATTGCAACTAGCAGGTTTTTTTCCAAGTTTAAAAAAAGTTAAAAGCCTTTCTGTGGGAACAAAACATGTCTGAGATTAAAAGAAAAGAAAAAATAAAGTTGGACCTCTAAGTAATTCTCGTGATAATGTGAAGGGCACGTGTGGGTTTATTTTTCAGCCATAGCTCTGCTAAGCAAATGGTGGATATGAAAGTTTGTGTTAAATTCACACATTTAAGTGAAAAATACAGTTCTTCATACGAAAGAGACATTGCAAGATTTCGTGTAAGTCCCAGACACTCTTCTGTTTGTTTTTGAAAGAGAATTTCTGGTCTGAAAAATAAACAAGAGATCCACAAGATAAGGCTGTTTCAAAGAAGCCACACAATCCAATTAGCTAAGTTTTTCCATAACAAAATCATAAACCACTGATTAAGCATTACTGGGCTAGCACATTACCAGCTGTACTAATACAAAGAGGCATCACCTGCCTACCTGGTGCACAGCTTCCACAGGAGTCAGCTGTACCACTGCAGCCCTCAGAGAACAGTAAACCTATCACACCCCAGTACATACTCCTAAAACACCAGGAAATGTGAGGCATGTGCAGAAAGATCTAGCTAACTCCATTAACTGAGCAGTACTAGGAACTTTACGATCCACTCAGTTTAAAAAACCCTGAGTTTCCAGGCGCACACATATTTCAAACATCATTGCACACGACTTTACGCTAGCAGTTTGCTAAATGCAACCAGCATGCCATCCAGATAACTCATTATTGCTCCAGTGAGCTCTTTCGCACACTAGCAACCATTTGTGCAGGAGTATACGCTACTACTAACTTCCACACCTGTTCGCCCCACTCGCCCAATGCAACACAAACTTGTTAGAGGTACCTCCATTTCATGCAATTTTTTCCAGAGATGAACAGGACCTGTGTATTCTGAAACTTAAGAATGCATAAACCACGAGCATTTAAAAAAAAAGAGTCACAAAAAAAAAACACACAAAAAGAACAAAAAAAACCCTGCAGCCAGCAGACCACATCAGAGAAAGACCAAGAATGTTCCAGACCTTCCAGCTCCTGTCCCTCGGCTGCTCTCCTCCCTCTCCTATGAAAGGCTAGAAGAAACTGCACAGGTTTCAGCAAGAACTTAAAACACACCAGATCAAAGATGAGAAAAGCAGGAAAGGAAAGACCAAGCCGCTCTTTACAAGTCCATATTCCACAAAGTCACTTTCATTTAAAGCTATATTTAGGAAGCCGCTGAACAATAAACGAACACACACTGTACTTACGCCTCAGCTTCTCTTCGCACTCAGTAGCAAACTTGTTCTGGTCTTCAGGGAACCTGCGAAGCTCTCACCTGTCTGCCTTCAAAAGTTTCACAGTGTGCTTCAGACACTAACCAAAAGCTTTTCCTAGCTTTGTTTTTGCCTTGGCCCTGCTCTTTTTTTCCAGCGAGAGCAGGATTTGTGCCGAAAGCCTCCCCAACTCGGAGGAGTGCGCGCTGCAAATGGCGGCCTGGCCAGGCGGGAGGGAGCTACCCCAAGTGCCCTCAGCTGTGGTAAATCCCCGCAGCAGGTGTGCACCGAAACTCCTTTTACTCACCTCCCAGCAAATTCAGCTGGCTTAGCCCAGGGGGTGGGGGCTGCTTTGGAGCAAAGGGTAACCCGTTTGCCCAGCTCTGACAGCCTCGGGAGCTGAAAGCACTGAAAGCTTTCAGCTTTATGAAGCACTGAAAAGATTCAGCAGGTAAAAACTGGCGTCAGCAAGGTCCTTCCCATGCGGATTTGCACGTTCGACAAAGACATGCTAACGGAGAGGCAAAGAAATGCTAACGTGGAAATCAGGCGGCCATTTGGCTTCCCTCACCAAAAGCCCGCCTTTACCGCGCGCCGTCACCCCTCAGGCACGCGCTAACGACCCGCCCCTGTTATCTCCCCTCACGAAAAGCCCGCCTTTGCCGCCCGCCATCACCCCTCAAGCATCCCCTAACGACCCTCTCCTGCTGTCCTCCCTCAGCAGCTGCCGCAGGGGCACCAGCTATAAGCTGACATTAACTCCTTTCTTAACAGTCGTACAACCCTCCCCCTGCCTCACAGGGCTGGGGTTTGCTGTAGTACTTCTCTTCAGAGCCCGCTGTCTTCACCTGGAGGTTAAAAAAAATGTTGTTTGCCACTAGAGAAAGGTAAGAGAAGCGACTTCCCTTTCATGCAGTGGTGTAATGCTGATAAAACAGTGGATAAACTCATAAAATCGATTAAAAAGCAAAACGTGAATAAACTTGTTTTTTTTTTGTTCCAGGCCACAGAATCACAGAATGGTTGGGGTTGGAAGGGACCTCTGGAGATCACCTAGTTCAACCTCCTGCTAAAGCAGGTTCCCCGAGAGCACATTGCACAGGGTCAGTTATAAGAAGAAGAAAATTACATTTTAACGAGGTTAGGAGGTAAGCTTTAACTGTCTTTACCCTCAGCACTTCAGTTATCGAGAGCCCCCCACCCTTCTGTCAGCCCATATCCTAACACTGTGCATAAACATGACAAAGAGAGTCTGGTCAGCAGCCACAGAAATCTGAAGAGGTTTCATCTTAGGCACTGAAAACAATACCACTGACTATCACCAATTACTCTGTTTGCAAACGATGATGTAAATTTCCAATGAAATACAAACTTTGTTTTGAAGGTAAGTGAGAAGTTGGGAAAGAGACGCTGAGAAACAGTGCTAGGGTAACCAAAATCGACCAGAACTCACGGGGGATATTTTCATAACATAGTTGTGTTTATATACATACAAACAGAAATACTGAAGGAAATTGATTTTAGGTCTCCTAAAGTAATTAAAGGACAGGTCTAAAGACCCAGAGAAAGAGACAATAAGACAAAGGGTAAGAAAAAACATGGTCTTCTTTTTAATAGGAAAGGAACATACTGAGTTACATTGACATCCTTTATAGAAACACAGTTTTTCTGGGGAAACTCCTGCCTTAAGAGGCTTTATCCAAGGAAGTTAAATATATCTAATAAGCTGTGCAGAAGTTGCATTTGATAATGCTAATCAGTGGAAAGGCAGACAATAAATGAAACTCTCCTGTGCCAGGCTTTCTGACTCTGAGTGATTCCTGAACACCACACGTTATCAGCAATAAAACTTAAAATAACCCTCAGAGCAGAAGTAAAAATTCTCAGAAACCAAGGAAAGCACCTTGGTCAAAATTCTCAGAAACCAAGGAAGGTTAGCTGGAAATATGGGATTCCCTTTGCAAAGTAAGATACTTGGAAAAGATTTAAATTCAGAAACTAACAAATTGCAAAGCATTTGCTACTTTGAAAGATTACAGTTAATCCCTTCATCAGTTAATCAGGCAAAGCAACTTGCCTGTGAGGAGTATTTTTGGAGGAGTACTGAAGCTACAGGAGTTGGCTGCATTTCATGTAAAATGATACATGCAATACAGGTTTGCTTTTAGCATTTTTCAAAAGAAAAAATGATGCAGCAGAACCAGATAGATATGTGCAGTGGCTAAAAAGAAATACAGATGAAAATTCTATTTAGAAATAATGTAACAAGACAAAAGTTTAATACAACAGTGCATGCAGTTAGAGCACAAGTTTGAAGGTATCATTTATCTTTTCATTCTAATAGACAAGGAATGAATAACCGAGATCCTTCAAAATAGTGAGGGATGGAGGCAAATGTTTAGCTAATCTATCTTTGCCATAATTACAAATGTTATAACTTGAGAGAAAGCAGTATTTTAAAAAGAACGATTTCATATAAAGATGATACACCTCTGAAATACATCCACTTACATAGGAAACAAGCTTTGAAACTTGTCAGACTAAACTGAGAAAGCCCCACTTTTAATATAACTGAGTCAATCTAGGCAGCTGCAGTAAGAGCAGTATGGAAGTCTTCTACACCAGGATACACAAAGTTGGAACCTAGGAGTTCTCTGTATTTTGATGGTAGGAGAAAAAATGAGCTCAATAGTTGAACAGGAGAGATGGCTTTGACATTCAGACATGGAGATAAAAGGTATCACGTTGCTATTATAAAAGGCCAGTGCTATAGGACCACAAATTGCCCTGAGATTAGGGGTGGGTCTATGCAGACATTCTTCTTTTGACAAATATGCTTTATCTCTTCTCAGAGAGATGAAACGATTTTTAAACTAAATGGAGCTGTGTTTGAATAAAAAGGGCTTTCCTATATGCTGGAATATAGGCCAACATATCTAACATTTTAAGTCTGGAAAAGCAACTGGGCAAGACCAAATATAAATAAGGATGGATAAACAACTCTGCCTGTTCACTATGCTTTTCATTTCCACTGAATTTCTGAGTTAAAGCAAATTCTGCCGAGTAGGCAGAATTCCAAACCCTGGGAGACTCATTTCATCCCCTCTGATGCCACTCCTTGCTGCAGGGTCCTAACTTGCTAATGCAAATCACTCGAATGCCTCGTGGACTCCAGAATGGTCTTTCCCTGAGTGTGCTCTCAAGGGAAGAAAAAATACCCTCCACTGCGCTTTCCCATGGGGTTGATCTGCCCCAGCCACCTCGTAGCAGAACTTAGGTTATAATAAGAACATGCAAGTAAAATCATCCCTCAGAGCTGGCATTAGCTGAACTAACATAAACAACCTAGCACTCAGTGTGGGCTGACAGTAATAGAGACATACATCTAAAACAGGCATAATTATCGTTAGCTAGAAAAGGATATGATTTGTAAACAGAATTTATACCTAGGAGAGATTTGGAGCTTACAGGTACACCCTCTAGAGCGTTACATTAAAATAGATGAAATTAGGTCCAGAGCTGCATCATGTACATGCCCATCTGATTTAAAGACAACATAACTGCACAGTCTCACATGAAATATAGATGTATACATTATGATATTCAGGAATACTTCCAAGAAAATTAATTATAGCTATTAAAACAGAGTACTTGGGACAGCATATTTCCAGCCTGTTTTAACAATTGGAAGTGACTCAGGAAAGTGGAGGCTCATTGCATAAGCCAAAAAAATACAGGGCTAAGTGGAAGTGCTAATGGCAGCACAAGAAAAATTAACCCCCAATGCAAAATAAGTAGAGATTTGTTTCTGTGGGTTTGGAACAAATAAAGGCAGTTCTGCAGATCTTAATTCTCTGTCTCACTTTCCTGAGATTCTTTTCTAGAGGATACTTGGCTAAGCAAACAATTATATACATTTGTTTTCACTAAGCATACTGTATCTGAAATGAACATCTCTGGCAACAGACCACAATTTAATGGGAAAGAATTTAAGAAATGTTTAATGTCATATGAGTAACATCACTGCAAGCCCTTTTTATTCGCAGTGCCCAGATGACAGCAATATACAAATTAATATAGTACTTAAACTGCAGAATTACTTCAGAAAAAGCTCAGATTTTTTCACCAGAAAATTAGAAATAAGAATAGCTGGATTATAAGAAACTGATGTCAGAGCTGTTGGTTACTTGCAGATTAATAAAGAGAAAACAAACCAAACATAAGCTTGCTTCTTCAAAATGATGCTGAGCACATCACGAAGGCGAAAGCACAGCTCTAACAGTGATGTGCTACACTCAGCCATGCCCTGCTGCGGGGTCCAAAGCCAGGACAAAGGGTACTTCAGAGAACTAGGTTGTGTTATCTTCTGGTCATTTGAAATGTTGAACGCACAGAGCGTAGAGACATGTAGGTTTATCTGAGTGCAAAGCCTTCTGGGATAGCCTTGGAGGACTCTGGAAGATGGCATAAGCCATCTTCTTGCAGTCTTGTCCATACACGGGGCTGAAGATTTTGATTTACTGTGCACACAAAATAACTTACAAATCTTAGCTGAAAGTAACTGAACATCGTGTTTAAAAAAAAAAATTTTCAAGAAGCATATGACTGATGGCCCAGGACCACTTTCTGTAGGTCTCCAATCAAGGAATTGAATAATTGTTGGCATTTTCTGTCAAAAACTTTACAAAGCCTCATCAAAAAGATCATTTTCGTCTAGGGCTAAGCAGAAGGATAAGAGAAGACAGACTGGATTTCAGCGTATCATGACAGAACTCAGCAGGAATCTCTACAGGAAGAGCTACAAAGCGCATTTCATTTGAAGCAATGAACTTTAATAGGAATTTCATTTTACACATGAATGTACCCTGTGTGATGATCTCCAGTCTGTTTATTCATCAGCTGGAACTCAGGATGTGAATGCGAAGGTGACAGGAGCAGTGACTTATGTTCCTGAAGTGTTAGAAAAGGTATTAACCTTTTAATGATTCTTCATTCAAACCCAGCTTTCACAGTAAAAAGTAAAACAATCTATTTTGTTATCTCTGTGATATTAAGGACAAAAGGAAATCCTGGTTCATAGTTGGAGAAACAATGACTATAAAAGATTTTATGCTGTTTACGTTCAGGAGTCATGTAAGTGACACACAAACAGTGGGATCATCAATGTAGCAAAACAAAACCATATACAATGTTTGTAAATTTAGCCCAAAGGCCTCTCTCTTGGTCCTGATCCAGACAAACATCTTCCAAAAGCGTTTTTTTTTTTAAATATCTAAGATAGCCTAATTCCAATTGTAAGTAAATGTACTGTGAATTTTTTTAATGTGATTTACTAGGGGGTTGGACAGGCTCAGAGAACTGATAATGGATGTTATGGAGAAAAACTGTGTGAATTTCTTTGAAATCAAGGACAAAGCATGGATTTGTCATTCATTTTGACTTCAGTTTCCTGGGACGGAAACCACAGGTAGTTTAAAACAGAAAATTATTATGCATACCATAAATAGGTAAATAGCACCTGAAAATTATTCTTAAGTGCAGTAAAATGTCCAATTACTAGTTTTTCCACTACCCAGAAAAATATCCTAGCAGGCAAGGCAAGAGATTTTTTTTAAAAAAGCACATTAGAGACAATAGGGATGCAGAAAAATCACAACTCCCCGTTCAATATTGCCTTCAAAACAAGTTTCTGGGATAGAATATTATATTTTTTTCAGACATACTTGTACTATATACCCCATGGGAACCACTGGAAAAATCAGTTCATCACAGCTAGAATATAAACCAGTATAAACTGGTGCCATTCTCACACTGTGTGCAAAGAACAATGGATGCACCACTTATACACACTGCCCCTTCACCAAGAACTGAGAATCAGAGCTATCTGCACACATCATATCCCATAAATATTTGGAATTTAAGGGGTTAAAGGATCCAAGAAACATTCATCTTTCTCTCAAGTATCTATATGCTGAAGATGATCTGAGGTTGTGGGATCCTACCAGCCTTGTCCCATGCCTCTGTGAAGCCCTTGCTCATGCCAGGTTTTCCAGCCTGCTCACTTCCCTGTGAAGGGAGCCCAAATGTCCCAGCCCGTGTAGGATCACACTCTATTCCCAAGAGATCCCTGAGCTGGACAGCCAGAGAATCAAGGCCAAGGGAGCACCAGAGAGTTTACATGAAAGGAGTATTTTTCCTATGCTGATGTAAGACTGTTAGCAGAAAAATTAAGACCCATATCCTTGGTGGCTAGGTCTCAGTATTTTCTTCCAGACTTCAGGTATTTAAAGTGCTTTGAAGATGAGTGTGTCTTGTTTGTGGTCATGCACTTAATGTACAGCAGGGTTGAGAACAGAATTTAAAACTTGCCAGCATTAGAGGTGAGATTCTCATTGCAACTAACTTGACTTCAGCGTACTTCATACAAAATTTCAACAGGACAGGTCATAGGTTTTCTCACTGACCTCTGAACAGAACCAACACAGTCTTCCCCTTCTTCCCCATATCATTAATGGAAGCACAGGTCCCTCATACAGCCCTTACACAATACCCGCAAAGAAAAATCAAGTATCAATACAATTTCCTTGTAGTGTGGAAAGACCTTGTCTCTTCTATTTTTTTAGGTATTAATTAACATTTTTTTCTCTTAAAAACCGCTCTGTAGATCTCAGGAGTCGCAAAGGATGTCATGTTATGTATCAGTTGCTATGGCAACTAATCCTTTCTAAAAGGGAGAAACGGAAAAAAATTGTAGAAGTCCATTTCTTGCTACAAACAAAGGATGCCACTAAATAGTCTTTGTTTTGCAACCCATTGCCTTCCTTTGTTTTATTTATAAATGATCACAACTGATTTAGTACGGGACTGTGCATTTTTTTCTTTCAGTCTGAATATTCTGAGCTTCCCGTTTCCATGGAGTGTCAGAAAAACAATTTAACTGAACTCAGAAAAAAGGCAGAGGGTTTGTGAAAGGGGATTGAGTCAATTCCAGATCTCTAATTAATTTTTTAATTTTTTTTAATTTGTGTGAAGGTATAATATTAATGAAGAGTCTTATGGGACATACTTTGGGTTGGAAATTATTTATTTCCCAGAAAAATTACATCTAGTGAAGAAATCAGGGCAATTTTTACCATATTTCTCTATTTCTTTCTCTCTGTCTTGAACCAGAGGAATATCACCAGGACTGGAAAGGTCTTTCATGTCTTGGTCACTCTTTGACCCCAGTGCAAGCCTCCATCTTGAAGTGGGATATAGTTTTGGTTTATACTCCTTTCATAATAAATTTCTGAGATACTGTTTGCTGGTGGCACAGAACTCCTGAGCTGTGTTTGCCAAGTCTGGTGGTGGCAAACTGTAACTCTTCAAAGTACCAGCATCACTGTCTAAAAGAGAAATTTTCTTCTACCTGATCCATATCAGTCAGCAGTCTCTGAGGCTTCTGCCCATAGAAATGGTAGTAACAGCCTTCATCAAAATCTATGAAAAAAAAGTCGCTACTGGTGTAGCTTCATCCCAGTGTAAGACTCAAACAGAGCAGTTTGGGGGCACTGCTCTCTGGAACCTCCAACAGGACAGCTACGGCAAGGGGCAGCCCTTTGCCAGATTGCAGGGGTGCTCCCAGGCACAGAGACCACCCACACACCATGACAAGAGAGACAGGGCCATTTCTGAAGTTGGAATATGACAAAAGGTGATGGTGGTGGGTAGGAATGGCAAGAATGCTTTTGTAAAAGCTCCCCAAGTCGTGTCAAGAGATTTCTCATTCCCTTTTCGTGCCTGCTTCCTTTCTCCTCACTGCTGTCTTCCACAACAAGATGAGAATCACAAAGAAGTAAACAACCTAATTCAGAGAGTTGTGTGACAAAAATGTGCTTGATATTGTTCAGAGGTGCAGGAGAAAAAGCAAACAAACTAGCAATTGTATTAATTGGCTTCCTTACCAATCTACTGGCAAAGCAAGCTCATACTTTGCCAGACTGAAAACTGCAGAATAAATCTGCTTCCAGACACACAGCTTGGGAACTGCAGCTATTTAATAAGTGGCTTCACTTGGCATAACTTTGAGCAATGGGTTATATTTACTTTATCAGATTTCCCAAATTACTCACTGGCCTACAACAAAAAAGTCACCTACAGGAGATAAATGTAGCTCAGCTGTAACAATACTCTTTTCTTCGACCAGTAGCAAGCCAGAATCAGTACGCTCTAAAGGACAGGAAATTCTTTAACCCTTCTAATTGCTGGCCTTAAGTACTGGAAGCAAGCATAGAAAAATGAGGATCTAAAAAATTCTGCAATATGCATCATTATTTTTTATATTTAGAACAAATTATAGAACAAACAAGTGTTTGTTGCAGAAGAGAGTTCTATAGTCATGACTTATTTTCCAGTATCTGTGATGAATAATTCATTCCCTCAGCTAAAATCCTCCATATGCAAAGAAACGTTGCAATGAAGATGAGATTCCTCTAGAGAAGCTCTAATTCTGCCTTACAGAAGAAAAAAAAGCTATTATATGAAATAATTTTTTTAATGTTTGAATCAGTGTCAGCAGAGCATCTGCGAGAAGGAAAGAAAACCAGGTAGAAACTAGCCTTGAAGTATGTTTGATGGAAAATAACCTAAAAGCTGTAGGTCACTGAAGAAGTGGCACGGCCAGACCTTAGGGGAAAGGGGAGAGCTGCAAAAGCTTCTAGAAGTTTTTTGGGTTATTTGAGACAAGCTAATTACACAGTTGAGGGAGCTGAGCTCAGGCAGGGCTGGTGACAGGAACAGAGCTGCTTGATCTAGGTCACAGAACTGCTAGGGCTCAGGTTTTTCTGTCTGAGGGACTTTTATAGCTCCCATCTGCATAGTATCTAAGGGCCTTACACTTTTCTAATGTGTTTATTCTGAAAATGTCCCTGTGAGTCAGGCAAGCATTGTTACTGCCATTTTACTCATAGAAGACTAAAACCTGGAGACTGTAGGGAAGATCCTCAGTTGGCATAAATTGTCAAAGCTCCATTAAAATCAAGAGTGTCCACTGACTTTCCAGTAAGGCGACTGGAACTAAGATGATTTAAACTGGCTGAGGTTTTTTTCCCTACATGATTTGTCCAGGGTCACCCAGGATCATGATATTATTGGAAAATGAAACCAGTCTTCTGAGGAACACCAATGACTGGCCCATCATTTTGTTTGTAACGTCTGATATAGGCAAATGTGATTGAAGAAGAAACCTGAGCGTCAGAGCTGTAAAATGCATGAGGGAGCAGATGCACAGATTTAATTTACTTCTGCTATTGCAGCCTTTTTCTGGTTCTTTCTGACATTTTATCAGTTGTTGGGTTTGTGGGTGGGTTTTGGGGCGGGGTGTGGGTAATTCTTGCTGTGTTTCTGATGATACATTTCTCTTCTGCCACCCCTGCTTTTCCCTCAGCATGTACTTGCCCATCACTGTCTCCACTCTGTCCCCAGCGCTGGGGTCCTGCACTCCCTCCCCGTGCCGTGGCACACTTTGTGGGATGCACCAGCAGCCTGCAATCCCAGGGCTCCGTCCTTTGCCAATGTCCAGCTGCCAGCAGAAAGCATTTCCAGCCTAAATGCACAGTATCTTTCAAAGCCAGTGCCTTAGCATCCAAACACTACAACATGGTTTGGCCAAGTATCAGCAAAAAGACCATGAGGAGAGCAAAAGGCATATCATCAATGCCTGGGGCTGGAGGGACCGTGATTCTGCCAGCAGCAGAAAATACCAGAACTCGGTGGAAGATGCTCGTTTCTCATGGAAATGAAGTACAGAGAATCGAGGCATTTTTCCAAAATTAATAGTCAGTTCTTTTAAAAGTACTTTCACTGAATTTAATGTGCTTTGAATTTCACATTTGTGAAACGTATACAATATTTTGTACATTTTTTTATACTTCAGCAGCAACAGAATAAAACTAAACAATTCAATTCCTGCAAGATGCTGTGCACATCAACTGCTATTCTAAGATCCATCTTATCTGTTGATGCTACATCTGGCAGCCTTGAACAGCATTCATTACATTTGAATTTTTCAAATAGAAAACTTGCCAAGCCTCAAAAAAATGAGCAGGGATGACAAATGTCAGCCATTTCCTCTGACAGGTCAAATGCAAATTTTTGCTTGAATGGTTTAGGTTTTGCAGGTTTAAAGCAAAACAAGAATTATCACTATGGTAGAAAGTGAATTAAGGTGCATAAACTAAATGCCAAGCACAGATATTATATATTTTATAATATAAAATATAATATTTTATATTATACAGATAATATAAAATTACTACCATGTGAACAAAGTACTAACCAGGGGCAGCACAGGGAGTTACTACTGTCTATCACGACAGAAAAAGATTTGTGTTCTCATTGGAAATACTTTTACAGCAGTCAAAAGAGAAGCCTTGAACCTGACAAAGAAGGTCTGCTCTTTCTCTGATCCTATCAATCAAGAGTCCAGTAGGTCCTAACTCAAATAAGTTACATCTTAGTTCCACCCCTGGACAAATACCAAGTCTTTTTCCTTCTACTGTTCTGAAGAACAATTGATTTACAGGATTTAGAAAGCAGGAAACAGATGTGGGACAAAAATATATCTGAAATAAGCAAGGCCAGCTGGGAGGAGCAAAAGGTGAAAAAAATGTAAGAAATTTTTCTACAACATTCATTCTCTCTTTTCTCCATCAACAACTTTATTTCAGTCCAGACTTCAATTCTTTTGTATAGTATATTAATTCTGTCAGTTATCACATTTATCTACGTGGGATCATTTATGAAGTGCCAGACTCTACACCTCAGTTGTAAATCCTAGGAGCTGAAATCTATAGACAGACTTGGAGCGTGTAACGTATCTATATGTAAAGTATAGATAACGTATCTCCTAGCTCTTGATAAATAAGACCCAGAAAACTACCGGTCTGGAGTCTTACAGATTATTGCTTAAGCAATATGAAAGTCAGTATTATTTTAACTTTTTTGGCTTTCAAGGGATTAGATTCTGTTATCATGCAATAACCACATATTGGTAACTTAAAATGGCACATACATGTGAATCCTCCTCGCGAGAATCTGTCTCAGCATTTAGGAACTATTTTGGCTACAAGCATGACCAGGAAATCTATGCACAAGGTCCACGTTCTGAATACCCAGATATTGTAGACTAGAAACTGCCACACTCAAAAAGCAAAACCATCTCTTTTCGGCAGGAATTACTAGCTTAGCACAGCAGCACATGAACATAAGTAGACAGGTACCACTCTAGAGCTAACTTGTGTTCAGAAGGCCTGAAATATGAGAGGAATGAGCCCTTATCATTCACTGGGGAGAGTACACTGGGGTGGGGGGGACACACACCAAGAAAACACTGTATGGACCTCATCTTTGATAAGAGAGAATGAAGAGAGCTCACAAACCAAATCCTTGGACTCAGGATTAAGGACAAAAGAAAGCAGGAATCCTTTCTGAGACCAGTTCAGAAGCCTCCTAACAAGACTTGGAAAAACATTCACATGGACTAATGACAGTTTAAGGCTTTTTCCCCCTTGAATTTATTGCAAAGTTTAATAAGAAGGCAATTTAATAAGTTGCTCCTCTTTTAGCAAGAGCAACTGAAGTTGGAAAAACAGATGAGCTTTCTATCACATAACACTTCTCAGCTGAAAAGGTCTTTTCAGCTGTTTAAACCCTACAGAATGTCTCTTGTTTACATCTATTAAACACCATAGTTGAAACCACGTTAGTACCACTTTTCTTTTCCCTTTATAACACAATCTCTATTCAAACCCAGTATGAATCCTGAATCCTACAAAGAGCACAAATCCTCTGAATCCTGATACTCACTAATGTGAAATATCTCGTCACCACCATCAGATAGCTCTTTACATGTTATTCATCAGCAGCAGAAGAGGAGATGCTAATAAGTTTCAACTCAAGAGTACCATATAACATGACTAAGCCCATATGGTTCAGCTAACGCAGCCAGCTTTCCAATATTATTTTGGTATGCATACGTTGGTCCTTGCAACTGGACAAGCTGGGGTTTTATTTGTTGTCTTTTTTTTTCTCTTTTTTTTTTTTTTTTTTACACATCTCCACCATCTGTTTTATGAATCCTTGAATTTATAATATAAAGGTCATTGTTTCAGCATATGGGGAATTGGATTTCGCTAATAAGGCAGAAGTTGGCAAGAATTAAATGAATATATACATTTTAATAAGGAGGATTCTTAGAGGGAAGTCTTGAATGAATGGTCCCAAGGAAGACCTTTTAATCAGATCTTTGGGGATCTGGTATGGATTCTTCACATTTAAAATAGACACAACTAAGGCACATTCCTGATTTTTTTTTTGTCAGTGTAGGAAATATACTGCTGCAACACTGTCCACCTAAGATCCTACAGAAAAGGAAGGCGATGTTAAAATTAAAACCTGAAACAAAACAGATTTCACTCAGGCTTTCAGAGACTTGTACTCACCAGCACCTGGATTATCTGTGGTGTCCAAGAAGTCTGCCCAGTCATCACGGCAGGGCTGCTCACATGGTCCAGCCAGTGGTCAGGCACCCCAGTGCTCCTGTCCACAGATGTTAGGTCCAGGATCTGTTGTGATTACAGGGAGGACAAGGGATGGCAGGTGTCAAGTCCTTGCCACATCTCTGCAGTTCTTTGTAGGCTGGAGACAATGTTCAGGTTTTGGATATGTGTTTTTGAGATCTTCTGGAGCTGACAGTGAGGAGTGTCTCCATCCTGTCCCACCTCTGTCATCACTGTCCTTTGTCTCCAAAGCTGGGTGCCTTATGAAACTGCAGGTAACTGCACTGGGGACTTGAAGGCTTGCCAACCCTCGTGGGTTAACGTGAGCCATTCTGAGAGCCTCTTTCCTGCTGTTTGCCCCTTTGGTGCTTCCACACCAAAATCCCCAGGAACTCCCCATTCACACTGACCTTAGCGTTGCTGTTACAGTCCTCTACATCTGTCTTTTTGAGTGTGTGTACGTACTGCTTTTGGAGGGAACTGTCTAATGCTTAGAGTCAAGGATTACTTTAGGCAACACTTTGTAAGATACAAACTTTTGGTGAATGATTACTCATCCAGATCCTTAGCAAGTAAAACCAGATGGCAAGACAATCCTGCAGCACTTACAGAATACAATGCAGCAGAGATCTGCACAGCTGGAATATCAGAAGACAGCCAAATAGAAATGAACTTCTCTGTGACTACATCAAGAATCTCACAAAATATCACTTCTGGTGGTATTAAAGCAGTGGCTGCTAACATCCAGTTTCTTACTGCTTCATTCCTTTCAAATTTCAAGAGCTTCGCTGTCCTTTCTGGGAAGAGGGACAAGGGAATCAAGGCACTGACTTTCAAAGATAGGCACAGCATATGTAGGTTCTTCTGCTTGGATATCAGGACAGAAGATGGCTGTGAAGAGCTGGTGTTACTTAACCAATTTCTGAGATCATGCAAGGGGAATACGGGAATTTATGATTGTGATACCATAGGTATGTGTATACCATATACTTACAAGGTCATGGGTTCACTGCTTGAGGGGTCCCTTGGGGTGAGAATAGCAAGAGCGGCACAGCCAGTCTTGATAATCCTTTTGCATTCCTTGTGCTAGGACGCCATCTTCCTTCCTGCACACAAAAAATAGTCTGAGATCAAGGCAAGTATAAATTACATGGCATATCACTTTCAGTAATTGATTTTAACAATTGTTTTTGAGATGTGATTATTTTAGGATTGAAAAAGCAACCTTTCTTCTATTGTATTATGAATATTACTTCTGGGGATAATTTGTTACCACTTAAACTAAATAATTGAAAAGTTAACTTTTAAACTACACTTGTGTTGTGGAATTCAAAGCTCTGGGTAGTTATTTCAATAAGGATTTATGGGGCTTGGTTTTTCCAGCTTTACAGAATGCATACACTGTGTTACATAAAAGTAAGATCACATTTTATGATCCCCTACTTCGACACCTGAAAACAGTTAGGAGTCAATCGGAAACTCAAGTGTTTCCAGTCATTGACTTCCCTACTATAGATAAAATGCCAGGCTGGGTTTTAGAAAGCTTTTTCTTTCCATAATATATCGTATATTCCATCTACTTTAAGCACACAGAATTTAGAGGAGGAAAAAAGGTGAAAATCTCAAAGTTCTCCATTAGTAACATAAAACACTGGCCACGCTTAATGAATATTCAAACATTTTCAGCGCAATACAGCAGACTCTGCATTTTTCTTCAGCGCAGATTCCCCTCCTCAGCCCCATTCTCTATTTGCAGGTCAGACAAGTTTAACGTGTCACCACATTAGCTCTTCTCAGCTCACGCTGAGGGAAGGACCCCCGCAGTATCGTGGCTGTCCATCACACTGAAGCCATTAGACAAAACCTTGCTTCCCTGGCAGCGGTGAGCCTCTGCCAGCCCGGTCCAGCTCCCCACTGACTGCTACAGCCGAAGCTGAAAATCCGCTGCGCGCTGTCATCCCTGACAGCGTCCGTCAGAGGCTGCCTGTCAGCTCGCTGCAGTTCTGACCCTCAGACACTGAGCCAGTGTCTCCAGCTTACCATGCCTCGGCGTACTGCCCTGATGGGTACAATAGGAGGAACAAAGGATTTGCCTCTCAAAAACCTGATTTTTTCTCTGCTTTTGTTTTTCAGTATTCCTGAAATTATTTCTAAAAGCACTGATGTTAGTCTATTTGAGCACAATAAAGTACTCACTAATTCAGTTATGACAACACGTAGTCATTAAAATAAAGCCCCCCAGACAGTAACCTTAGTTCCAGTTTGGGAAGTCTGAGATTATGAATTCTGATCTATCAGTGATAAACAGGCAGTCATACATTCACACGTGTGAACAATTCTCACTGGTATCAGTGTCATCCAAAACCAGAAACTTCAACTTGAGGGGAGTCCTTAGGAGCTACTGCAGTTTTAGAATGAGAAACAGCAACAAAATCTGATGTCATCTTTGAGATTCCTTGAAACTATAGGTACTAAAGAGTATTTTTTTCTCTTTTTGTTAGCATGTTTACATACAAATGTTCATTCCCCAACACAACTACTACTGTTTCTTTTTGTAAAAATTTAAATATAGAGGAAATAATTCCACTTGTTCCATGCAAAGGTCATCGTCTTTTTTGGTAGCAGAACAGTCTTTATGAGTCAGCGGCAGCTTATTGCTTTTCTGTCTCAAGAATTTTTGAGGCAGGCTCTCAAATTACGTTGGATCTTCACTCACGTCAGAGACAACTCATTGATTTCACTGTCTGCAGCCTGGAGGCAGATCAAGGATTTATCCCCCACTTTTTTGTTCTTTCTCAATTCAACATTTTGGTAAAACACGTACAAAAAGTTTCATGAAACTTCCAACGATGTGGCAGAGAGTCCCATTAACATTACTGATTTTATTGGACCATCTGCATCTTTATCAATGTCTGTTAGAACTGATAGAGAACTTAACACTGCTGTAAAAACTGTTTGCTGTCTTATAATAAATACGATAATCTCTCCTATGTTTACGCAATAGATAGAATTTTAAAGCTGAGATAAATATTTGTAACACCCCACAGGAACCATGATTTTGGAGTAAAAACATTTAGCACTGCAGTACATAAGAATGATAAATATTAATCTGACTACAGGAGAAGCCAAAGAACTTAAGTACAGACATGTACTGCCATCCATTGAGCACACCAGAAAAGCGTGACAGTTACAACTCAGTAGAGAGCAAAACTGTTTTCCCCATAACGTTCAATGTACTAGTGGGGAAATGCATGCAGGAACTCAAGAAATACACACAGTATCAGTACATGGGGACAGTACATACCAACATAAGATCTTTCCTATTCATATTCCAGTAAAACTGTCCAAAAGAGCAAGATTGCAATAGTAGGAAGGCAGAGCAAAGACGAGCCATAGCTGTACGCAAGATGCTCTCTGCATTATTACAGTGTAATACAAAAATAATACTGAAATATGAATAAAACCCATGTTGTGGGCTGTGTTCCTTGTGGTTGCTTTAACATAAAAAATAAACAAAAAAACCACCATAACCCCACAGTTTGGGTTTGGGCAGTGTAAAAGGGTGACAAACTGGGTAATAAGAACACTAAATGGAGCAGGCTACTAAATGATTGATGATTAAACTTCAAAAAACAAATAGATAAAGTGACCAAACATGCAGTATTATTAGGCTTTCAAAATACAAATACACGGTGCACGTGATCTGCCCACAGACTACACAACCTAGATCACGGCTGCTTAAATGCCATGTAAATCTAGAGCAGAGCCAGATCACAAATTTTTTCCAGCCTTGATTCAGTCATGAATTATGGATCTGTGAGCCTGAATTTGATGTTGAGCAACCTAGAGGAACACCCTAAGCTCGAATTTGAACATAATAATTAAAAATAAAGGATGAAATGTATAGAAAAACATGTCTTCCTGGAGTTCATGGGGATTTGCGCTCTAGTGTCATGTTGCAACTGAGAAGGTGTTTAAACGGAGGATTATTCCATGCAAGTGGAAAGATTACTTTATATTTGACAGATTGGCTGGCACACTAGAATTTTGAATTTGTGTCAGACATCTAAAGGTTGTAGGGATGACTGTACTAGTCAGGTGAAAGATTCATTTAGCCCGGTATCTGGCCTTTAACAATAGCCATTCGTAGAGGCTCAGAAGTACACGAGCCTGGGATGGAGTGATACTTCCCCTGCCTCTGAGCTTCCAGCAGTTCCCAAACTGACAGTTGCCTCAATGGTATCATGATTATCCGACTCTTCATCATTTATTTAATCATATTCTGAACCCATCAAAACTTGTGACATCTAAAAAATTCAATGGCTATGAGTTTCTCAACTTAATTATGCATGACACAAAGTTCTTCTTTTCATTCGATAGAAACTGTCTGCCTGATCATTTCATTTCACGTGCCTTGGTTTATGTCCTTTGAATAGTGAATAATCGTTCCCTCCAGACTTTCCCCATGTCATTCAGGATTGTACAGATCTCTATAATAACCGTTCGCAGTCATTTCTTTTCTAAGTTAGAGTCTTATTTCATTGCCTCTACACACAGAATGTATTCTGTACCTCTAATCATTATTCTCTGTGTTTTTCGAGGTTACTACATCCTTTTCTGAAACAAAGTGAGCAGACTTGTAGCATATATTTAAACAGGAGTTCCCCAAAACTGTATGGAGCCGTATAACGATGATTTATCCCATCCTTTTCACTATTTCCTAACACCTTCCCTTTTCTGCCCACCACCTAATGCCAAGCTAACATTTATAGGCAACGACAGATAGGCTTATAATTCTCTTTCAATTATGGCATATTTAGGACCTACCCTGATACATGAAGATTTTGTTTGCTTGTTTTCCCCTGTGTGCATGGCTTCTTATTTATCAAGATTGAGTTTCATCTGCTGCTTACTTGGTGCTGTGAGATGGTTGAACGATGGCCTGTAGCCATCCTCAGTTTCGATATTCTATCATCAGCAAACTTTCCTGTTCACTCCTTTTTCATCATACAGGAGTATGTTGAATAGCAACCATTCCAGCATCTCATTTCACTGTAAAAACAGACCATGCCTTCTGACTCTGCTTTCTAACTTTAAAGGAGCTATCAGTTTCTGAGAATACAGTTTCTTTTGTCTTGTGACAGATTAGTTTCTTTAACAGCCATCGGCAACCAACCTTGTCACACACTTCAGTGTGCTTCAGGGAGGGAAAATGCAGCTGGTGCAGAGCAGAGCTATGGAATTAATGAAGAGATATAAATACTTACACTATAGTGGGGGTCAAAATACTCAGGGATCGTGTTAAAAGACGAGCTTATTGCAATTAAATATACCTTCTTACTGAAAAAAAATCTTGTAAAAATGACCACTTAACCTGAAAAAAGCTGTGCTGGAAGTTGAAACGTGATTTAGACCGGAGTGCATTATTTTTAAATGGTGAAGACAATCATTCAAATAAATAACCAGCAGCAATGGTGGATTCCGTACCACGAACAATATTTCTCAAAGGTATCTTTCAGTTAAAATTATTTCCTGCAAGTTCTGTGTTTTCTCTTATGAAGAAAATTAGTCTGTTTTAATGGTATTTTCTGAGTCTAGAGTCTACTTAGTGACGTGTTGCTTTATTCATTCCTTATGTGGTCCAATTTCTGGAAAATGTACTAACAATCCACTTCAGTAACACCTCAGCCTAGAAATCTTATACAGATATTAGTTTACTAAAAACAGTCAGTTAATATATTGTTTTCTCTCTCTAATCTCATCCAAGGAAACGTGCTGTGTTCACAAGCATTCACACCGTGCTATTTACAAACAGTGTACCACTCTGGTACAGGCTGTTCTTATGCAAACACTTTGGCTTAAAATACTTAACAGCTGCCTCTTCCTTGAGTCCTTTCTCTGGTTAACCTGTCCAAAAGACATCCATATGCAAATTTAGGAGCTGGCCACTTTCTGATATGAATTTCAAATTAAACTGCCATAGAGATCCTGTGACAGATGTGGAATACAACAGCTGCTTAAAGGAGCAATAGGTATCTGCTCTCATCTCCTTGAGTGACAGTGATATAATGCCTTTATTCTAAAATTGCTGTGAAGATCTCCCATGTGGCAAAAGGCAGCCAGCATAGACAATGAGGGTTCACTGCTTTCAGCCTTACGATTATACAATTATCTGTCTGATAAACTGTTCTAGAACCATCTGAGCTGAAAGCCATAAGTCTGTTCAACGCTATATCAATTTATCTAATATTTTTTCCTGTAATCAAATGTCATATTTCTGTTCTAGCCAATGCATATTGAGACTACTGGCTTCAGCTTTTCCATGAACCATATGATCTCAGCGTGTATATAGCGCGACTGTCCTTGCTCCAAGCTCCATAAACAAAATGTATTTATTTGGAATGCATCGGCTACATTTTTTTCCTGCAATGCTGAAAAATGTGCCCAAGCACATCTCAAGCGATGCTTGTAATTTGTGGTTACCTGTCTACACCACTGACAGTTTAGAGATCCAATAATGAAGCATGAGAGGTGCGCTGATCACTGCAGACCTGGTTATGTTACATTTCAAGAGGAGATATGCAGCAGACTCGCAAGCATCCACCACGACTCAACAGCTTATTAATCAGCAGCCTGCTGCTCTCTCATCATCTTTGCTATTCCACGCTGTCAGGAGCTAGGGCTACGTGAGAGCTCTCAGTGAAATTGTTCCTAGGAAGGATACAAATACCTGTCTGGTCCCTTTTCCGCCTGTCAAACGTGCTCATTGCCAAATCCAGATAGGGCTGTCTGGGTAAATGGATGTCTTTTCCCTCAAAAAAGAAACGCCTGGGAAACCACGTAACCAGATCTGTCTCTCGAGTTCACTTGGGGTTCAGCATAAGACCACTCTAAAAGAATGAAACAGAATAAAGAGAGGCATTTTCAACATTCCCTAATATGCATCCTTTTAAAAAAAAAATCTTTTTCCCAAACAAGAAGAAAAATAATTACTACTTATATTCAGAAAGCAGAAATTAAGCAGACCAAGATCAAGGTTAAACACCGTTAAATAGAGGAAGCTTCTAAATTGTGCAATAATGAATGTGCACCCCTAACTTTCTAGCTTTGAGAAATAAAGAGGTAAGTTACCAGCTGGCTATTTACTCCTAAGCATTTGAGTAACACTGTCTGGAACTTCCTTGTGCAAGCTGCAACATCAAGAAGTACAAAATGAGGAGTGGGAGGTTTTGCCAGAAATATGTGAGGGGAATAAAAATGGGACTACAAGATGATCACTCTCCTACACTCACGCAAACAGAGGGAAGGGTGGGGAAGGGAGATTTCAGTGTAATTTGCTTGACAAAGACTTAGTGAAGATCCAAGGATTTAGCCTATTATTTTTTATTGAAAACATTGTTCTCGGTGAGGTTTTTTTGTTAGTGAAGTATACACACAATGCTGAACTGAATTGTAAACTGAGTATAAGAGAAAATAGTACTTAGCTGTAATTCAATACAATGAACAAGGTTGGTCAAAGCCATCATGAGCACAAAATAGGGATTTCCTGTTAAAATAATATCCTCTGCTAAATTTCTTTTGGACATCTGAAATTTTGGTGGTTCCAGCTATGACTTACCACTCTTTCAAATATTTGCTTAAAAAAAAAAAAAAACCACCAAACTGTTTCCAGAAAGCATCCAGAACAGTCATTCTCCATACCTTCAAGAAAGCTCATCCTGTGGGGTTACGTTTCATGCTATCTACTAACTCAGCCAGAACTCCAGACAAACCCCATACTATGGTGAAAACAGAAAGCACAGAATGAAAAGGTTGTCAGTCACAATGCAGCGCTGCCTAAGAACGTAGCTCTGTTCCCAAACAATGACACAGGGGCCAGCAACATGACTTTTTAACAGCTATCCCACTGTGAACACTTCACCTGCTGCACACTTTGCCTACTGTTAACTCTTCCACTCTCAAAATAATATTCTAATAAATCCTTAACAAAATCGCTTTTCATTATAAACCATTCATATGCGTCCATTAGAAACTGTGCTGCTGACTGATTTGCAGAAATTAGTCTCACTGTGGTAGGCTTTTGATGTATCATCTTCTATTTCAAGAGAAAGGAGCTGTAGGATGTGGTGGGATGATGGAACTGTCATGAACATGCAGGAATTTCACTGTGAAAATTATTGTTGACCAGACAACGTGACAGGGAGACAGCTCCAACCTTTTTTTTTTTTTAAGCAGAACCCATCCTTTTTGCATCCTTGATTTCATATTTCAGTAAAAAATAGACATCTTTTATCTTAGAGGTGAGAAGAAAAGCAATTATTACCTTGCCTTGCTAAATCTACCAATGGATATATGAGAAAACTTCAGTGGGTGACAGTCCATTTGTTAAATATGGTATACAGAGCATGGTATACCACAGTGGAAATTAATTATTTCAATCTGATTTTTTTATTATTTATTAGTTGTAAGACGTCTGTGCTCAGAACTCCCAAATTAAATCAAAGCTCTGCCGCTTCAGATGCTGTGAAGTACTACAAATGTCACAATCAGGTGTATATAATGGGTGTATATAAAGTACATGAAATGGCCATACTACCCAGCCAGCAGATAGCAAGACACTCCAGACAATTTAAAAATATATGAACAAAATATTTACACTTTTTTCTTTTTTTTTTTTCTCTGAGAGGAAAATGGGGGAGTGACAGAAAGTAGAAAATTAAGGAAAATAAAGGAATTTCCTACTCAAATCAGTATGAATGCACTAGTGGTTTTCCATTTCACTGACGTTTCAAAAAATTTCAAATTAAATTCTGCCTGCAGAAAGACTATTAATTGACCATCCGTGCAGTCTCTTAAAAACAAAACACCGATGAACAACCCAAAAGAACAACAACAACAACAAAAAAGCAGAGAAACTTTTGTTTCCTATATGTTACGTAAAAGTTTTCAGACTAGTAATGGAAAACACTAGATCAACCTCAGGTTAAATGGACAGAATTATTAGCTCTTATTCAAATTCAGCCAATGGATTATGTTCTTTGTGTCACAATTAATGTCTGGTTGGTTTTCTACGACATTTTAATTTCTTTCTTTCACTTCTAAGTTTAGATCGTTGGCAGCTTTATCATTCTGTGCCTGCTGATGAAATAAGAATTAACGCTATCTTTGGAGGCTTGGTGTTACACTAACAATATTTCCAACGTACTCTTGCAGGAGACACAAAGTATCACGATCTGATGACCCACCTAATCACTTCCTTCCCATTTGTCCTTTTGACTAGTAACAAAAGCATTTTTTTAGCTGTTTATCTTGAATTTCCTATAAATGAATGGGTGCCCTCAGTATTTTCTTTCTTTTTCGTCAGTAACACTACACAAAACGCAGCAGAAAATCCACGTGCGTTTGCCTACATCCACGCACGCAGTCTGCTCCAAAAATCCTGAAATCCATTTCCAGGCTTGTGCCCTGCAACTCTGTTCTCCTTGCAGGAAAACTCCTCATCTCTAGCTTCTTATAGTCATCCACAGTTAGGTGTGAACAAACACTGGCAGCACACATAAAAATGAGCATACACATTTTTTTAAATGGCATAATTGTGTTTTTTTAGTTATAACCAGAGGCTCTTTTCAGTCTTACGTCTAGCGGTCCACAAATCCTAATAATGGGGGAAGTGAGGGAGGAGTTTAAGCAGCCCATCAGACTTGCTGTTATTATCTGGAGAGTGCAAATTATGTGTAAGAAAAGCAGCCACCAGGAAGGGACAAGCAGTGATGGAGCTGAAGGCAGGAGAAATTCACCTACTTCCCAACTCGGGAAGGGAGCATCACCTTTATCCTTGTCTAGTCTGCAACACTCGATAGGCTGATTTAACTTACTAACGCCCTACTTTTAGGAGACAGAAGAGGCTACACAAATTTAGTACGAACTGTTGAAACAGAACGGGTTTTTATACAAGTTACTCAATAGATGGTAATTCCCAGAGAAAATATTAAACTGCTAAGAATAGAGCCTGTCCTGAATGTTATTGTCCAAAATGTGAACTGACGACTCCCCTTGTAGCTGTATGTACAGCACATGTCTAACAAAGGACGTCGGTTCGTCCGGCACTAACGAGAGGGAAACAAGAGCTTTGATTGTCCTCGGTAGCATCTCAAAGTGTGAATACACTGTCAGTGAATATCTTTGTAGGTACCTACCTCTGTAATCAAGCGCTGCAATACCTTTGAGGTGATTATCGTTGACAAGTAACAGTTAAGTCATATTTGGCCAGAGAGTTGCCTGATTTTAACATGGTACATGAGATTCTGTGTAGACATGTACCATGTATTTCCTCGACACAGTGTTAAGCAAACAAAAGAATATTAAATAGATAGCATTTTTTTTTTGGAAGCTTTTAAATTAATTGGTGGGTAACGCGATATAGCAACGTCATGGCGCCTATCAGGCTTCAAACTGAAAAACCCAAACCCCTCAAAAGGGCAGAGGATTATGGAGCATCCCAAATTATCGTCCCATGACTGTTAGTGCAACGTGGTATAACAGAATATACACTTTAAGCAGGAGAATGCTATTTTCAGCAGGCTTTATCAAAAGTCTTGAAGCCTCGTTTCAACAAGAAACATCATCTGTCAGTGCAAGAAAGAGAATGAGTGATAATCTTTGTTTAAAAACTGCCAAGGAGTGATTCCACATTCATCAACTCACTTCATTCTCATTAGGAAAATCTAAATATCCAATTTAGCAACCTTTCACTTTTCCTTTTTAGATGATGGTGTGTTGCTAAACTCATTTTATAGGGAATAATTGGTAATAATACTCCCCTTCTTTTTGTGAAATCCTGAGATGATTCATGAAATAATTTCCATTTCATCAGGAACATTTTCCCTTCTGCAGTACCTGTGGAACCAACTCAATTGTCTGTCTTTTTCAGAAGTCATTAGCTCTCTAGTGCAAACCATCTCTTAAGAGGCTTTTATTACTTAAAGCCCTGCCTCCTGATGGACGGAACGTAATTGAGCACAGATGCTATCTGCAATGAATAGACAATCCAAACTTCCAAACAACTGCACGGCATTGAGGTACTCTGAGGTCACCTATGATCTTGTTATTGTTTTTCATTTTTATCTGTTGGGTTGAAAATTGCAGCCGTATGAAAACGTTATGCAATCCTGTGGGGCTCGTAGGCCCAGTTCAAACTCCATTTTGCTTGACTTAGAGAAGCGAAGAAAGCACTATATGTCACAGAACTACAAAGACTTTATCATCTTGATCTTACTTGCTTTGAAAAACCTCCTGCAGACTTCAGTGGGATTTGGAATAGACCTTCTGTGAGTTATAGAAACAAGATCCACTTTTTGAAGTATCCCATAAGTTCTCTAAACAAGAACTAATTAATATTTTGACATTTTCGAGTAGTAGTTGGTATTTAATGGAAATATTTCCAGAGATCATTGCATTTGATATTGATCAATACAATTACTGACATCAGAAATATATAATTGCCATAGCTCTATGGATTAGTGTGCTCAGAATGCTACACGGGTCATATCAGCAGTACTAAAGAGCAAAGAAAAGCCAAAACACTTACAAAAATTCTGTAAATAGCAAAAAAAATTCAAAAGGCCGACCTTTTATGAACATCCAATGACTTAGATATTTGTTCTAAGTTTATCTGAAACAACAAGAAATCAAATTTGGAAGGAGGTAAGACGAAGGGCAGGCTGCTTCTTGGCATTTCAGAATTCACATTTTTTCATCTCAATCAGAATGGAGCGTGCTCACTATTTAAATGCAGCCCATCAGAATAGAAATTTCCTGTATTTTTCAATTACGTAGTAACCTCAAAGGAACTTACAGTTTAGGTCTCCAACTCTGATGTTTTGAGCATTCTTATAGAAATTACTTGCTGAAAATGTGTATTTCGTTGAAGTCAAATGGATTTGTGTACGTACGTTATTCAAAGGTTTCACAGTTGGAGCATTCCTGGAAGGGCCATTTGTGGGCTGTAGATGCACGAGACTAAGGAAAATACCTCACAGATGTTCAGTTTCTGATACCCACACGTCTTGGGTTTTGTTGCAAGTCTTTAAAATAAATAACATTAATGCACTTAATTCATTAATTATTTCCTTTCTTCTAGACACACTGAAGTGAGAAACTAAATAAAAAACCAGGATCTGCTAAATGGCTAATACTTGCTAAAATTATTACTAATCTACTTTTCTTGGTTTTTTTTCCTATTTTTCCATCTTGGATGTGTCAGAAGAATTTCATGTGAACTATGAATACACATCCTAGGGCTTACAAATTGCATTGAACTGACCATTTGAATCTGGAAATAAAAAGCACAAAGCTAAAGGATATTCCTTGGGTTTTTTCAAGCCTCAAGTTTCATGCTCAGTGAGTTGGGGATACAAGTCCCAACATTCAGCTCCTGTTGCTGTCACTCACCCGCAGAACCACACTCAAGTTACGTTAGTGCCTTATATGTGCCTACTATATGAAAAATCACATATGAAAAAAAAAAAAAAAGAAACTGCATAGTAGTTTGTATGCAAGACAATGCCTGTATATTCAGAACAAGAATTTTTAGCTGTTCTCTCCCTTTGAAATTTCTCTTTGCAAAGGGAAAGTAGTACTCAGCAGGGCAGTCTACAAATCTCCATAGAGAAGCATTGCAGCATTTGCAATACACACCCTTTGCAGCTTTCGAGTCTTTTGTGTATTTTACATACATGTAAATGTATATTTTAAACATAATCTTGGATAACAACTAGACAGGAAACTTCTGAAATGACCACTTTTATCACATTCTTGTCTTTTTTAAAAAATCGTGACAATTGAAAGAAAATTAATGCACAACACAACTTCTTCTACAGTACTTTATCAGGAAAGAAATCTGCACCTTCATTTATTTATTAACTTTGCTCTGCTTCTGTCTCCTCCTAAACTTGATGCCTGCTCTTAAATTCTACTTAACATAATTTTTGCAACTTTTCCCCTTATCCTTTTTCACGTGACAATGTGTTAATCATTTGCTAGTATCGGAATGTTCCCTATCAGTCAAAAGCCTTGTTCCTCAGAAGACTGACATCCCATCATTAGAAGCAATCTGTTTGGTCAGTCAAGTATTTTCTCAGGGATTTTTTCAGTGAATTGTATGAGAACTGTGTATACAAAACTATTAATGGAGACATTTGTAGTTGGAAAAAAAAAAGAACACAAAACATTAACTGCATTACTTACTGCTGTATTATTACACAATAACTTTTTAACAAAGTATATAAAAACCCCCTGCTTTAGATTTGGGGTTTATCATGCAAAAGCTTAATATTTACATATGGTGGTGAACACGTTCCTGAATGGGGGTTTATTTCCCTCCAAGTCCATCTCTGAACATCATACTTGGATAAATCTGTTAGGTCTGACTTTATCCCAGCTAAGTCTAAGCACATGACTGATACTTCAAAATTCAGGAGCATTGGTTCCTCCCTCGTCAACGTACCGAGGCAATGCCCAGAAGGAACTAGAGATGCTAAGAGGGTTCAGTCATGTCTGGAAGTAACTATTATTCCTTACAAATACCCTGAAGTAAACCAGGGTGATCATGGCCTTCCGACAGACAATCACTTGTATTTCAGCCCCAGCATTAAAGGTATGTTCCTTCTGTCATTTCCAAATGTTTCTAGGCAAAGTGCCAATGTTTTATCGCCATGAAATGTACGTACTGCCACATTTTTCAGAAGCATAGGGATGCTGGTCAGTGGGCCACAGGCACTTGTGGTCAGATTTTTGAAGGCACAGATACATGTTTGAGTTTCAAGATGTCCTTAGGCTCTTATGCAGCAGAAGTGAACAGCTCAGGCCCCTCTTTGCATCTGCAAACAAAATTAGAAATGCTGCAGAAGGCTTAAAGCAGAATGATTAACAGCAACACCGTAAGCACCGAATAACTTCAGATTTGCACCCACACAGCAAGAACAGCTCAAAGAAATGAAAATGCAAAAGCGTAATAGAACGGGCCCTGGCTCCTAATGTGTGTTTCTGTCACAGGAGAGTTAAGATCTAATCAGTTATTTAAATTAAAATGTCTAACATCAAAAATAACTGAATGCCTTAAGCAAGGGCATTTAGCCAGAAAAGGCTAAAATACACATCAAAGAATATTTCTAGCTGAAGGGTACGAACTCAAGGGTCTAAAGGTGAAAAAAAACTCTGAGCATTTTACCTTTCAAAGCTGAAACACACAGAGGAGTTGGTACGTACCAGATGTTAAAGGGATATAAGGTAGGCTCTTACCGACAACAGAGGAATGATGGATACAGGTACAAGAGCTTCTGCTATTTTGTGATTAGACTAGAAGCAGGAAGCATTTGTGAATGCAGTAATGACTTACTGAATAGGTCCTGTCTTCGTTCTTGTAAAACTGACACACCAAAAGCAAAAATATCCTGCTATTAAGCAAAATTATTACGAGAAACAAAATCAGTAGGAAATTTTTATCTTAGGCCCTAGCAAAGAACCAGCATTCAAGAATTCCTGGATGTATATTCAGCTCTTCCAAAGAAGCGTTGGGGGCGTAGTAAGAAGGTCAGGAGTTACAGGCAGAATAAGGTCTAGCTGAAACACCTGATACCAGCATTATTTATTACCTCAGAGAGAAAGAAACTAAACTGATTGAGGTAAATGGGCCAGAAAAAGACAACTTTGTTTTACCTGTGCAATTTTAAGGCTACAAGCTACTAGCAAGCTCAGTTAGAGAAGAACTGAAGAAAATGTAGTGCTGTAAGGAAAATACTGTGTTATCACAAGACTGCCATATAGAACAACATCAGCATCTGGGATTTTTCATACAGCCATGGAAAATACGTCTATCCAGCCTGTTGAAGTGAGGACTGACAATACTCTCGTCTCAAGCAGAAGTGATGCTGAATATCTGTCCTCATTAGAGAAGGTACTGCAAAAAACGAAGGCAGCCAGGACTCAAAAAAAGTGGGTGCTTCTTTGAGACTGAAGCATAGACTTAAGCAACAGGACCAAGGAAAGGATGACAATTGTTTCCACGAAAGACAAGCTCATGACACCTGAATGCATTTGTCATGTAGAACACAATTTGACATACGGAAATCTGGGCAAAGAATGAATCTTGTCTTGTTCATCCTGTATAGCTGGGACAGTTTTGTAGTATAATATGAAAAATAGCAGAAAATGGTTAGTTGGGTATGTTTGCATCTCTCTAGCTAGTGCTTTTCCTAACTGCAGCAATACTAAAAAAAAAAACCACCACCACAAAATAATAATTTTTAGACATGTGAAATCCCTTGTACCAGCCTGACATGTTATATATGACTGGTAAGATTCAGCTATGAAGTCTGCCGAAGCAGCTGCCTGTGCACATCACTCAGCTTTTGCCTGAAACTCAAATGATTAAGTCATAGTAAGAGTGGGCAGCGCTGTGCCGGCACAGATTCACCCTGGTAACCTAACCCAGTCTAGTTCTGTGCTCATCGTAGATTGTTTTATTCACAGATCATAACTAGATACCTGTAAAAATTTCCACTCTTAGGGCTAGACAGGATCCTAACATGCCTTAAAGGCAGCAACATGTACGGTGTGCTGCTGGGGCAAGGTCAGGAGTACAGAGGCAGGGTTATGAAAGGAACATAGGCTGTGGGGCACTGAAGTCATTTTTCACTCACAAAACAAGATGAGCTATCTGCACTTCAGCTACCCAGCATTTTTTTGATGAGCAGTCCATAGTTGACAGGTATACAGAGCAGACCTGGAAAAAGCAGCAAAGAGATGTGAGCAGTATTATATTACAGCAGAAAAAGCTTATAAGCCTTGTGACCCTTCCTGCTCATGAATGCCCGAATTCTGCCACTAGATAGACTCTGTGTGTCTGTACTAATGGCAAATGTTCTTATTAGAGCAGCTGCACATTCAAAAGGGTTAGAAGGACACAAAAAGATCTTGACAATGAATGCTACCTCCAACAGAGAGCTCAGATAAACCTTTCTAAAACAGGCTTTTCTAGAGGTCTAGTCACAGGCATTGCTGCTGATCCCCTGAAATGAGAATGGAACAAAACATTATCAAACATCCCCAATTCCATCACAAGGTCCAGATCCTAGATTGTATTTTTTTAAGAGGGTGGTGAAAAAATTATTAAAAGCAATTTGGACAAAACATTTTCTTTTTGGATGTTGTCTAACTCCATAAGCTCTGACAAGAGCAAACCTTCATCAGCTTTCGATGGAAAGGAATGCAAGACCTCATTCAGATTTAATCTAAGCCAGGATGGCAAGAGATCTGTAAAACAAGCTCTTCAAAATCAGTCTACGTATATCACTCCAAAGAAAGAATTAAGCCAAAAGGATGTGACGTATATCAGATGTTTAAAGAGCTCTCTGCCTTCCAGGAGACCATGTATCATTCTGGAGCAAACTGGATCCTTGTTAGTCAAAGAGCATGACACCAATGCTTGAACTGTAAGGAAGCGTCAGGACAGGGTTTGCTTATAAAGTGACATGGAGTGCAAGAGTCCTTTGCTTTTCCTAATGATTTTCTGAAGGAAGACAGGCTGAGAGGATTTCATCCTTCTGGGAACACCAGACACCAGGAGAGTCTACAGAACTGAGGAATGAAGAAAGTGAAAGGTAAGGTAAGAGACAGCAACTCTTCCCATCTGAGATAAAAAAATATGTCCTTGTAGCTTTAAAAAATATCTTTTCATTCATAAACTAGAAATAAGAAAGGCGTTGACACAGAGGCAGGCAGTTGCCCGAAGAGATAAGGGACAGAGCTACGTTCTTCCCTGTCTCGTGTTTCCTGTCTATTCTGTGGAACTTCCCCCTTCATCCTCTTTGTTGTACGATTAATATAAAGCTGCATGTTTCCTGCAGTAGCTAAGTAGATTAGTTTCTTGTGAACAGAACAACTGCTTTAAAAAGGTCCTGTATCACTTCTGAAAATGGAGTTAGGCACCTAAGTAACTTACCAATCTCTGCTGAAAATTTCACCCTTAGCCTACCACATGCTTTGCTTCTCCATCTGCAGCCTGGAGATAAGAGCTTTTGAATGTGGCTGCTTCTGTCATCTTGGGAATAAGAGAGAAGAAAAGACACAGCGGCAGTGAGCACTCAAGCTGGCATAATGGCAGGGCTGCACTGATAGCATCCTTTTCATACACTGGGGAAAGATGTTATTACTCATCTTATCAATTCAAGTACACTGATTCTCACCAACACAGTATTTGACCTCCTGGGGCTTGTTTGATGCAGACCTTATGAAAATCTATATAAAAAAATCATATAAAATAGCTAGGGTACATTTCTGCTCCTATCAGACTTCCTGTACACCATCATGAAAACAGAATGCATATCTTTATAAGAATTTACTTAATGGAGTAACAGGCATCCATATATTCTACAGGATCACTTGTATGTCTGAACGAGAGTTGATCTCCAAGTTCAGTTCCCTGCTAAGCAGAGCTGATGTTGGCTGCTACGTTTACCTTTCAAAATGCCTCTATCCAAGCAAAGGAAAACAAAAGCAGCAGGCAAAAAGATGGCTGAGGTCTTATGCTGAACCCGAAAGCTAAGTGTTTCTGTCAGGTCCTGAATGAAGCCATTGAGTTAGCTCTAATTTGGGATATGCTACTCTAAAAAGAAAAAAATATTTAGACCTTATGAGCACTTTCTTCTCGTCAGTTGTGTTTATTTCAAGCCGTGCGGAAAGATTTATTTGGTCTGCTGCTATCAAAAAAACAGCGAAGACTGAACCTCAGAAAGTTTGTAGGTTTTGGATTAAACCCTTACCATACCTGAATTGTGAGGCGAGCCTTGCGGTCTTAAGTTGATGCACAAGTAAAGCATTTAACTGTGAAATCTGAGAATACACATTTCAAATTGCATTCATTCATCCTTTATCGTTAAAACCAAAATAATCTAAAACGTCATTTTCTTTTAAGCTAAATTATGTCAATTTTTAATGTGCTTTGTGCAGCAACAAAAGATAAGATAGCAATGCCATGGTGCTTAATTCCTAACACGGGACCTACAGGATGAAAACCCTACGCTGGAGGAGCGAGGATTCAGTACCTGTTTTTTCCTCTCAATTTCACACCAACTCAAGTAGAAAGTTCTGTCCCTACGTGGTCTAGTAATCAAAAAGACTTTCTAAACTTCTTCACTGCACCAATGAGGAAACCTGATAGTTATGACTGAGACCAGACTTCTTGAATACTTGTCTAAAATATATGCAATCACCACATCCTTTGTTCTGGCAGGAATGGTGGCATTCCCTCGGGATCTGCTGTCCTCATTGTCTTGCCTTGGAGGAAGCAACTCCATCACTTACACAGCGCTTTCCTTATGAGCTTTTATAAGTATGATGAGGGCATCAATTGCAAGTAGCATCAGGTAACTGATACTTCTCAAGTATTTGCATTGCTGTTACACCACGTCATTTTGTCAATTATTCTGATGGTGTCACGAAACATGAGCACTGCAGGGAAGCACTGCTGTCCCATGCTAATCAATCCAGTAGGAGGGCACGATCACTCCAGCCTGGAAGAAAGCGGAGGCAAAGACAGAACGATTTGCTGATGTGCAGTTTTTCATGAGCAGGGCAAGCAGAAATGCAGGGAGCCACAAAAAAACCCCCAATGCTGAAGCTGCAGGAGCAGAGCAGCAGACTCACTGATGGGAATGAGTTTGTTCTCTGTTTCTGAGCAAGAAAGCAGAGATGGTAGTTAAAATCTGGCAGCTCTTTTAAGCTCAGACTTTCATGCTGAGCATACCACAAGTATTCATATAGTGCTGTCTGGAATTTTGAAACACAAGTGGACAAACACCACTGATGCAAATCACACTTGAGCTGTTAATCTGGGCAAGACATACGCTTGCTACGTTCCTGCCCCCATCGCTTAACATTTTAGACTGTGCTGTCTGTAGGTTTTTTACACTCCCTGAAATTCAGTGAAGAATCAGAATTTATGCTCCAGGGTCATTCCCCGGAGACAATCAGTCCATGTCAATAGATTCATTAAATGACATAAATATAGATACAAGAATAAGACTTACCTGTGAATGAGAGGAAGCAATGCTGTTCAGAAAGGGTATTCAAAACTTCTGCTATGGGAGAAGACAAATGGTTAATTAATCTGTGCAATGCCATGTTGCATCTGTGAAGCCCCTCTGTACCCTTGCAGCAATGGAGTTTTCACAGCTGGCAAATTTTTAAAAAACAATTACAAGAAGCATTTTGAAAGTTTGGGAAACTCTAAACAGTATTAAAAACTAAATATTAATTATAACAAGTATCATTCAAACATCTTATAGGACTCTGAGGTACTAATGAACTCTATTAAGAGCAATAATCAGGTTTACAAATTAAACTACTGGATTATATATTAGGCAAGCTTCAGTTTGTTGGAGCTTTCTGTGTAATGAGGTTATTTTGCCTCTTGATGCAATAAATCTAATTTTACATGTTTATTATAACATCTTATTAAACTGCTTTATAGGAGGAGCATTAGAGACAGTTTGGAACTTCTCCATGTCCAAGCTAATTTAAAAAAGAACATCAAGTATTTTTAATTCATTCACTAGCAAAAAAAAAAAAAAAGGTAGTTTCTGCTTCAGCTACAATAAGAATATGTACATATTCATGTTGAGCTTTAAAGCCTGAATTTTTTATTCTGAATAGTTTGGAGGTTTTTTTAACCTAAAATCTTGAAGTCTTCAACGTTAGCAAGTCACAAAGTAGTCATGATCACAGATTTTCCTTTTGCTTGTATGTCTGGCAATGCTACCCAGAAAGGCTGTTCCACTACTTTGGGGCACTTTGATTTAAGCTGAAATGAAAACTGTAAATGAAAAGCAAGGAATGAGAACAGTAGGGTGAGGTGGTTTAGAAGAGAGAAGGAGAAAGGAAAAGAAAGTTTCTGTGTAGACACCAGGTAGGGACAAATCCGTGTGTTTCTGTTGAACAAAAAAAAATGAAGGCTGAAAAGCATAAAGAAGTAGGTTTTTTAAAGCCAGTAGTAAACACACATAATCTGACATGTCAAAATTGCATTGCTTGAACTAAAACAAAACAATGGCAAAAACTCAACCACCAAGCAAGCAAGCAAACAAAAATCCCCCCAACCCAAACCCCATTTTCCAATCAAAAAATGCAGAAGCCTAATCTCAGTATACAATCAACTGAACACACAGAGAAATAGTCTTCCATCCTTAACTAGGTTTCTGTATGTCCATTGATTGGCTTAGCTTCCAGGGAGTATATGAAATATCTCATGTGACTCTGGTCTGACTCCAAGAAAAATACTCTTAGAGATGTATCAAACTACTAACAGAAATCTTGGCCTCATTTTCTAGTCAGGATTTCTCATTATTTGTGTTGCAGATGATACAAATCTCTACATCTTTAAGAATGCTATAAAAAGTTCAACGTTAAATAAACATCATAAAATGTTTTGTCTGTTTAATTAACTCAGAATGAGTTACACGTATCTATAATGCAGATGAGTTGATTAGTGACTTGAAGTGTTTGTTTTTTTTAGTGTTCATCCCTTAGAAAAAATGCTCCATTTGCAATTTTCAGTTTTTCCATCAGAAACCTTGCTGCATGCACAAAGCAGTTTCCAGCAACTGTCACAACTGTAGCAGCAACTTTCCATTTTTACTCTTCATTAACTAACGCTTAATAGAAAGTAATGTATTGGTTTTTTAAGTTTAAAATTATGACTGAACAGCAGCACTATGGATGTGAAATGTTGGTCTCTATTGACATGCAGAACTCAAGCCTTTGGTTGATTTTCTTTGTTCCCACTGTCTTTAACAGAGGGCAAATTTTCTTGTATCCCCTTGTAGAATTTGACCTCACATGTACAGTCAAATGCTACTGAAAACAAAGCAGTACTTAATATTAAAGCATCAATGATAATTGTTACCGTGCAACTACCTAACATGGCTCATAGCCCAAACAGCAAAATAACTGGTGCAGTAATAGAATACCATCATTCTTCTGTGTACTTATACAAATACCTTCCAATAGCTGTTAGGCTATCTCTTAGAAAAATAGCCAGGAGATCAAAGTGCTCCCAGATGCCCCTGGTGCCAGCAACCTGCCAGCTCCCTTGCCCTGGAGGGGAGGCAGCCCTGCGCATCCCGAGCACGGGGCGAGGTGCAGGAAGCCTGGGCAGACCTGCCATCGCCAGAGATTGAACGCATCGGGATGTGCTTGGAGGAAATCCTTCCACAGCTCTGGGTCATTTCCTGCTAATTCTCACCCTACCCACCTCCCTTGAAACACAGTTGAACAACTCCGCTGTGCACCATGAACATACGCAAGCGTCATTTTTCCCTCCGCTTTTCAAGACCTTTCTGATAGAGTGAAGAAATTGCTTGACATTAAGATCCATTTCTCTTTCAGCTCAGACTCATTAAAACAGAGAGTAATTGTGGAGAGCTGCAGGAAACAAAGGCTGGTGCTTCCTCATTGGTATTTGGCCTGGCAAACTCTCTCTGCGCTGAAGAGAAACCACAAATAAGTACCAGCCATCCGGCTTGATAAGGCTAGTTTAATTCCCCTGCCCTCCTTGGGAGGAGTCCTCTGGCATTCACAAGCTGGAAGGCATGGATTCTCTGTCCCAGAAGCCTGTTACAAGCATTTTTGCATTTATAAAGCATTTTGCAAGGTGCAAAACTACCACCTATAAAGTAAATACCTTATAGAAGCCTCAGTAAATCCAGCCTCTTTCTTTAGCCACAACTTCTCCACTATACCCCTCAAAACTAACTTTGGAGATTTCTAAGCATCTCTTCTCAGAGTCCCTCGCCTGCACTGGCAATATAATGGTGAGAGGATGTTGTCTTAAAATATTCTCTGAAGTAGCAGAAAAAGAAATGGGTTTCAGCTGACACCAAGAAAAGCTGCAGAGCTCCCTGTTGTTTGTCATTTCTACTGTCAGATCCTTGAGGTTTTTTTCCTTACAATTTGATTTATTAATGCCATTTCTTTGTGTCATGTTTCTACAAGCCTCATTACATGGCTATGGAAAAAATACTGCAGTTCAATTTTTGTTATCTGAAAAACGAGAATGCGTCCCGTACTAAATGGTTCAAGGTTTGTTAGGTAGTGAAGTCATTATGTAAAAAAAAAACCCAACAAACTCTCTTATAGGAAACTGCAGCCTTTTTGGCACCAGGCTCTGGAACTTCTACTAAGCTAATGAAGGATTCTACATAACAACATAGAGTCAGTGCATTCTTTTGGCAAAATATAAATAAGCAAAAAAAGGACATGTAAGGAAATTTTCATTGGAAATAGAAACATATGAAAGTAATTGAATTATTTGACCTTTGAGTTTCTTAACTTCTTTTTCTCCTCAAAGGATTGCCTTAAAAATAAAATCTTTAGTGCTGGCTGAAGCAAGGATGAGTACAATTTTATAGTGCAGAGTGCTCTTGTGTGTCTGTTTCTGAAGTGCTTTAGGAGCCCACATCCCAGGTGAAGCTTATGCTATAGAACTGACTTTATCACATTTCACAGGTACATTCTCAGATTCTTGGCAGCCATTTTTTGGTGTGCAAAGAAACTAATAAAATTAATTCCTTCATTTGACTAGTTCTGAACTGCAAGCTGAGCACACAATGCATCATATGGATCTATATCCTCTCACATATGCACAAAGATCTGTTTCTGTCTGTGCTATGTCAGCGCATATGCGCGCGCAGACCAATACCTGCCTTAACACACGGGTAAATCTAAGCTTGTTATCTGACGGCCATTCTAAGACAATTCCTGCTTTGGGTTTATACATAACAGGAAGAGATTCCAAATATCCTTTCCAGGAACAAAACTAAAAATGCCTCTAAGTTACAAACATGTCGCTCAGCTGACCCTAGAATCTGCTTTATTGGTACTGAGGGAGGAAGGAGGACTGAGTCCTGTTCTTAACGCGCTTTTTCTTTCATGTTATACCTGCTGGTTACTTGGAGAAGTCCTGGATTTTTTGGTGCCTACTCAGCTATACCACAACCCATCCTGTATTAACACAGACCATTGACTCTCTTAGTTAAAATACCAGTTCTGAGTAAAACCCCAATATAATATATCCCTATAACACATTTCTGCCTAAAATGGCGCGACGTTAAAGAGCGATTACAGCACGCTCCTAATAAACCCTGATGTTAAACTCTTGTTTTGTATGCATAGATAAATAGATATGCATATAGAAAAAGTATATCTGAGGATTTTATACATTATTCTGTTACGTATATTCATACCAGTTTCATGAGAAATTAAGTTCACACTGCGACAAGCTATCGCTGTTTTTTTCTGTCTTCACTTACCGTGTACATATTTTATTAAAGTGTTCTTTTTTTACATTCTGGGGATATGACCTTGGTTGTGGTTAATCGCTAAGTTCTGGCAGGTTAAGAAAAGCCTTTTATTTCAAAACACCACGTGAAATCTCCTTCGCTACAAGGAGAAAACATTCTATACTGCTGTATTATAAAAATAACTCCACGTTTGTGTTTTGCGCAGCATTAGCAGAGCTGAAGTTAGTCAAAATCCTGTATTCAGTATTCCCCTCAACCTTCCTGAATCAGAGAATGAAAGAGAGAGATACCCAGAAGGGCAAATCAGTCCATCAGAAATCTGTGCTAGAAATCTGTCACCAGGACTGCAGGCTTTGCTACAAACAGCACAGCAGTCAGCAGCGTGGGCAGCCAAAAGAGCAAGCAAGGTCGTTCAAGAAGCTGCCGCCACAGACCTAAAAGCTGCTAGAAAAATATAGGATTTGTAGCAAGTACATTTAAATAACACAGAGTTCGTGGTGTACACCGTTACAGAGCACCAGGGCTGCCACTCCATCCTAGCTTGGTGTAGTCACTGCCAAAGGAGTTCAAGAGATTTGTGCATTTGCTTCTTCACAGACGGAACAGAAGCTGCTCGTTCATCTGATGTTAAAATGCTGAGTTTTATCTTATATTCAGTTACACAGAGTCAGGAGGCCATGATCTTCACTGCCGCAATAACAAAATCAAATAGGTTTTTTCATGGCATTCCTCTCTCGTTAATAAAAGCAGCGCCTCCTTTGAGAGTGAGGCACGTGAGAATATGATACATGCATTTGGGCCTGAGAGAAAAGAAAGGAATGGATCCTCCGAAGAGAAATAGAAGAATGTGGGACACTGTGACAAAGTCCTTTGTTTGCAGTCCTGTACATATACTGTGTATAAGAGTAAAGGGCATGTGGATGAGTTATTTTTCTTCCATGGCATAAATCCAGCAGTACCAACAGAGCTGGGAGCTCTCCCAGTCACAAGAGATGAATGTAAGCAATTCAGCAGACGTGCTTTCTACAGAACTGTATATTCCCTGCTTTGCTGGGGCAATTTCATCTTAAAATCATGTGGAACTGCATCAACAAAGACCTCTTGCTGCTTATTGATGTGGAAGAGAAAATGAAGAAGAGAGAAAATTATTCCCTAGCCATTATTTACCCAGGTTTGTTTGCAAAAGTTAGCCTCAAAAGCCATGTGAGAAAGCATCACAATTTAGAACTTTCTAGTACAGCAGAGAAAAAGCTATAGGGCTTTTTAAGTGACATAGGGTCAGGTGAATCCTAAACTGGGACTTAGCATCACCCCTTATGTAGCTCTAGGCAGGTAAAGCCTATTTATGCTTCACATCCACTATATCTGATTTTACTTTTACATGATAGGTGAAAAAGCTGCAGAGGATTACTTAACAGTAAAAGGTACCACATCTTCTTATGGAAGGTGCTACACTGTCATCCAAAGGAAATTAAGTTGAAACTACAGACAAATGTAATGCACAGCAGCACATTTTAGCTCAGGTTCTTGTCTGACTCCAGTGGAGCGTCACTGATTTACAACTGCTGAGCATCTGGCTTAAATTTTCATTGTTACTGAAGTAATTATTATAGTTCCTAAGGACAAAACCTTTATTTCTTAATGCTGTGAAGAACCTACAGTCTGCTTGAATACCACTTTTTAGTTAAAAAAAATGATTTTTTTAAAAACCATTCAAAACCAAAGAGAGAGTATCTAAGAATTAGACCTTAGCCATAAATTGTGAGGAAACAGAGTGAAAAAAATTGCAACAGCTTGAGAAATATCCTAGTCATCACAGACCAAAGTAAATTATATTGTACAAAAAGTTTTGGGGAGAAAAAAAGGAACTTCATGAGGTAAATGGGAAGATTAGAAAAATAGACAAAAGCTGCAAGAAAAATTAATGTGTTAAAAATTAATAGCTTTTAATGTTGAGACTCACATCCATGGCCTTTTCAGGTCAATCAGTCTTTTCATGATCAATAATGATCAAGTGCTAATTGTTTAGATTTCTTACTAATGAAACAGGTGTGCAATAGTTTAGTCAGGTATTACCTGTAACGTTTCCTTGTTTTTCTTTCTCAGTTGTTGCTAGCATTACTGGGAGGACACACTTGCTGATAAACAAGTCTCTGTACATTTAAATTAATCAAATTTTCACATAGATAACTGAAGGCTCCCATACTGATCAAAAGAAGATCAGAAAACCACGTTATTTTAATTCGTATAATTTCAGTGAATAAATGTAATTATGCAGTGTTTTTTTTTATTTTAATATTGTGTTCTGGTAAAAATGTCATATATTCTGTATTTATCAAACATGCATACTTCCTTCAATTAATTTCTCTATTTTAATTTACTGATATTAAATTACCTTAGTATACTTCAGTTAATTTACCTATTTTTACTTTGCTATTTGCTGACATCAGTTCATGAGGTACGTTTCAGAAAGTCTGTGTTGAAAACGTGACATCAGACATTTTAGTCTAGAGATGCAAAAAAAAATCAGAGGGAAAGAAATTGAATTGGAAGGTAGATGTGTTTTTCTCCCTGTTTTTTTTCCCTGAACTCAGAACCTGAAAAAAAAAAAAGCAACTTTCATTCATAGCATTTTCCTTATAGAATAATTCTGTCATCCTGAAGATATTCTTTTTGCTTTGCTTTTCCATCTGACACGCATTTCAGATGAGTTACCTGAGTTAGTGAATTGTGATCCTGCAATTTGCAATACCCAGCTCAAACACTCACATCCATCTGTCTGCAAAGGAGAAACAAGCCCTGGAATTACAGGATCAGGGATTAAAATTTTATATAGTTCAGATACATTTTCAGCTATTGGAATACCAAACGGTATTGGTGTAACAAATGGTTTAGCAATTCTGGAGTTGCAATTTCTTTGCGAGAGTACCTAAAAACTCATGCTCTTTCTATAAGCAATGGAGCTTAGATGGGGGATACCTTCTTGAATGGCACTATTAAACCAGGAGACAATTTGAAGACTACTGTGTCCCATATTTTAGCTGAAAACATCTTAGCATATAGCTCACTATTTGAGAAGAATATTTGAAAACTTTTTCCTTTTTTTTTGCCTCTGAAAAAATTATCTCCCTTACATCCTTACACTTCCCACTCTTTTATGGTAATAATTAAAAAGCCAAATATTCTACTACAGGCAACTGATTCAGGCCTTTAGCATTTAAGGCAATGATTTTTCTCGAGGTGCATTATAAAACTCTAAAAAAGATTTTATTGCACCCATTTCATTACACCCAGGATGAATCTTGAAGGCTAATTTTGACACTAAACCAGAACTAAATGGATGCCAACTGGCAGAAATAACGCATTGGTTTCATATGAAAGCACTGTTTGGATATTATTTTTCCCTATTAGCAGCTGTGTTCACTGATATGATCTAGAAGATACTAATATGATCATACATTTCATTGCTTACTAGAAATACGATTAAGCCCAATAACAAATTCATAATGGGATATAGTGCAAGATGCCTGTCTAGGGCTCCTTGAAATTCTCCTCGATGAAGGCAGACATGGTCTCAACTGTCTGTGTATGACAGCGTCAAAAGGATGATGGTTGCTGACAAGTGTAGCAGTCATCATCCCACCAATCCCAATGGAATGGGATGTACAACTACAGAAATTACTCCAGAATGTGTCAGAAAATATAAAATAAACACACACGTCATCAGAGAGGACTAAATGTTAAATCCAGGAAGAGTGATGATGGAGAGCTCGGCTCTTGACAAAAGCTCTTGTGCAGATTTTGCTCCACAGTACAAGAAAGGGCAATAATAACAGTAATTTCTTTGATTTAGTACAATAACATGCCCATTTTTTCATTTCCTCTTAGAAATGGCTTCTCTTTTTCCATGGAGTCACTAGCAGAACCATTATTTCCCTTCAGCAGAGATAAATACATATAACGAGTAAGTGCACACAAAGTAGCAGTACACCAGTCATGGACTAAAGTGGAAGAAAATGATGCTTTTAGAGCTGAGATCATTTAAGAGACTCCCACAATATGAAGAACAGGCTTCAAAAGAGAGAGGTTTGCTTTTAAAAACAACTAGTATCGTTCATGAGTTAGAGAACCAGGCCTGGAGAATTTCAGTCTCTTAAAGATCCAAATACTGTAACTTATTAGAGCAAAGGTTTTTTTAATTCTTAGCATTAATCATAATTCAAATTAATCTACTTCAGGTTTTTTTTCAATTGTCAGCTCGTCAGGTTAGCTTAAGATATCAAGCTTAATTTTAAAAGTAACCATATATTTCTGTTACTTTATAGCAGAGGTAAATGGATGAGAAGAAAATTCATGGCAGCTTATAAACTGAAAAAATATATATTTGCAGCTTAGCTTTGACCATTTAAACTTTTAGATCTGTAGCTATAGCTGGAATAGAAACACGGTGAAGAGGTGCCAAAATGTTGCAAAAAAAATCTTATTTGAAACAGTGAACAATCTGATTCTATCATTTTTCTCATTCATTTGTGCACATCCCGCAGAATGATGTAATAGGAATAAAACTTAGGTAGTAACTAGATTTTGGATGCTCACTCAAAAGGTACCAGTTGACCTTCTGCAACACAGCATGTTGATATCCCGATCCAAGCCTAGAGCACTAACCATGGAAGCAGTTTGGCTACTGCATTTTTCACTACATAACTTGCACATTACTTGTTCAAAACCTGTCATTCAGCAGCAGGTAATGCGCACGGACAAGCAATATGAAAGGAAAGCTCACCTGAGTCCTCTCCACCCTGGGAACTGCCAGCCCTCTCCCCAACAGGATACTCAGCCTCAGCCTCCTCCCTCTGCCACCACTGATTTTATACAAGTGTATGAGGTTAGGGGATACCTGGATATTTATTCTCAAATATCAGTAGTGAAAGGTTCAAGTTGTTTACAAGACATCGCTGCAAATAATCATAGCAGCCCTGTATTATAGTACCTACATTACAGGTAATTTGTTTTCCTAAGTTTTTTAAATGTGTTGCTTCAGACAGGAAGACCCTCAAATTTAATTGAGTTAGACAATGTTTTTTCATGCCACTTTACCTGACCAACATGAACAGAATAAGCCAAATTTCTGTTCAACTTTTACTCAATATGCAGTCATTGCCATAAAGCAAAGCCAACCATATGAAGAATTTTGAGGGTATGCACACTGTTAATCTTGACTCAAACTAGTAGGCTGTCAAAGTCAAGCTACTTGATTCTGTATCTTACTCCTTTCATTCCACATTCAGAAACAAGAATTGTCCTTCAAACAAGTGGTAGAAGCAGTGCTGTGCACGGGCAAGATGATTTATGGACCTGTATCTGTGGACATTTTTCAATATTTTTAAGTTAGAGATACGTTTTAAGTACCATGTTCCACTAGACCTTTGCTCTCTTTGCTTTCCAGGCTGTACATACCTTAAAGGTTCAGTAAGCGAAGAGTAGGCAAAAAGGAAGGCAACTTTTCAGAAGAGGAAGACATCAAACTGTCCTTGGAAATCTTTTTAAGAAGTTTAATTTTCTTCTTCAGTATAATAATATATCATAAATAACAAAATAGTATAAATTAGCCATGTAAATCATACCCCTAAGGCTAAGTATCCTTATTCCTACTTTAAAGAGTTAAGCAACAAAGAAGCTAAGAGATACATAACTTGTATGAACACAAATAGTTGTTTCAAAACTCTTTTTAGCCGCCAGAGGGAAAATAAGCCATAGATTTCTGCGTGCCTCTAGCACTTCTGTGAACACCCGCAGATTCCATTTCAGCCATTTATGCAGGAACATCAGTGATAAAAGACTACTACATGTGCTTGTATTTAGTTGTATCGGTGACACAACTGAGAAGAGATGCGGAAGCCAGACTCTGCCCCTGGATTTTAAGCCAGAATCACTGTGTAAGGTTTGGTGCACTAACACTTTACCCATTCTGCACAGAAACAATACCAAAACTGGGCCCCAAAGGGCCAAAAAGTTCAGCCGTAGTTCTCAAAGCAATCTGAATATGTGAATCACTTCCTCGCTGTTCCAGGCTTGCCTTTTGAGGACGCTTCACCACACACGTATATTTAGCTCCCTGGTTTTACAAACTTGCTTATTCTAGTGGAACGTCAGGGAAAACAAGAGTTTAATTTAACATCTCTGTTTATCATAGACTTAGCTGTGTTACAAGACCTTTCCAATTTCAAACAGAGAGAAACAGATAAAACATAGGTGCCAGGTTCATTAGCATTTAATGAATAACAAATTAACTTGCCTCTGCTAGTAATCTGAACTTGTCTTACTCCTGAGTTTTTCAATTATATTATCTTCTTTCATGCAAATTAAAGGGCTACACAAGCACAATTAGATGTGGCAGCTACAAACAACGGGAAAAGAGCTCAACAAAATAAATTCCATAGCTCTTCTTTATTCAACCTGAGCGCGCATCCATTCAGCTAACTGGCAGCTCTCTTCAGCATTATCTATTGCAACCCAGACAGGAAAGAGGTATTACATGTGTGTTTCTACGAAAATAAGCTATGACTTGTTCCTCCCTTCTTTCATTGCCCCTCTCCTTTCCCACTGCTTATGACCTCAGTTTCTTAATATTAAACTGACGCAGTCTAGTTCCTCTCTTTTACTCACAGATCTTCTCACTAGACTATATAAATATAGATACTGCTGCTGATCTTAATTCATTCTCTTTTTATGACATTATTTGTCCAAAGATAGTAAACATTTTTCTTGAATTCCAGTTGTGTTTGCGTTTAGCATCTCAGGCTGCTGTTTCTTCCCCTCAGCATCCTGCTACAAGGGAGCAGAAAGCTACACCATAGGGAAGCTTTAAACTTAAGATTTTTCCATTAAAAAAAATATTTTAATTGTATTTTTCTCTACAATCTTATCCTATCTGTTGAGAGTAATGGGAGTAAAATGGATTTACTCTTGCATAATTTTGGCTGTCGTTTTTAAAATATTTTAATCATAAATGTCTCAAAAGAAAACAAAGGTTTTAAATGTAGTTTTCTGAAGTGGGTTCTATGCTCTTAAGAAACCAGTTGCTGTTCTTTACGTTTAACTTCCTCTAATCCAAGAAGCAAAACCGCCTTGAATTAACAATAAGCATTACTTCAAAATAACAGTTTTCAAACGTTGCTCATTTCGATTTAATAGCATACTTTTTAAAAAAATCAAAGTAATTTAGTCAAAATTCACTGCTCCGTTGGTAAAGAATCTCAGTGTCCTGTGCTAAGTTACATTGCTGGCAGATGCTGTTTGGCACCTTTGAAAATGAGCGCTCCAACAGCCTGAACTACTGAACACACAAAGGAGCGATGTGCTGAACTGGTGTTTCTTTCTGTCTTTGTATCTATTTCTTAGACAATTATTCTGCCTACAGAGCTCATGAAAATTTTATGGGCCAAGGTTTAACTGACAATGTTTAGCAGCTGGCACCTACACAGAACGAGAGTTTATATACAACCAGAGGAGGATAGTCCAAAGTAAAAGCTCAAACATACATCATGGACCTCCTCACCACCTGCGGTTTTACTCCACAAAGAATGCCCATGAATTTTCTGGCATACAAGAGGATCAAAAAGTTGTTCTTTGGCAGTTGCATGTTGCATTAATACAGCATATTCCTACTTTGGGGTTAAAGATGAGAATAATATACTTAACAGGAGCAAATCCAAAAAACTACTCTCCACGTGCCACCTATTTTGGTCTAGCAAACTTTGTCTTACAAAGGTTGCAAAACACTTTTTACCTTGCAAAAATTCTTCTCAGATATCCTGCAAATCAGTTAGGTTCTTATCACTTTATTCTTTCAAGGAGACTGGTGATTATTTGTATGCTTTTCTGATACTGACCCTCCACAAAGAAGCTGACCATACGTCCAGCAAATTTTTGTAATTTTGTGGGGGGGTAAATTAGACTTCCACAGCTAAGTAACTTTAGGAGCAAAAGTCAAGATATTTGTTATCTGGAGTTTAACTGTTCAACAGCAAGGCCATGCTGACCCTCTCCTGAGACCTTAATAGAGGCCACAGATTAAATTAATGTATCAGAGAACATTACTGGCTCCTTGTGCCCTAGAGATCAAGCAAGATTAATGAGCTTGTTTTGTAACCCCTGGAGTATGTTCGAGGTAGGTAAATGACAAACACTGACAGAGCAAGGAAAGCAGGTTGATTTTACATGGAATTAATCTTTAAATGAAGGGGATATGAAAGTCTTTCCCTTTCCAAGCAACATTTGTCATCAGTACTCACTGGTATAACCAGGGATAACCAGGCCATAAACAAGCTTTGAGTTCTTCAGAGAAGCATTTTGTCAGACAATCTCACAGCAGTTGGCTCTACTCCTGCCTTGTACTTAAAGACTCATTTAGGACAGTGATACATTTCTTATAATTTCTAAGCCAGTGCGGAAAGTGATTTCACAGCAGGGAGAAAACTCCAGAATCTGCAATCCAGTGCAGCAGCACATTGAGCTGCTGGGTTTATTTTCCCCCTGTAATATCTCATTTCCTTTTATGCTCTAAGGTTGAACAAGAACAGATGTGAGATGTTGTGATCACTGCTTTTTCTGCAAGGAGAATAGTTTAATGGTTCTGTATCACAGGCAAGAGCTTCCCACGCTTATTTCTGTGATCTTATCAAGGTTGCAAACTACCTAAGCAAAAGAGATGCATTTTGATGTCTACAGCCTTCTTCACAGCTTTTTGCCTTACACTGATTAACAAAAGCAGCAGCAAGTTTTTATCTTGATTTTTAAGTGTAAATTGGAGCATTGGTAGCATAGGAAACTCCATGGGCAGGCAGCTGAGCCTTGGGGCTTTTTAATATTAATAAGAAGCTTGCAAAAATTTGGAGACATAAAAGATTGAAAGTACATTTCAAATGAAGACAATAACAAAAAACCCTCCAAAACCAGAAGAATAAATTAAAACTTCAGGTATACAGATGTAAACGTGAACTCTATACTTACTGACAGCCCACTAGTGGTAAACCTTTGTGTCCACTGAAGGCAATAACAAAGATTTCATTCATCATAACTCAGTGCAGAAAGCGTCAAATCCGCAAACACGACGCTAGTCTGCAGTGCCTCGTGTCAGAGCTGAACTGAAGTCATCACAGTCAGTAAAACACAAAGCACAAGAGCAGAACACCCTTGAGTTTTTGGTCTTCTTACTACCAACAGTTTGTATCACATACACTTGATAATGGTTCTGCTCAACCTGAAGCCCATTATTCTGTTACCTATATACAGGAACCACATCTACGTGACTGTCCATTTTATTTTTAAATGTATTTGTCATTCTCAATAATCAGGACAAAATTATGAATTGTAAAATGCTTCTAACGACATATTTCAGTTTTCAATTTAGTTGATAATGTTGATTTAGGTTTAATGTAGTACAATTTAAGTTACATTTTGGATTTCCTCTCTGTAACTGAAGTCATGCTATTTCTGCTCAGATTGCCCACCCATATTCTCTACCACAGCACTACACTTTTAGTACATTCTTTTTCTTGTGTCACACTGATTTACAGCTTACTTCAGGAAATGCTCACTCTTGAACATTTTGATTAAGTTATGGGGTCGATTCAGATCTATTCTTCACCTAGAAATTCTGTTGGCTTCAGTGCGAATTTACATGTGCAAGGAATACAAAAGTAGACCACAAAGAAAAATATCACAGCTCTTTTACTGGCTACTTACCTTATTTTCATCAAATTCTAATAGAATAAATTGATGGAAATTATTATTTTTTACCTGTTCGCTTAGGTTCTGTTAAGTGTAATCTTGCATACTTGAATAGTTTCATTAACTGTTTGGGGAAATATCATACAAACATATTTGTTTCTTGGGAAGTGTAAAGGATTACCTTTTCTGTTCTACTTTTTTTGCACAACTGTTTAGAATTATATATTTCATTGTACTTTCCAGTTTATGACATCTCTTGGTTCTTTCTGTGTTCTTTTGAGAAAAATGTCTTCATTTATATGCATTTGACATTGGTTTGTAGGTAGGCTCCAGGTGGACCTTTGGCCTTCATCACTCAGCCTTAAGTTTGATGGAGCTTAGTTGTCCTTCAAGATAGCCTATATACAGTCATTGAGCCAACAATCAATAACAGAACTGAAGGCAAGAATAATTAAAAACGTTAAAAACTCATCTGAAAATAAATGGAAAAATTGACATCTCATAGCAACACTTTGGCTTTGCTTTCTCTGACACTTTTCTGATTAGACATTTCTCCTCATCACCTACACTCTCTAGAGATTTTAGATTTGTGTGGGCAGATATGGATGTTCGGGCATGCAAGGGGAGGAGGTGGGAATATAGAAGTCTCTTCATCCAGCTTTCCAGCCAGCGTGCCAAATGATTAGTTACCTGACTTCAGTGCAACATTTAACAGAGGTTTGGGCTGTTCCTGTGAAGTACATATAAATGGGAATGGAGAGGGAACGGTGAGTGTCAAGCTTTAATCAGGTTTCTGACTTTGTCAGATAACAATTCATCTCAAATACCCCTCAATTTCCCTCAGCGATATAAGTGCCTCTGTAAGGGCACACTTACCAAGATATTTTCTCCTCCAAGGGATTTCATCAGTTTGGGGGATAATAGTATGTGTATAAGAACTCTCACATTTATGCTTCTAGACACAGTCATATAGGAAAAGACAAAGTAGTCTGGCATAAGAACTCATTTTTAAAGATAAATTTAAAACGATGTTAACTATGAAATACAGATAAAGCACCATCCTTTAAAGTTATGTGTATTTTCCTATTCTTGTGCATACTCAAAGCACTTTTGTGCATACTGAAAGCACTATCCAAAAGAGAGCACACTTTACATCTGCACTCTTCTGTTGTTTTATATTCTAACCAAGTTATTGCTCATGTGAAGTGTGAGGATGCCATTCTGAGCACGGCAGAGGGGAAATGAAGGCAAGTTAAGTTTCTACAAAAGAGCTTATGTGATGGTATATACCATATTCCGGTTAAATTGAATTACCTCCCCACTTCCTGACCTAGACAGGTAGTGAATGGCATTTGCTATGCCAGCACGGATCAGCTGCTCAGTGAGTGCTGCTGGCCCTTACTGGGTATCCAAACAGCTAAAGTACATGACGCCTCTAAGTAATTAGATAGTTTTCCTAACTACTATGGAAGATTGAAAAATTCGGTTGCTATGAGTACTATCATTCTGATGAGCAGAATTCAGCTTTGAGGCAGAAATTCCATGAACACTGACACAACTGATCTATTTTCTCCATTTGTTTTGTTTTCTTTCTCTATAAAGAATTTCACAGAACCAGATTCTATTTTCTTTTTTTTTTTTTTTTGCAAAATTCCATTGAAACTACTTTGTAGTATATCAGCAAAGGCTTCAGAAACAGACCCAAGGATTTTAATCTCAAAGCCTTAAGAATTATGCTCGCTCTTAGAAAACATTTCAAAGCAAGGTGATATCTTTTGTATTTTTTCTAAAGATAGGAAAGCCTATTCTGTCACTCTCTTTTCTTTCATCCATTTATTAGCTGGAGTAGTCCACTCAGGGACTCAAGAAATATGAAGTTCGGTTGGGGAAAGGTCAGACACAGGACTTCTCGGTCTGACAGAAGTTGGAGATTCGATTAACAAAGCAGCACACTGGGTCACAACCCAACAGCAGTCAAACGCACCCCCCAAGCTGCTCAATGCTCATTTTGAAGACGTTTGTTCTAACTGTTTCAAAATTTATTTCCTTATTCGTTCCATGCTGAGAAAAGGCTCTACAAAGCAACAGCAGTAAAATGCTTCTAAAACCCACACAGGATTTTATATATAAACAGCTGGGAAACGGACTGAGAATTGCATGTACGCTCTGCAGGGACTGAAATTTTGAAGTGACAACTGATGCTCTCAGGGAAAACAGGAAAGTAGCAGTGACTAATGGAATTAGGAGAGATACAGTCAAACCTCTCATCCAATTTCTGTCTGTAAAGCACTAAATATGTTTCTAGCAATAATACTATAGGAAGGCATATGCTGTTTCAGCAATCCATTTATATTTAATTAAACTTATAAAGTATAAGCCCCAAGTTATCATTTTTGCCTTTTTGATCCAAGCTATGGTTCATTTATTTTAATGCTTTTGGGAGTTTTGCCAGTTAATAATTGAAGAGGTCATTTTGTTATGAATTGCTTCTTGCTTTTCCATCCTAGGTATTTATTTAGTTTACAGTGAAGGGAATTTTCAGATTCCTGAAGGGCTACCAGTAGGCACAGCCACTGCCAGCTCTGTGTTTTAGCAGACAGTGAGGCTTTGAACTCATTTTCTAAAACACAGGGAGACAATTTTCACGTTGCTGGAATCGGGTACCTGTGTGCTGATCTTTGACTTGTTTGCTAGCACGTGGTTCTGCAACTGACGTGTCATAACCTATCAACATCTGCAGGAAAGTTCTCGCTAGCAAGGCTCCACGACTTTAGGAACTGCCATCAGCAAGCAAAGCCCAATCATACTCTGTCTCTATATTCATAAAATCTGCCTGAGTTTCTAAAACAACGCATTTCTAAAACAATACTCTTAATAGCAAGATGTAATAGAAGTAAATCAACGTTCATTAAAAAGCAAAATATGATGCTAAAATGGACAGACATTTTTTCAACGACAGGACAAGGGAAGGAGAGGAGGAAAGAAACAGCCACTATTTTAATTGACTACATCATGTCCTGTGAGAGTAGCAAATATATTGTGAGAAATCCTATAAATACATTCAAAATCTAGGAGACAATATGGGCCACCTCATTTCCTACAGATAGAAAGAAGGACCATATCTGGACCTTCAGCAGCCAAGTCAACAGAACTTCCTGCTGTGCTGCCTGTTGGTAGGAAATAGGATTTATATGGCAAAGTAATGGTTCTTGTAAATACATGTCCTCAGCTGTATCAATAAACCACAGCTATAGTTGTGTTCCAGAAAGGCCTCTGATTGTGTTAAGTGGCCATTTCTCATTTCCTTCTTTAGACATCCATGCTTCAACCTCTCTGACTGTAATATACCATCAAAGTATATTGAAAAATGCATTGCAGCACTTCTCATTTGCCAATAAATGTTCCCTGGGAATAAATGATACAATATACAAATTCTTATATTCAGAAGTCTTGGGGATAAATGATCTTTCACCGGATTCTTCTCTGTGCTATTCAAGACTTCTGACACCAGATCTTTTTTCCTATGGCTTTCACTTAAATCTGATATCCCGGCTTATTGCCAGAAAAGTTTTCTTTTAAAGTTACTTTTCAAAACAATTCTAGAATTTATGGATATAATGAAAAGCTGTAACTGTGTCATTGTAGATTAATTCAGCTAAATATATCACTAAAAATAATTTTCAAAATACAGACTAATCAAAATTAAAATTGATACATTTAAATAATTTTTAAAATGGTTTGGAATTTTCAAGCATATCTTTTCATTTCACCAAAACATTCCGGAACACTGAATATTAGAAAGAAAACCCACCAGCAAAGTGTCTATGTGGAATGATCACTGGTGGCTACGGACACTTCATCTTCCCTTTAATGACTTACCTATCACCCTATTCATTCAAAAAATGTTTTTATTTCCCACTTTTTATCAAGAACAATGGCTTTGGACTGTCTTTCAATCTCCAATAGACACGCTGAGGTCTGCCAAACCTGAACCTTTGATTTGGACAAAACATTTATACAATTGCCACTGACATTTGAAATGCAACCACCATCAATTGCATCATATGCTATAAACACACGGACCAGGAAAAAGCTGAGGGAATCTGACAAGAGACAACGGCAAAGCAGAAAAATAATTACACGGACTGTTGCGTGTGGATTTGTTACAGCAAGAGAAGAGATATTGTCTGTGCTCAGCAATGCACACATACACAACTGCCCGCGTGTACATCGGTACCGCTGTGAGCAACGCCTTGCCCAGGGATGGTGCCATCAGGAGAGCCTCGGGCCGATAACCAAACCAGAGCTCTGATGGCCCGAGCTGAGGAGATCCAGATCGAATGCTTTGCTCATGTGTGCGTGCGCAGGTGAATAACACGTGGAGCGAACCCAAACACTACGAGTAGCTTTAAATCCTTTTAACAGCCCTGTCTCCAGTATTTGTGTAACCACAGCGTTAACTTCAATGCCTTGTATACAATCTGGTGGCATATATAAACACAGACAGCGCGATGCCAACTTGTAACGTGCTTTATTGCTTAAAGTGTTAGAGACCAATTACAATGCAGTTCTTACGCCAGCTTGGCAGCCCGTGACATTGGACTTTTTTTTTTAGAGGTGACACTTTGGGATTTACCTGACACACTGTTGGAACAGCCACAGACAATCTAACTTTCTTGGAATATATTAGTTTAAACTACTGCTATAAAGAATCCAAATTAAATTCCCCACAGGGATTCCTAACTGCCATACTAACGTGTACAAAGTAATTTTTTTTTCTAACAACAGGGACTACGATAATGGTTGTTGAATTTCGTTTTGATCAGGACAGATGTTACAAAGACAAAACAGAAATTCTTAATGAGATGTTGGGTGCCGTTATCCCAATTTCATATACTTACGTATTTTCAAATTTGATAGTAGTAAAACTGTTTCCTTCATTACGAGATACTGCTTTTCTTATTATTTTAGATCAGTTTTCTACATTACATCAGATTGTATCTGTAATTTGCTCTAATTCAGAGCCTTTTACTTGAAGCATTGTAAAAATCTTTAAATTCTTGTGGTAATATATGATCCTAATGCATGGAGAAGCAGATAAATATAAGATCAGAAGAAAAATTTATACAAATCTCTGGCCAGGTACAATTTGTTCTCACTCTGTCATTACTTTATGTGTGGTTATAGAAATGTGGTTGAATAAAGTGACAAATCATTCTATTCTGATACAATGATGGATAAAAACACTTCATTTTTTTGACTTAGAAGTACGATTTCCTTTTTCAAAAAAGGGGAACACCCACAGGATGTAGGAAGACAGATGATAAAGTTCTTAAAAGATGAATACTGAACAGACTGAATAAAATAATTAAATAAATTTAGATTCTGATTATATTTAGAAATATAACAATGGAGATCTAGGTAACAAAGGTTTTTATTTATTTTTTATAATTGAATTCTTTTAAAGTCTTATCCTTTACATGTTACCCCTCCTTGCCCACAGCCTGTCTCTTTTACTAGAATTAAAATACTTTGTTTTACGAGGATTTTAAGAAACTCTGTTCATGTGAGAGATTTCAAAAGTTACTAAAATCGGCAGCCTGTCTGAATGCTCCCAAAAGCAAATGCTTTTGTATCCCATGTGGTTTTAAATTACAATATAGTCTTTGATTTCTACAGGATTTAATTTGCCAAATCCCACCCAAACTGTGATATCTGCATCTTCAGAACACAGCACACTTCTGACTCCTGTCTGCCAAGAAAATAGCCCTGTCTGTTGTCTCAGGGGCGCAGTTGTCACTCACCAGATGTGTTGAGTTGCACTCAAAACTAAGAGTGAGGTTGCTTACTCTTACGTGCGTGTAGCTGATAGAGAGGAACAAGAAATACTTCTAAAGACCCTTATCTATGTTTTGAACCCTGAATTCACACCACCTCTTTTTGAGTTTATACATCTCTGTATGAATAACGCTATATATTCTGCTTAGCTCCTGAAAGGCTAGCAGGAAAATATTGTCAAAAACAATTGCAGATTTCTATCCATGTCCTCAAGTGATATTTTCACTACACAGTAGCTGCTGTATCCAATGCAGAGAGTAGGAAAAGAGATCGCAAACTAATGGCAGCCATTTGAGTAGTCCTCTGAATTATTAATAAATTAGATCTATGGAAGCCATTTAGAATGACTCATTAAGCCGATTAACTGAAATAATTCATAAGCAAATGTTGGTGTTCTAACAGAACGGAAGGCAGGAACTAGTAGATAAATAATGATTGTTAGAATAGCAGAGATGTTTTGGAGCGATTGTCAAGCTAGAGTGAGTGTTACTTGAAAGTCTCAGGAAGGACTTTCAAAAATTGGTATGACAGAAAATTAGCAGGAACTATACAAAAATAGAGAATCTGATTACATAAAAAGTGTAAATGACAAAGCAGTAAATAAGGAATACTATCTAATGTGTACAGGCCCTAAAATACAGCAGCCATAAATTAAAGCTACAGGTATATCACCAGCTCTGCTCAGGATTTAATACCAGTGCTTAGGCACTGAGGATTTAAATGTAGACCCTAGGGAATGAGCCCACTGCATGCAAACTGAGAGTTACTGGTACTAGGAGATGCTTCAATTTGCATTTTATGATTTGTGTTTGCCTGTGTAGTTCCAGCATTGTCTTACTGTGGTGTTTATTACATTTTAATTGATTAAAGAAATAAACTTCACACATGAAATCAGAATATATCTTTGCACACTTAATGAGATTTCCTAAACTACTTTTATCTCCTTTATCAATTGAAGCGTGAACTGGCTGAAGAGGAATTAGCCATTTTATGAGGCACTGGAATTAAATTAATGATGATTATTTGGTGATGTAAAATTAATGCATTTTAATCAGCTATTATTAGTGTATCTATTTACATGCAATTATTTTCCTCAAGTATTAAACGCCGAATAAAGATGTAGGAGAAAAATTCTGGAAATACCAATAGTCTGTATTACGGAATAAATTTTCTTCTAATTTTGGAAAACTTAATTACTATAACACCTTATTTTTTCTGTTTACAAAAGATGATTATAGGAGAACCTAGAAAGAGAATATTAGTGTCAGAGAACCATGATGTTTTGCAGCCCCATTCATATAGCAGCTTTTCACAGGATAACTGGAATTCCTGTTACACATTCTTTACACAGTCCGTGAAAGCCCCTTAAAATCCTTCCAAAACACACAACAGCGTGCTGGGAGTGCTGTAAAATGTCCTGTAGATACCTAAAACCAGCGCTACTCTAATTACTTGAAACCAACACAAAAACAGTCTCATATCTCTGATGCTGATATATAAACTATAAATCATAATGTCATGTAGTAGGAAAAACTATTCCTAAGAATTTGGAAGATCTACAGATATTTTAATAATAAGCTATTAAATTATTATAAAAGGAGTCAATAAATGTAATATAATTATCTATAACATTGGTATGCATATATATATATAATTTATTATACTCTTCTAATATGCCAATATAAATACTTACTATTTATTAGCCCTTTAAGCCTTGCAAGTTAATATAATCTAAATTATAAAGACCTGTAAGTTTTTTCTAATTTCTGTTTGATCATACAGAGCCTAGAGACCACCAAATGAAAGTAAGATCCTGTAGGCAGGCTTTTAAAGGGTAAGCTGTTAAAAAAAAAAAAGGTCAATAAATACCTTTGTATTTTTTTCCTGAATACAATGTAATCTGTAAGAGAATCTGTGAATCTAAGTTATAATTCTGTTTTAACAGGATTCATAAAACGAGCCCAGAATCTATAGCAGATATAATCACTCCTTCAGAATAGAAAAATACTGAGTTTTTTTTTAAAAAATGAGTATTTTTGACTAGACAAAACAAAGCTCATTAAAAGAGGCTATTCTGAGAAAAGCACATGCTCGAATCAATCAGTTACTTCCCATGTTGTACTGGACAGCACCATAAATAGGGCTATGCAAAAAGAAAACCAACGTGAGAAAGAGCAGTAAAAAGCCAACAGCACTGAGCCTCTCTACCGAGGAGTTATTGTATGACTTTGTTACAATTCCTACTATCTTTACAACTCAAAGTACACCTCTCCAGTGCAAATGTGCTTCAAATTCAGGAGACAGATGCAGAACTGGGTATGTGTGTTGCCTAAACAGAATTATCTAAAGCTGGGCAGGATCCTTGCACTCAGAGTTCCCTCTTGTCCCCAGCTCAAGCAGCCTGGCAGATATGCTGGGGCAGGTCTCCTTCCAGTTTTGCTTGCAGCATGCCCCAGGAGGAACCTCACCCAGGCTACGCCCCAAAATAACAACAAGGACGTAACAGGGTGCACGCCAGGTCTAGAGACCGCTAGAAACGCCCACCAACTGCTGGATGCTTGATTATCTACGTGCTTCAATGTAGTCCATCATATAAATGTCTTAGTGAAGAAAGGCAACTCTTAAATTTTTTTTCCTCTATTACTTATACAGCAAATCTAAGACTTATTTAGGCTAATGCATATTTCCTCCAAACACATGCTTATTTAAGAGAGAATTTTAAAAATTTTTTTATTATTTTAATATTCCATTCAAGTGATACCAGACAGTTTAGTGAAAGTAGGCCTCAGAGTAGGCCCCAAACGGCCCCCTTTGTGTAACCTTTAAACAGAACCCATTTTCCTTTCCGTGATTTTTCCTTTCAGCTAAAATAACTGCGCTTTCTGAAGCTAACTGCATGTTTTGCAGACAGTGTCTGCTTCTGGGACTGATAGTGCTCAAAGTTATAGCTATCACTGAGGTAGGCGATGGTATGCAGAAAGGCTCTTGCTTGTGCTTACTCCTAGAGAATCCAAGGTCTCTGTTAAATTCCTCAGTAGTTACAAAGAAGGGCCAGTAGTTACAAGAAGATAAACAAGACTGTGAACAACATCTTTGTAGTGTCTTACCTGACCCAATTCACAGCTCTGGCGCCAGGAGAAGAGATAAGTCCTGCAGGAACCAGAACAGGATCTTTCCTCGGAGTCACCTGCACGTGCCGACAGAAAGGCCTCGACCGCGCTTGCGCAGGAGCGGGGTCACACAGCGGACAGCGTAACTATGGGGAGATTTTTCTTGGTTACTATTTTCTGGTAACATAAGTACTAAAAAAAAAATCCAGTATTTACACTTATATATATATTTAATGCTACGAAGAAAGTTAAGAGCTCCAGTGGAGTTCAAATAAGCCTGGGAAATCTTTTCTATTGATACTACTTGGCTAGTGTTTCAGATAAATCATCTTACCTCAGTTCTCTTAGCTACTAAGTGATAGAATTGATTTTCAAAGACAGGGTATTTTTTCCCTCCTTAAAATAAATCCCCAATTCTATACTACTTGGATAAATAAAAAGCTGTACCTATTTTCAGTAGGGATTAATACAAGGTAAGTTTGTGTCTTGCACAAGACCAAACTCTGCAATCATAATGGGTCCCCTCCAGTCGTATTTACGAATCAATCTCTGAATTATTACTTTTATTGTCCCCGACGAGTGCTACTTTGCATTTCAGTTGCTGTTATTTATAGCACAATGCCTCAAGGAGTAAGTACAAGGAACATACGGAGGATCTACCAACTCAGGCATAATCCTTCAGCTTGACTTGTGCTTCTGTGGGGATTTGGATACTAATACTGAATTACTTCAATATTGGTCTGGAACTCTCTGAAGTCAATCCCCACTTTTCAAACCATATGATCTTTATTTGATAAGGAGGAAGAAAAAGAATAGAGCACAAGCTCAAATCATCTTGTTTAGTTGGTAAAGAATCTACACAGCACTAAATATATTTTACTGATATATTTACAAAGACTTTGTGTTTTCTCAACTAGTACACAGACTGTGAACTTGACGTAGTTCTAGGACCAGGCTGCATGCCCTGTTCAGTTGTTTCGCACTGATCTGATGGCACAAAGCAGACAGAAGTCACTTTTTTAAGGGCTAGAGAAATGCTCAGAACAACAACAGAGCAACTATTGTTTCTCCTTCAGAAAAAAAGGCGTAGGGGAAAAGATCACGGCTGGCATGGCTATTCCTGCTCTTTTGTAATGTCTGTCGTGTCACTAAACCCACGTAAATGCAGTGTTACTCATAAAACTGCCGTCTCAAAGGTGGGGGAAACATTTTGCTCTGTGCGTGGAGGCTGCCTTATTTAGGAAGGAAAGATAAGGGGTGAGCAGGAAATTAGATCTCCTGGATCTCCTTCTGTCAAGGAGAATATACTTTATTTTACGTTCCTTTAACAGCTGACAGGATCTGCCAAAACTTTTCAAACATCAAATTTGTTCAAATTAAAACATGGCCTTTTCTGAGAAGCCATTTCAGAAGTGTATTAATTTCTCTTACTACAGTAGTTATATAAATATCTACATGTATTCTTTATTTGTAAATAGTTTCAAAAATCACATTTAATTCCTATTATTTTTCAAATAGAAAATGGAAGCAACTTTGAAACCTTTTTCCCCAGTTTAAAGATCATATTCTCTAATATTGTGATATTTTCCCCCTCTGTCTTCCTGTGAAAAGTATGGTATGACCAATACTAGATGCCATCTCAGTTGGAGGCTAATCTTTCTTCTAGGATACCATAACTTCCCTATGGCTTATTTAAAATGGAAGATGTACCCGCAAACTGTACACATGCAATGTGCTTAACCTCTTGCTCTTTCCCTCCCTCTCTCTCCGTCCCCCTCAAAATTTGATCATAGGCAACAGTTCAACATATTTTTAAACTACCACCATTTTTACTGCGGTCAGTGAAGCCTTTACTCATTCTTAGCAATCATACTTTACAATTTGTCAACAATTCTACTCGCTTTAAGAGGGGAACTTTTATTTGTTCACTTAAGAAAAACCACTGACAGATAAATATTAAGGTTAATGTGCTGCTGTTTAAGTACAGCTGTGCTAAAAAAAGGGTTTGTTCAAGCTTAGACAATGCCCCGGTTCTGATAAAATGCATATTTGCATGTTTGTCCTTCTGTCTGACCACACGTCGTTGCCTGCGATGATGCTGAGTAAGACAGCTGTCACATCAGTTGGTATGGTTGCTGCTTTAATAGATTGAACAAATGGAATCTGATCTCCTTAAATTAAATATGGGTATTTTTGCAATATGGTATTTTGCAGGGCTATACACTGGCTGCAAACATATCCAACTGTCATAAAATAAACTAAAAATCCTAGAGAGACTATTTATATAAACACCACTTAATATTGTCTCCGACAAATCCAGTGGAACAGGTAAGGCAACTTTTGAATCAGATTTCAGTGTCTGGGGAGAACTTCTTTTGTAATTTGTTATATGGCTGTAAAAAACAACAAATAAAGCATTTTATTACTTGAAAACGCCATTTCTTGAAATTCTAGTACAAGTTTTGTTTAAGAAATAAAAAAATGCTTCTCTCAGTATATGCATAAACAACTTAGTGGTTAAATAGCAATTATTTTTCTTAGTTTGTTTATTAAATTGTGGAATTCATTGCCACAAGTTGTTTTGGACGCCAGAAGCCTGAATGAAAGAAAATCCATCAGGGGCTATTCACAGACACAAAGTACTGCAAGAAATCCCACATGGGAGGATACATCAGCTGAGCCATCATTCTGATACTTGCTCTGATATTATTTTCCCTCCCCAAGTATCAATTACGGTCTAGTACTGAAGAAGGTGTAACTTAATGATTAAGAGCCTCATCTTCTCCAGCACCTCCATTTCCATGTTCTCAATACTAATTGGCTAAAACAAAGTGAACTAAAGGAGAGAGCTTTTCTATCTTGCAAACACAAAGGCAGCAAAAGGAAATACTTAGTGTCCATAAGATTTCCTCTTTGTGGCAAAACCCAAGACAATATGCTTTGACAAGACCAGTTATAAACGCGTGCTTAAATATCTACACTTCTTCGCAAATTGCTTTTTCTCCAACACTGCCAAGATTTAAATCTGTCTTATATAATACACTTTTTTATCATTTAAAAAATATTTGGTAAGAATGGTATTTATTTTTTATTACGTAAAATTTTTTGTTGCATAAACATATCTGCTAATGAGAATGTGTTTTTTAAAAATCAAAACTGTAAGTAAAGAGCATTGGGAATACTGGATTTTAAGCAGAATTTTCAAAGCTGATAAATTATCTAAATTATAATGCTGTTTAATTGTGGTCTTCCTTTTACAGACAAGATTAAGCTTGCCAAGGGAACCTGCAGCTTGGTTTTGGTATACAGCCCCCATCCCATTCTTTGAAATACAATGACAGTGAGGAATAGTAGAAAAATTTGGTACAGTCCTACCCTCAGACAGGGATTCAATTGTTCAAAGAAGAGAAATTTCTCTTCTGTGAAACTTTTATGCCAATATTACAGAATGAATAAGAGTTTAAACACCAGAAGGAATACAGTATATCATATATCTAGCTGTTAATAACACATTAGCTTAGAGAACTAATTTATCTAACAGCAAAGTTTTTTTATTGGTATTAATTGTGACATCTGTCCTTCATTATCAGTCAAGACACATCAAAACCAGGTTCCATTTGTGGGGGGAAAACAAAGTCCCAAAGGGGGTGGGGGAGAAGCTTATGGGAGTTAACTGAAATATAAGTATGCTCTTTATTAATTTAAGATGCATTGATTCAGACAGCCATCCTGGTAAATACAGTAAGCTGGAAGTCACGTTTTTAAGCAATTATTTTCTAGAAATTTATTTCAAATAATAGTAATAAATATCAGTTCAGGAATTGGAAGGAAATTGGCCAAATAGCAAGGTTTTATTGATGACATTTTCTGTAAAGATTTTATTCTGCACTCATAATCTAGAGCAAATATACAAGGTTATTGATTTGAGATGTGGTGGAAGATTTTTTTGCAGCACTGTCATCCTCTCTCCTATTTCCAGCCCTTTCCACACTGAAAAAGAAGACACAAGGCAGTAACAGGATCCTATTTCAGAGAGCTGTCTTAGATAAAAATGAATGTCGTCTACAGCCTGAATAAATTAATGCATTGTTTAGCCATTTACAGTTCTTAGTTCTTCAATTTTTAAATTATTTTTACTTTTTGATTTAGCAGACCAAAACCGCCAATTTTTTCCTGTCTTTCTGGCAGAAATATTTTGCCTTTTGTCGACTCAGTTTGCAACATAATATTCACTGGTAGCTCATGGATACAATGCTCAAGGACAAGCAAAACTTCATCGACATTTTCATGGCCATACAATCTTCTAAATGCCACCCCCTAAACTACAGAGCCAGTCACAGGTTTGTCACTTGTGGAAGGAGAAGGGGGATAGGAAATCTGAGAAGAACTGGAGAGAGACGTGGGATAGGGGAGTGGAACAGTAGGCAAACCTCAGAAGCATTTGATAGCCAGATGGCAGGTAGGAGAGCTGGACAAAGAGAACCACTTTCAGACAAAGAAAAATAATGGGAAAGTGCAGTAAAACCTACATGAAATGATAATTATTTTGGATATAGGTTGGCTGAACAACTTTATCTCAGACTTGTTTGAAGGAGGTTTCGTAGGTTTTTTGTGTATGCTTTCACCTCTCTAATACATGTGATGAATACACAAGGAACAAACCAAAAGCAACTGGTATAAGACTTAATACTGTCTTTTGAGTGTTTACTTTGCAAACAAACCGTAATTACATCACAACAGACTTTTATCAGCGCCAGAACATCATATCATTCACTTGTTAAATTCAGCAATAATATCAGAGTATACTAAATCTTATCCTATTTTTTTTAATGTATATGAGGATTTAATTTATTTGGAAAATCAGCCAGACTTTTGAATGCTTTCAACTCATGATCACCTGTAATTCCAAATCACAGTCAAATTCTGTTCACAGCTACTCCTCATTTGCACTCACATAAATCTGTCCACTCAAGTGGTGGCATTTAGGAATAATGGTTTTGTAGTTCAGCCTAACAATCTCAGTCAGTTGTTCTTGTTTCAACAGGGACATGTGCCTATGGAAGATGTAAATCAAGCGACCCAAGTGGTGTGAAAGACAAACTGTAAATGTAAGTACTTTTTGAAAGTTGCACCATGAAACAGCCATTTAACTCAAGGAGTTTTTCATGTTTTCCCAATTAAAAAGAGGACCAACACAGAACTGAGGTCTAAATTTCAAATATATCAAGACTGAACAAGATCCTATTTTTGAAGCAGAGAAAATGCTCTAGACGCTCTCCTGAGGTCCCTTCTGACTCTACCTATGTGATGCTCTAAGTTTTGTGCCAAGTGATTCCTTTTGGAGCACGTAAAGACAAAAGGAAGGGGTAGGAGTCACAGTCATGACTCTAAGTTGTTAAGGGATGGAAAGTTTGGAGGTGATAGAAAGACAAAATAATTAGTTTACACAGTTCAATGTCCAAAGAACGTGTCAGATGAAAGGAGCTTTCAAGGCTCTTTCCTCATCGACTTTGATTCCTTTACACTTTAGCAGTTCATAGAGAGACTTACAAGGAGAACTCTATACCTATTGACAGCTGAGATTTGAATTATTAAGGTGAACTGAAATGAAATGCCCTTGTTTCCTGCACCAGTGAACATCCCAAATGTGACATCTCTTTTATTAGTGATGGAACTACCATTTTATTCTCTCCATTCCACTGTTTTCGGAATGTTCAGGATAAGCAGTATCAATGGCAGCCAAGGACACTGAATACATTGTGTTTCAGAGACAAAACTTCCATTGTGGTTGTTCACTGGCATTTCTACCCTCGAAAATTAGAATGCCACAACCCATACTAAAATTAATAAAATGTCTATTATAATACTGATGCATGCTGCTGCATATTTATTAATCTCACCTGCAATAGCAGAATGTAAGATGACATAGGATAAAATAAAAAGGCTCAGGACATTCATTAATCTACCCAACAAAATTAATTAGCAATTTGTAAACTAGCAATGCAGGGAATATGATTCTAAGCCTATTGTCTCCCTCGAAAAAAAATCAGTCCTAAGAAGATATTTGCTTTGCTATGAAATCACCACAAAATTTGCCATTATATCTGTAGCTTGAATTTATTACGAGTGTCTTAGTATGAATCTATTCTGTTGCATCAACAGACCTTCCAATTTTTTTCTTCACTAGTAGGTGTTTTTTGTGTATCTGTACTGTCCTGCAAAAAAATAACATTTATATATTCACTTTATCCCGCCAAAGTCAGAGGTATCAGAACAGATCAACAATACAATTTTCAAGGGATTATCTAACATGAAAAAAAAAAAAAGCCATGAAGATTACATAATTAGAAAAAAAAGCATATTTGGAAACTGTATAAGGCAGTCATGAGGACAGCAAACTCTCTATATTCTACTGTATAGTTGGGCATGGTGTACTGCACTGTAATTACGAGTGTATTACCAGTCTATGTTTAGTAAATTCTCTACATCATTCTAGTCTGTAAAACTGACTTTGGTTTTATCAGATCCAACTGACGGAAACTATTTTCTGGCCTCTTGAAAGTACCTTTTCTATCTTCTTCTGATTATATATGTAAAACACATCTTCAATAGTTAATGATTTTAGGAGAGAAAGGGCAAGAATCCGTCCAAGAATTCCAAATGCACTGCTTCAGTGCTTAGCAGCATCCAAATGTATTTTTAAATGATAATTCCATGTACAGCATTTTATACGCTCAATATTAATCCAATTTGTACTATCGAGCAGTCTATGTTCTATGTTATACAGAAATACACTTTCTTGTTGAAGCCTATGACCAAGTGATAAACTGCACAGTCCCGTCTGAAACAAATTTACAATCCATATTTGACTTTATCACCTGTTAATCCAGCAGCCCCAGAATTTATTGTAACATGCCAGACCTCTGAGCAACTTGAAACAGTGCCCGTTTTCAAAAACCAGCAAGTCAGAGATGTATTTATCTTCTTCCATTCATGGTACTCTAACATTCTCTGCTCTCCTCCAAAACACAAAAAGAACTAAAAAACCCCAAAGAAAACCTACAGCTGTCAAGAGTTAGGAGAAAGGATTCAGTCTTGTATCAGTGACAGATTTTCCATAAATAAACATTTAATGAATTTAAAATCCCTTTGCTTGGTAACACAGAGAATTTGACCACCTCTGAAAAAGTTTAGGCTTTTAAATCTTTTCTCTTGGGACTTTCAAAATCTTAACGTTCATGAAAATAAGAGTGGGTATAAGACAGCTATAAAATGATGATGTACTTGTTATTTAAAAAATTTATTCCTCTGGTTTGCTTTTTTATATTTACCATTTCTTAGCAAAAAGCAAATGTGTACCACACACGGTCAAGTGCAGAGACAGTAATTAGAATAAATTCAGCAAGTTAACAATTTCATTCTTTATATTTCAGCTTAAACAAAACATTGTATTAGCCAAATGCTGTAATTGAAGAAAATACTTTTTTACTTTTTTATCATTTCTGTCCTTTGTGATCCTCTCAGAGTCCCAAAGGGGATTTCTAACTGCCACAGCTTTGAGGAGCAATCAGGTATCACTCTTTAACAGGAGGCTTTAACATAACCAAAAGCAGGGCAGACTGGCAGTTGTCCTGGCAATCCCAAATGGACGATGATCCACTATGTACTCCTCCCTAGCTTAAATTCATACTGCACTTCAATAAAAGCCTTGGTTGTGCAACTTCAGGGATGGCATCGTTTGAAAATGGCAAGCAGTCACTCCAGTGAAAATGGATCAAAGAAAACAGAATAAAAGGTTCAGCCAATTACACCACCGCTCTTTCTAAGCTCTTCAATAATCAGCAGCTCAGTGTGTGTGACACTTCAAGAACCTCTGTTTCAAACTGTTTGTAAGGATTCATCCCCTTTTAGTCCATATCTTGCGAGCCATTGAAGCAGTTGCTGCTGAAAACACGACCCACCGTGGCAGTAAAACCCCAGTTATATTACGCGTAAGGGACGTAGCCAAAATAGAGCAGGTTTTTACTGGAAATGGATTTATGTATGATGACTTGATAAATGTATCTGGTTTGTAGCTATTTTCATTTATTGGTAATACATTTTGATTTTACTATATGTAGATCCTAAATTCATTCAAGCAGAAATTCAGATAAACTATGTTAGTCCTTTCAGATTTAGTCAACCCTGAGTACTCCAGGCTCTACCTGCAACCACTAAAATGCACAGAGGAAGCTCTATTTTCCATGCAGCCAGCAGCTCCCATGTTGCATTAGCAGTCACTTTTTTCCAAGAGCTCAGCTTCCCTAATATTGTCTGAAAATGCAGTCCACATACTTTTTTTGCCTGTATTTTCCACCTGTTATATACAATTAACAATCTTTCTCTTGGAACTCTTGGGGTTTGATGTCAGAGATAGCCTTGACTGACTGTTAACTGGAGATTCCACCAGCATCACCTTAAGAAGCAATAAAAGGATGAACTTCAGCACTTCTCCATAAGAAAGAAAAAACCCAAGAAAACACAGTCCAAATTTAATTATAAAGAAAGAAAAGGGATTGTTAAGAAGAAGGATTTAGAAAGCCTCATCGACTCCATTTGTGTCTTCTAGATCCTTGACATTGCCCTACTATTTTGATATCCATTCAACACACTGGTTTCAAAACCTTCCTTGATTGATTTTTCCATTTAGCACAACATCACTTAAGACCATGACCTGAGTAGGCAGATAACTCTTCAAAATACTTGTTTTGCACCTCTTAGAAACTGTTCTTGCCACTCTGTTTTTTTCAAAAGAAGTGTTCAATTTAAAACATTTCTTCCCTCCAAATTCTTGCAAGAACATTAGGTGAAAATGGGACTATTACCTTTCATCATTACTTTCAACAAGAGTTCTAGTTGTAATAGAAACGTTTTGTCCTTTGACTTTCTCATAAAGTAGTATTTCTGAAGCTTATGCACACACTACTGTTGCTTTTTCCATCGTATACATTATTATTGTTTCTAAATAATTAACATACTGAAAAGTTGCAACAAAATTCTGCTGTACCTAAAAAGAGGGGGATAAAAAAAGAGATCGTTTATTCACTACAATATTCAATTCATGTCTTTTTGTTACCTGCTTCTAGCAATTCCTTAATGCAATTGAGCCATCACACAGAATCTTCTATTTCAACAGACAAGAAAATTGTAATTTTTTATTATACTCATTGTTTACCTGCATCTTTTTTGGACAGTGCCATGCAGGACTGACGAAGCTCTTCCCCATCCTGAACCAGTGCCTTAAAGCAGGATATAGCAGTTTAAAGAAAACTGACTGGAAAGAGCAGCTTAGCAAGAGCCTGAAGAAGTTTTCTGTTCTGTTATGACCATTTCTCACTTTATGATTCATGACTGGTGCTTGTTTCTAGTCTCTGTCTAGTGAAAAACCCAAACAAGTTCGAACAGGGGAAAAAAGAAAGGCAATAGTATTGTGCAAATACTACCAATCCTACTGCCAAAACCAGCATATGGTAATTTATTAGACATTTAATTCCCTGACACAGACTTGGTTTTGGTCCTTTAGGATGAAAGAACTCCGTGCATTGTTTTAGTGGATGATGACTCTCATATGTTTAGGGTTGATGTTCACTTTGGAGAATGTGACCTGCTTTGTGGATTGACTGTGGGAACCCTACAGTGCTCATCCTACAGAGCCCTCACCACCAGAGTACAGGAATCTCTGTGTCAAGTTCGGTATTTTGTCATTGTCTCATGGCTGACAGTCTGCTATAAAGCTGAAGAAATACTTACCATTTCAAACTACACTAAGTCAGCTTGTTGTCCTTAGACCATCATAGCTACAACAACATCACCACGTAAAATATACGCGACATTTGGCTTCGCTTTCTGTTGGATGGATGCTGCTGGATATGTGCATTCAAATAAATGTGTTTTACTTGAGGCACCTTTTCAGCATTTGAGGTCTGAAGAGAAAATGAATGCAATATTATCTTTCCTGTGGAAAGACAATTCATTGGCAAATACAGAGCTCCATAAAATGAGCAGAAAATTTAATACTTATAGCAACCTCTCTTCCTCACCTAAAGCACATAACAGCACAGTAAGCATTCTATTCTGTCTCTCCTCATTGAAACATTGCTGAGCCAGGCCCATTGAATTGGAGCAGGAAGGAGTTGTTCTCCCCTGAAAAACCTCCTGCTTCGGTGCACATGATAAACCGCCTTCATTCCAATTTTTTGACAGCGAGAGTCATTGGATTTATTTCACTGAATTACAGTAGTGCACTAGTAAATTATACCAACATTTTAAACTGATCACATTTTCTAGGCAGATAATAGCACAATCATTAGATAAGCCCAAGTCCTCATTTATCAACATCTTATTTAGGTAACTCTAAAAAAAGAAGGAGGTACCTTAAGATCCGAGAAAAAAATACTTATATTTATAGAGAAAATAAATTCCTGTCCTATCCTTGACAGGAATAAGACAATAGTTTTGTTTCAGACCTCTATGTAATAAAACTTACAAAGCTTTGGGAAATTCTGAAAACTTCAAAGCTTAGCTGGCTTCAGGTCCTTAGGACAGGAAGAGTTATGGAGCATACCTGTGTTTACAATCTGCTCCACCCCGCCGAAGAGAAAAGCAAGAGGAAGAACCTCGCCACGGCGGGGCGTAATGGCTAAACATCTGCACAGACTGTAACTCCACTGCCCAGGCTGCTATTGCATGCTACCAGGCAATAGAAATGTCACAAATTACAACAGAATTCATAATAGGTTGGGGGCAGGAAGCAGAAGAGAATACTTAATTACTTCCCAGATTAATAAAATAGCAAAATAATAAAATAGGTGATGGCACTTCTCACCCTGCCTTTTCCGTGTTGCCACAATTACTATCACATTTTCTACTGCTGCTTCAAACAAATGATAGATTTGCCCTTCAGTTCACATCAGCTTCTTTCTCTGCTACAGGAGGATATATTTTTCAAAACATGATCTGAAGTTTCATCACTCCGTTTGTTAATGAAAACACACAGCAAAACGCACACACACTGAAAACACGCCAAACCCCAACCAAACCCCAGTGAAATATTTTTAATGCCCTCCAAAGAGACAGGCTGAGACTGGGTATGTGTCATTTTTATTTAACTTCTCCAGTGCCAGGTTGCTGCTGCTGTCACTAAGATCTCACCTCCCTCTTCATTCCCTCTCAAGTACCCCAGCGACAGCTTCAGCCACACAGTGACAGTGGACAGTGACACTCAGCAGGAGGTTCTGGTTGTTCTCCAACTGACCAGCACACAAATCAAATGCAGTTGAGTATTCCAGTTGGGTTTGGAATTGGGGAAAGTTTGTCTCAGCATCAGGAGTTTCTAGAAATACTTGTATCCACAGCGACACCTTCAAGGATTTCAATCTTATAATACAAGGTTAGACTCACGAATGAAAAAGTTATGCTAATGAAACACCACAGCCCAGAGCTCAGGCTTCCAGTAACTCTGACATTTCACACTCTGCTGAATTTAGCACACTTGGCAAGACTGCTCATTTCACTGCATCAGGAGAGCCAGACTCTTCGTCAGCTGGTTAACACGGCTCTTGTGAGAACAATCACAATGAGCAGATCAAGCAATACTTGTTTGAATTAAAACTTTTTTATAAAACTTTTAGAAAACAATCATGAAAATATTATGTTATGTGGGAAGCAGTGCAAGAGAGGGAAGGAAGAAGCACGGCTTTGCACAAAGTAGAAACGACACCGTTCTCACTTAAAAATGAAAAGTCTATAATAAATTCATAAACAGAAGTATTTAAAAGCATTCATTTGTAAACAATAATTTTATCACGTATAGCTCTACAACAGCTGTAAATATTCCAAGTAAGCCATAACAAAGAAAGGAACAACTTTTTAAAGTAATTCCAGGTTTTTAGTGGTCTAAAAATGTAGCCTAAACATAACATTTTAATATTGAAGCGGAAAATGGTCATTTATACTTCAATATCCAAAGTAGCCAGATCTATCAGAAATGTACCTTCCACCCCAATTAACCACGGGGATGAATATGCCGTTTGAGCATTTCCCAGTTTGGATCCAGACTGAACACTAACCAAAACTGGAGGTGTGAATTCAGAGCAGGGAGCCGCAGGCAGCCTGACCAGCTGCGGAAAGGCAGGAGCCAGCACTAAGTGCAGCGATCGTGCTGAGACAGGGAACCCACCCCACCGACGGCAAGGGCTGCGAGAGCTGCACGAGTGATTGCCAGGTTGACCAAGAGGGCTTGAGGACTTGCAGCTCTACAGAAGTTCATGTGAGAGCTGCTGGAATAGATAAACCACTGCCAAAGCTAGAAGTGGGTTTATTTTTTTCAGCAGAAAAGGAACTTAGGGCTTCCTGGATGGGACTGGTGTTTTCTACTGCATAAAGATCTGTAACTCAGCTAATTTTGTGGGATGCCTTTGTAGCTGGTGGAGAGAATTAGGAGTCAGTGTAGCTGCCTAATGGTAAGAGCAACAAAATCTATTCTTTTAGTTTCTGCGTTTCATCCTGTGCAGATATAGATCAAACACATTTCAAAGAAAACCTCCTTTTACTGCTAGTGATTTTGAAAAACTGTGTAATAGAAGGGGGTGGAAGCTTTCACCACAGCAAGCTGCAAAATCATAAGTACCATCTTCCCAAGTCCTTCTCCCTAACAACGTTCTGAAAGGATGCCTAAAAATATGCATTTTGGGGTCAGGGTTCTAGATCCTGGAGGAAGCAATCCATCTTCCTCTCTTCCCAGCTAAATCCCTAAGTAACTGCTCTTGTGTTAAAAGAAAGCCTAATTAAGTTTCATTCACTAGAGGAAGGGTAATCATTTACTTATCATCTGCTTTAAGAAAATTGTGAAGTGTGGCAAGAAAGGGAAAAGTTTTTCTAGTCTTTGCATTTTAGTATCAGTTAGTGATTGTTTAGCTCACTGGATGTTAAATATGAGAAAATCAAATGTTTTGGTTTTCACACAATTCCTACTGATGACAGTTCTTCAAGGGGACATTCCCCTCCAGACACTAGGAATCAGGAATTTGATTTTGTTGCGTTTACTCTTCTAATATGACACAGAGAAAAAAGTGAAAGAAAATAAGGGCAAATTCATTAAATGCTTACAAATCCATCCTGAAAAAATGTAATTTTCTTTGTCACTTATTATCCATCTGTCAATCTGAGCATCTTTTTTTCATATTCTAGCTGTCACATCAAACTCTCTGACTAAAACAAACCTTTAGAATCAAACGTTGATATACAGTATGATACTTCCTTGTACCTATACATCATTTGGCTATTTGACTACAGTTCCCTTTTCATCTGAATGAGCTTTCATGCCTTCCTGACACGCGAGTTATAACTCACAGTCCTCTTTCTTCACTAACCACAGATATTAACGCAGCAGAATACCAATAAAGATGATTCCGAAAATAAGAGATGAGAGGTGGACGCTAAGCCTACCACGTATTTGTTTTTATTTCACTGGATAATCTCCCCTGTGTCACAGTAACCCAAAGAGAGGAAGCCCAGACCAAGAGTATAAGAGCATCAGTTTTGTGCAAGCACAGGTCCTCATCTCAGTCAAGCCCCATCGCAACAGCTGTGTGGGCATTTTGCATAAATATATACTGTACCCGTGAAAAAAGCAAGAGTAAACAAATTAAGAAGGCAAAACTGCTTGGGCCACTAAGTAGGACTAGAGACCTGTGTTCAGTTCTCTCCTTTCCCAAAGACAACGTAATTCATCTCTCTGTACCTCAGTTGTGAGTTTGTAAGATGGGGCAACAGGACTTCCCATCTCCCATCGAATTGCAGACTACATACCTGGAAGAAATTCAGGTTCATGCAGAGAGAGGTGTTGGGAGTGTGTAAGCACCCTGAGCAGAACAAAAAACCAAAAAATATGCAAAAAGTTTTCTTCCCTCAAACCCATGAAGTAGAACAGGGGTCTGAGCAAGAGCCCATCTGCTCCACTGCGCTGAAAGGTACTTAAGGTAAAGTAAAACCAGAGCAAACATACATGACAGCTTCCTTTTCACATACACCTAGCCTCCAACTGCTCCCAGCTCAGAGGATTTCCTTTTAATTATTCACTTTAATTTTTAATCTAATGTTTAATTGTTAATTAATTTTTTAATTATTAATTCTTTCACAAGTATCATTTGGTCTGTTAATTCTTGTTTATAATTCATATACAACAAATAATCCTTACTCCTACTTATCAGCAATATTTAGTAGCAGATTCTTTATAAGGCCAAGTATCTGAGCACTTGAAGATGTTTTTTTAATATTAAAAATTAAGTTGTATTGGTTAGTGGAGTGTCTCCTACCAAGGTTCTGATCTAATTATTTTTAATTTGATTTGGAATTTATTTTGAAGCTCTAGATGTCAACTATCATCTTTAAAAAAACAAAACAAATAAAACTCAACAGACCAGGAATTTTGGTTTAAACTAACTAGAACTGGCCCCAGTATCCATTTTTCTGTTCTCTGTCTTAACTTGGTAAAAAAATTTGGTAATTCAGGCTTAGCAGCAGTGGCTTGAATCAACCACTAGACTGGTCAGTAAGATGAAGAAAACTCTTTTGGATAAAATAAGTAATTTTCAGCTTTGGAATTATATGGACTTCAATGTTGTTCATTGCTAGAAATATAACTAATGGTTGGGAGGTTAACTATAACTGCTAACTCATAAGCAACGGGAGCGGTGGGGGTCTATTAATTGTGTAGAATTTTTAATGCTCTTGCCTTGCACATGTTTCCAGTCAAGCAAAGCTTTCCTTTTCACGTGCTTTCTCCTTCCATTCGCTAAGACCTCCGTTCAACTTGTACTCTAAATTATTTGTCCACTGTAGCTCAGGGCTATCCCATAGTTTTGTTTTAGTCTAGACACAGGTAAATTTCTACCACAGCAGTCATTCTAAATTTATATTTTCAAATTAAAAAATAAATCAAATATGGTTATAAAGTATTTGGGGCTGCATTCAGAACAGGAAAGTAACTCCTTCATTACGCAAAGACAGCCTTAGAGCCTCGCTTCTCCTGCCAATTAGAAACATTTCCGTCTCAATTCCAGGAGTATATTTAGTTTACCTCTATAGTTTAGCTATACAATCAAACCTGAGCCTTGAACAGATCATCTAGTTCTAGTGTAGACACGCAAGACATTCAGCTTCATTTGTTCTGGCCAGGCAGAAGAGCAAACCTCAAAATTTACTAGGAATGAAAGAAAAGATAACCAAAAATATATACATTCTAAAAAAAATACATTTATGAAAAGATATTTATCTAATGTCTTTCATTATAATAAAGTAAACTTTTCCCCCACCATAAACCACATACCCTGACTGCATCATGCAATTTTATCTAGATAACATCTACCAAAGAACTACTAAAGACAAGTAATAAATTTGCAATCATCCCTAGCAATAAAGCCATTCCTTCTCAAAATTGTAATGCTCCTCAGTTATTATTTACTTTATTTTTCTGTGCTTCTAGGAAAATTTTGTTCATGAGGTCAGCTTTTGGCAAAGAGAGAGAGTCAGGGCTGTACTGGAGTACAACAGAGAGAAATTTCTAGTTCAAGCTTTCAAAGAGGCAGCTACTGCTGTGCAACGTACAAGCTGTCAGCCTGAATATCTACACATGTTGAGTCGTTTAATATACGTGCGTGTGTATCTATAAATACATTTATATGGAATGATCCCATTTCAAGTCTGGTTTCTCTGTGCAGAGTTACCTGGGTGTCTGGGATAACTGGTGTTTGACACAAGTGACACCGAGCAGAGAGGGGCCTCTCTCCAGAGCAGCCTCCTGACATCTGCACATTAATCAGGACATGCTGGATCACGCTCACATACCCCAGGGACACTTGGGGTCCAGGGTGATCTAGAGTTTGCCAATTACTACACCAAAAGGCTTAGAAAGGCATAAAAACAAATTCACTGTTGTTTACTAGGATTTCTACAGATCAGGATATTATATGTACACAAAGGTTAAACAAACAAAATCCTAAAATCAACACTCATTTGGACCCATTTTCTCTGATCAGGAATCTTCCCAAGACTGTCACACCACAGAAAACACACAGAAACCAAAACCAAAAGACAAATCAGATGCTGCCTAGGCCATCCTCATTTCATTTGTGCTTTTTTTTTTTCAAGTACTAAAAAAACCAGAGCACCCTTCGTATGTAGAACAAGGTTTGTTTGGTTTTGTGGTTTTTTTAACAATATTAACACAAACCATTTCCTACAAAGCTATGCACTAGCTGGGTCAATAGCCACTTCTTGTCACCCTAACTACAGTTTTTGGTCAAGTGCACGGAGATGGGTTTTGTGAAGTTCTAGGACTGGTGTTCGGAATAACAGCTCACGCCTGCCTGCCACCTGGAACGGAGACATTCAGTAAATGCTTGCAGCAGGTTTATAACTGGCTCTTTTTATTGCTCGTTATTTTGCAAATATTTTATTGGCAACTCTTTGTAGATGAAGCTGCTTAACTATGATCCAAGGTAAGTGGAAATCATTCAGTCCCAAGGGGAAAATGTGTAAGTGTTGTGAGGAGAGGCAAAATAAGTCTTGGCTTGAAGTAGTGTCCACAGACTAATCTGCTTGCTTTCCCCAAACAGATTTTTTTCCCCCTAGTGCTCTGCTCCTCCCATTTAATCCATCCCTGTCAGAAGAATGCTCGGGAAGGAAAGGTCACTCAGCCCACTCCTGTCCAACCCTTGCATGAAGGCACGTTGCTACTTACTGATATTGGAAGTCTAGATTGTGACATGGTTATTTGACCTTGTTGGCTGGCCCAGCACTGTGACAGTATTTTATTGAGGCTGCAGCCTTTCACAACAAGGCAATAGCTTTTGGTTATTGCCCAGCTGTACCAGCTGGGAACTGGTGACCTAAAAGTAGAAGTAAAATGCTTCAACCCCATTTCCAACTTCATGAGCTTCCCAGCCTTCCAGCACTGTTAGCACTCACCTTGGCAATCGGCCGATTAGGCTCAGGTTTAGTGCCTTACCATCTGGCACTGCACTACATAATGGGTCATGTTTCCATTTTACTTTGATCAAAATAAAGCAGAAAATAAAATTCACTGCAAACATCATGCCGTACATATATAATCCAAAATATCAAATTAAAAAAAAAAGTTTGTTGCCCATGTTGCATGAAAAAGCTACTGTCTGAAAAAGTAGATATGTTCCCTGACGTTTTACCAGGAAAAGTCACTGAAGTACTGCACAGATATACATTTAATCAAAATGTAATAATAGTTATAATTATTACTACAGAAAATAACTTTACTTTAGAAAGTAATCATTACTTTCTACAGCAGTATTATCTAAAAATCTTATTTACTGCTGACTAGTCTGTAGAAAACTCACTGTACATTTTAATTACTTTAGAAAGCAGCATTATTATTAGATCTATATATAAAAAAATTATTAGGTGAATTATTTTAAATCAGTACGTATTCAATAAAAAATAGTAGATCTTTTACAGTACCCCATCAGAATATATGAAAATTACTTTTTTTATTTACCACCTCCATTTTAAAGTCATTTATTTTTCTGTTGTTGATAACTAGCTGTAATTATTAAATCAGCTGTATTGTTGATCAAAGTAGATAGAAAATACCACAAAAATACTCTAGAATGATATGGTTAAATGATGCCAGTTCACAATTATCCAACACCAGGCATGGGCTGTGTTTTATTTCTCCTCGCTTTTAGAATAACTGGGAAAATTTTCTATAATTACAACCTTTGTGGAGGGGTAATGACATCTCAGAGCCAAAAATGCTGATTCACTATTTTTAAACTTATTTTTAAGAGTATGTGCAGATCAGAAATGGGATTTTCCTCCACAGATTAATTTTCAGAGTGGCAGAGAGGGAGGAAGAACTGGCTGATAGCAAGCACTTCATTATCTACACCAGCCTAAAAAAATCTTTAAAGATCTTCTGCATGTACAATTGTACTTGAGATGGCCTTTGTTCGCTCCGTCTTCATGAGAAGCCCGTGATATACAGTAATTCTGTCTGCATAAGACACAGATGCTGCTAAGAAATAGATGCCGAGAGGCTGTTTATCCAAAACAAACTGATTTCATGCAATGGCCAAACGTGATACAGGCAAAACACAGGAAAAAATAAAATAATGAAAGATTTCATTATTCACGGCATAGAAGTAAGATTTTCCAAGCATACACAGTGTCCAACAAGGACCAGACCAAAAATCTGCTTTTCTTTCATATTTCTCTTCTGGCAGTTAATACCAGATGAAATGCAGACCTCAGCTTCAATGTAGCACAGCAGAGAGGAACCTCATTTTATAGCAGCACAGCAGGGTCAAGCTCACAAAGGTACATGCAGATCCGTGTGACACACCAGAACCCACAGAGAGAGGAGAACCACAGGACCCCGATAAATGAGACTGGAGCTCTGTGTTCTCTGATAGCAAGCTGAAAAAAGCATGATGTGTGGAAGTATAATGCAAAAGTGTCATTCAAGGGTTTAACTTAAACTGGTAACTTCTGGAAAAACTGTGAACTGTCACATCTTCAGGGGGATTTATTTACCGAGTAAATATTTTTCCTAAAAAAATTCACACAAAGCCGAAAAACATGAACCAAGATCGAGTAAGCTGCAGACTGCCAAGCTCCTCTGCTTCTTAGGGTATGCAATGTTGTGTAAAGATACCTCGGCTATTTTTAAAGAGAGTGGTGTGGTGGTTGGAAGTAATCTACACATGGCAACACGGAGCTCCTGGTGAGATGAGACACAGCAAACGATCAGATAACAACCATGAGTAACAAACAGGTCACAGAACAAGGTACACACTAACTTGCCTCCCTTTAATTCTGCTCTGTGTGCAGTTTACGCTCACCCAAGACTACCATCTTTATCTGCGTTAATCTAAGGCAAGTAAAAGTCATCTTGCAATCCCATTTGGTAGCATCAGCAGGAAGTGTACCAACTTTGGGCTTATCACATGGATTTCAGGGTACGAATTATTACTTCCAGGAAGTTTTGAGAAATAAAACGTCTGTTCTAATTCAGTCTGCAGCCATAATCATCTCTAATTCAGAACTGTTAATTCCTTCTTCATAGATTCCTCTCACGTCATTGCAACATCCTTTTCTGGCTTACAAGTCCACTTGCTTTTCAAGTATTTTCTTTTAAAGAGGGTTAAAGCCTCAATGAGATCCCAAAATGTTGAAGGAAAGCAAGTGTCTTGGCTCAAAATAAACAATGATCACACTGGTATGTAGTGTAGAAATCCCTTCTTTAGCAACAATAAGTCTGGATTGTCAATAGAAGGACATTTAATTTTGGGCTAAGAAATCGTGCTTTCCCTTACGTGGTAACATAAAATAGTTTTCACTTTCAAAGTAGCTTTTCCAACTCGGGTTAAAGGTCCTTTAACAGATTTTGGAAACAGACTAATATTGTGTAAATAAACAAGACACGCTGTAAGCCAGTCTCCTAAGACCACATTCATCAAAGGCTGAAGAGTTACGGACACATTTCACAGGGAAAAAAGCGTCACAGTGAATTGTAACTGACCTCCTCGCGTGACAAACGTTTCTTTTTTTGTAGCGGTCTTCAGAGCCCACTTCAATTTACCAAAACCTAAGCATTTAGAGAGACTAAAATAGCGTGCTCAACGTACCCAATCAAATATTGTCCTTAATGGATCAGGTGCAAGGAAGCATACATTTTTTTGATGGTATTAAACATATACCTGCTACAGGAGAAATAAACCTGAAACATTATACCTTGTAAAAGCAAAAGAAAATGAGAGAGTTTGTAACGATGCAGTTGCTTGATACAATTCCTTTTTGAGAGACTCTTCTAGTCCATTACTCTGCAGCGGTCTAAGATCTGTCCTCTCCTCTAATCTAAGCACTGAAACATGAACTTATGTTCAAATATATTTAAAGCTTTAATACAGAGCAACACATTCAGACTGTAAATAACCCTGAGATTATCTGATATTATATAAGCACAACTTATTTTAAAACCATGCTTTAACTTTGCCTAGACTCTTTGCACAGCCATGTACAACTGGCCTGAGAAAAAATGTCATAGGCTTTTTCCAAACTACTTTACTGTCCCTTAGCCTTTTACCGCTGTAATCACTTAGAAGATTTTTGAAATTCATCTCAAAGAAAGTGGATTCAGACCTGAGTTTTCAAAAGAATTCCATCTTATATGTGACATGAAAATATACTGCTTTCTGAACAGCGGTCATCTGTCACTCCTTCAGAATCCGTAGCCTTAGCTACAATTCGGTGCATTTCACAACGCGCCTGTAGGAAGTTCCGTTATTGCTGATGACTTGCACAAATATCAGTGTTTTCCATTTCTATTCTATGGAGTAATTGCTAACTGCCATGCCCTGGCTGAAAGCTGTGCTATAATAGAGAGGTTGCTTCGTTATGATATTTGTCTTTTCTTAAAAAAAAATCCCAATATTGTTATTATTCACTATAACCAGCTATATAACATCTATAGCTATATAATATTTGTATAAACTATTTTACTCAGTGAGGGAAACTTACAAAGTCAGCCAGGGCCAGTTTGTACCAGGTCAGACTACAGAAATCATGAGCACTAGACTGAGTACTGGCTATCACTTGTGCTGGGGGTGTTGCATTTCACTGTGGTTTGACATTTACCTGTACTTCGAGTCGGAGAAGCAGCTCTCTGGCAAAGGTTCAGTGTGCAGCACTGGAAGATCTCCTGCCGACCAAAGAGGAGCATTAGCCTGATGGAGTTGTTGCACGCAATGCTATAAACCTAACCAGAACCCTTCTGTGAGAACTGATGTTCTAGTCGAGCAGGGACAAGCTGCAGTGACCCCACCTTTCTGATCTTGTTTTGCAGTCATAGTATTTAATAAAACTGATGCCTCCGTATTGACAGTATATTGTCATGGGATTCAACTTCTTTATTATTATTCTGAGTGACAAAACCCTACTATCTTCCCAGTTCTCACATTAAGGCGGACTTCATACTGTTACAACAAAACGGACAACAGGAGACTATGAGCTGGTCAAAACTGGCAATGGCATTAGAGCTGGCCCACAGTTTTTTACTATCTTTGATGGAAATATAAGAAAGATTTGTACAAAAAGACAGGCTTCCAAAACTCAGAGTAGAAGTAACAACAGCTTATACAGCTTGGAATGTAACAGGACAACTCAGTAGGTAGTACAAGCGTGCATATTCAGACAAAGACTTAATGGGTTGCCTCCCAGTGCCGTGTAATACCAAAAAGTTTATGACATAATGATTTAACAGGAGACATGATTCCTGATTTTTCAGAACCTATACAAATTATGAAGCATTAAATTTCTATGTCCAGTTTTATCATCTGGAAAACGATGTAAAAAAGAAAAAGAACTGTCCAAAAAGTAAAGATACCACTATAGCTATTGCATGAATACTCTGTGAGTCTTACAGCAGAGAACTATAGAATCATTTTGGTTGGAAAGGACCTTTAAGATCATCAAGTCCAACCATTAACCTAACACTCCCAAGGCCACCACTAACCCATGTCCCTCAGCACCACATCTACACAGCTTTTAAATCCCTCCAGGGATGGGGACTCCACCACTGCCCTGGGCAGCCTGTGCCAGTGCTTGATAATCCTTTTGGTGAAGAAATTTTTCCTGATATCCAGTCGAAACCTCCCCCGGCGCAACCTGATATTGGTGTTGCATCATCTGCTGAAAAAAGGACTTGTTTTTGAATAGACCTGCCCAGGTTTTACATTCCAGTTGAAAAGATGAGCTCTCTTTTAAAAGAATTTGCCAAACTTCCTAGTGAAATTGAGTCAACAGTTTTATAAAAGGCATCTGCACCCTGAAAAGCAAATTTGTTTGGATGTACTCAACTTAATAGAGCCTCAAGTGACCCATTAAATTTTGTTCATCAGACTCACTGACATAATTTAAAACACTTCATCCACATAAATTTTATGTCAAGCACAATTTTTTTGTACCCATGTGAAAAGTCCAGTCAGCAGAAGTTCAAATGGGATTTAATCGAATGAGCAAACTACGCTAACAATGGCTAGCAATAAAACCAATAAAACCTTCACCAAATGTATTCCTTAACCTATGAAAGGGATACCTATGTATCAGTAGGAAAAGAGATCCCTCTTTTCAGTGGGTACTGGTACGTTCATCCCACAAACCTTTAGTGAGACTTCAGGGAGAGTCCTGTTTTGCATTGAAACAAAACCCAAAGCCATCTTACAGGCATTAGTTCAGGTTTTTTGTTTTCCCCTCAATAAACCAGAACGAAGGAAGCACGGAAAGGCTCGTCATTGACACATTCACATAGCATGAAAGAGATCTAGTTAAAGGCCTGGTTTTTGGGTCCTTGTATCTGAGGAGCATGATCTTTGTAGACTTAGCTCATGGTTTCTCAGCAGTGTAGGCAGAATTTAATTTTTCTTTAGTCAGGATTTTGCCCATGCTTTGAAGAGGGTAAATATTCAATTTTGCAGGAATGGCAGAGCTGATCCTGAAGGATAACAGGATACCTGGGTCAGTAGGGTGTCAGGAGAAAGCGAGGGGTGAGAAGGGTCGACTTCAAAATGCTTTCAAGTAGAAAAGGAGACTTGCCCCTCTTGCACACCCACCCGTCCCACAGGAACATCTCTGCTCTGCCTGCTAGTCCCATGCAGTTAGTTGCTGACTCCAACTCCAGCAACTTTACAAGAAATTTCACCACCCTGCCATGACGGCCTTACTTACGGTCTCGTTCCCATGGGGCTTTCTGCACACTTTATGAACGTATCAAAAGGCTGAGTCCTGTAGAGGTGTATTTACTGAGCTACTAACTATATTTTGGGTGTACAACTTTATCTTAATCCTGTCTTTTCAGTTCCAGATTGTGCTGTAACTCTAAAAGACCTAACAGGAGAGGGACAGGGCACGTTCAAAAGTAAACATCTTAATCACTGGAGTGAATTTACTGAGACTGCCTTTTTTTCGGGATAATACTAACACTGTCCAAGTGATTTACAATCAGCCTCTCCTAAGCTCACACATTATACAAAGACAAGGAATGAGACATTTTTTCTTTGCCTGCTATCAGTGATAAACAGAGTGAGAAGTGGGGCCAGAAGCCAGGGGCAGAGTGGAATTGTTACTTTCCTGGACACACGAACAAGACTCTTATTTTAGAGAGATCTCTTGTCCTCTGTCATTGCAGCGAAAGCACTGACAGCTACAATAATTTTGGACAAAGCTTATCTTTTCCTACACGCTCCTTTTCCCACGCGCTCTCTGAAGAATTACTAATGCAAAATTCTGGGGAACTTTTCTTATAACTCTGTTAAATCATGGAAGTATTTGTGAAGACCACTTCACTGCTTCGAGTGTCTCCACAGAGGCTAAGACTGAAGGACTCGGCCTGAGATCAGTTCAGTATCCCATGGTTTAATAAATCGCAGCTTTTAGTGGAAGGTCTGACAGCACTACAAGGAGTTGGGCTGGAGGATGCATTCTTGGCACGATGCCATAAACCCTGCCTTAATTACTGAGACTGACCACCCTCCTTTCCTCCTTTCTCTCCTGAAATTCCATGCTGGACGTCAAAAATACTACCCAGTAGGCCTGCCAGCAAAACTAATACATTTCAGCAAAGAGTTTTCATTTAGGGAAATATGGATTTCCATGATAAAATTTTCAACCTTCTGTACGTTACACATTTGCTTATTTAAATTAATTATTTTAACACGATATTCAAACATTCATCTTCAATCTACAACTCTACTTATGCAGTGCATACTCTAGAAAAAACTACATAATAAATACATTTCATCTTCATGCAACAACAGTGTTTGAGAAAGATAAAGGCAACAACTGAGATGTGCACATTCTTATCAAATCGGTCCATAATATTTCCATACCTTACATGTGTTTTATTGCCAGTGACAAAACTAAAAAATCAAAAAGATACAAGTGAATACCTGTGGATTTTCCCTGCTAAAAACTACTTCACAAATGGAGTGCAGTTTTTGGGAAAGGCTAAAACTACCATAAAGACACTTCTAGCAGAAATGTTGAGCTCCCTCGTCCTTGAAATTAGACTGAATTGAAGAAACATGGTCAAAAGACAGACTTTGAACCCTGATTTTGAAGCCTTCCAATTCTGTAGGCTCCATCTGAATACAGGCAAGACACAGCTTAGTTAGCCCACTGTTGAGAGACAGAAAAAGTTTGCTTGTCTTGAGTCATGACGATACACACGATTTTGTCTGTGTGTGCACTTTACAAAGTAATTTTTATACTCGCATTCAGATTCATATTTCAAGCCTGGCAAGAAAATTAACTTTTCTGTGAGTCTTCGTATTACTCCTCCAGGGTATAGCTAGCCTGGAATTCTTAAGCAATTAGGTGTCTAGAGATTAATTAGGAATAGAAAACACTTCTTCCATAATGAAAACCAAAACAAAAACACAAACACAAAACCCGCCATCTAAAAAAAAAAATAAATATAATTGGAAAGGGAGTAATGTTTTCTACAGTCAGCCAGCTGGAATCAGTGGAATCCTTTTCTCTCCGTTTGCTCCGTGTCTGCACATTCCCACGCAGGCTTAAACAGAATTGTCTGTCTCAGAAACAAGCATGTGTGCATCTGAGCCTCAATATTCCTCTTTTTTCAACCTGCTGTCAAATTGCAGACCATGAACTGATTGTAAATCTCTCAGTATAGTAACTCTTTCGAGAAGAATGGGTGGTACAAGATGTCTGTGTGTTCCATTACCAAGAGAAGAAAATGGTAGTCTTGGATTTTTTTTTCCTAGTAGAAATGTAAAATAAAGTCTAAAAAGAAAGCAAACAATAAGATTGTGAGGTCCAACAGAAATCTGTGTAACTAGGCGATATGAAATAAAGGACACTTGATAATTGTGGAACCGTACACAATTAAAATACAGAATTAATTCACATAGTTGTACACCTTCAATTAAACATTTAGAAAACAATTCTCAGCCTCACTATTGACATCCTAATAGCAATTACTATAAACTTTATAAAGAAGATGATTGGTTCTAGAATAAGAAACAAAACTTTACATAGACAAAAATAAAGTTGGAAAAGCAAGAATATAATTTCTCGTTTTTATCTCTCCATCTCAGAAAGGATACAGAGGGATTAAAAGGCAAAAATACTTAGAAAAAGGAAATGAAAAAGTGAAGGAATTGTTTGGTGGGTAGACAGCACATGACAGTGCAAGAAATTATACCATTGTATCCAGAGGTGGTCACCTGCATGTTCTTTACCTTTTCTCACAAAACAAGAACACAAAGAAAGTAAAAATTAAACATGATTATCAATAAAAAAAAAACATTTATAATTCTAAGTGTACTATACAATCCCTGGAGTTTAAGGGATGGTGAGAAAGCCAAGGACACAATAGCTTTAAAAATTAGAATACATTTACACATACATACAGCATTGTGTGTTTAAAGTATCCAAATATACTTTAGGTTAGATATAAAATTATGAGGAATTTAAATTCTCGTGCTTCACGAGCATAAGACTTGTACTAACTGCTGTGGTTAGGAGGAAAGTAGACCCAGGAGATAGTAATTTGACTTAATCCATTACAGAATTTTACATTCTTTTTCTTTCTGAGGTATCTGACACTAGACAAACTATCAGAGCAGGCAGAGCAATCATCTGCTGCAATGTAGAGCTCATATTCCTATAGAAAGTGAGTTTGAAATGATCCTGATATTCAGCTTGTTCTTATCAACTACTCATTCTTGTTAAAATGAAAGAACAGTATTTTGCATTACATTTGTATAGAAAATTATTTTTGTAGACATACAGACATCATAAAAGCACCACAAATTAAGTAACATCTGAAAGGAATAATAATACATAACTCTGGAACTAACTGAAGAGCCACAAATCTTTGGGACAATTGGGGCTACTCAAATAAGGATTTTGAAGTTTTCAAAAATATTGCACACCATTTTTTTCTCCCCCTTCTCCCAGACTAAGCCATTCCCTGGAGTTGATGCAGATAGGTGAATGGTTTCACTTAACTAAAAGAATTCTTGGGGTGAGTTAGGTACTGACCAAAAAAATGCATACTGTTCTAAAGACCTCATTATCTGTGTTAAGTTAGAGCTGCTGTGCCGTGAAGATACGAATAAATCATCTTTAAACCATAGCTATTGAAACCAGAACATGCAATAATAGGAAGTATGGATTATAAGTAAGGAAAATATTTTGGTAGTTTCCAAGGTGTCCCTTTTCTCCAGTTCACCTCTCATGGTCTCCTTGTATACAGGGTTTTCTTCGTATAAATCTATACAACGTCATTTTTTCCAGTCATCTCCATAACAACTCTTCACAGCATTGTTACAATACAGCTGGTGCTTCTACTGAAATCTTGGGGGGAAATTCTGGATCTTGAAGTCCACAAGCATTTCAACAAACAATTTAAGTGTGGTCAAGATTTCATCTCTTAGAAGAGACAACAATTCTCCTGGACTTGGATGAGCTTCTGTTTACTCAATCCATAATTTTAATCAAGTTTTTACTCCTCCAAAGTCCTCCAGTGTTCAGCTAACGTTAATCTGAATTATTTCACTTCTGCTGCACGCATCCTTTATTAGACAAGACCTACAAAGATACCCTTAGTGAGGCCATTCTAAATAAGGCTCAAAGGGAACTGAAATGCATGACATTAATTATTATTTAGCAAACAAAGCATCTAGCAGGAAAATAAAACTTAAGTCTTGAAAATAAGGAAACTGTCTTTTAATGGAGTTCTACTCCAGTGAACTTTTTTTCTGAAAGAAAAATAATCTAACCAAAAATTACACCATCTGACTGAATGTATCCCCATGTAACTGACACGCACAAATCTCTACCTACATTTAAACCTTCGTTAGATAACATGGGATAGCTGTGAGGAAATCACTTCACAGGCATCGAGATGTGCTGCTTTGCTTTCAGCTTAGCTCCAGAGGTATCGCCCCTCCCACAGGACTGGAGCAGTCCGAGCCCCTGACACGCTCTCCTTTTGCCTCCCAACAATATACGCTCAGGCAGGTCACATTCATTAGCAATCATACCTATAGCCTCATTAAGATCCAAGGTCATCTTTAGCACGAGTTACCATCAAGTAACATTTTACACCCAAGTTACAAAATCACAAGGAACAGGAATAAAAAATAAAATGCTAATAAATCTTCACTGATAGTGACGTGAAAATGAGTCTATAATTACTTCCACCACTCAATACATTTTTAGTGTACTTCTATAGGGTAAGGCCCATCAGTTATTATTTAGACTAAGAAAAACAAACCATATCATCTTTTCTAATCTAACGTTACATACAACCGTAATGAATTTGGGAATTATGTACTCACTCAGAGCACGTGACTTGACATCATTTTACCCAACTATAGCTACCAAATTCTCACCTCTACTGCTACAATACCAGAGCTGAGCGCTGAACAAAAACAAGATAGCGAAACTAAGGTAAGAATTTAATGGTGCAATACTTTAAATATTTAAGAATAATTTGCATAAGTACTATTCATCTTAATAGCACAATTCATAAATGCTCACCAGGAACAGAGACTTTCTCATGACAAATGCTTCTATTAGATTTCAGTAATGAATTAATTTTTAATAAGGCAATGATCTTGTTAGCACTAAAGGTGATTTCCCTTTCTTCTCACATTAACAAACAGGCCAGATTTCTGCAAGTGGTTCACCTCTAGGTGTTCGGTACAAAGAAGTATTATTTTTCATACATTCTAAAGCTTGTCTCTGCAGCGTGGGTGACATACTATGAAAAAGAAGAAAAAGTATCACTTAATGGTGCAAGTAGGGTTCAGCTCCCTGGAATGAGTTACCTTAGAGATTCATTTCAGCTGGGGAACAAATCTTAGGTGTCATATTATGTTCAAAATACAGTTACTTTAAAAGTATTTTCATAAATGTACTTTAGCATTTTATTATTTTAAAAATATTTTTAATAATTTACATCCTAAATGTTTCCTAAATATATTGATATATGTTCGATAATATATTTAAGTACTGTATCAATTTATTATATACTTATATTTTTACTTTTTTATAGCTCTCAAAATTTCTTCTAAGTTAGTTTTACTTATGGTCTAGATTATTGAGTTCATAACGTTTGATGACTATAAGAAAATAATCTTTTCTCTCGGTTTTGTAGTCTACCTTTTCTAAATAGTAATAATTAAAAAAACTCAAATTCATAAATTAAAATCTTGCTTAATTCACAAAACTTGCTGGGAACAGAATGGAAATTCTTGCTCTACAAAAAGCATTCTGCTAGGTATGGGGGAAAATAAATTATTTTTGTATGCAGCAATAAGCAAAAGAATTTTACTGCAAATAAGTAGGGAACCACACAATAACTTTGCTGATTTTTAAGAACGTGTGTAGCAGGGAAAACATTTGTTATATATTTCAAAAGCATTTACTCCAAATATAGAAATTCATGAACATTTGTTGTTCATAAATTGATAAAAGTACATTCGAATAGTGTAATATGAATAAACAATCCAGAAAGAAAAATATTTTAGAAACATGCATTAATTTTTATTTCCTATTATTTGAGAAAAAGGCAGGGACCTAGGGAGGGACGATTGCTTTAAAGCATTTTTGTGAGGCCTTCCTTTAGAACACAGTAAAATATCACTGGGAGAATTTTGAGATGCCAAATTTTTACAGGTATACAGATATTAATTTTATTAGCCTGATATATAAATAGCTAAATAACTCAAGAACAGTTTAAACATATTATTAAATAACTTTTTAATATATCTTTGGTAAGCATATATAGCTTACCTACATCCCAAGGGAAGAAAACTGCAAATTGAATTGATGTTTGCTGAATAGTAAAATATCTAGTTTGTTTTGAGGGTTTTTTTCTTTCTAAAACCATTATAGATAACAGTGGAAAATATACGCGCTATATCAGAGCACGCACAGTTCTCAGGTTGAATAAATAAAAATTAAAAATCAGGTAAAAAAACAAGCAGCAAGGACACACTAGGTTTAATAAACTTTCTAGGATTTCATTTTCTAAGTTAATTTTCAATTAAATTGCCACGTGTAGAATACTGCCACTGGTGCCTTTGCTGACAGCCAGCAGTGCTAGGGCACTCCGGTAATCCAGAGGAGAACATGATCTCAGGCTACACACCGAGGGCGGGTTTTTGCAGGTATATGTAGATGGCTCCACTAAAGAGCCCTTCGTACAGAACAATTTACTTTTTTACAGACATGCTGTTGCTCCCAGATACAACGAAACTCCTGAGACACAAACATTTTGAGTGACTGGAGTTCCAGCTTTGGAAACGATGATTCCTTGTCAGTGATGATGAAAATAATGAGACATTTGTATACCTGCACTTATACAGTACTATATTTTCATGATAAAGAAAAATACTGAATCAGTGTTTATTAAGTGGAAAGGACTAAATTAGTTTCTTCTTTTTTAGTTTTCTCTTTTCTTTAAAATTCTTTAGTCAATCTTACGGTGATAGACTGTTTTACAGTTAATCCTGTAAATTACACGACATTTTACTGCCTCAAACATATATTTCATATCAATTGTTTTTTCCCTATTGGAAAGTTATGTAAAAAACTTTAGAGAAGTATGGAACTATTTAATGATGCTGCCTATACAATCTCCATATTTGTGTGTATATTGTCTATGTACACCATTATATTATGCTTAAACATTTATTAAGATTTATTTAATAAAGAATGTACTCAGTGGGAGAAAATTTGTAAACCAGATAGCTAACAGATGTAGTCATACAGGTTGGGTTTTTCTTTTTACCAGCATCTCAACCTGTTATTTAGACATTAAGAAAATCACACTTTGATTTATAAATACCTTTTTCATGTGTGCATAATAACCTGAGGTTATTTGTATGGATCTGAGAGCTCACATTTTCAAAATTTATTTCATACAGTGTAAGTATGAATGATACACAGCAACCTCATTTGTGACAAAACAACAGAAAGTATGAACGTTAAATTAACACATGGCACTTGCTGGTTCTTAACTGTCATGTTTGGTTTGAAGGCAGTAGAACAAGAACAGATGAGAGCAGCTCAGCATCTGGCCTGAGAAGTATAATACAACCCTGCTCTTATAAAGAGCATCGAGAAAATACTCACTATTCATTGAGAAAAGTCTCTTATTTTTGTCTCCTCTTTCTTCAAATAATGAGATATTTGCAAATCACCAGGGAGGAGGAGCTCCCGTTTACCACTGTCACATTCGATACCCTGATACATCTTCCACTGCACTGCTTTACACCATGCTTCAAATTGACAAAAATCAAATGCAACAGTGAGAAATCACAAAGCAAGAATGAATATTTGAATGAAGTGACAAATGCTGAAGAAATAAAGCATGGACAGAAAGCACATTTAAATGTACGCCAAGCTTTTCATCCCTGCTATACAGTATAAATAACACGGGAGTATGCGGCTGCATTCCTTGAGAAGACACACACCAAAATATTTTGACATATTCAATAAACTGTCAAACATGACTAAAATACTAAAGGAACAGAGAAGCTGTAAAGAGGAAATATGTCAGCATGGCAGGAGAGATGAACGGAGAAGTGTAAGAAAGGAAGGCCCCCTTGCTTCTCTTGTTTCCGTGAAGGAGCGGCAGAACCAGTATAAATGTGAGATAATATAAGAAATTTAATTTCACAAACCAAATCCGTTGTCTCAAGTTTGACAGAGACAGCCCGTCCTACTATCAACAAAAGCACAACAATTCTGGAGAAAATGTCATTTTCTTCTAAAGGACAAACGAGTGTGTCCATATTCACTGAAAAACTGCAAAACTCCCATTGTCTATTTTGTTTCTAAATACACATTTATATATTTATTGAAGTTATTGTCTTCCAGAAGCTTAAATACTAGCATCATTTTTATGTCAGATCCTGTTTTCCTCTCAAAGCATTAGTTTCTATAAATACAAATATATATTTATAAATATCAGAGATGCACTAAAATAGGGAATGATTTACCCGGTATGTTCAAAAGCTCAAAACATCACTGCTGTTCTTTCAGCAATATGAATTATCACACAGCAAATCTTAGTCTCTTTTTTTAAACCGGGCAATGCCTTTAAGGACATACATTTTTATTTCTTTTACGGACTGCCTCCTTTGATTTGGAGTGAGTGAAGGAACTGCAGTTTGGCTTGTTAAGAAATAACACTCTCTTTTTAACAAATTGCAGAAAAACGTTTATCCCAACACAAAAAGCACACAGCTAAACTCTTCTGTCTTCTGCCAGGCAAAAGAGCTATACAAATGTGTTTTCTTCTAAGAAAGCAAGAGAAGCTGGACGAGAAAACTGTAAAAAACTAAGAAGAAAATCCCGCCGACAGTGAAACATGAACTCTCTGCTCTCTCGCCCTCAGCGCAGTCCAAATTGACTTCAGGGTGGTCAGAGTCTCACGGTCATTTGGTGAGGCTGAACTCTGGAGTGCTGGGGTCAGGAGCCATCCCAGGCAGGGAGCCGAATCCCTTACTGCCCGCTGCGTGTCACTTGCCTCCCTCCTCTGTTCGTATCTAACAAGCATCCTCTCGCGTTTCTCTTGGACTGCTTTAATCCCAGGCCATCTTTAGCCAGGGTCTTTTCATCTAACGTAAGTCTGTAACTTTCCAAGCTGGGCTCCCGCCTCCTCCAGCCAGCACTGCCTGCCTTGGAGGTCACTGACATCTCTTAGTTCCCAAAGAGCTTCTCTCTGCCCCGCTCTCCTTAGGGCTCTGACCTTGTTGTGACCATCCACTGTGCTACATCTCCACCCTTGCACCACTACTGCTCACCTGCTAAATTCATCCTGCCATCCCATATCCGGGCTATTCGCATTTAATAATGGGAAACATTTTGGAAGTCCCGTTTGCATTAATGTAAATGGTTTTAATTGCCTAGCTAAATCACAGCAGAGATTGGATAAAGAGAGCTTCGAAGGTGGGGTAAAAGCTAGAGGGGAGGAAGAAAACCTCTTGGAGATGAAGCAAGCGTATGGTGGTCATTTCAAATTAAAAACGATCATAAAGAAATTGATTTGGGGGTAAACGTGAAAATATTGAAATGATCAGTTTAGTGCAAAATAACAATAAAAAAAGGCAAATAAGGCCCTAGTTCATGTCAGAATAGGGGAAGAATGACTAGTTTAACGTATCAATGTTATGCAAGGCACCCTTTATATACGTGAAACATCTAGGAAAATATTAACCATTGTGTTGTAGAAAGGTATTGACTTACAGAACCAGAAAACTGGAGAATTATTGAAATATCCAAGATACTTTGTAAGGAAAAGAGTTCTTCTGATTGGAGGTGTATTTTGAAGGAGAGGAGTCAATTCAAGTTAGGTCCAGGAAACACTGCAAAGTACATTTGACTGGATTTTAAAAGCATTTTATTCTTTTCCTCTGAGTTTCCTATCAGCAATATTTTATGAGTAACTTCTCAATCAGTGTGTATTGCTCAACTGGTGAAATGAATCCTGATTTTGAAAACACGTATTTTATCCATAAGTAAAATAAATAAAGTCATTATGACTAACTAACTCCATGCCCCAAAATATGTATGCGTATGCATACAGAAATAAGGGGTAACAGATAAAATATTTACAATTGTCCATGTAACTCTGATCCTCGCACTAGCCTGAGTAAGATAAGAAGCATCAATCTAAAGCAAATACACCATCACTTCCTGGGACACCAAGTATGTGGGAAACATAACACAACCTACAAAATATTACACTTGTGCCTAGATTCTCAGCAGAAGAGGGGATTTTGTGCATAACACTGTATTTAACCAAGACAGAGGTAACGGCTGTTATCCACACATGAACAGCTAGATGCTGGGATCTCCTCTTCTCTATCCTACTTTCTCAGTATGTTAAAGTTAAGATGTGGGAAAAAGAAACATGAAATCAGTACAGCATTCATGAAAGGGTCTTAAAAATTCTTATTAAAAGACTGCTTCACGTACAATAAATATATAATTTCAATGTCTTTAGACAAAAAAAATCTAGCATTTTTCAAAACAATTTTGCAGTCTTCCCATCTGTATTTTTAGCTCGATACTTTTACCACAGTAATGACATGTTTGGGGTTGGGTTGATAAGAGTTTGGTAAGCTAAGCATGAATGGCAGCCCATCAAAGGGTAAAGGAGATCTGTGAGATACATGCAGTGTTGTACAGTGAATATAAGTGTATTTAACGTACTGAATATGCAATGATAATGATTCTTATAGCTTGAGTACATTTTCAGTACATCGATAAAATGCACCAGTTAAAAACATACAGTAAGAGATAAAATAAAAATACAGTAAATAGAAAAATACACAATGTAACACAAAAGAATCGCTTACATATTTACAGAGGGGAGCCACTGCCAAACGTCCTTGACCTCCAGCTACCCCACAGCTGCATACACCGTGTGCTGTTTGTTCCCCAGAACACACGTTGCTTGTCATCTTCACTGATTAACGGAGATTACAGTGACAAATCCCGAATCCAGTCCTTACCTAAAGGTGACAAATAATCAATACATTTGCATTCCCTCACAAGCCTGCATGAGGAGGGTGATACTCTGAACTTATGCAAGAAGAAATAATTTTGGCTATAAATATAGGAACTATACATCACTCCTACTTATTTTCCCAATCAACTGCCTGCCAGCATTTTTTCAAGCTGGAACCAGGACACTGGACGTGGTGCACTGCCTGGATTGCAGGAACAACACAAAAAAGTCCCAGGTTATAAATTATTGCTGAAGTCCTATATAACATATAATGCTCCTGCAGGGCTGAACCATCAACCACTAGATTTCACATTGCTCTTTTATGAGTCAACAGAATTAGCAAGTTTGAAACAAGCAGCTCCTAGAAGACACGAAGCAAAGCTAACTCGGCAGAAGTGAGCTGTAATATAGCTCTCTACTTGTCGTCCGTCACCCGATTTCGAGTTCATCTTTGCCTCCAAATTGCCACTAAAGCTGAAATAACCAACAGAGCCCTTTCCAGTACTGCTGCAAACAGCAAGCTGAATCATAAAACTTGCACAAAAAAATCCACTACCCCGCTCAATATGACTAATGAGCTAGTGCATCTTCTGTTTACAATAAGGGGCAACAATTGCACTTGAGGGACTGTCAAAAATTAGACCTCTGCTCCAAAAATCCTTGAAACAAACACTCTTCAAAGCACCAGCAAGGAAGAGAGGATCTATGACTTCAAAGTTGCATGAGCATTATCTGTAGCTCATCATCAGCACTGCTAGCAAGGTCCCTGCAAGCGTGAGAAGCATGCACTGCGCTGTTACTCAGCCGTGGCACATACATCTCCAGTGAGACATATGGAAGAGACAATGAAGGACAAAGATCTGTAAAGCCTGAAATGGATTAGAAGGCTTGCTGATTATATGCACTGCACTTTTAAAAAACTATGTATTCCCACTTTTAAAAAGACTTTCCACTCAATAATCGCTGTCACTGAGACAGAAAACAAAACAAAACTCTTAAAAAAATATACTTCTATCCAACTTTTAATGCACAAAGTTGCATTAAAAATGCAAGAAGATACATGTGAAAACCCAATGGAAATGGACACCGGGAATTCCTTCCCTTGCTCAATCCTGAACATCATAATTAAGCACCATTATAGTGATTCAGGACTGAAACCCATGCTTTCAAGTCATTCTTCATCCTGAACTGACAACAAAACTTTCTATCCCTCAAGATTGTACATAAGATGTATAAAAATTGAGCACAGAACATCTCAGAGATATCAGAGCTTGATAGTAACAAATGTTGCCTCTTTATGTGTCCCAGCAGCACATGCAATTGCTGACGCTGTCACTTGGCCATTTTTATTTCCCTAGTCAAGGGTGGGGGGTTAACCAGCTTATCTTAGGAAAGATGGAATTCACCAGTCCACGTCCCAACTGTAAACTAAAAGACCAGGCTTCCTGTCCTTTCATCTGCTTCAACTTCACAGGGAAATATTCAGAATGCTCCAAAATGATGCTTTACTAATAAAGTGTCCAAACAGATGCCCCCATTACTCTTGGTGAGCAAGAACAACCAGTTCCTTGTTTTCTGCCACTTGGGTGGCACTTCTAACCTCACTGAAGGTCAGTGGAAACAGCCAAATAATTGGACAAAACTTGCAAATTTAAAGCGCAAAGAGAAGCAACAACATACTTACATAAGCTTTCCCACTATATGAACTTCTCAGCCACCACCAACTATCCCGGGACTAGATCAAATCATAAGGTGCAGATTTAATCAATTTCTAAAACCACGTTTCATTACTTTCTAGGAAACCCTTTTTAGTTGGTCATAAGAAGGGCATCATCAACATGTCTGCCCCCACTATGCTGTAAAGGGTCTATAATATTTTTGTTCTCAATTTAAAATGTTCTTAACCCATCAATCTGAAACAGCGTCCTGAAACTGCTACCGGCACAGATGTGCAATAGGGATGTGAATAATAAATTTAGAAGGAACTCCTTCAAGTGACCCCAGGTCTAAAATCAAATGTCACCCAACAATGCTGGTAGCTCTCAGCACCCATCCGTGACTGTGCGAGCACTGTTCATCCATCGAGGTAGAAGGCTCGTTTTAAGCACTGTAATAGCTGTCTGTCCCTAATACTAGTTGTTAATCGTTAATGGCTCTTGGGAAAAGATAATGTCTCAAACTGCATCTATTAAAGCATGTGTCAGCAACCGACTGGAATGACTGAGGGATAACTGAACATAGAATCATAGAATCATTTTGGTTGGAAAAGACCAAATCCAACCATTAACCTAACACTGCCAAGTCCACCACTAAACAATATCCCCAGGCACCACATCTATACACCCACAGAGACCTTCCAAACCATGACATATGGTGTATTATCCATTTGGGAATCTTCCACTTTTATACAGTCTCCCTCTAACATTTAAAATGTTCACAAGCTTGAATAAATAATCTGCTGTCAAAAACATGGAACAAGCCCTAGAAAGCTAACAGTTTGGCATGAGAAGTGTGGGCCAGTGCTATAACTGAAGCAACCATATAGTCTTTATTTCTTAACTCCTTTTTGAGAACTGAATTATTTTGGCAAATATCTAATGAAATAATTCAACAGATTTTCTTTATGCAGTATGTACATTCACAGGCTCTTACTTCCCAAAAGTACATTAGAGATAGCTACAGCTACATTTCTCAAATAATTAACCTTCATTTTTGTCAGTCAGAAAGAGATAGCTCAGTTCAGCTTTCAACGGCAATTACTTTCCCAAGACTGCTGCACCTTGTAAATTATTTATACAGATTGCAGAAATTTCTATTAAACTGTTTGATATTTCTATGTAAACGTTCTAAATATGAAATAGTGTATTGATCTTTGCCCAGCACATTTCTGTGACCAGATATAACAAAGAACAGCTATTACGAAAAAAGATGCTATACCTGTCATCTAATTCTAGGTTATAAACAGACGGCATGATGTGAAACTCTGCTAAAGTGCCAATGACATTGGAGAAGTTCAAGGTAATAAAGCTGCTCTTACTGGATAGAAAACTACATTCCAAAAGTACATTTTTTAAAAGAGGAAAGACTGGCAAACTGAAGATCTTGCATTATGTGGGATATTAAGAAAAAAACAACCTTTTTTTTTTCCTCAGGCTCTTATATAGGCTTCTCAAATTCAGAATGTAATTTGATTTAGGAATAATGCAGAGTATTATTTTTGAACAGAAGACAAGGGAAAGAGCTCCCCTTGCTTCCTTTCTGAATATGACCAGAAAAGGCAACCGATAGCTCCAGCTTGCTTTTGAGCTGGCAGTTTCCACACAGGCAGTGATTCTGCTTTGAATGTGAATAGATACTACAATGTCTTCCTCTCTTTTGGCAAGTAACAAATCAACTGCTTTTTTCTGGATGTCACTGAAATGTGCCTTAATTAGTTTAAAACTTGCATAACTGACATGAATTATTAACACGACTGTACTTGTAGAAACTGCATATGCTAATTAATTCTTAGATACCTGAAGCTGTGATGGACTGTCTCCTCAGGCCAAAAGAAGATACAAGGTATGTCAGTGCTTGGCTTATGTACCTTCTGAGAGGTCTGCACAAAGATAAGGGTTTGGACAAACATAGACTGAGCCAGGCTGGTGTTAAGAGTGTAGGATTCAAGGAAGATTTCATGATCACTTCCAAAATAAACTTACAGCTTATTGCCTAGATTTTGTTACAGCCGTTTGGATTTGCATATTCATCTTGGTGGCTGCGTCATGACTCTCCCCAGACAGAAGAGGAAGTGAAAACTATTTTCAGAAGAAATAGCACTGAATGGCACAACCAATAAGGATTCCTAGAACTAAAATCCATCTTAAAAACCTCTCCTTTTCCCAAAAGCCATGCTGTCTTACCTGTCTTTCTATTTAGATGTGGGATTAATAAATTTCTGCCTCCTGACTTTTTGGCTGTAATGTCAGACTTTTAAAAAGGGCTGACTTAAACACTCTGGGAATCCTGTGAATTTAAACTTTACCTTCATGGTTTTTTAGATTTAAAGTCCCTTCTTTTTCCAGCAGACACGGTCCTGACTTCTCTTTTGTTGTCTGTCCCAAAATCCTCATGCTACACCACCACCACGATAGACAAGTCCAAGGTGAATCTCCTAATGAGTCATTGCTTCCTCAGTTTCACTGAAAATCCGTTATCATTATGCTATAGAACTTTGTCCTTTGCAAAACAGAATGATTGTTCTTCAGTCTGAGAATTTCAGGGATACATTTTAAGGATTTTTTGCTCTTGTTCAGTAACTTTTAAAAAGTAGCAAAGGTTTAATTTTAAGAGTTTTTTTAATTAATTAGAAGTTACAAAGCACGTCAAGGCATTCACAGAAAGTGCATCTTTAATAGGGAGGAGCTGAGTTTGGTCCAGGCTTTCATTATGAAAGAGATGGATTTGGTCTCTGCCTATAAGACAACTGGAGCAAGATCAGCATGTAAATAGAAAGAGACACAGACTTTGGTATTTTATTTAATGTACATACAGTAAGAACAGGTGATTTCCACATGACAACATTCATGGCCCCTTGAAGTATTTGTAGTACATCACTGATTGCATCCACCAATACTGGCACACAGTGGCTATTTGCTCAAGGGTGGGAATAGTGGAATAAGTGGCGTGGGGGTGGCAGAGGAGGAAGAAAGAAATGTGGCAGATTGACCTGCTGCAACATTTCTGCTGTGGAATTTTCCCCTTAGAAGTCAGAGACAGGAGGCAAAGCATAAAGGAACACACACAGATTTAACACTAGTGCAAGTCTGATATCCTACAGGCCGACAAAACCAGAGATAAGGACAGTAAACTCCTGTAGACTTTGGAAATTTTACAGATGATACAGTCTGAAAGGTTAGTCCCAAAATAAAGATTTAATAATAATTAAAACAGCTTATTTTAACATACAGTGCAGAATATAGTCCCAAACTCTCTTTTACTAGAAGATATTACTCAAGGTGCTATGTATAAATCTTTTGTGTGAAAGACGGTGTAATTTAATGAAGAATGCTCAGAAGGTTAAAATACCTTCTCTGTGCCATTTGCTCTGAAGAGGAGCGCATCAAGATCCCTTTATAAAGTGCAAGTTCTCTCTCAGAACAGATCCTATTGAAAATAAATCACAGTAGTTTTCTTAAACTCTCCATTGCTGGAAAACCAAAATCACCTTTATAGTCTCTGGAAAGCTTAAAAATTCTGTTTGCCCGAAAGCAATGTGTACTCTCAAGTCTTTTTTATACACAGTAATTTCATTAAGGAGATTTTATTTTCAAAGGAAATTGAACAAAGCGATTTAAAGGCTCTCAGGGGAATAATGAGCAGCAGTGAATTTTGGTGGATGAAGGAGTTATTTCCTATTTATTTTTCTATTACATGTTCAAATCAGAAATATGCCTGCAAGTGATCAAGTAGGAAAGAACCACATAATCTCCAGGATAAAATGATAAAAATAACTGGCACACAGAACCACAGATCTGCTAATAAGTATTTTGATAAGGCAATCAAAGTAGAGTTGAAACTGCACGTTTAAAGAAAACCCATATTTAAGAAATGGGAGAAAATACTGATTTGTTTGAAACAAAAATAATGACTACATAGGTGTTTAAAGGTGGGATATATAAACAAATATTAAAAAAAAACAAAAAACAAAAAACAAAAAAAACAGGAGAAATAGATTACCTCAAAGAAGCCTACCACAGAGAACACATTTAAGGTAAAAAGCAAAAACTGAAAAAAGAGAATTATTCCTTAGCAGTGGTGTCTGCAACTGTAAATGAAGCAGAAGTGACTTACAACTGGAACGATATCCATGCTTCCCCTCGTGAATTTGAGAAATGCAAGGGCTGGGGTGCAAAAAAACAAGTTGATGGAAAAAAGTACTGGTGTGTGAACATAATGAACTAATACATCAAAGTAGAATTGTGGAAATCATGGAAAAACATCACTAACTCTTCAAAAAAGAATCACACATTCCTTTTCTATTAAGGTGGGGGAAAGAGGAGCAAACAATGCAGTCTCAGAAGAAATCAAACAAACCTAAGCGAAAAGAAAAATCTACATTTGGCACACAAGAGAAAGAATCAAACTAGAATATATATTCTAGTTTTTCAAGGGGAAAATATAAGGAATAAAAAAAGAGGAAATTAGTGACAGCCAAAGGAGTTAAAAAAAAACATCTTTTTATTCTCTTTAAGTGTCAAGAGAAAAACAGAATTGGAAAACTGAAAAGTTATTGCTAAGGGCCAGACTTACCGACTTCAGAAATATTGCACATTGATCACAAAAGATGGTACTGACAGATTAATGCCCTCAGAAAAATAAATAAAAACGTGCAAAGAGGTCAAAGGTCAGTAAAGTTGATCTGTTTTATGAAATCTGCTTTTAGATATAAGTAAATAGAAAAAGGATTTAATGCATTAGGCAGCGGGGAAGTTATTATCTAAACCAACAATGATAACAGCAAAACCTCCAATATTGCGTGTATTTGTTACAGCAGCTGCTAAGGGGATACTTAAGAATGTTGAACATACAGCACTTAAATGACATGAAAAAAACAAGTTTAAATACAGCAATAATCCCACCATCTATTCTATACAAACCAAAAGCTACGAAAAGTTCGAGAGGCTTCCAATAACGAGGAATCACAAATGGGTTATGAACTAAAACCATCAGGTGATGATCCCATTCTCTGAATCTCATTTTTATCCTCCTTAAGAAGTGCCCAATATCTAGAGCATGAAACCCCTAGAGCGAAGTGAAGGAGGCCACAGCACTTTGTTGGAAGGGCTACAAGGCCTTCCACGTACATTTCACTTTTCCTTTTTAACAGAACCACAAAAATTGAATAGCGTGGAAAAATTATTCTTTGTGATAGATTCACATAACTTTCACAGACTTTAAAAGCGGTCTCAGGATAATTTTAATTCTGAAGCAAATAACGAGGTGCTTCCACAAAATCCGCTATTTAGTACTACTTCAACCTTATGATTTCAGAAGATAGCACAAACAAGTTGTCAGTGAAAATCATCAACAATATACTCAATTAAAAACTGTTTCAAACAACAGTGAGAAGATAAAAATGCAAATGAAACTATGGAAAAGAATTAATGGACAATTAACTTTTGAACCTTGATCCAAATCCTATTTAAATCAACAGGAGTATTTCTGCTGGTCTCAGTGGACTTCATATGCATCCCAAAATGTGATTTCCTAAGCTATAAGGAAAAAAAATAGGAAGAAATAAACATTCCATGGGAGGAAAGAGTATGGAAGAAAAGAATAATGCTGATATGCTTAAGAATAATAACAGGCAGAGTTAATTTGCTTGACAAAAACTATAGATGGTAACAAATTTTCATGGATGCAATTTGAGTTTTATATACAGAAACAGAATTTGTGACAACTGTGTTTCTGGTACAAGCACCTCTTTTTTGAAATTGTAGTTTGTTAATTACTTAAAGAAATGAGAGCTTCTTTTTTCTTCAGTTGAAAGTAATGTTGACATTTTATATGGACAGTGAAAGAAATATTTAAATAATAAAATACAGTTTTAAACCTATGGGATTCATCAGAAACCCACTGAAATCTTATAAAGTCTCTTCAGACTTCAGCATGTTTTCGATGACTTCTTAATTAGATTGTAGGAAATTTGCTCCCTCGCAGACCAGGGCACCATCTCGAGTTTCAGTAGATGTGAGAGTTCAGCCGGCTTTCTGAAATGGTCCATCACGGCGGAAGGAACTGTGAAGGTTGTATGAGACTTCAGGTTCTGCTTCAGGAAGGGGAAACAAACACCTAAAGCACATTTTTGAATTTTTGTTTCCCCATATAACAGCACATTATCTCTTTATTTCTATATTTAATTACTCCAAAAAGTTTTGCTAAGCTATTGTAATCACTGCAGCTTTCAGTGTTTATTTCTTCTACGTAGAGAATTAGTGGAGAAGCAACTGTGCTGCTGGAGGTTGAAATAAAAGAAAGCTCTGAGAAACCACGCTGATACGGACACATAACTACGCTCAGTGCATACTATAACAATTAGCTTGTAAAAGGCCGGGGGAGAGGAAAGAATAAACACCAGCTGCTCAGTAGGTAAATTAATTTTTTTCTTTGAGAAGTCACTTATTATTGTTGACCATTTACAGCTTGAGCCTGGTTAAGAGTTTCAACACGAGTCGCATGTTTATTTGTAGCAAGTTAATGAGTATAGCTCCCCTTAACCAGGTGTTTGATTTCAGCATTATTTCTGTACAACAGATATAAAATTTCATAAGAAAAAAGGTGTATAAAGAAGGATGCTTAATGTTTCATTCTGTTTTTTCATTTTCCTCTCTCTGTGTGCTACAGTGACCAGAGAACGTAATTAATGGTAGAGCACGGTCAGGTAATTGCAATCAGTTCAGAGTGCTTTAGGAAGTTCCTGCCCTTGTCAGCTGATTGTGTGCAGACTTGTCACCCATTGCAAGGCAAAATGAAATGATTTAGCGTATGTTTCTTGCAGGGACGGACTGTGGAGTCCATCCTCTGTAGGCAAAAACTAAAGATTCACAATATTTTCCATTTTCCAGTCTTTAAGCACAATACGTTCCATATGAAGACATAAACTCATCATAAAAATGCAGACTAAAATATTATTATTACTTAAAACTTAATGCTATGATCATTGTTTATTCCCATGAAAGTCACGGCAGTCACGAAGTCCAACCCGCTTAACTAAGCCACACAGAACAAATACTATCGGCACCTCTGACTTTCTAACCTCTCTGCTGGCAAAACCGACAGTTGTAGAAGAATCACTCGCCTGTTAAGCAACGACTTTCCATTAGTGTGACTGAAAAGTTTCCTTAGCTTTTTTTCTTCCCCACAAGCATCTACTTCAGCTTAATAGTACAGTAGGATGGTTAAAGAAAACACTTTCAGAATTACCTGGATATCAACTATTGGGTTAGTCACCTCTGAACAGTCCTACTAAGCAACTCGTGTTACTGTTACAAAACTCTTGCTTGTTTACATACTGCATTTGAGCTGAGAAATTAAACATTTGAGCTGAGAAATTAAACATCGAGTCACACACTGAACTGGCTCTTTAAAAATGCTTTAAGATTTTAATGCCCAATAGAGAGAGGAGTAGGAAGGCATTAAGGGCTACATTAATATTGAAAGAAGAGAGAAGTATTACATGAATTGAAAGCATTTGTTCAGGAAGCAATTAGTTGTCTTTTTTGCCCTCATGTTGCTGGAGAAAAATTTCTAAAAAAAAAACCCAAAACCAAAAAAACCCAAAAAAACAGACCTAGGTTGATGTGTCTTTAGCATGGGGGAAGCCCAGGCTGGAGGGGCACAGCTGGGTCTGCTGCAGGAGTTCCAGCCCCCATCCACAGCTGGCCCTGATGTGTTGCGGGATAAATAGCAAACCTCTGCTTCCCTTTCCTGCAATCATTTCTGAGCAGAACTCAAGAATTGTTACTGGTGACATAAAAGATGACACTTCTCCAAAGCACATCTGACAACCCTAAAATCGTGTAACTCTCTCCCTGCTGAGAAAAGCAGCTTTTGAACAACCGTCTCGAAGATCTTTACGATGATCATTGTCCTGCACAGGCAGGGGCTCAACTTGAAATTTGGTGTTAATATTTGAGCTGAAGTAATATTAAATTAAGATTAATTCTGAATTATTAAATATGTATGAATAAAACAACGAGGAAGTGAAGTTCAAGAACTACATGCAAGTTACTGGGTCTGACTCTCACCTCACTTATCACTTATTGCAATAAAGTTATTTTTTATTTACTCCAGAGAACCCCGTGCCCCATTATGCTGCATACCAGCCACTCTAAATCTGATGAACTAGATGCATGTTTTGGTGAGAGGTTTTATTTGTAACTCTTATTTTTGTTTTCCTGCTCCAAAAGCTATTTCCAAAGGTTCCTACCCATGTTACTAGACAATGCTATAGTTTTCAATATTACTGTATTTGGCCTATCATTTCTACAAGCCTACCTACTATTCTGTTTCTAGGACAAGCTTTCAAATAAGCTAGGTGTGGTAACACCTTCAGTGAAGTGCTTTAATGGAATTATATAGTATATCAGGGCTACTTAAAAGATGAAAGACGGTTTTTTGCTTATTGTTAAAAAAATTAAATGTAAAATTCCTGTGATTTTTTTTCCAGAGGAAAATAATTACAAGTATATTTAATTCTGTAAGAATTAACATTTATTAGAAATACACTTTTTTGTGGTGTTTTGGTTTTGAGGGTTTTTGTTTGGTTTGGTTTTTTGTTTGCTTTTCTGAGAAGGAAGGTTGAAAGGAGTTAAGTTCTTTGCTGAGCAGTGGTTAAGAATTTCCAAGCAATGGAAAGTAACTTAGCTCCACGTTTTCCAGCAAGAGTAAAGGAAAAATGCTGTTCACTGCTCTGTGGTAAAGATGTCTTTTATTGTTTCTGATTTATACTGTGGTATATCCAAAGCTCCCGGTCGTACCTAGAGCTCATTGTGAGTAGTGCTGAACACAGAGTGCCCATCCCAGAATGTTACACCCTACACACGTTACACATGGATTAAGACTCAAACTCTGATTTCAGTCGTGTGGTCATCTTAGTCCAAGTTATTCGTGACAGAAACTTCTAGACACGCTGATACGATAGGGTTGCCTACCATTTCTGTCGTTTTTCTCTCTCCATCTGTTCCAGACATTATGGCCCTAATTACTGCTTTTGTCTTTGCAGCTTCACTGTGGAATCGGATAGAACTGGGAGAACAGAAAGGGGAAATCATTCAGTGCAAAGATGTTAGGAAATACAACAAAATGTGTAATGGCCCTCAAAGTTAGCTTCCCACTGGGACAGGGCAGCCCCTGACTACTGCAGTCCTCCTCCCTCCTCCTGGAAGGGTAACAATGGTCAGGAAAGCAAGAGTCTGTACCTTGACTTCTCTTGGATTCTACTCCTCTCTTTTTTTATGAGTCTATCTGCTCGATTTTCAAAAATACTTTTGTCTTAATCTTTTTTAATAGCATACTAAAGGAGGCATTCACATTCAAAGCCCACTAATTTAAAGGGTGTGAACTACCAGGCAAAAGCACAAACCAGCACTGATTTTAAAAAGATGACAAAAAGGTCCTATTAAAGAAAATCACGTACAAATATATTCCATAAAATTCCATTTCCAATGAACAATACAAAACCACAATCAACTTACATACTTTCCTTTTGCTCTTACACAAATGTTTCTTCCCTCTCCTACACAAATGAAAAAGACTTCAAAGTTGTTGCAGGAAAATTCGTGATTAAGCCAATTAAGCCTCACAGTGGGACTGGTCCTTCAAATGCCATTTTAAGTCGTCCTTCGGCTCTGCCGCGATTCTCACCTAAATTAGGCCTGCACAATCGGGTCTGAAAAGGAGCCAGCTCATCCTCCCTTGCTGCCTAGGATACACTTGAGCATATTGATTGATAAGTAGTATGCTGGGAGATACAGAGGGGGAAAAAAGCACTCCAGCAAACACATTATTGTTCCACTTCCTTACAATTATCACTTTATTAAAGAATTTTGCATTATTCCTGCTAACTAGGTTTGCAGTTGTTAACGGACACATGTCAGAAATTAAAGGTGATTAATGACAGTTTCTGACTGTTTGCCCCAGTCAGAAAAAGCAAACATCTGCAGGTGCCAAACCCCTGGAAATGAACCTGACTGTGGACCTGTGTGAACAAATAAAGTCTAGTGAGGCTTGATCCAGCTCTTTGCACCTTCTACCTCCCAGCCTAGTTGATGAAGTCCACAGAACAGAAGAGCTTTAAGAAATCTCTTTCCTTCCTTTCATTCCCAAGAAATTAATGCCCCCAAATGGACTAAAGATCAAAGTTTATGGTATGCTGACGGTTCACAACTACCCAAGCAGCCAATGTGTGACGTAGATACTTTAGAAAAGAAACGTGGCACTTAGTAAGATTTGGCTTCAAACTTCCTACTAACACGTAACATTCTGACCTGTTGTCCTGTACCAACCATTGTACCAAACCAGCTGTACACAAAGCTGTAAAACTGAAGTTACAAGATCTCAAGACAAAATACTGAGGTCTCTTTTCAATGAGGCTCAAGACATTCTTCTCCTCTTGTTTGAATCCCTCAGTATTTTCTCATAAAGCTTTCACAGATGAGAAACCATTATCTGTTCACATACAGTAAACGGTAAGTTAGCATTCCAGTAAGACTTTCAAATGTAAATGGATTATCTTTGATTTCTTTAAAGTATTCATTAACTGCCATTTTACCAACTAGAAATTAGAAGCAATCATGTATATGCAAATAGTCATAGAGTAGGGACATTTCTGCATTTAAAATAGAGACAGAAATTATTTACTGTTGGCATGAAACGATGCAACGTGCTGCAGTACTACGGTGATGTTGCTGGCACCATCAGCAATTATGGGAGCTATTGCAATTCTTTCACACATTGTCTGCTATGGATGAAGTTATAGTGTGTAACCATAGGACTTCTTAGAAGTTTAGACTCCTCATGCTAGCTAACACTACGTAAAGTTAGGGCTCAGCTTTAAGGAGTACATAATCACCTGTTTATTTTTATAAGCAGAGCCCCTGAGGTTATTGGGGATAACTCCTGTGGTTAGCTAGGCACATCTTTAACTGCTTGGTCAGAGTGACATACTATCCCAGCGTACAGCTGAAAGAACCTGATAATATGCAAGCAATACGCTATATGTGCATTTCTTCAGCCATGAAGAAGGGAAATAACTTGTAGCTAATAAATGCAGCGAATGTATTAAACCATTTCTGCACACAATGCATCTATACACCTTCTCCCTTTCTGAGGGTATATTCATTACTGGGTGTAGCATACTCCAGCATCACCAAAGGCAGACTCACCTGAGCCACTTGCCTCCCACCGCTTTCTCACAGCTGGACCCCCGCCACGCTCCAGACTGACAGGTCTTGACATCTAACACGCTGCCTGTTTTCATAACACAGTGCTTGCACCACATATTCAAATTTCCTCCTTATTCCCCTTTCTGGTACTCTCTCTCTCCTCCTTTTCACATCCCAATACAGCCTTTCTGTTCCTGCTCTCCCATTGTGCTAGGTCCCCCGTCACCACTCAAACACCAAATAAAGTAGGAATCGTACAGAGAGAAGACAGCTGCCATGCAGCTAGCCTAACTGGTGCTGTATAAGCCCTTTTTCCACATGGTGGGGCAGATAAATTCAGGTCAAAGTGAGCACAGCTTCTGCTGTGCTTAGTAAGAGGAACTCCAAGTTACCCTGAGTCTATTACAGAGGCAAATCCAGCATCTGAAGATCCAGAGCAGTTATTTGAATCCTTAGACTCCAGAGTTTCACACATTCACAAGGACTGGTGACCCACAGTTACACTTGCAGACCCAAAAGCTGAGCCAGCACTGCCTTCCATGAAGCAGGCTTCTTCACGCGTTCCTTGGATCCAAGTTAGAAGCAGTTTTAACAATCATCACAATTATTTTTACTGTCAAATACTCTACAACCTACAGATGTAACACACAAAACCCCAGCGTCCAAGGCTGTGAAGCAAAGGGAATCACAATTGCTAAATTGCTTCAGATGTCGTCTTCATAAACAGTTGGAGAGCAACAGTGTTACCATCAGTTTGTTGGTTGCTTCTAATTGGTCTAATGGTCATTTAAGCAAGCCTCATATTTATATTTTAATAATTAATAAAATACATAGGATACTAAGTGCATCACTGTAAAGATGCTGATTTATATTACAGCAAAATACTAAGATTCCAGCTTGCTGTATTGATCAATATGGTTGCCTCAATGGCACAAAGATGATTAAATTTTCATTGCAGTTCACTAAGAGTAAGATTAGCTGTAAATATTTCAACAAAGAGGATAAAAGAAGATTGTTAATATTTTATTTATCATGGATAACGCTTTTAAAACACCTTCAAAAAAAGAAAAAAAGAAAAGAAAACCGAATGCAAGTCTTTTTCTGGAGCTTGATCTTGATTTTTAAGGCCTTATGAAAAAGGTATGGAGATAAAATTCCATACCCAGATACTCAGTTTTTCCTTTATCCTCGTAGAAAGACTCTTTTGCTTATCACTGGAAATTACCTTCAGTATTTCAGACTGAGAACAGAAGTATATGACACCATGCAATATTAAGGCCCATTTCAGGCAGACAGGTGGATCTTATAAGGGTACTCATAAGGAAGAGATGGACACAGAATTTAAGTAGAATAGTTTCTTTTTCCCATTTGCTTAATGAAGTACAAGTCCTGAAATATTAATTAGATTTATCCCACCTTTTTTAGCACAAGATAGTGGATTTGGACTATACCCTGGAAGATCACACAGGTAGGTGGAGAGCGCCCAAGTCCCCAGTAAATTCCAGTGCCACTGCCAGAGACACACAGGGTCTCTTAAAGACAGCAGAAAGAGACTCCAAAGTCAGGCTGGACACTGTGTGTGCACTGGTTCTTCAAATATCCACCTACCCAGGCCAAATTCCCAGCTGGATTGCCCTGGGAAAGTCAAGCCTGGTCTTCCAAACTCCATGCAGATGCTGCTGGGCACTGCTCTTTTCGTAGCTGTAACTGGCAGCAATATCAGAGGAGCAAGCACAGGCAAACCAGTACGAGAAAGACACGCCTGCATTCATCATGTTTACGATCAAATCCTACACGTAGGTAACCTGACTGGTTTCAATGGACGTGTGCAGCACTAAGGGCTTTATTTCAATATTTTTCTGAAGTAAGCACTGAGCTTGAGCCTGTAGTTAGGGAAAAGACAGTACGACAAAGGATCAATTTAAAGCAATGTTCCTGTTAACACACTTTTGATACGAAGCAGGAGGGAAAGCACTCTGAAAGCATCAAGAGCAATTTCTGCCACAGCACTACCTGTAACTGGAATTATATATACCCAACAAAATCTCCCACTTGACTTTGAAAACTTATCCTCAGTTGTTCCCAGTGAGAAGAAACTACTGATTGTACCTGCTACTTCATTTCATCAAAATGTTACCAGTGGCAGTGAGATTTTAAATCAATTGCACTAAGGGTACTCTGGCCTGTGAAAGAAGTGCACTCAGATGTTATACACACGGATTCTGTAACAAATGTGCCAACCTATTCCTCAGAAATGCTCATGGAAAAAATACTGCCACTTGCAAACAGATCAAAACAGCTCTAGATAATGTTTTAAAATGTTAACTGGCTTTGAAATTGTCAAAGAAAATAGAAGCTTACTCCAGAGTTCAGAAGGTAAAGAACAATAAAGCAAAGCAAACTATAGCGGTGTACATCTGGGAGACACCATCCCTGGCAGGACCAGGACCAGATGTTTGAAGTTTGCAACGGCAACTGCTATTCACATACCACTGCCTGGTGCAATCATGCCTGGCCTGAGAGTTTGCTTTATGTGCTTCAGTGGTGAGTATGCTAAATAAAGCAATACAGAAGGAACAAAACAACAAAAGACAGGAGGAAGGAGAAAAAAAACAAAGCAGAGGCACTGCCTTCCCCCCCCCCCCCACTCCCCGGGGTTTAGTTTCATAATAACCTTTCTGACATTCTCATACAGGGGATCCTGATGTCCGTGTGAATGGTCCTCCCTTCTAGCCATCAGACCACAGCACTAGAATACACTGCATCTTAAGACACATCACATTAAATACTTCCAGTACGCCTAATTAGGCACATCTCAGTTTCTGCAGGGTATGGGCATAAGAGGCTTTTATTTCCTTTATAGCTGAAAATGTTTCTCAAGAAAAGATTAATAAGATCAGAGCTACACAGGACTGTTTAAAAGAGACTAAGAAAGAATGGCTGCAAAAAGACCTAAAATGATCTATTACACTTCAGGAATATTTCCTAATGTATATTTAAATTCTTTATATTGAGATGTTACGCAAAATGTCTTATTTCAGATGCAAATATTTGGATACCTGATCAGTGTCTGTTTGGAATAACAGGAATGAAGGGGGGAAAAAATGACATAATTATCAACTGGGAAGCCCTAGGAAGGGGATTTCAGTACATTATTATACAGCGGATTACATGGACTGACAAGTTCACCATCGCTTTTTAAGAATCACATTGTAAGCTTTTGCTGGGTTTTACTTTCTACATTGATTGCATGCTGTTGCAAAATCCATTGCATTATATTTTTTGAGGCACTAGTGGACACCAGCAATAAAAAACCTACCTATAGCAATTTTACCTTAGCAACATGGAAGCTAGCCAGTTTATTTCAAGATGATTTTCACAAAACATGGCAAATGAAAACCATGGAGAACACACGGAAAAAATACATTTCAGTGAGCCAAAAACCCAACCAAAATAAGAGCTCAATCCTAATCCTAATAAACAATTCAAAAGTATTTGGACAGTTTTCAAGAATTTTGGCAGATAAAGACTAGAAAAGTCATGTATGCACCCAAGTACCCCTTCCAACCCAACAATGCATTTTTTTTTTACTGAAAGAACAAAAAAACTACTTTCCTTCAGATTTTTATGTATTTGCATTTTACTTCTGCATTAATTCCATTGTTAAACTGATACAGTTGCTCCTTTGAGATTTATGTTGATCGCTTTTATAGCAAGAAGAGAAAAAAATAGTATTGTTGAAAGGGAAAAAAAAAGGGATGATTTAAAAGCAATAGCTGTCAATGATATTGAAATGACAAACTGTGTCAGGCCAATCTCAACCTGTGCTGGTTCCTAAGAACTGAAGGTTCACTGCACAAAACCACACAAGTCTGAATTCTGAAAGAAAACTTACAGTAAGTTTCTTCTGAGTTGCTGATCAGTTAAATTCTTTATTTGACTTCAAATACGTAACACTAACATTTTTAACAGCGACTCTGAAAATTTACACAAGAAAATGGCCACTGCACATCTGCCTTTTGGCAGGGATATAAACAAACGACAAGATTGTTGTTCTTTCATTATTATCATTATTTCACTGTCTTGCGTACAGTCAGCGAGGTCCTGACTCCTTAGGTGCTGTACAATTTTTTAAGTAGACAAACGCCCGGATTCTCAAAGCAACTCATCATTCAGAACCAGCGAGTTTAATAAGAATGAAATGCCCCAGACTACTTGATGATATCCTGGCCAAAGAAACTTAAAAAATTAAAATATAATTTAAAAATTTCTCCAGTAGTTCACTGAAAATCTATTTCTATTTCTTCCCCCACCCTGCTTCCCCATTAAATTATTATATCACAAAGAAAGTTTAAGGAGCGATATCCATTCGTTTCTTTTGGTCTTGTTAGATCCTAGCTGTACACAAGGATTATTACATCTCTTGAATATGCATTTCCACTAATACTGTTGCCTGACTTGTTACATCTGCAAAGCTAGAATATTTTAATTTATGATCACATTAATTATGTCCAGGGTATTAGTCCCAAAGTTCTTCAGCTCTAGGATAATTCTAAATTGTGCAGTTTCCCATTTGAGTAATTCCTGTAGAGAGCATTATCTCTTAATTCTAGCCTATGCAGCCATGATGGGCACGTGTTTAATTAAGTAACGTCGTAAACGCTTCCAGGATATAACATTCACATCTTCAGTAGCTTGGTAGGTAGCTTTATCCCAGCTTGAATCCATTCCTTACTGATAAAGCCAAATCTAAAAGTATCCCTAATACACAGAATATGATAATCTAAAATAAGATTATATAGCAACAGAGTTATGATGAGATAAAGAATAGTTATAATTTAAATATTTTCCATATTTATACAGGATATGCAAAAATAAAGAATAACCAAAGAATAAACAGATTCTCAAGTGAAGCTCCTCTACAATCCCATCAGCCACTAGAAGCTGGGAAGAAGTACGTGCAACCGCAGGTTATCAAGGGTGGCAGGTTTATAGGAATTGAAAACTTACTATTTGAAAACACAGAAGTCTGCCCAAAATTAAGGTTTTTTTGGATTGAAATGAAGAAGGTTTTACCTTAGGAGCAAACAATTTTGGCCTAGTAAGTGAAGTAATACATGTAATGTAAAGAATTTTCCTTATGACCAAAATGATGCAAAGGCATCTTGGCAAATAGATGAGAAGCAGGCTTTTTTTTTTTTTAAAGGAACGTCGAGCAAATTACTTAGCTTGATCCACACCTCATGCCCCAAAAATTCCAGGGAAACTTTAAAAAAAAAGAGTTTTTCCTCTGTGATTTCCAGATCGTTTGGCTACTGTTCTAGTAAACGGAAAAATGTCCTTAATTTTCTTTAGCACTTCCTGTCACAGTAGTCCTGGGGACTGCCCAGACTGACACCTAGTCATGATTTTATTTATAGGGAGCATTTGACTTCTCTATTTTGTCAGTCTTTTGAATACTTACTACGTTCACTAAGCCAGGTTACCTCAATACACTTCCTTCGTGCTTCTATTTCAAATTCATAGAAAAATCAGAAAACATGAAGATTTTAGAAAAATAGGGCATAAAATGTTTAGAGATTCATCACAACTTCGGTAGAACAGATATGAAAAGAATTTAGATTTAATCAAGATTAATTAGCCAATTAGGATCATCCACAAAAAATTACTACATATATCAGACTGAAACGTCACATGATTTTCATCTTCTGAAACCTAAGCAGGAATGGTCTGCAATGCTCTCAGGCCTGAGGACAACATTCCTAACACATACCACGTACTTCATACGCGACGCTCACAGTAGCTAATATGGCACTGAATTTTTGAAGTTCCAGAATTTTACAGTATTACTTGAACTTTCTACTACAGTCTTATTGCATGTTAAAGCCCTAAAGCACTCTAAAGCTCTTGAGCATAAGAATTCCCCCGAAGCTCAGCCTTTCTTTCAGAATTAGCTGGCCTATGATACAGTGAGGCAACCCTTGATAAGAAAACATATGAAGTCCAATACAGAAATGCAAAGTATATTCCAAATTAATTCTTTCTTTTGTGAGTTAATAATGTACATGATTTATTTTAAAGCTTGAAAAGGCAGAATTTAATCTGAATTTTTAAACTAATTTTCTAATGAACAACAACATTCGGAGCTGGCAGTTCAGTGAACTGTTATTTTTAGCTCACTCCATTTGGCAAAGTCGATCACAATCTCTCTGTTGCGGATAATCTGTGAGTTCTACAGTCAAGATGCTCCGAGATGTTTACATGGGGAAATAATTATTAATGAATCTTTTGAAAATAAAATTGTTTTTTGTTCCTTCCTCTCTGCTGAGCTCAGCAAGTTTTGTTACTTGTTTTTACTGCTACACAGTAATACAAAAATCAAAAAGCACAATGAGATATTACAGGGCAAACCAGGAGTGCCTTCAGGGACTATGGGTGTATTATGGATTGACATCACGTATGGTTGCAAATAGTAGTTTAAACAAAAAATCTTTTGTATCTGTATCAGTAACCTGAAATTGACCTTGAGAACATACGGACACATCTGTTGCAGGTGACTTTGGAGGGGTGACAGCTCAGGCCGACTTTTATCTTACTCATCTGTTCCTGTAAGCAGGGTTCACTGCTAACCACTGTAAATTATCTATCAGAGGCAGATTAGAAGCCATTCGTGGTTCTCTTTGCACTCTGCACCTTACCGTAGCATAAGATGAGTAAATCTTACGTTTTCCTTACTGAAAGCACATTGTGTTTCGAGTCTAATCGCTGTACATAGTGTAAAATGTACTTAGTTGTTCTACATGTGTCACATGCCAAGACAGTAACAGTATGCAGAAGAAAGGCAAAACCAGTCTGGCATATGTTTGCTGCATCTCACTGAAGCACCATCTCCCCAGGCACTGCCTGAGGCAACAATCAAAGCTCCACGCCAACATCAAAAATGAGAAAGTCACAAACGAAAAATTAATGGTCACAGCCACTTTCTCGACCCCACCCAGACTGACTAAGCAAGCCTGACTTCTATTACCTTCTCGTTTTGCTCCGACCCTGTAGTTAGGATTCACATCAAAGGAACATCGATCAAAATAAAAGAACTTGCTGTTTTGCTACAAACATTTATTTGATCTACAAAGTCACAATTCTTTTTAGAAGGTAGTGATGGGGATTTCAAATATTCTGTAGGAAACACCTTTTTCACATCCTCCAGTTTTTAAAATACCATAGTTGCAATGAATTTTGGTACACAAACACTGGTTTCATCACCAAGACAGCCATGTAACTATTATTTACTGTCAAGTCCTAAACATCTGCACATATCTGTGAGGATATTATAAATTCGGTTAACTGGCTAACTACAGATACGTGGTTTTATTTTCAGGTTTCTAAGTAATTCTTTAAGGTTTCCTTCTTACAGGAATTTTTAGAATCTCCTGCAAATGTATTTTGTGCTAGCTGATGCAAGTTTGCTATTACCATCTTTTCATTACTCCAGCCCACGGATGGGTATATAGCCTGAAAAGTAGAAAGTGCATTGGCTTATGTGTAGAGACATTTGGTCACTGTTTCAAACATATCTGGGGGTTTTTTGTTGTTTGGTTTTGTGGGGTTTTTTTTAAAGTAATTTACATACACAGAAAGAGGCATATCTAAAAATTTGAAGAGGAAGTGATAAAAACATTATGAGAAAAAAAACATGCGACGCTGAGAATCTACTTTACACAAATTGCAAGAATTACAGAAGGAAAAGTGAATCCGACTTTCAATCAAGCCAATAATATTTTCAATTTAAAACCCAAAACATCATTGAAATTACATCCCGTTTTATTCTATTCAGCAATTATCTGCTTGTAACGTCACTTTGCTGCTCTGAAAGAATACGAGCTAATGAAATTTCTATAGATGTTTTAATTCCCCCAGTGCACTACTGTTACTGCCATAACTCCAACTCCCCTCATGCTCGCAGTGACACCCCTACCACTCAAAAGATGCCAAAGTTATGACCCATCTGCATATGCATATTGATTATCTAAGTGGCTGCTCCTTAACAGCATTTATAATGGCTGAGACTTGCGTGCCCACTCACCAGTGGGAATGCTCATTTCCTCTGCACAGCTGCTCAAGGTCACAGATGCTGTTTCTCCCTAGTTAGATTTTGTTGACAGTGGTCAGCTAGTTTAAGTCATAACTGACACACGGATGGAGTTAATCACATAATCTTCAGCTCTTTTTTTAAAAAAGAAAAAAATCAAGCAAAAAAATGCAATTTCCTTTTCCCAAACTTGCATAGACCAAGTTCTACCATACACATTCAGCTGCAGAATTTGTATTTTAAGTATTTAAGTCAGACGTACTAATTTCACTGTCAGACAGGACTTCACATCAATGAAATTGAAGTTTCTCCCAAGGTTATGAAAGGTTTCAAAATTCAGAACTGAACTATCTGGTATTCTTGTAACTAAAAAATTCAGCAGCCTTTTCATTTTGTGTATACTACCCCTGTCGTAGAAAAGAGGAATCCTCTAACATCAACATGACAAACTCAGAGGCAAAAATGTTTTCTTCAGACATCCCAAATGGTCACCTTTAAGAAAAGATCAGCCTGATAATTACTTTCACCTCCACTCTTTTGAAATGCTAGCAGAATTTAAATAATATATATTAAATACTATATGTAAATTAATTAAGAGAAGGTTATTATATTTTGTAATCAACAAAGCCACAGTTGTAGGCTCCCTTAGGTACAACGTTAGGAACAGATGGTCATCTTTTCACCTCAGAAGAAAATTGGTGTTTGATAATGAAATCTTGATCACCTACCATCTGCCTGCTAATGATCAGCAGCAACAGGATCATTTGTCTGAGCGTACTTGAGGAGAAGTTCATCTTGGACAACTTTGAGGACTCTGATGATCTTAGTTCATGAAGTAAATTAGATGTCAAATATTACAAGGGTTATAGGTAAACTCAAGGTCTCAATTTCTTCTGTTAAATTTTGAATCTTTGCCGAGATCTTAACCAGAAAAAAAAAATATATATATATAAATATTACATTTTCTGCCAGTATATGCACGTAACCCCATAGCCACAGTTTTGCAGAGTTTTTGCTTCCCGAGGAAGACAAGGACATAATGTGAAACCCGAACAACTCTGCAACGATACGCAAAATCATAAAACCTGTTGATTTCAAAGCTAATATGTGAAAACTGGAAGTCCACCATGACAGGCAAAGCCTGTAGCTGACCCTTAATCAGCCATGCATTTGATGTGGAAAGGCTTGTCCCCCTCCCAGCTGTTTCTTTGAAGCAATCCCTGCCATCAGTTGCTACAGCAAGGTTTTGATAGAACACAAAAATACCCAACTACAGCAACATAACTTTAAGTAGAGCAAATTCAGTTTTCTTGGTGGAAAACATAAAATGGTTTGAAAACAAAGGTCGTCATACCCAATGTATCTATGTATATACACCTTTGCTCTGATTTTCCTTTGTAGCTCAGCAACTTTCAGACTGCCTGAGCTTAAAGACCAAAAAATAATTTCTGTGGCTGTATGGGAAAGACAATTTCTTCACTTCTGAGGTTTGGCTAGCATAGATGCTAGTAACATCCCCTGATCCTCTCAGAGGTCTCCTGACTTGGCTTTCTTCCCACCGAATGTGCCCAGCTCTCTCCAAGTTATCATCTCGTCCTTCTCCCTGCCAGATGCTCCATGAAGCCCAGAAGTGCCACAGCTAGACCATGGCAGACAAGCAATCTTCCTTTTGGCCCTCTGTCTGAGCCATAACCTTTAAAGTAGCACATACAGGGCTGAAAGTAAATAAATTGTCTAGTTCTACCATCTATCATACATCACTCCTCCTACAGAAACCCGAGAAGGATTCTCTCCTGGTATGACACAGCACAGCATTTGTCCCCTAAGGGGACAGTCCTGGACAGTCAGTAACATCGATAGCTTTGCTTGTCAGTGTTTCTACTCACACGCCATATGTTTGGCAAGAACAAATTTAACCTCATACATTTTAAATTCTCTTTCTTCCCAGTATCTTATCATTTTAGAAGTGTATCTACAATAAAGGGCTTCCCATACAAACAAGACAGCAGTTTCTCAAGAGATTGCACGACCGCCAAGCATTTCTTCTCCTTTTGTGGATACAGAAAGTGATGCTTCTGAAATACACGCTGCAGGACATCATATTTCTTTGTCATTCTCTGATACACCAGAGCAGATTCTGAGGTGTCTGTGGGTACAGCAGAAGACTATTTATTTTTTGGGGCTGAGAAGCCATGTGCCCATTTCACCTGACCCAACCTGGATTTTCCATACTGCAGTCCCAGGGATTGCTACAGTTTTAACGTTCAGCACAACAGCTCAGTAATATCTCACAGATCCCATGAGTAACACAAGTACTTCTCTTTAGCGGTAAGAATTAGGCAGTTCAGTAGGGCATTTTGACTGTTACCTCAGGCACCTTTTTTAGTCATATTGTGCCACATTCCAAAAAAAAGGCACGAGAAGTCCTCAAGGTTTGGGACAATAGCTCACCTGTTTACTCTCTTTGGAATCAACTCATCAAACACAGACTGATACTCTAAAATAAAGCCATTCTCCCACCTGAAGTAAAATTGGCACCTATTTCTACCCTCTCTAGATTTTTTTTTCAAGAGTATGCATACTGTTCCTCTTTTAGTGCAGTTTGTTCCTCATACTCTTTGAACTCTTCCCAATACACTTCTCAATAGTGGAGTGCCAGCTTTAATCTTAAAAAGTTACCATACAGATAACCTATCTCAATAAATACTCTCTTGCTTCATGTGTTCAGCCCTACATAGTTAGGCTTCCTTCATTTTACCAAAAGGGTTTGTAGTCATGGTGCCAAGTCACGTATGAATGAGCTTCCAGAGCACCTCAGTGCAGTAAGACAGTATAATTTGAACAAAGAGAGAGAGCGGACTTGCTCAATAGTTTCTCCAAAGCATCAAAAACCAGAACTGGAGAGCTCACCTTTGAAGAAGGGAGTATGAAAATTATGCAAAATTTGCAATACACAAAAATAATACAAAGGCATAATTTCAGGGACTCAAAGCTAAACTATATATGGGGGAAAGGTTACTTAAAGTTAATTAAGTGATGTGTCTGGAGAAAGAATAATAAAACAGTAATTAATCTTTGCTGATTTTTTTTTTACATATCAACATTTTTTCCAGGAACTATTTGAATATTCCATTTTAGACCACACCTATTCAGTCCACAAAATTATAAAGATACCATTGAATAACAACTGGGATAGATTGTAACAAGACTACTAACTCGTTACACTTCAGATTACTGGGTAGATTTCATGTATCTAGTTACATAAAGGCACAGCAGTGGAAATCCTAGTAGGCAGGATAGTAGCAGACTGGTATGTATCCTCCAACACAATTAATTAATGCCCTAGTCATTTCAATTTTGACTATGGAATTGCAGGTGATATTTTTATTAATATAAATGTCTACCCTTAGAAAGAAGACATGTAAAGCTAGTTCTGACTTCTTAAGGGGGTTCTCAGCCCCTGTTGATGCTATCTGAAAGCTGTTCAAGTTTTTAATATCTAAAGACAAATAGTGACATGTCAATATCTAATGAAATAAGTAAAAATATATTGAAATAATAAAAAGCTCTACTATAAAACAAAAACAGTGATTTAATATAATTTTATCACAAACAAGTTATAGAATAAATTTCAAAGGAATAAGAGACAGTTGTATCCTCCTTTTCCTCTATCATTCTTTATTCTGTGTATTAATTCACATTTACGTAGACCATCTGCCCTTTCACATACTGTTGGAATGTCTTTTAATGAGTACCTGAATCATCTTACCATACTGAATAATTAAAAAAGAGGATATTAAGCTACAAGGCATGGAGTCTAGCTCTATTATTATTATTTTACATTTTTTCCCCAAGCCAAGGCCACCAGCTTTATGTGATGGAAAAAAGCTGGCCTTTTCCTTCTACTTCTCCCCCATCTTTAGCTATGTAAGCTCATCTCAAACTGTAACTAAATGCAAGAAATTGACAGCACTACTGCATTTCAAAATACTTTTTCAACATGTCTTCCAACACTGTGGGTTGTAAGACCTTCCTTACTACTTTTTTACAGAAGAACAAAATATTTTATTTAAAACTGCCTTTAATGGAGAAGCATTAGTGGTGTTCGGTTTGGGAGGTTTAAGGAGGCAAGGTTTATAAGGAGCATTCAAGTGTTCTATTAGACTCAGCAGAGTAGTTAAAAACCCAGTAAATTGTTGGGTACACAACTATTCTTTCAAGTCCAAAATGCATGCAATAACTGTCATGCTAATTACAATTATTAATTCCTTTTTTCACTGTAAACTTGCCCTCTATCTCCAGTACGAATTTGTTGGTGTTCAGTCTCTGACAGCTTCCCCCTCCTCGCAGCTACTCAAGGTAGTAGTCTTCCCAGCCAAACGCTTGTCAAACGTGATCCAGCCAAGCAAAGGTTATTACTTAGATGAGAAAAACACAATGGGATTTTCATACTGTGTTTGAACCAGTGCTCGTTATTTCTATGGCTTTTGGATCAAGCACCCTTACCACCTTTTACTTCCATGTGCCCTTAATGAAGTTTTGAACATGAGACTTTGTTACCAAAACGTAGCAAAGATGACAAACAGCAGTAAATGCTTCTTGATTAGTTTTCATTTTTGACAGTATTCAGTTGCAAGACTTAATATCCAACATAGTGGAAATAGGTCCCCTTAAACTGACACAAAAACAAAACAAAAAAACCCTGGAAGGATAATTATAGCTATCATGATTATTTGAAATCTTTGATGTGAACACACACCCTGTCACACAGTAACAAAAAGGTTTAGACTCTCAATGGTCAGAGGTGAGACGAAGACATTTACAGGAGTACCACTCATTTCATCACAGGCCATCATGTTGTAGATTTAAAAAAAAAACAACACAGAAATAAATTGCAAAGGTAAATAATCAATATATTCCATATACTTTTACTCCTTTAGCTCATTAATCCGTAGATGGGTAAGTGTTGATTTAATGGCATTTTAGTAGAGCAACAAGAACATATCGACTGCAGTTTCAGAAAATGTAGCAGTATATTGCAACATAAACTTTTGAGCAAGGGCATACTTATATTGTTCACAAGGTATTGATTCTATTATTTCGAAAACTAAATAGAGCCAAAGAAAGCCAATCCTATCTCTTCGGCATCAGTACTCCACTTACAGTGATAAATAATTCCCAAAATCAAAGTCGGTCACAAATTGATACCCCAAAATACCCATCTATACCTGTAGAGCAAGATAAACTCTGAAACTTATCTCCAGCGATCAGCAATGTGGAAAATATCTATACATCTCAGGACCCTCCAACTATCCTTGTTGAGGCTAATTAATTTTCCCCGAGCATGTTTATAATTAAATACTGCAAAATTAAACATATGATGTGCATTGCCCAAAATACACAAGATAACAAGTCTACCCTCAATGAGTAGATTTCCTTATTTCTGTAGGGGTCTAACTTGAGTTTTAGTGGTTACTTGCTCTTGAGTGCCGCCAGGGAATACATAATTGTTTTATTAAATGTTGGGTTGTTCATAGCAAAAGTCATACTCTCCTTCAAATGGTTACATTAACCCAACATGCCATATTAAAGCCGTGACTGTGCGCCAGCTTGCATGCTGTGCTGCCCCAGCAATTACACCGTCAGGATGAATAGTGCTGTAGCACGAACGCTCCAACAGTTCTGCAAGTAAACAGGTGGCAGAGGAGATAAACACAGCCCAAGGCACGTGCAGCTTTCTAAAATTGTTATTATTAACTAAACCATCCATGAATGTACTCTATTGCTTACACCCGTAGAAACCTAGTGCCTTTCAGGTACTCGGTTTTATTTGGTACACTTCTCCACACTGAGGTGGCATTTTTTTTTTATGTGCAGAGTGAAATAGCTCCATAAATTCCAAAAGTGGGAGGGCAAGAGGAAATATAACACGACATAGGAAAAGGCACATATGATTTTGTTCATCTGCACATATATATCATGCGTACAGAGCTGCATCATCCCCCTGTGAAGCAGCCACTATTTACCCCCCCCCAGGCAGCCATCACTTCGCCACCTTGCCAGTCAAACAAATGAGGCAACAGCAAGTGAACTGGCTGGAGCATGTAAGAAGGGTTATGCATGAATCAATCGCTTGAAATACTGCACTGCAGCGAGAAAATACAAACGGGAGAGACAGCAAGAATCAGCATTCCCTCTCCCTTTTGTCAAGTAGCACCAACGCTATCATAAAAATGGCGATGCACACAGCCCACTGACGGGCACAGGAGTTCTACACCAAGCGTAAGTTAGCTACTAAGGTCACCGTGACAGACAGCACTCTGTGTGCTCTGTTACTTTGAAGACTGCAGAGACAGACAACACATCATAGCTGTTAAATAACAGTGCAGCAGAAAGTAGCTGGCACTACACACTGCAGCTTTAGTCCCTGTTATTCTGCTACTGATCAACACAATTAATTTATTTTGAAAATCTCTTCCCTTCTGGAATGACTTCTGTGGCAAACTGCAGAACAAGGAGCACTTACCAAAAAAATTACCTATGGTAAGTTTGAGAATGATAGCCGCTCACGGGGATGATCTTCTGGAGCACAAATATTCTGTGGCAATAACGCTCAACAACCAGCCCCTGCCATTTCTTTCAAGCCTGCTGAAAGCACTGAACAAGGTTGACATGTTGTGATCTAACCCAGCTCCTACCTGAAGGAAGATGAACTGAACAAAAATTAATGCTTACTGTTTACAGCAAATGATCTTCATTTATTCAGTCTTACACCAAGACAGTGAATCGTCCAAGGCTTTTCAAGGATACCGAACACACTGAAATATTTGTAAATGACCCTATTAAAAAAGGAAGCAAGTCTCCTTGTATATTTTGTAATAAATATCACCCTCAGTCTCTTCAATAGGAGACTGATTTATGCCAGACTATGGCCACAGTGCCAGTTCTAGTCTCACATCCCACATATTTAATTTCTGACATTCTTTTTTGATGCTCATCTTCATTCCTCCTATTCTGTTTCACAATCCCATTTAGTCTTGGCTTTGCTGTTACTATTTTTGATTCCTTCCCAGCTTTTTCAAGGTATCTCAGCCTTTATCAACCCAAAACACTCCTACTCATTTCACTTATCTCTGGCAGTTGTTTCAGTTTGGCAGCTCTAAAATTTGGGAATGTCCATGACAATGTTCAGAAATGTGGTGTGGTATTTGTTTCATGAGGTGACCAAGCATGTTAAAAAACGCACCTGCCCATCACTACCAAGAAAATGAGTTTGACTTCATCACCTTAATTCTAGGGCACATTGATCCACAACAAAACACAGTGTATGCTATTAGCATAGCAGTTGTGGACGGCTGGCTCTATCAGCAGGGGACAGCACAGGGCTGGAATAAGGCTGTTTCCAGTCAGAGGTGAAGGTCACCGAAGTGATGTGGAGACAGAAAAAGGCTGCATCGTGCAAGCTGCTGCTCCTGCCTTTGTACAAGCAGGAAGGTTGTGAAAAAGGCCCAAAGCACCTTGGCCTCTGCCACCTTTTCTCACATCTGGCTAGTAAGATTTACATCTTTTAACTTTTCTGTGTCTCCCCTTTTGCACAAAGTCGTATATTTTTACAATCGTTATACTAAAAAAAAAAACAACAGCAAACCCACAAAAAAAACCAATAAAACAGACAAAAACCTTTGAAAGACCAGTGAAAAATAAGCGCCATGAGAGAAGGCTCAATCTGAATATATTGATGTAAAATTTTGGATGACATATTTCATCTTTCTGTCTCCCTTCTCTCACTAAGTGGTAAATACCATGCTCACTTTTGCTTACCAGAATTAATCCTCTTCTGCTTTACCTCAAGACTTCATTTTTCCCTTCCTCTCACTCTACAAAGGGAGTTTGTTAGTCTGAATGAAGTGGCATAAAAAAGTAGCTGGCACTACACATTGCAGCGTATTACCTCTGCAACTCCAGTGGGATTATCAATGAACTTGATACCGTCTTAAATGGACTTCAGAAGGATGCCCACACGCCCCGTGTGTGCTAACACGAAGAACATAAAGCAGCAGCATGAAGAACAAGAGCAACGTGGCAGAGAGCTGGAAAACCAAGTGAGGCAAAGGAGGCAACTGCAGTTACACAGAGTGGCAGCAGCAATGCGAAGCAGCAGGCTCTCACCGTATCTAAATTGATACGGTCATCTCCTCATCAGCCACGTTTGGTGTTCATGGAAGCTGAAGGAGACACTGACAATCCTGTTCCACAGGACCAACAGATGTTGTTTGGTGTGCTGAAACACACCTCAAAAGCCTGAGTTATTGATATCAATTCATTTTCTTTCTATATGTTTCCCAACTCTATAATCCTAGCACATAAAAAGGTTTATTATTGAAAAAGAATGAAATCCATTCATTGAAATGACCAAGCACAGGAACACCAGCCGTGTTCAAATACTATGGCATCAAAATGAATTTTACACCTGATTTTGAATCTGCTTATTAGAAGAGCATACCAGTAAATACTGCAGTCTATTTTAGTCCTAATCTCTTAGCGTAAGCAGTGCCTCTGTGATTTGACATTAGGTTATGAAAGATATTGGGGGGAAAGATGTGTTTTATGCATATGCTTGAGTTCCCTACTCAGAGGTAAGCTCTACCCGCAATGTCGTGAGGTATTTCCTCCCATAAACGTTAAGGCATTTACTTATTGAGTGCACAGTCTTTAAAGGTGATTACACAATTTAATATCTCTCCTGAAAGCTAGTCACCATGCTGTTCATGATGTATGCTTAGACTCCCTGGTAAAAGGTTTATGAATTGTTATTTATAACTCTTCTCCATCTTTCAGAAATGCTTAGGGCAGCATTATGAAGGATAAAGAGCCATTCTGAAGGGGACAAAACTGAGCAGATGAAAGTAGAAAAATTAATTAGATGACAATGTTTAACCAAAGGAATTGCCCATTTTCTGTTGTAGACATCTGAATAAATAGTTATGGGGGGAAGTGAGTGTAATTTAAAAAACGTTCTACTACTGCTTCACAAATACCATTATCTTCAGAAATTTTATGCACAAAATAAACCAAGATCTCCTATTTATCTTGAAAAATTATTGCAAAGGTATCGCTTAATAGTTTGTTGACATCAGTTCATGTTTTTTATTCTGTGGAAATTGGCAGGTTCTTTGGCATCTTGGTAACTACATTCAGAAGATCTAGCAGCTAAAATGGAATAAGCAAGAAGAGCATGTGTGTGTGTGTGTGTGTGTGTGTGAGATATATTGCACAGAGGGCAACAGGAGGAGGAAGAATGAATATGTCTGCCGTAAAAATGTGTCACAGGAGGAATCAAGATTTTCGTGTTTTAAATGCATCTATACCAGGGTATGCTTTTGAACTACCTGCTTGAACTTCTACCAGAAATGGATCTGAAGGTAGGTACAAGTCCACAATTTTATTACATGCCATGCAAGAGCAGGGCTATGGACTTAATCTTAAAGGCTTCTGAGCACTATGAAAGAATTCAGCCTTACGTAATGATCAGTGTTGCCAACTTCAGCGGAGCAATTGCGCAGCCAGGCATTTTACAGGATGCCTTTGAAGAATTTGGGGTCTGTAGTGCCAAGTTCATAACAAAGGCTTAGAAATAGAAGAGTATTATTAACCCAAAAAAAAAAACCACCAAAACACAACTGCATTTCCACCTTTTAGTAGCAGCAGACTCTTAATAATTGATTATCTTAAAGATCATGTTTAGACACAATATATGCTGATTACTGACTTCTGACCTGCCAGGAACACTGGGAAGCAATGATGAACAGGAAAAGAATAGAGATTTCATTTCTCTGGGAAACTACACCCCCACTGAAGTACTTTGCTGTTTACATAAGAATGTCTCTGAGTTATTAAGTGAACTGACCATCCGAAAGGTACGTCTGGGGGCTGGTGCTCCATCTCCACCTTCTGTAGCGTACCATCTTCTGCAGAGCCAGCGTCAAGATTCCTAAGTACTACCTCATGCCTTTTGGTTCATTTCTGGAACAAACCCAGGCCCTCTTCATTTACATTGCATTAGCTTGCTACTTCAGGCAGAACTAATGGCATCTGAGGTGATCCATCATTCCCACTGTACTCTGTGAGTGGGAGCGAACGTCTGAACCAGTAAATGCCTGTCTCCCGCTCCTCTTCATCACAGCACACACCAAATGGGAGCAGTTCTGCTTATAGCTAGGAAAATTACAGTCTCTGATATTGTTAGGAGATTATTTATGGCAAATTTGCTTCCACCTGTGATGCTAATTGTGAGCGTTTAAAGTCATCATTCAGCGTGGCTACAAAGGATCATAAAGTAATGAGGTAAACTGTAGACAGACTACTGGGCATCCACATTGATACCTTTGCATTTCTCATCCACGTACTCTGCTTAGAAGGACAGAACACAACAAAAATTTTAGACTCAACTTACTGATTTGCATATGCTCTTGGTGCAAAAGTACATGGTGCCTTTAATGCTGTGAAGCCAAATATAAAGACCATCTTGCTGAACATTGCAAAATATTGTCTTCCTTAACTCGTGATTACCATTTGTACCCTAGTCATAAGTCATATGCTTTTATGTAATTCAACCAATGCATTTTTTTTGTTTCTAATAATTTACATTTGGGCACAGGCAGGTAGTTACTTGGAGTATATTTATTCTGGTTTTATCTTTAGTTTCAAATTTCAAAGAAAAGCCTTAAACATTATGTATTGCTATGTTTATTTTTGACAATTTATAGACGTGTTGTTTCAATGTTTAGATTTTTTCCTTAACTCTGCAATAAACTCTATTCCTAAACGAGTCAGGGCATCAGCAGTGCGCAGCCCTGCACAGAAGAGAACGCCCAAGGTCCGCCCTTTTGGAATTGCCTGGCTCACAGTCTTGAACACAGGTATAAAACAGAAAAATATAAATAAAGGAAGGGAGATTCAGTACAATGAAAACATTTTACAAAGAAGCCTCTCTGCTCCACTCCTTAGACACACGTGGTGCTATATCACAGTGAGGTAGTCATTTACTTTACTGCGCCCTGGATCTTGGTGTAAGCAGAACATGCTTACAGCAGAAAAATAAAGTAGACCACTAACTAAAGTATCTACTGCCAAGTCAGAATACTAGGGAAAAAATGGTTATTTCTGCTCATTAGTCTAGAAAAGTGCACCCTTAATACCCCTGAGTTACAAAGGGGATATCCCTGTTCTCAAATCAAAGAATAAACAGTTCCATTTATCCTGAACTGTTTAATGTAAGTGAAAGCATAACAACATTGCACATTAGTAAAACACACATAGAAGCTGTAACCACAAGCATGACTAAGATAATGTGTTGTAGCACTGAGGGCATTATTGTATTATAAATATTCATTCAAACAGTAATGTATTATAGTTACATTGCACCTACAGGAAAAATATATTCAGAAAACCTAAAATGTTTTAATAAATAATGAAGGCAAACAACTTAAGCACTATGTAAACTTATAGGATGCATTAAATTTGTTACGTACTGATAAATACAAAGTGATAGAAAATATATTGCTGTGTTTTAAAAATTAATTATTAAAGACCACCATAGTAACAGGGCAACTACATCTGTGCTGCTTCTGTTTTTCTTTGTGCTCTTTCCAGTTTGTGATCCCCTTCCTGGAAAACATATACGGACTTGTACATCACATTCCAGCTATGATGACTTTTCTCACCACAGATCCTAAACAAGTTTTCCTCACACAGTCCTCCTTGGCCATCTCCAGCTGATGAAGTAGTGACTTACAGATGCCCAGTGTTACTCATAACTGGGTTTATGACCTTGTGCTTCATAGTACTGAATTTTTCCCCTTCTTCATTGCTCCACCCCTCCACAACATTCAATTTTTCCTACACAATATTCTAATGCTGTTCTATACAGTCCCTCCTGACTTTAAAAGAACATTTTGATTATCATATACTAGTTTTATGGTCTAAGGTCTGTACCAAAAAAGTTAAGACTAGCTCTAAAAGAGCTCATTGAGTTTATCCAGCAGTAACATTCTTACCATCTCGTGGATTCCCTTTTTGGCACAAATTCAGGACTCTCTAGGATGCTCCTCATCCACTTTGCTATTTTGTACTACACCAACCCTTCCTCCAGCAGCAATGACTCCGTCTTCTCCTGTAAGCCCAGGGGCAGACAATGAAAAGAGTGAAATTCTGTTCAAGTGGAAATTTATCAGTGCTTTCAAGGGCTCTTTTAAATCAGAATAGAAGTACAATTATTTAATTTTTATTTAAAAAACCTAACAACATACAAATAAAAATTATGATCACTATGGTCTGTCGGAAACACTATAATACCCATGGGTTAGGGCAGGGGGGGCCAGAAGGGTGGAGTTTCTGGGTTTGCAGCTGCTCAGTAGACCTGAAGAGACTGCTTCAGTGAGCGTTGGAGGGTTTGCAACCATGAGGCACTCAGAACAATTCCCTGTGCAAGTTCAGTCCAGAATTGCCACTGCAGGACAGAATCTTGGTGCCATGGTGACATCTGGGGCTTCAAACCTGTCACCTTCCTACCACTGCTCTGGAGAACCTCCCTCCTCTCAAACTGGGTCCTCCAGGCAGGCAACCTACACAGCCAGCTCCCCCAAAATAGGCATCAGGTTACTTTAAGCATAACCTCTCCAGGATATACTAGTGTCACTTTTCATGCCATTTATACCTTTATCATCATCTTATATATATTTTTGCTTTGTTGATTAACACTTTTTTCTTGCCTGGATTACTTAGATTTAAATATAGACTGTGAATTTTTTATTTTCTACTCATCTGGATACCCAAGCCAGACTTAAAACAACTTGTTCCTTGACCTGTGATTGCATGCGTTACTTCTTTCAATAAGCTGAAAGGGATTTATCCAGTTTCCACAAAATACAAGCACTATATTCTTTGAGCTTTCTTCTGCTACGAAGGTGATATTTTCCATTTTCATTCACGTTTCCATTAGTAATGTTCTTCATTACTAAATGAAGTACAATATGCGTTTAACTTTAGGACAAAGCAAAGGTTTTTATGTTTAAAAAAAAGTCCCATTTCTTCTTGCTGTTTGTTTTAGCCTACTTTAAGACAGCTGCCAACTGTCTAAATAGTCTAGTTTTCCAGATATATGTAATTGCTGATCTTGAAAGGATTCCTTTATGGCTTTCTGGAGAACACTTTGCTTTAAGAGACTCCAGCCTTCCCTGTATCTCAGTCTTATTATCATGTCAAATTATCAGCCCACAATATTTTGCAAGAATACAGAAAAAAAAATATATATATATAGCACATATACAGAACTTAGAAAAAGAAACTAATGGCTAGAAACAAAAATGCAGACTAGTCTAATAGACATCACCAAGTGATTCCTTAAATACTTCCCAGCAAACACCATAAAATCCCCCCTGTAGCATCCCTTTCCTCTAGAAAAAGGAATACTGATCAGTGAAGCCACTCAAGCCACAGCATCAGCTCAGTCCTGGTCTTTTCTTTTGTATGTATTCTTAGTCAGGGGTGCTGATTTTAAAGATAAAATTAAGTATTTCCTTCTCTTTGTTCTACTTACATCTCCAAAATCAAGACAAGTGAACTTCATTAGGTGTTGATTACATTCTCATAGGTTATACCAGCACAAATATCCTAAGTCAAGCTTTAAGTCATACGGTATCATTGATCTCAGACCTCTTCTTTTTCTCATTTGTAAGTATCAGCTGAGAAGCAAAAGAATCCCAAACTCTCATCAGCATTTGAAAGACAATGGAAGTCTTCCCGAAAAGCATGCTCTAACAGGAACAGAATAAAACCTGACAATTTCAAAACGGAAAGCTCACGGTGGCTGAAGTCCTGCTTAAATCCACAGAAACTCATCCTTCTGTGCACAGGCATACCTATCATTTTTGGCACTCTAAACTTTCTTTTAATAAGCAATTTTTCATATTAAAACTATGTGATTCTAGTGCTCCCTATAAAAATATTGTTTCCTTTAAGATAAAACAGATTATTTATAACCTCTGTGAATACACGCAATAAAAGCACCATCAAGCATTCGAAGCAGACTCACACACAAGCTTAACTGTTATAGACTTGTGTCCCTTCTTTTTCTGCTTTTGGGATCATTTTATTCTTTACCACAGTTAAGAAAGAAGGTATTACTCTTTTCTCATCATGATACTCCGGTAGCTAGTAATCTCATGCCTTACATTTTCACTTAAAAATATAAGGTGGACCATGTCAACTAGCCAGCTATAAACATTTACAGATTTCATTTAAGTAGCTACAGGTTTTCAGATTGTTTTGAAAGTGAAGATTTACAGTTGATTTTCTTTTGCAGGAGGAAACACACGATAAAGAGGTAGCATTATGGGTATTTGGAGGGTTGCTATTAAAATTTTTGAGTAAATTGCATTATCCATGAAAATTATGAATAGAATTGATTCCCAAATCTCATTCCATGTGGGTACAATTGATCTTAGCTGAAGGCAGCAATTATTTATAATTTTTAAAAAGTATAAAAATAGTGCAGTTCTACCGTATCATTCATGTGAGCTACTTAGTCTAAATGTTATTCCACTCCTCGCTAAACAATGACATACTTTGGCAAAGTAGGAAAAAAATAGAAATATCAGAAACATTGAGGTGTATGAAGTGATTCTCAGGCTATGAACTCTTCAAGTAATAACAAAACAGCAATTAACTGACCAATTGAAGATGAAAAGACCATTGGAACCACACGGTTTCTTGTAAGGTTACAAACCCTTTCCTAGGATCCTGCAAGGATTAAACCCCTCTGCAGTCCTTTTCCAGAAGTATTACCCAGCATACCAAATATTGCCAAAACAGGTTAATAGAATTCAAGTGATATTTTCACACAGCAAAAATTCTTAATTTAAACTATAAAGTACAATTTTGCCTAGCAATATCACAGAAGAAGGTGAAAGAGCATTTAGGCCTTAAGCCTTTGCCAATTGCAAGTTAAATAATGAGAAAATCACATATGAGAAAGGAAATAGTATACACGTGGTTTTATACATATATACACACACTTGGACACCACCAAAATGGGACCTCTAGACTGATAATTATAACTATCTCAAAATCTTGTTGAAATGAATATGCACATTGAAGTTTTAAGAGATTTCGCAGTCTTGGGCTTCTGTATTATAAATAAAAAGAATAAGTCGCTATTTCCTCATGGGACAATATGAACTCAATTAGACTAGTCACTGTTCTATCCACAAAAAACTAACAAATTGGAATCTTATGGCCAAATTATATCACTGTGTTTTTTTCAGCAACATTTTTCTGTAAGCATAGGAGTTTAAAGAGGCAAAATGACAAATTATGTTGTCCCACTTGCAAACTTTTAGCGTTAAAACTTATGCTGCTAAGAGAACATTGTTCACATGGGACTTGCAAGGCATGCTCATTTCTGGCAGCAGCTTTGAAGTCTTTTCAGGTGGTGCTTTTAACATCAGCAAGCATTAAGGAAGCTGTTGTGTCACAGTCACAATCATAAGCAAGGACAGGGCACTGGAAGTATGTGCTTCCCAGTAACTATATAACCAGCCAACATCCATGCTATAAACAGTGGGTAGGAAAGAACCATACTAAGAAATAACCTTTTATTATCCTTTTTTCACTTGAAAACTTTGTCCTGAAGAAATGTGAGCTCTCTAGATATTTATAAAGTGTTTCCACACATCCACAAGCCCAGCTGGAATAGTATGTATGATCTGTACACCTGGAACAGCCAGCCAGATGTGTTGCATACATGTACATCAACTGGGTCAAGCATATGCAATATATCTCACACACTATGGACCCACTGGGCCCAGCACCCATGAACCCAGTCATGTCTAGCTCAGACACTTTAGAGCAGATAGGCAGCAAGTTAAGATTTGGTAGCCCTGACTTATAAAATCGAGAAGCTTGGTCCTCTTTACCTCAGCAGTGCTTCGCACTCGTGCAGTGCTGAACTGAGAAGGCACTTCAATAGCAGGTGATACAAAGTGAAGGCGATAACTTTGCAGTGAATGCAAAGCAAGCAAGGTTGTTTGCATGTTACATACCTTCACGCATATTTGAGTTACAATCAGATATACGTTGGACCAGATTTCCAACATTTTACGTTCTTCAGACCATTCTCTTATGGCATTCACACTGTTGCCTTTATCCCCCATTTTGAACACATCTGGAGCCAGCACCAAAAACCACTTAAAACCTACCTATAGCATTTGAAAGTCTTTGCCTCTCTACTTAACTGATATCTCTATTTTTTATTTCTTCTGTCCATGGTCAACAGTGATTTTAGTTTATTTATATTTAAATATAAGAACAGTAACAGAAGGAGAGCCACAGGACTTTATCAAAATTTTCTTCTCAGCAAGGATCTAATGGGAGAAATAGACCATATTGATGGCCAAGCAAATGGCTGTTGTCAGGCAGGAACGGGCAAGAGAGAAGCCAACATGAAAATGGAGAAGTCTGGCATGTCCTCCAAGAGGAGTGAACGTCTCATTCTGTTTACGACCTTGACAGGCAAACACTGTTTACACACTGCCCGTACTTGTGACACCAGCTGGGTTGTGAGTATGTTCCACTAACTAATTTCACCACTTAACATGCCTGAAAAGTCACATGACTACGGGACATGCCAGGGGATTTTGATTTCAGTTTTATTTCTTTTACTTCTTGCAGGTGTGAAAATTCAAAAACCCGAATTACATTTTCCTAGTCCCTTTCCCCAGATTTTGTGTGTGTACCATCTGGAAAACAAATCCTGGCAAACCTCTGCTTTTAAGCAGTGGGGCAACTCGCTGGCAAATCTGAGAGACAGCTCAGGCTGTATTCTGTCATCTTCTCTCTTGCTTGGTACTACACAATTGCTGTGGTTCTGTTACACAGTATTAGAAGAATTTTTCTCAGAGAGTTTAACTTTTTTTTAGTCTTGGGGAGAAAAAAAAAAGCTATAATCCCAGTTTTCATCAAGATGTTGCCAGCACGAGTTTCCTGTTTTAATCTCTCCAGCTAGAGTCAGGTCACGAAGCAGAAATATTTCTAGGAAACTGTTACCCTTGCTTGGGCTGTAAGAAAACGCTGTTCCACGCTGTTTGCGATCAGTTTTCTTCACAGGATCAAATAAATTGCACTGAAATACGTAACAAAGCAGCATCAGCCTCTCTGAAGAAAGGTGTCTTGCAAAGCTTAAAACTTGCTGCAGCTGCTGAGCTGCTCTAGCATTAGATGCTGTCATGTCTAATCTTGGCAGAGGTTAAAGATAGTAAAAGAAACTAAGAGATGATAAAACAGGTTTAGAAATATGAAAAGGTTATATTATTTTCTCCACTCATGAATTTATTCCGATATTTGAATAGACTAACACACACTGCAAGCTATTGTGGTGGCCCACAAGCAGGCAGAAGCTGAGCAAGTCAGGTAAATTACCTGCCACTGAAAGTGAAAATTATTTAAGCCTTAAAACACATTTGATATATGCTTTCAGAAAACACCCGTCTCCACTGTATGATAATGAGAGCCAAGCTTCAGGGAGCTGCAGCTCTTTCACAGAAGGTGCCTTAGAGTAAGTTGTTCTATCCCTTTACCTGGGCTCCCTTTATTTTTAGGTATGAAGGCTTTTGTTTGGGGCCAGAATTGTCAGTAATGATGTGTTGTTCCGTGCTATGTAGAATGCATTTGCCATTATTTGTTTTAAATAGGAGAATTCAAAAGGCCAAGAGAAGCAAGAAAAGTATTTTTCAAGTCTGTTGATCATTTAGAGACAAACTGGAAAACTGCCTGGATTCACCCTGCTGGCAGATGTATGTATTCTCTATTTGCTTGTTCCAACACAGCACAACAAGAGTATATGTGCTGCTTGCATTTTTGCCTGGGTGACAGAGGCTTTATATTGTAATTAATGGACCATCTACAAACAGAAAATTAATTTGGCAAGAACTCACTGATGTTGTGGAAATCAGAGAAGCACGGTCCATTTTGCAATTAATTAATCCAGCCAACAGAGAAATAAAGTTTCAGTTGTTTAGGGCACGAGAGCTTTGGCATACGGAAAGCAAGAGAAACAAAGCCTTTTTGAAAAGAGTTTACCTGCAGAGGGACACGTTACACTTTGGAAACAGCGCACAGAAGAGTAGTTAACATTTCCAGTAACAGAGCAAGGCTGAAATGTTAGTGAAATAACACACACCTCGCCTGGTTTAAAGCTATGTTATCAGAAAAGTCACTCTGTAGCTGCCGATACACTCATGTTTCCTGACAAAAAGTGAGGGGCAGATTTCTTTGAAAGACCCAATTGATAAACTACTGGAATCATTTGCTTTCTCAGATTCAGGTTGGGGATTTCTTTACTGTTTGTTTACGGTCACTGAGAGAACAGAGAGTCTCCCAATAAAGAGCAGTAGCACATCCCACTTCTCTGTCTATCTGTGGTCCCCGTGGAACCGAGATACGTTCTTGATGTTGAGATTTTAGTGCATTTGAAACCCTGGATTCACAGCGCCGCAGAGACCTTTGCTAGTGGTTTCTTACAGAAAGGGTGTGCATGTTTTTGGCAAAAATGGATTCCAAAACCAGGCACCAGTCGTGCTGATTATACTTCCAGGTCAAGAAGCTGAATTTGTTAAAGCAGTGGCGGGTCACTATTGGGTAATGAGGTGAACAGCAGGAATGCTGATGGCTTTCTAGTCTATTCGATGGTGGCACAGTGAAACTTAAAAAAATTTATATTCTCTAAAGTCTTCTGAGACCTGTTTTAAAAAACACATCTTGAACGGAACTATAAAAATAGTTTTCTCAAAAGGCGCATAATCAGTGCAAACAAAACAACAGAATATTAAACTTTCAGACACGGGAAGAATGTGTGTGGATAGCCAACAGCCTGAATTCATCCTGCTTCGGTCAGAGCCTTAAATCCTAGTCCGAACAATAACTAACTAAGCATAGAAGACAGTTTTAATATTCAAAAACCTTAAGGTCATGTTTTCTCCCATTTTAGTGATATCACACAGTATCTCAACAATTCTATCTTTGCATTAGAATTGAATCTCTCTACACTGACCCTTTAATTTGGCTGAAAAATAGGTGAAAAGAGAACTTATTGAATCTGTGGACCCACGTAAGAAAGTAATGAAAGGAGGAGTCTGGCACCTTTCTCATCCTGTGCTTCAACTTGAACAAAGTTCCACCCGAGTGCTAGAAACAACTGTGACAGTGAAGCTGATTTTATTGTTTGGCCTCTAACATCTTCGCTACTGGGGATGACACATCAGCCAATAAGGTCATCTTTTCATCTTACAGCATCAAGCTTGACAGGAAGAAAGTCTATTTATTGTAAATACAGCAAAATTTAAAATAGTCATTGAAACATAAATGGGCAACTAAGGCATTTTAAGGGATTTTTTTAGTATCACACAATACTGTAACTAGATGTGATCTCTGATCTCTCACAATCAATTCAAAATAATGTCAAACTAGTAAGCTTTGCTCTGTAGGAAACAGCTGCATTCTCCAGAGAGACACACTGGTTAAAAATAACGTGTTGATCAAGCAGAACATGGATTAGCAATTCAATTATTCTTTGCTAGACTACTAAATATATTTTGATGCAACTAGCAAATTACAAGTTTTTGAATTTATATAGAGAAAAGAGCATTTTCCCTCTAGACAGATGCGGTGAGACACCATGAATTCATCAAGGGGCACTGTCTATGTACTCCACACTCTATACACTCTAGTTTTCTCATTACCCTCTGAAGACATCCGTATCTCCTCTCATTAAGAAGTGGCAGGAAATTATGTATAACAGTCTAACTTCTACTGAGCAACTCATATCCAGCCAGCTGAAGAAAAAGATCATAAAGAAACTTTGGGAATAACAACCATTAAGTCAACCTAACACCAGTTGTCCTTTGTGCAACCAAATTCTTCATCACTATTGGATATATGGCCACATAAGACTCAGAGTCAACTGTTTAACAGGATGCTACAAGAGATTGCTACTCAGAAGTCAGGATAGGAAAAAAAAAAATCCCTTAACTTCTATCACATGGATTGGCTAACAAATATAAACTGTTGGGGCGTGAATCAGCATAGGCACAGATGCACAGATTTGGCTTCCACTGAAGCAGAGGAAAATGCATTTGCAGACAACATTTGGTTCCCTACATAACTTGGTACTCAGATATCTTTTTTTTTTTATTTTTGCTAGAAAATAATCGTTCTCCCCTCTAGTACTAGAACATAATAGAATGAAAAGTACATTTGTAAAGTAAGTACACAGCATCTATCATGATTGCATAAATCCAAAATAGTGCAATGAATCTAAGAAGATAGTGCACAGTCTACATGACTGAGATGTCTTCACTGTCCGAGAGCCAAAGTGCCTGAAGAAAACTGTGCTGGCATTAAATAAGGGTACATTGCTGTTACTGAGTTGTTAACAGGCAATATGATGAAATCAGGTTGTCCAATTCTGAAACTCACAGAGTTTCAGCAACAACCCTTATAAATGGAAGAAAACCTGAACATTTTGTATATTCTGTTCTTGTAACTTACAGAACTAAATGAACACAGGCATTCTGCCTGGAGATACTCAGATAAAGCTCTCACTAGACTGCAGGGGAATGCCTCTGCAGGCACACTGAAATATAGAGACATTTATTATTCAGAAATATTTGGGGATGTAGAGCCTAAAACACTGAGGTCCTAGTCCTGACAAATATCTCAGTGGTGCCTGAAGGGTTTGTCTGAGAGCAGAATCAAGCTTTGGCAACTAAGCAGCTCTACAGCATGTTGAACAAAATCTGTGCTAATTGAAGGAGGACTGTCAAGGCTGGAGTGAGGAAGAGAAAATGAAATCCAAATTTCTTCTTCATTTTTTCTAAGCAGAGCCATGAGCCTATTTGCTTTTCTTCTGCTGCAGGCACAATCGCTGGTTTTCCCTGGTTTATTTTGTGCTTTACTCATTAATGAAATATTTTTAAAAAAACAACCAAAACCCCACACCAAACAAAACCAACAAACTAAACACAACACTCAGGCATCCCAGAACAGCATATTTGTCATTGAGGCGAGAAAGGATACACCTGAGCTTCTCAAACTAAAGCACTCTTCACAACCATGGCCATTAACATTATGTAAGAAATTACTACATTTAGTAATAAATGCTATGCTTATTGAAAGTCTTAACATGAACAACCACAACAGGCATAGACCCATGTCTTCAGCCATCCTAGTATTGTCTATGAATATGCTCAAAAAATACTAGGCAGAACCCAACTAGCAGAAACTTATGCTGCTGCAGCTGTACACATTCCCTAGCGAGATTGTTTTGTTTTCAAATATTATCTGGACTGAATATAGAGAATATAAAATCCAGCAGAGAGGACAGGGTTTATAAACATCTGGGGTTTGTTTCTCTAATTCTTGCCTAGCTTTATTTAAATATTCAACCTCCTGGCAGACAAACATTTTAACAAAAATAGCCTCCTCCTTAGATCTTCCCGGATAAAATCTATATATGCGCAAAAGAAACCCACTTTCTACCCAATTCTACAACAACTTATCCTTACAAATTCTATCCAAAAAACATATCCTATCCTAGAATAACATATATTTTGTTAAAAAATTTGGAACCTGATTTTTTTTTTTAGGCAGTCAAATTCTGAAAACCTTAAGCTTAATCTTCTTTCCACAAATATTTTACCAGGCAAGGTGGAAAGAAATCACCAAAGCACACTGCCAAGTGAATCAATATTTTCCATTAAAATTTTATCTTCTAAAAAACTGAGTGCTTATTAATGAATTCAAACATGTTTATAGAATGGATTTTGATTGTGCACGCTCACCCTTTCTTGGCTGATAAGCAACTGAGTCTAATATAAAATTAAAGTCTTCATTATTACTGTACTCCTTTCCCTCTTCAGCATACCGCTGTGCCACAGCTTCCTCCTGGGTATGAACGCTTCTCTGGAAATCTTATTTGAAGACAGGCAATTTGTGTCTCATAGCTAACCCAGACAAGTGTACACGCACGATGTAAAGGCAAAACCAAAACAAAACGCTAACTTTGCTGCATAAAGATTCCATGAACACTAGTGGGTGTTAAATTCATCCCAGGGTACTCCTGGAGCTCAACACAAAAATCTTTCAGCAAAGAGACATTTTGCACAGCAGTAATCCTCCAGCTATGCTCAGAGCCACAACAGGCTGCAAGGACTACTGTCCTGGTACTGACTATATCTTGCTAGCGGACAACAAAGCTAAGGGTCACTGTCACATAGCTAGCCAGCTGTGAAAAGAAAAGTAGCTTCTCCCTTTCTCCTAGTCAGGACCAACACCTTGTACCACCTCTCACAGCAGAGTTTAAAACATTTTTCTCTTTTTTAAAATAAATATATTTGGTTTAGTTAAATTTGACAATTTTTTTTTTTTTTTACATGCTTCTGCTATAACTAGTCATTACTTCTGAAAAAAGTTAAGTGAAATTTCTTTCGCTTATAACACAGAGGTCTGGACACCTGCTGGGGTAAGTAAGTATGGCTACAGTGTAAATACTGCTTGGCACCAGGGCTGCATGGGCAATATTTTAGCTTCATGTGCCTTCCTGAACATCAGCAACAACCTGATTAAAAGTAAATAAATTAAAAAAATAATCTTGGGCAGCAGTTTGGACTTTACTCCTTTGTATAGAGCTTTCAGTGACTTCCCATCTAGGTGGTAAATGGAGGTAACAAACACCAAAATACACAGATACGGACAGGGCTTATCTATGAGTAGTAAACATTTTCCCCAATTTTGGATTTAAGGTCAAATTTTCCAAAAGCCAAAACAGAGCCATGTCTGAGGGAAGGACTCTCCCTTTAACTTATTTTTTGAATGAACAGGCTATTTTCAAAAGCCAGCTTCACCGTTTCTACCATTGTATCCTCTTAATGCCAAGGCAGAAATTTACAAAATCAGCACCTAGTTACACAATTCTGCATCATTAGACCCTGGTACTACTACTCAAGGTACAAATTTCTGACCTTAGAACAAAATAATAGATGACAGGGGGTGCAGAATGAACTAGCAGATAGAAGGACCACAGTAGCTGTGTGTGGAGGTGTGCTGGGGCTACCCAGGGAGGTGGAGGAGCCACCATCCCTGGAGGTGTTTAAGAGAAGACTGGACATGGCACTTAGTGCCCTGGTCTAGTTGACATGGTGGTGTCAGGGCAATGGTTGGACTCGATGATCCATGAGGGCTCTTCCAACCCAGGGGATTCTGTGATTCTGTAAAAAAATCTGTTGGAAGCATAAGACAAATTCCAGAGTCTTTAGAGATTGGCAAGTGTCAGAGTAATTATTTGGTAATAGATTCTATGAGCAACTGAATGCAAAAAGACCAGGGTAACCAGGGATTTGCATGAACAGTAACAGACAGCTGGGGAACAGTGAAAGCGAGTTACCCAGTTCTGTATACCAATGCAATGCTTAATAAAGGGCATAGCCTGCATCAGTCTCCTCTCTTGCATGTGAGTTTTGGTTTTTGGGTGGTGGGTTTTTTGGTGGTTGGTTTGGTTGGTTGGTTTTTTTGTTTGTTTGGTGGGGGTTTTTGGGTGTTTTGTTTTCTTGAAACACAAGGTATGGCTTATATCTGGCCATTCAAGAAAAGGGAGGTAATCCTGTCCCAAGCAACCCGGCACATAACCTAGGGTGAGTTGTAGCAACATCCTTCCAAAGTCTCAGAGATGCAGCTCTGGCACTCACTGAGACCTGGGACTCTTCCTACTGCTACGCAGCCTGATGCACAAGAACTAGTGATATACTGCACCAGTGAGAGCAGCTCCTCAGTGTACAAAGCTCAGACCTGTTAGATTGACCTAATAAATAAAATTAAAACCGACACTGAAAAGAAGCATCTGTCACTTCAATTATAAAAATACTGCTAGATAACCACATTGTATAATACAGATGAATAAATTTATAACTTTGTTTTCCAGCCAAGCAGCTCAATGTAATTTACTGAAATTTGTGAGTTATTTCTTGAACTGTACCCAAAGGTGCCATTAACAGCATTTCAAAAGAAAAGTCGCTATCCAAAAAACTCACAACATAAACAAAAAGTATTTGGCAAAAGGATAGGTAGTATATTACAAAACTATTTTCCTTAGATCTTATTCTTTTTTTTTTTTTTCAGCTTACCTCTTTGTTTTTTGTTAGAGTTTGAGGGACTTGCTCATTTCACAAGGATGTAAAGTTTTTGTATTCAATTCTGTGGCTGGCCCCTACAGATTATTCAATTTCTCTCCCTTTAAGCAGAGGCAAGGCTATACCGACACTGCCAAAGAGAGTACTAAATTCAAAGAGAATGTTTAGGGTTTTTTAAAAAATTCTAATATGAACTAATGAACACATATAATCTTGAATTTAATTGGCAAGTGTATCACAGAGCAACTAGGAAGGATGTATTTGCATTTTCCATCTCTTACAACTTAGAGGAATTGCCAAGGGCAAGCAGAGGCCGTTTTAAATTCCGGGTACTTTCCCAGATCATTAAGAGTATTCTAAACCTGTGAAGTCACACAACATTCTTCACTCAACTCCTCTGTATCAGAGCCATTGCAATAATTTAGATTAACAACCAAGAGGAGAACAACATCTTATCTCTGGCTCCACAGCATGAGATAACCACATTCTGTACGAAATAAATTCACTATAGCTGTTCCTACAAGTTCATGAAATGACTAGTGATTGTCTTTTTTCTTGTAACACCAGTTTTAAGTACCTGACCCATATCCCATGTAAGTCAGTGGAGCTCTTTCTATTTACATCAATACACTTCGAATAGAAGTTTATGTCAGACTCTTGCTGCAGACAAGTACAGAGCTTAGCCAAGAGAAAATACTTTCTTTCCTTCTGAATTCAGGGGAGTGGAAAAACTACAATATTGCTGGTAGATTGTTTGTGTTCTTCTAATTCACTCTTTTTGTAGTTGAATAGAAAATCCTTGACACAAGCAATAGATGTGCTCACTGAAACCCCAGAAGAAATCGAAACAACGAGGCAGTGAGCAGTCTCTGAACTTAGTTCAGCTACATAATGCTAAGACAGATAAAGCCTTTTAGAACAATATAAACAAGCTAAGTCCATAGGATAACACAGGTAAAAAATTTTATAAAGCAGCACAGCAAACCAGATTTCTCCTGAGAGCACTCCACAAAGTAAATGAAGAGCGCTTGGTGGAAGCTAACTCTGCCGACACATTAGATTTTGACAGAACCTCCAGATCTCAGATTTCTTTAAGTTCATACATTATTAATAGCTTCCTGTTTAGTCATTTTAAACACACATAATTCAAGAGCATTGTACCAAAACACATAGATGAAATATATACAAACTCATCCAACTCCCTCTGAATCATTTCAATATTCAATATAAAGTCTTCTGCGCTAACAGTCACAGAATCACAGAATGTCAGGGATTGGAAGGGACCCCAGAATATCATCTAGTCCAACCACCTGCCGGAGCAGGATCACCTAGATCATGTCACACAGGAACGCGTCCAGGCGGGTTTTGAATGTCTCCAGAGAAGGAGACTCCACAACCTCTCTGGGCAGCCTGTGCCAGTGTTCAGTTACCCTCACTGTAAAGAAGTTTTTCCTCATATTTATGTGGAACCTCCTGTGTTCCAGCTTGCACCCATTGCCCCTTGTCCTGTCAAGGGATGTCACTGAGAAGAGCCTGGCTCCATCCTCTTGACACTTGCCCTTTACATATTTATAAACATTAATGAGGTCACCCCTCAGTCTCCTCTTCTCCAAACTAAAGAGACCCAGCTCCCTCAGCCTCTCCTCATAAGGGAGATGTTCCACCCCCTTAATCACCTTCGTGGCTCTGCGCTGGACTCTCTCTAGCAGTTCCCTGTCCTTCTTGAACTGAGGGGCCCAGAACTGGACACGATCTTCCAGATGCGGCCTCACTAGGGCAGAGTAGAGTCATGAAACAATTGCATGCCTTCTAAACAACATAGAAGAATTTTAAGAAGAAATTCTTTGCTGTGAGGGTGGTGAGACACTGGCCCAGGCTGCCCAGAGAAGCTGTGGCTGCCCCCTCCCTGGCAGTGTTCAAGGTCAGGTTGGATGAGGCTTGGAGCAACCTGGTCTAGTGGAAGGTGTCCCTGCCTGTGGCAGGGGGTTGGAGCTGGATGATCTTTAAGGTCCCTTCCAACCCAAACCATTCTGTGATGCATTCTATGATTCTATGTCTATTTTTGTATACACAAACCATATCTCAAATAAACCCTGAATTTTTGAAGTGTTGTTCTTTTTCTAAAGAGTCCTCAGATAATTGTATATCTGACAACACTCACTCTCAGACCACCCTTGATATCAGGCACAGGGCTGGAAAACTCAGACAAAGGGATACTGTGAGCAAAAGAAAGAGAGCAATGAGGGTAACATGTAGGAATATGATATTGGTATCAAAAAAAACCCTCACTAAAGTACATTTTGCTTTCCATTACTTATATTTGTAGGCATCATACAACCTTACTCTTCTTGTATTGTTTTATTTTGGCCTTCGCTTTATTCTTTCCCAAAGATTAAATCTTGCTTCTCATTGCAAGAAGAACCCACAGACACTCTCTCCAAAAACAAACTTGATGGATGAAAAGGAGAAATGCCATATCATGTTGTAAGAGGGGATAAAGTAGGTTTGACAATTTGGGAATCAAGAGAAGCGATGAGGTAGTAGAATTTTAGCTGACTTAATAAAAGAGTACACCATGCTTTAAGAAATCATTTTAAGAGGAAAGCAGCAGGTGGTGTCAGCCATACCAATTTAGTGAGAGTATCCTGTGTTTTTTAATAAGCTAGTGCCTCAGCGACAGCACAATCATTCAGATGAGAACAAACAGTATTGTGGAAAGTAAACCTGACTTCACAGTTTCATATTAAATAACGCATTAAGAAGAAGAGAAGTGAAATATCAGGCAAAAGAGGACATCTAATTAATATATTTTATGGTCAACTTATATTATGGTCAAGTCCATCATATTTCCTATGAGCTGTTGAGATTGCTTTATAGTTTTCTAGCAGGAAGCCCACAGCCACCAATACAATGCTTTCAGAAATTTACGGAAGATTTTGTCACAGACAGCGAGTCTTACCAACCTTCCGCCAGCTAAAAGTTAGGTTTAAACTAGTTTTAAGCCAGTTTAAAAGACTCCTCTCTTAAATCACTGTAGCCTACTTGAATTTGCTCTCCCACGTGGAAGGAATTTCACCATAACACAAGTGTACTCAGATCATTAAGGGAGCCTAAACCATCCCATTGTAAATGAAGTGACTACCTGAGGTGGTAAGCATCGAATCAGATGAACACAAATGCACACACAGGCAAAGAACACCCATCAGGTAAGGTGCGAATTTCCAGCTAATCGAATACATATTACATGTTCTAAATTCATGGTGTTGTCTCACCCTTCTTTCACTATGTTGTCCTAAAAGCTACTCCACAGACATACCTGCCATAGGCCAAAAACAATTAACATTTAATGAGTAAGGATCTGAAGTTCGAAGATCAATAGCTATGTTTATCCAATCCATCCTATCCTGCACAGACATTAATAAACATACCCCAAATGAAACCTCATCTCCAGCCACCTCGTTCCCTTTGCAACATGGCGCAGCAACCAACAGTGACTTAGTTTTCATTAATCCCTCAAAACAATTATTTGGGAAAAATATAACTGGTAGGAAATATAAATTGCTTATTAAGGTTTTGAAGGGTCTTTGGACCCTTTCTTCAAAGCTGTCTGCTATAACCTGTCATCTAGCACTTAAAAGATCAAAATAACAGTACTATAAAATAGGAATGTATCCTGTATCTTGCAATTTTTTAGATTAACACAGTGATAGAATATGTTACTATTATTGATTGACCCTCCAGGAAGGAAAAAAAGCCGCAGATACAGCCAATTGTTTAGGCAACGTAGCTGAGAAAGATTACCATGATTTGTATGTTTCCTTTTATTGGAAAAGTGTTTGCTGAATATACAACACAGAGACATAAGGTATATTTACTTATTCCTCAAATAAATGAATAGTAAGCACTTTACCAGACCTTTTAGGTCTTGGCTGGCTCTCCTTCAAGATATATTGCTGCATATTAGTGAGGACTTGCTGAGTTTTCCAAACATTAAGGAAAATTTCTAATTTGTCAGCAAAGTTCCCTCTACTGGCTTCCTACTCAAATGTCAAGCACAGGTAATTCTCACAGATCTTCACTTGTTCTCAATGTTTATCACTCCAGTTTTTCTAGAGACTCTACGTAAAGATGCCCAAAGCAGAGAGAGAACTGGAGGACTCACATGGTAGAATGTGGTGGACACCAATCTGAAAGAGAAACTTCAGCAGCCAGAAGAAATACTGACTATTAAGAGATGTATGTGACAAATGAAAGAAAGGAACGAGAACGTGACAAAGGCATAGAGAAACATGCAAGGCAGGAGAGAAACAGGTGGAAAGGAGAAGCGGTATTTCAGAAAACTTTATCTGAAGGGAGCTAGCAACACTGTTTCAGAATGTAGTGTACAAAGATATGCGTAACTTTCGTTTGTTTAATGAGCAATATTTGATTTTTTTTTTTTATAATATTAAATATTCTACTCCATGAACAACATCAATCTCTAACTTCTCCCAAAACGTGGCTTATGATATGCCTGATGGTAATTGCCAGCAAGTTAAGTGGCTACATAACTTGGCTATTTTGCTCGTGTTCAGCAAATAGCTGCATTTAAAAAACACAAATATTTCTAAATAATATTTTGCCATTTTCAGAATTGCATGGTTGCTACATGACAACATGACAAGTAAGGTAGCTCTGTTGAGATAATTCTGTTTGATATAAACCTTTTATATTAACAGATTCACTACGTTTCAATAAAATTCTATTCACATCAGAACTACTGAAAATACACAACAATAAATATGGTAGGAACAGGCCTCTCTACTGACTGAGAAAATCTCTGTAGTTTAATGAGTTTAATTATATGTATAATTAATTATGTGCATTAATACATAATAATACAGATGATCACTGGATAGGAATGAAAAGCAGACACATGCCATCTATTTATGTTTCATGATAAAACTCTTACTTTTGCATGCCCAAAATTCAACACAGTTTTCACACATCAACAGTGATTCTCAGGAAATGTATTTTAAAAAAATTTGGGACAGTACAGACTGTATCACATGTGATATTTTCTTATGACAAGTTTGAGTTCCTTTTCTACGTTACTCACAATCTACCAACGTGAAGCAAATCCAAACCTCTAAATCCCATGCTATACCCCTCACTGCAAGGGGTCTATAACTTCTCTAAGAAAACTTTCTTAGAATCACACCATTAAATAAGTTAATTAATGCAGACTACTGGAAAAGTAAAGGGAGAAGAGCTTGAGAAGATTGTGGAGTAATAATGTCAGGGAGAAACAGCCATGTAAAAAGATTGTCCTCTCTGATTAACCACCCTAAATTTCTATTCCCTTCTCTGGGATTGCTCAGAACACAACCACAGATGTCGTGTGGCATCTGGGTCCTTTTTGCTGTCAGGCCAGAATACCTTTCCGGGTCAGAAAAAGGTAAAGCCCTATGCAAGGGCAGTAAACAACATATTGGGGAAGGGGGAGTGGGTGGGTGGGGGTGATTGTCCACAGTGCTAATACCACCATTCCTATACCCCTATCAAGTTGGAATCTGCTGTCCTGTATTATATGAAACACTTCAATATTCCTTTAGAAATACACAAAAGTTTGGCTTCAATATGCAGAACTTCTGATGCTTCATTATACATTTTCTAATCTGTTCTAATATTCTGTAACATCAAGAAAATCACTAGATTAGAAAGCCTCTGTTCACATTTTTTGCTCTGAATTGATTCTCTTCAGTAATTTCTAACCTGATGCTTTGAAGATTAAATGAGCCATATTGCATATCTGTACGTGTCTAGTATAGACTAGATGTTTCCAGATGTTCAGATAAAGAAACTGAACTCAATGTACTCACAGCTGATAGAAGTGCTGTATCTTCACTCTGATGCACATAATTTATTCTCTGCAGAGCAGAAAAACTTTTCCAAGAACTAAAACTTCTTTACAGAAGTTAGAGTACCTTTTGCTGTTGAAAGTGACGGATCTATTTTGCTGTTCCCTCACACCGGCTCCAGATTCTCCTCCATTCTCAAACATAGCAATGTCCAAGTAAGATATCTACAAAAAAGAGAGCAACTGTCAATCCCCTATAATAATTAGGTAGTACAGTGGAAAACTTATGAATAATTTAGAAATTCTTCATCAATTATGCTATTATTTAATCTAAATGTATCTTTGGTAAATTGATGATGAAAGAGTCCACATTTATCTGTTTGCTTCTTATGTTAAACTTAATTTTTAAGGGGTTTTTTTCAGCAGGATAAGAAAGCACCGAGTGCAAAGAGGGATCATTCTGGACTTGTTGGCACTGTGAAAATCTATTAGTAACAATACATTAGTTAGAAAGCTTTAAGAAGGTTTCAAAAATACTATAATGCTTCACAAACCCTGAGGTGCATTTTCGGGTCACCTTCTTAATACACATACAGGCCTAATACACAGGCTCAAAAAACATGCATGAGGAAGTCCCTAAAACGTATGCACCATGTTAAAAAACAAAGACCACACAGATTGGTTCCATGTATGAGAAATATCTCCATCAAATTATGTTTTCTTTTACACTCAGTCTAACCACAAAGCTCAGTGGATTCCGTCTGCTACATGTGGCTTCTACTAAAGCATAAGTTGGTACCTTTATCTGCACCCCAAAACATCGCTAAAGCTCCAGGTTACTCCTCACAGCATAAATGTACAAGCAGATCTAGCTTGAAAAAAGGCGCATAATATTAATATGAGCTCCTTTTTGAAACAGTGCTTTAAACAGCTTTAAAGAGAACTCAGCACAAACAGATCACAGTATTTTCCATTGGCGAGCAGAATAAAAATCAGGACACCCTGTCATCAGTGACATTCAGATTAAAGCTAGAGAACACACCACTGCACTTGTAGATCTGGGGATGCCTATTCACTTATTATTTAACATTTCTCCATTTTACCACGATTTTGTTTTTACTTGGCAACAGCTTTTTTTTTCTTTTTGCCCTCACTTTTTTAAAATTTAAAAAAAATTCCTCCTTTCTATGCAATAGTGGGTGTGTGCTAGTTCCAGGGACAAACATGATTTTTGAAACTTCAGCATTCATACCAAACAACAGTGGCAGCTTGACTGTAATCTGTTTCCAAGCTGTGTATCATATCTGACTCTTCAAAATGAAATCAGGAAATATAGTTTAACTACACAAGCCAATTACTTTGAGGCAAGTTATCAAGTAGATGTAGAAGTAAAATCAAATCAAATAACCTACTGCATCTTAATTAGTAGCAATGTTCTCTCTTGCTTATGAGATTCTAAATATTAATTAATTCTGAGCAATTAGCAATAATGAAACGAAAGTCTGATGCTGAAGTTTAGAATTAGGTATGTCAGAGTTCAGTAAAAGATGCATGAACTAACTTAATATTTTCTATCAGGAACACTTCATGAGCACTGTGGTGACACATTATTTACTATAAATGTATGCAGATCAGGACGCTGAAGTCTGAAGAAGCTACTAGAGCAAATGTTTGTTCTACACACATGGGATAATGATAGCTTCTATGTCTATACACTCTGTGCAGCAGTGTGCTCTATTCGAAGTACAAGAATTCAACTGTCCATTCACAAAGTGCTCACGGGTGCTAATGCAATGTCACGAGAAAAAAAGCTGTGTGGATCTATGCCAAAAAACTGCAGAAAAATATTTTGTCAGGAAACATTTGTTTATATATTCTATTGAAGCCTGATAAGCTTCTGGATCTTGCTTGCATGAATTCCCTATTACTCAGCTCTGTTACAGTTGTAAAGTAGAATCAGCCTCTCTTTCTACAGTATCACTAAATGCAAATATAGCCCATGAAGAATCTTCTGCACTTTATAAATAAGGTATATAAGCCCACCTTTTGTAAGTATAGTGCTATGAAGTCTTCAACAACATAGCGGATAGCAATTCATCAGGATAAGGTAACAAAACCAGAAAAGGGAAACTAGAACAGAAAGGCACATTCAGTGGGGAATCTGACTTTCCTTAGCCTGCCTTATATAAAGAAATTTACTATTCTTTGAAGTAATTTTATCTTTTTCAACAAACTAATGCAAGTCCATAAAAAAATCAATTCATTACTGTTACATGATCTAAATTAATTGAGACCTTAAGTATGTGACTAGTCAAATTTACTACTATAAGCATCTCATCTGCATGAGAACCATTTTTACCCACTTTGATGTTAGGAATACACAACAATATTAAAACTGAAATTCCACCATTCAACTATTAAATTTCTGCTGGAAATATATTGGAACAACTACTTATATAATTTAGTGCTACCAGTAAGAACACTAATGAGAAGTCCCTGAGGAGACATTAGGGAATATTTTCAAGCAGTGAATACTGTGAGTAACCAATTTCTTTTCCTAATCAGAGGCACCTCTACTTCTACAGAAAGACTTAATATGCTATATTCAGCTTGAAGGTTAATTAGAAAGTAGGTTACCAAGGGCAAAAGATTCTGGAGGTATAATTTTTCTCTTAACTTTCAGTGATATGATATGATGTGTGATATAGTTTAAACAAGAAGCTTTGAAAACTAGAAAAAATTATTTACAAATTCTATAAATGGAAACCCCTCTGATTCCTGCAATTTTTACAGATATATATTTACCGACACAAGCAGCATGGCAGCTTACCAAGATCAGTCCTCTCTCACTTCATGTTCTCACTCTGAACTAGTTATTTTTGTGGAAAATCAAAAAGATTTCCCTGTTCATAGTAACGTTAAGTCTAAGAAACAGAGCAATTCCCAAACTGCAAATCCCTCCAGGTCTTTGCAAGGTATTATTTGTCAGTGCAGTAATCCACTAGGTTGAACTACACAGTTTCCCAAGTCTAAAAGTCAAAGTTCTGTCCTTTAAGAAATCCTAGTATTTAAACCTTCAGGAAACACGTATTCTTTTACTCCCCTTCTGGGGGAAAAGAGCAAAACAATTTCTCTGTCTGCCTTAGTAATTTTATCACTTAATAAATGTTCTAAACCATTGAATCAGATGACTTTTGATCTTCATTTTCTAAAAATCTTAATAAAGATTTAGACAATGCATCAACTGGTTGTAGGTGACTACAGTTCCTCCACAACCATAAGCTTTTGCTTACCAAGCCAGCTGCTTGGTGGGTTCTTCCAGGCAACACGCAAAAGCTTCTCCTTGAAGTAGCAAGAATTTGTTTTATATCTTCTCTTACCATGTTCCTGGGTGAAAATATCTAAGTACAATGCTTTGCTTCTGCAGACATCTTACTGCCTTCGGTCTTTGGACCTTCATCTCTTTCAGTTTGTAGAGCTGCTCTGCCCTAGTAACTTTATACTTTCCCAGAACTAAACACACATGTATTATAACTTGGTAAAATAATGTTTTGGTACGCTACACCTGCGCAAGTATTTTCTGGGTCAGATCTTTTTACAATCTGAAAATAAAATATATGCGCATGTATGTGTTGACTCTTTGCCACACTGTATAAATATCACAAAGGGAAATTACGTCCTGCGTTTTCCTTCAAAATTAGAGTTCCATAAAAAGGTATAAAGTTAAAAAATACATTACAGCTTCTCTGGGACAGTATGCCATTCATACAATGCAATTTATGCTTCATCAAGGTACTTGTGAAATTAATTCATTGAATTAATCATTGATTAGTTTAAAGCATAAAACGTAAGTTGGTCATTAAATGATTTACTGGACTATTCTTCTGGAATTTTACTTGGGAAAAAAAAATCATATCAGAATTCTACCCAAGACCATTTAGAAAATTTTGGTTATTTCAATTATGTAAATTGCAATTAAGTACTAGCTAAAATGCCAGTACCACAATGAGCCAAGCCCATGCATCAGTGCCTTTTGAAATACAAAATGGAAGCATTAAATTAAGACCTCACCCTCCTCACTCCCACGCCACACATTTCGCTAGCGCCTACCTAAGGAAAATCAATACTAACAGAACTGCGATCTGTTACATGCTAGAAGGGAGCAGGATGAAGGAAGCTTTCTTTGATCTGGTCAACAAACCCTACCATATTTTTTTGTAGAAACTCCTGACCCTACAAACATCTAGCTTGATACTTTGATATGTGCTGAAAAATCTGCTGCAGGTTGCACCACTGGCCTGCGTGGAATTACAAATAGTTTGACACGCACAAGCAGCCAAACTTCAGAAAGCATTAAAAGAAATCCCTGAAGTTACTAGCTTTTTTATAAATTTTCTGTTCTTTGATGAGTGTGATGGATTGGTCTGTTAGAGTGCGCAGAGCCCCAGACGGCTGGCTGGCAAAAGGGTTAAACAGATAATGGATGTTATATAGGAATCTTCTAAGTTGCAGAGAAAAACGAAAACCAACACAAACTGAGTTTTCTCCGCAGGGACGTTTTCTTCTTTCTCGTGCTACTTCTCCCTATCTGAAACAATACACTTTTTACCTTCGGGCAATGCATTATTGAAGAGAAAGCAATCATGTTGGCTAAAAGCTATGAGACTACTTTACATGAGGCTGATTGGCTCAAACCTTTTCGACTCACGAATTATGAAGCCTAACACCACTAGAGACTTACTTCAATTTGAAAGTTCAGCTTAGGCAGAAGGCTGTTTCAGTCCTGAGGGCAACTACTCTAATCTGGGAAATTTCTGAAGTACAGGTAGTTTCTAAACTAGCAGAATAGCTGTATGTCCTTTTTTTTTTCTTTCCTTAGATGGTTCTCAATACCTATGCAGTGGACAACAAACTTCTTATAGGAAACTTAGCTTAAAAATATATCTCTAAAAATTCTATATGAATTAGGTAAGACTGCTGTATATGAACACTTCATCTGGCCTGAAAAACCAAATCTCCGAACTCCACCGATGCTCCATCAACTGTGTTCTCAAACTGGCTGCACCAAATACAAGGTCGAAATCAGCGGTCAACATTCGGCACAACAGGACTGCGCAAGAATAACCAAAAAGTTTGCACTAAGATTTTTCCACTTAAAGGAATATGGTTTGGGAAAAGCATTTCCTAAGTAGGTTACAAACAGACACAAGTTTTTAAGTAGATCAAGAACAGACAAGTTTGTGCAAATTCAGAGGGACCTAACACAGAGCTGGACTGCATACAGGTACATGAAAGTCAAAGTTGATTAAGCCACATATATATGCACATTCCTAGACCAATCTAATCTTCAGAAAATATAAGAAAGATTCATTCATTGTTGGGAAATTTTCAGTGAAGACATCTTTTCCCTGCTCAACTGTAATGAAAACAGGTGAAGCATTAGAAAGCCTAGGGAATAATACCTCAGACATTACTGAAAATACTGTAAATCCTATTATAAAGTCAATAGTGCTCATGTAACTCCTAGTATGTGCTGCTCAGACACACTTTTTCAAAAACAGTAGTAATAAAGGATTTAGAGATAAGCAAAAGACCTGAGGGTTTACCAAAAAGGGAAAAAACCTAACTGCAAACAGAGATGCTTCGAAGTGCTTCCAGAATGCTTCTCATTGAGGAATAAAAAAAAAACATCTATTTGTATAGTGTTCCTCTTTTCTTTACCTGTTCCTTCTCACCACCAGCTTCTTGCTAAGTACCAGTTAGTCTCATATAGAAAAACCTTAAACGGTTTTGAATTTCTATCTTTGGGGTCTTTTTTTTGTTTTGTCTCTGAAACAGTGAAGTCACAAAAACAAATCCTCCCATTCCTCAAAAAGGACCAAAGACTTGTTCAACTGATGGAGAAGGACTTTAGCAGTTACTACGATTTTCATCTGTATTGATTTCACTCCAAAACCCTTTTAAAACTGTGTCACCTCCTAGTGCACAGGCAAAGCAACATTTCTCAGATTCCAGTGTGAAACTGAGGAATGTGTCCAAGAGAGTATGAAAGGAGCAGTTGAAGTTATCAGTGCTATCAAGATTCTTTTATAATTTTTAAATTATTCTTAAATAGAATTTGAGATTATCCTTATCCAACTAATCCTCAGTTGGATTTAAACTTTTTTTTTTTACAATTACTTAATAAGCAATTAAGAAAATTAGGCAGTCATAAATGGTATTGTAAAATTTTGGTCATATATTCACAGGTTTCAACAGTTAAGACCAAGGTGATCCTTGGCTTCACTTTTGTTCCTGACTTTTCTCATTGGGAGAACGCTCTCTCAAACCGTTTTAGAAGATTCGTAAAAAATTTTAAAATCAGTTTTACACGCTTTATACTTACACTTCATATACACACTAGCTAGTGTGTGCACTCGCCACAAAATGAGTTGTGGTCAGACACCGGAACACGTTTGCCCAGAGAGGCTGTAAAGTCTCTGTCTGTGGAAATAATCAAAACCCAACTAGACACAGCCCTGGGCACTCTGCTCTAGCTGACCCTGCTTGAGCCCAAGGGTTGAACTAGATGATCCCAAGAGGTTCTTTCCAACCTCAATGATTCTGCAAATAGTAATTACCTTAACGAGGCAGAAGAAAAGATTGTATTCCGACAGCAAGATTTTGATGTCAGATATGGTACCAAGTACGAAGCTTGAAAAAACACGGATAGTTTATCGTAAACTTCAATTACTCTCCATTCTAAGAAAGTATTGTCTTGCCTAAAATCTTGTAAAATCAACAGTAGGAATGATCCTAAGTCCTATCTTCTAGTTGAAGTGTCAGTAGTTAAAAAATAGCAGTGAATCAAAGCTTAGATTTCTCATACATGTGTTTATAGAAGCTAAATAATACGTATTAATATATCTAATAATCTTCAGATCACACAACTGTCAAAGAATATTGATATCAGTTTGAAATATTGGTTTTCCTTTTATTCAGTAAAACAATAGCTAATGGGTATAAATATTTTGTAGCCTTTCACAAAGATAACCAGTTTTAATACTATTTAAGGATTGAGTACATCATTCTTCAATCTAGCACGGATCTTGAGAAGCCTTGTAAAAGTAATACTGTGTTGACTCGGATTTCTGCATGGTAGACAAATAGTTTCTATTTGCTATTCATAGACTTCAGTAATGAAGAAATACTGGATTCAAAAGTGGTCTGGGAATATGAAAATTTGCTTTTTTCCCCCTCACAAAAAAAAGAATGATATTTTCCTCTTGTATATGTTTCACAGTCGAAATAATATCCAGAATCAGTGCACAAAATTGCAAGAGAGTTGCAAGTCATTTCACACAGCATTGTTCTGTTCATTGGCAACACAGACATATGTACATTCATCACAGAACAAACAGAATACTTTAAACCACCAGCCAGCACAACTTTAAGCCACCACCAGTTTTGTATAATTGTTGATTAGCTGTATATTCGCCAGCATTCATATAGTACTTCCAAATAAGTAACAGGGATTACTACAATCCAAGCATAAAATGAATTTCTTACAAAAATTGGGTTTCTAATACTCTTATAGAAATCTGATGTTTCTAATGTTCTTTGCCATACTCACACACACAAAAAAAGATAAAAAAAACAACAACCCCCCCCCAGAGCACAGAAACACAGAATCTGTCTCTTCAGTAGATTAAAATCCACAATACAAGAGCCTGTATGGATATATTCACTGCATCCTTCTCATCCTCGTCCTATCTCCTCCAAAAGCCTTGGGATAAGAGCTTGTGGAAAGAATAATACCCACAATACTTCCTTTTTAATGTGTTTTTCATGCATTTTTGCTTGTGTGTGTGTATATATACACACACAAGTATCCATTTCATTTCCATTATCTCTGTAAAATATACTCCATACACTGTATTCCACTGAAGTATCAAGTGTGCAAAATAGCAGAAATAAACAGCACTATGAAATTGATGTATCTGAATCCAAATACCTGCTACTGATCTGCAAATATATAGCAGAGGAGCAATCTTTACTCCTTGTTGATCACTGTCTAAAAATTGCCCTGGTAACCCTGAAGCCGTACAAAAGCATCAGAGTTTGGATGTTTATGGGGTAGAAGGCTGTGTGTTATGTCCAATGTATCTAATTTGAAATCTCTGAATACCTAATTCATGCCCCAAAACGAGACTTGCTAAAGTAATTGGAAAACATGCTGCAGCCAAGCAACCTATTTCAGAACTACAGTGGATATTGTCTCATTCTCCCTCGTATGGATAAAATAGATGAGAAGCAACATAATCTAATATTGCCAACGAGACTGATTGGTTCAAAAATATTAACAATAAAACCAGCAAAATAGCTGCAGCTTTCCATGGAGGAAGTCCTTCTCTAGTGACAAGAGCACCATCTACAGACTTACCAAATCATCCTTTCCTTGTGTTTGCCCTTGAAACACAGCAGCTTAGCTTCTAGTCTTTTAAACTGTAAAATGTTCCACCCATCACAAGCTCATACTTAACAACGGTGCAGTAATTGTATAGAATTTAGATCAGCTAAAGGTCTTGCCTCTATTTCCTTAAAAACAGTTACATTTTTAGAATATGAGCTCTGGCACAAAGATGTGTGGACAGACTATGATGTTTTGCTTGAAAGGGACTTTCAGTAACACTACATTTTAATGCTCCTTAAAAGACAAACAATTAATATGTACTAAGACAGAGCTATCTGTATGAGTGGGTGTGGAAACAATAAAAACGCTGAATGCTATTAAGTTAGCTTTATCATCACCGTACCCTTTGTTTTGTGAGCTACACATGCCCTTACAAGGCAGTAAGGAGCAGACAGTATATCCATTATTTGCTTAGCAAGGGCTCAGTCATTCCACTAGTTCCACTGAAGTCAACGGGGCTGCACTGACCACACAAGAAGTTCTGTCCTTATTTTAAGATCTATGCAAACCTTGACCTCATGATAAATACACTGATGAATTAATAACACAATGTAAAGTAACAGAATGTTACTATGTTCTGCTAATATTATAGAATCAACGAGTACAATTCAACTCACTTTCCTTAAAATACCAGTCTTCTCACTTTATGCAAGCAAATACAGAATTTTCTATTTCTACAAAAACATCAAGGTACTTGGTGGCTATAAAAGTTAATTTACATTAAATAAAGATGGTGAACTAAAGAAAAAAATCAAACTGCTTTTTCAATAACTTAATGAGTAGACATGAAATGTCATTCACGTGTAGACTCATTTTTCTAGACACAATTTACAAGGAATAAGAGAATATGACCAAGATATCTGAGCCTGAAACTCTGTAGGAACAAAGTGAACTCCATAGACTAGACAGCAAACTCAGAAGTAAGTCCAAGTTAAGATTTATAAGCTTTCCATATTTTCTTTTCTTTTTTTCCAAGTTGAATTTCTCCATGTGCCAAATTGTTGAGGGTTTACATTTTATTCCAAACCCCATCAATCTGTGTTAAATTAAAAAAATAAAGCATGGAAATGTGCCCATTGTCTTCTTTTAAGAACCTAACGTTACACACAAGCGCACATGAGAACACTTAATGTGGATAGGCAATGGTTCATTTTGGTCTACTCGCACAGATTCAACCTCTTAAAATTAAAACATTGAAATAACATAGTGCTGCTAAAAAAACGACTGCAAATAAAAGACTGGATTCTTTAGTTACACTGCATGCGTTCGGTGCACTACTCTGTGGCACATGGGAACCCTAAAACCAGCTTCCCCTCGAAAATGCAACTGTCCTCCTTTGAAAACACTTAAAGGGCCACATTGGCAACGCTTGTTCCTGTCTTGTTCTTGTCAGGGTACCCCATGCAAAAAGCAAAGCCAGCACAAAACTCCCACGATCTCTACTCAAGTGTCTCACTGAGGAGTCTCCTGCATTACCACAGACATTACTCTCCTAATTTGCACGAAGTCAGCCAGAACTGGATAACTAGATAGACACTTCTTCCATTAAAAGCAAGAAAGGAAAAGGGGAAAAAAAAAACCATCTGGAAGGATGGCTGCTGGCTGAAGCGCTGGGCTGGGAGTCAGGCGCAGGTTTTGTTTCTGATTCTTCACCACACCCGATTCTCTCCCCAAAATGTGAGAATAACGACGGGTCTTCCCTGCTCTCCAGAATCGATCTGTTTAGAGGGGGTTTTTATAGCAGGGACAGTTTCCCAGAGGGTGATTGCAGAGTCCATCGCACGCTAGAGACCCGATAATCCCGCTCACTGCCCTGGGGCCTACTGTGGTAACAACGACAACTTCTAACGGTGAGGTGGCTCCACTGCCAAAGTGTATTAAAAAAAAAAATAACAACTTGAAAACACCTGCACTCACCTGGGTTTTCACTCTTGCCTTTCGTTCAGACATGAGCCGAACGAAGCCGGTGTGCTTTAGGTGTCCCCGGGGGCGGGAGTGCAGGAGCCCCTGTGAGGGGAGGCCGGCCCCGCCCGCCCGCCCGTTCCCGCCGGCGCGCAGCAGCGCCCTCACGAGCGCCCTCACGAGCGCCCTCACGAGCGCCCTCACGAGCGCCCTCACGAGCGCCCTCACGAGCGCCCTCACGAGCGCCCTCACGAGCGCCCTCACGAGCGCCCTCACGAGCGCCCTCACGAGCGCCCTCACGAGCGCCCTCACGAGCGCCCTCACGAGCGCCCTCACGAGCGCCCTCACGAGCGCCCTCACGAGCGCCCTCACGAGCGCCCTCACGAGCGCCCTCACGAGCGCCATCGACTTATTCCTAATTACTGCTAGTAATTTTCTGCTGCTAAACAAGAACAGAACACTCTTTGAAGAAAAAAAAGTTTTTAGTACTAACCACAGGGAATAATTTTTCTGAAGATTTTGTCACAACTAACACCAGGCACAGGCAAGCTCCAATTTGATTTTGTGAGCGTTTACATGGAGCGTGCAACATCTGTTGTAATACACTTCACATTTATATCTAAACCACGTAACACAAAGTTTTCCCCATCTCAGCTACGTATTGCAATAGGATGTAAGAGGCAAAACTCTCACGTCTTCTACATTTTTCCTGTCAAAATAGTATATTAACATCACAGAAATCCTGATGTCTTAGCTAGTAAGAAACACATGTAAAATCCTCTAGTTTTTTTCTTTAAAACAGCCAATTTACAAAAAAAAAAACCAAAACCACCCCTGAACTTGCTCCATTTTTTATCATCAGTCATCTGAGTAATCTTGTTAAGAACAGACTCCTTATGCGTAAATTTTAGTCCAAGAAATTTCCAAAAATACAGATTAGCACTACAGTTACCAGGTCCTTATCTGAAGTTATTAAAAAAAACAATGGTATTTACTAGGCTTAAGTTTGACCTTGCAGCAATATAAATCCAGTTTCCCTGGTTTATTGCACTAGGATAAAAAGATTCACTGTTTCTTGCACTCTTTTCTTGTACTCCTTTGTTTAAATCAACAGTTTCTAGCTCTGTTCATTCACCTCTATTCAAGACTGCACATGAAAAAAAGGAGCCATACTTCTCTACAAAGTCCTCCTTCGAAGCCTGAGCTAGTGGGTCAATTAGCTGGCCAACAAAACCTAGGAAAACTAACTGCCCTCGTAAAGGACCTCATAGTAAGATTTAAAAGTAAGAAGGATGACCTGCTATTGGGGAACCATAAGGAACATTTAGAAGAGAATAATAAAAAGTTCCCATTTTCACACAGCCCTGTGAACAAAACTCAGTGGTTCAGCCACAAATAAACCTTCAGGATCAGTCTTTCACCCATAAGTATCTCAAGATGTTTTTGCAAACACACAGGTGTTAAATCTCAGTCACTACCATTTCTCTTTTTTTCCCCCCTCATATATACATTTTTTTAAAATTTATTTTACAATAGTGCTGACAAGTTCCAAGTCATAGATCATGACCCCACCGTGTGGGAACTGCAGAAAAGCAAAATAAAAGTAGAGTTGCTGTCATGCATGAAAGTCATTACCCATGGTCATGTACTATTTTGTAGAAGACAGACATTATAACCAGACCAACAGAGGAATACAAAAAAAGATCTCTTGGACAACTTGATAGGCATCAGCACACTAGGTAGATGTCCACCTATTCCCAAGTTAAAAGTAATTTTTAAAAGAGGTAAAAGTAGCTTTGCAGATAGTCTGCAAAATTCCTCCACCTTCTGAGAAAGGAAGTTGGTATCACTGGCAAATTAAAAAGGAGTAATGGCCTTTCAAGTATGCGAAGACTCCTAACATTATAGCAACTAATGGTTTATGCAGTAGAAAACAGAGAGGTTTTAAAGTTGAAAAATAGGAAGTTGCATAGCAGGTGATGTAGACAAAAATGACAAGTTAGGAAAGTCATCCTTGCAGCAGCAATCTTGACAGAGATGAGCAGGAAAGCGTGAATTTGTCAAAGGTAAGACTATGGAGTTATGAAATGATGGGATCCTGACTGAGAGTATCAATTATGTGGATTGATAGGTTTAGAGTGTGTCAGAGAGATGTTATGCAGAAAGAACGTGAAAGACCTATAGATGGCCTGAAGGTGAAACGCTAGACAAGTTCTTCTCAAAGAGCCATGACTCCTACGTGGAATATAGTAGTAAACTGCCTCACAGTTTGAATCAAGCTGTTGCATCACCTCTATGCATTCATAGAGGTAAAAATTCAGGGAATTCAAACGGTTCCTGTATAATACTATATCAGACTCCCAACTGATTTAAAATAATTTATCATTAAACAGCAATTCAACTTTCCATTCTAAAGAATTCACTAACAATGAGGGGCCACTGGAGAATGCACTGAGATTACAGCTCTGAGTAAGAAAACACCAGTTTTCTGATTTGTTCATATTAACTGGCAATAAGCTTATAATAAATTTATGCAATCAACACTATATTCATGAAAGTAGCTGCCTGGCAAAGAGAATGACTGTCTCATGAAAGCTCAATATAGAGGACTGAAAAGTAATGTCAGAAGCTAATAGTTTCAGTGCCTCCTACAACCAAAGCCAGCACAGAAGAAAGGATTTTAATTATTTTATTCTTTGAAAATGTAGACATTTCTGAGGACTAAAACTACCGTGAAAGGCAAAAACCTCACACTCGTATTCAATTCCACTCCATTTATATTGGGAATTACATCCTTAACAGTTGAAAAAAAATACCATTTTTCTAGCCTAAGCAGGAGAAACAGTGTTTTTTTCCCTAAGCCAGGCTCACACTGAGGATAGCTATTAGATTTTCTTTTGATGGATTTTTCTCATTTATTTAAACCACCAAGGGTTAGTAGGGTAGTTGTAGGAAGTACATTTGCCAACAATCAAGTGGTGATTATCACAGTCATGACTTTTTGCTTTTGCTTACCCAGGCAGAAAACAAAAAATATCGAGTCTGGATTATTGTGCAGCAGGCTCCCGAAAAACACTGCAAGACACATGTACGTGCACTTATATTCATAAGGATTTAAAAAAAAAAAGATGATGGAATTTCTTTTTAATACAGTGTCATGGACATGATCTTACTTTTGGCACAGCTGGAAACCAATCACTAGCAATGTCAGAAATCAGAAAGAGCACCCGATTCCATGTCGTTTCCAAAACACCGAAAAGCATTTCAAGTTTTCTGACTGTCAACGTTTGTCTTTATCACTTGTCACCATATTAAGGAGCTCTGTATTTTAGAGGCATGATGACTCTGGATTTTCACCCGGCTTTTATGAAATTATACTTCATTGGTGTGAAAACTTCCCCTATTCTCTCCCAGTCCTACACAGTCATTTTCAGAATCTAGTATATGGCTTCAGGTAGAAGCAGAAATTGGTGTTTGGATCTTGTTGTTTCGTTCACAAAGTAGGTATATTTCTGAATACAGATGAAGCAAAGGGGATAATCCTGTTCTCTTCCCAACTCGAAGTCCTTCCTAGGAAGCACTGTATCTAAAAATCATCCGCAAACTTTTGCTGTGAGTTCAGACTGTTTGGTTTTGCTGTGTTTTTATCATTTCAATATAAACAGTCCTGAGAGTCAGTGCTCTAGTTCCTGCTGTATACGCAGAGTTACTGCTCAGGAGGCTGCCTGTGACCCCAGTTTGGTGATTACTCCAAAGCATAGCTCTTTCCAGAAAGAATTTATTAGCTGGATCCCCTATATGCCCTTAGGCCGCTGAGTCTACAGAGAACCCAGCTACTGCCCTCTGACTTGGGGTCATTCAAGCCCTTGCATGGGCTACAGGCTGTGCTCACACCTCACTGTTTTAATATAGGCTGACAAATCCAAGTCTGCTTACCCAGCCCTGATTCCTCACCTTAGTAACTTTTTTCCTCTGAATCTCAAAGGTTCAAACCATTTCATTTAATCTCTTCATTACAGTAGCCTCTAATCTTCAAAAAGCAAACAAAAAGAGTAGAAAAATGGACACATTCCTGTTGATAAAGATACTACAATTATTTGTTTCAGAAAGTTTTATACTTCCCTAAATCAGACTTTTCTATACCTTTTGAGTACTCTCATTGTTCAGTTTCACTAGGATTCCTTGCAAAGTAGAGTACTGTTCAAGTTGTTGTTAGATGAATCCGACCTACTTTAGTATTTGAAGTTAATTCTCTTCAAAAGTCTATCCAGAATTGCAACTCAAGGAGACCGAGCTTAAGAAAAAAAAATCCAAAATTTATTGATAGAACTCTCTGAGGTAAAAAAAAAAATACCACAGAAACAACCTCACAGCACCTTTTGAAGCTTTTGTTCTGTATTAGAACAAAGCCAAAAGTCTGCTAATACCCTATGTACCGTAACTCAGACTGCCATAAAATTGAAGTCAAATTAAATAATGTCTCAGTGCTTCAAGTAACAAAGAAGCAGGTTTAGAATGATATTTGTCAGAAAAAGTAATTAGCAGTGGAATGTGAAATGCATAAAGACTGTAAGAATGGAATTATTTTACAATTCAAAACAGGTATTTCCATCTTTGATGGCATGAACAAGCAACTAGTTAGAAGTTCTTGTTTGAATAAAGAAAATAATTTTTTCTTTGCTTGGTTTAAATTAGAGAGAAGCTAAAAAAATAGGTAAAGTATTTCTTGAAGCTTGAAAACTTAATTATTGTGAAACATGTTCAGGCTTCAGAGAAAAGTAAGAACAAATCCAACAGAATTTCAGCAGATTGTAAGGAGAGGTTTTCTTGTTGGGTGGGGTTTTTTTGTTTGTTTGTGGTTGGGGTGATTTTTTTTGAGTTTTTATAAGCTTTGAGTGAAGTCAGTTCAGTAGAGTTAGATCACATTAAACTGCTGGCCACAATGCATGAAGCTGTGCTCAACCTGATCTTGAAATTAAATTTAATTAAGCTTTACATTTTGAGGTCTGTTTCTAATAATTTTGAATACGTAAACAGTAAAAGTGCGTCAAAGAAAAAATATATGTATAACTTATTATGACTATTCTAGCTGGGTGCATTTTAAATTAAACCTCTGGCTTAAAGAGTATTCGCAAACCAAAAAATCAGCTAGCAGGACTTTGAGCTACAAAACACAATACTGGCTGAAGTGATTATTAAAATAGAGCACAGTACAAGAGCATAGTATCTGTGGCTGCAGAATAAATGCTTATCCGAACAGAATATTTCCCTCCTAATACTTGTAGACATCGTACAAAGGACGGGAGTAAATTGGCAAACCCAGTGACTGCAGGCAAAGTGACATTCCTATGGCTGGATGTCTCCTACCAACAGATAAGCGCACCGCTTCCTCCCAGCCAACGGCCCGTTTAGAAAGTCACTGCTGTAACTAAAAAAGCTCCACAAATGGCTTTTAATTTTCGCTAAGTACTTTCTGAGCAGTATTCTTTGCCATGCGATTATCCAGTCTCCACTGGACATTACTTGCTGGCAATAAGCGGAAACATGAAACTACATAACTCAGTTGTTTTTTCTTTTTTTGTAATCTAACATCCTCAGACAGACGTTCAGCTTTCCCATCACTGCTGTCAATCGAGCTATCTGGGGGAGCTGCAGATATTCTCCAATGAAAATGTTTATTAAATAACTCGACACAAAAACATGCAACACATCACATCTGTTTAGAACTATATGACTAATACAATGCTTTGACATAACAGATTGAAGCACAAGTACTACATTAAATAAAGTCTGTATCCCTGCTGTATGTTATCAGCAGGGAGACACTACTAGCTGACTCAATAAAACCAGGTCATTTTCTAGCAGTATAAATAGAATGAATTTATGTTTATTATTAGACAAGAGCTTTTTGTTTGCTATTTAAACAATTATAAACAAGTTTACTTATCAAAAGCAATGATCTTGAAGGGTACATAATTTCGATTTACCCACCAGCCTTGTATCCATTAGACTTCAACTAAATTGACACATTTTAAGCTGCCCTTTGATATTCATGATAATTGTGGGCTACCAAAACAGTAGCCTTTTTATCACACTAAGCTTGGTGTATAGAAATGTCATCGTTGGTCAGATAAGATTAGGACTAATTTATAACCTCTATACTTAAGGCATAAGGAAATCTCAACCTGATAAACTTTGAGCTACCCTAAAAAAAAAGTACATGTAATGATACAACATCCTAGTAAGTGTATAGTAAAGAACAAAGTGCACAGATAGTAATTTGACCTGCAGTCTTATGCATCGTTATTCGTTTTGTCTTAACTTAGGTAATAATCCTTTTTCAAGTGCATCTCTTGGTGCCAACTCCTACGTAAACACACACTTGAATAACAAGGCAAGATCATGGTTTGCAAATGCATAAAAAAATTAACTTGCAACTAAACAAATAGAAAAGACATTTTAAAACTCAGTTAAATCAGCGTAACTGTCCATTTCATCCTTTCTGCTGCCAGGTAGAAAAAAAACTGAAACACTTATTTAAGCAGCAGGCACTAAAGCCTGTGTGCACATTTGATTTGTCCTATGAATGGGCACAAACCCACGCTGCGCTCCTGGTGAGAGCTAAAGCCTTCTCCCTCCCAAGATACATTGGAAAAAACATTTTACGGTCCTAAAAACATACAGAATTTATATGGGCATTGGCGGAGGCGCCACTGCGTCCTACTTTCACTTCTTCCCAGGAGTGATTTCTCAGCAGTCTGCCAGGATGAGGTGCATGTGAGCTCTGATCAGGAAAGACAGTTTTTAGAAGGGGAAATGCATAAAAAAGAATGCAAAAACAGCGTGGCCAGCAGGTCGAGGGAGGGGATTGTGCCCTTTACTCCGCTCTCGTGAGACCCCACCTGGAGTTCTGCATCCAGCTCTGGGGCCCCCAACATAAGGAGGACACGGAGCTGTTGGAGGGAGTCCAGAGGAGGCCACGGAGATGCTCAGAGGGCTGGAGCCCCTCTGCTATGGAGACAGGCTGAGAGAGCTGGGGCTGTTCAGCCTGGAGAAGAGAAGGCTCCGGGGAGACCTTCTAGCACCTTCCAGTACCTGAAGGCGGCCTACGGGAAAGCTGGAGAGGGGCTTTTTACAAGGGCATGGAGTGACAGGATGAGGGGGAATGGTTTTAAACTGAGAGAGGGGAGAGTTAGATGAGATATTAGGAAAAAATTCTTTGCTGTGAGGGTGGTGAGACACTGGCCCAGGTTGCCCAGAGAAGCTGTGGCTGCCCCCTCCCTGGCAGTGTTCAAGGCCAGGATGGATGGGGCTTGGAGCAACCTGGTCTGGTGGAAGGTGTCCCTGCCTGTGGCAGGGGGGTTGGAACGAGATGGGCTTTAAGGTCCCTTCCAACCCAAACCATTCTGTGATCCTATGAAGCTTGCTAGCTTCAAAGCTCTGGCTAAAACATTCAGAGCTATTTAAAGGACAAAATTTCCCTGAAGTCAACACAATCATCACCTCCATCATACAGAGGTTATGCAAGAGGAAAGAATGAAACCCGCTAGTTTACTTTGCTGCCTTTGTTGAGTTTTGTTACGAGGGTCACATTTAGGAAAAGAAAGATGCTCAGACAATTAAGAAAAACCAAACCACTGGAAGGAACAGTATTGCCTTGTCTCTGAGGCTTGCGACGAACAGAGAATACTATTGTTCACAAAGGGTAGGGAAAAAAAAAAAAACACAACAATTTGTTTCGGGAACTTCAAAAGGGAGCGTATGGAGTAAAACTAACACAAGTCAGTGGCCTGAAGTCCTGTCTGGGACAGTGACATTGTCTTGCAAAAGGTGTACAGAAGTACTGTCATTTTGGATGTTTGAAAATAAAATTGAGGAAAGAGAAAGAACTGCAGTTTAGGAATTCAAGTATTTCTGAATAATGGATAAAGATGAAAGATTTTGTTTCACCTCAGGAATTTGTGCATCCAATTGAACTTATGTGACTCCAGGGGCAGAAGACTAGAAACCCCCCAGCTCGACAGCAGACACCGTACAGGGGTCCCTGTGCATGATGAGCATACACCTACCAGCAACACGAGAGAATGCAGGCGGAGTCATTAGATGTACGAGTAATCTGAAATACATCGGCCTCTTGGAAGCGCCATGCTCAGTATCATCCTAAACAAAACATATCAGAGGACAAAGCACAATTGAATCCTCTCTCACTCACACACTCCAAACATTGGACCACACAACAGGAAAATTAAAGTCAGACCCTGACCTGGTCCTTCAAAACACTGACATTTCAAAAGAAAAAATTCAGAATTTACCTTTTAGTACCTTTTATAAATCATTTTAAAACAGCACTGTCTCTCAGTGGAAAAAAAAAAACCAAAACTCAGATCATGGAAAGAGAATAGCTCTTTCATTTAGCTCAGTGGGGAATAGAAATTTTCTGGAATTTTGAAAATTATCACCTACTCCTGAATGTCTGTGAAAAATCCCAGAGCGTAACAGCCAGTTACTTTGCCAAGTCATCTGACTACAAACCTCAACCTCCAACAAATGAAGTACAGCTCAGCTATGATTTTTCTGTAACCATCTTCATAACACAATAGCTAATTAAGAACAAATTATGTTGTCTATTGTTATAAAATAGATAAAAACAAATACATGCAGTAACTGCTTTAGGCTTTTTTTTTTTCTTTTAAAAACAACTCCAAAGTATACTGCATAAAACAATTTCCAAACAACCTTACAAGGTAGTTTTAATGAAACTTTCATGGTTCAATAAACTATTGTATTAGGTCATTCTCCTGATGAAGCAATATTCCAATCTCATTATATTTATTCAGAAAAGAATAAGGTACTAGTGTTATTGGATTTCTTATAATTAGTTAAAAAGCAATTTGTTAGAATTTCCTTTGCCTATGCCCATAGGGTTTTAAAAAAGAAAAAGAAGGGATTGTGACAAGTAATACAGTGCTGTATGCAAGTAGGACACATCACACACGGTAACAGTCCTCTGGCAGCCGGGATGTGCTTTGAGCTTCGGGGCGAGACAGCCTCTTCCTACTACAGCCTTCCTCCTCCTGCCATCTCTACTTCTCAAAATAGCAAACATGACAATAAGCTTTAACGGCTGAATGCTCCGAAGAAAAAACACTAGGCAGTCCCTATAGCTGATGCATAATTACTAGAAAGTAAATCACTTGCTTTGCATAGGGGATCAAGTAAAAGCCCAGTCAAAACAACCAGCTTCATCCCAACATTCTGTTTCCAACAGAAATTAATTTTGTGAGCTGCTGGAGTTTGAAATAAACATGTGAGTGCTAAAAAGACCTATTGCCATCATCTCAGCATGGAGAGAAAGATTGAAAGGTATTTTCAGAATAAGGGTTACAGTCTCAGCACTACTCTGGGTACGGACAATATTTTTCCCCTGTGATCTTTAGAAAAAAAAAAGGTAGAATAAATAGGACCACGTCTTTGCAGCTGGAACATCTGTGTGTAAGAGGTTGGTACGAATCTATAATCTTCGATGGCCATATGAACCTGCCCATAATTGATGGACACGGCTGCAATGACGGTTTTATTCATTTTCACTGGGAGCAGGGCTCCTCAGGCTTTAAGCACTAGCTGTGTTAAGAGAGCATGAGACTTCTCAAGCATTCACTGAGAAAAATATTCTCACATTTTACTATCTATAACTGGCTTTTTTCATATGAGTCCGAAGGCAGCCTGAATAAATTGATATAAAAGGAATCTGTTGAAGGTTACTAAATACACAAACTCAGAAAGTCCTTGCTCTGAGAATAGCTGAAGTCTGAAGAAGCATTGAGAAATATCAAATACGCTTATTCTGCTCCTGTGTAGAAAGCTGCTTGTGAGCACTGCTAGAAATGGGCTCAGAGAACGCAGCAGAGATCTCTCAAGTTCTTGTTTCACAAGAGATACAATCTATGTAATTGCAGCTCCTTGTAGGTGATAAAGCAGCATGTCGATAGCACACTAAATGCCATTTTATAAAAATCCAGCTTTTTATTAAACACACTGAAGGCACTTACAAGTGTTTAAGTGAAGCACAAATTATATTATCCAAAGTAAACAGCGCAACACAAAATTGGTGGGTGCCAAAAGCCCCTCAGATTTTGAAAATCTCTCCTCCCTGACTACATTGGAGACGTTTCTCTAGACTCAAGATTATTCCAGTATAACTTCCTGAAGACTTTATTCCATCCTAATACCTGCCAGCATTTTTTATTCCCTCTAAAATGTGTTTTCAAAAAAATATTTCCCAGTAGAAAACTCCAAACAAAAGCACCTCAAAGATTTCACAGACATACTTTATCCAAAAATAATTGGCTTGCTAAGGAATTCATAAGCCTGTAACTATCTATGATTCTATAAAGGTTGGACTTGATGATCTTTAAGGTCCTTTTCAGCCAAAATTATTTTATGATTCTAATGTGTAACTACAAATCTCTTTCAGCTGTGATCGAGACATCTGTATTCCGAAATTTTAAAAGTTAAAGTTTCTTATATGCTAGATAGAACTTTTTTTTTTAAAAAAAAATCAAGCCCTCCCATAGGATGGGTCTTTGTTTCCATGGCTTTGTTTCTTGCTTTGGGGAGGCACTACCTTTTTATTGGAGTTCCATGAGATATCCAGGGAATACACTCATACACGTGCTGAAATACTGGGACAAAAAGATCCAGAGGGAGTCGTCTTTTCTGTGTCCTGGATTTCTATATAGATTCACTCTTATAAACACTTTTGAAGAAAAGAGTTTTTACGTTGAATACTTTTTAGTACTTCTTGATAAAAACCACTGCTAAATTCTGACATTAAATAAAATTTATGCAGCTGACCTGGATTTATATCTGACAAACAGGGCACAAAGTTGGGAAAGGGTGAGAAGCCTCGTCCAATGAGCAAATGAAGGAAGTCACATTTTCAGAAGGACTGAACGTAGGAAGCAAATAGTTGGAGGTGGCAGTTTTGATTCTCTCACTTCTTGTACTTGCCCATGCTCAGCCACCTCCTGACGCCACATCAGTTCTAAAATCGAACTATAGCTTCTCACAGAGTAACCATTCTAGCAAAACTATTTTGCACTATTTCATATTATTTTTTCTAAATAGTCTGTAAAGTAGTGTCAGTTATCTACTGTATTACACTCACTGATTGAAACTGAAATGATGATTAATGCAAACAAATTTATAAACAATAACTATTTCCCTTCATTTATCCGGCCCTTTCAAACCTGATATGAGCTATATAACCAAGACAGTTTTCTTAAACTGATCCAATATTCATCCCAGGTTAACCGCTCCCACTCCACCCTCCCCAAAAACTCCAAAAAGATTGTCTGAATTTGAATACATTAGAAGTACTTTTAACTCAAATATGTGAAATTTTCCTGTTCAATTTCATCAGATTTGTGACTTTTGGTCACGATTCAACACACATTGAGAAATGTATGATTTCTTGCTTGGCACGTTCTAGAAACTGGGCTACTTTGAATCTGCCTTAGCCTTTACACTCCCTGAGGAAATGTCCTCCTCTACGTGGGAAAAGCCTCATTTTATATTCCTCAAAGCAGCAGCAGCTACACCGGGCTAAATCCCTGCAGAGCAGTAACGCGAGCACGGCGGCTGCCCGCCGCTCACGTAACCTGTGCTGGAATGTGCTGTACCCAGCACTTCGCTATCTTGGCTTTGAGTTTATTTCCATTTTAATATTCCTTTCTAAGGTTTTGGATGGTTTGGGGCATATGCAAATACCATCCCACTCCATAAAGCAAATGGGAGTTCAGCCACTGACACCAGCAGGACTGGAAACAGGTCATTAAGATGTTAAATTTAAATCTAATTAAAATAACAGCCACATTGTTTAGACAAGAGGTCTGTAGTACAAGGCCCACGAACAGCCACAACTGCTTTTACAGTATTATTTGTTAGCTTTGATTATCACAGTGCTCAACTGCATGAAAGAGCTCCAACGTCCTGGAAACATCCCACGGCGCTGAAATCTTAAATCATTCCAGCCTTATTCACTGTCCACTGCTGTGTTACCTGCACCTTTTGATAAAGAACTAGTTCGGCTCCCGTCATGTAAAGCATCCCCTGCTACTGCTCAGTTTTTCTCTTCATCTTTGTTGTTGCAAATGTTTTGAAATGGTCTGTGTGCACGTACTAATTCATCTGCACTGTATTATACGAATCTTGTATTCCATAACATTTCACATGCTTATAAAATGACGAATTCAGAATCTTGCATTCCAGCGTCCTAAGGCAAATTAACATGACAAAATTAATCAACCTCCGTTTTCTACGGAACGGGAAATGCAAAGCAGTTTGCAGCTCACTGTAGATTTAAATATTCCAAACGCTGATAGCTTGCAAGACGGTTACAGCCTTCCCCGTGTCAAAAATTAACAGAGGAGTGGAGTCTATTTCAAACTAATTGGTCTAAACATCTAATAAAGTAGTTATGTTAAGTAAATTATAATATACACATAGTTACACAAACTATTGTATTATAAGACAACTGTCTGAAACACCTGGCAATTTCACAATAAAATGCTACTTCAGCTGATTTGGCTGAATGAGGGCATCTTCGCCCTTCCACCATTACACCTGGGGCTACCATTGGCATGAGAATTCCAGATGGGCCAGGCCAGGAATCTTATTAACCCATCTCAAAAAGCAACAGGTAAGAAGGGAGCAATTGTGAACTCGCTGTTCATAACCCCTTGCAATTCATGGAAGATTTGCATGCTTAAAAAAATAGAATTAACTTTTTCATGACATATTCCAGCTTCAATACTGATGCTTTTCAGTAACACAACTACCGTGTACATGGATGTATGACTTCTCCTTCCACAGAAGCAATTCCTAATTTTTTTTACTCTATTTCCTCAGATTATGATTCTAAAATTCTTTTTAATTTTTCTTTAAGCATTTCCAAGGCTTAATGCTTTAGTACTGTTAAGCGAGGTGGCCCTCTCAGCTCCATGAAGCTACACTGAGTTACAGCAGCTGAGAATCTGTTGATTACCCAGTATTTACAGCTTTTTTTCCCCTTATTGATGATTAGATTTTTAAAATACAGTATTTCAATTCATTAAAACCTAAAGTTATTTTCACTGAAATATAAATCAGTGGGTAAAAAGCTGGGTCCAGCTCACCAGAGGGGGTTTGACGATTACTTCAGGAGGACGAGAATTCAACCTAAGTTTCATTTTCTGTTTGACTGCTTTTAAAAGATAAGAAATTTGGGAAATCAGACATCTGTTTAGGGATTCTTACTATGGACCTTGCAGGCCAGTGTAACTACAGAGGAGTGGCCTTGTATTGAACAACCTATTCTTGCTGAAGGAGAAAAGCATCCTGGCATTTATTCAATAGAACTGAGATTTGGCCTCTGGAGTATGACAGACTGACGAGAGCATGAAAATACAGCATTAACACCAGTTTCAAAGAAAATGGTAAATACAATCCAAATCTTACCGTTTCCTTGGTTAGATCGTAGACAATGAGACAGTGGAAGAGGACCATGTTATTCAGTACAGATGCAACCCATTTTTCTAAAGGTGGGGCACCCACTGATTGCAGCAGGCTTCAATTGAATGTGAAGGCATGCTTTTTACACCATTTGCATTAGACAGGTTCTAATATCCTACTTTAAACAGAAAAGAGCAGGTAAGTAGGGTAAATGAAGTCTAGAGGCAAAAAAAAAATTTCTATACCTGCTTATACCTTAACTTCCAGATATCCTCCAAAATGATAGGGAATGGCACCAACAAAAGACATGCTTGCACCAACAGAGCCCGGACGGACTATCCTAGTGGGTGGATACAATCCACTAACGCACCAATGACGTGCGAGGTTTAGGAACATGGTTAAAATTCAACCCACAGAAGCTCTTCCACCAGAGCTTCGTCCAGCTTTGGGAATGGATCTTCTGTTCATATCATCAGTTTCTTATTTTTCCAATTGAGTTGCCAAAGGGCAGTTAGGGCAGCATCACTAAATAAATGGAACTGTATCACAAATCACCTTGACTGAAAGAGCTGACAAATTTAACCATCTGACACACTAAAAGAAAAGCTGGGGCTGGTTTTCTGAGCAGTCTGTTTGTGGTAGTCACACTTGAAATTACTCCTAGGAAACCTCCACTGCTCTGTGCTCCAGGGTCCAAATTTACTTATATATATTTGAAAATATATAGGAAAAGGATGACACAGTTTCACAGAATGAATCACAAAAACACCCTGTGATGGAGCACTCAGACTTCAAAGGGGACTTTCACCTTAGTCACCACCTTCAGTGGTTTGGTTTTACTCCACGGCTCTTTAATCTTTCTCTATCTTTGGCCTTTGGCCTTTTCCTCCTGCTTTCTATCACCAACTGTGATGTAGACCCATATTAATGAAATCAAATAATCACATGTATTTCTTTAAAAATGGCATAAATCCATACTTAGCATTCCTAAAAAACCTGGAGTAATTAAAACTACAGAATGCAATACTGTTGTTATAAATTAAGTGCCTACAGCCACGGGTGTTTCTTGGTAGTAGTGAATATGGAAGAGGAAATAACAGCCTAACCTCCTGGTCTATAGCATGAGACTGCTTGCTATAAATCACATTTTTACAGTTATATTCAACAGAATAGATCAATATTCAATATACAGATCCTTAAGTCATGGACACACCTGCAAATACTGCTTATTGATCAACATTCCACAAACATTGCAAAAAATCTGAAGTAACCATAGAGGAGAGAAAACGAGGACTTCTTAGGAGGTTAACATTAAAGATCCAGTCTTCAAAATCATGCAAAGTGATTTCAAAGTGAGGTTAGCTTCTTAAATGTTAAGAGCATGAAAATTGAAGAATTAATTTAATTTACTGTAGTTGAACATTGCTAATGTAAATTATAGATAACTGTATCGGGTCATTCAGGACAACTAATGCTATCTATCATTATGACATTACTAAAGGCTTTTAAAAATTGTTGCTAAAGGCAATCAATTTTAAATTAAACTATGTGTATTCAGTCAGTGTCCTAACCAATGATGAGGCAAATATGTCTTAAGGTGATAGTAGAGATTTATACCTCCAAAACTTTTGATGTAAAATTTCAACAAGTTGGAAATTGAGAAGCAACTGAAGTTTTTCTGTGTTTTGCCCACAAACCTCCTCCTTCCCTTTTGATCTATTTATAGTCACCACTTGTTAGACTGAAGCTTGCTGAAAGTATTAATCCCTTTTGCAACCAACCAGCATTTTCAGCCTAATTTAAAATCCACTGAAGACAATGAAAAAAAACTTCTGTAAACTACAATGAGGCCTTCGAGGATCTGTAAGTGCTTGGCAACTACAAGGAGCAGGACTGAGAGGACTTTGAATAAGTTTCATGATGCTCAGCATATGGTTTGGCAATTAAACATCTTTTAAAAAAGATCAGAGATGAATACTTGTATCTCCACAGTATGGAAGTCTCTGCTCTGAGAAAACTTGCAGTACAACGGGAAGAGCAAAAGCTATAAAATTAGGAATATGTATAGCTATAAGATATGGAAAAGTTAAGAAGAAAAATCTTGAATTGTACTTATGTACGTGAAAATACATATGCCTACACCTAGACAGGTACACACAGATATTCATATATATAAAAAAAGCCTACAATGACTTCTCAAAACTCACACTGGGGAATACCAGGCAATACATCCATTGTAGCCAAACTAGCACTTAGGCATACTCTTGGACTGGGGGGGTTCTGGGTCCCACCATTTCTTTTACAATTTTTCCTGTCATGGAAGTGAAAGTGACACTGACATTTGTTCTTTGGCAAAGTTACTGTTATCCTCCTTGTTAACAGAATTACTCTCTCACAGATGATATTCTGGGTTTATTTTTTAAGCAATTGTCAACAATAGTGTTTATGCTGAATATATATATACATCATGCTGGAACAGCACGATCGTTAAAAGAAACTTCCTTTCTAAACTCTTACAAAGATATTCTTAATACACTCAGCAGAATTGGAACGTGTGAGCTATTAGCAGTAAGAATTTACTTCCACAATTTAGTCACAGTACATCATTTCACCTCTTACCCAGAAGGATTTAAGAATCGAAAAGTCTGCTCTTTTCCAACTCTATTAGTCCTTGACCATGTAATTTTCATCTCCTGGATTGGCCACTGACAGCTTTTCAACACAAAGTACGTTAAGCAATCACAACTCATTTAAGTTAGACTGTTGAACACTAATTAAATATTAGCAGGAATTAAACACAAGTAATTTTGCCCAGGGGCAGGGAATGTTCCTTACCATATTCCCCTTTCACTCCCACGTTTTAAGCATATAAGTAGCTCTTTCAACAGAGCTGAGTTTGCTTCCATCACAGATCAAGCATAAAGCAAATCCCTTCAGCTGCATCCCACAGCACAGGGTTCACAGCTATCCAGCTTGCTTTTGGGGAAGGAGGAAGTTGGTAAGGCACAAATGTTGTTGAGACACACTACACACAGTAATTGTATGTACATATTATTTCTATGAACAGTTCTCAACTCCCATGAGATCCTGGAGCTCCAGGCCCAGTTCACTAGTAATTTTTATGGATTATGCAGTATTTGCTTGAGGCTGTATGTGTCACAGCTTCCACAGGAGAAACTCTCAGGTTTTTTATGCTTTCATCAGTTTGCAATTTTCACACCTTCTAGTAGCTGATCTGGAAAACGGGTATGAGCCACTAATAGTCAGAGGTTGCTCAAAGCATTTGTCAGGCAGATCCTTCAGTCTGATTTTGTACCACAGGACAGAAGCAGTCTGGGATGGATACCGCACAGAGCCACGAGAGTTTCACCATTGAACTGACATTTCAAGAGTACAACAGCTTTTGGAGTGCAGGCTTTTTGATGTTCTTTCTCTATTATTTTGTTAGATCAAATGTCCAATCTATCAAAATCAAATACAGAAATGCTTTTGAAAGATTGCGTTTCTCCCCAGAGTCAGGATCAGATCAACCGCAAAGTTATTGGTATTCATATCTGAAACTTTCCAACTGAAGAGGACCCTTGTCTTTCACTTTAACAAAACAAATTAAGTGCAACAAATTTGATATACCCCACAAGCTTGGCGAGCACCCTCCAGTATCATCCTGATGAAACCTGTGCCAAACAAATACCACCCTCCTTTGTCCTTCTGACTTGTTTTCTTCACTCATCAGTTGTGGGAGAAAAGGAAATCCCCCTTTTTTCCCTGCTTGCTAAAGAATATACACACCTGCCCATAGACATGGCTTTGGTAACAGATACACTCTATAAAACGTTCCTACTTGGGTATTACAAGGAAAGTAACATCTTCTAACAGTGTCTCACACATTATCTTAACCAGTTCAGGAGATAATTTAGAGACAATAGCAGTTAAATCCCTGTATACACTCAAATGTCATCTTTTTGTTCCTCAGTACATCCCTAAACTGCAGATTGCTGCAGACTAGGAGAACATAGTGGAGAAGGGTTGCTAAAAATCTTTACCTTATACTTTTACTCTTTACCTCCTACTAGCAAGTGCAACTGTTTCTATGTTTCTAAATACATTCAGGTTATTAGATACAACACCTGGATCTTGGCTCTAGCTATTTATGTCTCCTTTAGTTAGCTAAATATGGAAAACAGATACCCAAAATACACGAAGATAAACAAAAGTGCCAAGTTATGCTTGGAGAGGTATCATAAGAAGTTCTTCCCCTTGCCCCCTTCTTTAAAAAGCCTAGATCCCAGGAAGACAACAGAAATTCACTTCAGGAAATATTTCAATACATATTCAATAAAATTACATTCCAGAAGCTTGGATTCTTTATGCTTGTGTCTGCAATCTCGTGTAAAGACCTTTGCAGGAAAGAATACAGTGAGAAGTAGTTGAGATCTTGCTTGTAGGAATTCCTTCATTAAAGGGAATTATGTATCTGCTATTTCCTACAACTTCATAAGACACTATGGTTTGTACCATACACTGATATTGTTTAGACTGAAGAGGACTATTTTCATTAACAAAATTGTGAGCTAAATTTAGTCCTTCCATTTAGTCCATTTAAATTCACATTCAAAAATATTTAAATCCATAGAAAAAATATTTTTAATGCAAGAACTATGACTTATACAATGATAAAAGTATATAACAAATACTTTAAGAAAAGGAGAAAGGGTCCATAGTCAGCCACCCACATAGGCAATTTTTTTACTTTCTATTTCTTAGCTTAACTATGCAACTTAATCTTCATGCTAGCTTTGTGTTTATTCAGGACCACATTGTGTGTGAATGCTCTTGAAAATTAGGGGCCAAAACAAATCTAAGGGAAATAAAGCAAGAAACAGAATAATTAGAACTATTAAAAGAAAATAGACTTCAAAAATTTACTCAGAAATTCCTAACACAGCTGCTATTGGTAAGTGGGAAGTTAACAGCTCTGTTTTTAAGGAACTATTTAATGTTTTGGTAATGAATATATCAGGAATAGAAATACAAGAAGGAGGGGGGGGAAGATGGAAACACCTTAATCTATGTTGGTAATGCTGGAAGGTGAAAGTCAGTGAGTAGAACAACAAAACCCCCACAAAAACAACAGCAAAAATCTGAGAAAGTATTAACATTTTATATATTAATAATAGATATTAGTTTTCATTAAGAACATAAGTGTACCATTAGGAAATGGCTTCATTTCATCCAGACAGAAAATAAAATTTATTAAAAATCAGTATTATCAAGTAATAGTTAAACTAGTAAACACTGAACCTGTGTGAGTGCAAGTGATCAGGGCATGAGCAATACAACATTATTCAATTTACGAATGCTATTATGAACATGAAGACCTGTGACAAACCTTCAGCAAGTGGAGGGCATGGTTCCAAGATGGGGACATCCCTGGGATTAATAGCAGACTAAGTCTAAACCACAAAGCTCATAGAGTTTTGCTCACTAGACGATCAGCTAAGCCCTATAGAAACTCATTTCTGAATTTATGCATAGACTCACTGAAAATACAACTCAAACATTCCATTCTTTAAAAAGATTAATATAAATTTATGAGGAAACCTCTACACAGACCCACCTATGCAACCGCAGTCGTACCAATGCTGGTCTGGATATACAAACAACATGTCATTTTAGAATACATCAGTGTTACACTCAAAATGAGCATGGCAGAAATCAAAATCCTGCCAAATTTCTGGCATGCCCAGAACATTAGAGGACTGAACTGTTTTCCAACCTAACGTTATCTACGGTGTGAAAATAGAGCACAACATTCCTCCTAGCTAAAAGAAAACATGCTTGTATTTCGTTTCCACAAAACTGCAAACATTGAAAGCACATTTATACCTCCAAATGTGAAATAGCTTTCTACCTTGAACAAGCTGTTCAGCGTGTTGCTTCTCAAATCAGTATATGCTAATATTTTTTGACAGAACACTAAATAACAGAGAAGTCGGTGAGTCAGCAATACAGGACCTTTATTGCCTCTGACACCTGACTCCAGCAGAAGCATTCTTGACAATTTAATCAAGAGTAACTAACCCACACTTTCTATTGACTACAGCTGACATTCAGCAGAGCCAGCTAGACACATCATTTTGATAGAGTTTAGAGATACAACTGCAGCAGCACATCAGAAAGAATATTAGCAGTATTATGACACTGAATTCGTACAGCTAGAGGAACATAAATGGTAGGATACTGACCGTATCAATTAGAGAACTTAAATTGCTGTGGAAAAAGTAATAACTGAGGCTACAAAACCCAGAAGCTTTGTAGACAGAGATTGGTTTCACACAGCTATCTTGAAAAGCTATCCTGCTACCCCGTTACAGGCCTTGGGGGAACTTCACCTGTCAGAAAGACGTACAGTGATGAGACCGTAAATAGAGGACTTCTGTTATACAGCTGCCTTCAGCACTGAATTCATTTGGATTGTACAAATTGATATTTTTTATTTCAAACAATTTACTATGAAAATAGTTTTCCGCTATTTCAGTCACTAAGACAAAGAACTAAGATGGATTCTCAAAGTATTTAGAGACATATTCTGAAACGTATTTAAGTCTAAGTGACACATGAAGAAAGCATTCTCTGATAGGCAACATGTTCTTGCCATTTTGTGGCTCTTTGGTCGTCACATCAGTTATTTCCCATAACAGTACAAACCCTTCAGGATTACCCCAGCAGACCCCTGGCTACCATGCGTCAAGACAGACAGATCTACAAGGTGATGCACCAATGTGACATCATGCAAACCTTGCTATACTGCTCCTTGACGTACCTTATCCCTGGAAAGAGAAGAGTCTGAGTCATTCCTATATCTCTGCACCCATTCTTCTTGCACCACGATTACCCCTTTTTCTCCAGTTACCTGGGGCATCCTCTGGACCATTATCCTAGATAACTGAGAGCTGATGCACTTGACAGAAAGAGAATATGCCTCTACAATATTAGGGAAAAATGATTAGCAACTTTATTACCATGTTACGTTCCATTGCTCCCAGGCTCCCAAGCTGTTTAGGCATCATTCAGCCTGCATAAAACTGGGAGCCAATATAGTTTCTAATACAGTTAAAGAAAGAAGCAAACATCTCCAGCAGGAAACTCCCAGGACTCCGGTTACCTCCCTGAAATCACACAGTTATGAATACTCTCCACAGGTATCTCCTGTGGGAAAAAAGACTTGTCAAAAATGCTGATGGGCTTGGAATATGCAGGACCAAGGGACATAGTTGCATTCAGAGGAGCTTCTCCCCAGAAGTTTTGCACAATATGAGGGCTGGATTCAGAGCCCAGGTGACACTACTGAACTATAATCATTTGACCTGAGTTCTATCACATAGATAACGCATTTCTGGCAGATACTAGCTGAAGACGTAGATTAATCAAAATAAAGATATCATACTATTATATTTGTATCTAACGCCTGACTGACATGGCTTGTGACACAAGGGTTATCAAGAAGGAAAGAACATCAACTTAGTTTGTGTCTTTTCATTGCACAAAATTGATTAACAGTTCGTTACAAATTAGAAAAAATCTGAGCTATTCCAAACCCTGAAGAATGTTGTCTCCTTTGTAGAAGCACCTGGCTGTCACTACCACTGACATGTATGAAAAGCCATCTGTGTACCATGGTAGGAAGCACTATCCCAGGCTCCAAGCACCGGGCACTGGGGAGTTGGAACAATACGCTTAGACAATCTAAAACATCAGAGAGTTTAAGGTAAAAGGGTGCCAGCGACAGTTCAGAGGTGATGGCAAGCCATTAAATACAAAATTGTTCCGTAGGCATTTAGAAGCCTATAATGGCTCACAGGAAGGATTAACGAACAAGAGAATAAAGAGATCAAGTTACAGGTCTCTCTGATATACTGGACTTTTCAGGAAGGTTCATAACAAAATTGTTTTGTGCAGAAGATCACAGAGCAGCTTAAGATAAAAGGAAAACCTGACAGAACATTTCCTTTTCAAAGGCAGACAGCTGCATGTGGCAAGTAGAGCACGAGTCTGGGTGTAATACTGTAATCGTATTAACTGTTGGATGCAGAAAACCTTTACGTAGGTGCAGCTTTCATATTTTCCCCTCTACATTCTTACTTCAGATCCTTAAAATTTGCCACCATTAATAGTATGTAATTAATCAGATATTGCAATAGGGGAAAAGTAAAGACTTGAAAAGCCATTGGGAAGTCTAAACATTCAGAAAAGGTCCCCGGGAAAGACCACACGCTATGTATTCAGCACATCTATTTACAAAATACACATAAATACAACAAACTAATAAATTATCAAATAAGAGTCCAGTAAATTATTGAGTTTAATACTAAAAAGCTACATTTTTGGCACAAGGGATGCATAGCATTGTATGTTAGGGAGTGCTAGGACTGTGTCGAAATTGAGGAAGATGGTGAGGATGACAAGGTTGAATGTTTATTGGTGAAGATCAGGAGGAAGGTCAGCGGGGCGGACATTACGGTGGGAGTCTGTTCTAGACCACCCAACCAGGATGAGCAGGCGGACGAGGCGTTTTACAAGCGGCTGTCAGAAGCTAAACATGAGCTAGCAGTGTGCCCAGGTGGCCAAGAAGGCCAATGGCATCCTGGCCTCTATCAGGAATAGTGTGGCCAGCCGGTCTAGGGAAGTGATCGTCCCTCTGTACTCGGCACTGGTGAGGCCGCACCTTGAATCCTGTGTCCAGTTCTGGGCCCCGCACTTCAAGAGATGTTGAGGTGTTGGAGCAAGTCCAGAGGAGGGCGACCAAGCTGGTGAAGGGCCTGGAGGGTCTGACCTACGAGGAACGGCTGAGGGAGCTGGGGGTGTTTAGCCTGGAGAAGAGGAGGCTCAGAGGTGACCTTAGTGCAGTCTACAACTACCTGAAGGGAGGTTGTAGTGAAGTGGGAGTTGGCCTCTTCTCCCGGGCAACTAGTGATAGGACAAGAGGACACAGCCTCAAGCTTCGCCAGGGGAGGTTCAGGTTGGACATTAGGAAGCATTTCTTCTCAGCAGGGGTCATTAGCCACTGGAAGGGGCTGCCCAGGGAGGTGGTGGAGTCACCATCTCTGGAGGTGTTTAAGCAAAGCCTGGACATGGCACTTAGTGCCCTGGTCTAGTTGACAGGGTGGTGTCAGGGCAATGGTTGGACTTGATGATCCCAGAGGGCTCTTCCAACCTGATTGATTCTGTGTGATTCATTGTGCCTTACGATTTTCACACCAATATTCTTTTTTACTCAAATATCCTTCCATCATTTAAGCTTAAAACCAAATAAAGATTAGCAGGAGAATAGAAAGTATTTAGATAGCGTAATTAAAGGGAAATTGCTGCAGACATGAAACAGCCTGTTCTTGGTTCCCAGTAGCTAGAAGTCACCTAGACCCAAATCTAAAGTCACTGATGCAGTTAAAAGTCCATGTGATTTCACTAAATGTCAACAAACCTGTTATCAGATATGCAAAATAAATTTCTGACACTCAACTAATTCTCTCAACCTTGGTCTGAAGAATCAAAGCTGATAGCAGTGGCCAGCACAGCAGCTGAGAGCATACCTGTTTCCAGCTAGCAATTGTAGGCAATTGAAACAGAATATTAGAGTGCCCAGAACCAGAGACCCTGAAAATTGTTCCATTGCTTTTGCATGGAACAACAGCAAATCTGTTGAGTTTTGCTCTGGTAAATGTTATTATACTCTAGAAAATACAGATCACATGACAGTGATTTGACGTTCTTTGAGAGAAAAATTGAGAAACAATTAAAATTATATAGATTCAATATATTTATATCCAACATTTTAAATTTCATAAACACACACTTTTGCACTCGTGTCTTCCAGTAATAATAAGCAAAAGAACCACTATGCCCTTCATTCAACACCATTTTCTTCTGAGCTGTGAAAGAAAAGCCATCACTATAAGAGAAAGTATTAAAATGCATTCTGAAATACCGGGGTTGTTACAAGCCTGTTTTAAAGGACGACCGAAGCTATGACAGATTTATGTAAGTATGAAAGCATCACCTGACTCTGCCACAGGAGACAAATCTGTCCTCATAGTACAGAAGGTTTCTTCAATGCAGGATTTAACGGGATTAAAACACACTTCAGAGTTTTTGGAAATCACGTACTTGTAAACTATTGCTTATTATGCTGAAATTACAGCTTTTTAAATCTCTTCCGATTTCCTCAGTTACAAAATACTACTTTTCTAATTCAATACAAACAGTTACTGCATCTTGATTTGGCCTTTTTACAGTGTTTAGTTTTTATCTCAACCGCTCATATTTTATTTTAAAGCTCTATACTTCTGAATATAAACAGCTTTAATCTTTTTAATGAGTCATCATGTTATTTTTAAGTTAATTCCGTGTTTTTCCAGTTCTCTGACATTTTCCTGTAGGCTACAGAATATTGAATGTTCCAGCACAGATAAGTACAGCAGTAATTGAATATTAGTCTATATGCTTGTGGGCAGGGTACTTAGGGACGTGAAAAAAAATATTTTATCTATGAGCAAAAAAATGAAAGATGTTTTATCATTGTGTAAGAGCCAATAAAACAATCTTAAATTGGCTCCTAATACAAAAGGATTTTTTTCTTTAGTGCAGTTATTTAAATTGGATTTCACTCATCTCCAATACACCGCCCTACCAGTGTGTATTCTCCAGCTTTCCAAACCAGTGCAGTAAGAGGACGGTTCACACAAACCCTTCACTTAAGGACAGATGTGGAAAAATCAATCAAGTCCCACATTTAGTCCTCAGTCCTGTAACAAGGTACGTTTAGGAAAACCTGGCACTCAGGTGAAGCCTGGGACAGTTAACAACGCTCCTCAAACTTACTTACTAGTATGATTTTTGAAGTATTAATTTCACATTAGATGGAAAATTTGGCATTGTGCTTCAAGATTTAATTCTATATTCAAAAGCACTTAGTAATAAACTAAATATTACTCTCCCCTTTCAAAACATTGCTAACTAATTAATGCTCACAGTTCGGATTCAGCCAGCAGGGGAATGAACATAGCTTAATGCTGTCTTTCCAATTAACACGCTATCTCTATAAACTATAAAAGTATTCTTTAAAAAGAACTATTACTACTATTACTACTGGGATCTTAGCTTCATTATGTTCTCATAATGCTCGCAAATATATCGATTAATCTGCATAATCACAAATGGCAACAATTAATTTCAAACAGATGCAGTAAGTTGCTCATTCATTCTTGATTTCAGCAACAATTTTCATTAGATATTTATATTTCAAAGAATGTTTCGAATACATAATGAAAAACTATGTCTTATTCCTAATGTCATGTGTGTAGTTCCTTACACAAGTACCGAAGATAACTTAAAAAATAAAGTGAATTAAGTACATCTCCCAAGTCCCAAAGCCCACAAAACTCAATGTTTTCCACTGAATTCAGCAGAACTTAAATAAAACCCTTAGCTTTTTTTTTTTCTTTAAATCTACAAGCAACTCAATAAGTCTCAAAATTCTCTAGACTTGGAGTTTTAAGTCTTCAGAGAAGTTTTCTTCTGAACTTTCCAGGGTATTTCCCCACTCACACACACAGCAGTGCATCCTTTAAAGGTGAAGCATCCCTTATGCTAACAGCAGGAGACATGATTATAAATTCTGATATGTTAGCATGACAACTAATGAAATTTCCCTATTCTTACAAGGAACTTTCCTAGTCCAGCCCACAGCTAGGAAAAGATGGTTTTTATGGGGGGTGGGGGTGAGTGGGGTTTGGTTTTTTCCAATCCTGAATGAAGTTTAGCTAAGCCAAAGCTAGACACAGCTGCAGGGGAATGTGAAAAACTAGGCAACGCCTGAGGTACTTCTCATGTGAACTGCAAAATCCTTTGTATCCAAGCTCTATTTGAACACATTATTCCCCAACTTCCTCCTCAAACCAAGGACAAATACCAGGAGTACAGTAGCTTTTACTACAACCGCCTCCTCCCTTGCCTCTCTCCCCACCTTTACAAATATATATGTACTACATGTTAAAAGACATTTACATCTGTACAGGAGTTGAAGTACAATGACACTTAGATGGAAGGTGCTTTGATACATACCCTCGGAGATCCACGTACATATAGAGGGGTTTGAACATAATATTTAAAGGGGAAGTTAGTGGACAAGGGAAATATTTTCACACTGACTGCATCTACATGAAACTCAGATCATCTATGCCCTAGATCCAGTTCAGTTTGGCCAGCTTTGATAGGGCCCCTTACACGGTCAATACTTATGGTCAAGTATTATTAACAGACCATCAGTAAATAACATTGCAGGGAGAGAGATTTTGGCAGAAAATGCCATGTAAACTGTTCCCCAGCTGAAACGTGCGCAGAGCACAGAAGGCAGGCAGACAGGAGAATAATTAGTTTTAGTCCATACATGTATCCCCCTTAATCAAAAGGCCAAACCATACACTGTCTTCAGTGGACAAAAAATCAAACTCACATGTTGTGTGAGCAAAAGGTGAATAGTAAATTGGAAAAGGATCACACTTGGTAGCTCTTTTGCTTGAACTGTTCCCATCATTCTAAAAACTCCAGACTAATTATTTGTCTTCCCATTGTTTAAGCTTTACTTTCTGTGCTGGGAAAAGCCCCCGGCATTTTATATGATCTTCTTTTCTAGAGGTGAACTGAATTAGCTCCCTTATTGGCGACGTTTCCGTGATGTGAACTGTTGTTGGGAGTTAACCACCATCTTGTAACGAGAATATTTCTTTTGTGTAATCTACTTTCCTAGTTATTATTTCAGCATGTCAGTTTGCATGGAGGAGAAAATATAAGGAAATGTGATACACGGAAACAATGAACCGAGTAACAGAGTGGGGGGAAAGGAGTTAGAGCTGAAAACTGAACCTACATTTATTGACTGCAAAGGATTAAGCAGGGATTATTTTTCTTCTCCCTCCCCCTCCATTTCAGTTCATGATTTCTAAAAAAAACAGTCAAGTAAATATTAGGTGCTGTGTCTGCATGAGAGGGATACATTAATCCTTCTGTTAATCCCTACCATCGCTGCAAAAAGTTTAATGAACTGATAAAACAATAATAAAATTTCTAGAGCATCTTCCATAACAGAGACTTCAGAAGTAGCTTATAAATATTAAAAATTTTTACATTTACATTGATAGCTGGGAAAAATAAATCAAAAAATTCATTTAGACTCAGTCCAGAGGATCAGAAACAGATTCTCCACCTCCTGCACCGACATTGACACAAAGTAGAATTGTTTGTGACTGATGTACACAATGGTGAAAATCCAGGTGTTTCATTCAAAACACAGTATCAGTATCAGGCGATGCTATTGCTGCCCACCCTGACCCCAAGGGCTATTTCTGCAGTCTGTCGTTCAGCTACTGCTCTTATGAAATATATAAGATTAGAAAGGTTTAACCATGACCAAAGTTGAAAGCCGTATGTATAGATGTCCTCCCAATTCTCCTGAGTTCAGCATACATAACTTGTGTAACTTATTGAGTTCCCAATTTTGAAGGATTTTTGTCTTAGCTCTTGCTCAATTTTTACAGTTCCTCATACGTGTTTTTTTCCTTTAAGTAAACACAGCTTTGTATTTAATTATCTACATATTTAATATCTAAATATGTAATTGTTATCATCTCTGTTTAGCAGCCCTTTTGAATAACACCCCTGTGCATGCTTGGTTTTACTCCAGGGCCAGAGTATACATTTTTTATTGGTTCCTTGCATAATGAATGTAATTGTGTTATTGCATGTATTTAGAACTATCACCATTTTGCTACAGAAAACATGGCATGTCAGGGAAGCCATGCATTACATGTGTAAAAGTGCTCTAATTTAACAATGATTCACTAACAGCTTTATGTCTCTTTATTAAAAAAAAAAATATGCATTTTATATATTCAAACACACTTCTCTTCCTTTCCCTTCTCCAGCCTTTACGTAGGCAGAGATGCAGCTATAACAAATGATTACGTGGTACTGGCAGAGCTTTATTCCAAACCTCACGTAAGGCAGTCAGCTCCAGCTCTCCCAGAAAATCCTTCTGTTCAACGCAAAATACACCAAGGTCAGAGAGGAGACGACACTTCCACCAAAATAAATAAATCATTACTCTTATGAGGCTTTTTACAAGAGAAAAAAATCATACATTATCCAGCATATTCTTTGTACACTTTACCAAGAGGCCTTCCAAGTTGTCAGTCATGGTACAACACATCTCCAGCACTGCACTCCAGAGACGTTACAGAAGGTAAATTGTTTAATAATTTATCAGTTGCTGTTGGTATGAGGCACTTCAGCACACTGAGTCTTTTTATTACTCTCTATTGTTGAGAAGCTTTTATCTGTCCTCAAACTGGAAGAACTGTGCTGCAATGCCTTCATCTGCCATCACCACCATGATTAAGTTAACTGAACATTATTACCTCTTAATATTCTCTTGAAGATCATCTTAAACGAAATCCAAACAAGTGCCTGCAATTTAAAAACTGAACAGACCAAGAGGCAGATGGGTATTTGGTTGGTTTTGGTAACGATAAGACCAACTCCTCTTGCCTACAGGGAGCTCAGGAAGCTCACTCCTCAAATTAATGAGCTGGCAGGGGACCACAAAACTGCTGGAATATTCTCTTTAAGCTTTAGTCTCAGCAGAGGAATGCACTAGGGAATAACCGCAGGGTATCAGCCACCAACATTAATAAGTACAACAGGCTACAAACGCATACAGATTACAGCTGCTATAAACAACAGACACAAATCTCCTATAAGCTCCTTGGGAGATCCTCAAGTCTATCTTCCCCACAAGCTACAAAACACCTTTTCAAGTGAGGTGACAGAATGGTATACGAGAGTCCCTCATCTTTCAACCGAGTCAGGAACTGCCCAATTCTGCCTTTTTTCCAGTTCTATGGAAGGGGCTGATCATTGCCTGTATTTAGAGGGTATTGTTGACAGCATTATCATTTTTGTTATCAAAGTAAAATTGTTCATATTTACATGTAAACAGTCATGAGACCTTTGAGGCTTTAATTGATTAGGAATTTTGGAAGCATAACTTTTCCTTTATTAAAAGCCCAGTAGACCTTTTCACAGTAGCAGCCTTTACAAGCAGCATGGAATCACATCTGCAGTTACCCAAGTTGAAAGCATTAACACACAGTAACAACACTCAGTTTCACAGCTAGTGTCATCCAGTGCCAACTCTTAAAGTCCATTTCTCATCAAGGAGTGATGTGCACAATTTCTATTTTAGTTAGTTCAGTGAATAAAAATCTAAATGCTTGAATATTCTAAACTCGGTCAAAAAAGGGAGGCTGGAAAAGTGTTTACTAACAAAGGTCAACTATATGTGTCTCTTAGCTGGATAAAAGGGGAAGCAAAACAACCCAAAAGCAACAGTCCAAAGTAAAAGGACAGACCCCAAATGAACGCTGGTCTGTGTCAGACTGCGCATTTTAATGTCTTGAAAATACATCACCAGCCTTCTACTCACCACTTTTGCTCTTTACTACTAGCAAAACCACATACAATAGAGTTGTAGGTAGGTGGCAATATTCACGTAAGAGCAGCACTCCTTCCAAGAAGAGCTACAGATGTATCTTATCAACTGTATCACCAAGCTACAGTGCAACTGGCTCGCAAACAGTCTAAGAAAGTGAACAAGGACATCCACTTGCACTAATGGTAACCTGGCAAAGATCTAGAATACATCCAATACTAAAGCACCTATTTAACTCCCTTGGTTTAATCCCTTCCTTCCTGTGCATAATCTTCCTTGGTTTAGGGTCTTTCCTACCTTTGCTCCTTCATCAAAATACTTACTGCACCATCAAGCCTTCCTCAATCCATTTTCAGTTCCAACCTCAGACATGAATAACTTGTTCTTTTCAACAGCTTTCACCTGCCCAACTCAAGTTCTCTAGCAGAAAACTCCAGCTTTCTCTAACAATCTCCTCTCCCTAGAAAAAGGCACTGCTACTTTAAATGGGAAGATGGTGCATTTCAGTGTGTAAAATGGTCATGGAGCTACTGACCAAGGCTTAAAAAGTGATTAAAAGCAATGCCACCAAAAATGAAAGAATCGAGACTTCAAAATTTGTGCCTCTATTTCCCAGCCTCCTAACTTCCCATTAAAAGCGTTTCGCTTTTCAGCTGCCTTTTGAAATCATTCAATATGAGATAAAGTAGTTTTGACACTTTTCAACAAATAAGAACTATAATACATAATGTGATTTTGAATTAAATTTATAGACTGTATCCTCTACACAAACAATCTATTAGATACCTCTCTTCTGCATTCAAGAAAAGACTTCAGGACGGTCAACTTCTGAACATTATCTGATATTTTAAGAACTGAGGTTTTTCACTATACATGAGTGTAACTGCTCAACCCTTAGCTTTGCTGCTAAATAAATACTCCTGCCAATTAAAATTATTTCACCACTATCAATCCTCAACTTCTGCTTCTCAGACTGTTAGTTTTTAGTACACTTGAAGTGTGATTTTTGAAAACACAAGTCAGTAAGGATGTGTTTAAACTACTTGAAAATGTTCAAGAAGTTGCCAAAATTCACACTCCTCAAATGTCACCTAAAGCATTAATTAAAATTCCTTTCCAGAGGGGTTGAAGAAACACTGTCATACAATGGCACCTACTCCTACTTGCCAAAAGTAGAGGATGCATTTCAATCTCGACAATTTGAAGCTGGCAGTGAATTTATACAACAATCAATCTCTATTGCTAAAATAGCGAAGGTAAAATGTGTAAAGATCACAAACAATTGATGAAGTTCAAACTACGTAAGTTTGATTGAAAATTGGCTGAACTGCTGGTTCAAAGGGTTGCTATCCATAGCACTATGTCCAGTTAGTGGTGTAGCCAAGGGGTCAATATTGTTCATCTTCATTAAAGACCTCGATGATGGGATCAAGTACCCCCTAGCCAGTTTGGAGATACCAAACTAGGAAGAGTGGTTGATAGATCAGATGGTTGTGTTGCCTGTCAAAGCCACCTTTACAGGCTGGAGAAGTGGGCAGAGGGGAACCTCATGAACTTCCATATGCAGAAATACAAAGCATTGTACCTGAGAAAGAACAACCTTATGCATCAGCACATGATTATCAAGTCCCAAACCTTGGAGATATTCAAAACCCAACTGGACACTGTGTTGAGCAACCTGCTCCAAGCAGGTGGTTGGACTGAACAATCTCCAGAAGTGCCTTCTAACCACAACCACTCTGATTACACAATCACTATACTTTTGGACAGAAACTGTGGGAAAGAGTACATTTTTTCATTATAGTCCAATTGGATATAAAACATGGATTTTATGTCTTTCACTGAAGTCCAACGAGAATCGGACTAACTGGTTGTCACATTTTATCTGATATAGCAGATCTTAAAGTTTAGCAACCTGATCAAACACTTAAAGCAGACGTCTTCTACATTGATGTCTACCAAAGCTCATGCAATTAATAATCATTTGAACCATTCTGAAAAGCTGAGATGCCCTGGAGTAGTTATCTCTGAGAGTAAATTGTAGGAAAAACAAAGGCTGAACTGATATAACTTCCCCTAAAAAACATACTTAGGAAAATCACACAGACTTCTAATCCCTTGAATGTGCATATAAATGAGAAAAAAACAGACTAATGAGATTAGACAATGAAATTTTTATAAGAATAGCACATTCAGCCTAAATTCCATGTACTGATTAAGGCTGCAACCTAAACATATGCTATGTCAACTTTACAGTGAATTAATGGCTTGAACAACGTGAATTTTTTCATGTTTTCTATGGTATGTGCTTAAGTCAGCAGTGACTTTGATAACTGCAAACTTAAGAAACTGACTGCCTCTGTCCTACCCGTGTCTCTTAGGCATCTCATTTTCCTTCCCAGTATTGCTCCTTTGTGAGTCCTTCATGTTCAAAATAAGGGGAACTATCCCACAGGTAAGACACAGAAGCATGGCACTGAATCATCCCAGTGTATTTGCATAGTTGTAACAGTTACTCAATTGTTACAAATTGACAAGTGTTTGAAACCAATATGGGTGAAAAATCAATTTTGTGCCATCACACAAAACAAACTACAAGTTTTTAATGTCTTTACTTGACTTGACCATATATTTTGCTTATTTTTGCTGCACTGTGTGTATGTCAGTGTTTGAATTCAGGCAACTTATGCGTCTGACAGAAAGAATAAACTTACACAACTGCTGAAGGCTGTTTCCCTGACGGAGGCAGTTTGATGTAATTTGTCAAGAGCCAGAAGAGTGCTTTAATGGACAATTTACTTCAAATGACTGCAGCTATTGTAGAATAAAGGACCAGAGCCAAGGATTAAAAATGGTTTTACTCAGGTCAATTTAATTCTTAATTATTAACAAATGAAATATAACCTTTGCTAGATCCCTTTTTTATTCAAAAGCAATAAAAGTAATTAAAAAATCCTTTTTCATTTCTGTGGTTTGCTACATCTGATAGTCAACTGAGGCACAACTGCTTGGAGAAATTTCAATAGGTGTTGCTAACAAAGTACACGTACACGTTCAGAAGTTATTGCTTAAGTCTTAGCAGTTAAACCAGACACTTTCACTTCAGTCATAGCTCAAAAAAAGTCACTGAAAATTTATCTGAAATTCCACAGTAAGTGCAAATCATTTAGTTTCCTTGAATTTTGTCTTCACCTAATCAAATATCTGCCTAGCATTTAATACTTCCATAGAATCATTTGTTGCATGTGAGAATGACTGGGCACAGAACTAATTCTCACTTTTATCCACAAATTTATTTCCAGATGTTCCCAACACTGCTATGTAGCAAGTAGAACGCACGTGGTAGTGTAGCTAGCATGCCATTTTTGTTGACCAGTGTCACTTTTCTATCAAACACAAGAACTTCCAGTGTGCTTATGAATTTATTTGAAGAAAGGCTTTTTCGTTATGCTTATTGCTGAATTCCTACTAGAAGATCTACCTTAAAAGTCAAAAAATAATACACCTGGATATACTAAGCAGGTAAATTGCATTTCAAATGCATTAAGCAGAGCAAAACATTATAAATCCATACAAAAAGCATAAAGATGTAATTTGGCCCCAGGCATACAGAAGACCGTTGCCCAAGTTAGCATAACCTTGGAAGCTCAGTGCTCTGCCATCTGTTCAAAGCACTGGATTAAACTCTTAAAATTTGTGATGGCCATGCAGTTAAGAGTGGCCAATTGACATTGTTGTTTTAAGTGACAAGTGACTTTCACTGTATAATTAAATATTAAAAGCCAAAAAAGCCATAGTAATTAAATTCTGTCCTGTGAGGGCAGCTTTGGGTACATAATCAAGCAGAATTTTACTGGCATCTGTGGAAGTAGGCTTGTCCAGCTGCACGTCCAGCAGTCATGTAACTGAATAATAGCCACTAGCAACACACATAGATCTAATTTTCACCAGATCAAGACTTTTCTCTACCTTTTCTTAGTTTTATACAAACACAAAATTGTTCGTCTAAAAGCATCTCTATACACATATGCACAAAACAAAATACCCTAAATGCAAGATACCTAAAAGTGCCAGAATGCATCAAGTGGTATAAGCACTCCTTCAGAATCCACTTGCAGTTATATAAAGGGATATTTGCTCTACTGTCTATTTTGTAAGTTAGTTTCCAGGTTATTAAACATCTTTAATGTTACAGCAAAGCTAAAATTCATTTAAGAGTTCACCTTCCATTTCAAAATATTCATAGTTTTGATCCATTGGTAGAATAATAAAAACATTTGGCTTGAAACTTAGAAGATAGACCTTGGGATTCAGCAAGTCTTTCTCCAGAAGTTCTGTGTTTTAGTAGATTTGTTGTACTGAAAGATTACAGAAGAGTAAGTCGGATCAACTGTATTTATTACAAACTCTGATGAAAAATGATTAATATTGATGTACAGACACCCTGAAATTAAGTTATTGGCAAGGTCACCGTATACTGTACGATCCCATCACACCCTGCAACAGCAGGACATACTCAGGGACTATCACTGTTAGATGGTCTTTCTAACACATCTGCATTGTCCCATGACATAACCAGGGTAAAGACTCAAGATTATCCCTGGGAATGTGTAACAATTCCTTTGTTGCAGCTATACCCTTATCCATTTTCAGGGTTTGTTCCCTAATCACCCTCAGCTGCTCACTTTTTAGTCCCATTTCCTAAAGAAACATTACCTCCTTCCTTATGCCATCTGTCCACCTGTCCTGCCTGTTAAATGCTGAATTTGCAGGTCAATTCCAAAATTTGCCACATGGACAGAGGTTTTAGGGACATGATATCCTTCAAGTCTTGTGAAAAACAGATACTTGGAAAAGGCCTTTAGCTTGCCAGCCAGGAGTAAACCCACAGCCCAGAGTATTCTCATAGCTTAAGGGAGCAAGGAGATTTAGGATACAACTGTCAGAACTCAAGCATAATTTCTTTCCTTACTCTTTGAAGGTTCAGTTTTCCCATCGAGTTTATTCATTTCCTCTTCTCAGCATCAGCGCTACAAGAAAATCAACTGGTGCAGCAGGAATTAGACAAAACCAAAGAATCTCATCAGAAACCATGATCACATGAGATCCTCAGAGAAGTCTCTTCATTAAGTCAACCTATTGATATCTTGACATTCCCTTTAAATAAGCATCCCAGCTTCTATGTACTCATGGAAAGCATTTTTTCCAAACTAATGAAGTCACCCTCACAAGTTGTCACCAAGTAAAATCCAATACACCGGGGTATCTTCTACCTTAATCTTTCACCAAAAGAAAAGCAAACCAAATTAACTTCTACTAAAACAGAGCAGTCATGAATATATGCACTCTCTAAAGAGCCAAGCACATATCACTAACAGCACCCCTTAATGGGGGGCAGTGGTGGTGATAAAATAGGTTTTCTGTATTTCATAAATACAGAAATTTGGCTGGACCAATGAAGTCCCAATATTTCAACCTACATGATGAGGCAACTGTTACTTCTACAATATTGTACTTTCATTTCTGAAGCTTAAAGGAAAGAATTTTGAAATATCACTGCTTGTGTTGCAGAACTGAATGATTCACCTCCAACCATGCATTCAAATTAAGATTGAGTAAAAATGCATACCTATTAACTGAATTACATGCAAAGACTTGGAGATACAGGTCTGATGCTTCAATTCTGACAGCAGATATGTATACATACTTACACGCTCAATTCCCATACAGTTCATCTACAAAATATTAAGTATTTTTACTACCGAAATTGAAGCTCCAGAAGTTTAAGTTATCTTTTCATCTTGTCACAGTAATCAAACCCAAGATCAGATTCACTTTTACTAGTTAAACTATACACCTATTTGCCAGGTACCATCGTTAACAGAACCTTTGAACAGTTAGTAGGTAAACCCAAAAAACAGTTTAAGATGTTCTGTAGACTGAGTGAAAAGCAATTGATCAAAGTTCATAGAAACGCTTGATCAGTGACAGCCTAGGAAGCACAGTGGTTTTCTTACACTTCCAATAGTAAATCACTATATAACTTTTTTGTTTTCAACTTATCTGGCATAACAAATGGCTACAAATTAAATCAAAACCATATGGTAGAGGCTAAAGGGTACAGCATGAGTTTTATTATACAGAACCATATGTTGCACTTAATGTCCGTGATAGCTTCCTATTTCTCCACAGATGATGACTATAAATTAGCACTGTAAGAGGTGAGAGCTCTATTAAATTCCACAATTAAATAATCTTGAACATAGTTATATAGTATTTTCCTTTATCACATAATATCAGAAGGTGCCGTATTATCTGTGTTATGGATCACTTTTGTACTATTATGGATAGTAATTTTTTAAACTGCCAGTTATTCAAGTAGCAGTTTGGCAATGCCTAAAGCAAAACTTAATAAACCGTTTAAAGACTAGGGCTCCTTATAGTTCTCTGCTTAGGTTGTATAGTATTTATTATACAATATTGTCTTCAATAAAATTTGGTATCAATCCATTCAGCTGGAATCTATCGGTATTTTAAACAGCTTTTTACCAATTAAACAGAAATAGACAGCATCAAAGCTTTGAGAATAGTATTCCTGACCACATAATGAAATCTGAAACAAAATGCTTACAACTGGTACCACTTCAACTACATCACTACTTGTAACACCATTACCGGGAGGCTGCCTGCCATCACAAGTAACTGGCTCCAGGGAAGCTCGACTAATAGAATACTAAAAACCAGATCTTGTGTATCTATCTACTTCATTGTTCTTCAATAATTCAATAATTTACAAGAACATGGGTTAAACAATACTGGACACACTAAAGTTTGGATCTAAAAAAGGTCCCCCATTGTTATCATCCCTCTCTCCTCTCCCTCCGGTAAACACTAATTCTTTTAGTCTTTTTATGTCAAAAGTTGTTAATTACATTGCATCTTAAACCAAACTGCTGGATATCACAGTCCAGCTCTATCAACTAGCTAGTTTCAGTGCAGAGATATCCAAAGATGCTCTCTTATCAATTGTCTTTGTAATTGCACTTCCACCAGGGCAAGGTGCATGAATTTTGAAAGCAAATATGTAATTCTTTTACTCCAGCTTTTTAAAAAAAAAAAAAAAATTAAGGGAAGAGGGAAAGAACACACAACTTCTGAATGGTTTTCCTAGGGAAATTGGGTAACTGAATAGACAGATACCTTCACAACTTCAAAACATTCAATTTCATTTTTGGTGTCCTCAGATCACAAAAAATTCAGCTTTGTTTGAAAAGCAAGAGTTTTTCTTTGCTGCTCTGAGGAACAGCATACATATCACAGCTGTTTGGGGAATTTTTGTATTTTTAACTAATTCTCATAAAATGTGAAGCAACTGTTGGATAAATTCATTGTTCAGTTGGAAATCCAGAAGTTGTCGTTGGCTTCCCAGCCCTGGATTTGCTCAGCTCCCACTGCTACTCTAGATTTGCTCAGAACCCACTCCTACTCCCCTAGCCTGTGCTTTATGCTACCTGCTTTACTCTGTGCCTCCGCTTGTACAGCACGTGCAAGTTTTGGAAGCGTTCGTATTGTTGCAGCCAGAACTATGTCAAGAGCAGGGAAGCTCCCAGGAATTGTAACCACGTATAGCAAATTAACACCCAATGATCACCAAGATTTTGCTCTGCAAATGTACTTGCCTTGTTAACACCTACACATCGTCAAGTTACTGAGAAACCACTGGCAACCATGTGGAAACATTCACCTTGAGGTTGACCTAAGCACCTGCACAAGGAGCCAAGAATGCTATGTCTTGTTAGTTGAAGCAGGGGGGTTGTGTGGTTTTAGTTTGTTTTGGTTTGGTTTGGTTTTTTTTAAGTGGTGTCATAGTTTGGGAACCTGTCTCAACACCAGAAAAACTGTCCAAATCAAATATTGCAACCACAGACCAGGATTAATCTCATTAATGTCTTAGTTGCAAAGTTGTAATGATCATCAGACTTTGGACAACTTCCCTAAGCCATACTTACAGGCACAAGTCAAAAGGTGGCTACATCTTGTGCCAACCGTTCAAATTAGCTTTACAGTAGCTTTACAAGGACCTGAGCCATCAAATCCAGTAACAGCAACAAGCAGCACAGGTTGGCTAAGAAACCTGAGCAAATATTTGAAGGCTGAAGCATAGCTTCACAGCTGTACACAGCTACATGGCTATTGACAGCTAGATAATTTAAAGCTAGACCAAATGTGTCCATGTAGATATGCCCAAATATGTCAATACAAAGTTTCAACTTTGACTACAACTTTCACTACAGTCTACTCTAATTGCAGGAATTATAAAGTTAACGATAAAATGCAGAAAACTAGATTATGAAACTTGCCCTAAGGAAATGTAAGTGATCTCAAAGTATGGAAGACTTGCACACCTTCAACTCGGATGCAAAAAAATAACCACCCTCCCAATATGGTTATACCATAATTAAGTAACAATATCAAAAGATAAAAATAGTTCCAGTTCCACTGACACCTAGTCCTGCACTAATTTAAGAGCAGACAAGTTAGAAAAGAGCTCCCAGAGCAGACTTGAAAGAAACAAGTTGAGAACAATCCTGATGATGCACAACTGGGGTTTTTGCTTCAGGAGTAAAAGCAAAGAAACCTCAGGAGAACCATGGTGGAAAGGAGAGAAAAAGGATGATAACTGGGCAACGTAAAGCAGAGGTACTAAAAGATCTAAGCATAGCAAAGATGAATCAAAGCAGGTTCCCTCTCAGTCCCAAATAGCTTTCAGGAATTGGATATCAGTGGGAGGGATGCAACATATAGGCTTGTACAACAGAAAGAAATAAATGCAAACACCATTGTACCAAACAGGAAAACAAGTTTCAGCAATGGGCTCAGTATTGTCCTTTGATATATCTAATCTTAGAACAAGACATAAGCAAGCTATATGGTTTTGTGGTGGTTTTTTTTTTTCTTTAATTCAACAGACATTACTGGAAGTAATAAGAGAATGGGAAGAGGGAATATGACACGTTTAATCATGTTGGCTATAGAAGTCTGGAGTATTAGAAGTATGTTTAGAGCTTAAATTTATTAGCTAGACAAAAAAGAAAAGATCAATCTACAGCTATGCTTTCTAGTATCTACTCACTCACAATGAGTTGCAATTTCAGTCTTAAATAATAGTGTTTTACAACCAATCACAAAAATTCATTGGTTTTAATAAGATTTTTTGACCCTTCCTGAATTGATCCAAAATCTTCTGTAAGGCTGTGGGTTAAGAACAAGTTAACCAGAGCAGGCTTTTCTCAAGCAATACAGCAACAAGAAGGAGAGAATAGAAAACTAGTTTTAACTGGAACACCAAAAGTAGAGAGGAAGAAGCTTAGCATATATAGACACTCATAATATTTTTATTTCTTTAGTCATTGTCCTATCAGAATCTTATAATTCAGGAAATTGCAAAAAGCCCATGACATTATTTATGAAGTCCACAACAAACATTTGTATCCTGTTAAGCATGATTCAGCAGGTTTAAATTATGGAAGATATTTTTAAATATTGTTAATTCCTCCAGGCATAAAAGCAAACTGCCAATTTCTTCCCATGTCACCCATGTAACCGTCCCCCTCCACTCCGAAGAATTCAGCTTTCGGGACCCCTCACTGTAAGATGTTTGATGAATATCCCCATATCATGGTTCTGGAAGGGTTCTCAGAGCAAATTCTTTGACAGCTTTTAGATATCAGTACTGCAGTGTTTTTCAGGGACTAAATTCTCTTTCAGAATTTCTTTTGACAGCCCCCAAGCCACCACAGGAGGGCTGTTCCTTACCCAGACCTGTTCTGTTCTTCCACTACCCACCACTCCCTTCGCTTTTACCAAGGAGAACAGGGTAACAGATGAAGAAAATGCAGCTGAGCATTCAGTCCTCAGATACACAGTCTGCTTTCAATGGAGATATGATGAAAAGGAAAAATAGTTCCAGATTCAGTCAGTTAAAAAGTGAAACCTCCCTCTCTCTTCTACTAAATCCCATGCTTATATTTTCCAAGGACAAATACAAACATATGCAAGCCTTATATCACCTTTTATTGATGTATTTTTCATAATTCTGCTGTTGTCAAAAGGCTCCAATAGTGAAGAGATTCAGTTTATGTAGAAAAATCATCTGTATTAATTTGGAGAATAAATAAATTCCATTTCTCCTCAAAACAAGCTTCATTTCTGGTAAGAGACTACAAGTACAGCAAAAGAAAATGGAAGCCCAAAATGCATCCACACCATCAAATTGCTGCATATGAATTTCCCTTATGTAATGGGAATTAGAACGGCATGGCTCAAGAGCAAGGTATGTTTGATTTTTATCTAGTAATTATATCTTATAAATAGCCCCAATAGGAATGGGGATTTTAAAAAGCATTAATCTGGTGTAAAACCTGCATCAAGGGCTTTTTATCACATTTGTGACATTGAAATTAAAAAAACTAAACATGTCTCATCTTACTTCTGCATATATGACCTAAGAGCAAGAGCAAGCTCATGCGAATTATGTGACTGCACCTGTGCACATAACACATAACATCATTAACACACAGCCCACTGCTCATCTGGCTTTGTTTTCCAGAGCATCTCCCAGAGGGCATTTCTGACGAGGACAGCTATAGTTCTGCAGCTTGTCTAAAAGGGAGATTCAGCAGAATGCTCTCATTAATGCTCTTTTAATGAAATATTACATCCGCTGTGGCAGAAAGTTTATGGAGGCAGCCGGCTTAGAAGCAGTCTAAACAACAACAACGAAGAGTAAACACATAAGTAACAAGAACATCAATTCTCTCCTGCCTGGGAGATGAGCCAGGTGAATATCAAAGAAGTGAAAACACATCTGGTTACTTAAATTAGATGATGTTCAAAACATGGTCCTATAGTGAGCAATTCAGGTGAAGTGCTGGTTATTTATCTTATGATTTTTTCTAAATGGAATGGTGAATTATTTCCTCTAGAGTTTCTAGCAAGATCTACGCTACTCTGAGGCATATCATATGTTTTCTTAAGAATTCTCTTGTGTCTATTCTTATGGCTTTAACCCATACAAATTTTGTTTTCTTGTTAATTCACTTTGTTTGAAAAAGTCAGTGTTAGAGCTAATAAAATAGTTGATAATTAATCAAATGGGTAACAATCTTCAGCTTTTGGTTTTCTTTTTATGATTGGCCTATACATAGGCTGAAGTTCTCTAAAATACATTCCCCTTCCTATAAATAAAGATCATTTAATATCAATTAAGTATTTGGAACTTGCAGATTTAGAACTGTAATGCTTAGGAACAAGAACTCTTCAGCACCTGTTCTGAGATATAATACATAAATAGATTTACAATAGATTTCTTGATGCAAATGTTCATGATAAAGCCAAAATATTTCTCTGACTCCATACAGAATATCATCTTCACACCTCATCAAAATCTTAAAAATAAGAACAATGAAGAATACAGAGTATAAACTAAATTTAAGCAGCACAGGTGAAGTTAAATACCTAATGTACCTATGTAATCCAACTGATGTATTACATCTTCCCCTACAGCCTACTGTCCATTGGCAGTTGTAGTTGGTAGTGAGTTATCCATTATCCAACTCACCTACTACACTTACAGAAATATAACTTACTATTTCAGTTTAACACAGTGAGACTACACGTACGTTTGTTAAATTAAAACCTAGAATTCTGACGGTGTCAGTCTGCTATCAGCAGATTAATTCAAAATGGTGACGTACAAACATTTTTCAAAGTAATTTTTCAGAACCCCTGAATGACTTGGTGTCTATGGAGTTCTCGTCTCATTTATTGTCAATATGACTAAAATCTCCAATATCTGCCAATTATAACACAAGCTACATAAGCTAAAACAGTTTAAACTTCCTTATATTTTTAATTAGTGCAATAATTTATTTCACATGGACCATGACCATACAAATACCACTACTCCGCTGATGCACTAAAAATCAATGGGTTTAGTCTCCCAAGTAACCTAAATCACTTGTGAAATAACATCGTTCTCAGAAATCTTTACCACCACATTAGAGTAATGGAATCTATGGTCATTATTTAACTTCAACAGATTAAAGTACTGAATTTGACCTGTCTTGTCATGTGTCAGATTAATTTGTTCCAAACTCAGATGTTCCCCCTTCCCCCATCTAAGTTGTGGGTTTAGTCAACTAAGTTTTGATTACATTAAAGCATGCTGTGGATCAGACTGAATGATTTAATTAAAAGAAAAGTACTAGTTAATTATGAAAGTTGACATACTGAAAATAAAGGTGTGGCAGATGTGATAACACTTTTGTCTATTATGACAAATCCTTGATCCTGCCATAACTCACACTGCATTATCTGAAATAATTTGTGGCCGATGCAAGTCATGTATTGATGTACTTAAAAATTAAGCATTGTTGATCCTTGCTTGCTAAATATCCTTAGCTACAAAGCTCAGTGATTTAATTACATTAAACAAACTGAATTGTTTTAAACAATGCCTTACAAAGCTGCCCAACAGAACATGGGATTTCCTCCCCACACACCCCCAATCTGCTTCTGCTTGCTGCCAAGAAGTTCTTGCAAGCTCTTCCAGACTGTCCCCACCATAACCAGGTGGGTGCAGAGCACTGAATTCATGAAGTTCTGCAGAGACCTCCACTAGTAATGCACCTCTTTGTTAAAACTGGCACGTGAAACAGCACTTGCAAGCAGTAGAATCCATGATGCTCCCTCAAGGGGTGCAGAGTAAGGAAAACAATATTTCATTTTATTATCTAAATTGCAGCAGGTCGTCTCTCCGAAGGAAACCTTCTCCCTTCAGTCATCTCAAGATGACATATCTGAGTTGAAGACGGTGATGTCTATGCCAACAGAACCCATAAACAGTCAATCACTCCAGTACTGCTTAACACAAGGTCCACCCCACACTGTGACTATGCCCCCATAATCCAGGCCACGCTAGCCCCACAGTTGACCTGCACACAGTTTGAAACACTTTCAGAGGTTCCAGAATAGTCTAATAAATATCTTGGATACAGGCAAATGCCATTTTAAAATCCATATTTTACGAGGGTTTATTATAAGAGGTATAACCTTTTTAATCTATACAGAAGACAAATGACACGCTGCTCCTTTTAAATAAGGAGACACATAGCCCAACACTAACATGTTTTATTCTAAAACACAAAGACAGTAATTCTACCCAGTCACTGACTCCCATGCCCTTTAAGCTGTCTTGATGGGTGTAATGATCGATTGCTGAAATTTTCCTTAATTTGGGACTCTAAAAAGCAAAGAGGTCCATTTACACTGCTGGTCCTTGACAGAAGGACCCTACAATGTGCCTACCAAAAAAGCTGATATCCATTAGGACGAACCTGGGTAAAGATTAACCTAACCCGTTCTTTTAGAGTATTGTAAAAGAAGGGATCTTGTCCCCCAAGGTGAATGATGGTCTCCTCGGTTAACAGCCTGTGAAGAACTACCTAGTGCTGCCAAATTTAAGTGAAACCAGAGGAAAGGTAATTCTGGCAAAGATCACAACCACCTAACTCATGGACCAGTGACTCAAGAAACCCGCTGACCTAAAAGAAGAAATAAAATAGCAAAGAATTCTAATGCACGTGCATAGTCATTAGCATGATAGGCAGGGAAATTTAAACCAATTAATAAAATAACAAAGAAAACCTATCAGATAATTAAATACGTTAGTATTTAGTGTATAAATAACTGTCAGTCTGTACCAACAGTGTGCAGGTTTGTACAAGGCACCTGTATCTACACATTTACATGATAAAGGAAAATACCTCCACTCTGTGTAAACTGGGCAACGCACCCCAGGTGAACCACCCACTTTTGGGACTACAAATATATCACAGGTTTAGGGCTCTACTTTGCCCCAGTTACATTTTAAAAAAATATTTCATTTCTCAAAATAGCTGTCGAAATCCAAATATCGAAAAGCATGAGTTTTGTAGCAAACTGTGCAATGTGACCCCCTTTCTCCACATCTGATTGTCACGCTGCAGTTCCCATTTTATTGGTCTCACAGTCCTGCTGCTGGTGGCAGGAAAGGGCTTTTCTGCTTGCAAAGCAGGTATTTTGCAGCCCTTAGAACTCCCTCCAAGGAATTTCCTCAGACTTCAGTTCTTTCTTATTAGACAATAGATGAGGGCATCTTCCCAATATTCGGGCTAACGAAGTAAAATTCATTACGTCATTCAGTGACAATGTAACACAATTATCCAATGGTGATGGCACATTGATTGCCCTGTTAACAGTTCACAAGCCACAAACTGCAAATTCTCCACTAATTAAAAATTTTTCAAAGCCACACTAACATCCAGAAAAGATGAACTTCACCAGCACTCACAAAACAGAACTCGGATCATCTCCCTTTGACTATCACATGCTCCTTTTACCAAGAGCTGTAGATTAAATTGACAGAAATATCAAAAAGCTGCTGGGTGCTTAGCATCATACCTGCCGGACAGCCTCACGTGCAGTAAGTGATACGAAACCAGGATCAAGGCCAACAAATCGTGGGGCTTTTAACTTTGATTTGTGCGTCTTAAATCTGCCTTTATGTGAACAGATTTGCTTTTAGCATATTAAAAGTATCACAGTGTATGTTATTATGACTAGAAGATATTCCAGCAAACTACTCTGGCATAAGGATGGGGCAGCACGGCTCAGGTTATCACCGTGCTTTCCATCTGGGGACACACCGCTCATTTGCCACTAACTTTGCCATTTGTATTGGGAAGTTTCACCCCAGACTCTGAAAGCGTGGCAGTTTTCTTGATTTACTTTTTGAAAAGCAAAAATTGTGTAAATATGTATATTTAAGGTAGATTTGTACGGTTATTTTACCTATTCAAAGAGCCTTTAAAGAGACTGAGAGAAGGAAACTAAAATTCCAGGGGCAGAAGTACCCAGAAAGGGAGGAAACTGCAACCCTGAAGGCTACCTGTTCAATAACTCTTTAATTTTTAAAAGTATTATGCACAGTCTAAAATACTGCCCATTTTTATTACAATAAGTATGAATAGAAAGTTGTATTCTAAATAGGTAACTAAGTAAAAGAAAAGCAGCTCTGCCTTTAATAGCTTTCCACAGCTAATTACTCTCTATTAGATCATCACAATCATTGTTGTCTTCTATATTGTACAATTACCTCCTCCAGCGGATAGAACATGGTAGCCCGCATGTACTCAGCAACTTTATTCCACACTCAACACTATCAACCAACATTTAAGGAATTATAGAACAAAACACTTCAGCAGCCACTTAAAATTTTCCTAATTATTTGATAGTAGATAATCAAGTAAATAACACTGTCACAAAAGCATTGTGAAAATTCATTATAAAGATGAGTGTAACTGGTAGCCTGCATGCAGTATCTTTGGCAATTACACCCTTATTTGCCTTTATAAATTTAAAGCCTTCTTTTTGATGTGGCCCACAGAGAGCAATTTTCTGAGAATTATCTTCCTGCAAGAAGTGCCAAAACAAAGACACCTGGAAACCTTGATATGTACATGTTTCATGCAACCAAAATAAGTGCAATATGATTAGTGTGGAAAAATATATAGAAAAACATAAATGTAAAAATAGATAAAAATGTCATTGGATAAAATGAATAAAGAAAAGCTGAGATAAAACCTAATGAAAAGTTAGAAGCTTCCAATTAACAAAAACTCAAAACTCCCCCCCCAAAATAGCTTTTGGAGCACAACCAGAAGAGAGGATGGAGAGACCATAACCAGCGAACGGCTGGCAATCAGTGACAGTCTTGCTGCTTACAGAGGTACGATTTCACGGCAGAATACACACACACGAGGTCCTACTGCAAATCACAACCACTAACCAGCTTCTAATGTAACAAGTTTCTAACAGATCAGGCAACCAGAGTTCAAACACATCCCATACCCAGTTTTACTGCGTGCTGGATACACTCTCCGGACCACAGAAGCAGCTTCACTGAACTCAGATAATCTAGACACCAACCGCCCACCTGAGAAACAGATATCTGAGGTGCTGAAGAATTTCTGTGTGAGCATTGATTATGTGTGGGGTTTAGATGTTTATATTGAATTTATTTTATACTTTTTAGTTTCAACTTTATTTCACTGCACTCTTAAGAGATATCGATTGATTTTGATGTCATTTAGAGACTATAGACTCGAGGTCTCGGAACAGACAGCTAAATATAATATTAGATATTAATTCTTTGAGGAAGGATAAGTTTTTAAGAAAGCAACTACTTATAATGAAAACAAGCTTTCATTGTACTCATCTCTATTATGGCACTAAATTTAATTTAATTTTAGAAAATATCTTTTTATATAAAGTCCTTAACTTTAGAACACGATTTTACTATAAATATTCAGAATACTGGCCAGAAGTGCCCCACAGAATCAGTGTTTCTGAATGAAAGGAGCTGAAGTTGTGTGCACTTTTGAATCCTGATTGTGTAGACATACAATGCTCAGTTGCAAAGCATCTCGCTTTCTGTGGCTGACACGCAGCTTGGTATTTCACATATTTAAAAAAAGAAAAGCCAAAATAAAAGTGCTTTGATGCTAGGCAACCAGGTTACCTCTAAACAACAGAGCAGCTTGACCAGAGCAGCCCGACAACATCTAGTGCAGCAGCTGCACCAGTCAGCAGCAGGGGAGGAACACAACTGAGCAGTGTGTGAAGGACACAGACTGAGCTCGGGAGAGAAATCTGTTGCTGTGTATTAGACAAGTTATCTACAGTTAAGCCATTTCTTTTCCTGTGACATTTGAGGAATACTAACAATTATTGAGCAGCACAGAATGCTTCCAAATGGATTTTCAGCATTAAGAAATAAAAATACTAAGAGGGAAATACAGTACAGCTGACTGTTAGAATTGGAAAATGATGGTGAACAGAAGGTGAGATGCTTTCAGAGAACAATTCTAGCAGTTTCTATTTTAAGAGTATTTAAAAATCCATTTTATTTCCATTGCCAGTGTCACTGGGCACATCATACAAGAAATGTTTCAGAGAACTTCTCACATCAAAGGTCATATCCCAAGGTAAAGCACTTGCACTACCAGTGAAACAGACACTCTTCAAGAGGAACACAGGAAAGCAGTTCATTCCCCCCCACCCCTCCTTTTCTCGAGCCAGAACAATTTACCACTTTTACTTCACTTTCACCATTGCCAGGAGTTAGTTTCAGGGGAACAGCTAATTATATTTAGCTAAAGCAAACTGCTACTACTTACGACATACATGGCAACACCCTAGGTGATTTTGGTGAAATCGGGGATAAACGACAAGCTTTAATATTTCAGGCTGCCTACTATTCCCAGACTCTTCCCCTCAACTTTAGAATTTTTTGTGAGTTTGTGACACTGCTACAGACAGTGCCGTGCTGCCTCCCTAGTACCACGCTTTATCCAGAAAATACTTGAAAAAAGCCATTGCAAATATGGCCAAGAACCGTTCTAAGAAAGGGGACTGCATTAGGCAAATTCTCCTCCTTCTTTCATATTACTAAATGCAATTTTATCATTTCATCTTAATGAGAATAAAACACAAAGATAATTTACCAAGCGAATTCCTTTAGAAGAATGTTTATACAAGCAATAACACTCATGTATTAAGGATGGTTCTGTTGCTGGCTAAACAATCAGTAATGGAAACAGTGAAATCAATATCTAATTTTATAATAAAACACAACCACATACATTGCAGGAGAGTGTGGAAATTCCGCTTTCTGGCCTCTTCAAAGCACTGTCAAGTCTGCAAAAACACCTGCAATGGACAGGACTAGGAATGCAACCAAGCTTCAGCTTTCTAGTTCCTGTAATTCTTCACTACGGATCTGAAGCAGACAGCGTTAGCACTTTGTAAGTGCAGTAACCAACATCGTTCATCATTTGGGATTCTCAGAGCCTCATCGCTCCAACCAGAGAGGATTAACACAGTTAAATGCATCTGACAATATAAGCCTCCCAGATCCTACAAAGACTAAAGAAATCAACTTTACTGGAAAAAACATTTAACCCCCTAGAACTTTCCCATGACTCCCAATACACTTCGGGTAAGACTCTTCCCCATGAGCCGGCATCCAGCTTTCTCGCAGGTCACCGGGTAAGCAGCACTAGCAGTAATCACTACAAGAAGTGAGATAACTTATAAAATGCATGAACCTGAAGGTAGCATAGGAGCTATTTAAAGTATGTGGTTCAACCATTAGAAGATTGGTTTGGGAAGGTGTTCTGCTGATCTTCTAGACTCATATGCTATAAAAGGTTTGACCTCTTGTATCACCCAAATGGCAATTCTCCTGAATTCTTCCCATTTCTTTGCCCTTCATTTCTGAATTCCTAAGGCATGCATTACGATTTTCTCCTCCAGGGAGGGAAATCTTCAGGTAGACCAGATAACAGCATGGCAAGAGGAACAAGCAGAGCACCTATTGTGTAATCCTAGCGTGTACCCAAATAGCTTGATGCTCTACAGCACACTGCAATGTCATACAGCATGACTGATCTCTGCCAGCAGCACAGCCGTGTTAACGTGATGCTTTACCCCTGATTATCCCTGCTGAGATTGTTAACACGACTACGACACTTGTGAAACTAATCTGAGGGGTCAATGGAGACACATCAATCTTTATGAAGCACCATTTTGCATCACACAACAGATTAGGGAATGAAATTGAGTTCCTCAGTAGCACATGCAGCAGCCTTAATCATTGAGTACTTGAGGTTTAATATACCTCGACTTTAATCTAATATCTATGTTATCTTTTATAAAACAGAGCCTTGTTTGTAGCGTTCTAGACTTTTAGACACAGCAAGCACATAACGTGCCACATACCTGCATAGACATAACATTGATCCTTTGAAAGGGAGCAGAAAAGTAATTCTTTTATCTAGTCTATACATCCACACTCAGAATGAACAGAGACCATTTGCCTTGACATTACCAGATGTTCATTTCTTCCCTGTCATTTACTCTATTAAACAAATACTCAGCTCTTACTCATATACACACATCTTCTAAGGAACACGGCTCACTTTAATTCTGATCTGTTGCTATATTAAGAGACATTGCAACCCACAAATATCTAACAAAGGTGTCATACTTGCATAAAATCACTGCCAATGATTGTCCTTGATCTGGCAAAAGTAAAGTGCATGCAGAAGCAAAAGGAGAGAACACTAAACCTGTGAGACTATTACTACTAAGCTTTTGTTATGGTTTTGGTCATATTTTACAAAGATGGGTGCATTTACCATAGACCTCAGTGCTGTTTAATATTTGACAGTGCTGTACTAAAATGAAAGGGGTAAGTGGCATGGATATCCCCTTTAAGAAGGGGGCAAGTAAGGAAAACTTGAATTAAACATAAATTTAAAAAAAAAAAAAAAAAAACTTCATTTTTATACTGGTTCCCAAGTTCCTTCAAGTCCTTCACTACTGACTCAGATTCTCTGTTCCCATCACTTCCTAACAGGCATTCACCTCAGAAGCATCCATTTGAACCAGGTATCTCAGAATATCCAATAAGAAAAAAATGTTTGTTCAAGTTTCAAGCACAGCAGAAACGATAAGTCTTGAAAACGACTCATGATACAGTGAAATAAAGGTCAGTAGGTCTGATAACTTACTGGGTTTTTTTCAGTTTAACTTTCAATACAAGCACCTGGCAAGAATGAACACTTAGACTTACCTGAAAGTTACCTGATGATAAAGTTCTAACAATTTTGAGGTAGTAATACACAACAATCCTTAAAATAGGAACCATAAAGATACATAGAAAAGAGAAAAAAAACTTCATCTCCCTTGCAGAAAACTTATAGAAAAGTTTTACAAAATTCTGCCAGCCAAAAAAATGAGTTAACATACCTAGAGTGTGTGTATAGATACTGACATATATACACACATACAGATAGAGAATATAATTTGAAACTTTAGATACAAAAAAGTTATGTATGAGACAAAACCAGGACCAGGTCAGACTTTTTTTCACAAACAAAAATTGACCTGCTTTTGATTTAATGAGCCTTTCTCTAGACTAATATTTTAGACAAGATGCACATTAAATTAATCTGATTTCTTTTGGATGAAGGCAAAATAGAAAGTAAGCCTCAGGGATGCACCTAATGCACTCCAGCTGCAAATAGCCCATCAATTCATAGAACAAACCAAGAGCTGATCTGGAGTTTAACACAAAATACTCCTGACATTCATGTTGCCCTTGTGTCTTAAAGGAACATTGCCAAACACTTGGCAGAACATTAGGTCCTCCAGCTGAGTTTTGGAAGGTTTTGTGGTTTTTTGTTTTGTTTGTTTGCTTTTAACTTACGTATTCCAAATCTGGGAGCTAGTGAAGAGATGAAGTTTGTGGGAGGCTTTATTTTTTGTTTTTCATCTGTAGTTAAGGACAATAATTGTCCTCCAAACAAAAACCAACCTCTACCAATATCAATGAATGAACAGATCATGGCCTCATATGAACTGTAGTAGCAAAGATATTGATAATGAACAGTTTTATGTGCTCACTGCATTAGAGAAGTAGACAAGTGTACTAGCAATGGTGCAAAGTGCCCTACTTCATTATTTTATACTCAAAGTTTATCTTCAGATCAGGAGAGGCCTGAAAACTCATCACCCCAGCTATCAGACAGAAGATTACAAAATACCGGTAGTTTGCTCCAGTCCTCCCTGCAGGATCTACATGCTGCCAAGATGCCAACCTGAACCCTATCCAGAGGAGGCTGATTCATTTTCGTGTACTGCGAAAATACTAGCAAGAATTGGCTAGCTTACAAGCTCCCAAGGACATTTATTTCATGCCAAGGACACACTGAGAAGCTTGTTTCTTGTTGGTCCCATATATATTCAAAGCAGACAGACACGAGGCAGGTCCTATGCACAATTCACATCACTGCATCAGCATAAAGTTGTTCCTGAGATAAAAAGTGCAGCCAAAATGACATGTACTGACATGCCCAGGATGCTCGTGTGGCTTAAGCTACACTACAAAAAAAGCAATGCAGCTTAATCTACTGGAGAGTAACCTGCAAGTAACTACTCAAGGGTTGTACACCCCTTTTTCACAATCAGGCATTAACTTCAATGATCTCACTTCACTCGCTACTCTCCTCATTAACTGAAGAAACAGAAAAGAAACAAGGGGAGAAAACTTTTGATGACTTCCTAAAGACATTGCCAATTACACCTGTCCTGTGAGAACCCTAGATGAGAAAGGTTTGTTTATACTCTGTTTTGTAATTTATTTACACATAGAGAAAAAGTATAACTTTATACTGCACCGTACTCAGATTTCCGGAGGTACCCTCTGTGCTCAGGGTGGTGGGAGCAGGTGTAAGCAACGATCAAGCCTAAGCCCAGTGCAGCTCACTCTGAAGCTCCACACAGCCAGCTGCATTTTTCAAAGGAGATTACTGCTACAGACTGAAAAAACAACCCGCAAACACCACTGACCACCCTGTTCTCAGACATTTTCAGCATCCATCCACAGAAAACTGCTCTGCCACTTGGCTCTTCCCAGTTGCTATAAAAGCCAGGAATGCAGAAGTGGGACTCAAACTTGTGAAACAAAAGCAACTGCACTTGCATAAATTCAGTCCACATCTTTAACACCTGGGAACTATTATACAGTAAATCCAGTGGAACACAATTTATTTGTTTTAAGAATATATGTATTCTATTTTGCTTAGCAACATTACTAAAAACCATTCTAGCCACCCACCACAAGACCTGTGGTTCCTCTTCTAAAGGAGGAATCAGTCTGGCACTCAGTCCTCTCTTCCAAGAGCTTCTCAAGACTCTACTTCAGAAAAGTCTGCAGGATTCAAACCTTATCATTCCTCCAACCCAGAGGTTACAAGAAGACAAGAACCAGTGTTTCTAATACTCCCATAGGTACTGTCATACAGGTATGACAAGATGCATCTCCACAGCCTTCTCATTTAAGATTGTTTGTTTGTTTGCTTGATAGATCTTTCCTTGGAGGAGCAGTCTCACATCAGTACTAAATTTAAAATCTTTTAAGTGAATTCATAAGTCATTATTTTGTATCTGCTTGTCCAGCAGGGATTTTGGATGAGACCAAAGCAGACTAAAGCCAACCAGACTGATGTTTTGTCACTGAGGTCATTCACCAATTATTCACATGATCCTGACCATCAGGCCACACCTGATGCTGCTACCCACCCAGAGGGAACCACACAAGCCAAGTTCTCTCTTAAGCTCATTTGGTACCATTTTAATATGTATTTATATATGCATACAGACACACACACAAAATAGCAAGTGTAGTTGCATCACAACCACAAACACAGTATCTGGGTTTACTGCAGCTTCCTCAGTCTTTGATGACTAGAGAAAGAAACAGTAACAAAAAGAGAAGGGAACAGGGGGGGGAAAAGGTGCATTTATCCTGCACAGCATCCAATTTCATAATGACAGCATGGACTTTGCTGCTTACTCCTAATTCTAGTCTATTCACACTGTGGACAAATATCTTACAAGTTATGGATTCGGTCTCTACAAATCAGTTAATATCTACAAATCAGTTAATAAAAGTCCACAAAATAAACCATAGTAATTTATACGTTGAATTTACTGTCTGTTCATGATGTTCTCTTGTGAGATACAATTTCAAATGTCCCTTTACTAGTGGAACAGACCTCAGTCCACACAGTCCATGCTTACTGTGAGTTACAGCTGAGTAAACAGACAACATTGTAACAGTTCACTTGAAATAACCAATTTAACTTCAAATGTGATTGCAACCTTTCAGTATTGAACAAAAAGCATAGGTAGTTGAGCTTCAGAAGAGAAAAATACTTAAGTAAAGCAACATTTGCAAATACAGGAGTGTGTTTATTATGCGATAGTAAAGTATCTCCAGTCCCTAAAAAGTTTCTACCCTCTCCATCTTTTCTGCTGACAAAATTACAAAAAAGCAAGGCATTTAAACTGCTGTAACAGACCAAAATCAATGAAGACAGAGAAGATCCTGTGTTTTCTCACTGTAATGTCCTCATGCAGCAAGGGGAGGATGAACTGGAAAAAGCAAGCTCTTTGGCCTAGTATGGATTCCTGCTCAGAGGAAAATCATTCAGTGAGACAGAATTCCTGTGATAATGAACTTGCACCTTTGTTCTTCCACAGCCCTATCACATACTTGTTCCCACCATTTGCAAAACATTTTCTCCATCACTTTCTTCCTCCCTTGAAATAACAATCCTTTTGTTCAGGCTGCATTTCCACTTTCTAGATGTTAAACCCTTTCAAAATAACTTTGAATATGCAGTCAGAGTTATTGAAAACTGGAGCTAGGAGGAAAACATAAGTTAAACAAATTTGTTTAAACCTGGTGGGCTTATGAAAATCTTTTTTCTTTGGCTTTCCACAGCTCCATCTGCATGCAGTTCTCTGTAGACTCACATACAGCTTTAAACTTGACATTATCTCATGTATCTTGGGAAAATTCCTGCCCAGCAAATTGAGTTTTTAAAAAATGGGCATTGCATTCAATAAGCAACTAATACATTATATTTACTTGAACTGCAGTAGAATAACCTTAAGGATAATAAACTCATTTGGAATTTATATTCTTTAGCCTACATTTGAACAGCATTTTAAATTTAGTGTTGTGGGGTTTTTTAATTTCTAGTTTTTATGCGTAAACAAACAACTCCAGTATACTTGGTGAGCGAGGGGAAAACAGGAAAAAGCCTCCATACATGTGCTGCACACAACCTAGATCTTGTTAAATTTCAGTAGATGTCATTGCTTTTGTTGAAAATAATAAAATCAAGCCTAGTTAAAAATGAGTGCGTATGACTTCTACTTAGAATTTAGTTTCAATCCAGTTGCTTGCCACTTTAATTCAGCCTTTGCTCCCACTTTGTGATATGCAAATATTTCTCATCTGAGCCCCTGTGGCCAATCCAGAGTTTGAAAGTAATCAAACAGAACAGTGGGCAATTTAAGGTCCTGACAACAAGTACAGAAATGTTGGTTTATGCTTGAGGGAATTGTGCACAGACCATCTGCTGCCTTTGTGATTCCCCTGGTGCCTGTCAGAGTGAGTCTGTACGAGAAGGCAGGGGATGGAAACAGAGGTATTATCATGTAGTTTGGTGCAAGAACCTGAGAAACCTCAGCACCTCTGCTAGACATCATTTGGATAATCAGATCCGTGTCAAGTATTGCAGGCTCACCTACTGGTACACGGTCCCTTTGGGAACAACCCCACTGGGTATATTTGGTTATTAGAGTACCATTATGTATTACATGCAGAGTGATCTAGGCTAATAGGATCAAATACCACTGAATCATGGAAAATAACAGAAATTAGTGAAAAGTACAGTAGGTTTGGGTTTTTTTAAAGTTTTAAGAAGGTCTATGTAACGATGAGCTTAATCTGCTTTATAACCTTACCCCTTGCCCCCTTCCCTTCTCTCCCTCAAGGAAATGGAATGACACTGTCTACAGAACCCAAGAACTGTGTTACCGAGTTGCCTCAGAGATCTCTGATGTTTTATCTGAGAGGAACAGATAAGTGAAACGTAAATCAAAGCATAAAAGAAGAAAAAAAATTTCTTTAGGATTATATTTCACTTGAAAGATAAATAGATTCCTTTAAAGTATCCACACTTTTCAACACATTGTATTATTACTTCTACATGAAACATAGTTGAGCCCAACATGCTCTGCTGATACCTGAACTTTGTTTGTAAGAAAGATGCCAATACTCCCCTGTGCACACATGCTAGGATAAGGATTTTAAAGCTTTTCCCTCTGTTATAATTTGGTTTGGGGAGTTTAAACCGTGATTCAATATGAGGTTAACTGGGATTTATCAAGCAAACCTGCTGTATTTAGATCAGACTGTGATGGAGACAAACAGGACACATCTTGGAGTGAAAAACCCTCTCCCATCTTTTCAATCTTCTATCCAAAACAATGATAGATATATTCAAAGGAAGGGAATAATTTTTCATTTTACCTCTTCTTGATTTTAAGGGACAATATTCTTTTCCCTGAGATGTTTTAGCAAAAAATAAAAATCACTTTCCATTAATATTTTCCCTAATATATGACAGTAAAGCAGACATGATGAAACAGGAAAAAATCTGTTTCGAACTATTCAGATTTGGAGATGAAAGGTTACAGGAAGTGGAAAGCCTTATAAAACTAAAAGGCAGCCTCCTAGCCTATTTCGTACACACCAGGACCAGAGTAAAATTCATGTCTCTCTGTAATACATGTGAAAACAGGTGATCCAGTTGTCACAATACAGTTTTCTCTCCGCTAATTTTTACTACAATGACCTTTCCCCCAAATCATATTTTTAGCTAATAAAAAAAAAGGAAAAGAACAGTTCCCTCAAACTAGACAAAGATCCACTTGACAAGTCACATTAGTGATCTTTGTGGAAAAAAGGAACTTTTACTTGCACAGAATACTCATGTCCTCTTATGTACAGTGGCTAGCTCATTTTTTACTTTATTGCTATCTGGAAACTTTTAAACTTCCATTTCTGGCTAAATTTATTTTTATCTCTTGAAGTATGTTTGATGTCACAGAACTATTTTATCAGGTTAAAACAGGAGTAGGGCTTGTTTGCTATCCTCTTCATAAATTTGTTCAACATTTCCCTTGGAAAGAAAACACCGTTCAACAAAATCCTTTGTCCTTAGTTCCACACCTACAACTTCCCTTCAAGTCCTTTGCAGCTCCATCCTCTAATGCCACAACTACCTACTGTGCCATTTTAGAGCAGCCAAGGATCCAGAAAAGAAAGAATTGCCCAATGTGGGATGTTCAGGAATCTCTCCTTAATGTTGAACCCATTCCATAGTCTATGTTTTATTTATGCAATGTATTACATAGTGCACCTTTGCTTAAAAAGCATTATCAGCAAAGTTGTAAAAGTAATATTTCTGAAAAGATCTGAGGGGAGGAGAGAGGAATCCATTCTACTTTGAAGCGAAACTTTTTCATCTAAGATGAAGACAAAAAGGTCTCTTTAGGTGTTCCCAGAGAAGGACCAACTCTTGACAGACACCGCAGCTGGCTGCCTTGAGCACAAAAACATGCAAGGGAAGCGATCCAGATGCTCTCAGGAGCTGGGCAGCAAGCCCAACAAAATGACTGCAAGTGTAACTGGGAAACCTAAGGGTATTTTTCAGCTTGCATAATGCAAGAAAAAAATCCCTCAAGCTATCCTAACTAATGAGAATAGGGTAAAAATGAAACGCCTTACCCAGAAAAGGCAAAGGGACAAGTATTCTAGACTTTCAGTCACTATCAAGCTAAGTACAACCAAATATCTTATAACTTATGGTCCTGGATCTTTCTAATTCATTTTGTCCTAAAAATCTTGATTGCTATGGGGTCATACTTCATATTTGTCAGGTTTTTACCTTACATCTAATGAGCCAAATTTTCCTCAATTGAAATGATTGGCCCTACTGAAGTGTATAGGATTACAGACAACAGTAAAACTAACTAGATTTGGCTGCATACAACAGCCATGACTGTCCCAACAATTTTGTTATTTTTAGTTATCAGACGTTTGTTTAGCTTGATAGCCTGATAAAATCATATTATTATGTTGGTTAAACACCATTACAGACTAGCTGACTTCAAAATAATTCCTTTTTGCATTTTCTTGTATTAGGAAATATGATTAGAGTTTTCTGGTAATTTCAATTAACAAGGCACCTAGAGACATCCTGTTTACAGCTACGACCACAGAAATACCAGCTTTCTGCTACTGTCTACATACTAATCGAAGTCACCACTTGCATGACCCACAGAGAGCCATGAGGCCAGGTCTACATTCAGGGTGAGGGCAAGTTTCAGCAAAATCCAGTTCTGAAAAGTGCTACCCTACTGGACCTGGCTTTTGTGCCACCACCCTCCTTACTCCCCAGCCCCAGAAAAAAGCTTTTGACACAACGCATTTGATTTCTTACAGACCACACATATTCAGCCTCTGGGTGTAAGACAGCACTTCCATTTTTCTGAGAAATATTTTGTTCAATTAATCAAGATAATTTAAAAGTATCTAATGACTTTAAAAGAAAGCAATCATTTGTCTTAGGCTATTTAGTAACTCCTTGTCTGTATTAACTAGAGTTAGACCTGATTTTTCCCCATCGTTCCCACTTTTAGTACTGCTGAAAGATCCACAGCCCACTGAAGTTTTCCTCAGTGACAAGATTTCCCTGCTCCCCATCCTCCCTCACTCCAAAACATGTGCATTACCTCCTATCAGTAATAGGGTAACACTCCTTTCAGCTGGAAAGCACTGCAAACCAGACAGGTAAAAACAGGCTCCCTTCAGATCATGAAAGCTATGAGCCAAGCCTATCTACCCTACTATTACTTTCAGCAGCATTCCAGACATACCGTGGCATCCACGGCATTACCTTTTTACAGGACCAGGTACAAAAATCTATTTAAAGTTAGATGGTGTTCCTGTAACCCAAAATAGAAACCAAGACTTTATTCCAGATTAAAAATTATACTCATTATATTCCCTAACAGCTCCTAAAGAGTGGCTTCCACTAGGTGTTTCCAAACTTTTCTACAATTTCTGAAGCACATTTCAATGTAGTGTCTACATCAAAGATTTTTTCTAAGTGACATGAGACCGTGAGAGAAAACCTCGACACTATGGACCACTCTGTGTGCAACAGCTTCTGGTTTAAGAGGCAAAGATACAGCAGATGTCTTCACAGCAATTCTCCTCTACAGTAGGTTTAGTTTTTAAGCAGAGAAACTCCTTCCTAGCTCACTTCCCCTTTAGATTCTAACATCTTTTTTTTCATTAATGAGCAGGAGACGATTTTTATGCAAATCAAAGGCCTGAAGGAGTCTTTTAATCACCAATACTTCCATTTGTAAAAGAGGTATAGAGAGCAATACATCCCCCTAACTGTATTATCGGGGTGTCATGCTGCGCTATTGTTCAATGAATCTTTCTCCAGTTTTGCCTCTCAAATAACACGGGGAAGAGTATTCCCATCAAGTTCTACTTTATCACCAAGTAAAGTTGTCCTATTCCTTCTAATAATGAACTCTGGATCCCTGATGAGTAACTTACATTTAACTGGCAACATTCTGGGCTACTTATATTAACTGCAACAGTCTGAACAGCTTGATCCTCAATAAAATGTGCAGTAAAAGACTGAGCTAATTTAACCTCAGTCTTCAAACCAATAGAACAATTTGATGTCCACAAATTGCATGTGCACAGTTCTCCAACATAAACATGCCTCTGTAAGAAATCAACACCAAAAATGTGCTGCAGCCCTACTGCCAGGGTTATCACTGCTGGGAAAACAGGTAGGTAATTCCCGAGACCTATCGCCAGCTGTATGGCATGAGTCACACACTTCATTTAGTCTTGCTAACACTCAAACTGTTGTTTCCAACCTGGATCTACCCTGGGATCTCCCCATTGCAGCAATTTTATAAAAGAGGCTCTATTTTATCTGTGAACCACTTACCTCTAGTTTCAACACTAACAAAAAGCATTAGTAGGAAAGGAAAACACAGGAAACCAAGCACTTCTAGGCAGAGAATTAGTTGGATTTACCTCTGTAACAGCCATTCATTACAGCAGCATTTGAATCATTTACTTTTTAAAATAGTTTGAAAACCACTTAGTTACAAAGAATGTAAGGTCCCCCAAAATATTTACGAACACCTACATTCAGAAAGACATCTAAAAAAATATATAATTGTTCTTGAAATTACTGCTGAAAGCCAGATGCTTTATTTCATTAAGTACAACCCATTTAAAACAATAACATGAGAGTCTCACAGCAGAAGCACATAACCCACAAAATACTGTGTTGTGGGGGCTAAGGTGGCAGAATGTGAACAGTTTCTAAAACACAGAAAATAAATCAAAAAGGGGAACATTTCTAAGCATACAAATGCTAATTTCAGTACCACATAGAATTTCACTTTCAAAGGAACTTGGTCTTGCTACAGTTTTAGGTCCTGTGACTTCTGATTAGACTTAGATGGGACTGGGCACTTAAGGGAAAATAATAACTCCCTTCAGATGATAAAAGCTATGAGCCAAGCCTGTTCACTTTCAGGGGCATTCCAGACATACCACAGTACCCACAGCTTTACCTATTTACAAGACAAGGTACAGAAACCCATTGAAATACAGAGTAGCCAAGTAATCAGTATTAGGTACTTAGGCCATTCAAACTATCACTGATAAACAGATATGACATAATATAGAATTCACTTTTGCCTCAGCTTATTAAAAGATTAAGTAATTTATTTTTAAAGATTAATATATATTCATTTCTTTCACAGCTGCATTGCAACACACGTGAAAATGCAGAGAAAGGATCCCCACAGAACCAACATGGCCAGCCGTGTCCATGGCTTAATTACAGCACAAGTTTTCCATCAGCAACAGAACGAGAACAGAGCGTCATATCATACCACGTTCACCTGATTATTAAGTGTTACTGCATCACAAGAGGCCACCAGGGCAATTAGGAGTGTAAAGCAAAACAGATTTGTTAGCTGAACAAAGTAGCATCCAGAAGTCTGTTCAAGTACTGTCCTTACATAAGCAATTGTCAGTTTGTATAGGTAGAAACTGATATTCCCTGTAAATAGAAAGTGTTCTGGAAATATTTCTAATAAAGGAGGCACTGCTTTACAAATATCACACATAAAGCTTAGCAAATAAATAATTCTGAATCAAAAATACTGAACCTGACAAGGCTTAAAAAAATTAACCAGCAAAGCTGTTCTAAAACTGCTACGGTTTTGGATTGCTTCCTCAAAATCCAGTTTAAGTGTATTCCCCATAAAAGCTAAATAATAGCGTGAATTATATAATGAAATCTTGTTCAAAGTGTTTTAGTAGTCTACTTTCTTCCCATCATTATACTGGTGTATTTATAGGCCACTATTACAGACAGAAATAAAATACATTTACTTGCCTAATTTCCCAGAACCCATTTCCCAGAACATTGATTTGAAACTCTCTAGTCCACCTTCTATCAGTGAACATGAAAAACAAACCAAAATACAAATACAAAAACCCAGTACAATGTATCCACTGATCTTTCTTCCTCAGCCATGTAATTCTTAATGCAACAAGAGAACTTTATCTTTCCTTCCAATACTTTGACAAGGCAGGTTAACTGTTTTGAAGAGAGTTCAGATGAGCCACTATCTTCTGCAAGCACATGAGAAAAGCACTCTCCAGAATACATGTCAAAAAAAAAAAAGGAATAATAAAATTGAGATCTAAATGGAAGTGAAAAAATGTCTTGCTCCAATGGGTTAATCTCTAGCTAAGTCATCTTGTGGCAAGTAGTTTATTTAATTCACGAATTCTCCTGTAACCAGTTTTCCTTGCAAATGAAACAAGTGATTTCTAGTACAAACATAACTCCCCCTGACTGTGAACAGACAAAAAAGTATTACATTTTGCATCACTATAGAAAAAGTCAATTTTATTAGAAAGATGATTTAATATGAAAACAATTTGGAAAGTAACTTTACTCAGTAGTAATAGAATCAGCCATATATATTCTGAATAGGGAATTCCCAGCAAGTTTTCCCTGTGAGAGGAACAAAATAGAACAATTTCCATTTCCCAGCCACAATGCATGCTTTCTTTTGAAGTTCACCCAAGAAACTAGGAGTGTAAATAATCAATGGCATAGATTTGTTTCTCACATCCACCTGATCGCCGAAGAGGTTTCATCATACTCCTTGTGTTGCATTCACTGGCTTTCCCAAATATTAATTTCCTTCACATCTATCTTCTACATTTACTTTTAACTTATTTTGGGGATTTTCTTTTATTTTCTGTTTGTTGGTTTGTTTTTAAACACCGTAGACCTTTACTGTGGTATTCAGGAAAGATTTGTTTTGATGCCATTTTTACATTAGAACCCAAATCTTTTAATAGCCTTTGCCTGCTTGTCCATGAACTGTCAATATAACAGAAGCACACTAAAAGCCATAGAACAGTTACTTTAATAGCATTATGAAGGACTAATTCAAGAAATTCCTGGAAAATAAAATATCAGCTTACAAAAAAATGTCTTCACTGGAGCAATCATCACAACAGGACAGATGTGACATCCATATATTTGATTAATCTAGACATTCAAAGAGAATAAAACATGTAGACAGTAACACAGTTCACCACCACTTATGTCTTTAAGTATACTTGCATGCAAAAATTAATTACAATATGGTGGGAATCAGGTCCCTCACTAATCAAGCAAAACAACCAGGAAAATCAAGCTAAGTGGTACGCTCTTGTTTTGAGTTTCGGGATCAAACAGCACTAAAAGCATATAAGCTGAGGCAGAATTGTTATGCATCTGCATCACCAAAACCATGCTGCCTAAGAAAACTCAGATTTCAAGTGACTGGGCTAGCTACGGACTGCTAAACATAACGAGGAGATTACAGCGGTTGGAAGCACAGCAACACCTTCAAGGAACAGGAAGGTGGGCTGAGGGGAGGAAACCATCTAGTCGATGAGAAGGTTCCATGATACAGTTGAAGGACAATGAAACAGCCAACCTAATAGGACACCTGCAAAACAGAAACGAGCATCCACACCAGGCATGTACCCCCTTGCATGTACAGCCACATAAATACTGTGCTTCCGTTAAAGAGGTCATGTCTACTGGAAAAGCGCATTCCCCCATAATAAATAGCAGTTCCAAAGGTCAAAGGCTTAAAGAGAAACACCTGAAACAGTCAAGAAACTCATGAAAGGACATGAAGGCAGCTCCAAAACTAAAGGCATTCTCTCCTGTCCCTAAGTAGTTTCTCAAGCATTCCCCCTTTCTGACCTGTGACATTTGATCTTGCTTGTTCAACACTAGATATTTCCTCATGGGCATTTCTGTACTGACAGTCACTGCATCAGTGAGAATAAATATGCAACGAAGTGTCATTAATATACTGATCTGCAAACAACTACAGCACATATCAATCCACTGTCTGGCTCAAGACTAAGCCTGTGGATTAGAAAGAGCACGTAATTACTAAGACTTTTTCTTTAGTAAATGGTGCACATACAAATAAAAATTGAAAGGTTTGGTTAAATTCATTTTACTGTAACTGTTCAACAGTGAAAAAGCCTCTTTGTTCATTTGAAAACAGAGGGATAAGTGTGCCAGCATTTAGAATAAAGTGTTTCCCCAGAATTACAATAAAAGTTGCCAGAGGCAGTAAGAACACAATAACTCACCACACCAAGGATCAAACTACACACATCTTAAGTCCAAAACACTAGCAGAAATGGTTTAACTAGTTCTGCTACAGAAGGCTTGTTTGCAAAAATTCTGAGCACAAAACGATGCACAAATTGGTTTTGAACCTCATTACTGCTGGTTGCTCGGTAACATGGTATTAATGCTACCTTATACACTTCTGCTTTTCCTCAAGGTGCATAAGTCATTGTAAAATCTCTTTATCTTATTCTCCAGAAATACGAAAAGCGAGTCTTCAGACTTTGTATCAGGAATCTTTCCATTACAGGGCCATACACTTCATTTTAATGCAAGCAACACACTCATCAGAAGGTTTCTGCCTACTGATGCAAACACAGATGAACTCTCCAAAGAGACAACTGATTCCCCAAATTCTATCCCTGAAGTACATTGATAACTTATGTATGAGTGTGACCAGTTTGTACCTCAGCCCTTTATAAGGGCTTCTAGTGCATCCCAGTGAATCTAAAAGAAAGCAAAACAACTTGTCTATAACAGCTGAATCAATTTTCATGGAAGCTAGTTGTTTATGCAGAAATCCAAATAATTTTTAAAAACAGACAATGGGATGAATGCTACAAATACAGTGTGCGTGGTTTGGTGTAACCTGCATGAATTTATAGCATAAACTGCCACTAATACCTTAGGCATCGGGCATAAACTGAAACATGGGAAGTTCCATCTAAATATGAGAAAAAACTTCTTTACTTTGAGGGTGATAGATCATTGGCACAGGCTGCCCAGGGAGGTTGTGGAGTCTCCTTCTCTGGAGATATTCAAAACCCACACCTGGGCACCATCCATCTTAAGGAGGTAACCCTATATATTAAGTATTCAAAGGGCTGCATTTGTTTAGCATCATAACAAGCCATGTTTGATGGGCTGCACCTTTGTCAACTTGATTAAACCATCTTTTTACTCCTGGAAGCCTACTGGCTCTGCAGACAGCAATTCTTAGAATGAGGCTTCTGGTGAGTCACATAATCAAGGATAGTCAGGCCATACGACATTTGTAATCAAAACAGTCTGAATATTGCACAAGCAATAGTCCCAGCCGACTGCTCACAATAAGCTCTAGGTTGCAAGATATTCACAGAAGCTTAGTCAGAAATTTCAAGGTAATAAATGAATACAAGGAAAAAAAAATACAACGGTATCCTTGAACAAGTCAAACAGCAAGAAAAAGAGATATTCATTAGTGATTATTTATCCTGTCTTTCTATAATTACTTCAACACATTTTTACTTTCTTATACACATCTGGAGAAAATACAGTCAATTTATAGTGCATTTCTTGGGCCAGCTTCCCAGCTTATGTTAAGCAGCTTATTCTCTCCGAGTTCAGCAGAGCCATTATGATTTTACATCAACTGTCTGCTCCTTTTTTATTACTATAATTCAAAGATTTGTTTCATACGTTACATGCTGACTTTTATTTAATGTTTGCTGTTTAGGAACAACCTACAGTAAGCACAAAAGTCTAAAGGTGAGTTAAAAAGTTCAAGCGTTAACTTATTTGCACCTCAAACTTAAGTCTCCAAGAAAAAAAGAGCATTTGTCCCTGGGCCTTTCATTCTTGATGACAGGAAGGAAACTACTGAGGACAAAGTAAAATGAAAAAGATAATAGGATTGCTACTACTGACTGAATGGAAACTGGCATCTTGATTTCAGTGGCAGCAACCCAACATCTTTTCAGTTTCACTCCTTTCAGTGAAATATGCTGGAAGGTTACTGGAAACAGGGATAGCTGAATCATGGGTTAAAGTAGCATTATTTCAAATGGCACTTTCCCTCCTTGTGTTTCAAATACAACACAATTTCTGAAGCAGTGGCTTGCTGTTCAGCCAACTTATGAAGCACGTTTGCTAAGGAGGACCACAGAGTATCCAAACAGAAAGGAAAATGACCACTAGCCGCTCAAAACCCAAGCGAATATATTCATTTTTTCAAATAGTCTCTCTACTGGAAATGGTACTTTCCTGCAAGTTTATTTGCCAAAAATTTTATTCCTACTTTTGAGTGCTTCCTACTGTTACATTAGTTTCACAATGCTTCTGTGATTGCTCTCAATTTACATAGCCCCTTACTCCTGTACATCACTGGTGGGACTAAACAGGGCTTGATTTATACCCAACGGAAGATGCTTCGGTTCTAATTTAAAATAGAGCAACTGGAATAATTGTACTTCTCTAACTCTGTGTTTATATGAACTAGATCCACCTAACAAACTCCTTAAAACTGCATGATATGGTTACTTTGTCCAAGTAATTTTACTTGGATAAACCCCAGCTGACACTGAATAATTTCATTCAACCCATGAAAGCACAATATAACCAATTACTACATAAGAAAAAATGTAAAATCCATTAATCTTCATTTATTTTACTCCAAAATGATGCTTATGTTCCCATGACAATCCAGACAGCATCTATGTTTGGGTGTAACCATCATCCCTCACAGAAACTAGTAACCTTCCACTTAACTATACATTTTTATAGAGGTGTTTCTGTGTACACATTTCTATTCAATACAAAATTGAGAACATCATTCACAGAAAGTCTAGCTATTACAGAGCAGATCTTTCCAACCAGACTGATTACTTCACATAAACTGATTTTTAAAAAAAAAAAATCAGTTTTTGAAAACTGCATTGAAAATTCTCAACACAAATCCAAGCAATATCTTTTGTAATCAGAATTATTCTACAGGGGTTTTCATAATCCTGTTCCTCTAACAAAAAAAGAACATTTCAATATAGAATGTAATTAAGACAGATTGGACAAGTTGACTGTGGAAAGTACCAAGTTGTCAGTGCAGAATAATACCCAGACTAATTCACTAAATCAGTTACTTCAGAAAATTCCAGCTACATTAGTGAGACAGCAAAAATATCTGCAAGAATTCAAAAATCTGAGGTTTTTCCAAAGTTGCCAGAAATGACCAGCAGTTTTATTATAGCTCTATGTAGGCTCTGATAAGTAAGTTTTGTTCAAGTCAATCTCTGATACTATTAAATAAAAGGTTTTTATTTTTAATCTCAGACAAGGATTTCTCACCATCATGTATTTCTCAAGAACGTATTTTTCTTTCTTGTTAAGTCTGAACTGGCTTTTCCCTTTTCTCTAGCCCTATTTTCTTTTTAGCTGGTAGTACAGGATGCATTGGGATTGCAGAATGGTTTAAAGGCCCCGCCTGATCTCATTACCCTGTGAGATATTGACTATGGTCAGAGACATGACCTTACAGAGAAGCTCAATGATCTAATCCATCATGGCAAGTCTATAGTTCACCTAATACAAACTGCATTCATATTTACAAGACCAGTGAATTCAGCCAATCCAGAGGACCAGAATGTACCACACTGATTCTGATTAAAACTAACAGGGTAGTTCATCTGTTATATAGCCCACTTTGGAAAACACAATACAACATTAAGCAACATAAGCACTGCAAGCCATGGAACATCCCTGTGGCTCTTTTTATGGGCAATAGTCAGTCGTGAGCCTAGGTTCTATCGGTGTATTTCAGAGAAAAAGCATTTGTCTTGCAGAAGTACTCCTACAGCCTCCAGAAACATAGTGTAATCTCTTACAGATATTATGTGGAAGCATTCAAATACAGAAAGGGTAAAATCTAGAGGCAGCATAACTTCAAATTTCAATTAGAAGCAGAATTTTAACAGAACCTACACAACTGCTGCTTCACTTATCCTTTAAAACATCTGCTGCAACAAGGTACTAGCCTTGGGTCACACGGACACAGGTTGTAGTCCTTGGGTCCTTTAAGAAGTAAAATGGTAATACTGGAAACTAGAGGTAAAGTGTAATCATTGACACATGATGAACAAAAAAAAGTAACTTTCAGGAAATCGGACACAATATAAGCCTCATGTGAAGGCAGCAAATAACAGCAATCCAGATTGGATATGCTCATGTTGGGAAGGAAAAGTTATGAGCGCAGATCATTATGAAAAGCATGAGTGATGAGTTTCACATCTCTCCAAACCTTCTCTGCTCTTGTTTTAAAGCTTAGGTTAAAATTAAAGTTCTTAGGAAACCCTAGATGAGATCGTCATCCTCTGTATGAAAATGCCATAATTACACCATGATAGTCCCCACAGAGGACCCGAGAGGCATAACCACTTTGTTAGTATCTGGCTTTGCTTTTCCTCCAGCAGGATGCCTAGCACAAACGTGGTTATCCCAGTCACACAGTAGACATGCTCTAAGAAGGTTCTGACAGTACGGGCACAACAGCAAAACTTGTGCAATGCAAGCTCAGCCTACATTTCCCAGCTGGCAAGTCTGACCTGCTGTGTTGTATCCAACAAGGAATAGCCTTAGAAACAAGAGAAAAAAGGAAATAAAAATTTCTTTTCCTTTCCCCCCTGCCCTTGTTACTCCTAAATCATCGCTCTGGAGGGCTTAAAATGAAATGCAAGAGCTTCTAATTTGAACTGCAGAGCAGAGCTGCCACAGAATCTGCCTTCACTCTCTCCCTATTACAGTTCTCTGCTTTTAAATGAATATACTAACAAATCTGACATGATGGTCTCGTTTCCCTTTAGGGAGATTAGGCTGCATTTTAATTCATTTTAATCAGCTGCACAGACCCCTCCATGCTCCCTCTGTATACACACAAATACAGAACACATCAGCAATGAGAAAACAAACCAGCAGCAAGGGGTCTTTACTCTCTTCTCCCCTCAAAGTCATCAAAACATTTATCAGTCTAGAGTTCATTATATAAGCAACCAAAGGAAACAAATCTGAGTTTTAGATTATTTTGACCAGACAACTTTTAAGGAAAAAAAACACCCATGAGTTTCTAAAATGCTCCGTTTTCCTTAATATGCGATCTTCTCATTCTCCTCCAAATGCAGGCATGCAACTGCTCATGCTCTCCCGAGTCACTCGTGTATACCAAGAGGACTACAGGACAACGGATAACATCCTCAGCCCTAGTGGTTAATATTCTAAAGTGCCTCTTCATACCACAATGCATTTTTAAAGTTAATGATTGCATAGGTCATAAGATACAGAACCTACTCAACTCAGAGGTCAATAGATGCTTTTGTAGCCACATTTTTGCCAAATCACATGCTACACATCCCTTTCGTTCAGCCTGCCATGAACTGACAGCCACCCCTCCGAATCTGTCATTACAAGAAAATGTGAAGATCAAAGAGATGAACCATGCTGCTATAAAGTGACCTTCAATTTACTGTCACAGGCAGAGAGGGAGAATGGGCACAGGCAGACATGTTTTTCAGGGGGAAGAGAGGTTGTTTTATGCTCTATGTCAAGTTTATATTAAGCAATCCTACACTCATTGGATAACCAAGAAATGAACATTTTCAGACACGGTATCACAAAATAAAACCATTGTAGTGATGAACCTTCATTAGGTTAACCGTGACTTTTAAAAAAGCACCTTCTCCACATGAATGCCAGCTGCTGTCTCACCCAATCTGACTAGGACTCTAAAGAACATTTTACCCTCCCTTGAAGAGGAATTTTACTGGCAGCATCCACTTCACTCTTGAAAAAATAAGTCATTTGCGGCATGTTTCTGTCTTTGCTTTGAGAAATTATTACCCAAGTGCAGGTGCTCAGGATGAACGGCTTGATTTCCCTTAAATTACCACTATTAAAAGGTTACTAGTGACACACGACAGATTGGTACACATAAAACAGATTTTGTATCAGATTATTAGCTCACTGTTAGGACCATATGAGGCCACTTATCTAGGTAGCTTGTCAGTTTGCTTGCGTTTTCTGTTTGAAGTAGCACAAATAGGTAGCACTGTGAGAGACATCTAGGCCAGTGCCTGTAGTAATTTTCCAGTGCCTGTCAGTCTAAAAACAAAGAGCTTCATGAAAGTGTTTTCTTTTACAGAGCACCGAAGGAAATTTAGTGGGATTAGGAGAGAGACAGCAAACCTGTGGGAAGGTTATTGCCATTGTATTTCTTGCATACATCACATAAACAAGGCTGACATCTTCTGGCAAGCCACAGTTTGAGTTCTTTGATGTTGCTGATTAGGTTTTGGGCTAAAAGAAAACTACTCCTGAGAAAGGAGCATACCAGTATTTCTCTGTACAGAGACACTGATTACTATAGATGCCTATCAGTGACTCAAAAACAACAGCTGCTGGAACAGAATTACTCATGAACTTACAACAGTAAACATTTAAGGTGATCAACAGTATTATGCGAAGCCAATCCCCTTCTGAACCTCTGGTTGTCCCCTTCTATTAGTGACTTAGGTTTAAAAATACAGGGTCTACAAATTTCTTTCATAAAGTAGAACTGGGGACTCGCTTACTGGCAAGAACAACACAAAACCCAGCTTTATTCCTACACAAAGTCTTATCAAATATGAAAGTTTTGCCTGACATTTATATTGCAGGATTGGGATCTGTGACAAATGCATTCATTTGCTTATTAAACTACGAACAAGAAATCCATACAGAAGGATGAGCAGACGATTTCTGTACTTGGCAGCTACAGAACAGAACAGTTGAGGTGGGAAGGAAGCTCTGGCAATCGCCTAGTGCACAGCCCTGCCCAGACCTGAACACCAAAAAGCAGACAATAGTTGCATGCTTAAAAGCAGCTCACTTCCCTATAAATCAATATAGCATCCTAATCCCACACCAAGACTAGTGAATAGTTCCTACTTGGTATGTGCTAATTTCATTTTTTTCTGATACTTAATTATATCTTTCTGTGCGGTTGGAAACCCAGAAGTTTCAATTGATAAATTTTCCATTGAAGTTACACATGTATTAACAAAGTATTTTTAAACTTTTTTACAGAACATTACTGTCAGCGTTTAATTCAAATTGTTCATTAAATACCAATTTTTTTTTTCCAGAAAACACCTTTTTGCCAGCAAAATATAATAAAGGTCCTCCAAAAATGAAGTATTTAAGAAGATGGAGCATATATATTTGTAGATTACAATTAAACTACAATTTTAATTCCAATTTCACTGGACTATTCTTGTTGGTATCTAGAGTTTGCCCTTGAAAATAGATAACATCAGCTACAAGAGGGAAAAGATGAGGGTAACAGGACATGCCTGCATGTCATTTTTCCAAAGTTGGACAGAGTAGCATTTTCTTCAGAGCAAGGTTTCCAATACTAAGGACAACTGTTTCATTACATTTATCTAATTATTCTGATTGTGATAGTAGTTGAATTTTATTTAATTACATTAGGTAATAACAATTTAAAGGCATATATTTATCAAATTCAAGGGCAGGGAAGGTTCACAACTTGGGGAGAAAGCATTCTGGAACTGGTTGGTTTTTTTTTTTGCTTCTGTTTGTAATGACAGAATACTTGCCTTGAGTAAACTATGGGACAGAAAAGCAAATCCTCATTTACATGACTAATTATGTCACTTATATCTGGAAAAATTTTCTCCAAGGAAAATATTGCACGTTCAGTGATGTAAATAACACACTGGCAAAAAGCGGAGCAAACAATTTTGATGAAATCTTTCTAAACATATTCCTACATGAGACTTTAATCTTTTCTGAGTTCAACTGCCAACAGCATCAACGCAAAAGGATATAGCAGTTTCGTTCTGGTTTTTGACACACACAGTGCAATGAAATGATTTGACAAAAAACAGAGTTTACAATGAAAAAAGGTCTCAGAATAAAATGTGACAGAATAATAATCTTACCCAAAAGGCTGCTCACCTTAAACAGTTGCATCTGAAAAGCAACCTTAATCAAGACCTCCGTGTGCAACAGCTTGTCTTCTATGGAGGCATATACATAAAATGATTGCTGCCACTATGATTTAAAACATGTTGAAATACTGGAAAAACAGAGGAAAGTCATATGCAGTATGTGGTTTTACACAGCTTTGTCACCGCAATGCATATAATGCCTTCTCAGTAACAACCTGGCCTACAGACTAGGTAAAGTAGGAGAAAAAACTTCCCACTGAAGCAAGGTATAAGCCACCCATGTAGCATAATGCAGCAGTACTCCCTCTATAGTTGTTTTTATCATAGGATATTCCCTTCTCTTTTTTACAATGATATGGAGATAGACAGTAAAGTATCTCAGAACACCGAGAAGAAATTTTAAATCTTTTCCCTTCTGTGCTCAAAAATCACCCTTCTGACATAGGCATCATCATGGCTTTTATTGTAGTCAAACAGCCTGAAAAACTATCCCAAATTGTTAGGTTAGTGCCTAACTGAATACAGCAGCATAATCTCTCAAGGCTAACCCTGCAGAGTGATGAAAAAGAAATCTAAAAACTATGTATTTAAACTATAGTCTTAATCAATGGTAGTTGTCAGCCCACTACCTTTCTCCATGGTAAAACTCAATTTACATTCAAGCACTAAAAATCTTACATGCTTTCAAAATATTGTTGTCCCATTTCAGAGCTAGAAATGTGGTAGGATAAACATTTTTCATCAGCTCAAGGCTTACCATTTAGTCAAACAAAAAAGGAATAGATTTCTATCAACACTTACAAATAATGTGAAAGTTTGAAACTCTAACAGTAGGTGCAAGTAAACAAAACATCCCAAAGAATTAGAAATCTGGACAAAATAAACCTTACAACCAACTTCTTTAGATTCAAAATTCAACCAGCAAACAATCCACAGCAATAGACACAAAAACAAGATGAGCAAGAACATTAAACAGTTGATAAAAGCAAAGTCATGTCTTTCAAGAACATCAGCAGCATAAGGGCCAGCTGAAAGGTAAAAGCACTTCACTTTACCTTGGTTTTTAACCAGCAGACTTGCCAGTAGCATATTTAGAACAGCTGTATTAGGGTAGAAGATTATAACAGAGGCTGCACATCACACACAAGCAGATGTCTTTGGAAAACAGAAAATATGTCTCCAAAATCCAGGAAACTAACTTATTACACCCTCTAGTTCGGTTCCTACTAGTGCAGCCTGATCACTTTTTCCCATTTACAAGTGCTTGGAAACTGCAGGGGTTTCCATCAACATCGTGGGTTTCCCCAGGTTGCTCACTGCTGTTTCAAAATTGAATTGTCACTATCCTGGAGAGTTTACATTATTTTGAATATCCTCTGGAAAATCTCCTAGAATCAGGAGCACAAGGGAGTATTTCCTTGTGGTCAGTCTAAACCATTCCTTTCCTTAATTTCTGAATTTTGCTTTAACGTCTCTTCGCATTGTAAATTAGCACTGTCCAATCCTTCACATTTCTACCCACAGAACAACTAAGTGAGGATTTACTTTTGCTGCATTAAAAAAAGGAACAAACACTATATAAGTATTATTTGTTGTTTTGGGGTGGGGTTTTCTCCCCCCCTTTAGTTACCAAGGAACCCTAAAAGCATTTGTTATTGCATACCAGCCAACTCGTAACTTCCCTCTCAAAGAGTTCGTGTAGGAGAGGTCTCAGTGGTTGCAGTCAGTTTTCTAGGCACTTAGAAGATTGGAAGTGATTATTAATTAGGCAAAAGCCATATCTTTCAGGACTCTACATAGTACTACAAGAACCAGGCTACAGAGAATAAAAATTAATCTTTTAACAGCAGCATTTTTTGCAAGCAGCATAAGCATTTAACAGCAGCATTTCCAAAACCAGAGTAATTCACAACTGCACGGAAAAGATTTTTTCAGGAGATTGGTAACTGGATGCAGAGCATTAGATCATAAATGATTCAAACCTAATCCAGCTCAGTACCGACCTTTAGTTGTTACTATTTGAAAGCCTAAGAAAATAAGCTGATGACCTCATTCTAGTCTTTAACAAGAAGGTATCAATTTCACAAAACCACAGACACATTTGGAATTAATTGTCACTCTTATTGTCAGCCACCACAAGGAGTTCATGGATTATGCGATGCTTCAGTCTACTCAAAGACACTGTCTAGACTCTTTAAAAAGGTACATTATTCTACCTTAAAACAACCACTGCATACAAACCATCCTCAGGTACAAAGACAGCAAGGCCAGATACTTCAGTATTTCTCTTAAAGAGAAGGCAGACTCTTCACCACACGAACACACTAATTTGACTCTTCTACAAGATGTGCTGTGGGGTTGGTTTTTGTTTGGGATTTTGGGGGGGTTTTTGTTTGGTTGGTCTTTTAAGAGGCCAAGGGAAATTGAAGGAAATAATTTGCCAAACATACACCACCACTCCTTTTCCAGCCCTAGAAAAATTCATAGGGATTAAAATCAGAAAGAACAGCTCGAGCACTCAAGTACATTTTGTACCCCAAAACTCATTTTATCAGCAGGACTCTAAGCCTTTATTTTGGAATATGGTGAGTTTCCATCCACCTCATTTCTACTCTCATTCAAAACAAAACAGAAAATACAGTATCATCTGCTCAAGAGTCGCAGGGGATTGGCCTGCCCAGGAGGATTTTTACTTTTTTGTTTGTTTTTCAGTTCTGTGACATTTAACATTTTCTGATTTCTTGCTGGACCTAGGATGGAGATGGAATGTTCTCAATGGAGAGAGAAAGCAGGGCTCTGAGCACTTAGAAGTATACATCAATAATTAAAAGTGAGCATAGGCTGCTTAGAAGATTTACATTTATATATATATAACATTTATATTTTCTAGAAATAGAAGACTAACATTTCAAATTATACCCATACTTTTCTTCAGACTAAATTGCTTTATATTCTGTATGGCAGGTAAAATTCTGAAGGTTTTGAAATAAGATAACTGACTGCAGAAACTGTACTAAGGCAATACTGGTACGAGGAGAAGCTAAAAACTCCCCAAAATAAAGTATGTCACTACACAGATGCATCTAATAGTTTGTATCCCCTCAAGTCTTCCCTAAAACGTTATCAGATATGTTTCAAGCACTACAGTACGAGATTCTATTCACATATGAATAATCCAGTACATTACTAATTAATCTGTGACTGAATTTCAATCACAATTGAATCTGACAGTTTTCAACTCTTAATTTTCCCACTAATATTTCCATAGATAAATCTAATTTATGCTGGAATCTACTACATCTTTCCCAAAGGCAAACAGAAAATAGGTTCCAACCAACTTGGAGTGCAGTCAAGAAAAATACTGGAAATAGTTTAAGCAACCACAGACTACCTTCAGGGTTTCTATACGTGTTCCTGCTTGGATCATTCAGGGAAGTATGTTAATTCTAGACCTCCAGAAAAAGGTACCAATTGAAATGCCTACCATCTCTCCTTACAGTCACTAGGTTCCTTATGTTTTGCAACAGTTTTCTTAGCTGCAGTGCAAGGAAGAGTTGGCACCCTTAATTTACAAGCTGCAAGCAAACTTTGAAGATGTTATTTACCACTGGCAATACCGGCTGTTCAATTTGCCCTCTTCATACCTGCTTCCTTCTTCAACGCCTTTCCCCACACAGGAGTAAAATTACTTAAGTACTCTTGAGAGAAGAGGCCAAATCACAAACACTTCATGGAAGGAAGTCTGAAAAAATTAAGCTGTTCTTTGCAAGTTTTGTAAATGCTAGTTTGTGCAACTCAGTATATTCATCACTCCACCTTTTTTGTAGGCCCCAGGAAAACACTGCATTTATCCCCCCCACAGCTGAAGCCCAGCTCCTTTAAAGGCAGACGGGTTCTGCTGTCTCTGCCAACATCTTTAGGAGGGACAGGCTCTGAAGCATTATTTTTAATAAATCAGTTATATTCATGGCATACATTGTTTTGCCTCCGCATTTTATAGTCAAGATTTCCATTCTTCTCTCTAATGACAAATTTGAAGTGTGTATTAAATTTGTATAAGAAGGATATATAACTAAAAAGTGCCAGCTTCAGCCCCACAAAGCCACTGACAGCTTTATCTTGCAAAAGAAAATAACCCAATGAGACATCAGCATTTCCTGCCTCCCAGATCCAGATGCCCTTACCCAGACTGGGCTCACAGATACATTAAGAGGACAAGGTGAAGCAATTCTGTCAGTGGGGCAAGGAACTGCAACTGAGAGACTTTATTCCAAGGGCAAGTCTCCTCTGGTTCACAGAAGGTCTGTCTGCCACCTTACTTTGCTAACACCATCTGGGAACCTATTCTCAGGCATCTTTACTTTCTCCCAACAGTACAGCAGCATGTTGATCTCTAGTAAATAATCCACAGACCTGATCTCTTTGCTACCAATTCTTTAACATATACTGCCCCAATTAAATAATAAAACCCCACCAACCACAAGCAGAGTTGCAAGATAGTTATGTGAAGCTCTCCTAGTCTTAGCATTAAAGAAAAAAATGTAAACTCAGTGAGACTTAAAATCAAGAAATAAAGATCTTGCAATGGCACACTGCATCTCTTCTTGTTAATGACAGTCTCACTGTTTTCTAAAGGAGGCTAAGGCTGGGGAACCTAGAAGCGTTCCTTCAAAGCAGCAACATGTTGTTGGCCAACTGATCAATAGTTTTCTGCTCCAGTGCAAGGCAGGACTAACACTGATCCAGTTACCTTTAGAAGTCACTGGAAATCAGCAGCTTGCAGCTGGCTCCTTCTATAGACACTTCTCTAAGGAGTCTTGGCTCCCAGTTCCTGGCTCTCCTGACTGTATTCAAGATACTCCAGATCCAATCTCATGCACCCTGTGATCCACATATACGAGCAAATGAACCAAATGGCATTGCTCAGACCTGCTGCATTTGCCTAACTACAAGAGGATTTCCCAAAGGAATCCTCCTTTGTGTCAGCTCTGCTCTCCTTTATTGCTGCAGTTCCACACCACAGGTTTCTGTTCAAGGCTTAGTACAGACTATCCAAACAAACAGGAGGGAAAAAAGGAATTCAAGAAGTATTTCAACAACTAAGCTGTCTTCTGCAGTAGTGCCAAACCATATAATTCATACAATACAGAACATGTTCATAATTTTAAATGAAAAACCCCAGCCACTAATGAGAGAACCTTAAGACTTCTATAAAGCATTTACCACTTTAATGAATAAAATGATCAAGGTTTCTCTCAAAAGGAAGAAAAACAAGAGCGGAGTGGAGATAACAGCCACAGTGCCCAGTATCACATTTTATTTCCTGAAGAATGAGTAATGGGGATGTTTTGCTGGGTATTTATCGAAGTAAAGCTTGTAGTGGCCTGCAAGGATAAAGGGTCATATTTATCAAACGCCAACTGGTCAGTAACTCATTCTGACTTTTAAAAACTGAACTCAGGGACACAGGGCAAAAGGAGGATTTGAGAGCGGGAGCTATGCTGTCTAACTGATGACAAGTGTGAAGCTGTTATTTTGATGGCTGTAAATAATATGTACTCCTTGGAACATGCATTTATACATGCTTAGGTTTGTTATGCTGGGTGATCTAAAGTGACTGCAAAAGAACAGCTGTTTTGCCAAGACAGTAAACAAGCAAGAGTTAGTTAGAGGCCATAAACAGTAGAAGGGGGGTAACTGGTTCAGTTCATGCACTTGTGTATGCAGTCCCAGTCAAGCCAACAGAAGCTGAATGAACCATTTAAAAGTAGAATTCAGCAAAACTTAAAATAATGTATCACCTGAAGTGACAAAGTTCATATGCACTTTATTCAGAAAATTTTAGAAGAATGAAAATAATTGAATGTTGAAAAGGAAGGAAAAGAGTGTATAGAGTTGACTCACGATTATTATTTCCTATTCTTAAAACAAGGGAAAACATCTATTTAAATAAAAATTATTTTCTTTCAGACTCCTAAATTACACAAAATATTAGCCATTCTAAAACTGCACAATGACAAACCTGGTAACAAAAATAACTTGGGGCAATCTGGTGATATATATTAACACAGTTCAACTGATCTCTTCCACTGTTTAAGAGTTTGGTTCATATTTGACTATCCATACACATCTACTTGAAGTCCCAAATTAAAACTTTAGCACAAATTCTTCTACTTTTCAATGTTTTTTTTATGAGGAATTAAGACTTTAATGAAGCTATTCATTTCATTGTACCAGCTAGAAAGTCATGTGGCTTCTATGCATTTTCTATGCATAAGCATGCCTAGAAGTAAGCACATGTATATTTACATTATGAATATTTAAATATGCATTTACAGCTATATATTTATATACGCAACTAAACCCACAGGTGTGTTAAGATTTGTATCCATGTATTTTAACTGAGTCAAATGATGTTCAGCCTATTCTGGATTTTACTGCTCTTTAAGGGAAATGTGCTGTAAAGAGGTTGACATTTTTCTCCAGAAGCAAGATAAAAGTTTCCCAGATGCCATCATTCCTCGAACACATTGTTTGTATCTCTTGTAGTAATAGATACCCATGTTTAGAATAAAAGATAAGCCAGATCAAGGCATATCCACAGGCTCCAAAATAACACATCATACATAGATATCTGAGAGCTTGCCAGTAAAAGGCTGTAGTCATACCAAAGAGTATTAAAAGGAGATTCCTGCATGAAACTACCAGAGAGGCTCAAGCAGTACTGTTACGTGCACATTTCAGTTTGTTTGCTATAGGAAACAACAAAAATAGTATTGTTGATTCACCAACAGAAATAGGAAAAGATTAAATACACTTTCTTTAAAGAAGTATTCTCACATGATACCAGGAACCTTCTGAAAACTGTCGGATACAATCAAGTTCCACGAAATACACTGTTGATAAACCTTACAGATTAGATAAGATGGAATTTTACATCAATCTGTCTTCCATCTTAATATATTCTCTGTTGTGACAGGTAATTATACAGAACAAGACTGCCGGATGAATTTCAGTCTTGCAAAACAGAGATCAGTTAATTAAACATAATCAGTACAACTAAACATTTTCTCAGCTTCCACTCAAAAGAAGAGAGTAAGTTTCCCTCACAAAAAGAGTAGCTTGAGGGCATTTAGAGGATTTCTTGGACCTGGGGGATAGGGCCAAGGAAAGATTGCTTGTTTATTTTTAAGTTGTGTGGAGCTCCTCATCTGGATCACCAGCCATGGAAAACTGACAGAAATGTGAATTGTCTCATCTGACCCGTTCTCATCTTTCCTTTTTTGGCTTCTCTTGAGGCAGGCAGTAGTACTTCCTACTGCTAAAGAAAAAAATACAGCCTGGTATCTCTGAAGATACAGATTCCCAAAAACGAAAAAAATAATTTAATACTTCCAAGAATAACACTTTTTTCTACCTTTAATAATGCTTAATAAGTTTTGACCTTCCCAAAGCTTACAAATTGTTACAGCTGAACATGTTCAAATATATTTCTCTTCTAACCTGAGCCAAAAAAAATATTTACATTTACCACAAAAAGTCTCAGTTTTCAATGTGAGGAGCCACATTCTCAACAAACAGATGATGAAAATGTCAACATTATTGAAAACAGTTAACTGAAAGCAAGCTGTCAAATTACCTTTTCCTTCTCCAACAATATGTACTATGCTACCAGTATCTTCATTGTTCTCATATTCAGAGTAGCAGAGACAAGACTGGAACATCTGCTAGGTCTAACAAGGTCTACTGTATGCCTTTGTGACAGACATATTGCCATGTTTTAGTCTTGTTCTTAATTCCTCAAATCTCTTGGGCTAAGCAAGAATTGGGCACCCTCACATAAGGGTCATTCCCCGTGGTTGAAGTGGGACCAACAGACAACACGCACTGAGTTAGGCTGCAAAGAACAGCACATGCACTGGAGTAGAGCACGCCTATATCCTGATGAGAGGCACTTCTGCAACCAGCGCTCTTTCCACAGGCATAGAGGTGCAGCAGCAGTACACGTGGCACAGCCACGCTCAGGCAATGAGGATATCTTACTGCCCACGGGTGGGCAATATCTGAATCAGATATGCTGCTAGGATTAGCAGGGCAGCAGTTGCAGGAAGCTCCACTATGTTTCCACCACTTCTATACATTTTCTCTTCATTAAATAGAAAATATTATTTGCAGGGACAAAGACGTGTCTAATTGAACCTATTATTTTTATTGCAGCAAAGAGAGAAACAGGAGAAAAATAGCTTAAAACTATACCAGTTTCAAGCTTTTATTAACTATCAGGCATGCACTGACAGGAAGAGACAAGAGGATAATCTTTAAATAGCACTTTCAGTAGCAAAGGAGTGCTCTCCATCTGTCTGGCTTAATAGAATATACTGCATTAAACCAAATTTTAAAATAAAGAGAAATCACGTATAGCTAGTAATTTTACACGGAATATCCAGATGCAGATTTTTTTTTTTATGAGACTAAATTTAATGCACCCTCACCAGGCACAGAAAGCGTTGCGAAACGAGAAGTGCTAACATTTTCGAACAAATCGGATGACCTTATAGAACACAATTCTTTTTGTTACTTGTGAAAAGAACATGCTCTTGGTACAATTGATTTCACACATAAAAGGCAATGGTTTGAGACACCAACACTGCTATTTTTGGCCAGTTAGTAGAAACTGATTTCTAAAGCCGATAGCAGCTCTGACAATTAATTACAAGCTAAAGATCAAGCATGTCAAATCCTTGTGAAATCCCTAGACATGGATCAGAATGACTCCTGAGTGCCTCAGTAGAGCTCAGAGGAACTATTCCCTCTTTTTTTGGCTCATTTTTCAGTGTCTGAGCTGCAAAGATTATCAGCATGAATATTTTATGGAATAAGATAAACAGAGCCAGGAGATTTACAATCTCCTGTGTTTATGTACAACAGACTTTCCACTGGTAAATAACTGTTCAGTTACTCATATGTGTAACAGCCAGATGAGTAGTGGGGAAAGATATTCACAAGACTAAAAGATATTACAATGAAAATTGCAATTATATCCATCCATGTCAGTAAACTTCATTTTCCACACCATACTAGGCATTTCATAAAGGTGCCTTGTGAATTTGTGTAGCAGCAGCATGGGTATACAAATATAATAAGGAGAGAAAATCAGAAACATTGTGGCTTACCTGAGTTCAGGCTGAAACAAGTGAGGGTAAGAGCTGAAACAGATTTTGCTGTGAGCTACTAGCCACAAAGACATAACGTGTACACGACTGTCCCAAAGGAGGATGGCTCCATTAAATGTGCCATCTCCACTCTTCCAACAGGCCAAGCTAATCAACACATCTAACCATCTGCTGCAGAATTTGTGCAATAAATCCACTGAAATTGTTGGGTGTAATGGATTCATTTTGCCAAAATATTAACTCTAATAGGTTGGCACAGGAACGATGAAGCTTTCCACAATACTGTAAAGGACTGATTCTTCTGGAAAAATAAAGTGGATTCTGATGCACCATTAGGGCTTCCTCGAAACAGACCGTGTAAACACCACTAGGTAATTTTTGAGTTGGCCATCTTCAGATTTCTTAAGACTAGAAAGAAGGTTTGAAATGTGTTTGGATTCTGATTAAATTCAGAAATCAATGCAGTAAAAAGAATTATTAGAAGAGCTTTTAAGTAGATAAAATATGACAGTACTTACTTATTTTCTTCCCTCCCTCTCCCCCAGCGCTGGGAATTTACAAAAAATACCTTAGGAAGCTTCTGCTTAGTTCTAACAAAGGCATATTGACTTTTTGACACTATGTTAATTAAAATCAACAGCGAAAATACAAGACAAAATAGAAAATCTAGATTCTGAAATGAGATGTTAACCAAGTCAAACCAATCTTTTAAAAATAAAGTGTTCAAGAAATCAGTCATCTACCCCCAAAACAAATGCAATGGGAGGGGAGATTTATTCATTTCTAGTTTTGCATTATGTTCGCATTTCCCCTCTTTGTTCCCTGTTTATTTTAAATGCAAGCCCTGCTTGCTTAGTTATTGCTCAGACACTGACATTTTCCACCCAGCCAGCTGAACAAATAACTCCGGCTTACAGGCATTTAGTAGTAAAATAAATTCTCTTTTCTATGCTCCACCAAACAGCACCCCTTCTGAATAGATGCAACATTCACAGCCACAAAGCAGGCCAGTTATATGCTCCATTTTAAGACTGAGAGTATTCTCTTTGATTCTTTAGTACTGGTGGGAGAAGCTATCCCACTCATAGCAAGTTAATAGGCATGTTTGTACTCATGAGAAATGGGGAAAGGCATAAGGTGACTCACTTATCTTTGACACCTTTCAGACATTATATGGGAAGCCATGAGAAAAAAAGCTGGTGCACCAATGTTTAAGTAAGCACATTGCTGCATCAGTGCCAAATTCCAGCCTGACAACAGAAAACTTAAGCCACTGCAACACATTAAACTTAGAGCATTAATTCATTCCTAGAACTAAATAATTATATTATTCTGGGACAGTGACTTCATTTCCTAACAATTTACACTGAAGAATTTAGATGATGCTTTCAGAGAACAGCCAAAGTAGACTTTACACTACAACATAAAGGGACTAGGCATAACTGCTGAGCCAAACCACTTGCTACACAAGAGTAAAACACACCCAAAGTGTGCACACACAAAAAGCCCCACACAAGAACCAGCACTCAAGCAGCTCTGGCTTGCTCCCCTCCTCTGACAGACATTGTACACAGAAGATTCCCCATTGAGATGGGTCTGAAAGGTCCGTGAGACACAAGTTAATATTTACATGGAAGAGACTGGTAGTTATAAGAGCTGTTTCCAACCAAGAAAAGCAATCCTTCATGCCTTTTGCTGATTCAGGAGCCTGCAGTCCCATGTAAAATCTGCAGTGGTTAGCTTTTTATTTTCTTCCCCCCATCCTAGAGCTACTTACTATTTAATCAGAGCTCTGATACAAGCATCTGTGCCAAAAAGAGCAGCTATTTCTGGAACAATCTTTCCTTGGCAGCTTTATATAAAACAAAGCCAGCCCTGAAACAGGAGACACTTTCCAAGCCATGAAGCTAGTTTTATTTCCCCAGGTGTAATTTTCACAGCTAAGCAAGTGCAACAAATTACGAAGCTGTAAGTTCTGGCAGCTACTCGTAATGTCGGTCAGCTTTGTATGGAAACCCACAGCCTTTTGGAAAATAGTCTAACAGAGATTAGGCAGCGAGAATAACTAACTCGTTTTCACATCCCTGATGTATTTACAGATAGCATAGTCTACATTAAAGTTTGTAACACTCCTAGTGGAAAAGACTGTATATTGAAGGAGGAGGTAGTTCCAAGCAATAAAGGTAATAAAAAGGGACACATACTCAAGATTTATCGCTTGTCATACAATGAAGAATATAACTAGCAGTTTAAAGCATTTTAAAATTGTTTCATTTAAGAGATTGCCACATGAAACTGTTGCTGCTATGCCAAGTAAGCCAACATCACACCTGGTAAGCATTGTACTTGAGAGATAGCAATAACAGATGGATTAAATGATACCAGCTAAACAGTTTACATCTAATTATCATACTATACTCTATTTCAATATTTTTAACATTGTTAAATGACTAAAAAGTAAATACTTGATGCAAAATATAAATACTCCAGATGGGGGACAGAAGTGAGAAAAAAATCAAAACCCAACCACTTATTTCTCTGAGCACATAGAAGTTTCTCAAATTAGGACTTTCTCTCTCTTCCAACTGCTGCACTTTTTCCTATGTTGAAATCAAAATTCAAAACAGACAAGGGATGAAATGCAAAACAAAAAAGACACTGAAAGCCACAACTTTTGCTTATGCAATTTCAAGGCACATAACCAACAAGCAGCAGACAATGTTTTGGCCCAGAACCTGAAAAAGTCAAGGTGTATTTTACTGCTAATACAGCCTACTTTTGATCAATTCTTTACAGGGAAATATCAGAAGACAAGTATGCTCACAGTCTATAAATAGTTATTGCATCTTTTTATCCTGAACAGAGTGGTTGGTACTTTTCCCAAAAGATATCATAAGAAAATCTAAGCATGATCAGCTGTTTAAAATCCTTTATAAATTGAAGACCAACATTTTAATTAGAAGCAATCCAGGTGACTAAAGCACTTTTAAAATATAAAAACTTTGAGCTACCTTTGTTGTTTGCTGTTCTTCATCAAAACAACATTTATCCTCTGTTCTACATAGCCAAAGTGCCTGATGCTTGAACTGATGCTCACGGAGTAGCTATTGATCGGTGCAGAGGATCAAGGTTACTGTAATCAAATTTCAGTGTCCCACAGTAAATTTCAGTTTATCATGTCATTTCTAATTGATAGCCCTTCATCTCAAAGATACATTCTCCTCTTGTTTCTGTTGTCTGAATAAGCTACACAAATGTGAAAAACCTATGAAAGTTCAAGGAGAGGTTGGATGGTTTCACAGAAGAAAAATCCATTGAGATGTATTGTACCTGCAGAGTCTCAGGAAGTCCCTGAGCTACAGATGTTGGACACTGTTAGAGTACTTGGGAATTATCATCCCACTTTGGTTTTATACTTTTCTTTAAGTACCAGGGGCCACTGTCAAGGACAGAATACTGTTTTAGGTGAAGCCTGGATCTGCCCCAGTAGGACACTGATTTTTATTAGTGTTCTATCAACATGTACTAATCAGTTTGTGTCTATATAAATACCTGCATACAGGTTTTGCAGTGTTTTTTTTATCCAGATAGACCAGGTTTCAGTATTTTTTTATTCAGACAGAAGCCAGTGCACTCTCAAGAGGGACCAAAACTAACATCTCCGAATACAATGCAACACACTTCCAGCTTACCATCAGGTAAAAGCCCATCTACTACAGAATTTTATCCAAGAGATATCATACAAAACTGAAGGTGAGTTGACAAACACTAAATTCCAAGCATTTGCACAATGTGGCATTTCATCTCGCCAGTGCATACAATATTTTTGAGAAGTTAAAGGCCAGAAGGAAACAGAAGACAGCTAATGGAAGGAGCTGCTCACCATTTCATCCACCTGCATGTCGTCAGGGAGCACACCTGGATTCTTCCAAACCCTCAATCCACCACCTATCCTCCTTTAAGCCTTTGGGGTTTTTTGGTCCAATAAACATTAAAATACCTCCTGTGAGATAGCAGATTTGCTTATTAGTTACAATCAGTTGTAAATATTACCTTTATTTTCCACATGGGAAAATTCTTGAAGGGGATTTTAGGCAAAAATATAAACTTCTGGACATATCCCAAGTGACTCCCTGTACCCTTTTAATAGGGGACAAATGTGGAATTCAGAGGACTTGTGACATTTCTGATTAAAGACTTTCTACACCTAGAAGAGAGGCTTTTTCCAATAAAAGATAGGTTTTAGTTCTATATAGATTAAACCCAGTTTCAAGAAAACATTCCTTTTTATGGTTTTAGAGTAAGAAAATCCTTTCATGTAAGGAAAAAATGCTCTTAACCATAAGAAAAAACTGAAGTCATAGATGGGAGCTATTTTTAAGTCAAAAAACAAACACAAATTGTCATTACCAGTGAAATGAGCCCCAGAGCTCTTTTTCACCAGTTCATTGTTTTACTATCACAAAACACACAAAGCATTCTTCAGCCAAGCACTTGCCAAACAGTAACCCACAGAAACAAAGAGCCATTCAAGAAGAAAATACACAATTGTGTCATTTATACTTGCTTTGGTACAACTAATACAAGCAATATCATAGGCTTTCTCCAACTTTGGATAAATATACACAATGCAGAAGTATCTAGCACATGTTTATTTGCTAATGGCTTAGACCTCAAGCAGGCAAAAACCAACACCACATAGTAATATAAAAACTTAACACTTACTGAGTAGGCATCAGTAGTATGTTATAAACCTGCCCAAGAAAGAGAAAGCAAGACAAACTTCATAACTGTAGAGTAACCCAAACTTAAGAGCATTACAAATATACCACATGGCCTTATTACTACAACACATAAACACACACACAAAAAAATCTCTGCTATGAATCTTCTACAACCAGTTCAGCTTTTTTGCCCTGTTTTATGAACCTCTTCTCCCTAAAAAATAGTTTCCAGGCCCCTGCTTCTAGTCTGTCTTTGATAGAACAGCTAAAACAATTTGTTTTTTTTAAAAAAAGTGAAAGTTTTATTTAGCCACAGACCAAAAAAATTCACATATTACCTTACGTTCATTTTATCAGACCTCTCCTCCCACAAAGCGTAGAGTTGGCATACTGAAGCATATCTGAAACTTTCTGCTGTTGTGAATCCACTTCTACTTCCAGTTGCAGGTGTTTCCTCTTTATAAGAGAAACAGCCTGATTGGTTATTGGCTGTGCTTCATTTGTTTCACCATCAGGTTTTCTTGATTAGTCACTTAGTATTGCTTCAAATTTTAGCCCTGTAGGGGCTAAAATGAAATGGAGAATGAGGAGAAAGGCAGGGCAAGCATCATCTGAACAAGAGCTAAAAAAACTCATGGCCCACCACAAGTCTGAAAATGTTTCCCTCACAACAGTAAAGATCACACAAGTGAAACAGAAGTTTCTAGCAAATCTGATAGAAATCATTTGTATAATTACATCCATCTGTTCCCCATTAAATTAAGTAACAAACAGGTATTAAAACACTTTTTTATGCTTTTCAAAGATTAATCATGGATAGAAGAGACAAGCATACATCAAAACAAAATAAAAATAATCTTACAACATCCAGGTATGTGGCAGACAGACCTTTCAGGGATCCCTGGGGTAGAAGCACAATTACTAAACTACATCTTTAAGAGTCAACTGCCAAAACCACCTGGGGAAAGCAGCACAGGTGCTAGTCATGGAAGCCGGGACCCAGGGGGGTCTCTCCCAGGCAGAATGTGGGACAGTTGTGGCTAATTTAGAAGAATATCTAAAGATAACAGTCCCATAAGGAGGTTGATACTGCTTGAAGAATATTAGCCTCTAGTTCTTAATGGATTGTTAAAAATAAATGTACATTTATTTGCATATTTTATATGTAATACTTGCTTGAATAACCACTCCCAAAAATGTTTTTAAAGGAAGTTTGTCATCTGATACAATTAAGAACTTGCCATTAAAAAAAGCTACATTTCTTTCAAAAGTAAAATATTCCCTCTTGTTTTAAGGAAAAACAGACTCCTCTAGAAGTATCAACAGCCTTTAGCTGTTTTATTACCTTAAAACTAGTTTAGTCTGAGTCATATCTTCATATGCTAAAGCTGCTTTAAATGATTAATATAACTTTCCCACAATTAGCTAACACTGCTTTATAAGCAAAGAGATTCTCCTGACTACACATTCATTCCAACCTTACAGCATCTAACAACAAAATTCAGCCTTTTCTTTGAGATAAAGATCTAGGAGTTTCCTAGGAAATCTCACTGTGAGAACAAAAGAATATAAAGATCCAGAATTGCTTGTTTTGTACATATTTTTTACTCATGTGCTGCCAAAATGTTATGTGAATTGTGGCAATCTCATGGCATGACAAGACCTACCACAGGGACAACTACTATAGAAGACTATAATGCTAAATCTATGTGACTCATGGGAAAATCTTAGTTTATATGTACACAAAACTTTGTGGATCAGTATTCAACAAATCCTTACAGCTATTTTCTCTACAAGCTCACTCTTTCTCAGTAGAGGTAATAAATATCTAAAGGGAACATACAATATGTTACAGACCTTGAAAGGGATGGAAGTGTGATTCGCCCTCTCTCCTCAAAGGATGGATGGTGATGACCTGGCAAGGACCAGAGATTTGTGGATCATGGCCATTTACAACAGCTCCTGCTTTTTTGCCAAGGAACAGGGAGTCCCAATGAACTAGTTAGATACTTCAAAGAATCTCTCAGCCACCAATAAAGGCTTCTGAAACACTAACTCAAAATACTGAGAAGAGGAAGGCCATGCAGACACCATCTACCGCAGCTTTTAGATGCCTTTGACATGATTCATTCAGTATGGCCATGCTCCACAATCTCTTTCCATAGAGATTCTCTTTAGGTACAAATCCAGACATTATGATCAAGGGGCCAGTTCTCTACTGTATTTAGAATAAATCAGGGAACTTCACTGTGTTAATGGTCCATGTGCTCTCTTCACTTGAAACAGCCCTTACAAGACCTTGACAGAGAATTTGCTTGAACCACCAGGTGACCAAGCTACATACATCTACAAATATTGTCCTTTCTAGTGTATTTTCTTATCTTATGAGATCTGCCTATCATGCAGTACTAGCTATCTGGTCTGAACAATATTGCTATTTCCTCTTCTGACCTCACAGAGCTCATTCTTATCTCTCTTTATGCTCTGCTCCAAAGTATGTTCAAATCAAGGCTTCTCGTTTTTTCTTCATTCCCTCAATTGTGTTTAATTATTATGCTGCTTTTTTCTTTGAAGTCAAGGGAAAGAGTCCTATTCATTTCAATGAAGATTTAGCCTGGCCTTTTATTTCAAGTGTTCCACCTCACTGTATCTTCAAAAACATTTTTCCATAGGGACATCCAAATAAAGACTAATAAAAATGCAATTACTATGGTATTATTAATTGAAGAAATAGAATTGCATTTTTCAGTGTCACTGAACTTCAATACACTAATCAAAATAACAAATAATACGGATGTGTCTTGGGTCTAGAATAGAAACAACATCTACATTAAACAAATCTGAATGATTTCCCCAAATATTGGGTAAATAATCAGATATAGTTTGAAATTTGAAAATGTTTCCAATGCTCCAAAATGAAGCTGAGTGAATTTTACCAAGCGAAATAGGAGATTTATTTATTTGCACCTTTTAAGCATGCAAAGCATTATAGTTATATTTTCATCTTGGTGTTTAAAAATAATTCCACTAGAAGAATTTTCACTGTCCCAGCTGTCAGTACACAGCACTTTACGTGACCTGCCTTGTGGGGAGTTATTCTTTTCACACTGCAAGTCTGAAATTACTATTCACTCTGACAAACCTCCTCCTGATTGCACCCTGATAATGTGTCCTCAATCCAGCTCATGACATTGGTAAGATAAATGTGTAGCATGAGAATTGGGACAGAACACTAATATGTGTTGCTTAGCTCAAAGAGATGCAATCAGACCCTTTCAATATTGGCTGGTGTATTCTTGACAACATTACGAGGCAATTAAAGCCTATACGTATTGGCTGATGGAGGTGAATTATGGTAAGTTCCAGGAGGCAATTGTCTGAACCAGGAGATGCTGATTACCGAGCAATAATTCATTATTAAGACAGTTAGGTCTACTTGTGCTCCACAAAGTCAGAGGGAGCAGTAGACAATAAATCATATAAATACTACTCAGACTAAACAATGTTTGCAGCTATAGCCATAGAGTAATTTATATAGAGAGACAATAACATTTCTTAGAAAAGTTAGATTCTTAGAAGCAAATTATCAGATCAAGTGGGCTGAGTATCTCCGTGCCACGCGATGGATGTATGAACATACGCACCAGGAGGCCCTGCACTAGAACACTCAGTATTCCCTAGATCTACCCGCTTTCTGTGCAGAATAGTCACCGTACACCTGAGGGTACAAACAAGGAACCAGGCTGCGTAGCCTCAGGCTTGTATCTCATGCTGCTAAACTGAAGCAAATGGACACAAAAATATATAAAGGCTGAATCCAGCTCTAGAGATAAGGATCCATGTTAGTACTGATGTTAAATGACTAAATATCGTTTAAAGCAGATATTTGCCTGTGTATCTTATGATCACAAAATCTTTTTTCAGGAGCTTGCAAACACAAGGTGTCTATTTCAGTGTTTCTTGCTTTCCTTTTTCTCTGTCTGGATCATCCAAATGTCATCTTTCTTTGCTACCACCAAATTGTTGCCCCTTATGTGGATTGTTCCCTAAAGAGTTTAAGTATTAGAGAAATAGATTACTGCACAACACAATTTAAATTGTGACTTAAATTGTATTTTACAAAGGGAATTTATCATAGTGGCACTCCTCAGGAAATCACGATGTTTTAAATTTCACTGACAAAATAGCACCTCTATTTTAGGAGTGATTCTAAAACACAAAATTTCCACAGAACCTTTTCCTTCCTCCTGGTGTCAGAGGGTTTTCCTCAAAGTCCTTTGTGTTAAAAATTAATTGGCTGATTATGTCTAGCAGACCCAGTGTATTAGTGAGGGAACACATGAACAGTAATCTTCCAAAAAGATTGGATAGCAATTTCATGTTACTCTGAACCTCTGACTTCTGAACTTTTCCTTTAATCTACTTTTTAATCCAGTTCATGTATATTACTGCAATCTTATTTTTTTCCCACCCTTTTTGTAATTTGATGTCCAAATACAAGAGCAATCACAGCACTGAACACCTGAACATTTCCATAAAGCAACCTTCTTCTGGGAAAGTCTTTTAGTCAAAATCTTTGTATGGATAAACTTCCTTTAATAATAAGGTTTTACCACAAAGTTCCCTCTGTCCAGAATTCTCTTCCTTAAAAGGACGGACAGACAGATGATCCCTGTGCCTTGTAAAGGTCCAATGCAACTCACCTCAGGATACCGAACAGTTCTCACATCTAACAGAGGATTTATGTACAGAAGATGAGAGAACTTTTCTCTAGCAATCATATGCTGCCCCTTAACAGATTCTTTAGGCATTTGAATTAACAAATTTGAAGTTGTTTAGCTCATGACACTCCGAGGATGCTGAGAAACTATGAAGTTACCCTCTCACAGCATCCAACCATGCTCTTTAGCTTAGCCTTCTACTTTACTGTGCATTTTAAATAATTCCTGAAGAGGATCACTAGAAATGGGCAGCAATCTAAGTCATCCATGAAAATATGTCATGCAATATACAGTTTGCTTGAGTTATCTCCCTGAATAAGAGAAGCCAGTGCTTAAACAGGCACATAGAAGATAACAGGAGTAGTTCTGTTCCTAAGAGCTTCCTTTCCATCTCTCCTTATTTCACACATATGTCAAAGAGGTCAGCATTCAAGAGTTTTTCTTTCAGTCAGTTCTTTAACCCTCTAACTTTTCCTCATCTCATTATGTCCAGGTAACTAAATTTAGAGTTTTCAGTCTTTGTTAAACAAAGACATAAGTTAATCACTTTTATTATCTGCCAGGCTATTAGGTAAACCAAGCAGTTATTCTGTCTAATAAAATCCATGTCTGCTTGACCAGTATATTACATACAGACATTTACTTCAGGAAACACTGCCAAAAAGAAAGAGTTTTTATCTTCCCTGGTCTTCTGGGCATAGTGGACATCAGAGAGCTACTAGAGAAAAGCTCTAAAAACCAGAGCAGCACTAAAACATAATGCTTGTCCCAGAATTGTTTCTCACTCAAAAGAATGAGAACAACTAAAAGAAGGTCCAAGACTTGTTTAGATGCTAGATGTATCCTCCAAAACATTGCACTGGGCACATGGATGGAGTCTATGAAATTATAGTAGCTGCCAACATTAGAGTTAGGTTTGAAAAAACACTTTTCATTCTAACTCTCCACACAAAACTTTGAGGCCCAGAATTTTCCAAGATGGACCTCTCTCTCTGCAAGCAGAAGTTGAAAATAATTTCCTTCTCTTTTAAATGAGAAATCCAGACATAAATATGCACCATAAAAAATATTTGGTTATTTTAGGAGAAAAACTGAACACTATTTTCAGTCACATCGTAAGGACACAGATTTAAAAGCATTTCTTGTCGTGTTACAGTGATCTTTCTCCATTCCTACCATGGCAGTGACTGCAGCAGACATTCCTTGGCAACCTTCTATAGAAGATAATCCCCTGTGGCTATTAAAATTATTTGCAATCTAATATTTAACAGCCATATTAGAATACGTAACTTCACAACAGCGCATTAGACAGGTTCCCACATGTGCCAGACTGAATTGTAGAGGTCCAGCTGACCTAGCATGGTGAAGCCTCTTAAGATCTTGCTCGCTCAGATCCAGAACCAAGTTTATAAGGTTGCCCTTATCTACTTGCCATCCTTATAGCACTGTAACAAGTGAATGCTGTCCTGTTCCTTCCATTCCTGAGCTGGCTTGCATTAAATCAGCCCTACCACTTTTACTGCTCTCTGCAGAGCTTTTGGCTTTGGTATTAGTTTGCTTGGCACCAGCTTGAATGTCACTGAACCTACCTTAAAAGTTACCTTCAGAATATTTAATTAGATAAACTTAGTACCATATTAGCATGCTTGTTTTTTTCAGTTTAACTTTTTGGCTTATTTAAAAACATACAGCAGATAAAGAATAGGGTCTATACTTGTTTACTTCGTATTAGGTAAAGTTTCTGCATTCTCTGAATGTGCCCTCATTAGTTTTTCTCTGCTTGCTAGACTTAATATATTCACTTTAAAAACATAACAAGACCACATACAAGCCTATAGCTGTCCTGAATGTAATTAAACTGACAGTCAATTAATTAAAAGCAGAATTTACAGCCAATATTCTAAAAGATTAAAAGCACACTTTTTTGATACCAAAACTCAGTAGAAAGAAAAAACATAGCTGTCCCCTGACAGTACAAGAAATTTCTCATTATAGTATATATGCATTGCGTTTTTTTAATGCATGTTTGACTTCAGAAACCTCATGTTAAAAACATGAGCAGCTACTTCGACCTTAGCAGAAAGAAGTGAAAAAGTAAAACACTATTACACTCAAGTACAGAATCACAATACAATGATAGCTGGCAAGAAAGAGAAGTAACTAATCAGCTCCTAAAACCATAACAATATCTGTATTTTACTGCACTGAGTTTAAGAAAATGCACTTTATTGGGAAGGAGAGGAAGAGAAGAGTGAAATATTGGTACGACCTGGCACTCTTATTTCCAACATATATCAAACCTAAAACCTTTTATACACTCTTGCAAAAAGGAAACATGAATCAGGTTGGCACTTGACAACTATCTGATCCTGTTCCTTCACTGAAAAAATCTTCATTCTATTTTTTTATGAAACAAATGACAGGTAAGATACAAAATCCCATGTGTTCTTTCTACTATCATTTCAACAAACTCACTACAGCTCTCAGCCCAAATATTTTACTTACAAGAGAAATTAGTGAATGTTTAATTTCTGTATAATCATGCATACACAGATTCCATCTCCTTGCTGGATCAACAGCCCTTAGCATCCCAGCACAATTCCAGTTGATGTAGTTACTACATATGGATCCCAGGACAAGATCAGCAGAGGAAGTTTTGAAAATTATATTCCAGTGGGCAGTGGAAAGGTTTGAGAGAATCTGAGTGGATTAAGAGCAAGGACTCAATTAAAATACAACTTCACACAGTGCTACACCACCTTTTGTGTACAGTTCAAATAGCAAAACCAGTTATTTAATAAACTGCACTCTGACTATCTTCTAGAGCCAGTCGATTAGCATATTTCACAGGACACAGGGATAAATCAATGTGGGTTTCAATGAGATCTTCCCAGGAAAAGACTTGAGATTTTGGTACAATTATGCTGCGTACTTATTCATTGAGTTTGGCAACTAGCGTGGCTAAACAGCCAAGTAGTAGAGGACTTGCACATTGCATATTTGAGTCCACACACCTAATTCTGTCTACACCACTTATATCTGAACCATAATTTCTCTCAGCTCATTAAAAGGATAGCTATAGTCTCTTGTTTTGCACACAAGTTGTAAAATCAATATTTACAAATCAAATGCCCCATGTACACAAGTATCTGGAAAACATTTTTGTCTGTGAGGTATTTTAGCATTTCCAGTATACTTGAAGAAGCTGCTAAGGACATGTATTCTTCTGTCCCATTCTGGAGAACGGAAAAACATCAACAGATAGGAAGAAATTATGCACAGAAGGCATCCTGGACCCTACACCTGCTCCCTAAACCTGGATAGTGACTTTAAGTCATCCATCAAGACTACAAACTGAGTCTTCAGTATTATTGAGAATTTTGCCTACTCTAATCCCTCCCAATGAACACACAACTGTGTGCCAAATGGCACCCATATAATCAGCAAGGAATCAGACCAAGTTACATTCCTATTCCCTTTAACCCTTAGCAGTAGCATACTTGAAATTAGCCACAAATTATGTAGACGTTTCTCCCTCAATTTCAAGAGATACTAGAAAGTAGTCATCACAGCTTCTAAACAAAACAGCAAACAACTTTTCATCCACATACAAAGTCTATAATACAGAATTATTTATCTTTAAAAAGCAAATAAAAGTCCAGTTCTACAAGGCTCCTCATGATGTCAGTTTTCTGGAAAAATACTTTGTACCGTACGTCATCAGTTAAACAAGAAAATGAGAAAGGAAATTACCTAAAAGCCAAAGTTTTTCTACACTTGCATATATATAAATATATATATATATCTTTTCATTGCATATAACCATGATGCATTTATCTATTCAATGAATGCTGATCAGTGCCCACACAAAACTAATTTGCAGACCTTCTATTGTTATTTTAAGCAGTCTACAATGGTGGTTATTCTGGGTAACCATCAAATGTAAACTTGAGGAATCTTGCTATGAGATCTAAAAGTTACTACAATATCAGCAATCTAAATTTTGAATGAGCTTTACTCTGCTTTGCATTCAAAAATGCAGCAGTTAACTATTTATGGCAATAGTAGCCACATGACATGGTTGATAAAACCTTATGTGAAACAACTGTTACAGAATTTATCACACTTACCCAGGAAACTTTCAAGACACCTTCCTATATATAGCAAAAACAATACTTTTAATTAAGCACCCAAAGTAATCAACCATTGCACTTCACACATTGCATTTCTGGATCATTTGCTTGCATGTATGGAAAAGCTCCTTAAACTTACCCTAAGAAAACAGAACCGATTTCTTATTAGTGCAAATGTGGAAGAAATGTATGACCTATGTGCAAATTTATTCCTCACGGCTACAGTCATTCATGTGCCCCACTGCCAGTTTTAGATTAACTACTGGTTTGATGCACCAACTGACCAATTTGTTGTAAATGCATTTTCTTCCTTGTAGTGTTTAGTAGGCTTCTTGTCAGTTAGATAACTCACTCATCTGTGTGAAATTCCCTCCAGGATTTTGATCATCTAGAAGGACTATTGCCCAAGAATGAAGCCTGCTCTTCTGTGACAATCCTATTCTATGATACATCCAATAAAATTACATTTCAGAAGCCTTAATTACTTTTATAATTTATCAATGTAAACATCTCCTGTATATTGTTGAGTCGCTGGGGAAGTCAAAAGTACTTAAACATTATTTAAGTATGAAGAAGAACAATGTATTTTCATCCTTAAGTTTTTTGAAAGTAAAAGGTTACATATTGATAAGTGGCATCTTCCAAAATTTACTTGCTGTACCTTGGAGACAATTGGAGAAAAATACCTCATTTGCCTGAACATTTCCATGATCTTATCACTAGAGCTACAAGCCGTGAAACAGTAAAGTAGAAATCATTGATATGCAGCAACTTTGTAAACAGCTCCTGTTAAATGCTTCTTCTCTGCCCCAGCTGCTTTAAAATTACAGTGGAGTTTCTACCACAGTAGTAGTATTCCACTCAAGAACCAATTCTCAAACATAAAATGCATAATTGGTCTATTCATGTAATAGGCAAGTAAAGTCATCCAAAGCATTATTACTGGTACAATTTCTTAAGTTATTATGCAGCATTTAAAGAATTAGCCCACAATCATTATCTACACAAATTTATACATTATTTAAGTAATACAACACAGGCCAGATGCAACATTCAAAGTCAATGACAAAATTACTAAGATAATTCTTGAGCTGTGATTATAAACCAGAGCTGCATCATTCATGATGTCTGGGTGTTATAATTTCCCAGAAGAGCTTGAGGAAAGGTTGATTACATAGAATTTTGTTATGCAGCCACCACAGTTTACGCTTGGCCTTCGTATATTATAAGACAGGTTTTTTCATTTTAAGTAGGGAATGCAGATAATGTCTTTGATAGCTCAGCTTTATTAGAGGTGCTATTCAAGAATATTCTTGCTATTCTTAATCTCTTTGGAGTCTAAGACTCAAGACACAGGTCTACATCTCACAGTTGTGTTGAGAACCTGTTCACAGGTGACTTTTGCACATAAGTAATCTAGACACACATAACTTATTCCAAATATAATTAGAAAGAAAAATATACTGATCTGAAGTATATTGTATACTTTCTGCTACTTTCAGAAATTACTTCTAGAGGATTGGAAAGAAATGCAATTAAGGAAGAAACATAACCTCAATTTTTATAATGTTGAAGCTTATTTACACATATGCACCCTCACACCTTTTAACAGAAATAGAACTATTCAATCTGCCCTTTGCAGGCATATGCAAATATAACTACTGGCCCTTTTCACAGTCAATGAGATGAAGAGGTTTTTTCCTCAGCAGGATAGTAAAGTCTCACAATCACTCATGTACAATAGACAGTCATTTTTCAAAACTAAATAAAAACACTTGCCCCTTAAAAATGCAGATTTTTAATATCTTACTGTCATATATTCCAGCAGTAAACAAAATACATTAATGTTTTAAATAGTAATTAATTTAAAAAGTCAAATGACTTTGAAGCAAGAACCCACTTAAGCTTAAACGCAATCTACACTAAAATGCAAAAAGATTAATGGATTTAACAGATTATTAATTCCATTAGATCATACTATAATCAAATGCTTATGATGTTATGACAACCTACACATTTCCCATCTAAGACATTCTCATTCTCTGATTATACCTCAACACATTTTTATTTCATCCTTCCTCAAAAGTAGTGTGGGGTTTTTACTAGTATGTGATTAGCATTCTGTTTTTTTTTTAAAAAAAAAACGTGCTGCATTTTACCATTAACTGATTTTAGAGGCACATTCTCTTCCAGCTTCCCCTCTAAATCTATTTTGCACCTTCAGTTTGATTTTGACAAACAAGGTAAGACCAAAGGGGGAAAAAAAAATCAGCCCAAAACTTCCAAAACTGAATGTGACCTTTATAGATCACATCTTGTTTTACCAGCTGCTACATCAACATCTGTGCACCTAAGAGTATGGAAGTCTAAGACACTCTGAAGGACACATCTACTGCTACTTTTTGTTCCACTATAGTAAAAATCCATTAAGAGGTTAGCAAAAAAAAAAAGACCATGGGAGTAGCAGTCTATAAAAGTTTGACTGGTAGTATGAGACAGAACATTAATGTCTTTAATGGGAAAAAAAATTAAGTTTGTGCTTTTATTCCCTCTGTAACACCTCCCCATGACGTGACCATCTGTACTTTGGTAGACAAGTAAAAATACATCAACGTGTTGTGCCAAGGGACTTACAGATTTGTAGCAGCTGACTACATCAGCACCACATTGAGTACACCCCTTGGGCATCCTTTAGCTGTGCACAGGCAGCCAAAGCTTCATATTTCCCCCCTTCAGCTGCTGCAAAGTCATGCTGACTTAATCAAAGAGTAAGTGTATTTTCATAAAAAATTTGCTTGACCTAAAACAAAACATGAAACGAAATCAGGATAGCTTGAGAGGAAGAGAATTTTGAATGATCTTTCCTTAGTAGGGAGGAGCTCAGCTCAAAATACGCACACTTGTTAAGCATTTTTCTTTCACCTCACCAGTTTTTTCATTGAATAAGCTATACATACTCTTAAGAAACTAATTTGAAGATTACTCTTGTGTAAGATAGGCTAGAAAACAACGTGCTTTGTACATAAAATTTAAAACTCCAGATTTTATGTAAATTCAAATTCCATTTTTAATATAACATTTCATATCCAGGCTCTCCAGCCTTGGAAGTGTGGAATAAGATATCAGATACACTTTGCATCAGCATCTGTAAAGAGAAATTTGGGGAACAGCATTCCACCCAAGACTTGCATTTATCTACATTTTTGTCACAAGTGATCCTCAAAAAAATAGATTGCTATGGTCATCAACAGCAGAGCTGGAAAATGAAGCTTATTCCTAAAAGCTGAACTCTGTGCTGCACTCAAAATTTCACCTCTTGATGGATTGGAATTTTTTTTGTGTGTAGGAAAGCTGTATGACATTCTCTTCTCAGAAGTCAAAGAAACCAATGGAAAATAAACAGATCAAACATGAAAAAATTTACGAATATTTTAAATAGCTCTAAACCAGAAACTACAATAATCCCTTTTGTTCTAGATTCACAAGAAAATATTTTTACTAGGAAAACAATTTCTATACAGACTTGAACTGAGGCTTTCACCATTGCAAATGGTGGGAGAGAGTTACTGTAAGCGGATGTTAAACTTTGAGCTGTTACACGCTCCAACAAACCACAGGGCATCAGGAGCATCTCTAATCTCAGTATTTTTCCCCATATAGTCCTCCCTAGAATGTCAGATTCATTCATAATATAGGAAGGACTAGAGCCAAGCAGGGAAGATTCTTGATATTCATCTGTTTTTGAAGGAGGAAGAAAGTGGCCCTTTTACACCTTCACACACTAGTCCTGTTTTTACTGGGTCTGAGTTACCCTATGTTGCATAAAATTTCTGACTTTGGGGCTGAAATTAGAACTGCAAAATCCTGAACACCAGGGACACAGTGTGTCCTTAAGAGTAGAGAGAAACATCAAAAGCTAGTACACTTAAATTAAATTAAAGGTTTAAAGTACAAAGATCTAACAATAGAAGAGTTAATCTACGCTAAATCACAAAAAATAAAGTGTATCCACAACCCAGGGGTTGGAAATTATTCATTAAAATAAGTCCCCAGCCCTTGATACTGCTTTGGCTTTCTTCCCTTTTGATCTTAATGTGAAACAATTTATGACATCAAAATGGTGTTATATTTCAGAACTTTTTTTAATTGTAATGCCAGCATAATAATTATAATTTGCTTTTCAAACAATCTTTGAGAAGGAAAGCATATTAAAGTTATCATAATAAATCCACTGGAGGATTATTGTTGCATTGGAATATCAAAGAATTTAGGATGCATTGAGGATTTATTGTCCTATGAAACATTGAAGTGCTAATGATATTAATCTGAAATTGGGTGTTTTTCATTTGATTAGACACTATACATCAGCCTGACAGTCTTAATACTTTCTGGTTAGACTGATAAATGAAATTAATTAACTTATATTACTCAGTATGCCTGCTAGTTAATTTAGAAATAAAATTATTTCCTCATACGTTTTTAAATGATAAACTATAGTCATGCAAGCACAGTACAACTGTTTATTTTTGCAGTGTGCATTGTATTATGAAGTGGATTGAGGAATGTGTGCAACTTCCTCCCCCACAATGGGAAAATCATGGGAGTTCTTCTCAGCTGATGTTCCTCTTTCTAAGAAATATTTCAGTCCAAAGTGATCAAGACATTTAGTATTTGAATAAGCTTGCTGACTTAAGTATTCATACACTTACAGCCAGGCATATGTAGACCATACACGCCTCACTTATTGAGCACGTAGGACTTGAAAGTCCAGGATTATTGTGCAAAGCTTTAAAATACATACCTAGGTGTGCTTTTCAGCACAGGCATAAAAAGGCTTGTACGTTGTTGCTCCATGTTGTCTCCAGTGCCACACGACGCAATACAAAATAGAAAACTCCTGCTCACATGGCTAACTTAAGAGCTGCATTCTCCATCAGTTAGGCCTTGATGACCCTCAAACTCAAATGTTTACCTGCAGCTTCATCTCACGCTTTTTTGCACTCAAGCCTCAAACGCAGCAAGATCACATCTGTTTTCAAAGATGAAGAGTCCTTGCTAATTCTTCTTCATTTATCCTTACTAAAAAACCCTAGCAAACTAAGCTTTATATTGTAAATGGTTAAACAAAAGGAGAGCATAAATTTTCCTATGAGCTATATGCAAGTAAAACCATTTAATCCATTCCAAATTACTTCATGCATACCAAACCTTGCGAAGCAGGCATGAAAACATTCACGCCTAGGCACAAAGTATTTGTGCTGAGAAGTGCAATCTTTCACTTGCACATCAATGTAAGTTAATAAAAATCTTTCAACAGCTTCCTCAGTATTTTTCAGTTTTCAAATATACATTTCAATAACTATCCGTCAAGAACGCACACATACATAGATGAGACACAGCAATAACAAATGAAAAACTGACTCTCTGAAAGAGACAATTTAGTTCATAGTACACAAGATAACACAAAACTAAAAGCAGTAACTAAAAATAGGCATTATTTTCTCTTTTCATCAAATGCTGATTATAATCACTCTAGGAAACCAGCATGATCTACACAGGCTCCATTGTCCCATCTAAGATACAGTGGAATTCCTGACTTGGATTCATATACCTGCTTGGACATGGTATGGGGGCAGAACTGAGCTAGCACAGGAGACATCTGTATCATCTGTTAAGTCATACACAGAACACATGCTCAAAGTGTAAGGTTTTTGATGGCAAATACACTTTGTCACTGCAAGACCACACATGTTATTTACATTTCCAACATGTTTCTACATGTGATGCCATGCCATGCAATTTGTAACACAACAAAGAAAAACTAGAATCAGGTGACTTCAGAGAATGCTTGCTGATTTACAAGGTTAGTTCAATTACCCTGTCAGCTTCTAAGCAGGTTAGTGAACTCGTACTTTTTCTTAATAATGGAACAGAATAACACACTGATTAAATTGATAGAGAATACTTATTTTTTTCCTCTTTCATTAGGATATTTAATGTGACTTTTACATGACCCAACTGAGAAATACAGTATGAAGTGAAGCATTCTTTCTCTAAAACTATATATGACAGGGAGAAGGAAAAAAAATATTGTTCAGAAAGCAACACTCCCATAAACTATTACCCATATCAAATATCCATGTATTTGATAACATGGTTCAAAAGTATATCAAAGTAAAATATATTCTTTTATTTCCTTTTTAAATCAGCTACAAAACCATCTAGATTCATTCCAACTAGATATAACACTAAAGAGACCACAGAGTGCTCAAAAAGGTATGTCTCTATTGTGTTACTGGAAATGCTGCTCATTTTCTTAAATGGGACTGCAGCATTATTGGAATATTTCTAGAGTCAAGGAAACAGTTCCCCTTATTTTTCTATGTATAAGAATTCAGGCTAATCTTGAGCTTTGTTCATGTATCTACTTCAGTTTAATGATATTTTTCTTCATTTAAAGTTAAGAATCATCTTCACTTCTATGAAGATCAGATCTATTTGAGATGCCATTTATGACACTGGAATTCTCATTACCAAGTCACTCCTGAGTTACAGCAGTGTTTCTTCAGCAAATAAGGAGCTCTCCCCTTTAAAAAAGACACTCAGGAGGACCTGATAAAGCTGTAATTGAGCACATGCCCAAATGTACACAAAACTGGGTTCTTTTAAGGGCAGAGGAGGATAACATATCACATTAGACTATGAGACAAAATATCTTCTGCTAGTGTTGTGTTTGTTGGGGTTTTATTGCATGCTCATCCATGAGCCTGCTGGATGACAAAGCACAAGTTGCTTCATCTTTCTGTACCATGAGTACCTATTTGTAGAACAGGGATAGGTGTGCTGCCTTCTGCTGGAAAGCACTGGCAGTTCAGTTGATGCTACCTCAAAAATGGATCTCACCTAAAAAATAGTGTTTCGATGCTACGGTTGTCTCAATGTAGATATTTTATTATTACAATTCCTTCCTACTCCTGCAGCTGCTTCATTGGAACTGAACCAAGATAAACACAGAACACGTGAAGTGTATATATACACTCAGTGTCATATATGTCACTATATATAGTGACAGAGAAAGATTCCACAGAGCTTTTCTAGAAATATTTAAAATGCAGCCACGCATGTATCTGCAAATTCAGTTTTCATTCTCCTATTACTGCACCCCCTACACTGACAGAATGAAGCAGACAGTAGCTGCAGTATCATCTCACACTAGCTCTGAACTTCTCTCCCCGTACAGATAAGGTGTTGACTGCCATCTTCAGGAGTGCCTGGCTGGCTTAACCCACAGCACATTGCTCTTGACAGTGTATGGATGGAGTCATTACCGAAGATGGAGGGAATCAGGTGTCCTCCACCAAAGGTACAAGAAAACCAAAGCTAACTATGCCTTTTTTTTCCTCCTTGATAACTGGGCCTAGATAAAGCATTTCTGGTATAAAAAAAACCCTCAAACTTCATGGAAAAACACCAAAGATTTGAACAACTCACAACATTTGTTTCATTTTCCATTTTAAAGTCAATTATACAGACACTATTATTTCTAATAGGGTCCAAATACAGGAATGTCAGAAACCTCGTAAGAAAAGTACTGGAGAACATGCTCTATTTCTTAAGCCAGCCTGAACTCCAATACATTTGAGATTCAGTTTTTTTAAGACAAAAAACTTTAAAATTATACACACAGAAGCATCCTGCTCTGCCGAATTTTCTGACAGAAAATTAGTCCATAACCTTGCTGAAAAAGAAATTTACAATACTTTCATTTTACATACACAGCATGAAATATTTCTGCTCCGCTAAGAAAAAAAATCATTAAAGATCAACTTATGCCATACAAGGTGGAAGTAAAATATTATACAAGATTGTACCACATATTTTCCCAGTTAGCATTTATACCATACAACGGTTACGGAGCACAGAAGGTGCAGAAAAGTGGAGAATGAAGAGTCCTTAATTGCAAGCAGTGTATCTTGCAAGAAAAATCAATGAAATGTTTTAGTATTTGTTTTGTCATATCCATTTCAAAGAAATGCAACAAGAGCTGCAAGTGACTAAGAAAATAAATCAAAGTAGAGGAAGGACGCCCTATTATATTTTTAATAACTGCTAATAAGCTCAAACATAGGAGCTTCCCCAGGTCTCAATGTGAGAACAGCAGAATTCTAATTGCTATGGGCAATTATTAATTTATACTGGCAGCTAAGTGTGTATACACTAATTATACTTATTATACATTACATTTTATGCATTCCAATTAACAAATTCATCTCCAGAATTATGAGACATTTTTATGATTTCTACTTTTTCAGAATGCTTTTAGAAGTTTGGTGTCTAATACGGATGTCACCAATACAGGCATCAATAGCACAAGAGTGGGTTAAGGCGGCATAAAAAAAATTCAAGTAAACTTAGTTGAGCAATAACAACTCAAGACAATCGCCTGAGCAATTCCAGACTGTCTAAATGGACAACAATTTACTGCATCTCTACTATAAATGTTACTTTTTTTCCAAGATGCACCTTAGTTACAAATACAGAATCTAATTTAGCTCCAATTTCCAGCCTTTCCAAAGTAGACTTCTGTTTGTACCCTGGATTTTCATCTTATGTTTATACATAGGATATAACACTAAGTATATAATGCATTCAGTTCCTTTTATTTTTATACACTAAAATAAAAAATAGACTCCAACTTTGTCACCATTGGAGATGTGCTCTCCAGAGGGGCACATTTCCTTCATTTCTTGAATAACTGTGATTGTTTGCTCTCTCCCCTTGAAACTCTTCCCTTTTTTTCAAAACCCTTTTACAGTGATTTGAGTATTTAATAGGGATGTCACCAATACTGACATCAAATGTCCTCCCTGCTACAACTAGGTTCTCCCCTGCTTATCCATTTAGCATCACTTGAGTCCTCTTTGTCCAAGTGTTACACCAAATATTCCTGTTAAATTTTTAAGTATTGTTCAGAAAGTAGCTTGTAACCAAAGAAAGCCCCTTTTCATAACCAGTTTTCTTGTTTCCAGGAAAAAAAAAAATTACACTGGGCAGTAAGAAAACATTTTGTATTAGCACAGCTCACTAAACAGTCCAATTATTCTGCACAACTGCTTTATCTTTCTCATTTACCAAGTGATTTATTTTTGTCATCCATAACATTTATCATAAAAATGTTATTATTTCCAGTTCAACAATGAAAATACTCGGAGAGGTCCTCTGCTGGTCTTGGCAGACGATGATGTTTCCCCACAGACATCTACCTCTGTGATCTCTTCTTAGTCAGTTCTTAAAGCATTTAATATGGGATAAAGTACCAGTGTAGTTTCAGCTTTGTAAATCAGGAAATCATGTGGTATTTAGACTTTATGAAAATTTATGAAACAGTTCAACCTTTAAATGATACCAGAATTGCTTTCCCTAAGTCCATGGCATTCATTAAAATGCCGCCTTTGCAACATCAAATGCTGTCACTATCTCTAACATTCATTAGCTTATAAAGGGGAGTCCTACAAAGATCTTGTAAACCCAATACCACTGAATCACCATAATTTTGAAAGCATTTAATTTTGCTGTCTCAAATGACACTTAAACCAGATGTCTCAAAATAACTATGGTATCAGGAGCTGACAGAGAGTCTGTGATACATGAACCTTAGACAAAGCATCCATTTGATTGTTAAAATTGATTCATATTTGAAACTCCTATTAAAAATACCTCCTAATTATTTATTCTTTTGTGTTCTAGGGAGTGCTATCCTCTTGCAGAATTTTGAATTTGTTATATACAATTCTGTAGAGAGTATAATTTTCTAGGATTCTTCTACAGGGACAGTGCAAGCTCTGAGAATCCTAACCCAAATTAATACACACAGAGAATACTTTGAATACCAGCACCTTGGTTAGGAAGATGTACACAAGTGAGACAAAGGTTACAGCATACTCCTCAGAGCACAAACTTTGGAAAGGCAATACCAACCAGCATATAATCTCTGTGATATGATCCGGGCTATAACAGGGTTATTCCAGACGTGGAGTTGATGCTACCCTAGTGCAAATCCGGCGACAACAGTGCTGCAGCCTCTGGAGACACCTCCCCTCTCCTTCACGTCTCTGTGTTGGCACTGGTCAAGCTCCAGGTACAATATATGTGGTTCCAAGAGTACAGCACATGAGAAAAAACAGGGAATGATGTGCAGGTTTACATCCCTTCGGATCTTCCTCACTAAACCTGTCTCTGAATCTTGCATTCTCTGAAATGACTTTGTTAAATTCTCACTTCTTTTGTTATATAAAAAGAAGCTATCCATTGTCATTCATTTTCTGTCCCTCATTCCTGGTGTGAAAAAGACCTTTTATTAAAGCTAAAATTTACTTAAAGGATTCATATACATATATATCTGGCAATCATATGGCTTTTCAGGAACTTGACTTGCAACCTGTGAACCCTTGTAATTACTCTGCAAATGAAAGCACAATTTGACTGTACAAGCTGAACAGTTTTCTGGGCAATTTACTTTGAACATGGGGGAATTCTGACACCTTATGGCTGTTCCTGTATATGACCCACGATAAGCCCTGCTCAAAATTATCTGTGTCCTTCTTCTGAAGATTGAAGTATTATGATCCTTTCTGTTCCGCTTCTTGATTCACCTATAACTGTCTTCATTCACTATTTCCAACACACGAGATTCACTAGCAGCAATGATGAAGTGCCTTGTGTTAAATCACTCAAAATCAAGTCAGCAGGTATGGCAAGGGCATCTACTAGTACAGGAGAACCAACCACACCTCTGCACAAGGTGTAAGAAGTATCCCTCACTAGTACGTTAAATAATTATTGAGCATACTTTGCTTATTCTAAAGTCAATTGTTAGCACATGACCAATGGATATAGGACAGCCGAGACAGCAGTTTTTCATCACAGAATTCAAACAGTGCTTCAGCCTATACGCTCAATTCCAGCACCCTTTTCCACATCAGCTTTTGCCTGATCTCACAGTGCTCACTGTGCAGGACTCTGCTCTTGAGGAAACCTCCTCCGAAAACTTCTGAGACTCCCCCCTGCCCCCCAATTAGTTGCACAATTACATGGGGAAAGGGAAAATAATGAATAACAGGTTAGTGTGACACATGCTCCATTGTCAAAACAGAGTCATGTAGCTGCACAGCTCCTCCAGGAAAGTTGGTATACGCTCAGTCTTGCTTTTAAAAAGTTTTAATTGGATTTGTAGACAAATAAATGCAAAATAATGCATTTCATCTAACACCTGAATTAACTTTTTTTCACAGTAAAGGACAATATATAACCTCACAGCTTTCCAGAATGCCACATTGTCCTCATCCCTCCCATTTCACAGGGGCAAAGGACTAAAAGCAGATTGATTGTTAAGGCAACTACCTGCTCTGTGGATCACAAAACCATTAAGCACTGACAAAGTAAAAGACATTCTAAGGAAAAGCTAAAATCTAGAAAAAAGATACTTTTTAATGTCACAAGGCACAGTTAATTTATGTAGGTGTTCTGGGTTTTATGACTTAGCTACAAGGCACAAGTTGATAGGTCAGGTAAGGGGGCATCCCAACAGACAGAAGTTAGGAAAAACAAATACTGTCACCAGATTTAAAGGTGGGGGAATATTGTGACAATACTTAATTGGAACACTTCGTGGACTTACAAGAGCCCATACTGAGAAACAGACAGTACAAAGTACACCCCAGGAGAGGCAAATCTGTTTACAAAACTCTGCAAATGAAGTAGGTAACTCTAGGTGCTAAGGAAGAAACTTAGCTGTGAGTTCATAATCAGCATAAATTAGCCTAACCATAGATTATTAACAGAGGAGCTTTTCTCCCACATGCCTTCTCTGAAATTAGCTCCAGCAACTGTGTGGTTGAAAAATGGCTGTCTGTAGACATAAAAATAAATCTATTATTTGTGTAGCAAGACCTGTTCTTTCCAACAGCATTTTGCTTAATAATGCAATTAATACTGACACCATGAGATTACAGCTTCCTACTATGAATCCTGATTAACTAGGAAATAACTTCTTCCTGCAGTGATCTACATTCAGACTTTATTACATGTATGACAATCACAACATTTTCCAATAGGGAATTTCAGTGAAGAAAACCAGAGGTCATTCGATGCGAAGAAGGTACATCAAACATAATATTCGGGGAAAAAAATAATAATACTTATTTTTAAGCACGCTTAAAGACAGTACATTTATAGACATCTCATTTCTAGTGTGGGTTAATGAACAGAACCAGATGATTGCAAACAATAACAGACATAATGCTAAATATCTATATTTATACAAATGCTGTGTTTTAACTATTTGTTGCTTGAGATTCTTTAAATAAGCCTATTGCAAGTTTCAGAAATGAAGCAAAAATAACAAATGCTATTAAAGTCCATCGTAGCCTGGAACATGCTCTTGACCAAAGTTAAGCTTTTCTATACCTGGCACCATCTTTTTACAGGATTTCATTCCAACTGAAAGAATACTTCTACTTTATTTCCACCTACAAGAAAACTAAAGAACCATTTGAGGAAAAAAAGGGTCATTGAAGTACCTGAAATGTCATTTATAAAGTGCAACATACCATGAAAGCAATTTATTTCTATAACAATATTTTTGATAGATACACTCTTTGGTTATCTGCTACTGCAGTAAAAATAATATTGGTCTAACAATGAAGAAAGGAGGGTATTCTAACACTTACAGCTCATTGTAATGGTCCAACACTTTGCCATAATGTAGAAAGAGGCAAGATGTTAAGTCCTCACTCCAATTTCTAAGAATTTTGCTGTAGGGAAAACAAAAAAAAAAGGCCATGTACTTGTCAAGTAATAGGACTTAAGAACAGGCCTGCAATGAGAGGCACCTGTTGATCTCAACTACCCCTCAGGCCTCTAATTCTGTCTTTTCCTTCACCCTCTTGTGTAAATGAATGTCTCTAATCAGCTGCATAATTCTACACAAAAGGTGTTATTCTAACATAATAAACAAATATAAGCACAGATTAAAATTATTTGTCTTAAAAAAATCAGGTGATTGGTTGTATTGGGTTGTTTTTAAACACCTGATTGTGTGATGCAGTAACAGTTTCCCTCAGAGCAACCCACAGAGGGCCCTTCTCTGAGGGGAACCATTTACACACAGCTTTCACAGCATTTCTGTGGGCTCAGCAATATCTTACCCTCACCAGATTTCAATTTCAATATCCAGCAATCCTGGGGCAGTAGCCTGGCCTCAGAGAAAACAAAATTTTTGTTTTTCCAGCCCATGTAGGAAATGCAAATGAACAAGGACAAGAGCGCAACAAAATGGCGCCCACAGGCTCCGGGGTTCGCCCTCACAGCCGCGCTGCCTCCTCAGGCCCCGCGCCCCTCACAGAGGGCCCACAGCAGCTCTTCCCAAGCACAGGCCTTTCTCGACACAACATGCTATTTTAAACTCAGCCAAGTCCAACACCCCAGAGGTGCAGCAGGGTGGGGTTTTGCTACATCTATTCCACTAACCTTGCTAGTGTGCAGCTTGCCTGTTTGTCATGCTACCCTCTCATTTTGAGATATTAAGAAATTATCAGCAGGTGTTTGCTTTCTTCCCTTTCCCTCTTTTTCCTGAGAGGAAAAAATATAATACCTAAGACTTGGGAACCCATTTCAGGAGAAATCTCTGACCTTTCTGGGAGAAGCAGCCAACATTTTAAGGGTAAAAATGGGAAGTGATTCTCCCCATCTACTCTGGCAAGACGCCCCCTGCAGTGCTGCATCCAGCTCTGGGGCCCCCAACATCAGAAGGACATGGAGCTGTTGGAGTGAGTCCAGAGGAGGCCACGAAGATGCTCAGAGGGCTGGAGCCCCTCTGCTCTGGAGACAGGCTGAGAGAGCTGGGGCTGTTCAGCCTGGAGAAGAGAAGGCTCCAGGGAGACCTTCTAGCACCTTCCAGCACCTGGAGAGGCTACAGGAAAGCTGGAGAGGGGCTTTTTACCAGGGCATGGAGTGATAGGACAAGGAAGAATGGTTTTAAACTGAAAGAGGGTAGACATAGGTTAATATTAAGAAGAAATAGTTTACTGTGAGGGTAGTGAGACCCTGGCCCAGGTTACCCAGAGAAGCTGTGGCTGCCCCCTCCCTGGCAGTGTTCAAGGCCAGGTTGGATGGGGCTGGGAGCAACCTGGTCTGGTGGAAGGTGTCCCTGCCTGTGGCAGGGGAGTTGGAACTAGATGATCTTTAAGGTCCCTTCCAAACCAAACCATTCTATTATTTTAAAAAGGTAGAAAGCAGAGAGTTAGGAGTTTTAACTCCTTGCTTGATGACAGGGTACAAGTAACTCACCCACTGCTAAAGCCCTGTTTGCAGAAGAGATTCCTCTGGGGCAGGCATTCCTGCCAAGATGCTTTTGTGCCTAAAGGGCCTCCTCAGGCCTTCTTTTGCAGCACTGGAGCTGCACTCAGACATGAGACTGTTCTGGTTAACTCCCAGCACAAATAAACCGTAACAGGCTGTCACCCCCAAACATATCCACAAGAGCTGTCTCCTGATCAATCAGTGAGATGCTACAGTTGAGCCATTATTACCACACTAACACAAGTAAGCAGTCCCATTTACCTAGCACCTCCCTACACTCCCCCACCCTGGGCTTGTTTAAGTCTATTCCAGCCTCTCCTCAGACTTTCCCATAAGCAAAAAGATATTATCCATAAACAAACACAGAAAAGGTCACAACAACACTCACTTACCACTCAGCTCCTAGCATGAGTTACAAACCATTTTCCAAGCCCCCAAGAACACTATATATACCCTGCCTTTCCCCCAGGATATGAGCTGATAGATAATGCTATCCAGGTGGCTCTCCCCGTTAGCCCGAACGTCTCCAGCTGACTTGACCAACTGAGTTAGGTTTTATCTTATAAAACCCACCACTAGAGGTTGGGATGGCTTAGAGGAGAACATAGCAGAGCAGCTTGAACAGGCCCCTAGTCCTGTTTGGGTCTATGTGAGAGGGGGCCTCTTAGAAAGAGAAGAAACAATATTCATATTGTCTTTGTTAGGCTTTTTCTGACAACTTTGAAACTATTACCCTGTTTCAAAAAAGACTGTCAGAGGAACAGAAACTTAAAATGTTGTTTGTGCACAAAAGTTGTGAAAAGAGGTAGTTAGGGAGATGAAGAGGACTAAATCAATGTCCTTGCTGGGAGGGGTGGATTATTCAAATACAAAAGACATACACAGGTGAGTAGGAGTAACAAGTCTACAGCTGGTTTCTGATGGAGAAGAAAGGGTCTAAAAACTGCTCCTTGTTTTCCAGTTCAGATGCAAACTGCAGTTCTTCAACTGTGCTTTTGTAACTTCATACTCAATTTTTTCACTTAGCAGAAATACATAGTTAGAGTTTTATTTCAGTGGAAAGAACAGTATAATATATCAAATTTGGCTTATTTTTTCAGTTGTGGAAGATGTACATGTAACATGGTGAAAGAGAATAGTTAGTAAAGTACAATGGGTTCTTGGACTACCCATAAACACCTTAAAGTTAATTATTCACTTGTTCATACAATTATTCATAAAGTGATTAATAAGAGCTAACGATCTGAATTTTTATGGTACAGCAAAGTAAGTGAAAAAAAATCAAGACGCTTGAGTTATGTTAAGCCTGATATTTCTATTCTTATTTAGGCTTTTTTAAAATGAAATATTGCAGACAGTATCGACTTGTATTTGCTCATAATTCTAGCCTCAGCTAACTCTAAATCTAATGCTGGAGGCAAACTAGAACCAAGTTGCAAAAATTCATAGGAACTAGAAATAAAATATTTTTCTTCAGGCTTAGATGCATAAATCTTTTAGTTATGTGTTTTATAAGGAAGTACCATCTCAACAAAGATTGATTAGATCACTCAACACTGAAAGTTCTGTATATGATTGGTTCCTACAATATATTTTAGATCAATTTATACATTTTCCCCCAATATTTAGTACATAGCAAATTATTTTTTTTAAATAAATTAAATGTCCATTTTTTGGACATTCAGGTCTCAATCTACCAGATGTCATTAGCAAGAAGTTCTTTCTGTTCTTCATGTTTATCTAAAGAACCAGTCAGGCATGTAGGGACCTGCTGCCTCTTCTAAAAAGAAATTCTCACCAAAATTTGTGGCAGTTCTGTATGTATTAGTACAGAATTGGGCCTTAGTGAGTGTTAAGTTTTGGGGTTTTTTTCTTTCTGAGTCTCAGAATTGGCTTAATTATTTCTTAGCTGAACAAGTGATCAAAATATGCAATTCATCATGTGAACTTGCAAGACTGAAGGATGTGAACTACTTAAATGAACAGTTGAGTGTACTCAGACCCCAAAGCAGGCTTTTATAATCTATATATCAAATAAAATATTTATGATAATCTTAATTTCCACTAATTCTTTCAGATCATGATGAGAGGAGGCAACAAAACGGGAATAATTTTTCCTTTAAGTTGGAAGACACTGATGAATCTTGCTGCAAATGCAATACATTTCACAGGAGAGGAAAACATCGTGGTCTGGCCCCTGGCACAGTGGCATCACAATGACATTAGTGGGAGCGTGACTGACTTAAGGCAGCAAGTTGTCCCAATAGCTCAAACAAAATATGCTCATTTCTAGACTGAATTCCTCCTGTGTTAGGTTCCAACTTTTGTGTGCTGCTATGTATTTTCTGATGGATCAAGAAGCCATTAGTTTTTACAAATCCTACCCAATGTAATAAATTATGCATATTAATCAATTAGCCTCTTAGGCCCTCCATTGCCTCATGCTGCTTTGTCATTCCGATCTTAAAAACACAGTCTGAAATTGTATCTCCTGTATGAGGCAGACTACGTAGAACCAAAATATTCCATCCTTTTTCAAGCATACAAATAGTGACGTGTAACAAATGGCTGGTACAGTTATTTAGCTAAGCACTCTGAAAATTAAGATATTTTATTGAACTATTTGGATCTTTTGTGTTGCAGAACTGTGGGTGCTTAAAGCCTTGTAAGAACAGCTATTTGCTTACAGAACAGCCTGTTTTCTTACCTCTGGTCCATCAGATCATTTAAAAAATATGCCTTGTTTTTAAAATATTTTTTGGATGCAGATTGTATCAGAAACTACTAAACTTGGTGAGGAACAGAAGAACCTTAACCCACTGCACAAAGTATGAAGCTGCGCCATAGCAAGACTTAAGCACCTTACTCAAAATGAGAAAGGAAATTTGTGCTACAGTGGCTGAAACAGATAGACCTTGAAATCTGTTATCATCAACTCATATTTTGATACTGAAACATTTTTCAGAAATCAAAAGTTGGCAAATCTGGGTAACACATGTTCCCCTACACATTCTGCTCTTTTTCAAAGCAATTTTTTTCTAGTCATTCTGGATGAAACAGGTACCACTCAGAAACAGCACAATACCAAAGCTTTGCATGTCTTTCTGTTGCAGAAACTGCTCCACATGTGGGAAGGAAAGAGCTTGAAAGCCCATCTCATGAAACCAGAGTAAAAATCTCTCCTGTGGCACGGTCAGAGAACCTGCAGGCAAGCCATAGCATGAGAAAGCAGCAGTGCATGTCAAAGCTAAGAAACTCCATGGGATTTCAGTACCAGACCGTGATCCTGCTCAGACATTTGGAGTCAATTTGGGATTGTTGGACCCTTTCTACAGAAAGATTTGTGCTTATCTTCCCTCAGGCAGACTGCCATTGTTTCATACTCAAACCTGACCCACTTCTCATAAAGTACATGAAGTAGAACATACCTTCTGCACACAGAACGTCCGCTTGTTTACAAGGGGTGGCTTATTTAGCAGTGTTCCCCTGAGCAGCAGGTAGCTAATGTTCAAACATCCGAGCTCTTTGCAGTAACAAATTCTCTCCCGTTAATCCCCAGCGAGCTTGTGTCAGTGCACCCAACAAAGAATCAAGAGTTCAGCACTGCAGTGTCTTTTAGAGGCAGTCTTTAGAGAAAGATGTATTTGCCAGGTGGAACTCAGAGGGAAAAAAGATGACCATGCAAGCGGCTGACTTCAGATTTATTTATTACTTGACTGGGAGAGTCTGTTTTTCTCCCTGACATTTGATTGCCTAGCTTGTAGGTTCTCCAGGGTGCTATTTCGTAGCTGATCCTAAGGGAATCATTGCTGTTTATAAGTAGCAAAGCATCCTGTGTCCTCATACCGCGCTACGGAGGGTGCTGGTGGTGTCCAACACCCAACTGCTCACAAATCTGGCTGCTCACCACCTGCCACGCTTCCCTCGGGCCTTACGAGGGCTGTGCAGCGGCCCCGATAAGGGTGTCTGACCCCACACGGCTGACCCTCGCCCTGAGCCTTCCCTCGCACCTCTGCAGCTCACACACACACGCGCGCCCAGCCGCCGTTCTGTGTCCGTTTAGGCGCTAATTAAACTTCTTGCTGCTTTACGGATCGCTTCTTTGGGGCTGGCAGAGGCAAGGGCAGGCTGCCCGGCAGGCCCGCCGGTGCTTGGCCGGGCTCCCCGCGGCAGCCGGCTGAACGGCCCGTCGCCGCCAGGTCGCTGCCTCTGACGGCGGTGGCGGTAACGCAGCTCCGCCCGGCACCGCTCCTGAGGGGAACCAGCCACTGTTCCCGCCGGGGAACCACTCCCTGGCCACCAACGGGCGGCTCTCCCACTGCCGGGCAGCCACTCGGCCGGGGCGGGCCCTCGGGGGCCGCCGTGCCCCCTCCCTGGCCGCTGAGGCACGGCCCCCGCGGGAGGAGCTTCCCGCCCTGGGGCGGGCCCCGCCCCTGCGTGACGTCATCGGAGCGCCCGGCCACCGCCCCGCCGCGCGCTGCCTGCCGGGAGGTAACCGGGCCCTCGCGCGCTGCCTTCCCAGCGTGCCCCGCGGCCGCCGGCGTTGCGAGCGGGATCCCTTCGCGCCTCCCCGGCGGCGGCGGCGGGGCCATCCCGTCCTGCGGCCCTGAGAGCCCCCGAGCGAGAGCCCAGGCCTCCCCGCCATGCCCCCCAAGAAGCAGCAGCAGCCGGCGGGGGGCAGCAAGAAGGCGGACCAGAAGAAGAAGGAGAAGATCATCGAGGTGAGGCCAGCAGGGCCGCGCCCGGCCCGGGCGGTCGCTCTCCCGCCGCGGGCCTCTACCTGCCCGTGCCGGGGCCTGCCGCTTCCTGCCGTTCCCCTTCCGCGGCGGGCAGCTCTCTCCCCGCGCCCCGCCCGGCCGTCCCGCCGCTGCAGGCGGCAGCCCGCCGTCACGGGCCGCGGGCAGCCGGGCCCGCAGGCCGCCTCCGCAGCTGAAGCGGCCGAGGAGGTGGTCGTAAAGGCCAAACCGGGGTGTGCGCCCGCGCACCTGGCCGGGGCCGCAGCGCAGCCCGGCAGCAGCGTTCCGGGGGGTGCCGGGTCCCCCGGCGGCCCCAGCGCTGGCCGCCGCCCTTACAGGTGTGCTGGTGGCCGCTGCGCTCCTTGGGCTGGGGTTCGGGTTTTCAGCCTGGACGTGTTCGGGCCAGAGCGGTCTTTGGACTGAAGGTGATCTGACAAGAGTGCGCTTCCTTTTTTTGCTTTCTCCCCTTTCCCCTGTCCATCTGATGTTATTTGTGTTCTTGTAGTAGCTGACTCCAGCTCTCTGAGGTGTCTGTTTGCATTTTTCACTCAGTTTAAAACACTTGTGTGGTTGGTTTGGGTTTGACCTGTGTGGCCAAGGAGGCATTTCCTGCAATAAGAGTTTAGTAAATCCTTCATAGAAGTTGAATGCAAAATAATTTGAAGATTAATCAGCAGTATCTCATATTCCATTCAAGCTTCTGATACTCAATTCCATTTAAAAAAACTGCTAGAGAGGGGTGTGTGTGTGTTAGTTATTAGGATAGTCATGCAAGTCTTCCGCTATACAGAATAAAGCTCTTTTGAGAGTACAAGGAGAGAGCAGTTACAGACAACTAAATGTTTGCCTGCATCTATTAGCATGAAATATAGTAGCTGCTCAGCTGTTTAGGCACAATATCCGTGTAATGCAAGTGTTCTCAATCTAGCACCGTTCTTCAGAAACGTTAGGTCGGTGGTTGTTCTCTCTCTCTGTTGGCTTCAGTGTTTCTGATGTTCTTGCTGAATCCAGCTTTGTAGGAAAATTCTGCTTTTTGTTACAAAAAAAAATGCAGCTGAAAAGGAAAAACTTGCATTATTAACAATAATTTATTACGTCATTCAAATACACAGGGATTATATATTCTTATGTAGCATTTGCCACGGAAATCAAGTGTGTGAATGATCTGTTTTCTTTTCCCTACTAGTTATTTTGATAAATTACAGACTTTTCAAATTAGTATAAAGTATCACCTGCTGTTGACAGGGGATACATTGTAAAAGAAAACAGGGTGACTTTGGTTATTTGGAACTGTTTATTCTATAATTCTTTCATAATATTTTTTCGGATTGGTAGGGTTTCCAAAAGTATGTTTGAACTGAGGTATTATCACTGGATGAACATCTGTTGCTTGTTCCTGGAAGGGAAAAAATGTTGGTGTCAAATCCAAGGCAAGGATGGGTCTTTTTATGTAGGTATTTTGGTTACAAAAAATAATTTCTGCTTCAGATACTCATGTGAAAGTGAGCTGTCTTTTTTTTTTTTAATTAAATTTTTAATCAGTTTGGTATAGAAACCTGTCTCTAGCAATAAAACCGGAGATGTAGAGGAAGAATTGGTTCAGGCAGTAAACAGAAACTTCTTGCAGTGGAGTTTAGGAAGTACAGACACCATAGGGGAAAGACTGATCTTCAAATTAGTACAGGTAGAAAATGAAAAGCTTAAAATCTTTGAAAATAAGAAGCAATATGTTACATGTGGCAATATTCATCTGCATAACAAATAAATAACATTTATATATGAATACTTGAAGATAAAAGTAACGTTATTTCAGGTAGATAAGAGAAAAAAAAAAGCAGTATTTATGGCTATTCAGTCTTATTTTCTTCAGGTGTTACTTGGGTAGTCTCCAAAACCATCTTGTCCTTTTGTCTTGAGAGGCCTGAAAACACTGTGTGTGTACGCTCACACTAGTACTGGGATGTGAGTAGGTCCGGTGATAAAAGCAATAGGTTGCACAACAGCAGCATTTAGTAGGTTCTTTGGAAAAACAAATTTAAAAGATGATGTGAGGGGTCTAAATATTGTCACAGAATCACAGATGGTTGGGGTTGGAAGGGACCTCTGGAGATCATCCAGTCCCACCCCCTGCCAAAGCAGGTTCCCCTAGAGCATGGAGGGTGCCCAGGTGTGGGTTTTGAATGTCTCCAGAGAAGGAGACTCCACAGCCTCCCTGGGCAGCCTGTGCCAGGGCTCTGGCACCCTCAAAGAAGTCCGTACTGTTTCTTGGATTGCTTGTGTTGCTAGAGGAAATAGGCTGTGTTTAACCAAAAACCTGAGAGGAGTGGGAGGTCTGGTTTTTTGGTAACAACTTAAACTTGTTTCAATTAATGTGGCTGTATTTATCTCTTGATTTAGGACAAAACATTCGGCCTAAAGAATAAAAAAGGTGCAAAACAACAGAAATTTATCAAGGCTGTGACTCACCAGGTTAAATTTGGTCAGCAAAATCCACGTCAGGTAAGCATTTATTCTGTAATGTTTTCCCACTGTATAGTCAAATCAGCTTTCACAATACATATAGATTGTCATATAATGCTAAAGTAGAAGAAAGCTGAGCTGTTACTTGCCTAATGTATTGTGACTAGCACAGATTTAATAGTCTTCTTGCAAAGCTTGTCTAGCTGAGAAGTATGTACCTATGTAAAGGTAGTATGGAGTATGGGGTTTTTTGGAAAAAAAAAAAACAAAACACCTGACAAGAACAACCCCCCCACCCTTCCCAACCCAAACTCAATTTATAAGGGTGTTTTTTTTGTTTACATAGTATTCTTATAGTAACATAATGAAGTTTAAGGTATACTTGAAATTAAATTGTAGAAACTGGCTATCAGCAAAGTACAATTGTATCTTCTTTCTCTTTTTTCTCTTTAATTCCCACCTAATCCAGGAAATAGTGAACAGTTAAAAATCAGAATAGTTGTTACTAAAACTGGAATTGGGGGAAGATTAAAAGAAGTGTAAGCCCATATGTGCTTGTTGTTCTACTTATGGAAGTATTTATTATACTTTAAAGTGGAAACAAGTCTGACAAATCTGCATCTATTTGGTGAACCGGTCAAAGAAACTGAAATTTTGAGCCACTGTCTACTACTCTGCTCTTCTTTTTTATGATGAAGTAAAATATGATGTCGATGAGATAAAATGCTTAGATTATACTTAAAAAGAAAGCAGAGATTTCATGAAAATATTACTCTAATGGAAGTGCACCGGGTCTCTCACTCCTACAGCACTAGGAAAGCTAGCTGTTAAGTGTTTACACAGCTTCCTGTTCTGTGAATAAGCCTGTAGGATAATTACATTTGTGTCAGCTAAATTCGTGATGTCATAATTTATGTTAAATTCCTACACAACTTAAGGATGGATTAACTAACGTCAGGGACAACTTTAAAAGTGAAGTTGATATTCGGGTCATTAGATCTAATAATTTCTTGTAGTGGAAAGGACTACTTGATGTCACTTCAAAAACACTGGCGTTACTCAAACAGTCCTTCTGAAGTTTCTGTATGAAATCCCTGAACCTGGAGCATGTATAGGAATACCAGGGTGTGACTTCGCCAGCCTAAAAGTATTTGTTTCTCAAATGCTGGCAGCTATTCACTGGTGGATGTCAGAAGCTCGTTTTTAGACTTTACCTTTCTTGCCTTGTAAAATATTTTTCAGGTGGGATTGGCCCTGAGAATGAAAGAACACTTTAGAGCAATTTTTCTTGTGCCCTGAGATACAAATGGAAGTGCTGTCAAGGTTTTGTTGTGGTGGTTTGTTTTGTTTGGGTTTTTTTTTAAAAAAAGGCAAGCTTCATCTTCATGCTTTTGGAACCCTAGGGTGAAACAAAAGCATTCTCAAAGTACTACTCTTTGTAGTTGACATATGTGGATCTGCATGTTATGTAAAATAGGCTTGTGGACTTTCAGTAGGAAAAGTGACCAAACTAATCGATTCCATTTTAAAACTATTTGGTGTATTTTTGCCAAATTCACCATAAGAACCAAGCTCCTTTTTTAAGATTACACTGTATGTTACCAATAAAGTACCCCACATATTTGTGTAGTGGTGTTAGTTTCACTAGCTTCCCTTGAGGATAAGAGTCAAATAATCTAATAATGTTTCTCCCATTCCTCTTTCATCTGTCTTCATCTCGCTCCACCACTCTGGTATAGATACAGGCCCTTTCTGGCTTATCCAGAAAGGGAAAGGCAGCGTCAGGTTTTTTCTGATACACAAACTTTTCCTTTCCTAGGTGAGCTTGTTTTTCAGTCCTTGGCCCCTGGTACAGATAAAATACCTGTTCTTGTCCTACAAAACACTGGTTATCCATGAAATGTTGATACGTTGAATTGATATACATTCACACAAATAGTGTTCTAAAAGCAGTTCCCAACTTTTACAGTCAGATTTCCTGGAATTGCTGCCTGTATACACGAAGAGAAAGGGCAAAGCAGGCTGTAGGGGACTAAAGACAGAGAAGCTTTTTGCACAGATCTTGAAGTAACTGCATTAAATAGTGGCACTGCTAATGTATCACAGAAGAGCAACTAACTTTTCCTCTCCTTGTCTCAATATCTTTCACTTGGTTTCCTAGCCTGTAAAGGTCGAATAGAGGTAACCCTGTCATTTACTGGTACCTACCAGCACCTCGGGTCTTGAAATCCCTTCTGTTTGCAAGGTCAGTACCACTAGATGGCCCTGGCCATTCACGCCAGGGCAGGAGTTCAGACACCTTCAGAAATTCACAGGTTATAAGGATTATATTAATTTCTCATCCCTTCTCACCTTATAAACTAATTTAGAATGATTTGCTATTTTAGCATACAGTTCATGTGAAGTGAGTAATGTCATTCTACTTTTATATTAATAACTTCAGATTTGGGGTCATTATAGGTGGCTCAAACAGAAAGTGAGAAGAAATTAAAAAAAGAAGATAAGAAAAAAGAATTACAAGAATTAAATGAACTCTTCAAGCCTGTGGTTGCTGCACAGAAAATTAGCAAAGGTATGAGTAACTGAATTCTCTTCATTGATGTTCTTTTATTCATATATCTACTTCAGGTAAAATAAGCCTTTCAAAATGCCAGTTCATTTTTTAATAACGTAGATATGTCTGTTTCCTTCTCGATCTAGTGTATCTAGTTTGTCAGTAAGGATTTGACTTCTTTTTAGGCAGTCATCTGGGGTTACTAGACTGCTAGAATATCAAAAGCTACATTGATATTGACAGGGCAGCTGTAGATTTGCTGTATTCAGCATGTTCATTAATTAAATGCTTCTGGATTAGTGGTATGATTTTTTTTTTTCTTTTTTATGTGATGGTAATTGTTTAAAGCAGCCTGTTTCCCCAGGGAAATGTGAATATCCAGGTATTAAAAGGAATATAATATAATATAATAACTATTGTCTTCACAGAAAACTTGTATTCAAATCAGAACAGTAAAAATTTTCTGATTACTTCTCTCTCACCTCCCAATTAACAGTAAGACTTGGTTTTGGAAGTGTGGTCTTTCTTGGACTCAGTTATAGAACAAACTAGTTTTGTGATGAAATGTAAGTTTAAGAGTGTTCGATACTTCCAGGAAGCTCTACAATTGGCTGCCATGTGGAAGGGGGAAAAAAAAAAATCATACTTTTAGGAATGAACTAAATGTTATCAACTCTTTGCTTCATTAATCTTCTGGAACTAATGAAATTATGCGCAAAAATTTTTGACTAAACAAGTGTGATTTCTTTGTATGTCTTTAAAGCAAACTTAGCAGCAAGAAAGGCTGGTTTTCTGTCCATGATCTGCAGTGGTCAGCTTTCTCCAAATAAAGTAGCTCTTGAGTAAAGTTATTTTAGAAGACTACTACTGTCCTAATTACAGCTTTGGCTTTCTATTGAGTTGGCCAACCAGGGGAGCTATGTTACCTGAAGTCCTTTTAGGGATACACTCACCGTTTAAGAACTAGATTTGTAGTTAAGATTTCAAACAGGCATTGCTGTACATACTCGAGTCACTGGTGACTTGCACCAAGCATAAAATCAGCAGGTGAAAAACTCAACTTAAAATCTTACATGAGCACTTAGTGAATATTACAAGTCAAGTATCTCTGATTTAATTGTCTCATAAACATGTTTCTACCTACTTTCATTTTTTCCCCCACCTCCTAATGGTCAAATAATCCCTTTAGTGGGATGATATTTCCTTAAACTGTAGTTAGGTTGGTGGACTAGTTCATACTGTAACAACAGTTGCTTATTTGCAGGGCTATGAGCAGCCATCTTATTTCTGTTGATAAAGAAAGTGGTCTGAATGAGTGTAGGTTAGATTATAATAATTTATTCTAGTATGTTGCTGATCTGTTCAGGAAAGGCTGGCATCCAGAAGATGCTTTACTGTGTATTAGAGGCAAAAAATAATAGCTTATTGTATAGAGAAGTTGCACAGAATGATATCTCGTATGTATTATATTATACGAATGAATAATTTGCTCAGGCACACTGCTATAAATATTTATTTAAATAGTCAAGTGACAGCTTCAATACTTAATGCAAATATCATGCTCTACAAGGTAAATATGACACGTTTAGGACATGGAGTATTTGCTTGTGATAAACTTCACATTAAATAACTTTAATTTTTTAAAAAGTGTTTTCATTCTCTACAGCTCCTAAAGATTGCATGATCCTAGACCTTGTTCTCAGAACTTTTAATGCACAGTTTTTGCTTAAAAATAGTATTAAAATATAAAAACTTTCTTCACTCAGGTGCTGACCCCAAATCTGTAGTTTGTGCTTTCTTCAAGCAAGGACAATGCACTAAAGGAGACAAGTGCAAGTTTTCTCATGATTTGTCTTTGGAAAGGAAGGGTGAGAAACGAAGTGTCTACATTGATGCAAGAGATGAAGACCTTGAAAAAGGTATAATACTTCTAGAAAATGACTACTGAACTATTCTGAAGCTGGATTTTTAAGATTAAGAGTCATCTTGTGTTGTGGTTATGATCTGAAGAGCCTGGTCGATGACCAAGGGAACCCATACCCCTATGTACAAAATTATGAACAGCAGCGAAACTCACTCTGAAAAGCGTGCCCACGAGTGTTCTTTAGGCCTGGTTTAGAAAAAGAAGTACAACCTAGTGATACTGGATGGTGGGTTTTAAATTCTGCTGTGTAACATATCATGTCATACAAGTAGCAAGTTGTACAGTATTTGGTCTGTCTTATAGCTGCTAGTTTCTTCTAAGGTCTATAAAAAGGAAGTGCAAAAGGAGGAAGTGTGATGAGCAACCATGGTTGCCTTCCAGAACTGTTACTACTGTTTGCCCAAATGTGCGGAGCTCTAGAATTCAGGATACTTTGGAATTTTTTCTGTGACTTTATCTCCTTTCCCCAAATCATTTGTTGGCTAAGTAATCTGGATTTTACTTAGCAGGGATTAGAGATTTTTATAGTCAAAATAATTTCTTTTTTCCTCAGTTCATCATGTCTTGGTCTTTATTGTGGCTGTCATCCTAAATTAATATGATAGGAACCCGTAGGTATGCTGCTACTGTTACCAGTGGAAATCATGCTTCTTTTGATGGCACCTTCTCTTAACTTTAACACAGAAAATTTGGTATTATCTCTTTCGATCCTCAAGTTTTATTATCTGTATTTCTGCACATTAGCCTCCAACCTTCTGTTCAGTCATCTTCCTTTTCATTTCCCTTGTCCACGCTCAGTAGTATACAGACGGAATGACACGTTTTTTAGTCTTCAACCAAAACACACTTTACGCACGTCAAAATATAAGTTTCTAAGGCTTTTGAGGAAATCGTCTTGTGAGCGACATAGTTTGAAAACTTTATTATAAAAGCCTGAATTTATTTTCCATTCTATAACTGAAATGTAAGAATTGCATATCAAAACTTTTATTGGGGAGAAAAGCAACTTGACAGCATTGTTTAGTATTCGGAGTTCCTGTGAAACCATCTGTTGTCTTTTTCTAGATACAATGGATAACTGGGATGAGAAGAAGCTGGAAGAAGTGGTGAACAAGAAGCATGGTGAGGCGGAAAAGAAAAAGCCCAAAACTCAAATAGTATGTCTTTTTTTTTTTTGTAATTGAGCTGTCGTAGAGAGAATTAACTGCAGGCTAGTATTAGATATGTTTATTGTTATCTAAAGATTTTGAATGGAGTATTATAATAATGTGCTGAGTATACAGTTGGGCTGATAGTATTTCTAATAATGTATTTAAAAAAACCCCACCAAAACCCACCCCAAAGCTCTTTCACGCATCCTAAGGTATTTTCTCATGTAAAATACAAATGGATAGCAGTGGAAGTGCTTTCAAAATAGAAATGCTGAAGGAATATATCTAATACAACGTATCCTACTTGCTTAGAAGATTCAAGTATTGTGATTAGGTAGGTCTGTCATCTCGTTCCAGTGGCTGCCATATATATTGGTTTATTTATGTACTGGGTGACATAAATATACAAGTTTTAAGTTTTCTCTTGTAAGCTGAAATCTACTAATTGAGTCATTTGTAGTTCCTGACCTCTAACTTCAAGAATATTCTTTAGTTTGTGCACTAAATGGTATAATATCTTAATCGCTTTCTCATTCTTCAGAACTATTTCACGTTGTTTTCAGTACCAAATAATTAAATACTCTGCTGATACTGCTGAAATTTGCAAAAGTTAAACTTCGATATGGCTAAGTGTGAACTACGAATTGCTTGTTAAAAGTTCCAGAATGGCATTTTTACCTCAGGGTCATGAGCTGGAAGGTTTAACATCTGAGGCAGGTTCAATTTATCTTGATTAAAACTACACTGATGTTGGTGAGCAGGAAGAAAGACCATCAGCATGCCTTTACGTGTGCAACTGGGTTTACAGTAGTACACAGTTGACAGTCTTCTGAGTCATCCTCTCTTCTCAATTGGGATTATATTAAGGGGAAAAAGCTGTTGGCTACATGAGTTTTAGATAATTAGTTGTGCTGCTTTTGTGTACTTTTTAGTAGCAATGCATTTACATGTTTCTTCAGGTTTTTGAGCACAAGTGGCTTTGAATTGCTGTACTTCTGACATGTAGCAGCTATACATGTAGTGTAAATTGCTGGGAATGAACGAGAATGCAGTGCTAACAACCCTTGTTTTATCCAGGTCTGCAAATATTTCCTTGATGCTATTGAAAACAACAAATATGGATGGTTTTGGGTCTGTCCAGGTGGAGGAGACAACTGCATGTATCGCCATGCTCTCCCTCCAGGTTTTGTATTAAAAAAGGACAAAAAGAAGGAGGAAAAGCAAGATGAAATTTCTTTAGAAGATCTAATAGAAAAAGAGGTAAAGTTGTCAGACAGGTACCTTTGGGTGGGATTTGTTTTCGTTACTCTGAAGACACAGTTGTAAATAACTTCTTAATTAAGAATTTAAAAGTATAAAATGGTTTTAGAACTGTGAGGCTAGGATGAAGGTTGCGTTTCATTCATGTTTTTGTTGAGAAGCTATTACCTAGTGAACAGATTAAACTACAGCTGCATACTTAGTGCAGGTGTTGCTAATCCGTTTTAGGAGGCTTCTATTTCTTACTGCTGTTTTGCCTTTATGTGTTAAAACTGTTTCTGTGGGCCTTTCTCAGCCCCAGCTCACTGCCTCCTTAGTTCTCTTACAACTCTAATGAGGAAGCAACACCAAGAGAACGGGGCCTTCTGAAGGCGTTACGTTGCTGCTCTGCTGGTTTCTGTCACCATTGCCTGGCAGTGTCAACTTGAGGAGAACCCGAGCTATTATCATTGGTTTCCTTCCTCCTCCACTTTTCATGTGAACTTTCATGTCCACTTATGTTACTACCTGGAAAATCATGTGTTGAGTCAAACTTTAAGTTGATGGTGCATGTTTAACAGTGGTGAGAGTGAAGAAGGAATTAGAAATGTTTTCAATTAATTTCTGGAAAGGAGTAATTAAATCTATGATTCGTGATAGCCTTTGGAAACAATTTCTAGCTTTAATCAGTCTCTTTGCTTGACAGCGTGCTGCCTTAGGACCAAACGTTACCAAAATTACTCTAGAGTGTTTTATTGCATGGAAGAGAAGAAAGAGACAAGAAAAAATTGATAAGGCTGAGCAAGATATGGAGAGGAGGAAAGCAGATTTTAAAGCTGGCAAAGCATTGGTGGTATGTTCTACACTCCAATCCTTTATGTAAGAAGAAAGAGTAAATAAGTTTTTGTAATAAGGTAGCTGGCCTGGAATTGCTTTGCATTTTTCTTTTTTCTTTTTTTTTTTTACAGCACTATAAATTCTATCAAATGATAAATTAAGATTTCTTTTTCTGTTAATAGATTAGTGGACGTGAAGTATTTGAGTTCCGACCAGAGTTGGTTGATGCAGATGATGAAGAAGCAGATGACACCCATTATGTTCAAGGAACGGGAGATGATGATGAGGTAAAGAACAGTATTAACTCGAATAATATTTCAAGTTCGAAAACTTTTAATTAGAGAGCTCTTACAGTGCAATTAATAAGCTTGGGTCTTAATTTAACACTGCTGCAGAATATATTTTGTCAAAATTTTGGTGTCAAAAGCAAGATTTAAAAAAATTTTCTAGAAATCCTGCAGAAATGAGAACTTCTGTAGAAAAGTAATTCATGCAGAGCATCTTGGTTTATTTTTCAGATGGAAGACCCTGTGTGCATAAATGATGTCGATGTGAACCTCTATGTCCCAAAGGCTGTAGATGAGACTGGCATTACCGTGGCTAGCCCTGAGCGATTCAGCACGTACAGTTCAATAGAAAAAGATGGTAAGTTCGTTATTTAGGCATCACTAATATGGGATTGAATTGTTAAGAGCTTCCCAAAAGGTAGATAGAAATGAATTCCTGACCTGCTGAAAAGAAGTATTTGTTTAAAAAGGGCAGGGGAGTGAGATTACTATCAAGGATAGGTGTGTTACTAAAGAAAAAGCTTGTAGTAAATGCTATGCACTACTTTTCTTAAATTCAAGTTTAAGTAAAAGGTAGTGTTTATGGCCACTTCAAGTAAATCCTTAAGATGTTTGGTTTTAGGAGTTTCCCTTTTTTTTTCCAGATTTAATAAATGATTCCATGAATAACATCAACAAAAATCCAAGCTTTTCTTCATATTTTCTAGCTCGCTTATGTTGGCTTGTGATTTCTTAGAGCAAATTGTTGATCTTGGTGCTCTTGTGGAATGCGTACCGTGATCTTTAAGACCCTGAGTCTTTTTAAGTGCAGGCATTGAGCAGGAGCAGCTCATTATGTTTGACCCAGTTATGAAAATAAGAGTTGGAGGAGTTGGGAGTTTCAGTTATTTTTTTCAACCTGTTTTAATAATTGATGATCCAAACCTGCATGTTAATCAGGTACGTGCAATTTAACCAATATAAGTCTGCATAAATTTAAAATAAAGTAGTTCTTTATAGTTTCAAAACTTTGAAGCCTGTTTAGTAGGATTGTGAGTTAGTGATTAAGAAACTTGTGACACTGAAATGTAAGAATTATTTTTTTTTTCAGATAATAAATTAAGTGAAGCTTCTGGTGGTGATATAAACAGCAGTGAGCAAAATGATTTAGAGGAAGATAATGATGGAGATGGGGAGTTGGAAAATGGAGTAATTGATGCAGTTCCAGTTGATGAAAATCTTTTTACTGGAGAGGACTTGGATGAACTAGAAGAAGAACTAAACACTCTTGATTTAGAAGAATGAATTAAAAAGCTCAAGTGAGGAATTAATTCTATGTGACAAAGTGAAAACTGACTACATTCTTTCTCCTTTTTGAATAGAATTCTTAAACAGGATGTTTATGGTTACCCAGCTGATTCTGATGGGCACGTCATACACCAGGAATATTTTCCTTCCGTCTCACCTCCTCCAATCTTGACTGTGCTCACAGTAAAATATTCAGAGTAGTTCAGAATTAACCTGACAGCTGAATTTGCAGAAAATGAGATTATAACTTTCAACTAAAGGTAGGAAGTGTAATGGCTTTGCCAGTATGCAAGTGGGCAATTTGGTACCAGGTACAGTATAAAAATCAAACTATACATTCTTTACCAGAACTGCATTTTTATTAGTGATTGTGTTGATTTAGAAACTGCCTGAAGTGGTTTTAGGCAGTACACTCTAATGGAGCTGATGCAGATTATGCTTCTTTAAGTGGTGATGAGCTTTATTTGATCAGCTGGATACTGAGGATTGTGAACGGATACATCACAGAATACAATACAGTGCCCTCTGTCTAAAATGTTTTAAACTTTCCAGACGCCTTTTACCAACAAAACTGTAAATAAAAACTATCAACTTTAAAATACCTGTGTTGATTTTTCTCTGTTAAGTTAGGATATCATACCAAACTGTTAATAACTTTATTTTCTAAAACAGTGATAAACATTTTTCTCTCCAGTCCTGATACAGAGGTGATGATGTTGGCTTCAGTTAAATTAGGGCTAACTACTATTATGATTTTTTTTTCTACACTTGATGCAGTATAAAATTCAGCAGCTGACTTTTTTTCCCCCCCTATTGTTCTCATCCCCTACCCGTCCATTAACTGATTTAATACATGCTATAGGTCACTCATTGCTATTTGAGTCTTGTTCTTTCCCCGCTGTGTGTTGTGTGTTAGCGAAGACTTCAGGCTCTGCAGAGCAGGGATGTTACGGTCTGAAAAATGCCTGTCATACCTCAGGTGTTCTATAAATAGCATGGAGTTATGCAGTAGTAAGTCGCCTCAAAGCGGAGCAGTGTTGTCCCTGCAGGCGGCACTTACTGTCAGGCTTAAATGAAGTCAGCGTGTCCTTTAAAATTCATGTCCCTGCCATAAAGATCTCTCAGCAGTGGTGCTTTTTCAAGGGGGCTGTAGGTTATGCCTCCTTGCCGTACTACTAATAGTATCTGCAAGAGTATTGCCGTACTAATGATACCGTTTGTATCGATTTTTCTAAAGCTTTTGAATTATTACTTAAAGACCATTAAGATTCGTGGCGTTGTTAGTGAGCTTTCTCAAACTGCTTTTGGGTGGTGATATTAGCTTTAATGGTTATCGCTGACACTGGTGAACTGACTCTTGTATCTTGAATGCTATTTCTAAAATAGCTGACTCGGACTTTTTGTGCCCTTTTTGGGATTGTTGTGGAATTTGTCTCCTATAGGAACAAGAAGCAGTGTTTGGGAGAAAGAGGCCTACTGAAATTGACTTCTAAATGTAAGTGTTTAAGGAAAAGCTGCAATATGAGATGTAAATGTTTATTTATGGAGACTTTTCTCCTGTGGCCATAAACAAACAGTGTTGACAGATTATTGTATTATACTGGCCAGCAATAGGATACCTGGATATCAGGACACTTAAGAATGCAATTCATATTTGAATGTATGGTGCAGAATTTTTCAAAGTTGTATATTTTAAATTGGAATAAAGTTAATTTAATCATTATCAAGGATGAAAATGGCTTTCTATATTTTGTGTCTTAGAGGCTGCTATATTGTATATAATAATGATTTCTATAATACTCATCTGTTTCACTGATCTAAATAGGTTAAATCTTTGCCACAGTTGTGTCCGTGTTGTTAATTATTTGTATTTTACAGTGGAGGAATGACAGGGTAACTCGTACTAATTTCAGCTAATAAAACACTTGAGACAGATGGACAGAGGGACAGCGTGTGTGCGCCCTTTTGGGTCTAAAGGGCTCAGCTGTGGTGCATAACTCCTTTGTGCATGCGTCACTTCAACATCAGGGCAGTCACCTTGCATAATTTAACTATGGTGAGTATACCTAAGGTAGCTGAAGAAAAACATTGTCACAGGCAGTAGTTATTGACAGGCTATTTCATGTGGTCAGGAAACAGTAGTTTGCTATCCCTCTTTGGTGTTCACCCTTTCTTCTCTGCTTATTCTGGCCCTGCTGACTGGACTTGTTCTAGCCTCTTGGCTTGGTTGGTCTGCCTAGATCTCTAACCATGAAAGCAGGGTGCTTGCTTTTAAAGAAGGCTGGTAGTGTAGCATTCAGGCAATATGCTACGTGTTCCTTCTGCTTGAGGGTAGGCTTGAATAGAACCTTTTAAAAGAAGTTCTTAATCTTGTAAGTTAAAGAAGCCTAAATTTGCAGCTGACAGGGAGTTTCAGTCAATAAATGCTCAATTAAAAATGAATGCAAAGGCCTTACTTAGGGTAGATGAATTATTAATATTTTGGAAATGAGCAGTGATAGAATGGAGTCCACCTGAATGTGACTTACCACTGAGTTCTTCCTATTGATGCAAGGTTCCTGACATTGATGTAAAGTGAATGAGTTGCTTATGGAAAAATTAGATATAATCTGAATCCTAAAATAGCAATATCTTCACTTCTGCAACTGGTATGTCCAGTTGGTATGGGTCAAAAATACAGTATTTCACTGTTACAGGAGCAGGAAGAGACTCTTATTGGGTCAAGATCAGGCTGCAAAGGATCATAAGCCAGGAAAAACACCTCTGCACTCAACTTTATTCCTGTCCCTTACAGCCTGCACCACTGTCAGCATCATCTTGTTTTTCTCATAACTTGAATGAGTGCTATGTCAGAAGTGTCGTGTAGCCACGGCTTTAACATTTCCTTCACAGCACCTTTGTTACTGGACACCTGTGTGGACAAAACCAATTTTAAAAATGCTGCAGAAAACCCATGTTGTTCCTTCCTGGTGTTTGCTGTTACGGAAGCGGAGTATTTGTTGGCTTTCAGTTTTGATGCATTTTAAAATCCCATTTCTGTCACACACAAAAACTGCTTGAGCAGCTTAAACTGACTAGCTTTAAATTCTCATAGTATTTTTTTGAGACGTGTGTGATTGAATTTTATGCTTGCCACTGCTGTTACTCAAAGAGCTCCCTCCTTTTTTTACAGTAAACACTACGAGCTGTTTGGGACAGAAATGTTGCCATTGCTTAATGGACAACACACCCCAACTGCTTTTCATCAAGGGGAGGTTTTACTGTTGATAAACTTTGGATGAAGCAGTGGTGCTTTTCTTGGCCATTCAGTATTATCATAATAGATTGTGTGCAGTTCACAAATAGATTGTACAGAAAGAACTTGCACATAGAAATTAGTATATTTTTATGAACGTTTTCTTTCACGTTTCTTTAGTCATGTGTGGAATAACAAGTGTCAAAAATGTATGTCTCAGGCATTCACAAAGCTAGTTTCTACTCACTTTGCAATGTTTATACCTTTTTAAAAATCACCTGAATATAATAAACCGTGCAGGCTTAAATGTTTTGTGAGCTTATGCAAATAACATACTTGGAAGCTTCATAAACAGTGTTTGTTATTCTTGTCCCAGGTGCTGGTTTTGTGTAACTTGCTGAAACTGCAGAGTGATTCCGTGACTAAACCAAAAATCTTACAAGGTTAGATCTTCCTTTCCCTTGCAGTGAAATTATTACAGCCCTAAGTTGAGAGAATGAGATCACTGTCGTATGCAAATATCTCTCATCTATATTCACCTGAAATATCTCAGGAGAAATACCCACTGAATAACATCAGTAAGATCAGGAAGAGAATTGCAAAAATGAGACCCAGGAAGGCCAGAGGAACTGCAAAAAAAACCCCTGTAACAGCAGCTGCACTGCAGCAGATGAAAAGAGCATTTATGACACTCCAAAAACCAGACACACGGGGAAGAAAGAGGTAAGAGAAGGGCGAGCCCAAGTACTCCCCAGGAGCGTGGGTCGTTTGTAGCTTCTGACTATTTTCAATCTAGAAGACTCTTGACTGGCTGTACTTTGTATCCCTTGATGGCTTTCTCCTCCAAGTATGTTCCCTGCTCTCCCCCTTCACTCTCTCTACCTTTTTAGGATCTTCTGGAAACCCAGCAGTTCCACAGCTCCGCTACATCGTGTTTTGAGCGTGACTTCTACTAGCTTGTCTTTTTAGATCTCTAGGGAAAATACTTAGAGGAAGTGATATCCTATGCCTTCCTTTGCTTTGACTCGATGCCAAGCAGAGAAAGTGGATATAAAAAAAGCAGCCAATATATTTCAGTTTTGAAGAACACAATCTCTTGATGCATTTCAGTGCTAGAAACATTTGGGTGGGTTGTGGTTTTTTAGGTGTGGGGTTTTTGTTTTTGTTTGTTTGGGGTTTTTTTGGTTGGTTTTTTTTTAGTGTTTTGTTTTTTGTTTTTTGTTTTTTTTTACAAAATCAGAAACTTTCTCTCTTAAGGGGCTTGATTCTTTGCTACAAATGGGCCTTAATTAGCAAAATCTTTAATGAAGCAAATAGTCCTTGTTCCCGGTTATGTACCGGATGTGGTTTATGTGGCAGTGATCACATTAAGTGCTTTTACAGTGATATCTGCAAATCACCCTTCCCTTTCCTTCACACTAGCATTAAAGGCTAAGAAAGGCCTTGGCTTAGTCTGTCACTCTTAGTTCTTTCGTTTCAATAGATGCTCTGTCCTTCTACAGAGAGTGGCTGTTGCTGGTATTAGCAATAAGGCCAAGATGTTTTATGCATTCATGATGTTATAGCCCTACTATGTGAACACAGTAGGCTCCTTCACAGCATATTATTGAAATGAATGGCAAAAATAATCAGTTCTTTCGATCAGAAAACAGCAGCGTTTCATTTGTGATTAGTGAAAGAGACTTCAGAGGTAATCTATCTTTATTTTACATTTGTGATGGAAAATGGTTTGTGTTGTAATACCTCTGGCCATAAACTTGAGGAAGTCTGGCTTAAAACTGAAGAGATGTTCCCAAAGTATACCCAAGCAGACTTCAAAAACGAGATGGACTCCTAAATTAAAGCAAGATACAATGGAGAAGATAGAAGATAGCATCACAGCTTTCCTTTAAAACACAAAACAAAACCCCCAACACCTAAATTGCTATATAAAATGCATGGAAAGAAGCAGAAGCATTCCTGAAGGGACGAGAGGAGCAAATTCTTACAGAAGATTCACAAGGCAAAACAATATTCGTTGTACAATCATCCATTAGGGAAAAGTGTTCTACAGATGCTGCGTCCTTAGACCTGCATTGGAATGAAACTGTCTTGTCAGCATATAATATGGGTGTAATGCATCTCTTGCCGTTGTAGGAGATCAGCTAAAACCTTACGTTTCTCAGGCCCCTAATAAATCTTCACAGGCTTGCTATTCTAGGAGACCTTTTGTGCTGTTCAAGTTTCATCTCCATTCCTGTTTTCATAGACTCATAGGATGGTTTCAGCTGGAAGGGACCTTAAGGATCATCTAGTTCCAACCCCCTGCCATTATAAGGTCTTACTCCTTGGTTTACCCTCTGACTCCGAGGCTGTCAGTTGTGGGCTCTGAACACCACCTGTAAAGACGGGATTGAAGACGTCGTGGTAGTTTGTTCTCTATACGACAACATGAATCCATTGCAAGCTCTCAGCCAATGTTTTCTACCAATCTTTGTAATGTCTGACATGTCAAGTAGTTTAGTTACTGTGGTTTGGGAACAGTAGACTAAAGAAAAAGATTAACTGACCTACACTTTAAAAATTCTATAGCTGCAACTTAATGCCTCCTTATAATCAGATAACAGCGAAGTTTTTACTCAAGAAACCTTTCATCTTCACTCTTCTTCACTTTCTTTTGTTGTCTTCTCTCTCTTCCAAGTATAAACACGACAAAAGGGTGGCCTTTCTGACTGCCCTCTCTAATCCATGTGCACTAATGCTCAGCAGTGGCTGTGTAAGCCAGCTGGCTGCCCTCTCCCTTGGGGTCCCTCCGCAGGCGTGAGCCAAGCGCAGGATCGCCTGGCAGGGAGCTCTCCTGACCGGGCTGTGAACGCTCCAGGGCTGTGTTTATAAAATGGAGAGGAGGAGGATTAGGGAAGTCGGTCAGAAAGGACATAGCAAAGATCTTACAGCTTCAAACATCTGTCAGACTAGAGTCAAAAATGGTAAGAGGGGATAAACTCTAAGGGATCATTAACTGCTGTTGTCTCACCTTTGTGACCTGTTTCCTGGAATAAGCAGCTGGTAGGCATCAGAACTGTGCTTTGTGTCAGCAGTATCAGCCTGGTACCACGGGCTTCTCTTGCCCTTGTCCATACAAAAAGGCTGTATTCTGTAAATAGCGATTCTAGATTTTGTGTTCCACACAGAACTATGAAGTTACAGTTCTACAGAGCACTTGCTGGACAGAATAATTACCCATTCTTTGTATGTGGGCGGAGGCAGGAAGAAGTGGAACGAGCACTCTTACCCCAAGACAGCGAGAAGGAATAAGCTGTTAAATGTGCTCTTTATTCAAAGCACAGAAGCATCTGCAGTTTCTGTCACTGATAACTGCTGTCAGCATTAACTGGGAGGCTGCTTTTTGATAGATGCAAACAAAAAATTGTGTTCCAGAAGTTCTTTCACCAGCAGCACCCAACTAGAAGTCTATGGGAACAACCTCCTGGTAATTGTAGGCTAATGTCTTAAAAGCAAACAACAAAACCCAAATAAAACTAACAAAACACATTAAATACTGTCCCACCAAGCCCCCTCTTAGAATGATAAGAGACCTGATTCTGTATTATCTATTTTCTTTAGCTTTATTCCTTGACTTAAATATTCATTTATTCTTTAACCCGGCAAAGATACAGTCATCAGTATAATGTCTTGCAGATGATAACATGCTTTGGTTTAATATTAATGCCAGACAGGACACTATTCCATGGATATAGAAGATCAAAAGGTAATGGTTTTCAAATTGAGGGGGAAATTGGGTCTTACTTTGTTTTGGGAGAAGGGATTTTTGGATGGGGAAGAGGGAGGAAGTTTGAACTCTGGGGCATTCAGTAAGAGGGTAACATCTTTGAAGTCAAGACATTAGAGCTGATGGCTGAGATGGTTTATCAAGGCCCAGGATGCCCAGGCTGAACCACTTGAAACATTTGTTGAGAGAGAGGAGGAGGGAAATATCTTTTTCCATGTTAGTTTGTCTTTCTGCAATCTCTTAGTGCTTTTGTATTTGAGTGTAAAAGCAGATTCAGAGTAACAGGTTTAGTTTGTTAGAGGATTTCTGAAGTATTAACACATCATGATATCCCTTTCCCTATCAGGAAGGAAGGAGCTTGGCTCTACTTTACTCCATTGCCTTTCAATCCTGCTTGCTCTGCGTGCTATTATTAATTTGCTGCATAATTCTTCAACACGTTTAAAGTCTGCACTCATTACTAAGCACAGAGCACTCTGAAGAGTTCTTTTTCATATTGCGAACCGGGGAATTCTTCATCAGTTTTAAACTTGGTTTAGTTCCAAATCCTTCAGCAAGAATGTAGAAGTGTTACTGTAATACTGGAGCACTAGAGGACAGATGCTTCAAGGCGAGATGTGGCATTATGTTTCTGGAATAGTAAATTAAGAAGCCAAGACGACTGCTCTTTGAGACTGAGCTTCATTTAGATTTCTTTGGAAATGCATCATTAAAAAAAAAATCATAGAAAAAAATCAGTTAAGAATTCTCAAAAATCAGGGAATATAAAGTATTATGTAAATTGTCACACTTTTCCTACACAAATCATCTGCACTAGCGACAGGAATGGCAATATCTCTGTAACAGGAAGCAGTGGTCTCCAGTACTTCTGTATAACCAGATGCGGGCAAGAATGTAAGAAAACCAGAAAATGCCTCTTGTCTTCTGGAACTTCTCCATAAATGGAAATCTGCTAGCGAGTGAGCCTCGTCTTCTGTGCCTACAGGGCCTTGTGGCAGGGAGGTGTCCTTTTTCTCTTTGCTCCTAGCAGAATACTGTTTCACAACTCTTTCTGCCAGGCACAGTCACTTCCACCTTCTAAATAAAAACTGGGTGCATGTTCTAGTAATGTGCTCTGTGTGCGTTTGCTGTTGCTCACGGTCTCATCAGAGAGGATGGTACTTAAAACTGTATGAAAACAATGACAGGCAAAAGAAGGGAAAGGTTGTTAGGAAAGAAACTCAGATGCAATTAAGAATAAGACAAGGGACAAATAATCATTCCTTCATCTCTGGGGAACTGTAGGAAAGCAGTGTGTTCTAGAGGACCTTTTGTGAATGTGAAAAGGTAGAGTTAAGTCAGGGCATGCAGTGAGCAATTTACCTTCCCTAGAAAGGAAGAAAAAGATGGAGGAGAAAGTGATTAAGACATAGTAGGGATGGTTATTTATTCAATGTAATACTAGTACTCTTGTATTAATTGTGCCTGCTGTATATTTTCTAGCTCTGCAGGATAAAAACAGAGGGGTGGGTCAGGAAGAAGCACAGGTCTAATCTGAAGACAGAATGAGCCTATGAAGCAGCTGCCACTGCAGTAGCGAAGGGCGCTGGAGCTTGTTCATCGAGTGGGCTGGCATTGCACAGCATCTCCGTAGCTGTTTCAGTAGGTAGGAGCAGCAGAAATACAGAAACACCTTCTGTACACAACACACATACCCCATGGGAGATGAAAGACCCAACAAAGCCTGTGATTTTGATGTTTCTTCTCAGCTGTTTTCTTTTCCTACTCTAGAAGCAGAAAGCCAACTCCATTACACTCTCCAGATGAGCAAATTCTCCTCATCCCCTTTCAGAGAGCTCTGCTGAGACCTTTCCCACCAGGAGACACGAGACCCCCATCTCTCCCTGTCCGTCTCCTGAAAGCTCCACCACCGTGGTTAGCTGAGTGCTGGTTCTGGAGGTAGGTGTGGTGACTGCCCAGGCTTTCCCCTCGGGGCTGGTGTGTTCCCACACCCCATCCCTTAACGCAATAGGGTGGTATTTAACTTTTTGTCTCTCTAGTACATCTCATATGGGCATGGATATTATGAAAACATTTTTACTGAGATTGTGTAGGGAACATTGCAGAGGTTGGGTTTTTTCCCCGATCTGTTTGTCCTTTATTACGTTATTTCCTGTTCATCCTTTTCTCTAGAGTAAAAATATTATTTAAAAATATCTTTTAAAATATTTAAGTCTTTGGGGGTATTACTGAGCACCGTGAGGATACGTTCATTTGTTCGATCTGCAGAAGTGCTCTTTGAAGCACAAACTGAGACACACACGTGATTTACAATGAATAATGTTGTTAGACTGCAGAAATATTAATCCTTTTGTAAATCAAGCAAAGCTGTACCTGCATTTAATGGTATGAAATCCTAGTATAAAACAAGGCCCGGTGCATAACAAGCGTTTTGTAGAACACAAAGGGGACTGTGAAAAGACATTGACTAATACTGAAGTAATACAGCTCTCGGTACTGAACGAATCAGGGGAAAAAAAGTCCCGTCACGACTCACTTCCTTTTGAACTGGAAGATTTAGAACTCTACGCTGAGCTAGAAGCTGATTTTAAAAGCCTAGTTGTACCCTCCTCCTGAGGAAAGCGTTGCCTTGTAGCCTTCGGCTAAGGACAGCTTTTGCGCAACAACTGAATGAGGTTTTGCTGATGTGGTGAATTGCTTGTAGGAGCAAATCGAGCTTACAACATCGCTGGAGCGGTTTCCTTGTGGTTCTCACCCAGTAATGCTGCCATAGTTTTCAGATTTACTGTGTTTTGTTTTTTTTTTTCCCCAAGAAAATGAATGTTCAACAAAACAGAAACAAAAAGGCATCAACTGACCAAAACAAAATAATATGTGAAGGACCAAAACAAAATAACACGTGAGGTCCATCTTTTTGGTCAGGTCAGGCTTGTTTTCTACTGACTTGTTAGAAACTGAGTTATTTCTTAAAAGATCTGCCCTGGGCAGCTAAGCTGCTTTACAGGTCCGAGTGTCTGGGTGGCACAAGAGCAAAATATGTAGTAAAGCTCTCATTGCGATAAAGGCTTTTCTGGGAGACTAATAGTAGTATTGATGAACAAACCGGTGGTAGCCCTTTCTTTGCTCCAGATGTTAATACTGCTGGTACTGTAAAGCACTGGATGTGCTAAGAAGTTGAAGCTTATTGCTTATATGCAGGACATCTTCCCGAGCCGTTGAAGTAGGACCATGGTGGCTTGCACATTCATGATTTCTACCAAATTATAGGGCTCTGTTTATTTCTTGCTGACGAGTGTCATGTCATGAGGAGGAGACATAATTGCAGAGGAAAAATATTCCAAAATACTCTGTCAATATTACAGATTGGAGATTCAGGAACAGCAAAAAAAAATGAGTACCTATCTGCCCAGAGTGCTTTGCACCTTGCAAAGTTTTATTCAGTGGTGTTAGCAACTAGTTGTATGAGTAAAAACTAACAAGACTAACAGCTTGTAACAGGAAAATAGTTTTATCTTTTGAACGATGGAAAGCAGTTGTTTAGACGCCACAGAATTCCAAAATTATTTTATTCAATTATAAATACAGATAAAAATTTCAGTGTCTTGTTAAGAGGAATCCCAGTTCTTCTGCCCACGTCTTAGTGGTTAATTTTCACCACCGAATAGCTTAGTAGCCTGTAAGTCAAAAGCTAGAGATAATGGGAGTGTAAATAGAGAAACATATAATTTGTTTACATTCTGTAACATGATCTCAGTAGCGCTTTATCTATTTGTTAGTCATGCTGAGGACTGAACAAGCTCGTAAAGAAAAACAGCATCTTCACTGCAAGGGCGTTTCCTGCTTTACATTAACAGCAGAGTCTGTTTTAGGCTTTCATTTCTCTGTCCGTGATTCTGTCAGACGCAGCAGCTCAAGGCAAGCAACGGGGTCAACCACTCGGTCTCTTCTGCAACAGAAAATACTTTCCCTTCGTTTACAGTAAGCTTGGCTTTGATTAGAAGTATAATCCCAAGCCTGTACATCTCGTTTTTTTCCCATGTTGAGGCTGGGGGGGGGTATAATACCATATAGGGAGATGTGGCGAGGCTCTCAGCCTGTCTAGACTGATTGACTCTGATGGTGTTCTGAATGAAGGCCAGACAGCAGCGACGCCGCTGCTTCCTCTTGCAACTGGTCACTAAGGGCGGTGGGAGCGGAGCGGGGCGCTGGGTGCTGAGTCAGGAAAAGAACAGGCAGCTCCACCTTTCTTGGCCAAAACGATGGGAGAAAGCAGACAGGCACAATGCAGCTGTTGAAAAAGCAATTATCTTCTTGAAGAGAGGAAATGGTCTGAAGAAAGATCTCCCTAGGGATGAGTAAGCCCTGACTCTGTGTAAAGCCTGAGTTATTCCTCTGGCCTGTCTCTTAGCGATTGGCTGACAACAAGCAGCAGTGCTGCACAGCGAACCCTTAGGAAGCCAAAATTTATCATTTGGTAAAACAATTCTAATAGCTTAAAAATAACTTATCCTTTACTGTTTGTGTAATGTTGTGAAGTTATACAATCAAGTAGAGAAAATAAATCCTCCTTTTCCCTAAACTACTGATTTCCTCATCAAAGTACACATAAAACACTCTTTTTGTTTATTGCCTTGTCTGTTTGCTAGAATTTGGGAACTTACTAACCCAATTCTGCTTTGATCAGCTCTGGAGTACAACAGCTGTGAGAGAGTAGTCAGTAAATAACAATAAAAGTTAATCTTAAAAAATTAACATCTAAAATATTAATATTGTGGGTTTTTTTACCTATGAAGAGGCACCAAACTTAGGAAAATTAGCAACAAGTATCAAGTCTAGGTGTAGGAACTCCCCTCCTTTTCTTGATAGAATACAAATTTTTGAGTTGGCTTCCTTAAGGAATTATTATTATCCCTTGGTAGCAAGAACAAGTGACTGGAATACAGGATTACCTGGTTCTTTCTGGCTCTGCTATGGATTTACTTGAAGAAACCACTTATCTTTTGTGTGCTGCTGTTTGTCAAGCTGTGATACGCTTTACTGCAGACAGGGAAGTTGTGAGAATGAACAAATGTATATTTTGGGGGGGTTCTTCCTTTGTAGGCCCTGAAATTGCTGAAAACCTACGTTTAAAATATACTTTTTTAAAGTATCATTTTGTATAAATATGAAAAATATAAGTATTTACTTTGTACAGTGGAGCAACAGTGCCGCGGGGTTGCGCAAGCATCGAGGCGACGCGTGGATTTCTACACGGGAGGAAACAATTCAGACATGAAGCATTTTTAAAATGGCAAACTCAACTCAAAACCCCTTTCAATGAAAACAAGTTATTGTGAAATCCTCTCTCCTCCTCTTTGTATTGGTAATTTTTCCAAATGAACTTGTAAACAATTTTTAACAGTAGGTAAGTAGCTGTAGGCTTGTCAAGAATCCCTGGTGTGCAGTACAGCTTAGGTATCTTACATCCAGCTTTTAAAGGGTTGGCATTGCTCAGCCTCTTTCTTTTTGTGTTTTCTGTTAGCTTCAAGACTGCTTAATTTAGCCTGCATGTTAACATAAAATCTGACTGGATTAAGATATATCTATATTGAAATTTTTAATTTAAAGCAACTTTATTCATGTAGTGAGAACTGAAATGATCACTGAATATCAACGTTTCATTCTACCCCTTGGGATCCTTTATACATTACACATTTTCTTCTTGTAAGCCTAAATATCACCGTGTCAGTGAGTGTAGGCTGCTTGGACGTTACTAACAAAAAAAGACAAAACCAAACCCAGTGACTGTAAACTTGCACACCAAGGGAAAACAGGAAGCTGATACTAATTCTGAGATGTGATTCATTAGCTGGTGATGAAGACAGCACTTTTTTTTTGAAAGGTCCTTGGGTTCTGTGAAGGAGTAATTCCTTGGCAGGAAAAGAAGACAATGTTAAATGCGCCTGGTTTAAAGTTGTAATATACCACTATGTCTACGTTGAATTAAGCCAATTGCATCAAAACTTCAGGAACGCTCAATGATTATTAAGTCATGTCTCTCCAGTAGGTTAATTAGCATTCTTTTACAAACATTATGCTTCTGACTGTGCAGAGTTGCCTACCAGTATTCCTGATTATTTTAATTATTTTCTGCCACGATGATTGCTCTCCATTGAAAACATTCTCAGTAAGTGGCTTCTAATTTCCCCTGTGCTGAATCTTGTTAGCTCTACCTGATGCACCTGATTTTTTAGAACTGAGCCTGCAAAAGCCCACTTACAGTTGCCTTAACATATTGCAAAGTAAATTCCCCTCATGAGGACTCTTAAGTCCAAAATGTGACCAGTGGTTCCCACACCCAGCTCAAAAGTTTAAGGGGAATTATACCTCTGTTTTAGAAAGACGCTCTGACTGATGTAGTTTCCATTCTTTAAGTTAAACAAGCCCTTTACAGTAGGATTTTCAACCCTTTGTTGCAGCTGCTGTTACACTGGAATTCATCACTTCTGCTAAAGAGGCCTCAGCATAATCTCTCCACAACCTGACACGTTTTCTGAGGCTTTTCCTTGTATAGCTTTGTGGGCTTTCATATGCTTATTTTATAAATTATTTTCTTTCAGGATTCCTATAACTCTGAATCTGCCCCTTGGTAAGAAACGTTTGGCATATTTTTAACTTATTTAGGGCTTGAAGCATCATATATTCCTTTTAATTTATGCTCACATGAGAAAAGCGAAGCTAAAAGTTGACACTTTTGGTGGCAATAGTGTGAAACAGATTACGTGGTAACTGTATTGGGTTTTATGAATTGATATTCTGAATTAATATGAATCAATTCCACTTTATAGGTGTTCCAGCATGTTTTCTTTCTCCTGAAACACTGCTATACCCAGCAGATGTTGACCTCTGCTGCAGGCTCATGCCAGCAACGCTACGAGGAATTTCATAGCAACCTGCAGCTGCCTGAGCTCCCGTGATGGTCGTGCTAAACTCTTAGTGGTGACAGATGCTGTAAGGGCCATAACCTGTGACTGAGGAGGTTCACGCTGGTCGCCGGACACTTCTTCCCCAGATGGGTAGCGCAGTGGTAAAACGGGAGGTGAGAAAAACTTCCATCACGGAGGTCTTACAGACCCAGCTGTCCACAGCCTTGTACCTGCTGCTTGGCATCCCTGCTGCTGGTGCTGCAGGGCTCTGCCGTGACCCTGGGACATCACTTCATTTAAAATCACTGTGGTTTCCATCACATGGATGGGTCCACGCTGGTGCTTACTTCACTCTTTGCTTGTGTTAACAGCTTTCCTGAAACACTGTCTCCAAGCCTTGGTAAAAGAGAAGGTCGTACCCAGGAAGACTTTTGACTCTCTCTTATTTTTAGTGCTTCCCAGTAGCGCTCGACCTCTTCAGGGCTTCGAGTCCGGCTGAAACGACGTTTGAAGCCTCGGGTGCCTCAACCGCCGCGAGGGCACGTCCTTCCCCGCCTCTCCCAGCTGAGATTTATCCGCCCCGCGGCTCTCGCAGGGCGGAGGCCGCTCCCCGGCCTGGGCCGCGCCGGGCCCGCCCGCTCCCGGCGGAAGGCAGAGGCGGGCGGGCGCGGGCCGGTGCGGGGCAGGGCCGGGCCCGCCTCCGGCACCACATGATGCCGCTTCTCCTTCCTGCCGCCGCTGTCCCGAGCAGAGAAGGGAGCTGGGCGCAGGGCGGGAGGAAGTGGTTCCGCTCCCCGCCCCGCCGCGGCAAACGCGCGGCCCCTCCGCCCCCCTCCCGCCGCGCCGGGCAGCGCGGGGCCGGGCCATGGCGCGGCTGTGGCTGCTGGTGCTGCTGGGCGCCGCGCTGGCCCCGGGCAGCGCCTTCAACCTGGACGCGGAGCGCCCGGCCGTCTACTCGGGCCCGCAGGGCAGCTACTTCGGCTTCGCCGTGGACTTCTTCGCTCCCGACCCATCCTCGTAAGTGCCGCGCCGCGTCCTGCCCCGCGGAGCAGCTCCCGTCCCGTCCCGGGTGGGGGGCCCGTCCTGGCGGCCCCTGCTCCGCTGTGCCCCGTCCGCTTGGGGAGCGTTGGCGGCGGGGCTGTGGCCGAGCCTGCCGTTGTCCCGGGCAGCCCGGAGGAGGAGGGCGATGTGGAGGCCGGGAGAGGCCCCTGTGTCAGTACCGAGCTGCTGGCGCTGGTTCCCGGGGCGGCCGGGGGGCTCCCGGCAGAGCAGCGGTGAGCTGACGGGAGGCGGTGGCTCCGGCGTGGGCAGGGGACGGGGGGGGTCCCGCTGCAGAGCCCCCAAACCTGCCTCCGTGCGCTCCGTAGGCTCTTACACGGCTCAGACTTTGCGCTGCTGGGTTTTGTCAGTCGCCTCGTCAGCCTGCGCTCTCCGTAGACGATGGTGGTAGGAAACACGGTGTAGCGACATGAAGGTGCGGTGTTGTGCTTCGTTCCGCCTCGCACCGGAGGTTTTATCCCGTGCACTTTCCGAAGTTCTGCTGCGCTCTTCTCTGAGCGCCCTTCGCACAAGTGCCGTGGTCGGGGTGTGCTGTAGCCGTGCGGGTCACCCAGCTGCTGAGGAGGCTGGAGGAGAGAAAGGTCCGTGTAAACGCCCTCCCCATCTGCTTCCTGAACGCGGTCTCGTTTCACGTTAAACGAAAATCAGGCTACGTGCAGTAGCTGGTGTGTCTCGGGCTTTTGAATTGTCGTGGTGTTGCCATGATGAATCAGGCTGCATTTCTCAAGTGCGGGCTACATTAAGATCCAGCTTTTGCCCCTTTTTTCCCTTCTTTTCCATCTTAAGAAAGGGATGTAAAGCTGGAAAAGCTGCTGGCTTGCGTCATGCTGAGGGGATTTTCTCCCTCGCTCTTGATCTTTAGCTCGTAAAACTTTATAAACAACTTCTATAGCGATTGAGCAGGTCTTTTTGCAGCACATCAGCTAAGCCTTGTTCGCGTTTCTTTATAGCCTGCAAATATTAGAAGTCATCCTGTCTTAACTTGCATGTGTTGAGACATCTTTCTGTGCTATCTTAATCCTGTAAGTCTTAGTACTAAAAGAAAAAGGGTTCTATTTGTGTCCCTCCTTTTATTTCGAAGTCAGCATGTGTGGCTGCAAAGTTATCGGGAGACTCTTAAATGCATGTAGTAAACTTTCTTCCTTGCTTTATCATAAGGAATTATGTGACCCAGCTCTCGTTTAAATCATTATTTGAAACTTTTCCATTATTTTTATAATAACTAGTGACCTCACAGTGCATGGAAAAGTGTTGGCTTTTTTTTTAACTTTGAACACTAGTGGTTTTCAGACAGCATAGAAGACTCCTTCCTATTTTTAAGGGAATTTTCTCCTTAGTTTTTTGGTGTGACTAGAAGTTAGTCTGTATCTGCTAAGCTAAACCCTATTACTGCACTTTATCTCAAATTTAAGCTCATAGTTGAAACAAAGTAACTATTCAACTTTTACAGGAATGGCTCTAATGGCGTTACATCTTGAGTTTACGCCTATGGAGGCTGATACAGCCAGAAATACTGGTATGCAGTGTCCTCCAAACACAGGCCCGTATCTTCCCCATCCTTCCAAAGGATCCACGCACACACATGCAGCGCAGACTGGAATGCCTGCAGATACCCTCCAGCTGTTGGAGGGGAAAGAAAGGTAGTGATGAACAGTGAGCTCAGCGATGTCCACTGTTTTGCAGCACAATTAGCAAAAGGTGTTTAGTAAAATGAGCCTTGTTATATGGTTTCTCGAGTGTCACATGTGTCACTTAGTTCCTACACCTCTGTTGTTGCTTTGGTGAATTTTTATTTATCACCTGTTCTTTACATGAGTGCTAGAGATGAAGTAAATTTAGTCGCACTAAAGCTATTCGGGTTGATTAGCCCGACAACAAAGGAGCGTCATTAGCTCTTGAACGCTCAAGCTGCTGTTTCATAGTCTGTTGTGACCAGCTGGATACTAAAATAAAGCGTATTTAGAAGTGTGGTATGAAAGACCATTCCAGGAGTCAAAGCGGTAGTCCTGTATCAGCTGTGAGGTGTCTGTCAGAGGGTGTAACTATAATACTAAATGACTGAACATAACTTCATAAACACTAAAAAAGGTTTCTCATACACGCTATATTTCAAAAGAATTGTGTTTGATTCCAGTATCCAAGTACATGGAAATACCAGTTTGTCTTTATTGGCCCATGGCAAAGCGCTGGCAAATGATTGTTCCCGTTATATTACGACCTACTGACGCTGCACTGCTGAGGGTGTCGATACACTCCCAGCCTTGTCCAACGCGTTGTGTTGGGGCAGGGGGTCGCACCATGTAGGAGACGGGCAGTATCAAAGCCAAGCTGGTGTATTGCCATGGAAATAACCATCTTCCCTCTATTCCCCCTTTCCCAAAGTACGTGGACTAGACACTTCTTTGTATTTACGTAGTCTGTATATTATTTTATGGCAAAATCTGCTCGTTTGGTCGATGGTGATAAAAATGCTTTTTTTTTTTGATTGGGAAAAGAGGTGACTAAACCTTTGTAGAGTCCCATAATCATGCCTTTATTGGTGATCATGTTAATAAACTTCATCACAAAGATTATCTTAAGAAAGATTTAAAATATATTATTAGAATGGGAGTGCTTTTTTTTTTTTTTAAACAAGCATTTAATTTGGGGGGCTTCTCAAAAAGCTAGTGATACAAGAGTAAAGTGGGAGGCAAGCTACCACTTGCTTAATAGATTGTAATTATAGTAATTAATGCGTTTCTTTACTTGGCGTTACGATGTTTATTTTTAAGCGTTTCTGTTACGCCCAGAGAGAACATGTTAAGTTGATTAAAGCATTTCAAATTCTTGTCTATGAACGGCAAGTAAGGAAAACAAATGGATTGCCATCTAGCCAACGAGGGTTTTCTATCAGGGTCCACACCAGGAAATTTTTAAGGTTCTGAAAATTCACACAGGTTGAAAACTAGTAGCTGATGTTGGTCCTCATACGAATTGAGCTTTGGTGAGGTGCTGTGTGTTTATCCCTGGTATTTACATGTCAATAAACATAAACGTAGCCTTGTGCTAAAGCGAAGTCTGGAAGATGACTGTGAAAAGGAGAGCGAGTTTGATAAGTCTGGCTCTGCCTACCTGTACGCGCTCCCTCCAACCAGTCTTGCAGCTTGTTCAGCTAACCCAATTTCAAAACTAACTAACCATAACGCCTGACACGGGATGATAAGACTTGCTCTTGCAAGCTATATTCTCTCTTAAACAGTCTAAGTGGAAACAACAGAGCAGGTTCTGATGAAAGGAAGCATTTAGTTTTATGTCTTCTATATATTTTATGTCTATACTTCAAACTGACTTCCTCAGGAAAGTGCTGATGAGTCAAGTGTGTCTCAGAGGTGCTGGAGTGCCTGGAAGATGTTAATAACCTTGTTGGAAGATGCCAAGAACCTTGTTTGGTCTGGCTTTTTGTTCGGTCTATTTCTTACTTTGAAACTTCTGGATTTTACCACCTGCACGGACATAATCTTGTGGCAGTTCCTGCTCAGAGTGCACTTAACATGTTCCTATAAGCAGAGGTTTACAAAAGCACAACAGATCTTAATAAGAAAGTGATTACTGCATAATGAATTTCAGTAAAGATTCATTAATGTACAGACTTGTGGTTGACAGTCACTTGGGTACTTGGAGATTCTTTTTAAAAGAGCATTTGCTAATACCAGGCTGACTCACCACTTAGTACCTTCTGAGCTCAGAAGAAAACTACTGTTTTGTTTATATATTGTTTCCATTTTTGACTGGACTTCCTCGAATTACTCGTACGTACAAAATTAACCAGAAATTATGCCAGCCGATGACTTTCTTAAATTACAGAAGTACATGATTTCCTGTTCCAGTGCATACATACATATTTTTGAAATAAAAAGAATATAAAAGGTGTTTATCTCATTTTAAATATAATTTTAAGTAGGACAGAATAATTTATTATTATCTTTTGTCTATTCTTTTTGGTATTTTTTTTTGCCTGCTTTTCTTGCAGAAAAGAGGGACCCAAGACCTGAAACCTAATGAGAATTTATCTGAAACTCAAAGCAGTTATGAATTTATCTGAAACTCCAGGTAGTTCTAGCCAGATTTAGATTTGAATGGCGAAGGCTTTTGCTTTATTAATTCCTCAGATGCCATGAAGTAATAACGTCCGTGCCTTAGGTGTCAAAACCTTTGTTTCGTTTCTTCTTTTTTCTGCAGGATATTCCTTCTGGTGGGAGCGCCGAAAGCAAACACTACGCAGCACGATGTTGTAGAAGGAGGCCAGGTGCTCAAATGTAGCTGGAACTCCAACAGAAACTGCCAGCCCATCGTGTTTGACTCCACAGGTAAGACAGCTCGCGGTGAGGGGAGATGGGGCGTCTCCGCTCTAATCCTGGTGCGGGAGAGCAGAGGGGATTCACGTTCACGTGGGGTTTCGTGATGGTCAGTGTGAACTGGACTGGCAACTAGTCATGGCTTGTTTGGCTGCTTCTTGTTCTTTCTTTTTTTCTCTCCTCTCTTAGACTTCTGTTGTCCTTGTTACGTGCTGAAATTCCGAGTGAGCGTACGTTATTCTTCTTCTGTTTTCATCTATTTATATTTCTCCTCTGTACTTTCCACCAATCCTAAAACATTTAGCAGCCTAATTCCCAAGGGGTTTATTGCCTATTAAGAATGTGGCATGTGAGGAAAGGTACTTGTTAATATCAGCAAAGGTGTTATGGGCAGAAATACTCAGGAATTTAATCTGAGACTGGGAATATAAACTTCAAACTGTGGAAGAAATTTCTTTTATTTTTTATTTTTCCCTTCGGATGAACCTTCATCGTATTTGTGACGCTGATGATGGCAGCACTCGGGGTGCCTCAGGTCAGAGGCATTACTTACCCGTTTCTAAGTATGCTAAAGCTGAGCAGCCACAATGCTGACATGAAACATCTCACCCGCTCTTCGTGCTCTGGTACACACGGTGATTTCCACAAGCTGTGGCAGGTCACGTGAGACCGCGCTGCATGTGCTTTTCTGCCTGAGCCGTTCGGGGTTGAATCCTGTTTTCCACAGTGTATTTCAGGCCAGTGGAAAAACTGTTCCATGTCATGGGAGTGGATTAGCAAGACCCATGTGGCAGGGCAGAGGAAACACGTCTTTTTAAGGTCTAGTTGGTTGTAATTCATTCTTGCCTCTGCTGGTACGTTGACTTGGCAGCGTAAAGGCTGTTAGATGTATGCAGCCTTTGTGAATTGTGTACGATACAGTGGAGAAGCTCTTCCTCCAGTTCCGTCGTCAGGGTATACCACAAAATGTTGTTGGTGTTCAGATTTCTGAAATCTCCATATATTTTTCTGAAAACTATTATGTTACCAGTTCCCTTGCAAAAAAAAACCAAGCCAAACCAGTAATAGTGCTCCACAGGTAATGGAGCACACAAACCCCAAGTCATTACCAGTCTCTTCCCTTCACCCTACAGGAACCTTTCTGCCAGATTACTTAAGATCTCTGGTAAGCTGCAAAGTGTGGCATTTTGGCTGCATCAGTGTAAGACAGCAAAAATTGTTTTTAAATATATTTTTTTTTTTACTTCAGGCTTATTGTTTGCTAGGATACAAATATCTTGTTTGGTTGTTTTTTTAAAAGACAGAATCTACGTGTCCCTAATTAATAATCACCACTAATATAATAGTCAATAAACTTCTGGTAGGGAAAGATGAGCCACCTGGCTAGGTTCTAGATGCATCTTCTAATGGGAATTGGAGTGCATTTAATCTGTTTATACTGTGAACATTTGCAATAGGCTTCTCCATATGCCAGGCAGAATAAATAGGTAAAGAGGCCATGCTGGTTTGCTCTGTGTCTGTGCCTAAGGTGTGTGCTACTGGGAAAGCAAACAGTGTTTTGCTTATAATCTGCCTTTAAGTAAGGGACATGTTAATTGCTTGAAATTTACCAGTGAAAATATCAGGTCACAATGGCTTAAGAGGATTTCTTTCAGGCACATGTTAACTCATTCCAGCTTCGTGGCAATGAATTGGGCAATAATGCATTGGTCAATTATTCTCTGAGTGAGAAGGAGCATTGTATTTCAGCATAATAAAATAATAAATGTGCTGAGACAAAATAAAGTGTCTTTCTCTTTGTGCCTAATACAACGGTTGATCCCCTAAGTTATGATGACGATGTCTTAGTGCCAACACAGCGTCAACCCCCAGTCCTGCCTGCCCCTGCCTCTACCTCACCAGGTAACAGGGGGAAGACCCGGGATTCCCTTTGCAGGAAATAGGAGATTTGACCACCTACTTGTGGTGCTAACGTGAAGGTGCTTTTTGTAGATGACCGAAATGGAACCTCAGCAAGAATTAGGTTCATCCATTGCTACTTCAACATTTGTGTAGTGTGATTTGTAATTTCAGAGGTATTGCTTAGCCCTGCAATACAAGGTGGATTTTTCGTCTCTTGCTTATTATTATTTTTTCTTATTAGAAATTACTTGTTTTTAGTGAAGTTTTCCTCCAGCTTTATGGGTCCTTTTCACTTCCTCATCCGTACAGAGGCCACGCTGAGCTCAGCTGCACAGCAGTGACTGCGCAGAGTGGGGTTTTATTTTCTAACACTTGTTTTTGGCTTAAATACTGTATTGGCACAGAAGTGTGGTCATTTACACGAGACAAATGCAACAGCTATTACGCAGCCCGAGAGAGGAGGGACTAGCTGCTTTATGGTAATCTTTGGAGGAGGAGTTGTTGAAGCCCTTACCTTACACCAGCATTGCTTATTACTTGCATTTACCCTCACCCCAGCTCCTCTGGAGGAAAGCGATAAGTCATTAAGCTGATAGTTCGTGCTAGTACCAAATTTACTACTTTAGTTCTTCCTGTGCATGACAACTCAGTTCTTTCAGGAGGGGAGCTGGGCAACAGGAACCTATTCATGGAACTCGCATAGCTCTCATGCTGAAAATATATGTATTTCCCTCCCTCTCACGCCCTCCCCAGCAGCCTGTAACATGAAAAAAACTCTCATTAAAGCTTATATTGCAATTTTTAAACTGCTGGCCAGAAAAAAAAAAATTTCTTTTGCTGTTCCTACACAGTGTATTTTCACAGAATCACAGAATCAATGAGGTTGGAAGAGCCCTCTGGGCTCATCGAGTCCAACCATTGCCCTGACACCACCCTGTCAACTAGACCAGGGCACTAAGTGCCATGTCCAGGCTTTTCTTAAACCCCTCCAGGGATGGTGACTCCACCACCTCCCTGGGCAGCCCCTTCCAATGGCTAATGACCCTCTCGGAGAAGAAATTCTTCCTAATGTCCAACCTGAACCTCCCCTGGTGAAGAATATATATATTGCTGTTTCCTCACTTAAAACAGCAATATATTTGTGAAGGGGAACTCCTCTTGTCCTAGATCTCCCAGCACAATGGTTACGCTCATGTAAAAATACGCTTGAGAATACTCCGTGTGCGTGCCTGCGTGTGTGTGTTCTGAGCATGTTACACTAATTGCTTTTGACATCCTGGTATACATGGTGGCTTCGGAAGGGAAAACGTTTATATCGCACATTAACACTTCCCAAATGTAACGATGCTTCGCTGCGGGGCTGCTGAGCATTTCAGCATTGACATCAGTTGGCTTTGATTTAACATAGTTATGACTATGTGAAAATTGCATCGCAAACATGTGTGGTAGAAAATGCCCTCAGATTCAGGGGTGTGTAGAGCTGTGCTGCCTGTGCTTGGGTGTACATGGCCAGAAAGTTAGAGTAAATTTTTATTTTGAGTATCATTGGGCATGCATTTCAGGCTGGTTTTTGCTCTTAGAAGCACGTGAAGGTTGAAGTTAAAAAGGAACCAACCGCCAGGGCAAGCTTCCTCACACGCAGGCTCTTGCTGACACTGTTGCAAAACTGAAATATGAAGCAGTGCTTGTGTCTGTTACTCTAAGGGGTTATCCTGCCAATCTGGATAGAAACAGATCTGATTAGAAAGTGCTATGGAAGCGCTGGGCTTTTTTTTTGCCTTATTCCTGTTTACCTTGTTAATTCAGAAGCTAAATGTGCCACTGTCACAAAACTAACGTTTCTGGTATTTGTGTTCTTGTGTATCTTGACTTCTTACTACAATGGCCACAGCATTACCATAATTTCAATTGATTTGTTATGTAAAATACTTGTGTTTTTTTCCCCCTCTGTCTCAGTTAACTTTCAGAGTTTCAGAATACGTAGGAGACTCTTATTTCTTCAGGACAAGCACTGGGGGTAAATTTATATTCTCAAGGCAGTATATTCTTCACAGTTGTCATAAGCATAAACCAGATCAGTAAATCCTTTCCTTTGCAAGGTGTTTGACATCTCACATTCAAATTACCAAAAAGCATGAGCTATAGGTCAAGGCGAGTAAACATTTGTCTTTGTTCTTAACCCTTCTCCACACCAGGTAATTCTGTGACTGAAAATTTAGTTTATTTTTAATTTTAATCCATAGCAATAGGGGAACGTTCTGAATCTTGTAAAGAAGAAAGAATCTGGGAAAGCAAATGGTGGGAAAACTGCTCGTAGAGCTTGCCCAGCCCTAGTACTGCTCTGTCTACAAGACGGACTGGAGAGGTGGTTCCTCTCTTAGAAAGCTTAACGGTGTCTAGTGAGCAGTTGGCTTCATCTGCCAGCTGCTTAGCAGCTTTTTCCAGGAAAAACATATTTCTTGTGGGTAAACTGTAAAAGGCGTGCACTTAACATAGCAGTCCATTTTCTGTTTCTGATCAGTTTCGAGACAGAGGTCCAAAAACATTTGTTTTAAAGACACATCTGTTCTTCCTTCCATTTTCTCCTTCCACAACCTTCACGGACTAGCACAGCAAAGCTTGCATAGATGGTACCAAATATTACTGAAAGCATTCCCATAATCTTGCTCAGGGAAAATATTATTGAAAAGTTAAAAGGTTTTTCTGCAAGTTATGTTTATCTTGTATAGCTGTCCATTTTTTGTGTCTAAAATTGAACATGTTTTTTCTGGGCAAGAGGAGGATCAAAAGCTTATTGAGCCAGACAACAAAACCAGTGAGCAGAGGGGTGGTCAAATGTGCTTTTTAGGAAGATCAACAAGTCATCTTTGTGTTTTTATTTATGTGTTTTACAGTTTGGCATACTTGGAATAGCAGGGTGGATACACTTAGCTAATTGCCTGACATCTAGATAAATACCTCCATTATTTGGCCATGGAATTTTAGAGAGCAGGATTTTCATTCTGACAAACAAAAAAGTCTTGAGAGACCCATGTCACCAGTTGGAGTTAATCAGCCTGTACACATGGGAGCAATATGTAGCAAATTAATATAAACCAAATGAGTTTCCTATGTGCTTGTTTTCCAAAAGGAAACAATCTTCTTAATTATTCATATTATTTTACTTTTCATCTTTGGGGGTTCTAGCTCTTCATCAGTCAAGAATACTGGGAAGTGGGTTGGTAGAAATAGCATTTCTTCATGCTCCTGTGGCTTTTCATAAAAACGTAACAAAATGGTTTTGTGATGATAAAGTTTCTCTTGCAAAAACCTACCAGGTTTTCAATGAAAACTTTAATTGAGAAATGTACCTGCTCCAGTACGAGATGCTTGGAAGTGCAGCTCTTTGTCAGAGTTCAATAGTGCAGCGCTGAGAGTGTTTCAAGAGCTTCTGCATTTAGAATAATCTGATGAAATGCAGGAGAATATGCTCATAAACCAACTTTGAACTTCTGTGCTAATGAATTGCAGATTTCTCGGGCAGATTTCGTTTTTAGCACAGGAGGATCTGCTCGCTCAGACCATGTATTGTTTTGCTCTTCTGAGACGCGTGGTATAACAGACTGACGCGCTGCTAAACTGTCATTCCTTCTTTTGGTAAAAGCTTTCCCTACTGCTTTCATTCTCTGTATCAGATCTCCAAAGACAAGACTGGGGAAACTTACAGAAGCTGCTGAATGCTAAAAACTAAGAACATCTCAAATGTTTTGGGCTCTTCATGGTGTGTTTTTATTGCTTCAGAAAAAGAATTCACTGTAGCCTCTGGCTGCATAAAGTTTTATCACTTTGACAGTTGTGCTGTCCCTCCTTTCCTCCCCTTCCCATGTGTTTGGACGCACTAGAGTAATTTTAGAGAAATGGTTTGTTCTTAAATATTTTTGTATGAAATTCTTTTACGACTGGGTATTTTGATCTGTGCTAGAAGAGGAGAAAGAAGCTTTTGAAAAGGAAAATACTTACAAAAACTCTCCTGATTCCTCCTTACGTTTCCACGTTTGTTTTTTTTTCTATCCCCAAGTGGGTGATTCTAGACAATAGGAGTCTTTGTTTGGAAGCCTAAACCACCAGTTTGGCACGGCTGTATCTATCTGTGACCTATTTAGTTTGAAGTGGGTATTCTAACTGCCTTGCGCAGCAGCTTCGCGGTGTAGCGTTGCACAGCGTAAGATCTGCTGATGTTGAAGTTATGTCTGGAGTGGGTGTCATGAGCTTGTGTTTGCCTCTTGGAGATTCTGGTCATTTGTGCAAATGAATCAGTTGTTCATAATTCCATCTTTTCCACTTCTGGAATAAGGAGACGGATAAGGAAGCGTGGGATAAGTTGGTATTTTGTGAAAATGACAAGCTTTAACAAAGTACTGGTTTATTTTCAGCTGATTGTTTTATTGGTATTAGGGTGCAATCTGTATGGGGATTTCAGTCTCAAAGGCTATCAGCGTAGTCACCAGCAAAGCAGTAAATCCTGTGAAGACCATTCATTCATTTGTAGTAAAATGGATTGGTCTTTATCTCGCTAAACTTATCATCACCTCAGTCCCATTGAAGTTGGGTTGTGTTCCTTGGTTGTGTGCTGGTATAACTGGAGTCTGTGCTGGGCTCTGGGCACTGCTCTGAAAACAAGAGAGGGCAGCAGAATGTATAAACCCTCCTCCGCCTGTGGTTGTAGCTGACAGTGGAAAAATGCTCATGCTTTTGTGATTAGGTAGGACTCCTGCATGAATGCTGCTGGCTCTGTGTGCCTGTAGCTGGATCTCAACCGTATGACAAGCTGGAAAAAAGAAAAGCGTCTGTCTTGTATTAGGCCAAGGGAAAAGATGCTTTTATTCCAGCACGGCCTGGGGAAGGAAGCAGGATTCACGCCTCAGAAGAGGGAAGGGAGTAGTGGGAAGCTCTGTATTCCCACCTCCCTGAGTCATTAACAAAACACTGTGGCTAAACCAAGGTTGCTAAACCATCAGCTGCCTCAGAGCGGGAGGAGTTTCAAGTAGAGATAAGCTTGTACTCACTTGCTCTTGCCTCATTACCTAAGGCTGGAATCGCTGAGATTTTGGATGGAAGATAGCTAGCTTTGTACCACCAAAAGTTCTCATATTGTGTATTTTTAAAGTTTGTCTTTCTTTTGGCTAGCTGCATGAAGTTTCCTTTTACCTAGAACGGGCAACATGATTTACTCTGAGTTGGCATAGTTACAGAGAGGTTTATTTTAATGAAAATTCTGTGAATTGGGTGGCTATTTAGATTTTACAACTTCTCAAGTATTCATAGAATGATGACGCTGAACCGGGCTTTACAAGTTCACTGCCTTTTGACTCATGATTATCTCAGTTAAGTCTGGCACTCAAGATCAGGGAGAAATGTTGTAGTTCAGTTTTCTCATTACCATGCAGACAGGCGGGCTACAAGTTACAACTCATCCACTTACTCAACTGCAATCGTTCTGTAGTAACACCATTGTTTCTGTAACTGATAACATTCACATTGGAAAAAGAAGGTGCCAGCTATCCAAAGCTGATGGCCAAAAGAAATTCATCACTGAAAGAACGTTTGATCTGTTTATTATTATTTGGAAGATGGCTTAGACTATTATTTTTTTTTCCTTTTTTCTCCAATTTCTACTCAGCATCTCTCCGTGTTAGTTTCCACTTAGAAATTTAAATCCTACGTAACGCAGCGAAGTGGCAATGTTCCATTGGTGCAGCAGCAACAACGCACCTATGGAATGGGTTTTTAAAGCAACTCCACTCCTGTCTTGACAACCTCATCACCCCACCTGGGAAGTGAGACAAAGCACGGCTGACTGGGCATGTCAGCCCTTTTTCCCTAATGAGAGAGTTATGTAAAATCATCACGTGATGTCTCCTACAATGAGAAAGAGCAAAGGAAAAACCACGGCATGAGCTGCCTTCACAGATGCCTATGGTCAAATGACATAATCCTGGAATTAATGACCCATCAAGGAGAATTCCTTGCGGCGGGTGCATTTTACCCTGACAAATAGCACTGCGGAAAAACTCTGAACGTGTTCTTGAATGAATCTAGGCAGAACATAGTTGGTATTGCCTAGATATATTTGTTTGAATGCCTGTTTAAAACGTACATCATTGGTTTAAAGGCATTTCTAAGTCATTCTTGAGACAGCCTAAATTGAAAATAATTTAGGATACAAGAAGAACAGCAGTGGCTGTAAGAACTGTTGTAGCAGTAAGGCTGACTACATGACATCACATCGTTGGCCTGGATTTATAAATCCCTGGATGTTTAAATCCTACCTGCGTTACAGTTTGTTTCATTTAACATAGGTACTGTTTTTAAAGGGTATGGGGGAAAGCTTTGGGGTTTTTGTTGTTGTGTTTGTGGGTTGTTCGTTTGCTTTTTTTAGAACTACCAATCAAAAGTGATACCATGATAAAATAGTAATAAAGTCAGGGTCTTTATTTATACTGAAACACATAAAGTCAGTCCTGTATCTTCCCATGACAAATCTACTTTACAGTAGAGCTAAACCACCTTATTTAACTCTGTTTTGCTTCAGTGAGGGCTCAATTTAGTTGTTCTTTGTTTGTTTTCCCCAGTCAGGAACAGAAACACAAATGGTTCCTCGTTCAAAGCAAGGCGATTTTTGTGACAGGGTGTTTTCCAGATTTCCTCATAAAATCAGTTTCTCTTTTGGACCTGAGGGAAAGACTCATAATCTATTTACACAGTGTTTTCTTGGGAAGAATTTTGAATGGGGGTGGGTAAATAAAGGTTACTTTTCTTTAATAGAAGGTTAACATCAGATTTGACCTGTATTTAACCTGTTTGCAGTTTTTATTTGATCTAGTTTTTGTGTCTTAATGCACTTCCCTGTGTTACAGCCAGTCTGAAGCTGAACAGCAACCCCCTCTCCCCAAGACCCCCCCCTTTAGTTTTAGAGAACCTAGTGAAGCTTTGAGTACAGGATAAACTCGATGTAAGGCATCCTACCCTTGTAGCAGATGTTGGTTTATGTTATGTGCAGCTGCGCTGACGTTAGACAATTTGGCTAAGATGTTTGTAAAATATTTTTGCAATAGTAGTGTATTATAAATAAATAAAATTTATTTAGCCAAATTGCCTAATGGAGCACATCTTATGATGTGGTGGGTTTTTTTTTTATGCATAAGAATTCCTCATTTGTTATTTAGGCCTTCAGAAATGATGATGCTGGCTTCTGAAGTCGTGACATTTGGAACATAATAAACTTGGGGTTGTGTTCATTTGACTTCTGATTTGGAGATTTTAATTTTTTATGTGCCAGCTTCTGACTAAATCTCAAAGCCTAGATGTTTACCTATTAAAATAAAATTGAAGAGAGGTTTCCAATATAATCCTCAATTTAAAGCTGAATTTGGGCTTTTTCAGTACTGCAGAAAAAATAATTTTGTCCCCTGAAGACTGGGGGAGAGCAAAGTTGCAGCTGCCATCGTGGACATTGATTCTTCCTTGGGCAAGGGCGGTGCCTGCAGCTCAAGAATGCACAGGGAAAAGGCAGAGAGAGGATGTTTTGGCAGCATGTCCTAGTTAAACTACTGGTTCTCTTCGTCTCCAATGCAATCAATCAACATAGAGTATGGGTAGATGGCACCAGTAACCAGGGTTTTGGTGGTGTGTTGTTTTTTTTTTTTTTCCATTGCTTTGTGCTGTCTCAGTTGATACACTGAGCTGAAACTTGAAGGAACTAATTTCCTTAACTTCTGTGATAAAATCAGATTGCTGATAATGCTGAATGGCTGCTTACCTGCTATTGCAACAAGACCATTCCTTCTGCTTGCTGCCTATTGTTTTAAACTTCAATGGGAAGTTTACATCCTAGACACTTTTATAGTACCTAGCACAACAGGATTCTGCTCTACATTATAAAACTGCTATACTACCTTTCATTTTAATCATTTAGTGTTGTATAAGTACCCAACAGTAGAGAAAGGTGTAAAATGCCATGCTATTCCCCAGGTTTTATATTGTTTAAAGCTTTGTTTGGCAAGTAAAGCTGAGAGATTTCTTTGTAGAGTAGCTGGAAAAAGAGGGTAGAAGCCAAATCTGTCTTTCTAGGCTCTGTAACCTTGGGTGTGGTTACAAGCGGAATAAACCAATTTTAAGTCCCAGATGCTGCCAAAAAGGATATGGTTCCCAGCCATATGTTTCGGCCTTCTCCCCAGCAGGTTAGCACTCCTGCCCTCCTCATGCAGTCAGCTGGGCTGGTCCCTGATCCAGTTGAATAATTTTTTAGTAGCGTTCATTCTTAGGTGGTTAACGTTGTGACTATGTGACCAGAAGGCAGTAGTGCCAAGGCAGAGGCTGGCAGCAGGAACATAGGGACAGGATCATATGGGAGCTGCTACCCCTTTTGGTGGCAGCTTCATCTGAAACTAACTCAAGTCATGCAACTGCATCCTTGGAGCAAAACTATCCTTGAGTGGGTTTTCATGAATTAAAGGCAAGGAAGGGAAAAGGTGACGATAAAACAGGAATTTTAGAAGTGTGCTGAAGACAATTCCCTGTTTAGAAAACATCTTGATCTGTTTTTGGTTTTCTGTGCCATGAGAAGGTGACATGCAGGTCTCCAAACTCCATTTCTGTCTGTGTAAGGGTGACAGTATAAACGCTCAAGTGTAGACAAATCTGTGCAGATGTGCTTAATCATCAGGCCCTCCATGTCTTTAGCACCTGTTCAGTAAGAGAGTGGAGGAGGGGGTGACAGAAGGAAGGGGGGATTTTTAATTACCTTTGATGACATCAGAAAAACCACATTTGTTCTCTGTGATGCTATGCGCTCCGCTTTGGTTTCTACATCATTCTAATCTAAGAGCAAAAGTAGTCCAGAGACTTGCTTGTTTTGGCCAACTCTGCAGATTAGAGTCGCTTTTGTTGTGCTTTCCATGGGATTTTCCTAATGGAAGTAACACAGTCTCTTGAGACAAAGCATTCTTTGTAAGGTGTGAGACAAGCAAGGAAGTTTTGATGGCAAGCGGTCACAGGTCTCTGATTCATAGCAGGGCTGGGGCTGGGGATTGCCCCCAGCAGCCTGTGAAGGAGGTATGGCTGTTGACCTCACTGACTCCTTTAGCTTTAGGTGCTGTAAACTTCGGTGACTTGTCTAAAAGATACGTTTTCCAGAGCGTTTATCTTCTCATTAGGCTGGCAGAGTTTCCATCGTTGTTCCAATGAAAGTACATAAGCAACATTAAAGACTTTTTAACATTCACGCTTGCAGTAATACCACTCATTAAGTTGCTTCTACCAGCCTTCATCACCGAAGGGTTAACATAGAGGCACCAGTGCAAATCATCCCTCATTTCACTTACTCTTCTGTATGGCAAACTCCCTAACATTTTTGTTACTGAATACACTTTCACTTCACTTGTAGCTTGTAAGCATGCTGGTTGCCATGCTTTCTACGCTGCAGGGACATTCAGAACAGAGTAGAAGAATTTCTGCCCCGATTCTAGCCAACGGCCAAACTCCCATAATTTAATTGGGGCAATATTTCTTCTAGAGGCATTAGTCCTCACTTGGCTTTGGCACTGATTCTTGAGCAGTGCTGTAATCTGGCTTGAAAGTCAGATATCTCAAGTATGAGGTATTTACTGTGTTGCCGTCAAAGACGCTGTAAACTTTGTGCTCTTACAACAGATCGGTATGGTACTAATGCTTCATATGTAAAAATAGCTGCAGTTGGCCCTAGATGTAAAAATGAATAATAAATCCCTTTTAAAGCCTGATTCCATGAAGGGGTGATATCCTCCAATGTTACTGTTTTCTGCTTGTCTCTGTATGTGTCAAAACCAATGACTTTAGCTTTTTTTTTTTTAGTTTGTTCTTACTGTACAGTTTACTGTGAAATTATGCTGCTTTTTCATTTTCTTTGTAGGCAACAGAGATTTTGCTCCTGATGATCCGCTGGAATTTAAGTCTCATCAGTGGTTTGGAGCCTCTGTGAGATCCAAAAATGATAAAATTCTGGTAGGTTTTTGACGCCCTCCAAATGCCTCAGTACTGGGTTATTGTAGTGGAAAAAAATGTTAAAAGATCCGGGTAACTGAGAATTTAAACAAAATCCCACTAGTCAGCATGACCTGTCTTTTTCAGAATTTACTGGCTAGCCTTTTTGTAACTCTTTACAAACAGAGGTTGTAGCATTTTTGTCTGGTTTTGAGGAAAGTGATAGAATTAGTTTGCTGAAGTTAGAATGTGTTATAAATTCTTTATGAACTCTTTACAACTGTTGCTTTTAAGAAAGTATTATTTCTAAAATTCTTGCGATAAATCAGCTATTTCAAAAAATACAAACTGGTGATACTTCTGCCCCAGCGCTGAGAGTGTAAATCTCTAATAACACATGGTTCATCTGCCAAAATTTTCTTGGTTACTATTCTGTAGAAAATCGGAATTCCGTTGTATTTTTCTATACCCCCCAGCATTTTGAAGAGGAGTCTGTTTTCTCACTGCCATGTGTTCTGCCTTAGGCCTGTGCCCCATTGTACCACTGGAGAACTGAAACAAAACAAGAGAGAGAGCCCGTAGGAACTTGCTACCTGCTCGCCGGATCCAAGTCTGTGGAATATGCACCCTGCAGGTCAAGTAAGCGTAGAGCACTCGGGTCGCTTTGCTGGCTGGAATTTCTCTTGTGTTATATTTTGTGTGCGTTTGAAGCTGGATGTTTTACATCCCCTTCCATGTACAGCATTCTAGCAATTAGAAGAAAAACTGGTCTAGATCCAGGCATCTGAGTTGTCCTCCAGCTGATGTTCAGAATGCAGACCTTGCTTTCTCTGCTGTAGGCCAGAGAAAAATCTTAGGTCCAAGTATCATTGGGATTGAGGACTTCAGTTTTTGAAAGGACCACTTCTGTAGTAATCACTCGAGCAAAACTATGTAGCAAGTGCTTTTTCAAAGACCAGCTCTAGAATTTTCTGAAGCTTAATTATTGTTATTCAAGTAATTTAAAGAGAAAGCCCATTTTAGAAGACAAGGTTTTGAACAAGTAGGTTCTGATTTCCATGTATGCATACATACGTAGCGATGCATTGGTTTAATTATATTCGTTGTTGAACATTGAGTCTTATTTTCCAGATGCTTTGTATCCATGTCATGTAGTTGAGTTGGTAGATTATTCAGACACTTAACCTTTTTTTTTAAATATAGAAGTCTAAAAGTTGAATGTTCAAGCTAGGACTTTTTATTTGCTGAAAATCATTGGTGATTGGAGGAATGAAATCCAGTGTGGTCCAACATAAAAAGAAGTTAAATAAGCAGATATTAAACTAAATCCTGCTCGTTAAGTAGTCACACTTCCAGATAAGGGGGCCTCAACATTTCTGCTCTGGAGCTGTATAATCACAGAATCACAGAATCACAGAATGTTAGGGATTGGAAGGGACCTCGAAAGATCATCTAGTCCAATCCCCCTGCCAGAGCAGGATTACGTAGATCATATCACACAGGAACGCGTCCAGGTGGGTTTTGAATGTCTCCAGAGAAGGAGACTCCACAACCTCTCTGGGCAGCCTGTTCCAGTGTTCGGGATTAAGTAAGTTGTGACAGTTCTTCCTGGGATGAGTCTCTGTAAAGATTTTTTTCGGCCAGGTATGCTTTTTTTGTTTGTTTGTTTTAAGCCAATACTTGAAACAACTTACGGTTATGTACCTTTCAGATTTTTATTCCATACCAAAAGAAAAACTTATTAGCTATTTTCCAGATACCTTATTTCCTGAATAAAAATTGCACATATTTTTCCCCAAAACTTGTGAAGATTAAATACAAATGGAGTTGCTGTTTACTTTGACTGTGTTAGGCTAGAACATATGTTAATGTTAGGCCAGCCCTGAAGTTGTTACAGCATTTGGTTGTGAATTGTTGATAAAGAGAAAATACTGATTTAGGGAAAAAAAAAAATTCCAAGGTTCAAGTTCAGGAGTGCAAGGTTACTTAGGAAGATGCATTGGAAAGTATCCACAGAATCATCTGATCTAGTACTGATAATATTTATTTTATTTGTTTTTCTCTCTTTCTTTTCTGTCCATTTTTTTTTTGTAGCCACTATTGATGCAGATGGACAGGGATTTTGTCAAGGTGGATTTAGCATTGACTTTACAAAGGTATGTGATTCTTTCTCAGTTCGTGTGGGTCAGCAGACAGTTGCAAGTTAACAACAACCCTGATACAGAGGACACACAAGCACAGCTATTATGAAACTAAATGTAAACTACTAGTCCTAGGGGGGGGAAACCACAACCAAACACAGCCTTGTAAATAAACAAACACAACTTCAAACCACTCCAGTGTTATAAACCTCTTTCTCCCTACGTCTTCACAGCAGCATGCTTTCACCTCCGGTAGGAATCATGTCCTAAACAAATAATCTGCTTTTCCAGCCTCATGCCACAAACCTCTGCTGCAGCTAGTTCTCAAGTCAAATAAACTGTAGTAGTCAGGTTTTTTGAGACACTTATTTTGAAGGGATTGATGCATAGCTAGTGTTACTTCTTGAGGAAGAATAACTTACTGCTAAAGGGAACTGGTAAACGATGTTCCTGTGAATTATGTTTTGTTTTTCTCATCAGCTAGCAGAAGTAGACTTTTTTTTTGCCATCTGTCTTATGTTTCTTCTACTTTTATGTTCTCCCTGCCTTTTATAGTTCTTTTTTTTTAATTCACAGTTACTTTTTAAATCTAAGCACAACAGAACTGCACAAATCTGAGAACTGACTATGGTTTTTTATACTGTACACTTAAATTGTATAGCATAGTCTTGAAATGTTAAGACTACGCAAGTCCTGTTTGTGATGTGTCAATTTTTCGGGTTCTTCACGCCTTACGATTGGGTCATATCCCTTCACTCTTTGCCTGAGGACACTTGTTTTTCCTTCAGAGGAAACTCGCAAAGTGCAGTATAGGACTGTAAGTGTTTGAGTTATTTTGCATTCACCCCACAGGCTTACTGTGCAGCCTCTAGCCCCAGTTAAAACCAGCCTTGGGCTCAAATCCAAAACCCTAGCTGAGTGGGCAAGCCTTGGGTATAAGGTATCTCCAAATCTCTGACCTAGATTTTTCCCAGTGGTGAATATGGGAGTTTTTAAGATTAAAACCAGAAGAAGCGGTTTAATTCAGTACTTACAGAGCAAATTCCCAGCACTGGGATAGCTGATGTGGTTAAAGTTTCATAAAATGGTTTGTGGATTGCAGTTGTACCGAGGAGTATGGAGTGGGGGAAGTACAGCACAGCTTTTCTGAATTAAACTTTTCTAAAGATAAGTTACAGAAAGCGGCAGGGGCAGAAGATGAAACTAGTTTTGTGTACTGACCTAAGAACATGTTATGATTGCCTTGTAGCAGTCTTAAAACTTTTCTCCTAATTGTATTTCTGTTGTCTTAAATTTATGTGGATAGAAGGGTCTATTATGATAAAAGCAGAATTCTGCCAGGAATTTTAAATAGGTGAAAAAGAGGGTCAGTGAAGCTACAGTGATATAAATCCATGCGATTATTTCCCATAAACATAGGACATGTTCTCTTGTCCTTAGATATGCTTAATGTATTTTTTCTTTTCTTTTCTTTTTTTTTTTTTCTTTTCTCCCCCCGCCCAAGGGAGACAGAGTGCTGCTTGGAGGACCTGGAAGTTTTTACTGGCAAGGTGAGATATATCATCTAAGTCACAGAGAAGTTCACCTCTCTTTATCTTCTTAGTCATTTGTATCCACATTCCTCCAACCACTGTCAACGTCTTAGTAGGAGGACTAACACAAATAGTTTTTCTTCATCCTTCAAAATATTTCCTGAATAATGAAGGCAACCACAGATTAAAGCTGAAATAATAATTGTACACATGTGTCTTTTGTCTTTTAAATAACTCTGTGATCGTTTTAAAGTCGTTTTCCCAGGAATGTGGAATTTGTTTGCACCCGTAGGATAAGTTTCCCTTGGGGATGTTTTGATGGTTGTTTCAAAATCTACATGTTTTGTAATTTCTGACACACATATGAAGCGTGTCGGTATTTGTTTGCAGGATCATTCAGCGTTTAGCTATGGCTCTCGGTTCAAAAGATGGTGCTGTTACAAGCAGGACATAGCTACCAAACTGCCTGGTTTTTAACGTAAATACCAATGCTTATGAAAGATTTTCTGTATCACGCCAGCCTATGTGTAGGTGCAGCAGCACAGGAGGCTTGTTGCCAGTCCTGTGTTTTAAACTCTGAACAAAATGGAATGATTTAAACTAAACTGTGTATACAGTAAAATATAGATTATGTTTATGTATACATTTTATTGCTTTTTGGCAAAAGTGACAGCTCATATGCTGAAACACCCTCAATGTCTTCTACTACTACCAAAAAAAAAAAATCTCAACTCTGAATAGAAGACAATAGTATACTTGTAAAAACTCGATTTTTCACTCCAAATTTTTATTCCACGTTCTGAGATGCTGGAAGAATAGTTTTCCCTACACTTCTACATGTATCGATATGTATGTGAAGCAAGTGCTCTTTTGAAAAAAGTCTTTTTTGGTCATTCAAGATTTAATGAAAACTCAAGGGAGAGGAATGTAACGAAGGCACCACTTAGTGGCCAGTGGAGTGACAGCGGAGCACGGGGTCCTGCACTGTGCTCCTCTGCTAGCTGCTGCTCTGCCGTATGAAGCTCTCGTCTTATGGTATTTAGCCAAGGAGGGATGACTCAGTTCTGCAATGCCATAAGCATATGCCTGCTGTTACCTAACTGAGCAGTCCCCTTGAAGCCCTGGCTTACATGTAGGAGCAGCTTCTATTTTCAGTGAGAACTCTTTGTGTGCGTTTGATTTAATATGTGCATAAATCTTTGCTGAAGTAGGATCCAAATTTTCACTTATATTCTCTCTAGTGCTGCTGCTGTTGACTTTTCTGGTCAGTGTTGTGGAACAGTTGTTGCTCTAGAAGCCAGCGTTCTGTAAATCAGTCCTGTTGCTTACTGAATGAGTGCACACATGTTTCTGTGGGTTTAAACTATTTTCTTTCCCTTTTAGGCCAACTTATTTCTGATCGAGTGACAGAGATTGTGGCTAAATACGACTCCAAAGTCTACAGTACGAAGTATGATGACCAGTTAGCAACCAGACCTGCCAGTGCTGCTTTTGATGACAGCTACTTGGGTGCGTAGTTTGAAAAGGAAGAAAACCTAGCTGTACTTGAAGAACTACCTTGTGCTGTTCACGTTGAAGTCTAAATCACACTACTACTAATTTAACATTTGACAAGTATCTAAAGAGCTGCACGCCTGAAAATGCAGTAATTTATGTATGATGGAAGCTTAGTTATCTTGCAGTAGGCTTGATTCAAAAAGCACCTGATGACAAAATACATGGAAATAGTTCCATAAATTTTTGTGCTCTGTGATTCAAGCTGAATGTACATCATCAGGTATGATTTTTACGTGGGAAGTTAGTCATATACCTATTTTTTTTTAGAAAAGCAGCTGCTTCTAAATAATCTACCAAAACAAAACAAAAATGTGAAAGAATCATGTTTGGGAAGAAAACTAATGAAGAGAGTCCCTTAGAGAAGTGGGAAATGATCATTTAGCTTCATATATGTCTAACTGGGTTCAGAAAAAAGCAAAAGTAAACCAGGACAGTTCCTAGGATGATAATTTTAAAATTTTCGTCTTCTGATCTCAAATTCATGGATGCTAATGAATTACAGTCTGCTCATAGTCTAAGCAACTTAGAGGCGATATTTATTTCATTGTTTTAAGATGAAATGATGGGATTGTGGACAGAGACCTATAAAGAGCTTAAAGAGAGGTGAAAGTTTTAATAAGTTTTTTAAAGTGATTTCCTAATTTTGTCTGTTGGTCAGGTTATTCGGTGGCCGTTGGAGACTTCAACGGTGATGGCGTAGAAGGTAAGACGCTTGGTTTCAGTAAAAAATCATGTTAATATGCTGGGCAGGTCTTTCAAATAAGTGGTATAGAACAAACAATCCAGTGCAGAGGAAAATGTATAAAGCACTAGGAATGAGCTACTCTGTTCAAGAGAAGTCCTTGTGCTGTGGGACCTGAATGTTATCTGGGTGTCTTGCTTTGTGTTTCAGACTTTGTATCAGGAGTCCCGAGAGCGGCAAGAACTCTGGGCATGGTAGGAAATTTGAAACATTAAACTTTATAATAAGTAAAGAGATGAATGTTGTTGGTATGCTATAATGTGTATTTCTTCATGTGCAGGTGTCTATCTACAATGGGAAAAACATGTCTTCCATGTACAACTTCACTGGTGAGCAGGTATGTAGCTCTATTTAGTATGGTGGCTAGTCCTGTAGGAAGATGACATGCTGAGACGTTGTTTAGGGTACTAGATATATAATGTTCTGTATGTTGTTAACTTACGTGCCAAAGAAAAATTTGATAAAGTTTGTAGAAATCCTAAAGATACACGTTCTGTGACTGCCTATTTTGTGTTACTACTTAAAAAAACAATTTTATTTGAATGAAGGAAATGCTGTATAAACTTACTGGTGGGTTTATATCAGTCCAGCTCACAAGTTGGTTTTGAATTTTATTTTCCAGATGGCTGCCTATTTTGGGTATTCAGTGGCTGCAACAGATATCAATGGGGACAAGTAAGCGCCCTCTTCTCCCCCCTGCCATCCAGCTTGTTTCTGGAAGGAAAAAAGATGTTTTTATTTAAAAGTCTTTCCTGCTATATAGATTTCTGTCTTCATTACTTGTTTAACATGTATCTGTACAACACTTTTTTGCTAGCACTCAACATGCGTTTTAACAATTGTAGGTTTGTTTTTGTATTTATTCACATAAATACACGTGTGTATTCACACACTTTAAATGCATTAAATTCCGGTATATTTGTGCTTACTTTGCTTTCAGTTGAAATTTAAAGATAAGAAACTTTCATTTTTATATTGGCTTCAGTGCTGAGCTAGTCCTGCTAATGGAGACTTGAGAGAATGAAACTGTATTTTCATGCTGTTACTGAAGAACCTTATCCTTGGTCCAGTTACACAGATTTGTTTATCGGAGCCCCTCTTTTTATGGATCGAGGTTCTGATGGGAAGCTTCAAGAGGTCGGCCAAGTTTCCATTTGCCTTCAACGACCCTCTGGAGGGTTTCAGATCACAAAGCTGAATGGTTTTGAGATATTTGCAAGATTCAGCAGTTCTATTGCACCTCTGGGGGATCTAGATCAGGATGGCTTCAATGGTAGGACATAATTTTTATTCATCAGTATTTTCAGTTTGTGGATGAAATCTAGACAACACACTGAATGTGGATTCTGCACACAAGCATTAGGCATTCTAACCATGGCTGAATGTTGGACACCAAGGTCTAGACTCCTTTCGATGCTTGTATGCTACTCCCAAGAATGCTAACAGGAGTTACATGTATGCATCGAGCAGAGACTATACCATTTAAACTACAGCATGGATTACTTTAGCTCTTACACTGATGAGTTTATTACTAAGTGATAAGTACAGTAGAAACTTCAGTGAAATATCTGACTCTCCACTGTGACTTGTTAGGACATCTTCAATTGAATTTTCCTGTTCCCATTGCTTAAAGCCAATCTTCCTCTCCAGAAACACGATGATGACTGAAGAGAAGGATTTGTTTCAGAGAGCTGGTTAAAAATGTTCTGTTGGAAGAAATTTTTATGAGAAAAGTCTAGATTCTTTTTTCTCTTTTGTTGTTTTTCCCAAAACGGTCGAGTCTGGTGAAAATATCCTGTAACAACTACAGCCAGCTATACCAAGACCTGGGTGTCTTGAGCAGGTATCTGGATGAGAAGTCTAAGGCTGATACAACTAAAGCTGTGGACTCTCAAACCCTTTGCCAGTGCTTCTTGTAACTTTCACTTAGGAATGGAGAGCAATGAAACAGACAAGAATCACATAATTTTGGGACAGAGACTTCCAGGAATCCTAGGGAGAATACTTTTTGCAAGTCATATGCCAGTGTATCTTGAAGAGTGGTAGGAATTTGAGTTTCACAAAAAATGCTCATGTTCTTGGTTTTTCCATTCTGATGGCAAGCGAAGTATTTTTCTGAAATACCGAAATTCTAATAGGCTAACATTTCAAATTCACAGGTAGCTCTAATTTATTTTTTTAATGAAATCATTGCCGTTTTCGGTAATCTTCAACTTTCTTTCATTGCCTTAGAAAGATCTTACTCTATATCTAAAACAGTCGTATTTTAAAACCCTGTAAGAAATGCAGAAGAGATGTAGAAAGCAGTATGATTTGTTCCAGCAACTTATCCATTAAGTGATACTGAGTGGATAAGTGACTTATCCATTACCAGATAACATTTTATTTTAGGCCAGCTGTAAGTATGTTAACTTCAGAGTCTCTTCTTGCAGTGTACCAGTTTGAGCAGGATGTATATTTTGTAGCTCAAAATATTTTCTGCCATTGTTTTGGATGAGGTTAATGTTTAGATTTTTAGTTGCTAGTAGTATACAGAATTAGTGTGAAGATGCAATATCACTGCAAGTGTTCACAGAAGACACTGGAAAGGTTACAGCTGATAGCCAAAACTCTGGCCACTTGTTGGGATTATCCAATGTTTTGATTCCATTATATTTCAATCTGAAATACACTGTAGGTGAGAAAATCATCGCAAAATCTGCCTCCTCTTAAGATTAATTACTTTGCCATTATTTAGTCTGGTTTTTTTAGTCATTTTTATTTTCCCTGCTCTGTTTCATTTTGGGAGTGTTAATTAAACTGCTTTCCATCACAGCATGGTGCAAGATTGGAATTTCTATTGTTTCACAACGTTTGTAAAGATGAATCAAATTACAAATTGGTAAACTTTTGAGTCCTTTTTTTTTTTTTTTTGTGAAACTTTCTCAAATTAAGGCAAGGAGAGTAATGTCATTTCTCTGTATAGTGTTTAATATTTAAACATTTTCATGTTTGGTCTTTGAGCTGACTGCAGAAATGTTGATAGGTTGTATGTACACTTCTAAAGCTGTCTTTACAGCTGGTCCAATTAGCATTTTGTTTATTGGTCATTGATAATGAGTACTCTCAAATTTATTAAGCTTTAAGAGAGAACAAAATTGCACTAACTGAAAGTTCTCCATAAAGTGTGTTGCCAAGCCATGATCAGGATAGACTGGAATTTGATATTTAACATTGTTTTAGGCTGATTTAAATTTTCCAGAATTATTAAAATGTCACACCCTTTGGAGGAACAGGAGTGTGTTAATGAAATGGGCGGATAGTCTCCCTTAGCTTTGTGATTTGGTGCCAACAGTGACTAATTCTGGGTGTTCAGTACTCTCAAAAGCATCCAAAAATCCATATGATTTGGCTGTAAGTCAGTTACTGAAGTGCAGAAGTGTTTGCAGAACTATTCCCTCCCTAACCCCCATACAAGTGTATGACATATATGTTCTTGTTAAACATTTATACTTTCTAGAAAATCCAGCATCCAATTAAAAAAAAAAGGTGGTTGATGAGCATTTCAAAGGCCAGTTGCGTTTCCTCCCTACTGACACACATTGAAACTGTAATATCAGAAATTATTGATCGATGTGAGCACAAGCGTGTTCTCCTAGTCTGTGTCTGGAGATGTTCACGGTTGTTCTTCTGGTTTACAGATATTGCAGTTGCTGCACCGTATGGGGGAGAGGACAAGAGAGGACTTGTCTATATCTACAATGGAAGAGCAAATGGTTTGAATGCAGTCCCATCTCAGATTCTTGAAGGGCAGTGGGCCGCTCGCACCATGCCACCCAGTTTTGGGTACTCGCTGAAAGGAGCCACAGACGTGGACAAAAATGGATATCCAGGTCCCTTGCTCTAAATGTCACTGTAGAATAACTTAATAGTCGCCCCACCTCTGACTAACAGCATATTTTAAAAAATAAATTGTAACGTGTAGTATTTCTCCTTTCTTCCTAGACTTGATTGTTGGAGCCTTTGGTGTTGACACAGCTGTTCTGTATAGGTAAGTGCAAGCAGAATGAAAGCTCAGTGGCTTTCTTGAGATACAAAAGAAAGCAGGATCAGGGAAGTCTGAAATTCTGCCACTCCACCTTCCAAACAGCTGGGGGTAAAAAAAGGTTGTACTGCTGTTTTCACTGACTAAATTTACAGTCTGCTATCTGTTGTTTATCTTTCTCAATAATCTGTAGTTAAGACAAAATACAAATAAGCTGTCTCCAAGGCTTTCTAGATTCTGACACATACAGGGTGCTGCTAACTATGACACTGCAATCCCGATATTCTCATCCAAACTTGCTCATTTTGGGAAAATATAGCTTATTTGTCTGTGCTAGAAATAGATGGGACTTCCTCTTAACACAGTTGTCCATGTTCTGACTCTGGTAATAAAAGGGTACAGAAAAGCTTCCTGCTTTTCCCTGGTCTACTCAATGATGATTTGTTATTCTTGCAGTTTCCCTAAATATTGTCTGAGTGTGTATGTGTGTGTTTGAGGATTTGATGGGGAGGGTATTGTCTGACGTGGTGTTGAATGTTGAATCCATTCAAGAGGATGTTTTCTTTGCAGGGCTAGACCGGTTATTAGAGTAAATGCTGCCCTGGAAGTGAATCCAACCATTCTAAACCCAGAAAACAAAGCCTGTTCACTGTCAGATGTAAAAGTCTCTTGGTAAGCGGGGTATCTTTGTTTTCCTTTGAGGGGAGGGACCTTTTTGTTTATTTTCAATTTTGAAAGGGTTCAGGAAGTCTAGTCAGCTGATTAAAAAAAGCAATCAAACACACGTTTTTCTGAAAGAACAGACAATACAAAATAAGAACTCTTTGGCAACAGTGGGAGGACCAACGTTGTCTTCAAGAGGTGCTAGACTGACCCCTAAGTTACAGCCTACCTGCAGAGATTGCCAGTTGGGTAGAGTAAGATCTTCCCAAGAGGGTAACAGATCGCATGTCTTTTGCAATGTTTTTACGCATTAACTTACTTTTTAGGTGAAAAAATAGAGTGGGCTTGTGGAAGACACTTGGGAATGATCTGCTCTGCAAACTGGTTTTGGTTCTTGCTCCTGGACTATTATCCAAACCTGCTTTTCCTTTCTAGTGCTAACTTCCTTTTCAGCTGAGTATGCCAGTTCCTTCTAGCTTTAAAAATAAAGAGCCACACTTGGTTTCAGGAATAAACACACTGTTTCACAGGTGACTATTCCTACATGAGTCAAGACTCCAAAGCTTTGCATTGCTGTCTGCTTATTAAAAGGTTATAGTTTCTCTCCCACCAGTAGAAAATAGCTTTTGGCAGTGAGCTAGAGTCTCAAAAGAGAATACCTTTGAACTGAGAAAAACAATAAAGAATTTTAGAAGAAAATGAGAGAAAAAGTGTGTGAAATTAATCTTTTCTTTTCCTCTAAAACAGCTTCAAAGTAAAGTTCTGCTTAAAAGCGGATGGCAAAGGAAAGCTCCCTAATTCACTCAGTAAGTTCTCCTAGTTTAAAAGCTTCGAAGTCTTTTTGTATTACTTGCAGACATGAGCACTGGTCATCGTTCTTTTTCATTATTGAAACAGTTGCCTGCCCTTTACAGCACAATCCTGTCAGTTCAGTAACAATATTCATCTATATGACCGTCTTCAGCAGGTTTTTTTGCTGAAGTTGTGTTGAAGCCAGTGGGATTTGAGCATACTTGGGTCTTTAAGCGTATGTTTAACCACTTGGTGGCACTAGTCTTGGGAAGTCCTTTGTATTTTACAGAATTGAGATAACTCTCATTGGGGGGAGTTTTAGACAAGAATATTCAAGTATGTGCATTGTTAGGCCTGAAAAATATAGACAAGCCACAAGGGACTTCTCACATTTCTGTTGAAATCATGAACTTTTGATTGATATTGCTGATGTTTGCATCAGATTCTCTGGATCAGAATCAGGAAGAGATTGTTTCAAGCAGGTTTTGAAGTTGTCTCTAAGCTTTTGGAGTGTGGCAGACAGCCTGCTACAATCAGGTTTTGTCTGCTGCTTATAAAAGCTTTTCCTTATTTTCTGTATGGCATGTATAGAGGTGGTATGATCTGGGAGGATTCATATAAATAGCTGTTACATATTTTAAATTTAATTATATCAAATATGTAAAGTAATCAAATTAGCAATACAGTTAAATAATTATGTGCAAGACTGCTTTACAATTTTCTGGGGGAAACAATAACTTTTGTTCTTGCAGTTCGATAGCAATTATAAATGTATCAGTGCTCTTCTACGTTTCCAGTTTTTAAGGAAAAAGCAGAATCTAATTTAGGATAACAGTAGTGCTTGTTAGTTACTATATTGAGAACTAATGTAGTAAGAGATTTTATATTGAAAGAACTGGAAGTTTTAAAAGTTCCAGGTGCTGGGTTTTCATTGTAGCTGAAATCAGCTTTTAGCTCCGTTTCTGATGGGAATTGGCACTGTGATTAATTGAATGAAATATCCCTAACCTGAATGCTTTGGATTGGACAGATTTCCAAGTGGAGCTGCTGTTGGATAAACTTAAGCAGAAAGGAGCTATAAGGAGGGCTCTCTTTCTCCACAGCAAACAGCCTAGCCACTCTAAGAACATGACTATTACGAAGGGGGGCAAAATGAATTGTGAAGAACTCGATGCCTTTTTGAGGGTAAGTAGCCATTTACGTTTTAGGCAAATAATGTTTGGTGCTTTGTCTGTTACGAGTTCCTTGTGTTAGGTGTTTTAAGAAAAATAGAAAAAAGAAATGGTAGAGAAACTTCGTGCCCAATGGATAGACTTAAAATTACTGAAACCATATGTCTGTCCTGGGTACCACCGGTGTCAGAGCACGAACAACGGGTATTATTGCGTCTAAGGTCCTAGGCACTAAATGGATTGGAAATGCAATCCTGAACTTTGTTATGGACCTCTCGGACAAGTCATCTAGGCACAAAACCAGTTATGATTTCCAAGGAACCTGCAGGTCAATAAGCAGAGGTTGTGCTTCTACTTTGGAGATAAAAGAATACAGAAAAATACGGATCTGCAACTAAAAAGCAAAGATCAGCAAATAAGAGAGGAGACAGAGAAGGCTGAAATACTAAGTTTGCTTTTAATCCCCACAAACGCGAACAGATTAAAAAGTGTAACCCAGTAGAAGAAACACTGGCTGAAATAAGCAAAGACATGTGAAAGTGTAGCTATATAAGCTAGATGCAGCTCAGATTTCTCTCTTGAGTACTTACAAATCAAACATAAACAATACTTAACTCCTCTCTTCAAAAAAACCCCAATAAAAATACTTGTAATGATTAAGGATTCATGGAGGATAGGTAATACCTTTCTTTGGCCTTGTGAGTGGGATATATGTGGAAACAGATATCTCGGATCTCAGTGTTAGTAAAGCCTTAACACTTTTCCACCCAGCATTCTCATAAGGTAATGACACATGGCCTATATGAAATGACCATAAATGGGATGCAAAACCAGTTGAAAACTGAGTTATCAATAGGTTTCTGCCTGTAGAAGATGGCTTCTGAAGTAAGACCTGGCAATGAGCTCTTCTAGGTTCAATAATTTTCATTATTCTCAGGCAGAGTTTACCCTGATAAAAATCTGTGGCTAACATAAAGCTAGGAGATGGTTTATAAGTTCTCTGAAAGGCAGGATCAATGTTTGATAAACAGAATGATTTGAAATGAACGATACGAAAGTCAACGACTCCAAGTGCAAAGTAATAATTAGTAAAAATTTAGCAAAGTAAAAATTCAGTTAATGACTTAGTATTTCTGTATTTCTCCAGTTTTCCATTTGTGAAACAGGCATGTTACTACCAGAACTGTCCACCTTCAAAGTTGACACTGCAGGTTTCCTGACGAGAGATTTTCTAGTTTGAAAAGAGCTCAGAAGTTTTAATGTTGTTTTGCCTTCCTCATTCCTACTACAACGTGAACAATAAGTAAAAACACTGCTCAGTATTGCTCTTGTGTGACTGACTGTTGCCTATAGAGATTTTTGAAGGATATTTTTGTTGTTGTTTTCTTCACATGTTTTAATTGTAATTCAAATCTTGGGTTTCCTCAGGATGAATCTGAATTTAGAGACAAACTAACTCCTATTACTATTTTTATGGAATATCGTCTGGATTACAGAACAGCCGCAGATGCAACAGGATTGCACCCTATCCTCAACCAGTTCACTCCTGCTAATATGAGCAGACAGGTATACTTCTTACACGGTCTGTGATGAGAGAACCCAGAACATATAGACTTATTCAATATTTACGTTCGTCTTAGCAGCTCCGAAAAATTGAGGTACCAAAATATACATCTAGGCTTTAGTCTTTGAGTTATAGAAATACCCATTGTCATTGGATGTTTGTCTTTTTTTTTTTTTTCCTTCTCTCTGTGTCCAAGTGTTTTTTTGACACATTATTCCTTAGCGCCGGACTTCTTTTCACACATACTAATTAACAGCTTTCTGGAGAAAAGCAGTTAGAGTAGTATTGAAGGTGTTAATCTTACATTGAAGGATTAGAGTGTTTCATCCATTGCTCACACTATGCTGCTCTATGTATATTATGTTTATCCCTATAGTTCTCTTAAGGTAATAAACATAGTTTTTTTTATTTCTGCCCTTTATACGAATTTTTACGCTTGTTTGTAAAGAGGATAGTGGAGGTGCAACTGAAGATGAACAGATATTATTCAAAGTATGGAAAGAGGATTAAGATATGTAGAGATCGGTCCTAGAATTGCAGTGTGGCAGGATGAGGCATAGTGCCCCCCACATATAAAACCTCGTTTGTTCTTTTCTGAGATTAACGAGATGAAGATATCTCAAAACCAGCTATTTAGAAAATTTTGTATTTGGCGGTGAAATTATTGGAAATGTATGTTAGAACAGATGCAAGAATTATTACAATAATATGCATTTGATTTTCGCACAGGCACATATTTTGCTGGATTGTGGCGATGATAATGTCTGCAAACCAAAGCTGGAGGTTTCAGTAGAAAGGTAAATACATGAGAGAAATTGTACCACTGTTCTGTTATTTAATACTAGATAGACACATGAAGATGTGAACAGGCGTGATTTTATCCAGCAAGGGGTGGAGCAGGGCTCTGTCACATGTATGAAAAAAATTGTTGTTAATATCTGTTATTAAACCAGGAAAAAAGGAACAAGTTTTAACTCCTAATTCTTTCATGAGTCTGGGCTTTTTGTGCCTTGTATGCCTGAAAGCCATTCTTAGTGTATTATCTCTACTCATAAATGTCATCTGTTTTCTTTTTTAATGCCCTTAGTGCAGAGCTATAGCATACGCACGTGTATGTAGGTAGTCCAGTTCACAAGTACACTAATTCATGCAAATACTTCAGAAACATTTTACATCAGTGGAGGCACAGTTAGGTTTCCTTGTAGTTGGTGAAATGAAAATACATTGTTTGGAAAGATATTCTTTTTGTATCTGGAACAAATGTATTACAGAGGTCTTGGATGCAAAACCAGTTGAAAACTGAGTTATCAGTAGGTTTGATAACCTATTGTAGTCAAGCCTTCTGTCAAGTTTTGTTATAAATGTATGCTTGTACCTCTGCTAAGTAGGCATGTAATTCAAAATATACACAGTGATTTAGCTGTTCATAATTGTTCTTTGTTAAAAAAAAAGGTGTTAGTGGTTTATTGTTGATTTTATAAAAAATATTCTTACACAACAGCATGTAATATTTGCTCCATTTTTGTGGTTATAGACACATTTTGTTTTAAACATAATGTGGAGCTCTCCTGGTATTCCTGAAGCATAGGTGCTGCGTCTAGATTCCTCTAACATCTTTGTGCAATTTCAGAATGTCTCGTTTCTGTAAGCTCAGCCAGTTCAATACACTTTAAAGCCTGAATGAACAGCTCATTTTTTTTACCCTTGTTTTTTGTAGCGATCAGAAGCAGATCTATATTGGTGATGACAATCCCTTGACACTAATTGTCAGTGCTCAGAATCAAGGGGAAGGAGCTTATGAAGCAGAACTCTTTGTCATCGTTCCACCCCAAGCAGATTTCATTGGTGTTGTTCGTAACAACGAGGTAAAATTCCAACTGTTCTTCTTCTTTGAGTACTCATATTTCAGGTGCTGCTATGGAAGTCTGAGGGAAAGGGTCCATCAGTGCTGTTTTTTATGCTTCAATCTTAAAGCAAAGCACCGAAAAAATGGTAAGGTTCTTCCAAGCCCCAAGGCTATATAACACTTGGCTGGATGGTTCCAGTTTAAGAGCCTACTGCTAGCAACAAAGGAGAATCATCTGTGTGATGGAGCTTAAACTCCACGTGTCATCTGCTACAAGTCTTTATTTAAACAGAGCCCTTGTTAATTTATTTCAGTTTAGACTTAGCATATCATGTGCTAGGTAAAAGAGCTGGGCACCTGTGAGGCAAAAAGTGATGCTGGGTATTACTGTTCTCTTCCACCTAGGTACGCAGAAAGTCTTTGGTGTCAGTTATCCTTACTACACAGAATACTACAATTTATTTCCTGAATTTCGCTTGTTGTATTATAAAATGTCTGTATAACTTCTATTCCTTTGAAGACATGTGGGTATAGTCCAAATCTTGTTTTAGCCCATGATAGCTATATATAAGTAATATACTCTCAGATTTTCTTCATCCTTGTTTCTGTTTGGTATAATCTATTATCAGTCAATATATCTGTAAAGTTGCAAATGTTCAGGGGAAAACTATCTTCCCCCTATATCAAAGGATTCCAACTTTGATACCACATCCTTCACATATGTTGGACCATGCCCTGGTTTGGTTCTCCAGTTTGCCTCTGCTACTCTAGAGCTTTGTGATGTGGCTTTATCCAAAATCCGATATCTCCTCTAAGACTTCTTTTTGACTAAGTTAATAAATATTCATGTTATTTTGCCTTCCAATCTTTATTTTCCTACAGAGAGTTTTAACCCTTGCCTGGTTGCCAAAGTTTCTTCACATGGGTTTTAAAGATTCCCGTGGAGAAATGCTTTAGGTCACAAAACCCGTCAGTGCTACCCAATATAAGAGTACTGAATTTCTCTTTTTATAACCTTGGAAAGAGGATCTATCTCATATAAAAAAATATTTGTCTCCATGGAGACTTTCCTACTCAGATTTTATTTAATTTTAGTGCTTGACTGTGTTACGACTGAGAAATTACATTAAAATTAGCACAGCATATCTAGAACTTTTCTCCAGACTTTCATCCAGGTGTCCAGATGTAAAGAATGACATTCCGTAATATCTCTTCTGGTTTACTGCAGGCTTTAGCAAGACTGTCATGTGCATTTAAAACAGAGAATCAAACTCGCATGGTAGTTTGTGACCTGGGAAATCCCATGAAAGCAGGAACTAAGGTAAGGTTTGGTCCAACGGGGGTCTGGCAGCTCAAACAGGAGGGCAGCTGGCATTTTTCTGAATCACAGTAGTGTTTGGGCAGGATGTTTACTCGCAGGAATTTAAGATTAGATCTAGTTGACATTTAACTGCCCACATGTTTGGTTAGTTCAGTGGTAATTGGTTTCAACTTTTCCGCTAAATTAAAGGCTGAAAGGAGTGTTCATGAGTATGATGCAACTCAATTAAACAGTGGAATTAATGAACTCTGGTCCCTCATGAGTTTGTCTTTAGATTTATGTGATACACATTTTTTAGCCTATAACAAAGAGGTAGCTCATAACACACCTTTCTCTTAGTGGAAACCTAATAGTGCTTCCCTCTTCTACCTAGTTTTGTGAAGTCTGAGAGAGAGTTTTGTCTAGTTGAGACCTCTGCACTTCCACCAAATGTAGCTGAAATTGGAAGAATTAAAAAAGTATTAGTGGGACCTGGCAGATATTAAGACGATATGATATAAGTCGTCTTATTTTCTGAGGAAATAAAGTGAAAATCAGTCACAATTATAAACAACGTGATGGTGCTTTTCCTCTGAGAGACATTTTGTATAGAAGACTAAATGCTATTTCCAAAGTCTTTCAAAGTGTATCAAGCTGAACTGTACAGATGTTGAAGGAACTATCATGCACTGACTTAGAACAAACCTTGAGAAATGAATTTAGAACCATTAAAGTATGCCCTGTTCTGTCGTACTTTTTGCAACACGTAGGGATGCTCAGTTATGTGTAAAAATGGCTGAAGCGAGGAGGGGTGAGCATAACGTAAACCTTACATTTCTGTTTGTGACACTGATGCATCAGCTGAAATCTACAGAGAGATTTCTAGTCTTGGTGAACTGGACAAGTTTTATTTGCCAACTCTCTGTGTGTTCTCTTTATGACCATGTGCCTCAAGCAATTTTGTTGTAGTATAACAGCATTAAGTAGTATATAATAATAATAAGTAGTATAATAATAGCATTAAGAAGCTTTTGTCCTGTCTTTTATTGTGCTTCCACTGAACCACGGTGGGTTTTTTCCTAAAGCTATTAGCTGGCCTGCGTTTCAGCGTGCACCAGCAGTCTGAAATGGACACCTCTGTGAAGTTTGACTTGCAAATCCGAAGGTACGGAATTCTATGAGTATGCACCTCACCTCGCAGATAATATGCTAAGTAAATAGACTGTGAACTGAGCAGTTAGGTTCACTCTGGACTAATTCTCTTTGCCTTATAATTGTTTAAAAAATAAAACACATCTTTGCAATGAATTATGTTTTCTAGAATAGAGAAAAACAATGTAAGAAAATACGGTTTTATTGTTTGAATGCGGTTTCTTTTGCCTCCAGCTTTTAGACAGGCCATGGCACAAGTGAAATACTAATAAGGAGGATCAAAACCATTTAAAGTGTTTCAAGAAAAACTTTGTATTTTTGAACCTGTGTACTGTTGTGATCTGCTGACGCTGGTGTAGTGCCACAGGATGACTCGTGTCTTTGGGTTTCTAGCCCTGTTTTAAAACTGATGTTTGAACTCGGAATTCCTTCTGATGTAAAGCCAGGATTTCAAATTTTATGTATTTTGAGGATAAGTCTTTCAGGAAAGACAATGCATGTGATAGTCTGAGCAGAATCAACATGCAGTGAACCATTTTAAGTGTTGCACAGTAGCCAGCATCAGCGAGTCTAAAACTTAGATGGAACAAACCAGTAGTGTTCTTGTTAATTATAAGACGAGCACAGTGCTTTCATATAAATATGAATCTGCTGGAGATGATATTTAAGATTTGGAGATGTGATCAATAGGAATCTCTTCACCTAACACAGTTTTATGTTGTTTAATGGGCAGTACAAATATAGCTGCTTTTTTTTCCCCATGGTGGACCAACAGCTTTTTTTTTTTTCTATTTAAGGGCTTTTTTTTTAATGTCGTGAATAAATTATTCTCATCCACATACGCATTTTTCACGACACAGTGGTTTGCCATACTGATCAAAGGCCTTGGCAGCATTAAATATCTCTTTGATCTCACACTGCTGTCGGTTCAATTTTTTCCCTCTTCTTCATCAGCTAGTAAGCAGTGCCAGTGGCCTGTGACTCCAGTTCTTTGCAGAAAGTGATCTTCTCTGGGGTGTCTGTCTTCCTTAGGCCAACAGTGGTCACTGACTACCTTTCCCTGGGAGAAACAAAAGTCAGTGAGGTCGCTTAAGTCATGCTTCTCTTCTGATGGAAGAGAAAGGAAGCTCCTGTAACACTTTACACCTTTTATGGAAGGAATTTCCTTCCATGACTTCTGAATGCAAGAACAGTGATGCAATGAACATGGTAATCAGAGTTTATAGTGACAGGCATTATCAAGGTATTATCTTGGAGAGTTTTTAAAGATCACACTAGCTGTCTTAAACTCACAAAGCTGGATTTCCAAAGCTGGCACAATTCCTAACAGAACAACTCTAGTCCCTGAAAGGATGAGGTATTAACAGGTCGGGAAGAAAACACTTGCATGTATTTTTTTTGATTACAGCAGCAGTGAAGAATAATTAGAGGATTTAAGAAGATCTTTCTAAAGGAAGTTGTTTGGTTAGGTAGACAGAATAATCAGATGTGTCTGAGGAGATCAGGATTCTGTTCCTAGCTCCTCTTTGAGGGGAACAGGAGTGTTCTTTGTATTTTTTTCTCTGTTTACAAAGAAAGTCTGAAGAAATTTTATCTATGAGTGACTCTACATGCCTTGGTACGTGTCATCTCTTGGTATATCTGAAGTGTAGGAACTGGATGTTAACCGTATTCATTTACTGGTTTAGACCCTGTGAAGAGAGGCAGGCAAAAGTAGCCCTAGCAGACTTTTCTGCCTTGGGACTGGTTTGAAGCCAACAAGTCCCTGAGCAAAACAAACGTCCTAAAGAGGAACTTAAGGCTCTGCTGGCTATAGAGTTGATGTTATCCCGCAGAGTCCGCATTAGCTTTGCGTCCTGTATCGACTTCTCCCTGCTGAGGGACCTCCGGCCTGCGCTGCGGGTGGGCCTGTCACGCGTTTAAGTGAGAACTTGCTGGGATGTGCTCCTTGGCTTTTAGTAAATGCACTTTCCTACGGTGGCTCAGGAGTCATGTTATGATGTTACATACAATTACTTTAAGATTGGGGTTTTTTAAATACTCATTTAAGAAACTAACTTTTGTTTTCTCTGCAGTTCCAACCTGTATGACAATCTAAGTCCAGTAGCATTCTATCAGGCTGACCTTGCCATTTTAGCAGCTGTTGAAATTAGAGGGTAAGCGTTCCTGCTGTTTTAAATAAACATCTTTCTCAAATGAGCTTTGCATGTTTGCTTCTTTGTAATTCAATGAACTTTCTTTCAGGTCTGCATAAATTTTCAGGAAGCCTTAGTGAATTGTTAATCATAAAGAAAATATGGTTCTCTCTAGCCACCCTTTGGACTCAGATCTTAAATAATTCTAAATAATTACAAAATGAATTCCAAAAAGGAATGTTTTGCCTCTATTACTAGAAGTTTTTTAGAAGGAAGGGGAAAAAAAAAAATTTCTCCAGATCACTTTCCTCCTCCACGAACTGACTAGGCTTTCATCTGAAACCCCCTGAAACCTTTTCTAAAAGCAAAGTTGAAAATCCTATTGAAGATAAGCTTGCAATGCCCTCATCTTCTTCAGTCGTAAGCATAGTATTAATATTGTTATGACTCCATTACCTCCATTGCTTCTGCTTACCAGAAATCTATACTTCACACCTAAAAGCTATACAATCTTCTTGCTTAGTCTGTTAACTCAGATTCCCAAGTCAGCATTTTTTAAAATTTCCACTATATTCATTATTGTGATCTAATTTTGTTAATATTTGAGAGGTGGGAGGGATGGCACAACTGAACAGCGTTATTGCTAGCTTCACTGTTTTCAGTGCATGCTGATTTATTCTTATGACTAGTGATAAGTCTCTACATCATCAATATTTCTCATTATTGAAGTATTTCATACTTTGTGTTTTTTGGATGACATGTATGTATCTTAATTGTATTAATAGTTTATTAGATGTTGTAGGATGAATCCAAAGTTTAGGACAGGAAAAAAAGTTTCTAAACGTGAGGTTCATCTTTTAATGTAGAGAAGAAAACTGAACATTTAATATACAAGCCACTCAGCCTCTGTTCTTTCTGGTTTTATATACAGAGGGTGAAAAATTGAAGATTGTATTTTAAGCATGTAGATTTTTTTGAGATGTTCTAGAGAACTACATTTATTGTTTCGTACTTTATAGTAACAGCTTGTTTGCTCCACTGTTTAGTGTGTCGTCTCCTGATCACATATTCCTTCCTATTGCAAATTGGCAGCCGAAGGAGAATCCAGAAACAGAAGATGATATTGGGCCTCTAGTTCAGCATATCTATGAGGTATGCAATTATTACTCATTTCAATTACACAGTTCTGTGATAAACTAAAAGAAAGAAATCTTTTGATGTAGCTTTTCTCTGAAGTAAACTCTTGTATGGGAACAAAGATTTTTTTAATTTTTTTTTAATGCTGGGTCAATAATTGGTATCTGCAAGAAGCGTTGGAATACCTGCAATTAGTGTAACAGGAGCAGCCAAATAGAAGAGGCTGATTTTTTTACATCATTACACATATTTTATTTTCTAGTCCTTTGAAATCTAGGTAAAGCATTGGAAGTAACTTCAACTCAGAAAATGACTCATGGCTGTAAATTATTCAGTATCCTCATTTGTATTCCAGCTGTTCTGAATCATTATTGTAAAGTCTTTTGCCTTAAAGAATTTTAAGTGTTTAAAATTCCCTTAAAAGAATGATCACAGCTTTAATCTAGATTGTTTAATTAAACTAAACTTACTGAGAGAGCTGTGTGAATAAGAATAGTTAAAAGTTGTTCTAGAACTTGAGACCATTTATCTAAAGAAACTTATGGGTCTGTGTATCTGTGCTCAGAGTATCTTGGCTGAGACACATACAGTGGCTGTGATTCCTGCAGTACACTACAAAAAAAATACATTTTTTTCAAGGAAAAAAATACCCTAATGACATATAACTTTTCTTGGAAGTAATTTTTATCAAATTACAGAAGTAATTTTAAGTTTTGCCTGTTGGGGGACTGAAGTTTAGCTACCATTTTTAAGTAAAGTTGATGCTATTGCCAGAAGGGGTTGGGGTAGGTGCAGTGGCAGTATCATTTATGGCTCAAATTTAAAATAACTATATGCACATTAACCAAGGAGGTGGCATTGGTTTTTTTGCATCTGTTAACTTTATTTTCATAATCAGCTGAGAAACAACGGTCCAAGTGCGTTCAGCAAGGTGATGATGACTCTGCAGTGGCCTTACAAGTACAAAAACTACACGCTGTTGTATATTGTTCAGTATGAAATCGATGGTCCCATGAACTGCACTTCTGATATGGAAATCAATCCATTGAAAATCAAGGTAAGCAGGACTTTTCTTTTTGAGTGGAATGAAGTATGTTTGTTTGTTTTGGAAACACACCCAAAATACCCAAATCCCTGAGGATGTCTAACACTAAGTTTCCCTCTGTCGCTGAGGAACACGACTGCACTGTGTGATAGTACTTGTCAATGTATACAGCAGGGGAAATAAAAGGTAGACAATAGATTGTCAACCCAAAGACAAACTTGTCTTTTTTTTTTTTCCTTGAGGACTGTACTGTATGAGTTCTAAGTCCAAAGCAGCAGAGTTATATCGAATGTGGCTGTGAACAAAAACATTCCAGATGCTTCTGGGCTGTTTATATAAATTTTCTGGGTTTTATTTCTTGGAAGAAAATGGCACTATTTGCTTGTTTATCTAGGCCCTTGTCCAAACGCCACAGAGGTCAATAGGGGTATTTCAGTGAGGCTTGAAAGTATGCCACCACTGCCAGCAAAACATGCAGTGTGCAGAGCACAGAGCAGAAGAAACTCCGTTTTCCTAAGCTGGACTAGAGGAAGAAACACCAGACAAAAACCAGCAAGTTTGACTGAGAGTGAAGAGCTGAATTCCAAGACAGTTGAGAAGAAGTACTAAAAATCAGTATACGAGTTCTAGAAGAATTTAAGCAAACGTATGTATAAAAAGACTAAGGGAAGACCTCGATGTATAGAACAACAAAGAGCTTGTATCTTTGATAATCACAAAGCCACTTTAGTGAATATATAAATACAAATTTCCTGTGCTTTTGCTATACCACTGATAATAATATATTTTTTTACAATTCTCTTGTAAGTTTTCTCATCTAAATTTTATGTAGAGGACAAGTAGCATGGCTCTGCCTAGTACCATATGTAAATTTGCAATTTTATACTGGGAATTTCTAAGGGATTACTGAAATAATTTATTTAACCTACTGTATACTTTTCCAAGCCCCTCCTAAAAAAAGGTTTTGTGTATGTATGGGCATGTCTACACATGTGCAGTGGTATGTGGTACATCAGTACCATACTAGTGCTGTTTTTCCAGAGTTAAAGACTGAAATGTTGAGGAAAAATCTTTAATAAAAGATTGCGAAATTGCAAAATAAAAGATTGCAAAATTTATTGCAGTCTAAGTATTTTTTTTCTATACATGAAAAAGTTTTGAGTTGAAGAAGAATTAAGATACTCAAGGCTCTGTATTAAGATCTTAGTAGAAATTTGCATCAGTGATCTAGAAAAGGCAGGAGTAACATTTTAAGTCCAGCTGTAGGTAAAGCCACGTTCTGAAGAATAGCTAGGATAGAGAGAGAAACCTGATCAGTTACACGTTTTCTTGACCTCAACTTTGATGTCTGCAAATAGCTAAACGTAAGAATTACTTATTATTCGGGTTTCCTTGGTGCATCCTAGATTTCTACTTCTAAAGATGATGAGAAGAATGAAACACTTAGCAGAGAAGATAATCGCGACCATCGTATCAGTCGAAGGGATGTAGCTGCCATTGAAGGCGACGTGCATACTTTGGTAAGCTTTCAGCATTCATATGTTGATATTATCTTCATTTTTTTTAATGGAGAGATGAAGGCTCCATGAGATGAAGAATTATTTCAGAAAATCTGTGTTCTGTATTTAAATGGTTAACAGAGAAAAAAGTCACAGAATCAATCAGGTTGGAAGAGCCCTCTGGGATCATCGAGTCCAGCCATTGCCCTGACACCACCATGGCAACTAGACCAGGGCACTAAGTGCCATGTCCAGGCTTTTCTTAAACCCCTCCAGAGATGGGGACTCCACCACCTCCCTGGGCAGCCCCTTCCAATGGCTAATGACCCTTGCTGAGAAGAAATGCTTCCTAATGTCTAACCTGACCCTCCCCTGGCGAAGCTTGAGTCATATGCTCTGGAGCTGTTTTGTTTTGTGTTTTTTTTTTTTTTCCCCCAATGTGCATCAGTTTTCCTCAGGGTAGTCAACCAATGAGGCATATGCCTACAGTTTTGTGCTGTTTTAAGTCCTTAAAAACAAAGGTCAAGTTGGGCACTTCATCCAGTGTCAGTCGTCTTTGCTGTGCTGTCCCCTGAATTTGAAAACCAGTACTTCATCGGAGGAAGGCTGGTAAAACAGGACAACTGAGGAGCAGCAGGTGAGTGCTGCAGCCATCTTTCCCACAAAGGACAGCTGATTTCACACGTTCCCTAGCTGAGCAGTGGGCGTTCTGCAATCAGACATGTGGAGGACCTGTCCTTTCTAAACAAGATTGGAAATAATCTGTAATATGAAGTGAATGTATTACCGTATCACCGTCTTTGTAACCGCGCTTGCGGAAATGAACCTATCCGTGCTCTGGGCAAGGCAGGACGGGCAGGCAGCTGAGAGAAACGCTTGGGAATTTAGGGTGGGCCAGTGGGACTAAGGCAGTACAACCCTGCCTCCAGAAACATTTAGGCTTTGGAGAGGACAAAAAAAGGGCTGAGCAAAGAAAGTGAAAATAGGAATTAATTTCTGATTTTACGGTGAGAAAAGTTACTTTATTTTTTAGATATAAGCTACAAATATTCTTCAATATCTATAAATGCAGTTCTGAAGGCTTTTTTTTTAAGGGCTTGGTTTTTGCTAGATCTTCCCAATGACTTAGGATTTTACCCCAGAGACTAATATCCAGTATTCACAATAATTTCACCGAGTTGTACTTAGGCTGGCAGATGTACCTACACTGTACAGTGCTTTTATCTGTAGTACAGCTAAAATCACAATGATAAAATGAAGCCTTGTTTTGCTCTGCTTTCTTCTTGAAATACTCATGGTTTAGCATCAATAGTATCTGATGGATTTTAATGGAAGTGTGGTTGAGAAAGGGCAATTGAACTTCTGTAGTCCTAAGTATGGCTTATAGATTAGCTCAGTCAGTCAAGTTTGAAGACTCCCGTTGAGTGCAACAAAGCATATTTGGTTGGCACCGAGTGCAGTTAATTGCCATGAGTTCTCCTGTCAAAAAACATGTGGAGGATGGTAATGTGAATGGATGAGAAACTGCCTTCCCCACCCTCTGGCATTTTTTCCTATATATGTAGATAAAGTACATACCTTAAAGCTACTGCGAGCTGTTTCACCTTTGGGATCCAAGTGGCTCACATAATGTTTTTCTGAATGCGAACTTATGGAACACTGTAAGTAATTATTTAATATTGGGGTTTACTTAACATATATGAATAGTTTATGGTGCTTTGCCAGGAAAACAGGACAATAAAGTATGTATATGAGTAAAGTAACAGCTTTAACAACTTCTCAAATATTTGGAATATCCTTCCTATTTTTATATGCAGGGCTGTGGAACTGCTGATTGTTTGAAGATAGTCTGTCAAGTTGGCCACCTGGAAAGGGGAAAGAGTGCAATATTGTATTTAAAATCACGCCTTTGGACCCAAACTTTCATGAATGTGAGTGACTCCGAATATGCTGTCCCTGCTACTGAAACAGAAAGTGATTTTTGTATATCTACATGCAGTACTAATGTTGTTTTTTCTTACACAGAAAGAAAATCAGAATCATTCCTATTCTCTCAAATCATCTGCTTCTTTCAACGTTATAGAGTTCCCTTATAAGAACCTTTCCTTTGAAGATATCCACAACTCTACAGTAGTAAGTCATTTACATCCAGCTTGAGTTCCCATACGTAATTACTTCGAAATTAATACAAAACCAATGATTGCTGAGTAGCTTTTTTGTGGCTTGGTATAATTGTAATTTTATCTAATATTTAATTCATATATTAATTTCAGTTTGAGGGTAAGACAAAATTTTTTGTCCTAAAACTGGGGTTAACAATATTTGTAGCTTTAAAGACTTAACTGAAAATGAAAAAAATTGCAAACAGTCCTAATTTTCTTGTTAATGCCATTGTTGCCAGAGAAATATTTTACTTGAAAATTGTCCTCTACTGTAGTAGCACTTAGAGCTTGAATAATGGACTTTTATTCTGTGACATGAAGTACTATGTGAATGTGGGACAAAAAGACCATCTGTGCCCTAGAGCTTTCAAAGAGAAAGGAGACGGTGCAAACAGAAAGGAAGATACAGGCCATTTATTTGGGCTGCCAAATTAAAAGTTTTTGGTAGGCACTATAGCATAAAAGATCTTAAGAAAGGGGTTGAAGAAGATCATGATTGATTTATTTTTGCATGTGGTTTCTAATGCCTGTTATTATCTGTTGTTTCTCTCCTAAGCCTTGTGGGGTTGATCTTTTTTGTTTCAAGAAATACTGCCTTTTAAGAAAAAAAGGAAAAGCCCTGAATTATTTTTCTCTTAATTTCCAAATATTTCCAGATTCCTACAGTTCTACTGAAAATCATCAAGCATTACAGAATACATGTTGCCATGGTACCACTGATTGCAAAAAACCAAAGCCAAAGCAAAAGCCCCCAAACCCCTGTTTTTATTTAATTTGAAAATCCTGTTAAGTTTGCTGTGCAAAGTGTGATTTATTGTGTTTTTCTATTAGGTTACTACAAATATTACATGGGGCATTCAGCCACAGCCTATGCCTGTGCCAGTGTGGGTTATAATTTTGGCTGTCCTAGCAGGATTATTGCTCTTGGCTGTTCTAGTGTTTGTTATGTACAGGGTAAGTACTGTATTTGGGTTTTTTGTGTTGTTTTCTTTTCCCTACTAGTGATGTATTACTTCAAAATAGTACCAGCAGCTTGCAGAAATACCTTGGTCCCTTAATAATCTGAATCAGTTCAGTTTTTTAATAACTGTAAAAACTTTTCTTCGGTGAAGAAGTTGAATAAAAGAGGATGTCTGTGATTGTGCTGAATTACTCAGTTTAATTTTTCAGCTGATATTTATTGGCTTTGGAGGTCAAAAATAAGGAAAAGGAGAGTAGGAGGGAAAAAACTGAAATAACTAATCAGTTAAGATCTGATCAAGAAGGGAAGAGAAAGAATGTGTGTATATTTTGAAAATCACAACAATTTCTTTATTGTTCTCTGAATCACAGATGGGCTTTTTCAAACGTGTGAGACCACCTCAGGAAGAACAAGAAAGAGAACAACTGCAACCGCATGAGAATGGAGAAGGGACATCAGAAGCCTAAGCAGAGTTTTATCTGTGAGATGTTCTGACATTTTAAAATGCCTGCATCTTGGTTACGAATATTGGTTTCCCCCTTAAGGAAAAAACACTCATGACTGCAAAGCTGCTGGTCTCAGAAGGTATCAGCACGTAGAAAATAAGAGCAATATATTTAAATCCTCCTTTTTGTATTAATTATGTTCATACATGTGACTAATGCATCTGCACTGATTTGTGTGTGATAGTATGTAGTGCTATGATTTTGCTCATCGGGATCTAGGAGACCATCTTTTTTTTGATTCATGGACCAACTTTACATGAATTGCTACACAGATTCTCTGTTTGCTCTTGAAGCCAACAGCTTCCATAGATACTTGCTGGATTACATGTTTAGTTTTGATTGATTTTTGTTGGAGTACACTACGTTTCATTTCCTAGCTCTTGAAAGCTAGTTGCACAATAAAAAATGAACACAGCTTGTTTTACAAAACTGAAGAATATTCTTTGACCCATTAACTCTGCTGATGACTTTCCTCCTGCTCAAAAAATATGAAAGATTATTCAGTGGAATCATTCACATCTGATACCTATTCTGCATGCCTGTTCCCCTTCCTGCTCAGTCATCTGTCTTGTGGTTTCCCTCTAGACTTTACAAATACTGTTCTCAAGGTCCTGGGTCTCTTAGTGTAGGGACTGAGCCTACAGAAATGGAAGTGAGCACTAGAGAGCTGGGGATGATGTACTTTCTGTGGAACCTAGTGAAAAGATTCAGGGCAAGATGCGAAGACTCTGCTGTGTATTTCCATGGAGCAGGATCCAGGTGTTCCACAGAATTCTTGGCAGCATGGGATCCATTCAGGTACCGCCAGGGACAAGATGTTGGACTGTGGCTGCCATGACAAAACCCATAGCCTTTACACTCACAAGTCAAACCTCCACAGAGTTTGAAGTTAAGTCTGTGTATTCCTCGGGATGAATTTCAGTTTCTGGCAAAACAATGGAGGGGACACTTTGTAAGAGGTTACTTGATGCATTGTAAGGAAGCTGTTGTTAATTCTCACATTCTGTGGTTGACCATGTCCAAGTGCAGGATGGAGTGATACAGGGACTGTTTAAACTACACTATCTGCCAGCCAAACGTATCCAGATTCCACAGTGCTTCAGCCACACGCACGCCTGCCTTGCCACCTGCCCTGAGAGAACAGTGAGGTTACCAAGGGAAGCAGAGTACAGCTGGCCATGTGAAAGGGTTTGAAAAGAGAAGGCTGATTTGGCTTGTTTCATTTCATTCATTGTACGTTTCATTGCACAAAAGACATTTCGTTGCACGAGACATTTCATTACGTTCAATACATTTCATTACCAGAAAAGACACTAAATACTTCGTTTCATTGACATTTTTTAAACACACCAAAAGTTCACTGGTTTAAAGCCAAAGGTTTACATCGTTCTTAGCTTATTTCCCTCAGCACTGGTGTGGTAAAACGAAGCTTGTTATGCTTATTGGAGAACACGAGAACGTTGTCTATATGCATTTCAGTACACATGTAGCTGCAAATTAGGAGGTGGTTTGGCTTGCAGTGGATGTACTTAAACTATTACAAAGGTGCCTTATGAGATTTGTTTATTCTCTATTCCAAAAAGGGAATAAATTACATTATAAACTCCCTGTATGCTGCCACATACAGAAAGGAAGACTTCTACTGCAATTATACCAGTGAGATTTCTAAGTAGACAAGCTCTTAACAGGACAAAAACTCTGGTTTGGTTTGGTATCCTGGGGTTTTTGTTCAAAGCTGCATCTCCCCCATAAGTACTGCAATGCCCAGTAAACCCAGAATTATCTGAAATGAACAGTTTGATTCAGCTTTCAATCCTGCATCCTTTCTGAGATTTAAAATCCACAAATGGCTTTAACTATTTCCATTCTTACTCACTAAACCGTGATGGCGTTTGAGGCATTCATAGAGACAGCACAAAGTCTGTGGGGGCCAGTATATATATCAGATATAGGCTTGCATATTTATCCATTTACATGTGTTTGTTTTAGACAATTTGTGTAGGTATAATTAGTTTATATAAGAGGTTATAGGGCATAATTCGGCTTTCACTGAATTTTCAAGGTCTTCAGTGTTGCCAATGTTTTATTTTTCTCTTTACTTCTAGTGTTGTTACTAATAATATAGTAAAGAATCAGGAGTCAGGTTTTGATCCTGGCCTCAAAATGTGACTTTTATAAAACACAATTTCAGTTACTTACACAGGCTTCTAGTTTACGCACTTTGTCAACTGATTATCTATATGCAAGGAGATTGTTTTTACCCAGACTTAATCTTAGTAGGTTAAGAGGTTTAAGAGACTGACAGATTATAGCTCTAATTCTTACATGTGTGCTTTCATTACATGTACACACCATGTTGACTTGAAATTTATTAGACTACTTGCATGTCTAGGCGCTATAAGGAGATGAAAATTAAAAAAAAAGCATGATCAAGATCTCTTCAGCTTACATGGAAGGGATACCGTAACGTTATTAATGTCAGTGCTGTAACTACATCTTAATTTACTGTGGCAACTGGAAGCTCTCATTTTGGTGATTTTCAGGATAAAAAGGTACATTTTTTTTTTAGTACAACTACTGTAGCTATGGGAAGTTTCTTCCATTCATTGAAGTTACATAAAGTAAGTCTTATTTAAGTGATTTTTATTTTCTTGCATTCTACTGGAGAATAAGAGCACACAGTTGCTTCTCCCGTGTCCACTGATTGCCAGTCTGGTTAAAAAAACCAAACCAAACCAGTAGCATATGTAAATGGAGTATACAGGTTACTTAGTGAACATAGATACGACACCCCAAATTCAGTTTAAAGTAACATTTGTGTTTCAGGAAGATTCTGAACAGGATGTTTTCCTGAGTGGCGATGCAGGAAACTTTCATCGCGTTCTAGAATCAGCAATAAGATCAGACTATTCAGGTACTTGTGCCAGTATAAATTTTATACTGTCTTACAGGCATTGATGTATGCTTATAGCAGATATTGTAGAATGACGTTACAACTTCTAAAGAAACTTTTAAAAATGTATTTTGGAATGAAATAATTGCCCTTGAGTCAAGATTGATGTGCGTAAGATGCATACTGCGAGCATTGAAAAAATACAAGCACAGTAAGAGAGAATTAGTCCTCTTTTGAGAGTTCTGTTTTAGAATGATATTTTTTATGAATATAAAACCAACATCTATGTAATTATTTAGACAATGAAAACATTTTAAAAGAGCTATATCTTTTATAATGAAATATGAAATTCTATAAGTACTCCAGTTTGCAATTATTGCAGCATCTCATGATCAATATTAAAAAGTGATTTATATTACAGAATGCATATTATCTATGACTATATTTGACAATATTTAGAAAATGTAAAGCAAGGAACCTAATTTATAGGTTTACATTTCTTTCAAAAAACTACCAAATTGTGGAGATAGCTTTTGTTTAAGCTCGACTGCGAAGTCAAATACGGGATACGTAAGTTGAAATCTTTGAGGAGATGTTTGCAGATACCAGTATCAAGTTTATAATTTTATTTATCCCATTTTTCTGTTTTAAATTTTGATTTACACGTTGATCTTTGATTCACATAATGCTCGTGGGAACTTTCTTAAAGTTTATTATATATGCTCTTTATTCATAAAACATTTATTCCAAGCAAAGATTTTTAATATTTAGTTGTTTCTAAACTTGTGTCCACGCTTAAATAGTCTTTAAGGTGAACTCCTATGGATATTTTCAAAATATTCCAGTTATTATCAGCATGATCTTGGCGATTTGAAGGATTCATGTTGCACTTAAGACTTTGGCAACGTTTGGGTTTGCTGTTGGTTACCCTGGCATAGGCCCTGCAGTATTTTCTCCTACACACTCACAAATAGTCACAGAGCAGCATTACGCTGGTGAAAATCTAGTCAGTTGTGGTCTTCGGTCCAGACTACGGCCTCCTCCACAGTCTAATGAAGTCACAGAAAACCTGACATTCATTGCAACTGGTTTTGAATGTGACCCTTTGTGTTCAATGCTGCTGGCTGTTAATGAGAAAAAAAAAAATAGGATTTTATAAAAGGAAAATGGAAATCCAAAAAATAAAAAGGTGGTGGGAGACCACAGATGAGCCTTACAGCAAAGAGATGGGTTTTTTGTTTGTTTGTCTGTTTCTGAGATCGGAAGAACCCGTTAGTTCTCTGTTGGCAGTGGCCTCCTATCACAAACAAATCCCACCGTTTGGATCATGATCGTATGCTGAGCTCCAATAACTCTCATTGACTTGAGTGGGACTTGAACTCTTCGGTACTGAATCTCTAGCTTCTGATTCCCAAGTGCAATATAACATGACCAGATCTAGTTCACTGCCAAGTTGTCTGTTTATTTTTTGTTTGCCTAAGAGGGATGTAGCATTTGTTGACTTGCAGTGGTCAATATTTTTAAGGACGTTGACAAAACCAGTGTGTTAAACCGAGGTGATGAATGAATGGTATAGAAAGTTTTTGATCACCCACATTGGGTGAAACATGATGTATATCCTAAAGTGTATCCATTACTAACTCTTGAGTTATTGAGAATTGGTACAATATTCTTTAAGTCCACTGGGGAAAATTTGGCTGGAGACTATACAATAATGGGTTTGAGTCTGTAGTGCTACTACTGTTTCATGTGATTATGGTATTTAGTATTTCAGTCTGGTTTTTTCAGCGTGTAGTATTTTTATATAACACAGGAAATCTAACCTTTCATGCAATGATCTTCTCCAGATATGCTGCATTAAGGTTGAATTAACTTGACCCTTGGCTTTTGCAAAGTAAATGAAGATTTAATGTAGCGTTTGAATCTTCAAAAAACTTTTACAGGTTTAGGTGGCTCTTTCTAGTCCATGAAGGACTGTATTTGCTATGATACAAATGTGTTGAAAATGTAACATTTTATTTCTTCGTAATAGAATTTTTTTGCCTTTTTTGTTTTTGCTCGTGCATTAAATAAGTAGAGCATTGTTTGCACAAGCAGAAAATTAACATACTAACGAGAGTGCTGCATTTTGAGTTTCTTAGTCATGTGTAGTAAATATTTGTAACAAATGGGAATATTTTCAGTAACTATGAATTTGTTTCAAAGGTCTTCGGTACATTTAAGGAGAGCAATATACATTTGAAGTTACCTATTTTTATTAAATTATAAATCTTGCAAAAAAGAAGTGGGTATTGTGGCACAGTAATTTTGTACTGATATCAAATACATAGCTATTAAGCTGTGGTTTTCTTTGCAACTCGTTCTTTTCATCCTAATTCAAATTTGATTAATTTTATTAGGTTGTATTTTTCTACATATGTATACAATTTCCAAATACTATGATTGGATAAAATGAAAAATGTAAGCATTGACTTGATCCTGGTATTTAGAATTTTGGAATAAAATACCTCTTAATTAACAGGTATTCTGTTTTTTTTTAATCCTAGGTGTATTTTTTTAAGTGCATTTAATTCACCTGAAAATATTTCATAGTACATGTTTGTAATCCACAGTTATCACTATATACAAAAAGGTCACATTTACACAACTCTTACATTCTCAGATAAAGCGGCACATATTAACCTTGAGTCAAAAAATTTTGTAATCACAAGCAAGAAAGAGGATCGAGTCACAAATTATATTCTCTCACCAGAAAACTGATTTTCTACAAAAATTTTTGTATACCAAAAATAAATATTTCAGATCTTCTAGCTGCCACATCACTGTAGAAAATGATGAATTCTTGTCCTTTGGTTAGGAAAATTCTCAGAGAGGTGGTGTTTCTTTTCATATTATCAGACTGATTTTATCTTAGTATTACATTCTTTCTGATTATACTCATCTTTGTGAGTGGGGTGAGAGTAAATATTTTGTGTCACAATAAAGGCATACCTGTTTATTTTACATTGCTAGAACACTTATAAATAAATGTTGGTGCTTGTGAACCTACTGACTTCCCTGGGTTGCTAGTAAAGAATTTGTTAAGCTAAAGGAAGTAATAAAAAAGGGCACTGAAAAGATGAAAACCTGATATTTGTGTTTCAATTAACAGCTTCCAGTGACCTCCACCTAAAGTGCATAAGCAACATCGCAGCAGTGGTCAAAACACGACTCTCACCATTTGTTCAATACACGTTGCAGCCAACACAGGCCTAGTTTTTGTTAAATAAGAAACCTTCAGTTAGTTACCAGCACAGTGATCGCTACATCTGCTCAGCAGTTCTACATTAATGCTTTATTGAGAAATCAGTGACAGACCTTCCACATGTGAGAAGGAAAAGAATGACAGTAAAATACCACATTACTAGTCTTCACAGTTTCACATATAGACCATGTCTGTGTTACTGTTTTTCAGAGTTTTGCAGAATCTGTCTCCATTTACATTTCTGTGTCATTTGTGTACACGCTTTTCAGTCCCCGACAGAATATCAGATACCATGTTACACCCCTTCAGTGCTTGATGACAATGGTTGTAATTTGTTTGAAGAGTGTGTGAGCAACCTTTAAAGACTGGAGGAGTTACTGCTGGACATATTTCCTCAAGTAAATACTTGGGTAGTTGAAATAAATTACTTATTATCAGCTTTCATCTCTTTTCAAAGAAAATTTGGTTAAGAAAACATAATCCTGATTATGATATTTTTTTTTCCTGAAATGGGTGTTATTGTGTACTCTAATCCCTTCTCACTAATTTATCTAAATGTAGTACAAACAATTCCCACACGCGTTATTCCCCTTTTGGAGCCATTTTCAACAAAACATTTATCACACATTTAACATTTGTTTCAGAACTTTATAAATGAATAATTGTGCATATTCACATCAGCAACATGAATTTACAACGTTGCAGCTGCCAAGCTGGTTCAACTCTTCCTCCCCAAATAAACTTAATTTGTATCTTTCTAAAAGCCCAAGTCTTCAAACATTTGGAAATGAACATATATGTGATCCACCCTGTCTCAATACCACATATTCATCACATTCCTTAACAAAGGAAGCAAATTGCTCAAAGCATTAGCTAGCTTTCTGTAGACCCCTTTCTTCCACCTGGGGACATGCAGTGTTGCAGGGATTCCAAAATTAATTCAACTCTAACAGAGGCTGTGCAGAAGCAGCCTCTTTTTCTTTACAATGCTACGTGAGAGGATGTTAACTAGGCAGGTAGGCACTGAACAAATGTTTTCTAAACAAAAGAGAGAATCTCTCCTCCTTGTGAGCTGCTGGAGGAGAGTTCCACATCAAGTAAATGATTGTTTTATTTGCCTGGGTTTTGTGCTCTTGAAAGGTCCCATCAAATTAAATAAAGTTTTCATGGCACGGGTTTTTTTGGTGCACGTGAAGAAAAGGGACACTGACAAACTATTCTAAAGAAAAGTATTGAAGGGTACCTGCTGAGGAGGGTGCACGTTTCCCATTGCAGCATTACTCCGTAGGCAGAGATTGTTCATGATGCACAAGTGGGTGAAGTCAGTCCATTCTTCGGTGGTCCCAAAAGGTGCCAACAAACTCTCAGCAACTGTGATAAAAGTAAATTGTATTTAATATGCCAGTCTCAAATCTATTTGAAGTAATTGTTAATGGCAATGAATTAATTGCATTGTACTGTATAGAATGACATTAAATCATAAGGAAAAATATATTAGATTTTATTTAGATTTTATGAGAGATCTGTTGAAAATATGTACTGTAACCTGGCAGTTCTTCCTTTCAGTATGGGAAAATTTCTACTCTATAGTTTGTAACTCTACTCTCCTCCTTTTTCCACTGTGTTGAAGAAATTTTGAGATCTAAAAACTACAGAATTTGGCCTAATATGTCTAAAATAAAGATTTTTGTTTGGCTAATCTTTTTTATTAGAAGGCAAATGAAGTGGTTTTATACCTATCGAAGAAATTTATATTCACTACTCAAACATACACTGAAAATGTAGTATAATCCAGTTCTGAAAGTCCTTACAGTTAATGTTTGCCTCACTGAAATCACGGCATGGGCACGCTCATCAACACTAGCGTGAAATTCACTGTGAGGAGGCTGAGGGGAGATCTGATCGCTTTCTACAACTACCTGAAGGGAGGTTGTAGTGAAGTGGGAGTCGGCCTCTTCTCCCAGGCAACTGGCGATAGGACAAGAGGACACAGCCTCAAGCTTCGCCAGGGGAGGTTCAGGTTGGACATTAGGAAGCATTTCTTCTCAGCAAGGGTCATTAGCCATTGGAAGGGGCTGCCCAGGGAGGTGGTGGAGTCACCATCTCTGGAGGGGTTTAAGCAAAGCCTGGACATGGCACTTAGTGCCATGGTGGTGTCAGGGCAATGACATGGTGGTGTCAGGGCAATGGTTGGACTCGATGATCCCAGAGGGCTCTTCCAGCCTGATTGATTCTGTCATTCTGTAACGTGACGTGATGCGGCGCGGTTTAATTTCCCCGGCAACTCGGTTCAAGGCCGCAGCACGGGCGGGCCCCGGGCCCCGCGCCCCCCTCCCCGGCCCGGCGCTCCCTCACCTCTGCAGGCGGCCGCGGGGCCCCTCAGCCGTCCCGCCAGGCGCCGATGGCGGGGCTCCTCAGGAGGGCGCCAGCCCGCCCCTCCTCGCCCTCCGCGGGGCCTCGAGGCCGGACCGGAGGCGCCGAGGAATCCCCCGCCGGCGTCCTCGCTCCCCGCTGCGGTGAACGGCCCGCGGAACCCCACCGCCACCGGCCTCAGCGAGACGCGGGCCCGCCCCGCCGAGCGCCCGCGGGCCCGCCCGCCGCTCAGCGCCCGCCCCCGTCACGTGCGGCGGGCGGGGCGGGCGCTCGCCGCCGCCGGAGCCGCCGGTGCCGGCCTCCCGCCCGCGTCCTCGCCCGCAATATGCCTCCGCTGCCCTCGGGCTGCTCGCCATGCCGGGGACCTGCGGGCGCCTCTCCTCCCTGCTCCTGGGGCTGGCGGCCGCGGTGCTGCTGCTGCTGATGGGGCGGCCGCCCCCCGTCGCCGCTACAGCCTCCGCCACCCGCCCTCAGCAACAGCGGGCGGCGCTGCCGGCGGGCGCCCCCGCCGCGGCCTCAGGTACCGACCCCCCGCCCCGGGCAGGTGCGCCCTTTCCCGCCTTCCCGGCGGAGGTTCCTCCTCTCTCCTCCCCGGGGCCGCGCCGTCGGGGCCCCCTCACCCCGCCGCGTCCCTCCTCTCCCGGAGCGGGGGGTCGGCGTCCTCCTCCGCTGCTCCCCGCGGGGCTGCTGAGGGTTGAACGCGGTGCTGCGTTGTCTCCCGTGAAACCGGGGTGTTCGTGCCGCCCTGCGAGGGGCGGGCGGCGTTCCCGAAGCAAAAACCGGGCCGCTGCGGTTTAATGAAGCAGGTAGCGGAGCCGTGGCGGCTGCTGGGGCGGGGGGGGGGGAGCGGGATCCATCTTTAATATCACCAGATCTGTATGCGGCTGCTGTGGCGTGTCGCGGCGGGGGGAAAATACAGCCCGGTAATGGTGTATCCCGGTCCTGACCCGGCTGGGGATGCTCCCTCGGGTGCCAGGCAAAGGGGCTCGGGGGAAGCGCGGCTCTGTGAATTGCTGTTTGCTGGCAGGAGTCACCAGAGCAAGGCACACGTATACGTGTAAAATATGAATATATATATAAGATAGATATATTTATTTCTATATATCAATATAAAAGTAAAAACAGCTGATACTACTCCGTTCTCATGAGACCCCCCTGCAGTGCTGTGTCCAGCTCTGGGGCTCCCAACAGAAGAAGGACATGGAGCTGGTGGAGCAAGTCCAGAGGAGGCCACGGAGATGCTCAGAGGGCTGGAGCCCCTCTGCTCTGGAGACAGGCTGAGAGAGCTGGGGCTGTTCAGCCTGGAGAAGAGAAGGCTCCGGGGAGACCTTCTAGCACCTTCCAGCACCTGAAGGGGCTACAGGAAAGCTGGAGAGGGGCTTTTTACAAGGGCAAGTAGTGACAGGATAAGGGGGAATGGTTTTAAACTGAAAGAGGGGAGATTTAGATTAGATATTAGGAAGAAATTCTTTGCTGTGAGGGTGGTGAGACCCTGGCCCAGGTTGCCCAGAGAAGCTGTGGCTGCCCCCTCCCTGGCAGTGTTCAAGGCCAGGCTGGATGGGGCTTGGAGCAACCTGGTCTGGTGGAAGGTGTCCCTGCCTGTGGCAGGGGGTTGGAACTGGATGTTTAAGGTCCCTTCCAACCCAAACCATTCTGTGATTCTATGGTTCTATGATACATGTGCAAGTGTCTTAAGACTATTGAATGAGTGGTGGGGCTGGTGAGCCCGTTAGTTTTTCTATCCCCTCTGCAGAATGAGGAAATAACATCATTTATCCAACAGCTGAGAGTATGAAAGTAATGTGCTTATTTCAGTATTAGGCCTTGGGGTTACAGTCAAATGTGTGAGGTTATCCCTTCACAGAACTGGGGCAAGTGATAAAGGGTTTGTTCTGTCATCTAGTTTAAAAACTATGTGTATATTCTGAAGTCTGAGTGGCTTGAATTAGGATAAAACCAGTATTTTTCTTCACATACTGCCGTTCACCAAAGAATTTCAAAATGGTTTCAAACATGAATTATTTAAGACCTTTAAGCTCTGTTTGGGCATATCACTAGAGCATATGTTTCATTTTTAACATATATGCATGTTTCTATTTCCAGTTGACTTCAAGAAGGTGTAAAATGTTCTTAGTTTCAGGCATATGGTTTAATATTTTGCTGAATTGAAGCCAATTTACAAAGCTGCCAAAGTATGTGTGTTAATTAGGAAATATAAGCAATGATGGTGAATTATGGTCTTTACTTGTAACTTCTTAAAGATGTAGAACAAGAAACTAGATTTGGTAGAATATGAACACACTCCTAAATTCTCCTGACCCGCTCTTAAAACGCCTTGATTTGCTTTTTGGTTTCTTTCTTGTGGGGGGGTTGGTGTTTTTTTGGTTGGTTGTTTTTTGGTTGGGTTTTTTTTTTCTTTTTTGTTTTCCAAACGTTTAAACTACAGGACTTGAAAGAATCATATTTCATGAACAGCTTGGTTCTTGTTTTTCCTTTTGAACTGATGATTTTTCATTATTTTGTTTCTTATCATGCTTTTAGAGGACTAAAATTAATCACCAGCAAATCCCACTTAAAAGGCTTTGGCAGCATTTCTGACTTGTGTGGTGAACATTGTGCTCATTAAAAATTGAGTGGCAGGAAAAAAAAAAGGGGTGGTTTTTGTAATGCAATGATCCTCTTTGGTTTCGGGTATTGATTTCTTTTCAAGCAGCTCTGTTACCTTAGCGCCTTCAGCCTTTGCCAAAATCTTTGTTGGTACCAAATAATCTGATGCTGATGCTACTGGTTTGCTGTTCTTGCTGTTGCAGACCCACGTGCCTAGTTGCTGTTGCTTTCTTTTATTTGCTTATTATGCTTCACAGGTTTTAGGTATGAGAGTCCTGGAAGTGTCTCATGGTGTGCAGCTTTCGTGATCGATCCCAGTTTATGAATGTTAAAAATTATCATTTGAGCTGATCCTCAGCTTTTGTTTGTGTTCAAATACAGGTAAAGCTTTATTTCACGTGTTGGCTGGCTTTCTAAATGATCTTGATTAATTTTTTTCTTTCATAGAAAATTGAGAAAAGCCAATAGTGATTAATCTTTTAAAAAGACAAGCTAATCACTGCTATGAAGCTTTCATTATTCTGAAGAAGCTGCTAAGCACCTTTTTTTTGTGTGTTTTTTCCTTTCAGTAAAGCACGTGAGTAATTTTTGCTATATTGATGGTTTTGAAATTTTAAAAGGGAAGAGCCTGACTCCAGATATGTATTTATTGGATACTAATGTCTTTTTCCATGAAATTATCTTTTGATGGTTTACAGCTGAAAGGTAGGCAGGATAAATGGCTGTTGCCTTTCCAGCAGAAGACTGGCAGCAGGGAAGTCCCTGAGGGGAATGCTCTGAAGAGGCCACTCCTGCAGCAGCTGCAGGTCCTGTGCTGGGAACTGCCAGGCAGGCAGTGAGTGGCTTCTGGGGGTAAGGAGGAGTCTGGCTGAATTTGGATTTACGCTGTGTGTTTGTGACCCCAGTGTTGCTAGAGCAAAGGAGCCTTGTCCTCCTAAAATAGGGAAGGTGCAGGGCTAAGGCTGGAGTTCGCAACCTGTTCTCATTTGACGTTCCTGTATCGATGTCCCTGTTCTGTCGAAGCTAATTATACCGTTTTACAGATCAATTCCCTGCTGGATTAACAGACTTCTGCCAGCGTAATTAGTGTGCTGTCTGAGAAGAGATGCTAAAGTCAGCACAGCTGTGTACGAAGGTTTGGAGTGCAGACTCTGCTGCTGACACATAAATGTAGCAGTGAGAAGGTACTTGCACATCTTGACTGAATAGGGTTTTTTTGTTCATCCCTTCTTTCTTCTCCCTTAAAAACAACAAAAACCTTACCACTCCCAAAAGGAAAAAGTAAATTCTAAAGATGAGGCAGAAAAGACATGCACAAGAGGGACTCAGCTCATGGAGTTACTATGAATCATGTTATCTAATGGATGTAGCTATTCTTCCAAATTTCAGGAAGAAAATATTAGGGGAGAGAGAGACAGACCTCTCTGGTTAGGGTGGTGATTGCTGAAGTGGAGAACCTGTCTTGGTTCGGTGTTATTCATAGTGAGTTTTTCCATTTTCTGTGTGGCAGTTTAGAAATCTGGACTCTGGTGCACAGAAGAAGTTGAAGAGAAGTCGCTGGGAGCTTCGAATACTCAGCATTGAGCTCAGCGGGCTTGAGCACAGAATTCAATAAATTATAGTCCTGGCTTTGATGCAGGCAAACCTGTTTGTTTTCCTTGTTCCCTTTTGTTTATCTTTATTGAGATGCATTCTTTACAGGAGGTGTGGGATGTGTCTTTAATGTTCACCATGCTTGGGATATTCTGGATGTGGTGCATTGTTATTCTCGTTATAATGCAGATATTGGGCAATAAACAGAGCAGAGACCACTAATTGAGTAAGTGATACTTAACAGACCACTCCCAATCTGCCTCGCATTCCAGAATTCAGGGAAAAGGAAATTTATTTTGCCCTTTTTTTTTTTTTTTTTTTTAGGGAGGTGGCTTTGCGTATGATGGTAAGATTAGCTTGATTTTTGTAGGGTGAAATTAAAAAATGGTAGCAACTAATAGTAGTCCTGAACAAAGGAGAGGACAGAATTGGAATCGCTGTGCATATTTAGTTAGTTCTGCTTGTTGAGGCTGTTAAAAAAAATACGTGATTGTTGGCAAACCCAGAGGAAAATAAGGGATTACTTTTGTACCTGTTGGAGTCAAATACGCTGCCTGGATGCTGCCTGTGGAATTTGATGCTGTACCCGTTTCTCAATGCCATCTGCTTGCACGTGATGATGAGTTGCTATCTAATGCAAAGCAGTGTTCTAGACAAGAGATGTCTAGTTAAGATTTTTCTAAACTTTTTTGTGTGTTGTCTTATTCTTCCTAATCGTTCAAGGAGGAGATAACTTCCTCGTGCTTCCTTTTTATTTGAGATACTGGAACAGAAATACTTATCTGACACATCCTTGTGTGACTTACTGCTTTTATAATCTTTGTTTTCCGTGTTTCTAGTAGTGAAATATTTTTCCTAATGACTTGTATATTGGTGTGTAGGCGGTGCTTGGGTATTTAGAGGAGCATTTGGTTTTGATAGCTTGTTCTGTTAATCTGGGTTTGAATTTGAGTGATAATACATAATGATGTGCTTTAAAAAAAATACGCAGTGCTGTACGGCTGGCTTTTTTGTCTCTTGATGGAACAACCTTTATGGTTTATTGTCTCTATAGTCACTGGACAGGGAATTAGTGTGGCAGCAATAAATCCAGTTCTGTGTTGGAGCTTCTGTCACAGTCAGATACAGACCCCAAGAAAACGAGTGAGGAGTTAAAAACTGCATAGGAGATTCTGTGGCATTCCCGTAAAGAAGGAAATGCAGTAATTTGCATGACTGAGTGATTACATAGGATGCAGTTCCTGCTCCAGAAGTCAGGGCTGTCTGACTAAGGACTTTAAATCAGCACTGGGATTAATTTTGGTTTTGTAGAACCAGCAGCACAACTTACTTATCCAGTAGGTATTGAAATATAATCGGTGTCAGGGAAAAGGTTTATTTTTAAGTTCTCAAAGCTTATGGGTTAAATTGCAGTAATTGTTTTATTTGGACATGGAGGAGATGGTTTGCAGTCTTTAAAATAGAACTTTTGATTTGTTTTAGATATATCAGCTATAAACATTTGTTGGGAATCTGTGTGTTTCTTATATGAAGAACCTTAATGAAACTTTGGAAAGCTGACTTTTGATCTGGTGAAAAGTAATTCTTTCATCATACTCCAAAAGTATTACATGCACACCCTAGCAAAATGGTTTAATGCAAGCAATTAACTCCACCTATGGAAATAAAGTCAGAAAAGGTCCTTTGATTTGCTGTTCAGCTTTCTCAGCATTCTCAGCCTCTGGGATTTGCAATAATGGTTTCTCAGCTAGGTGAGAAAGTAGAGGAAGAATGTAAGACTTACACTTGTCCTGATTTACTGGAGCTGTTGTGCTTGAGTGACTTAGCTTTCTGTGCTGATCTAAAGCTTAGATCAGCAACAGAGTATCAGGGAGGGCATTAGGACACTGAGGGGTGATAAAGCATCTGCAGTTTGAGACAGAAATGAATACTGAAAAATAAACATTCACAGACGATTTCATTTATGTGTCCGTGTGTTCCATGATTTAGGTCACGCTGTTGCTAATACAAGAAGAAGAGTTTGGGGGTTCTGTGGTAGAGCACAAATGAAAAAATCTGTACTTTTTTATATTTCAGGACGAGAATCGATATAAACAAAAAGGTACTGAGGAGTTCTGAAGAGGTAGGCAGCTCTCCTGAGTTTGAAAGCTTGCGTTTATTGAAGCTTGTAATATATTATACAGCAACATGCTCTATACTTCAGAAAACTTGATTTCAAGAAACTTGCGTTGATAGTAGCTTTCATTATAAAGAGCTGAGAGAGAGAAGGGCAGAAATGTGTTTTAGCATTCACAGAAATGGAAGCCACAGTTACTGGGTGAGGAGAAGTGGCAGGAAGCAAGAGCAATTGATGGCAGGAAGCTGCCTGTTGCAAGGTGGTAGTTTTTGCAGTTCTTACTTGTTTTGTTAAAGTTTCATGACTTCTTTTCAGTCTGTTGGGAGACGATACATCATCAAAGGCCAATTGATATGTAAAAACATTCACAGAGTTGCTGTCAGGCTGAGAAAAAGGCAATTTTGGGATTTGCCATGCAACTGCTATCTGGGTCACTGGGGATCTATAGCATGCTTTCTCTGTGAACTAGCTCAGTAGATGAAGTCTTTGAAGGCAGAGGCACAGATCTGAGAGGAAAACTTATTAAAAATAAACTTAATTTTTGGCGTGTCAAACTTGGGGAAATAGCACAGGTTACTTTGTCATCTTGAAAGCCACGTATTTTCATATTCGCTTATATCCTTCTGTAGTGAATGAGGATTTGAGGCACAGTATGACAGAGCAGATGAGTCCTCTGTATTACTCCTGATACTGTGTTTAATTCCTAATTCATAGATCTAGCAATCCGGTGTGCCATTGCACCGTAGAGGTTGGCGTACTCTTGAATAACGCTTCTGTGTTCAGTAGGATGAAACAACCAGACATAGCTCCTGCTACCTAATCCTAGTTTGCCAGAGGTGTTCCACCACATCTCATGTGTGCTCCTAAACTGTCATCTTCCACACATGCCTATGAGAAGCTGTATTCAGCAAAGCAGCTATTGCATTTCTTGCTTTGCTTTTCTAGCACTAGTTGTTGTAGAGAATACATGAGGTTGGAAAGCAATTTTCATGCTAGCACATGCCTGAGGGGAGGGTGTGAGTGTGCACAGCTTTACAGTTAGCAATATGAGAGTGTATTTGCTGAAACAACCTGTGCTAGGGAACTTGAGGTTAGAAAGCTCAAGAGAATGAATTCATCTTTAGGAGTGCCCTCTGTCCCTAAGCCAGGTGTTTAGTGGGGGATTTCACTCAAGCAGTAACTCATCTTTTCAGTCAGAAGAGGCACTCCAGTTCCATCTAGCAGAAGAGCTGGGCCCTGGAAAAGGGCAGTCCTTCCAAACCACGTCTGAGGCTGCAGCACGGATAGAGCATGTGCTTGTGCAGCCCCACCACATCTCCCTTTCACATACACAGGAGAGACAGTCTGTGCAGTCTTTGGTGAATGTATTGCCCTGTCATGTTGGGAGGGATGTGGATTGGGAAGGGATGGTGCTTAGACCTTCCGTATGAGAGCACACATACACTGTAGTGTGAGCAGGCTCTTGTGACTAGGAGATAAACATCAACAGGCATAGTCCAGCGTGTGTGGAGGACACTCCAAAAGCACCAGCTATCTTAAACACGGCTTCTCAGGCAGAACACAGGACTTGACATGTGGCACCAGCAGTTCTGTCGAGTACCAAACTATATTGTATGCTATGAATTTCCCAAGCAGTTGTCAGCTGTCTGCAGATGATGTGCGGAAAATCTTCTCCCATCTCAGCTGGACCAGCTGTCGTAACTTCCCAAACGATTCTGCTTGCCCTCTGACTGTGTAAGCATATTATGCATTCTTGTAAACAAAATACTGGCAGGTCTGCAGTTTATGGTACATGCATGGCATGACCCTGGTGATGTGTGTTCTTGTCTGATGTCGCTCCTCGGAGCCATCCTGTGTGAGCTGCTGGGATTGACTGGGCTAGGGAGTGATACTCTTTCCTGTCTGTGTCTGCATAAGCCCCCTAAGGCTCACCAAGCGCAGGCATGAATCCTGTCAGGTGCCCGTGCTATCCTTATTCCTTCCCCCTCAATTTCTTGTCCTTCTTTCTCTTCCCTGAGGTTGTGATTGTTCTTTATCATGTGGGCTCGAAGAGTCTCCACTGACTGAAAGATATAAGTCAGACTCAAGGGCACAATTGTTACCCTTTTCAGTGTGGAAATGAGGCAGCTGAAGGAGGTGGGTTATGGGGTGAGATCCTCCTGCTGGACTTTCCACATGACCCTTCTCGCTTCAGCATTCTGCATTTGCTGTTGATAGTGCCAGGCACCTAAGGCAGTGCAGTCCTACCAGTGGAAGAGGCAAGAGGTGGCCTCTCACTGAGATTACATGGAAATAAATTGTGGCTCTCGGTGTGTTAGAGAGCAAAAAAATTCTTGGCCCTCTGCCTTCTGATTTTCCTTGTCCCATTTTGAAAAATCTGGTGGTTTTGGTGTGGGTCTTATCTGAGCTGCTGACAGCTGTAGTAGGTTAACCTGCAAATGGTGGCTGAAGAGCTGTGGTGGGGAGTGGGGTTTTTGTGTTGAATATGATGCGGTGGTTATAGGGTGTGAGCGTGAGGCACATATTGAGCCATGTGCATTAGGAGGTCACGAAGCAGCAAAATACAGAGAATCTCAGAAATACTTCAGTGTGCCCCCAGTACACCCTCGTTGAAATGCATTATTGATGTGGCCACTGCACCCAAAAGTGCTCCGAAGGTCTGTAGAGTGTCGCTCGATTAATGAGTGCTTTAGCCTGTACAACTGAGTGTTTGCTTGAGCGCTTTTACTAAACACAGTGTAGGTATAGCCAGATAAATCAGAGCGTTAACCCATTATCATGCAGTTTATTTTGGAGGAAAGGGCTGAGTTTAGTGGGTGGGGTTTTTTTTTTAGTTTCTAGATGGTCATTAATAGTTCATCTGCCTCTTCTGAAATGTTTTCACCTGGTTGACATACCTTTGTTTCTTTATTTCTCATCAATCTTTTACCTGTATTCAACAATTGAGCTTTCTCACTGCAGTGTGCATGGAGCTTTTGGGTTTCACGTTGCAGGTTATTTTAGTTGCAGGTCCAAGAAACCCTTTCATTAGTCAAACTGATTTTCCTTTCAGAATCATCAGTATTTGTTTTCATTGACTGCAAGTGTTATCAAGTAAGGCCATGCAAGATGAAGTATATCTTTTCATCCCATTTCCTTAATAAAGCATAGAATTGGCATCAGGTTGTGAGCCCCAAATTATCATAGGATGCTGTACTCCTACTAAAACACCCAGCCAGATTTGCTAAGTGTATTAAAATTAGCAGCTGAAATAAACCACAATCAAGTGAAGATGATGTTTGTTCTTTGATGGGTTTTTCTTTCAGTGTTTTCTGTGATTTGAAAGTGTTTATGAGGTCCTGGTACCATGGAGGTATTGAGGCTGGAGGGGATAGCAGCAGCACTCTAGTCCAGCCTGCTTAAAGCAGGGTTGAACACTGAATTCAGTCCTGGGAGATCTTTCCTGTCAGGCCTTGAAAGCCTCCAGGAATCGAGAACCTCTCTGGACAACCTCTTCCAAACATTGTTTATCCTCAGAGACAAAAAAAAATTTCTCATGTCCAGACAGATCCTTCCCTTGTTGCCTTTTGTTATCCTGCCATGCGTCTGGATGGAGACCTTGGCTCTGTCTTCTTGGTAAACTCAGGGGTATTGGAAGGCAGTTGTTTAGATCCCCCAAAGCCTTTCCTCTGCAGGGTTAAACAAGGCGCATTTCTTTCTGTGGGTCCAAAACTGAATGCGGTTTCCAGCTGCAGTGCAGCGAGCGCTAAATCAGAGGGATTACGTGCTTCTCTTGCTCTGTTCGCCAAGCTGCTGCGGATGCAGTGCGGTGTGCTGTTAGCCTTCATCGCTTCCAGGGTGCACTCCTGACGTGCTTGGTTTACTGCTCACCAGGATTCCCTGATGTTTTCAACAGGGCTGCTGCCCTGCCCGTCAGCCTCTTGCAGGTACTGCTGGAAGGGGTCAGATGCATCATTTTGTATTTGTCCCTGTTGAATTTCATGAGGTTCTTGTTGGCCCGTATCTCTGTCTAGGTCCCTCGGAGCATCCTCAGCTCCTTACCATCTGCAGACTTTGAGGGTGCATTTTGTCCCCTCCTCAGATCTCTGACTTGGACTTGCACGTGACTATGGAGTGTGTCAGCTGCTAATGTTTCTCTTGAAACTTCTGCATTTCGAGGAGGCTATTTTCCTCTAGTGCGTGTAAATTAGAAAAAATGTAAATTAGAAAAATCTGCGGCAGATTTGGGGCTGTTCATGATGTGTACAGTTGGCTCAGTCTGTTAAAATAGATACTAGTGCATAGCATAGACTTTCTGACTTGTGATGAGTGTGTCTTTGGTTATGAAATTTGGCAAGACACCAAATTTATTTATTATTAACGACTTTATATGGGCAAGGTTCCCAAATGAAACAATGTGATTGGAACGTTCTCGTGTAAGTTATTTTCTGTGAGGTAGCGAATCTAGTTGATACTTTGTGCTAGTGAGAGCTAAATTAGAAAAAAAAGGTCAATGATGTCAAGGTGTTTGAAAATACAGGCCACTTTGCTGGAGTGAATAAGGAGGTGCTTGCCCCCTCCAACTATTACAGACACTAATGGAATTATTAAAAGCTTTTTCAGGTCATTGTGGAAAATATTTTTCCTCTGTGCTGAAGCCTTTCATTAAGTGACTCAACAGGAGAAATGAGTAGTTTTATCTTGGGTAAATGCAGGACATCAGTAGAGCGTGTGTTTGGGACAATAAAAGCTGTTAATAACATGAATTATGCCTTGTGGTAAATACCACAGGAGCTTATTTCATTGGTTGTGAGAGCGAGGGAGGAAACTTACTCTCACTGGGCTGAAGGAGAGATTTTCTTTGGCTTATGGACCACTGATGTTGAGAAAATCCTCTAATTAAGTTGACTGGAATAGAAACCTAGCAAAACGTTTGTGAGGTACTGCATAGTTTTGGTGCAGGGTTGGGCAAAAGAATCTGTTGTTTTGCTCAACTTGTGATGTGGTTTGACAGATCCTTCTTTCTTTTAAACTCTTTTTATGGCACCTGTGGAATTTTGCTTAATTAAAATTAGTAGGAATCTGCAATCATTTTTCTAAAAACTAATGTCATATTTATTGTTGGCTTGTGATTTTTGATCATTTGCTTTACGAAACTCAACTTTAATAAAGATCTATATATGAAAGAGAGAGTAGCTTGTTGGGTGCTTCTGTTTTGTTGCTGCAATATGGATTTACTAACTGTCACATTAAAAAATTCCCCTCCTGCACATACAGGACTACAGGGAGGAAATGTTGGCCTGCAAACTTTCAATTGTATTTTCTCCATATATGTCTTTACTTACTGGCCTTCTTCCAAGGGCCGAGGGGATCTTTTCCTATAAGTGAAAGATAAACATTGCTGGAACACTGCAAATATCTTTCTTAAGCAGTAGCGTGGGATTTTGCAGCTTTTGGGGAAGAAAAGTATTTTCAGCGAAGTACAGTGACCAGTGTGTTAATTGAATAATGTCACTGAATGCATCAGTGGTCTTCCTTTGTAATTAGCGAGTAACATGCGCTGACCTCTGAATTACTAGTCTGTAGTTATATTATGCCACTGTGAGTTTATATAGGCATCTCTGTCTTAAGGTTAAAACCTTCAGGGCACTACATGTCCTGTTTGAAGAGGTTATACTGCTTTGTTTTCCTGTGACTTTTTTTTTTTCTTTTTTAACTCTGCCAAATGAGGGGGATGTTTAAACTTGCACAGATTTTTTCCCCCCACCGGCTCATTCCACTCACCAGCCACCACTAAGAATTACATGGGGCAAATCCTGTACCTGACCCTTTAGGTTGAAATAGGATGATTCATGCTACAGGGTTACTGGAATATTCTTCCTCTGTCCAAGTATATTGGCTGTTAAAGGGTAGGATTGACAAATCATTAGAAATTCTCTGTTAGAAATGGTCTCATTTTGTCAAGGAGATGATGCTGAATGATTTTTCTTTTTTTCTGTTTGCATAATGAAGGTTTGATCGTAAAGTTCACGAGTGGGAAATGCGTGTTGTTTGCTTACCACCTAGTAGGCACTTGCCCATTTTTCTTGAGGGTATATAATACAATGTGGGTGTTTAAGGTAGCATATTTAAAAGAGCTTATTATGGAGATGTTGATGTTTCCCTTCTGTACTTTTTCCCCAGTATTCTATAACAAAATGTGAATTTTTAATATTCATTTTTTGATTTCCTTAATTTTGATGAAAGGTAGAACGATGCAGGCAGTCATTTAAAAAAATGAAAGAGCAGCATCACAGGTTTAGTATTAGTCCGTGAGTAAACTGAGATGAGAAAAGAAATCTTATAATGGCCTCTGAAATGCCTGGGCAAAGGTCTTCTCTTTTGTAGGCTTCAGGAGTTGTATTACTAGTATTTCCTTGCTCATTTGAATCTCTTCCACTTGCAAATTTATCTTTATTTGATGTACAAGTTCTATTTAAGATTTGTACATCTTGTAATGTTAATAATTTATCTCACTTATCTAAGCTTACAGAAAATGATATTTAAAATAAGTGAATCCTAAATCTGTGAAGCTGTGCAGACCACAGCATTTAGTCTTTTCTGCTGCATATCTGCTTTGCCCCAGGATGGTGAATTTCTCAGCTTCCAGCTTCCATAGTAACCAGGGTTCTGAGAACCAGGCTGGCTGATGCGACAAAACAGCAGCAAATAAACATGCAAAGTTGCTATGGTAATTGTAATTGTCATAGCTTCACTAGCAGGTGTCAGTTTTGATTTTTTTTTTTTTTTTTAAAAATTATTATTATTTATGCCAGTATACCAGTACAGCAAGGCATACGAAATATAATTCTGTAATGAAAATTCTGGTTTAGTGTATCCTGTGAGTTCTCACGTTCTGTCTTGGGTGGTGAAACATTCTGATTTTAATATGTAAGTTGAATGAATGTAATGGTGAAAAAAAAATCATGCAGCTACTTACCAGATGAGTACCTTAGAGCAGTACATGATACGCACTTAAAAATATTCCAGTGTTTTTTTTTTTTAATGACGTGTAAACCGCTCAACGTTAACGGAATAAATCTAAATAACGCATCTAAATTTCATAGCTGCTTTCATGTCTAAATTTCACAGCTCTCGCTCAGGTAGCCCATGAAAATATTTATAGGGGAATGCTTATTTTCTTTCTATTTTATATCTCTTACTGGGAGCGCTTCAAAGTGTTTGGGGATGTATTCCCACTGGATAGGTGAGTGAGTTGTTAGCAGCTTTATGGATTCGCCTGATGACATTCTTGCATAGTTCTTACAAGCATGATCATTCCAGGAAGGCATTTATTGATTATGCAGTGGTAACATGAAGGATACAGCCTATAATGATCTGGTTTATTTATTGATTTTCCAGGGCCTTAATTTCATCAATACTTGATTTGTGTCAACATTCGTGGCATGAGTATCATGCTTACTCGGGTTCTTTACGCATCTCGTCTGAGATCTTGGTTAGAAGTATAACCACTTACAATGGTATTACTCAATGGTTGTAGAAGAGGGTTATTTTGTTTGTTGTTTTTAAAATTTATTTAAATAACTCATTAAATCAGTCCACTCTTATATACAACAGATCTTAAAATTGAAGGAGCTGAAATGTTGATTTACCTATGCAATAGTGCAGATCTCAAGCTCTAAGGCTGTCCAGATTATAAAATAATCCAAATCCAATAAAATAATTACAAGCACTAAAAGTTTGCATGTTTGTGAAGTGTGGTAATTTTTTTTTTTTTTAAATACGAGCTCAAGGTAGTGCTGCAGTCTGTACAAGTGTGTCGTGGAAGCAGATAGCTGGAACACTGTGTAATGTCTGTTAGAAAAATACTGGGAGTTTCGAAACTTTCACTCTGAAGAACGAGCTCATGCTAGGCAGCTACATCCTCTGTCAAAACGTGGTAACTAAAGCCTGCCGGGGTTGAATGTTGGCCATGTATAGTCCTGATTAAATTTAATCTTTCAAGCTGCTTCTGAATTTGGAGGAACCGGTTCCAAAAGTTGTGGGAAAATCAGTTTATTGATTTACACTGACCTAATGACTGTTCACTACTTTGGAAACTGAGGGCCTAAGTACTAATGAGGCATAAATTTAAACTAATACATGAGGGCAAGATTTCTGTTAAGAATGTTTTTTTTAATTTTCTTTACCTCCCTCTTTAAAAAACAAACAAAATTCCCTTTCCTCTTGTTGTTTGCTTTAAGATTTCTGTTTATATATGCACACACACGCATACAAAATGTAAAACCTTGAAATATGTTGGTATAAAAGAAAATAATTGTTATGTTTAGGTGAAACCTAATGAACCTTTTCTCAGCAAGGGTCATTAGTCATTGGAAGGGGCTGCCCAGGGAGGTGGTGGAGTCACCATCTCTGGAGGGGTTTAAGAAAAGCCTGGACATGGCACTTAGTGCCCTGGTCTAGTTGCCATGGTGGTGTCAGGGCAATGGTTGGACTCAATGAGCCCAGAGGGCTCTTCCAACCTGACTGATTCTGTGATTCTGTGAAACAAAATTGTTCTAAGTAATAAATTCAATGAACTGCTTTTTTGGTAAAAGCATCAGTAAAAATTCAGTGTTAATTCTATGTAAAGAAATGGTGCTAAGTCTATAAATATTTCTGCTGGGAAAGAAAACCTGGAATGTATGACTAGGAAAAAGTCTCTTTCTAAAGTAGTAGGATGAGATGTTTTTATTTGAGATTACAGATTAGGTTGTTGGGTTTACATCTTTCCTACACTGCTGTTTTGTTCAGCCCTTAAAAGCAAACATACCCAGTTGTTTGAAGAGACGCAGTTTGGTCTTGATTTGGAACTGAGGAATCAGGATAGAGTGTGAAATGTTTTCTGAAGTACTATTTTTATTTTTTCCTGGGAAGAAGGGCCACCTGAAGACTGTAGTATGTGCTGGAATAATGCATGTATCGACATGAATGACCTTCTGGTAAATAATTCCCATTTTTTTTTCTTAGCAGCGTACAGACGCTTAAGGACTCTGGCACTGTGGGCTGCGTGTGCTTGTCACGGCATACGCTATTTGAAGTAAGGAAGTGTTTCTCTGTATCTGAAATAATACTTTAACCAAATGTAAAAGAAAATGTTTGAAAAGCTCCCAGCAGTTAGATTATAAGTTGTTTTTTTTTTTTTCCCAGCAAAATCTCACCAGAGTAGTGTGATGGGTGGCAAATCCCCCACCTCGTTAACAGTGTGTTCAGATTTTTTCTAATTTCTGATTTGTTACAGTTTCTCTTGAATATGAAGGAAGTGCTTGCTGGAGACATCTAGGTTTGACTAGATTGGATTAAACTGTTACATGAATGTTAGCAGCCTCTCTCTGTGTGAAAGGCACTGCTCGTGCCCCTCAGGATCTAGCCTTAGCTCCTTCATAACCGGGATTCTGCTGATGGCTTCTGTGGAAATTGGTTGACCAGAAATAGGGCAATGTGAATGCTGTGGTGTCCTACTTTCCCAGACCCTGTTTTGCAGCTCTGTCCCTGGAAGTCAGTAACGTATTCTGTGCCACTGCAGAAATTTTTGCCAAAGCTGTTCTTTTAAATATACATCTTAATGTTCAATTTTGCATTAAAATATTTTAAGGGAGTGCTAAGCTGCAGAACTGTACAGTATAGATTATCTGGGGGTATTACCTCTACAGGATTGGCTGTTCATATACAAATGGAGCAACTGCTAATTAGCTCTGGGCTCCAATTTATGTAATATTTAATTTTTTACAATATCTTTGCGTTGCCTAAAAGCAGTTCTCTGTCGCTCTCTGTTTATAGTTGGACGCTATTGAACAGCATCCCTGACACACGGCAGCAAAACGTCGATATCTTCTTTTTCCAAAGTGCGTTTCAAGGAGCAGTCCGTACTTGCTTTAAAATTACAGTAATCACGCTGCCTTTATGCTTAAAGATAATCTTAAACAAGGGCAAGTTTTGGGTATTGCTGTAACCTGGGTCTGTCCTTATGCACCCATGTTCTTTACCAGTCACTTCGTGGCTGTGGTGTGTTACATGCCTGTTAACTCGATGAAGGTTTTCACTTTTTCTTGCACTTAGCAGAAGGTTAAAACCACGTCAGCCAGGTGTCAGCTTCCAAGTGTTTTCTCTTTTCAGCCAGGTAGAATGATTATGTTTGTTATGCTACATGTGTATGGTGTTCGTATCGAAATCTAAAGTTCCCTTTTCCAAAGAAATTGATTTTTACAGCTTGTTTGGTTATTTGTTTGCTGAATTTCCTCAGACCTTTTGTGAACTGTGTGAGGTTCTTTGCTTCTCAGTTCAGTTATAGTGCATTGAAAATAAAATGTGTAGATTGTACTTGTACCTAATTAATACAGGCAAAGTTAAAATTGCTCGGGGCAAAACATTTGCAATGTTTTGTATTTTAGTAGTATTCCTGTGTCATTTTAGGGAGGAAAATAATTTTCTGCGTTTATTTTATGCTATTATTTTAAATCAGAGGAGCAGCATATAAATAGCGTAGAAACATCTTTATAAAGAATCACATAATTAGTTTTTAAATGAGATGTTCTGTTAGCAATTTGGAATATACGGAATTGTTTGTGGGGAGTTAGAAATGTCTTCATAGATGTATATGCCCATCTGTGTGTAGGGTCTATGAATGACAGCACAAAAGAACACTGATGGCTAGCGATGAAGCCTGCGTTGGGATGAAGGAGTTACTAACGAGATTGGCAGGTTATTTGATAGCTGCGAGAAGCATAATTGAAAACTGGTCAGAGAGCTTATCCGCATAGCTGACAACAACTGACAGAACAGAGCCATAAAATAATTACTAGAGTCTAGGGGTCACCTCTTATGTCATTTTAATGCATTATGCAAGGCAGAAAACCCTGTGCTGTGTCAGTGCGTTGTGCCATGGTAAAGAACAAAAGGGAACCGCGGGCTGCCGGTGCGCGCTGGCGAGGAGGGCTCGCGTCAGCGTTGAATCATTCCGTCAGTTAGTGGGTGCCGCAGCTCACCTTCACCTACATGGATTTTTAATGAGCTTTACAGGTATAACAGGCTTTTACTTTTTATAGATATGCTTTTGTAGTTTTAAGGAAATTTTAAGAAGTAACGGTTGGTTTATGTGTGGGCAGCAGGATTGCTTTTACCTGACCTTTTTTTTACTAAAGCCAGATGTGTGACTGGGTAGATTATGTATTTCATTGTTTTTTGGGTTTTGTGTTTTTTTTTTTTCCCCTTCTTCCCCAGTGGTGATACACATGCAGTATTGCAATGGATAGTAAACCCAGATATTCCTAGAACGTGTGATTTCTTCTTTACACGTCAGCGCACCTTTCATATCCCTAATTTTATTAAGCCAAAAAATATTGTATTCTATGAATATGAAAGATGGAAAAAATGATTGTTCAGTCAGCTAAGAACAAGGAAATTGCACAGCACATGTTTAGCTGTCTGGTTAGCTGGGAGCATGGTAACACAGTGTAGTCAGTTTCCATAAAACACGTGTAAGCGTGTGCCTTTCCTGGCATGGATTTAAACAGTCTCTAGGCAAGGATGAGAAAAGTCTCCTCCTAAGGAAGGAACCAATGAATAATTTAATTGTAGTTACTGTTCCCTCCACTCCATGAGATAATTGCTTAATTGGGTGGTTGTCTGTGTGCTTGAGAAGAGTAACTGCCTCCTTCAAGGTGTAGAACCTCTCTTGCTATAGGACCGTGGTGTTAGGTAGACTCAGGTCTGGGTTGCAGAATGTGTAGGAATACTTCCTGGGCAGTGCCCTGCCTGTGTGTCTGCTGCTGTAGCTCACAGTTAATGATACACGAGTGAAGCCTGGAATATATTGGTGCCTGTAAGGTCTCTGGCCTTGACCACGTTAATTAAATCTCAGATAAATAGAGTAACCAGATGGCACGCTTATCTGCTGATAAATTAAGTACAAATTACATAGGGGTATTATAAAGGGAATTTTTTTTGCACTGTTTTTTGTACCTGGCTTGCAATCTGAAGCAGTTCTTTGGCTTAATTCTGTGAATCGATTTCTGAGTTAGGACAGTGATGTGAAGCCAAATTCCAGGCATTAGATGTTGTTGCTCGAAGAAATTAGGTGTCATTTTACCGGCTGTGACATTTCTGAAGTAGCTAAATGTGGTAGAATGCCTTGTTTCCCTTTGTCTAAATCAGTGCTGTGTTTGTACGAACATTTATCAGCAAACGTTTAAACGTTGTAGAAGCTGGCATTTCCAGTGGCCCTGCCAAGAGACAAATCTCCCTTCCTCTGAGGCAGCACAAATCAAATTAGCTAAGACTGAGTTCTTTCTTCTAATTGTAGGAGTTCTGTCAAATCCCTTTAATATTGAGATACAGCTGACCCACTTGCGTTTGGCAAGTGTTAGTGACCAGAAAAAGGCACAAGTTTCATCTATTGCTTAATTTATTTTGTTAAACAGTTAACCAACAGTTCATTTTTGCATCTGAAATGTTTTTCAGTACATTGTATTGTGTTTAAAAAAAATCCTACCGCAGTCTCCATCATATTTGAGACTTAAAAGTGTCCTTAAGGACTTGTGCATTAAGATCTTTTTTATAAAGAAAAAAAAAGTAGGATTTTCTTTGCAAATTACATGTCGTGAGTGTTAATATGACATTGTTAATAACTCAATGCCATTAAACATGTCTGATAAATTTGCACATTAAATGCATGCGAGGCATGTGAGGGAGTTGGTTTGAGGAGGGAGTTGGTCAAGGGCTATCAAGTTTGGAAAGATACAGATCAGTCGTGCATGTTGGACCACCACTGCACACACAGTCTGAGCTCTTAGGACCTCGTGATTGTTTTGCTTTTAACTAGGCTCTTACAGCTGGCGTGCTGTAGGATGCTCTGGTACGCTCTGTTTTATACCAAACAATAGTGAAACGTGGCTGTTGGGGAGGAAAATTGTTGTTACTGCCAGATTCTGGCTTTTTTAACAGGGATTTTTTACATATTATCATTTCACTAGCATTTGGATTCAAGGGCATAATATCGTGTGCTCTTGTCTTCTGCACTGTTACTGTCAAGGAAAGGAAAAATTAAAAAAAATAAAAAAATCTTTCCAAAATCATTGCACACAAACTTCAAGTTACTCGTTGGCAGAGTATATTCTGTTTGATATTAGAAAATGTAAATTATTTACTCATACATATTACTTGCAGGGAGGAATCAGGAAGACTCTCGTGTTAGCACAAAAGAGAAGGCCAAAAGCAATGAGAGCGAGGGATCGAGTCTCCTTTCATCTTCGTCTCAATATTAGTGGGTGTGAAGTGAGCATTTTTCACTTGAGTAGCTGCTGCTTACACGTGACAGTAATACCCGGGCAGTTACTCCTTCAGAGCTTGCGTTGTACAAGACTCTGTTTTCACATGAGACCTTTGTCTCGGTGACCCTCCCCAGGATTTCAGTCTGTGTTTACAGCTGCGCTTCTGCGTCTTCTCAACACCTTTTCAGGGAAGAGGATGAGTTTTGAAAAATGCTGTGGCACTTTCTGAACCCACAGGAGAAAGAAGTAATGAAAGCTGAGCGTGGCTAAAAGCAGCCAATGATATTTGTCACTTCGCTGTGAGAAAGAGTGAAAATGGTCTAGCTTTCTGCATTTTTGTAGTCTTTTTTTTTTTTTTCAACCAAAAGCTTCTAAAAAAGTGGCTTTTAATAAGGCTGTAACTGAAGGAGATGAGAGGAGGAAATATTTTTGCACAAAGCCTTTGAATTTACCAACAGCTGGAGGAGGAATGTAGCGATTCCCCCACCCCTGTGTTTTCATGAGGCTTTTTTGTTAGCAGGAAATGAAAAAGTAGACATTGCAAGTGTGAAAGATTGAAAGAAAGTGTCTTTCTGAGTACATTCTAGGTTTTCATTTCTTAATGGCTTATTTCAGCTGTTAATACTAGGCTCTTTTTCTCCTGACTTGATTCCAGCTGTTAAAATACTAGTTTATATTTCTGGTATTGGTTCCTACTGGCATGAGCTTGAATTTTGTACTGCTGAGTTTCTTACGTTTTAAATACCATTTCACGAGGTACTCCTGGCTTCCAAGCGATTACAGGATCAGAATCTTGTACACGTCTGTGTTCCCTGTTTAGTAGCGTTTTAAATAGTCATTGGACAGGGGCAAATGACCTGTATTCCAAGTTTTGGAAACCGCTGGAATCGTGCTAATATATGAGTAACTAGGGCAATGCCTGGAAAATATGTTTAGTAGCCATAATGTGCTTACATGACATACGTGTTTTTTTAATCATTATGTGATTTTAACACCTTCTAACATCAGGAATTTTGAAGCAATTTTATTCTTTAAATATCATACGTAAGGAAAAAAAAGACAGATGACATTGTTCTAAGATTATTGTGCCTTTTCTGTTTAATTCAGTCAAATATGTCTGAGTACCGCTGGGATCTTTTTTCTTTTTTGGAAAGTATATATTAATTTCCACAAGGAGATGTAGGTTTTTCTATAACACTGCAGAGAATCAAACTGGCATGGCTGGTAAGTTTTTGCTGTGTATGTGACAAACAGTAAGAAATTGAGGCCAGTGTAGCTTTTGTTGTGTGCAGGTCATTTTTTTGCTTGAATATATGGTACGCACCATGCGTACAATAGATCTAAATAAATATTTCAGAGAGGCTTAACTTGGATGTCTTCACCACGTACTGGTTTTTATTGATGGATTGCACTCGGCTTCTCAAGGCCTTTGCGTTTAAATCAAGGTCAACGGTAGCAGTTTCTTGGTGCAATGTCAGCCTCAGTTATAGAGGAGATAACGTAATGAAATTGAACTACAGTTTTATGTAGAGAAGTGTCAAACTTAGCGTGACATTTGACCTAAATAGAAATGCATATTCATAATTAATGTACTTGAAAATATTTGGGCATAAATTAGTGCAGTGGTGTTGAATGGTAGTATGTCTGTAACCAAAATACTGGAAAATTCATGTTTTTGAAATATTTTTGATAGTGGTCCCTAGATATTTTAATTTATGATAATAACTTAATTTCACACTGGAAATAATGTGGAATTCTGTCCATTTTCATGTACCTGCTGTCTATGAAAAGATTCCATGGTAGTTTATTGACAATCAAGGTGGGAGAGAATTGAATGTAACTCAGAGCGTCTTGAGACTGTTGTTCAAGTGGACTATTTCCAACACGGTGCTCAGCCGCTGTAATTATGATCTCTGCAAGACACTAGGTGTCGTAAAGGGATGTCAGATTCTCGAGTTAGCAGTAGAGAAATACTGTGCAGAATTTGCAATACAGAAAGGTGAAAACTAGACCAGAAGTGTGAATCTGGTGGGAGATGGTAGATTGTAACAGCCAAAGTGTCTGGATGCATTTGGGTACTTCATAATTTTACGCACGTAAAAATAAATGTGTTATCCCACAGTCTGTAGACGTTTGGTGCTCTGTTTTTAGAAACTCGAGGTGCATCTTTAAATGTGTGAGCCAAGCCAAGGGTTACACTTGGATAACAAGACCAGAGTGGTATCAGTGGGATATCACAGAGTGCCTGCGAGGCACAGCGAATCTCACGTTGTCACAGGCACGTGACACAAGCTTAAACAAAAAGGGGAAAGAATCGCTTTGTAATTTTGGTTTTGTTTGTGGTTTTTTTTTTAACTGGTTAGGTATTATGTTTGCTGAGTTTGGTAAACACTTTTTTGGCATCTTTGTGCCCCATTTCAAGGCTTTTTGCTTCCTTCTTCTCTGTGGTGTAGAATTGTATAGTTACCCCTCCCTCTCACCAGAGCTTACCCTCTGTTGAGACAGAGATCCACCGTACAGTGATGAATAGCGAAGGCATGAACTCTAGGGCTCCTTCACAAATGTAGGTTATGGTCCTTAGTTATGATGTACTGTGACCTCCTGTTTTTTTCTTTCTGTTAACAGGATCTGTTTTTACGCTAAAAGTTCAAGTAAATGACATCATCAGTCATCAGTACCTGCAACAAGCAGTTGTAGAAGTGTTTGTCAACTACACAAAGACAAATTCTACTCTTACTGGAAACAATGGAGCAGTATTAATAAAAGTTCCCTACAAATTAGGATTAAGTTTAACTATTGTATCGTACAAGGATGGCTACATGTTAACGCCTTTGCCTTGGAAGACTGGGAGAATGCCAAGTACGTAAGCCTCTTACAGTCCTATTATTAAACTATACGTGTTGGTAATTAAATTTCTCTCTTGCTCAACAGTCTGGGTAGTTACTGTCAACTGAAAATGACTGAATGAAGTCAGTCAAGGGAGGTGGTGCCTGTCAATGCAGATGTAAGGGTGAATGATCTGTTAGACTTGTCAAAATTCTTATTATTGTAAAACAGAAAATAGCCCTTTTTAAGTCTAAGTAGGTTATATTGCGATACCGTGAGTGTGTTCTGACAAATTGTTTACTCAGACTTAGCAAAGGGCTGGTAATGTGTTTTACAAAAATCACATTATCCTTAGTGATTCCTGAAGTGCCAAGACTTTGAGTCCTGTATAACAGGTATAACCTGTTGTTACAGCTCCCTTTCAGCAGGTTTTGTCTCACCAGTTTTCCTGTTTTAACTATTGCACGCTTCTAACAAAGTTATGTGCTTTTTTTTTAAAAAAGAGATTGACTCTTAAGAATTCTAGCCACTTGTTTATCCATAGAAGGCATAAGACAGTAGGAAACATACAACAGAGGTCTTCATGCCTGAGCACTAAAATTCCTGCTCTGGACAACATGAGTAATTTCTTTATCCAGTCTTCATATATTCTCTTTTTTTAGCTGCTCTATTCAGTATTCCTTCAGAATCAGAGATCTTACAGGATGTTTTCGGTTGCACAGTGTAACAGATATTATCGCTTTCCACAGTATACTCGTCTGTGACACTTTCGTTGTTCCCACAAAGTCAAGCTAATATATGGCTGTTTGAAGATACTGTCTTAATTACTGGAAAACTGTCTGGTAAGTTCGTTGTGTGCAGACCATAATCGAAACACTTTGTGATAACCATCTGTACACATACAAAAAAATATTAAGCATGTTCATATTCTGATACAATACCTGTCTACTCAAAGCCAGATTTTCAGTTAACTGTGTAGCTCTGTGTGTGGCTGTGACAAGTGCTAGACTAGAAATACACAAACTGTGGAGGAAGTGAGTGACAACAGGTTGTCATGCTGAATGGATTTCTGAGCAGTAATAAAAACACTGTGTGTTTTACCATTGCTAAGACAAAATATTACTCTTTTACAGATGCCAAATCTCAACCAAGTGTTCAGTTTCCAAAATTTTTAATAAAGCTTCCAACAAATCACCATATTACAAATGTTACAGCCTATCTGACAGTGCCAGAGCAATTTTTGAAAGTGGACAGCTTTCTCTATACAACAGGAATTCTTCTAAATAAATCAGGTATGTAAATGTGTTGTTTAAGAATTTTTTTAAAAGAAGAAATCTTCAAATTACAATGCATATGAGTACAGTGTTTCAGAAAAATGTGCTTAAATTAAAAGGGCCTGAACCTGCTTCCACTGCATTAAGTCACAAAGCTTTGTTCTGTAGGAGTAAGCTGTAAACACATCAGGTCACTATTTGTCTTGTTCCATGTAGTATGAGAACATAACATATCTTACTACACCGAAATACTCCTTCAGAGTCTGCTTTATATATATGTGTATGTTCAGGATTTCATGAGACTGTGGAACTGCTTTAGTAAACACCTTTAAAATACGGTTATGGTCAGAGTATAAGCTAGGTGAACCTAAAGAAATCAGTGAAACTGCAGCAGTTGATGTCAGCCGTGGGTTTTTCTGCATTTTTCACTAGAATGGTTGGCTCTAGGAGCTTTACACCTAGTGTAAAGGTTGTATGGAAGCTCTAGTATGGCTCACAGACAGTTAATCTGCAGAAGCCTGTTTGAAACAAAGTATTCACTATGTATACAGAGCACAAGTGTAATAACGTTTTCTGCGCATCTGTTTCACCGGAGAAGCAGTAAGTGGTTTCAGGAGTCATAACTCTGCTTATATGCAGTTGGGTCTTCTAGTATTTGTCATTCTATCCGATATTTTTTTATTTGAATAAATACAGTAATCTCTGGTAGATTGTACTGTGTGCAGTTCTATCTTTCTTTTGTTCTTTTCTTTCTATTCCCAGTGGACCTGAAGCCACAAGGCTCTTAAATTCATTGCAGCACGTGAGGAGGCCACTACATGGCTTATTTGAACTTGTCACGCTCTCTTCTTTAATTTCCACTGAATTAAAATCATCGTATATATTGATATCTTGGCTTACGTATTTTAAAACCTTTCTTATCTGTGTTTCACCTCTTTAAATGTAAAGCATAAGAGAATAAGCAGCGTTTCTCCCCTTCAGGTTTTCCTTTCAATCTGTCTGGCATGTGTTTTAAATTATTCATATGCTCCTAAAGGAGGAGGCTTCCTTTTAGGGCAGGTGGAAGCTAATTGATATCTGATGCACCAGTAGCTTTCTCACAGCCAGGTTCTAACAGCTTGCATAGATTTAATGTTATTCTGGTACTTAATAATTCTGTTTTGGCTTCTTTCACCGTCCTGTCAGACTGTGCATTCTGAAGTTTTTGCATATTAGTTAAGGAAAACAAAGGAAACAAACTTTCAGGCTGCATTCTAAAGCTTTGTATATGCAATCTTTCCTTTGAGTGCTTTGACAAGCCTCATGATTAACTATTCAGTTAGTTATAACTGCCAAATTAGAAAGTTGATCCTTACAGGGAAGTTTATTAAGAGGGCTGTTCAAGTAAGGAGGAATGCAGCAGTCATATATTTGCATATGTATTCAGTTTGTTACATATATTGCAATTATACAAAAATTATTCTGTTGTCTATATTTCGTATAGGTTAGCTATTTTGTAATCAAATTATCTGAGGGGAAAAACCCCTTCTTCCCCCCACTCCCAAGCCAAGTTTTGCCTAATCATTGGTTCTACAGTCAGCATGGAACCTATATGTCAAAAGTCTGTTTCTCTTTTACAGACTTGGTAAAGAAATGACTGGTTTTTATTTTAATCACAAGATTTTACAAGAAATGTTGATTTTTTTTTTTTTTTTTATTTGACCAAGTTGGTGACAGCTGACTCTGTAGCTGGATGTGAATGTGGGCTTGCATTTAGTTATCATGAGGATAGATTCTTAATTCTAAATATTTTTTTAAAAATTACACTGTGAATGGTGAATTACAGACAAGGTATTTCTCACATTCAGGTTTCAAAAGCATGGAATTAGCTCCTCTTGCTGCAGTATGTGTAAACATTCTTTTGACTGGGAAAGAACTGAAGGTAAATGGTCCCATTCAGATTACACTGCCTCTTCCCACAAGTACTGTAAAATCAGGAGATGCTATACCCGCATGGACATTCGATATGAAAACGGGTAAGTGGGCCAAGTTATTTGTTATTCTTCCTTTTAGCAAATGGATATAGTTTTGGGCACATGACACTATGTCATGGAACAGTGATGGCACTGATACATCATGTCATAGAATCATATCACAGAATGGTTTGGGTTGGAAGGGACCTTAAAGACCATCTAGTTCCAACCCCCCTGCCACAGGCAGGGACACCTTTCCAGTAGTCCAGGTTGTGGTAAATAGTCACAAATTTTATTAGGGATTCTGTAGTCTTTTTTGATTGACTAGCTAGAATTTTTCAAAGGAATTTCCTGGCTTTCATTAGTTCAAAAAGCTTTGGTAAAATTCACTAGTATTTCTATTGAACAAATTTTTAATGTAATGGTTTCTTTTCATGGGAGGCTAAGGATTCAGGGAACATACATTTTAGGTGATGTTAAATTTTAAGCCTGTAACTTTTTGAATGCCTTCTTGAAAGAAAACAAATTAGAATTGAAGATTTGGATGCTTTGTTTCTTAGAGTATAGCTGTAAAGATCCTTTGACACTAAGGCTGGAATAGATATTGCTTCAGTTAACAAAAGCAATTCAGAAATTGAATTGAAGGGGAAATAAGAGTTATCAAAAGGAAGAACATAATTCTTACAGTATGCACGGGAAGAGGAGGCGTGGGATTAGACATTCTAAACCTTCTGTCATCCCTTCATGTCTAATTTTAGTCAAGAGTGAGTAATGAGCTACATACACTTATCCCATTTAGATGTCCTGTATTAGGTATGTGTGCATTAGTGTAGGTTGTCTTACATTGTACCTTATACTTTACATCACATTTAGTCTTGAAATACGCAAGAGAGTGAAGAGGTAAGTGTCTTACTGCTTACTAAGGCAAAAAAGCTGTTATTCAGCAGTTGAAAGTACAGGAGAGGACACCAGCTCTTAACAAAGCATCGTTTCCATGTTCAGGAAAGAAACTGATCATCTTAGTGAAGAACAACCAAAGAACATTAATTTGAATTAAGAATATGCTAATAACAAATTGCCTAGGTTGTCTCTTGGCAAAAGAGTGAATAGAGTAAGTTTTGGCATAGAAGATTAAGTCTGTCTGTACACCTGGAAGGCTTCAGAGGGGTAACTGGTGATAAGATAGCATTCTCATCAAAGAGGGTATTAGTCTGACATGGTAAAATAGCACAAGGGGTTAAATAGCACAAGGGCTTTCGATTTATTGCTGCCACAGCCACTTTTACCAGGTCCTGTGCTCATCTGTACCTATGCAGAGCTGTTTTAACTAACGAAACAGAAAACTAGGTCAACAACGTTATTAAAACAAAAAGCTGACAGAGCTAGAGCAACCTGGCACAGGGTCAGGTGAGAGTATAAACAGTGTAAGGTGTGTATGTGGGTGTTGAGGGGCCACTTAGGCATGTTGGCCTTGGGAGCAGAACAAGAGCAGGAGCGTGGCATGCTGACCCAAGAAGAATAATTAAAACAGTTGTTTTTTTCCTCTCAGATGGGGTGTACTCTGATAGAGGTTCTGTAAAGGTAAATTGTTTGTGATGGGTGCTCACTGAGGTGGAGTGTTCAAGTGGAGCCTTCATGGCTGCTTGTTGAGGAGAGGACAAGGAGGACTACGGACAAGGAGAGGGACTTTTTGGGCATAACTCTTAACTTCTACTTTTCTACCACTGCACTGGATAATGAGGCTCTGGCATCCAAACCGTTGCATGCGGGATGTCCCCAGCAAGATGTTGACACACGCTTCTAAACTCTGAAGTCCTCGGTAATATGTCATAATGATAATCAGAGCTTCCATGTCAGTATTGATAGTGGTAAGGGAACAGGTCTGTGTTTGATGTTGTGTAGACTGATCCACGTGCACCAGGAAAAAGAAACTGCTTTCACGTGTCTGCTCATGCAGTGGTCCCTGGGGTTACTCAAAGTGTAATAGTACTGAGACTGTTCCTGGAAAATGAGCTTTTGTAATTATATTCCAGCTGCTGTAAATGGAGAATTTGTTGATGTATATTGAACGTGGCTTCCTTTTTACTAAGTATTTTGCCTCATTAGTACCAAAAGTACTTTGTGGATTTTAATAGAATGAAAAAAAAAAGGCTTGCATTGCAACATTTGAGAACGATAACCCTCTGTTTGAGTGGCAGTAAATCATAGAGAATGTGCTTACTCATAAATCACGTTTTAATGTGTTTCTTAATACGTAGCATTTTCTATGGAGTATATTGGAGGGAAGATACAATTTACTGAAGAGGACAGCAAAGATTGTGCAGCTTCTTATAGATTTGTTCAGTCAAGGTAGAACTTCTGGACTCCTAGAATTTTTTTTTGCCTTTTATATGTAGTGTTTTGTGTTGGTTTTTTATCTGCCCGTAAGTAGCCCATCCTCTATACTTGTAAAACAATAGCTTTGCAGTATAGTACCTCCGTGTGAGTTAGGGATGGAAGACTCTTCTGGCTTGTGTTGCTCCCAAGTCTGGACAAGAGGTTTTCCAGGTAACTGAGCAACCACCTCTTCCAAGGCTCTAGGAGGCTGCTGCTGCTGTTCCCCTCTACCAGCCATCACAGGTACCAGGAGAAGGCTGCAAGTTTTACTGCCAAATGATATTTTGTGTGTGTGTGTCTGTGCACACACACACACATATGTGGCATGTGTCAGTTTTCATCTTTACCTCCTGCTGGTAGATATTTCATTTTGCTTTGCTGAAAGACGGGCCCTGGAGGAAAATGGAAATGATATAGCTTATATAAGTTATACTTTTTGCATGCTTTGGTTATTGTTGCTTTAAAAAAAGCTGGTCATTCTCTCTCCTCAGTATTTGCAGTTTGAAAATGTAGGGTGGTTGTTTTCTGTCCTTAGAGTTCCACAGATGGCACGCAATAAATGTGTTCAAGTGTGTTAAGTATAATTCTGTTTCTTCTACTGCATACTTTACTAACTGCAGAAGCTGGCATACCATAATACCTGTCCTTTGCATTGTCAAGCAGATGGTGTGAAATCCGTGTCCTAACAATAGACCTTCCTTGGGCTAACTGAACTGTTACTGCCTTGGAGCAGGGAGGAGGAGAGAAACATTCAAGACAAACATTGTTTATCCTGTTGTAGCTTATGCGATTAAAATGCTTTCCACTAAGTGCTGCTGGCTAATGGTAAACTCGTATTCATGTGCTTAAATTACCTGCCCCTTGGCTTTTTTACTCTTGGCTTTCATACATGCTTAAGCTCATATAATAGGATTTTTCAAATATTTTGTGTGCCTGTCTGTGAAAGACATCTGTTAATAGAAAATGAATTATACGAAATTAATTGAGGTAAGTAGTGTTGATGCTTTGTTTCAAAGTAAATGTCCACACAGGGATATTTGCAATGAAATTGTCAAGAGAGAAAGTTTGCGTGTTTAGCTAAAGCTGTGTAATAAACAGCGTTTAGGTCAGAAGTTCATGTGTTTCTTCTATTTTTGGTAATACCTGAATTGCTAATGGCTTGAGGTGTAGAAGAATCCTGCACAGCATGTGCAATATTTTCTCCTTTTTTTTTTTTCAGGTGCTTGGGTAAGCCGTGGGCTGGGAACGGTAAAGGAGGCAGATGGTCAGTTAGTGTGGACGTATACTGCTCAACACTTAGGCTACTGGATAGCAGCTCCACTGCCTGGAACAAGAGGTATTGCAACAACTGGCAAAGAAATCACTGAGTAACCCAAGGAACTAGGTATCATAAGGCTGTCAGTTTCATGGCTTTGTTTAACAACAGAAAGGGAAAAACCACATGCTATTTCAACAGCTGGGTAACCTTTGTTTGAATCCTGATAGTGTGCCCTTCTGCATATAACCATTTCCTAGAACTTCAAATGCTATAGGGGGAAAAGCCCAGACTGTGTTTGAACTTACATGTTTATACTCTCGCCATCTTTTGGAAGAAGCTTGCAAGGGAACTGTGACTATGGATATCTAAAAAGTAGTGGGACCGTATCCTTTACTGTCGAGGATCATGTATGACAGGAGCAAATACAACAAGAAAATTAGTCTTGGGTAAAATGGTCCCAGGGGATTCTGTTCTATGTAGACTTGTTGCATGTTTTGCAAATTTACATGAAGGGATTCTTATTGGAGAAATATGATGTCAAAATTTAAAACCAGATAGCTCTTTCTGACAGAAGCACTAAATAGAAAATGCAGACCATGGTTCCAAGTCACTGTGGGTGACTAATACAAATGTAATTTGACTGGAATTGAGTAGATGTCATGGTAAGGCTTTACTACTTGAGGTGAACCTTTGAAGATCAATTGTACTGTTACCACTGTTTGTGTATTTTCTAGTTTGCTGAAGTAGCAAGGTGAAAAGGGAAGGATGAACATAGTGTCACCGGAACACAAAATCACTGTAAAAGTACAGTTTAGTTCGTTAGTTACAGCTCTGCATATCAAGCAGAATTATTTGTTTTTGAGAACTAATTCTTGTCTGGTTTTTTTGACAACCTAGAATCCATTATTAGTGCGGTTTCCAAGGACATAACGGCCTATCACACAGTGTTCCTTACAGCCATACTGGGAGGTACTGTTGTCATTATCATTGGATTTTTTGCTGTTCTTCTCTGTTACTGCAGGTAAGCAAAAAGAGAGGCTATAATAAGCTCAGCATGAATGGAATTCCAGGTTGATAAAATAGTCTTTTGAAGTTGAGACTTGTTTCCTTAGCTAAACTATAATGTGTAGCCTAATATTTCTTCAAAAATTACAGTTATTACAGAACTTCATTTTAAGTTTGTGACATCACATTACGCTCTAACTTCTTAACCAAAATCGAATCTCCAGCTCTGGTAGTCAGCAGTCTAGCATTTCCTAGTATGCTCTACAGTCACCTTGCATCTCTTTTGCATAGGGATAAATGTGGTCGAACACACAAGAAGGAAAAGAATACAACTAAGCTGGAGGTCATAAAAAAAGACCAGACAACATCAACAACTCACATAAATCACATCAGTGCCGTCAAAGGGTCTTTAAAGTTGGAGGATAAGTCACAGTTATATACACCGAAGATTTCCTCATACAGCCCTCAAAGAAGGATGTCCATAGACACGGAAGATGGAAAATCACGAGACAATTTTAAAATCTACACAGAGGATGTTTCTTATCAGTCATCCTGTCAGACTGGTCAGTCAAGAAATTCAGCCCATGCGTTGGAGCCTAATGCTGGAGTTAGGCACTTACAGCAGCCAAAGCATAGCAACAGTACTATCTCCCAGGCTCCTAGGGACATTCAAGACCAAACCAGATACCTTTCGCTGAAGGAGGAGATGTATGGGCTTTCCCATATCCCAGAACATCTAATGCATATTTACAACCAACCTATTGCTATTCTTCAAACCTCTGACCTTTTCCACTCCCCAGAACAACTACATCCTGCTAAATCGGCAACTTTGCCAAGAAAAGGGCAGTTAGTGTATAGCCCCATGATGGAACCCATGAACCGCGACAGTTACATGCAAACGTTACCAAAAATGCCAGTGCACTCTCATCCCCAGCCTTCGGTCTGCCGAGATGAAAACAGTACCTTAGACAGCGAAGAGGGCTTACCTTCTCAGACGTCCAACTGGGGCCGGTACACTAACAGCTTACTGGAATCTGTCTCTGTTCCTGGGACGTTGAATGAAGCAGTTGTAATGACTCCGTTTTCATCTGAACTTCAAGGTATTTCAGAACAAACGTTATTAGAACTCTCCAAAGGAAAACCATCTCCACACCCTCGAGCATGGTTTGTGTCCCTGGATGGAAAGCCGATTGCTCAAGTGAGGCATTCTTTCATAGATCTGAAAAAGGGCAGAAAAACAGAGAGTAATGATACCAGTCTGGACTCTGGTGTGGACATGAATGAGCATCATCCTAGTAGGAAACTGGAGAGAGAGAAAACTTTCATTAAAAATATGCCACATTCCAAGATCCTTTACTTGGAAGATCTGGATCTGAGTAGCAGTGAAAGTGGGACCACTGTGTGCACTCCAGAGGACCAGGCTGTGAGGCACATTCTGGATGGAGGGAATGGGCCAGTCTTGGAACAGCGTGATGAAGAAGGTCTAAGAAGAAAAACTGTATCAGGAAGTCATGAATCTGGTATCCCTTCTGCTAAAAAAAGGGATAGACCGTCTATCACAAAAAGAGATAGCAAAACGAATATCTGGAAGAAAAGAGAGGAGAGGCCGCTTATTCCTATAAATTAGAACACAATGTGCTTTGTGTTGTTGCTCTCCCTGCTGGTTATTGACCTCTTGGCTGCTTGTGTAATTCTGCAGTGTTGGGTTTACAAGGGAAATGTTGTTTTCTAGTATCAAGAAAAGTTAAGTTTTTTTAATATACAGATTGAGTTACTAAACTGGGCAATTGATATTCAATGCGAATTGAAAGCAGGGAAATGCTACTATTGAAATTTTCCAGTTCCTAATTTTGCTGGCAGTATAGGGAGGGCCCACATTTTAATTAGCCTGTCATTCTTGGACACACCTCCGGGAATGCATGGTGAGAAATGCAGGCACGTGTTTTAATTTTTTCGTACTTGTTGCTAATGCATTGGTAGACTGGTTAAAGCCATTCCTCAGCCTCGTTCCTAATCAATGTGACCATCTGTACAGTATTTTATACGTGAGGTTTTCTAGGGATCTGTTACTACTTCTTTGTATAATGTAAAATGTTTCATCCGTTAGTCCCACGACACCAGCAGATGAGCTCTGGTGGATTTATCAGCGGAGCTCTATAGCATTACAGCCCTCCCTGTGTGCCCATGCGTGTGCAGGACGTTACCATTCCATATAGCAGTGGCAGAAGGGGGACGTGTACAAGCTCTGTCCCTGCTGTCTTAAGGTGTTGCCTACCTGCTTTGTTTTAATTTGCTTTGTTACGAACTGTGGACATTGAAGATTGGCATCTGCTATGAAGTGTCCCCATCCAGCAGAAAAGGACTCTTTCTGGTAGCATTTGAAGCTGCTGCAACTACTGATCCCAGTGTCTTGTTTTGGCTTCGTTGTCGGTTAAAATCTTCTCTTCTGCGTGCTGTTGGGCCAGTTGTGCTCCACAACATCGTCTTGAATCTCTCCAGATTTGTAAGTTCGAGTTTGGCCCATAATGGAAACGTATGCAAGTTTAGACAAATTATGCCTTTGAAATAGTTTCCTTTAGCAGGAAAGTTCGGCACTGTTGCTTTTTATTTTATGTTTAAAAAAATGTAAGATCATCAGGGGTTTGTGTGCCTACATTTTGCCAGCCTGAGCTGCTTTTGTCTAGGTTGTGCATCGCAGAGGGGTTAAACAGGCTTTAAAAGTTGGGGATTTTATGAGCATGAGAGAGCAGATTGCAAAATTTAATCTATAATGCAATATAAATACTACTTATAACTCATCCTAAAGTCGAATTTACCAAAAGTCATGAATGCATGAAATGTAACTAAGATATGTATAGAGGAAGGAAAAGGCCATCAGAATTATATCATAGAATCATAGAATGGTTTGGGTTGGAAGGGACCTTAAAGATCATCTAGTTCCAACCCCCCTGCTATGGGCAGGGACACCTTTCCGCTAGAATATTCTTTATTTTGAATGTTCATCTTGTCAAAGTGATCGTTTCAACTTTGGCTAACAGAAAAGTAGATGCATCCCTTAATGTGCTTCATATAGTGTATCGAATGTCTTTCGGTGGCTTTGAAGCTGTTTCCCTGATGAAATAAGTTCCAGCATTTTGGCTTTGGCAGTTTGATTACAAATCATCCTAAAAAGCTTTATAAATATTTCCCTTAGAGCTTGGTTAAGTTTCTATGCCAAGACCCAAACATACCATGCCCATATCTGAATTGTGGGGTGTGGTGTACTCGGTTGTCTGCCCTGTAGTACACTCAAGAGCTGGGAGGTATCCTGTGCAGCTGGGCTTCGGGGAGTATTCACTCAGGAAACATTACTGTGAACTATGTCTGTCGTGTTGGGATTGTCAGTTGTCTGGTCCTGTTTCTAGAAGAATATGCAAGATAACCAGAATGATACTGGCAATGCAGCAGTCCAACGTTTTCTGATGTGCAGTTGCTTCGTGAACAAAATATGATGGTCCTATTGAGTTCGTAAGTATGAAAGTGCAAAATAAGTTTGGGATAGGTGTACAAGTAAGTCTGTAATTAAATTGGCCAAAAGAATCTGGTTTAATTAAACAGTTCATCTACTTCAGAGGTGAAGACGGCTTGTCATATTAGCATGCCTTTGGTACTCTTTTTAAGTAACTGTAATTCAATTTTTCTATACTGAATAAGTTTTCACAATAATTTTTTTCCACTGGATTTTGTGTATGACTAACTCTCTAGCCCCCAAACCTGGTAATTTTCATCCTTTGCTTTGTTATATACATTAGTAGGAATCAATATTTTGTGTAGATGCACATTTCTTCTGAAAGCTGCTTTGGCTTTTCAGGTTTAATATTGCATTGCTTTTAGAGTTGCATCAGTTCTGATGGCTCCCTCTTAAAAAAAATACTATGTATTCTGTTGAACATAACAGAATATCCCTGACAAACTAATGCTTTTGAGGTGTAAATATTAAATTGATATGTCTTTACTTGGAATTTTGCTCACTTACAGTAACTTAAATATATTGCAGCTTTTTTTCAATGCATTTTTTCATTATATATACCAAAAAGACCTAATTCCTCAAACTTATATCGTTAAAAAATAGACTAGTGTAAATGGCTTTATTCATGTGTGTTCAAAGGAATAAAGTTTTGCACTTCAGTGTTCTTGTTCTGCATCAGAGTAGGTATCTGTTCACCAAAGAAAAGGATTAGAAATGTTGAAAAGATCAGTTATAACTTCAGGATTTTAACGGTGCCAAAAGATGTACTGATGTAGTGCACGTTCTTGTCTGCTCTCCCAGCTGATCAAGAGCAAAGAGCAGAGTTCGGTTCTGTACCATCATTCTGAAGGAGCTTTTGGCCATCTGGATTTAGTCACAATTTTACCTTGCACACGTTGTAGTGCAAAACGGCCCCTCTAAAGGCTGTGCATCAGTGATGCCCTTCAGCTTTTAGCCAGCGAAGCAAGTCAGAGTGGAACAGATCTTCTCACAAGAGTTTCTTTCTGCTAGGCTTCTCAGCAGGAGGAGGAAAGAATAAAGTTTTCTGACAAATAGGCATCTCGTCATACATAGGATTGGTATCTCGACTAGATAGTAGCTCCTCCCTTGCCAAGCGAGAGCATGGGCATTTCTTTTAGTGGAATATTTAAATTTTTTTCTGGAGAGCCCACGCTGCAGTTCTGGTGGTACCATTTCCAAGGCCGTCTTCAGCTTCTATCCGTGCCAGTCGAGCAACAGCGCTCTCTGCTTGCTTTGTACATCCCATACGCCAGCTTTTCTCCGTGTACTTGCTAGCACTGATCATTGTCTTATGCTGCTGGTAACGTTTGAAAAGGCTTTTCTAAAGTCTAGTTTTATATTAAAAATAAATATATAACTTGTTTTCTGTGTCAGAATATGAGAAAGCTATTCTGTAGAGAGAAGTTATTGCTGCAGTTGTATCTGCAAAGATAAATGCTACATGAAAACAGCTGATGCCCATAAGCATACGATGACAGGGAATTCTTCCTTGGCCCTAGCACGAGCATTAAACCTTGGATTTTTAAAACTCTATATAACTCTAAAATTACTACAATTATACTTCACATTTATATTCAGTATTTACAGAATATATTATCTGAGTCTTCATGTTCCAGCTGCATGTTGGAATTCATGCACTTGAAACCTGTATTACCTATTAGCAACTAGAATTCTTTTTGGTTTTAGATCATTAAAAAAAGGAGTTTGACTGCACTGAGTTCTGAAAGTTTTAATTTCAGAGATAAACATACATGATGTGTAACATAGGTGGAAAAGATAAAATGTCATGAAATTTGTCTTTGTGGTCAAAGTAAAGCTTTTCTATATTTCTGTATATTATTTCAACATATGAATTTATAGGAATGACTGAATTTGTTTTTTACGATTTTTTTCTGTTGGCTCAGTATTGCAGCACTAACAGAGTGCTAAAATGCTAGTGCTAAAATTAGGTGTGTACAAGAAGTAGCAAGGACTCGTGGCACACTGCCCTTGGAAAGGCCAGGGAAACATTCAGAAGTTTTGACGACTTTGAATTTGGAGGTTGGTTCCCTTGAGAAGTAGGAGGCCATGCCTGAAGCACCTTTAAAGTAAGGCCCCTCTACGGAGAGGGGAATGAGTGGGAACATTGGAAAGGCTGTAGCTTCTTTCTGGTGCTTGTTTCTAAACTGCTATGTGTTTGTGCTTCAGTGGAATCGATTCTTTTTGGAGAACACAAATGTTTGCAAGAATGATGTCTCAGTTCTTCACAAGATGCTTCTTGAGCTGTCAGCTTGTGCAAAAAACCCCCCACACATGTAAGTACAGTTTTTAAGTGAAAGGTGTTAGGTAGATGCAGAACACTCAAGACCAAATTTTGTCATGTATTTCAGGTGAAAGGCAGATAATAAACTCCAGGACAGTTTCCCCGCCATAGTTGCAATACAGGAGGTTGAGATTCTTCTTGCAGAAGGGGATACCAGTTCCAGGTCTTGCCTGGTTTGGATAAGGTGGTTAATGGAGTTAGCCAAGGCTTGTTTCTGCAGATCAATTCATGTGGCTTAGATCAGTACTTTGATGTGTCATAAATCAAGGGAAGTGATCAGGCTAAATAGTATGCAGCTGTATGCACATTAATCTGGATATGTTACCTAGAATAAGCTAATTGACAGTAATTTTCTGATTGTTATCAAATGCAACATATTATAGAAATTTAAAAAAAGAGAATCACTTAAAAATTCCATTTGATCAAGAGGGAAAATCTTTATAGTACTGTCAGAAAATAAAAGAACTCTGATACCTTACAAACCTGAAAGCACAACTGATTTGATGATTAGGGACATTATCTACCAATGTAGAGCTAGAGATGATGCACAAAAAATAATCCAGGAGGTAGGAATGAAAATGTTTAGTTGTCTGCTTTGTTTTTATGCAGTAATTTGTACCAAAGAGGGTGAAATGAATGGGCACCAGTCTAAACCCTTCTCATTAGTTAAAAAGTGAAACGGGTTAACGATATTACTGATCTAACACTCTGCGAATTAAAAGGCAGTGCACTGTATCTGTTGTCTAGTAGTGCATATTAGGAAAATCTGAAGGTAAATTAGCCTGCTGAAGTGCCTTTCTCTTTCATCAGACTTATTTTATCAGTGGGACACCTGACTATCTGAAAAGCACATTATGGGTTTTTTTTTTCTGTTAGCCAAAAAAACCTCGATTCATACTTACAATTATGTAGCTTTTATAATATTTTAAAAGGCAGATCTAGTGTTTTTTATGTTGTAATACTGACTTCTGCATGTTGATGATGATGGTAATTGTTGTAAACCCTGTTTTTTTGTATTTTATGTTTGAAAAGAAATTAAAAAAAATATATCTTTAGCAATCTGAACAGTAGTATCTTTTGAAAATGCACATATGGGATCTGATTCAACTTCATAAGTCATGAGTAAACGTCTTGAAGTCACTGGATTTACAGGTATGAAACTGGGATTTTTAACTTCAAAAATTAAATTAATATATGTTTATATATAAAAACTATTATAATGATAAAAATCCTTTTTTCAGCTGCTAACCTTCCTTGCCGGTAGAGTTGGATAGGTACTTAAAATTGGTTCTAGAAAATAAGGATTTATCTCAATCTGGAGCCTGACCTGGATTGTTTATATAACCCAAGCTTCTGGTTTTAAAATATTTTTTTAATTCAGTGGAGTTATGCAAAACACTGTACTATGCCTACAGAGTTAAAAATGAGCATTCTTTTGTAGCAGTTGGCACTAATGTGTGCCACACTTCTAACAGTAGGCGGCTACATTTGTGTTAAAGAATTTATATGAAAGGTGGTTTAAATGACTTTAATCTGAGCTTCGTTTTCTTTTAAAAGCAGTATTCACTGTGTTCTGATTACCAAAAAAAAAATGGCTTCAGATTTTTTTTTAAAGACTGGCAGGGGAAAACTGTGTCATTATTTTTAGTATTAGCACTCTCAGCTTCAAAATTATTTTACCAAATTAATTGTTTTCAGTCCATTTAAGACTTACTGAACATTCCTATATTCCCCCTCCCCAAAAGGTATTCGTACTTTATTCCCCAGTTAACTGATTCAGTTCCTTTGAAGCACTTGTTGCACTTCAGTCCATGTTAGAACAGTAATATTTTTACGACACCTTATTGGGTAGAAAGGCACTTTTTAGTGCTCATTAGAGCATGGAGTTCATAAAAAACCTGGCTCTGAGATGCTGAGGGGTAGGGGAACCGATGGCACGGACTGTGCTCATCACCCTGCACGTTGGAGCCTGATATTCAACAAACACTTCATTACCTTGGCAGTCATCTTCAAAAACACTCTCGTATGGATATTGGTCATGTAAAACATCCTTAATATTCAGCATCCTGGTTTCAAGTATTTCTACCTTTTTATATTTTGTCAGAGGTGTCTTTTCATCTCTATATTTACCACAGTATCAGTGTATCTGTTGCTGAAAATGTAACTAAGATTTGTAAAATGTTATAGCTTACGCAGTATAATAAAAGTTCTAAAAAGTCATCAGTACCTTAACTTTTATTTGAATGTCTTTGAAGCCATACGTTGCTTAGGAACATACCTCTCACTTAACACTTTTTTGCTAAATATCACTAAAAATGCCTCTTTCTGTCATCACCATAATTCCAATGACAAAAGAATGTTATTATCCTTAAGTTTACCAATTCTAATTCAGTCACATTCTCTGCTCCATTTCTACTGAAGAAAGACTTCTATATCCACATTAAATCTGATTGCTGTTTCCTGGTAAGTGCAGCTAAGATTAATCCTTGTGTAAATTGATTTTGTTACAACTGGAAAGGGGTACCCGGAGAAGAATATTAATTCAGGTTTTGTTCTTGTGTCTAATCTCTCTCTTCTCCATTCTTTCATTTAGAGACTTTCTGTGGTTCCAAGAACAAATAAAAGATTATTTCTCTATGTCTGCGCAGTGTGTGAGACAGAGGCATCAATTCCAGCTACGAATAACCTCAAAGTACTTAAATCCAGGTAGAACAAGACAGTATTGTGATATAGAAGAGCTTAAGCTAAACTTCAGGGTGTAATGTCCTACTCTTAAGTGTATCTAACACTAGTATTTCTCAAGCCTTTTTCTTTTCTAAGCTTCATAGAAGCCACATTTCAGTTTTTTTCACCATTTGTTCAGAAATCCGTGGAGACTGCAGGCAAGCACATCGCAAAGGTTTTCTTACCATGGGGGGCGCTTGCTTGTGTTCTATGATCACTAATGCTGAGAAGCTACAGTCTTGAGTAAACTACGGGGCTTTTTTCTTACTCTCTGAGAATAACTTTATTTTCAACCTTCCTGAAAAGTAATTTTTTTTTTTAACCATTGCAAATCCATTAGATACTTCAAAACAGATGGAGTGAACTTTCTATAGGAAGCTAAAGAAATCTCAGGGATTTTATTTCCAGTTCAACAAAAGAGAACAGTATTTTCTATCCTGTTTCACCTTGTGTAAAAATTAGATATCTGGATCATCAGCTGATCTGTAAGTGCACATACTTATATCAAAATTGACTGAAGTTCAACTTGTTCTGTGTCATCATAGAAAACAAAATCCGAACTATACAGATTACTCATTTAAATAAGAGTTAAAGTATGTGTGAGTAGATGATATTCTTTGTTTGGAATGAGTTGTTAGACATGCTATCACATTTTGATTGCTATTAAAACATAAGGAAAGATAATTGGAAAAAGTCAAGCCACAAATCTGACTAAGCTTCAACAAAATGTTGCCATTTTTCTTAGATTCTCAGAATAAAACTTCAAAAATGGCAGGTTCTATTGCATATCTTTTTGTTCTGTTTAATCAACAGCTGGCAACTGGGTTGAAATAACAGTATTTCTCATTCAGTCAGGCTTTATATTTACATTTATTGCAGGTGTTGAGGTTTAAATCTTCATTACACTTACTGGAAATCTAGACCTTAAGGAAAACTAAAATTACTAAAATTTAAATTTATTGTATTACCATTTAGGAAATAATTGTTACAGTCAGGATTTCTTTGCCTGATTGAAAATGGCTAAGTGGGTGGTTCCTGTATACTGTTTGGGGGCTTAGTTAATGCTCAAAAGAGGAGCTATCAGGAAACCACAGCAGATCTTACAGAACGTACCTAATACTATAAATAGGTTTTTTCCATCTTGCTTTTACTATTGCATATTTCAAAATAGCACATTTGATATAATTTCTTTCAGCAATAATGTTAAAATGAGTCTGGCTTAATTTATTACACCTCTGAATAAGAACCATTACCTGTTTTTTCAAGAATATAAAAGCTTTCTGCATTTTACATTTGAGTAACTTACTGCGTTGAAGGTTAAAAACTTGCAAGTAAGAAATGGTGACAATTTTACAAGTATATGGCTGTTTTCTGAAATACTTCTACACCAGCCAAGTCTGTTCCTCTTTGTTTGAGAAGATTTAATATTAACGTTTTCTGGCAGCACTGAGTTAATTTTTGTGGTACTTACAGTTCATGACATCTGATTATTCACTTATTAATTTGTTTCTTGGTCTCTAAGAAATCCTATGTGTGGAGTAGAAAAGTAAGAATATAGTTATGTTGTCTAAAACAAGACAATCGTGAGCTGGTATGCAGTGGAATTCCTTCCAATTATAGATCTCTCTTCTTTTAAAGTTCAGATGATTATGTTTGGGTGGTGGTCACTCCCTGGGATAATTCAGCTCCCTGGGATATCTTAGAATTGTGGAATTATTACAGCCATCTTTTTTAAAGGGAACTACTTTGTATTGCCACGGTCAAACTGATGCTGGCTTCTCAAAGCGTTATGAATGTCATCCTTTAATGGTGTGGACTTGCCAGAAAATGCTGTTTCAGAAGAGCTTAGAGAGTAATCTTTACTATGCCTGGAAAAATCACTTAGATTTCTACTGTTATTCTGATTAGATTCTTCTAAGTGGAGGTTGCTATAAAAATCTTAAATCCTTTTGGGCCTTTGGCACATCTTTGTTAGAAAGTTTTCCGAAGCGACTTTGAGAACTTTCTGATGCATGTTCAGATGATATTTGCTTGAAAACTAATCCATTTCCAGATACACAAATTTCTGGTTCCACTTGCTTTGCAAGTTTGCTAAAATTTGTGTGAGAACATGTTGGGTGGTTTCTCTCTTTGGCTGGTGTCTCCTTCCAAGTCAGAGGATTGTACACAAAGTATTCATCAATAGGACACGTGTTTCTTTGCTGCAGTAGCCCACTGTCCCTACATTCCCTATGAAAAGACAGGAAGGACAGTTGTTGCATAGTATTTCTTAGCTAAATACAGACTAATCACTTGTTCTTGCATGTAACAGTAATTCAGAGAAGCCTCTTCTCCAATGTTACAGTGCAGACCCACAGGAACTTCACTGATCACTAGGGGGCTGTGCTGCTTATGTATAGAATGAATAGATGCTAAGTTTGGGCACTGACAAGCTAAAGAAAGTTAGTTAAAATTTTACTGACTGCTGTAAACTGGATATTCAAATCCCATTTTTAAAGGTGCTGGAAATATGAAGTTACTTAACTGTAACAGATAACATAATTACACATCTATTCACTACTATAAGGAATCAGTGATGACTGCTAGCCTTCCCTTTGTCCTGGTTTCATTGGGGTTTGGTTTCAGGTTGTGGCCAGCCATGGTGATCAGGGCCATTAGCAATTAAATGCAGGGCAGCTGCCCCAGGCTGGCCCAGGTGTGTTCTATAGCATTGACAATCAAGTTCACTATAAAAGGGAGGGCTTGGGGGGAGAGAGGAGGCTGTTCTTGTTCTCCTCTCTTCTGGCCTCCTTTTTTTTAACTCATTGCTGACGATTCCTATTCCTGGACAACCTGCTGCAACCTGTAGCTAAGTATACTTTTGTGTGTTTTTTGTTAGCATTTATATTGGTTTCTTTATTTTATTAAATGTGTTTAATTTTAACCCACGAGCCTCCCTCTTTTTCCCAATTTCCTTCCTGAGTTGGGAAAGGGACATTGGGTGAGAGAAGAACTGTTATTGTGGATCCCCGGGTGCGGGCTGAACGAAGACACCCTTTCAGCTTAATTCCCCTTTTGATTCTGTTTGGTATCAATTCTGGACTTAAAGAGCAGTAGCTACTGAGATTGTAACCAAGATCCTACAAGTGAGCAAGGAGTTTGGATTTATACTGCTACTGTCACGTCATCAGTGAAGAAATACTGCTGGTCAGGTAAGCTAGCTTGAGTTAAATAAATGTGAGAAGGGCTGTCTTCTGTGAACTTAGTTAAGGTTGCTGGTACAAACTAGCAAAGATGTGAGCCTGTAATCCTTTCTGAAGGTTTTTTAAATCCTGATCTTTTATGTGTGCAGTGCCTACATCAGGTAGTACTGTTTTTCTGATGAGAATCCTTGTGCACTGATGTGGCAGATACAGAGACGAGCAAAAGCTTTTGTTCCCCTCTATCATCTGTTTCATTTCTGTACAATAAAGCTGTCACGTTAAGTCTTGATCATAGTATTTGTTATGCCAAATATTTGAGTGAAAAAGCTGATAGCATTTTTAAAAATACAGGTAACCAACAGACATTTTCACTATGAAAAATTAAACTTTTTTCAGTATTTTTACTCTGAGTTTCTAAACTACATGAAGATAATGACTTAGTTTTGTAGGTATATTACATTTTAACTATGTTAAGATGACTTGTTGTGTTATTAGAGTTATTAATTACTGTATGTTATTAAAAAGATTTTTATTGCCCTTTCTTAGACACTATTGAAGTAAAGGAACTGTTAAAAGAATATTTCATGTTTGTCATAATAGGTAGTATGGAAAAAGACAAGCATCTTATTTCTCCTGAAGATATAATATTTCTTCTTTAGAATTATTTCCTGGGTTAAAGCTTTTAAATGTTCCTCCTTGGGCTGATAATTCTGAAAGCTGTTGAAGAGCTCTGCATTTCTTATTTCTCTTCTGTAACATGCAAAAGTAATTGGGACAAATTGAACTCAAGATAGAGAGGATAAACACTCTTGCAAACGATGAAAATAGGGGCTGGAGACAAGTCAACAGATCTCTTTCCGAACTATTGTTGGTGTGGCAAATACAATTAACCATCTTAAGTGAAATCTCTTTTTCAAACTTTTGCAAAGCCTAGAACAAAGAAGTCTTCAACTAGGACTTGGAGACATTCTCATTGTTTGTAAGACAACTCTCTCAAACTTGAAATGCTGATATTTCTGGAAATCTAGAGACAAAGGGGCAGCAAAATGAACTTCTAAGACATAAGTATATCCATTTATGGTGGTTATGGTAGTCTGAATGCACTGATTTTTTTTTTTTTCTACTGCTTTGATTCTGCATAGTGAATTAATGGTATAAAAGAACGAGCTATTTGTAGAACTGCACATACTCATTTTTACAGCTCCTTAATTTTGTGTTTTCTGGGCTCTAGTTCGAGGCCTGGGCTCTTAGCTAATATCTTGTGGCACTTTTTTGGAAAAAAAACATGCTGACAGAACTTTTGCCCAGCCTCTAATAGTCTCAGGTATGCCTCTTACAGAAGGTGATTGGTATCCAGGATAATACAATTGAGAAGTTAATAAGGTACAGTTAGATTTAATTGGGGAAGATTCTGGCACTGATGTGTTATGCCTATGCCCTGGACAAGCAGAGTTCAAAGAACCTCTAAAATCTTCTTATTTTTTTGTTGGTTAAGTAAGCTAGGATGTATTTGCATCTGCTGTCCCTGTAAGGGTGCTGTGGTGCAACATATACAGGCAGAGGACAACTAAACTCTCGTAGTTTATGGTGTTATTTTTGCTTATCTCAATATCTTTCTGTAGCTACTCAGCTTGTAGCTAAGTGCAAGGTCTGCATGATTTGTATAAGAGTAACTGAGATCAATTAATGTTATGTAGGTTAGAGTAGAACACAAAACAGAAAACCTGTTTGGTACCTGTCTAAAAAGAAAAAGCCAGTGAAGCATTCGTGACATAAGTGATACTCAACACATTCAGTACACCTGAAAGGAAAAACAAAACCACATCAACAGAATAAGGAGCTAGGTTAACAAGCAGTGAACACTTTATCATAACGTAGTAGCTAAATTTATTATGTGGAAAAGGGCAATCCCAAATACGTACTACAGAATTGTGTGTACTGCACTAAAGGCAAGTTTAAAAATAAAAACCTTTGCTTTATTCACCATGGATGTGTATTTGATAACAAAGCACATCCGTCTGCTCTGTAGGTGAAATCAGTTACTTACAATAAAGACGGAGAAATAAGTGACAAGCTATAAGATACAGTCAAAGACTTAGCACTGTCAAAATCTTGGTTTAAGTACTTACTTGCAGCCCTTTCCTACCGTTGGAAATACTCTGCAGTTGTTACAAGGGATTGTGAGGTGCCTATCCAGTCTTGTTTTCTCTGTTGCATTCACAAATTGTTTAAAGTTTCTAAATTCTTCTAGAATGAGCTTTAGAGATGCAAATTTTTCTCTGCAAAGAGGACACTTCACTGTCAAGTCATTCTCCAGTTCATCTTGGTGGTCAGCCCAAATTTTCATACATTTTTATGTGAACATGGTTACCACAGCTGTATCGACAGAAAACTAATACCAATTTCTCTGATCTCTCCACAAGCATATAAGAAGACTCACACAGCAATACTAAGGAGTCTTCCCATTTCTTTTCCTCCTTCCCTTCCACCCACATTTTAACTTGTAGGATTGCTGAGTTTTCCAGTTTGGAAAAGGGCTGTAATAACTGTCAGGTGTTTTTCCTTGGGTATTGAAGCCAGCTCTATTAGCAGATGTTGTAACATTTGTTCTATCATTAGAAATGTAGCAAGACAGACCAAGTTGTACACTTAGCTGCAGCAAGTGAGGGGAAGCATTTGCTTTAGGTGATGTGGAAGCAGAAATGTTGCCCTAAGCTAGAAAAGTCATTGCAGTTACATTATGCTGAAGGACTCGCTACACAAAAGTGATAAAAGAGAACTGTAGTTCTATAGCTAATTTCTTATTAAATGAAGCAGCAAATTCGTCATGGTCTACCCAATAAGAGTAGCTTGAGAACACTGGATTAACTTCAGTACAAGGTGTTTGTTTATAAACACATAGCTTTTCCTGTATATGTTTGAAATTCTTGTTCTTCCTGCACTTTCATTTTTCTTGAAACTGCAGTTGTGATCAATGATGCAAAGCGTTCTGTATCAGAAAAAAATGAAACAAATTGGAAAATGCCCGACAGCACTAAACTTTTTTTTTAAGTGGAGGAGGGAGAGGAGGAACAAGACAGTGATCTATAAAGATATTTTATAAAAAATCCAGAGGAGATTGCTTCATGCATTTAAAGTTCATAAGCTCTACTTGCAAGCCATAAAAGAGGTTAATACTTATATTCATGATCTCCTGGTAATAGATACTTTTTCAGCAGTATCCTGCAATTTCTAATCAACGTGTCTGATATGTAAAAACATCAATGTTAAGTTAGTTGTTAGTTTAACTTTGCAACTTAAATGGAGCAGCCCTTGAAGAGTCTTACAGTCTTACAGAGAAAGTATTAATGGTGTTGATTAGGTGAGAGAAGCTTACTGTAGTAAATTCAGTTTAATAAATTTAAATTAATTTTTAAAATTAATTTAAATCAAGGATATAGCCCTGTTCCTAGCTTGTATTTCTGTCACTTCTAGGGTATGTTTGATTTCTTCAGTGACCTGGTTCCACTTACTAGATTTCAAAAAAAACCCCAACCTTAACCTAGCCAAAAAATAATAATTTTCTGTTGATTGAGTGGGTTTTGATTGAGCCTATAAAAGTAGGAGAGAATGGGACAACTCCTGTGGCAGCAGGAACCCATTTCACCGCTTTCTGCGTGACACTTTGCGTTGGGGCAGGGGTTTGTGACTCCATTTGGAGTCCATCGGGCTTGGTCAGGCGAAGGACGAACCTCCCGTCCCCACGCGTGCAGCTGTGGGGAAGGTGCACGGGTTTCTCGCGGTGCCTCAAAGGGCTCCTGTGGGGCTGGGTTTGGCACCACGTTTAGCTTTGCTCGGGTACGTGCTGTGCCTCGTGTTGAGGGCGGACGGTGCCGGGCCGCTGAGCCCAGCAGCGGTGCACGAGGGCGGCGCTCCCAGCCGCACCTGCTGCAGGGTGCGAAGCGACAGAGAAATAAGCGACAAGCTATAAGATACAGAGACGGAGACGGGCGGTCTGGCGGCGCCAGCTCTGCCCAGCGACGAAGGGCTCGTCGGCGGAGCTGACCCGCAGCGGCGGACGGGCCCGGCCCCGGCCCCGCTCCTGCTCCCTCAGCAGGGAGGCGGTGGGCCGGGCTCGTTCCCGCCTCAGCTCGGCGCTCCCGCCGCCGCCGCGCGCCTGAGGGCAGCGCGTGGCTGAGGGCGGCGCGCGAGGGGCGCGTGGCTGAGGGCAGCGCGGGAGCGGCGCGCGCCTGAGGGCAGCGCGCGAGGAGCGTGTGGCTGAGGGCGGCGCGCGGCTGAGGGCCGGTCCCGGTGTGAAGGGCGCGGCCGCCATTACCTGAGGCCCCTCAGCGGGCGCGCCTCGCCGCGGGGTCCCGCCCGCCTCAGGGGCCCGGGGGGCAGCCGCGGCCCGTGCCCGCCGCTCCCTGAGGCGGTCTCCGCCGCGGCCGCTGTGCCCGGCCCGAGCTCCCGCCGGCGGCCTGCAGCGTGTCGCAGCGTTGGCCGTGTGAAGCCGTGGCAGGTATTATTACGTTCAGTTATCGATAGGATCTTTTCAGAAAATGAAGGGCCGCCTCCTCACCCAGTTTTGCTCTCCCTCGGAACTGCGCCGTTCTTTTTTTAATGCACTTGAAATACGCCTGTTTCATGTGTGCTTTTTGTGAGGCGAAACAGTTCTAAACACGTTTGCCAGAAGTGTGAGCGGCTGTTTTGTGTCAAAGTCACTAGAGGGAACTGTTGTACTCCCTATAGTCTGTAAAAACGTGTTTATTTTCACTTTACGTTAAATATTTGTATCAATTCTTCAAAGAATTGATGGTTATGAGTCTTTTGATAATATCAGACTCATTTGTGTGATTTTTACTGGAATACAAACAGATACAATGCGGTCATTGGCATCTAACTGCTCTTTTTTTGTGTGTAGGAAAGTCGTTTTGTCCTGTGCTAGGTTTCTCTGAAATGCCTTTTTATTTCAGAAGTGACTAAACCCTGCTGGGAAGTGACAGAGATGGGGCAAGGCTCCCAGAAAGGCAGGAAGAGTCAGCAGCAGGGCCCCCTGGGCATGCCGGAGGAGTTGAGGTGAGGTTATGAGAAGGCAGCAGGAGTCCAAGGCCTGGCGCTGCACCACGTCAGAATGGATGCCCACCTATGCCAGGTGGTGGAGGAAAAGTGTTGATGAAGAAAAGCTGATCTAGCTGCAGGACCCAGATCCTAGATCAGTGCAGAGGTGAGAACAAGGTTAGACAGAAAGTTTTTTTTGAATCCTAGGTTCACAAAGAAGCAGCTGGGAACCCTGGTGCCTGGGACAGAACTACTGTAGAATAGTGTGGAAGGTACTGACTATATAGGGGCTTGATATAGTGACATGATACAGCGACTCGGGTGAGCTGGTCGCAAGTGTGACTTGAGTCAACTGGAAGAATTGAAGGGGCAATATGAAATAGGGTCTGGAAGTGAGTGTACTCAGTACCAGAATATGCTGAGGCCACTGTTTTTAACTTAAGTGGTGTGTCCCGTAATCCTCAAAGTTTATTCTTTCAACCAATTCGTAAGGCCCCTGCCAGCAGACCAAGGTTAAGGGTCAGCCAGCTGGAAGAGGATCAATAGACAGTTGCTTGGTGCAACATTCTTAAGCAAAGTCCTCAGGGTATAATTTTTAGCTAGATATCACAGACTTTTTGTAAAACCTCCTGGACCAGCTTGTTCATGTCCTTTTCCTTGTCTTCACCACTGTGTCTTCTCTCCTGAATGATGTTTTAGGAAATAAAAAATAGTATTTCATTTTTGTTTTTTGTTTTTTTCCCTGCTAGACATAAGATGTCATAGTGTTAACAGCCATACGGAAATGTATAGTATATGCTGTGAGGGAGAGGACTGGAAAATAGGATCAAAGATTTTGGGAATCAAAAATAATTATTAGATTTCTGAAATCTCCTGCAAATCATTGAAATAGAAGATATATCTCCTGCCAGAGATACTAACTTAGTGGCAAAAAAACCCGAAGTATTTTAAGACTGAAAAAGTAGGATGACCTTGTGGCTTAATGGTAGACCAGGACTGAGGAGAATCTAATCACCCTGGTTCTTCTACTGACTTCCTGACTGACCTTGAGTAAAATTGCTCAGTGCCTCAGTTTTCTATCAGGAATGTTAGCTTTCTCCTCTTCCCTGCCGTGTCTGTTTAGACTGATTCCCCCTCTTAAGGAGGGGGAGTTCAGGGCTTTCCATTTATATTGAGTGAGTTCTTGCAGTATATATTGACAGTGACACACTGGAGTCCTGATCGGCTAGTTTCTGCTTTACTAATAACCATTAAGCAATGATCATAAGTTTGGGATTTGAATTTGTTCAATAGAACACAGACTTCTGTGAGCTCCAAGAATTGAACAGTAGTTTCTGCATAAAGCCACGCAGGTACCAATCTCTGGCAGACATCAGCTAGCTGCATTCTTTCCACATAATTTCAGAAGCTATAAATAAAAGAAAAAACAGCAAAGACCCCAAATCAGAAAAAACCTACTTCCCCTCTTCTTCTCCACCAGAAGTATGAAGCTTGGGTTCTGACAGATACCTGGAATGGAGCACAGCATCGATCAGTTGGGGCAGATCTGCGGTGGGACATTGCATGCTCAGTCTTGCCAATAATGTTGCCTGGATGTTATTTTAAAATATATTTTTAAGTAATATGAGAATAATATTTACTCCTGCTCACGTTCTTATGTTGACACCATCAGCGAGATCTCCAGTGTGATTTCTTGACTCCTAAATGATTTAACCATTGTTAATATACCATTGTTTAAGAGGACTAGGGTTCTGAGTATGAAACACAAAACTTTGTTATATACTGCTGTGTATTAATGCTGGTATAGGGGCAATAAAAAAAACAACAAATTAAAATCTTTTCCATGAAAAGATTTTGAAGTGCTGCAGTTGCTGATGCCTCACCTGACAACTACAGATTTGGGTTTTTTTTCTTTCAGTTACCTAGTGTGAGGATGGTGGATTATATTTTTTCTTTTTTCCCCCCTTGCATCCATCTCCAGTTGAAATGACTAGAAATGTTCCCTGTTATGCCAATGGAGATACTGAAAAATTATTTTTAACTGGTGGTATCATATCCACAAAGTGAGCACATCACAAGGAAGAATTTGGTTTCCTGAATCTCTGCTCATAATCTTTTCAACCTTGTGTTTGTTGTTGCTTTTATTTGAGGTTTTTTTTTTTTTCAACAATCATATAAAAAAAAGTCCAAGTGAATTTTTTTTTAAACCTTTGTGTTGGTGCTGTTTAACTAATTTTGTAACTACATAACGTAAGGTAAATCAGAGAGATGTTTTACCAATTTAAAACAGTGTGATTCTTGTTAAAAGCTTAATATACTAATGCTGCCTACGGTATCTGGCAGGGCAATAAGGACATTATCCTAACACTAGCCTGCAAATGTATTTTTCATGAGGTATGGGGGTTTTGTGGGGGTCAGTCCATCATCTTACCACAGTTCGTCTAGAAGGCCTTGAAGATAAACAAACCCCCCAAATGAACTGTTTAGTGGGAAAAGTTGTGTATAATGTTTTATACAATACAGGACCTTTAAAGGTCTACTTCAGAAGTGGAGCAGAGAAGTGATTGCTACGAAAAATTTATTTTGGCACCATAAAGTGAAGCAGTCTTGGTCCTGCTGCCTACTGACTGCATTTTGAGCGCTAAGTTTAATGTGTGGTGTATAATTCTTCCTCTCCACTTTTACTTCAGTTTGTACAAATGACATTGTCTAGCAGGGCCTCAGATTTGCAAAAGTACATTTTTAATGACATTACAAAAATATTAGTACTGACAGTTTTTTATATATATTTCCTATGTGGGGCCAACTCTTCCAGCCCATTTCCTTCAGTGATATCTGGAGAGGATCTGATAAGCTTTATACTGCTTTTCACAGGTCAAAGGGCATTGTCTTCCCCTTCACTCCAGCTGCCAACAACAAAGTCAGACATATGTTATCACCATCACACAGGAAGCTGTGAGCCTGCTTGTGTTCAACAAAGTACAAATACAGGAAGAGCGTCAGGTTAGTTAAAAGCTGATGGAGCTCTGCTAAGGCAGTATATAGCTAATAATACTATAACCCAATAATGCTATTCTGTATGCTGTGTGTGTACGTTTCAGTGTCGGGGAAGGGTGGTTATCTGTTGTTGATTGGTTTAATATTGCTATAGCCTAAGTGCAGGTATCCATTGAAACCCTTTTACAGGTGGCATCATGTCCTGAGGTGGGGCTGCATAATGTTAAAGGAATAATCGCTTCTTCGGTAAAGAGCAAAGCTGCAGTGGGATTAGGTGACAATGAATTGAACATGAAGTTCATTTGAACAGATACAATTTCACACTGCCAATTAACAAACAGGATGTGAGTTGCCTTAAATTTGTCCTAGGTTCCCTCATTTTAACATACAGTATGTTGTATATCAAGATTAAAATGAGGTACAATATATTAGCAAGCTCATATAATGAAATGCTGTGGGTCACGACATCTTAGTGTTGGTAAAGGTGAGTTTTCCACTTCTCTGTAATTTTGCAATGTGAAATTGGCTGAATTAGGTGCTTTATGTTTTCAGCACTGATAGCTGGTGTTTTGGAACCATGTTCATTAGTGCTAAATTTGGATCTACTTGCAGCTTGTCTTCTGCTTCCGGTACATTGTTTACTGCTTCAGGAAAGTCTTCCCAATACATTATACTAGTTCCTATCCTCTGGCTTTTGCTCAGCACAGAACAAATCAGGTCAGGCACACTGAGTTCCAGCTCCTGTCTCTAAGGACCAGTTGAAGCTCTACTATGATGTACTGCTACTGCCTGGAAGTTCTAGGCCACACCGTAAATAACACATGCAGGTATCAGGACTACAGAAGTACTACTTGCCCGTGCCTTCAGGGAAGTGAGGAATGGGGTCTGTTCTAGTGACAGTGAGTGCAGCACTGCATCAGTGAACTGTCTTACTGCAATTTGTCCCATCTACTTGTTGTATCTTTGTTTTCACACCTTCAGTGGCTATGCAAGAGCTTAATATACTTTCAGAAGGGCCTTAAAATGGTTTGCTTCCTCTCTTGAGATCACTGGATTACTTTAAATGTGAAACCAGCACTTGAGCTTTAGCCGTCCAGAAGTGTAGATCCAGCATGCAGTGCCAGTGTCCTGCCACTTTGGAGTGCTGTGTGGACGGAAACAAGATATGAAAGTCTTGTGAACTGGTGTGACAGATGAGTAAATAGGACCATGTCACAACTCAGACCCAAACCGCTGAGTTCCTAGTCTGCCTGTGTGTCTAGCAGGGGACACCAAGAGCAAGAAAGGGTGAGTTCACAGCAGCTGAAGCTCAGAGACCATGGTAAAGCTTTTCATCTAACCCAAGGGATGGCACCACTTGGGGTCAGAGGTTGACCCTAAAGACTACTGGCATTAGGCACTACTTTAGGTCGCTGCCCTGAGGTGGAGAATAAGGGTAGCAATAATACTTAATTGAGCTTTCAGTCATGACCTGTGAGAAATAGTCCATCATGGCAACTACCTGTTGCTCTTCCACCGTAGAGCTGCTGCTGTAAGTATATAAACAGCTGGCCTCCCCTCACCGTCCTGCTGTGACCCTGTCAGTCTCTTCTGTTTTACTCGTGAGTGAAAGTGCTTGAACAATTTCACGTGATTTTATATTATGGTCTGTATCATTACTGCAGGCTTCATTTGTGCGTGTGTAAACTTCTGCTTTTACAATACATCGGAAAAGTTGTCAGGATTTTGCTGGGGGGATAGAAGAGGGAGAGGAAGCAGATAGTTAACAGTAAAATACTATCTACCAACTGGAGAAGAGACATGTGACCGCGTGACATGACGGAGCGCATGCCTGTGCATACAGAATGAGTGGATATGTACCTGTAGTAGTGACAAGCAGGGCTAAAGGTAGGAACGAGGGCAGGCAACAGAATGGAAGATAAGATATTGAATGAAGATGAAACGAGTTATGGTTTTAGCCAAGAGTATGGCCGTATCATTATACATTTGCTTTAAGCTTGGCTAAAAACAACGTACCTCTCCATGATTTCAACCTGAGATATTCACAGCTACAGCAATCCATAAGTCATACTTCACATCCCTTCTTGTTAGCTAAAATCCAAATGCAGGAAAAGCTATAATTGCTGATAGATCTTGACAGACTTATCTTTATGAAGGTTTATATACATAACTTGGAATACCATCAGTGCATGAGGGGGTAGTTCAGAGCATTTGTATCTTGAAAATTTTCAGGAAGTGGTTTGCAGAGACACTTTAAATGTTCCTGTGCATGTTGGAGGCAATAGACTCTTTCCCAGTTATGCTCAGGAGAAGCCTTGTTGTCTTGGACTATTATGTCTGTACGGAGTTGTCAGCCCATCAGAGCTCTGAACTCTGATCATGTTCTGGACCTCAAATGCTTCTTCAGTCTGCATGGGAGAAACAAACCACTTCCAGGGTTTGTTCTAAAATTGTGACACTTGCTGAGACAAGAGTGAGTCTGCTGCTAGGATTATCAACTGAAGAAGGGACACCATATCGAGAGGTAAAGTCAGACTGCTAAGGAGCTGAGAGGGGATGCTACCAGACAAGAGCTCCCCTCAACTGAGAGCTAAATGTCAAGGGGTGAGAAGTAGGCTGTGAGTAACTGGGGTTGGCGATTGCGTCCCACTGTGCTGGTTTTCAAAACCAGGCGGCAAGAGGGAAGGAATGAACGATAAGCTGGATGAATTTACATTGTATAGGGATTGCATGCTCAAAACATTTACGATGTATTTTACCTACCTGTGGGTAAAATCTTGGATTAGAAATTATATAATATAGGAAGAGTCAGTCTAATCCTTTTGAGCCATGCTAATTTCCCCTTTGCTTGGGATCTTGCCTTAGTTCTGAAAGTCATTAGCTTCCTCCTACCTTAAATAGCTCTCTGAAAACTTCCCATTAACAGCAGTGAAGATTGGTGCTGGTGGTTTCCCCATACACTAGTATTACATAAGCACTGCATTTATCCATTTGTAGGGTCAGTAAGTCACTATCGTATAAGCTGGTATTCTCTTCACTGTTGAAATGTAATTTCTGAGATGCAAAGTCTGTGAGTAGTTTCATGTATGTATCCAGAGAGATGCAGATACAGAGCTGTGCTCCACCAAGTCAAATTTTAATGGGCATTTTGCACGTATATTTCTCCATTTTTAGTCCCTTGACCTTCTGCAAATCATATTCATGGAGAATTTATACTAAAAGTGCTCTGATTAAAGAGAAGTTGCTAATATTGTGGTGGTCCTGAAAGCTATGTTTATTATGCACCACCGGAACAAGAAATTATACCAAAATTGCTTTTTATATCCACGAGTCATCTGGATTATACCTGAGGGTTTCCATGGCGTGGAAAAATTCCTAGGTGGCGTAAAGCCAGTGGAGCTTTTTTTTTGTATCCTCTACTTGAGGTATAGTAGGCATACAAACAGTACTTACGTGACAGAGGTGGAAGGAATTCATGCTGACTGGTAAACACCTCTTATTCTATTCTTGTGCAATTTTATCTGATGGATACCTTTCTGCGTGAGTTAAGATGGAGAAAATCTTGACTAAAGGAAGCCAAATAACTGTTACTCGGAGAGCAAGCAGGGACAGAATACTGTCACTGTTCTATGAAGCTTTTCTCCATGTGACTTCTGTTTTGATGTAGGGAAGAAATCAGAAAAAAAATAATTCAATCTAAGTTATTTCATTCCAGTCTCAGGATCTTTCTAAAGAAATTTTGTTTGGATGGAAGCTGCTTCAAACTGTGCAGTATCACATTGTGAAACTGTACTTGTTTTTTGGTCGTTTGTCACAAGAGGGGGTTGGAGTTCTTTGCAATTTATAAAAGCTGATGTTCTGCTTAAACTAGGAGAGGGTGTTCTAGTTGAGGGGTTTTTTTTTTGTGAGGATAGAAGAGGTCCTTCTTGTTATGGGCTTATTGTCGAATTGTACTGTTTTTAAAAAATAGACCATAAAATTGTTGAAAAGCTTAGGTCAAAACGATGGGAAGTTAGTAAGAAAACAATTGTTCCATACTGGTTTTTGTTTTGTGCTTTGATGGCAAATACATAATTGTAAAAATTATGATGTAAAAAACATTATTGGGCATGGTCATACTGTTAAGCAGTGAAATTCATAGAATAGGAGTTGGGGGGAAATCTCAGTGAGAAACTCCATTTCTTTAGGAAACCATCCCAAGGTGAACCCAAGCCATCAGCTAACCAGGATAAAGTAAATGAAATAATGATGCTTTGTCCACCTGAGACACTATCCTTGTTTATGCTGGTATTTGTTGGATGCCAGCATCCTATATAAAGACTCTCCTCTTGTTTTGTGGTGGAGTGACAAATGTTATTGCCCTATTTCAGAATCCTCACTTTAACGGTTTTGGAAAAAGTCATAATAGAACTTTAGGTCCATTTTTTTTCCCTGGATAACCTCTGAAGAATCTGACAGGTTAGGGGATTCTGTACATCCCTGGCTCATTCATTCACTTTAAGCATACAGATCCAGGAGAAGGAGTGCATTCATGGAAATGCTTGGGAAAAAGCATAGGCAGTGTTATGAAAATGGCTAAGCCTCCCCTTTCCTTCATGGAATAGGATGATGTGACTGAGGAGATGGTGTCTGTCACGTTTGGTGAAGAAAAGGTTTGGAAAGGTTTATTCTCCAGGTTTAGGGAAGAGAAGAGATATCTCAAATGGCAAATGATGGCAAAGACTTTGTTTCAATCAGTAGTGAATTATTATGATGCAAGCAAGATAATGCAGAAATCCTGTTTCTGTCTGAGGGGAAATCTAAACCTCCTTGTTCTTTCTAATTCTGGGAAGAACTTTGTCATTTCTCTTTGAAGTATTTGTTTATATGCCCTTAATTCTTAGGAAAACTTTTTCACTCATATCTACATTAGCCACATTCTGTGTTTCTGTTGTGTTGTATAGTCTTTATTCACTGCCTGTAAGCATCATGAGGCTTGGACCTTTCTCTAGAAAATCTCACCATGCAGCAATAAACTGATTTCATATCTTGCATGTCTGGCAGCAATTCAAGATTTTTAAAACATCAGCAATGCTCCTGCAAGATCTCTGTACACAGCTCAGTGGCTTTGTGGAGCTGTGGCAGGGGCTTTTTCGGGTTTTTTTTACCTTTACGTTTCCAGTCTCTGAGAATATTTATTAGGTGAGTTTTCTTATAATTAAGTAATAAAATACAAAAAAAGTTCAGTATTTTTAGGAAAGAAATTGTTTTCAAGGTAACAGCAAATATACTTTGAGAAATGCTACTTTAATGAATGCGAAGTCAGGAAGAATAATTTTTAAACATTGTTAACACATATAAAAGCATATGGTCAGAAAGCTATATGCATCCCTTGTGAGGAACAGCATTGTGGAGGCCCGTTTTTTGTTCCTGAAAAGGAACACAGCTTTTTCCTTTCAACTTTGTTTAGTTTACTTGTATATTCTGTTGAAAATCCCAACCAAAAATGGAAAATGTTTAAAAAAAAAAAAAGAAAAAAGAAAAAAATCTCTTGGGCATTGCACTGGTGAAAAAAAAAAGCTTACAATTAAGTGGGTTTTGTCTTAGAATTACTGAAAATTAAAGGGTTATATCCTCACTCTTTTCTACTGTTGTTATTGAGTACAGCCAAGTTCACAAATCAAATGTAGGGCATCGTAAAAACTTGCCACAATGTGAGCTACAATTTGCTTTGTATTTACTCTTTGGAACTTTGAACAAAGGTCAGCACAAGTTTCATTACCCTCCCGTTTGTATTTTCCCACGCTTTTCTTTTTCCCACACTTGAATGAATCTGTGTAGTGCTTGCTTATGACCATGATGGTGTTTTATATTTAAAATGTGACACACAATTTTGAACCCAAATATGATGCAAATTCATAACTGGAGTTCTGTGAGGTACTGTCATTAATTCCGTCCTGTTTCTGTCAGTAAAATGAGGACTCTCTCTCTTTCCTCCTCTTATTTTCAAGTCAGAAATGCTTTTCCTTACATTTGCAATCGATTCTCCACTGAAGAATTTTTCAAATTCTTTTTTTTCCCTTTCTTTTCCCAACAATGATTTTTCTTTAGAACGCAGCCTGAACACACGCGTTTTCTTCAGCGCTACTTTCTTGTGACCAAGAATTCAAAAAGCGAGGGTAGGCACTGCCTGTCCACCATGATTTGTAGACTGCACCCCATTTACCTCCTCCTAGCTTGCTATTTGTTGTGACCCTGATCCCCAGCTGAAAGATGTGAAGAAGACTAACAAAACCTTCTTTTGTTGGCAGGGATTGCTATCTCTAAGAACAAGACACGTAGAAACAAAAGAAAAAATTTTCAATTTTTTAAGTTTCTGTTTTAAACATCAGGTAGAGACTCTGGATCTTTCGCTTTACTAAGTAAGAAATTCCGAGTTCTTTGTTATATGTGATAGAGTTTCAAATGTATACAGGTTTTAAAAACAGCTGGTAATAAGAGAAGGTTCTTGCAGGTCACGGTCTTCCCATCGTAAACTCTGCACTGTTCTTCAGCTGTTCAAATAAAAGTACCTCTGCTTCTTGTTTTCCTGCTGAGAAATTAGTACATAAGCCCAAAGAAACAGGTGTTGTACTACACTACCAAGCAGAATAGCATTTTGTTTGGAAGACCTTTCCACCAATGCTGTTAGTTTTACTTATTGTCTTTGATACTAAAGATATCAAATTTTAAAGAACTTAGAAGGGTGAAAGTTAATAGGGAAACTTACTGTATTTGTATATCTTTTAAGACAAATGTATATTTGACTGATACAATTATTTCTTCATTGACCCTGCTTTGAGCAGGAGGTTGGCCTACACAACAACCTCCTTCCAGCCTCATGAGTTGTTGTTTTCATGTTGCGTTTGGGTGGTCTGCATACAGGCAGAGCTCCGGCGTTGTGGAATCCTGTTAATCTCAGGTGAAATTTGTGTACAATCTGAGCAATGAACCAAACAGAGTGATAGTGGCGTAATGAAGTGTTGGGGTCTGGAATACCAAAATCCAATGAATCTGCATTGACACCAAAGCAATGTTATCTCATGATCTTGAATATCCTGTGGCAAGAACAATCTAAACTGGTTTGGAATGTAGTATGAATAGCACATACAATATGAATCACACTGTGCATTTGAGAAAGCCCATTTAACGACTGCACAGAGAAAGGCTGAGTTTTCTGACATGTGCAGAGGTAGCAGCTGACTCAATTTGTAGCTGAACTCATTGTTGACCCATTGTCAGTAATGGGTGTTTTCTCATACACAAGACGTCAGACAAAACAAAGCAAGTGTTATTGTGTCCTGTTCTGTTAAATAAACTTCTTTCCTCATTTTCTGTACAGCTAAGATGCTGTTATAATGGCTCTAATACTTTTCCTAAGTAAAAAATATGTTCAGAAGGAAGAGTGAAAATAATCTCTGTAACAGGTTTTAGTCCTAAAATTAATAAAGAAAAATCAGCAAGTAAAGCTCACTATTGTTAGCCTAAAGCTTTTCAGGTTACTATTCTTCTGACATCAAAAAATAATGAAAAAATAGGTTAATTTTCTCTGTGAAAAAATGGCATAGAAGTTGGATACTTCAGGAAAATTTTTTTTTGGGACAAGAAATCAATCAGTCCTTCTCTGCCAAAAATTCACTATTAATGGTAGTAAAAATTAATGTTTTCTGAAGAAGAGCACTTTGTAAAAATTTCCTGATCAGCTTTAGTTCCAGTTATTTTGTTTGATAATATCTGTATTACTACAAAATTATTCTCTAGGTAAAGAACAGGAGACATTCAAGAGCAATTTGTCTGCTGGCATTTATCAGCTGTGGGAAAGTCACCTTGCCACAACTATATTTTGCAAATGTAATTCCAGTAGCGTAAAGGTTGTAAGCGCTGTAGTTTCTATAATTAAGTGTACCTTCACGTGCTCTTTTTAGAATTAGCTATATTTTTCTGTTGTAAGGGTGTTATTTCCAGTATTCTGTTCCCATGGGAAGTTTTATTTATCAGCCTCATCAGATGCCTTGTTATGAAAATGTATACCCAGCTCTGTGCAAAGTTAGCTGATTATTTTGTATCAAATATCACCATCTGTTCTTATTATCTGAGAGAAATACCGATGATCAGGCTAGAGGTGCCTTAATGTCAGAGTGAGCTTAAAGTTCAGATGTTAGATACACTGGCATAAGCCATATCTTCCTTCCTACCATAGAATTTGAGTGAGAAAAGGATTAGAGGTGCTGCTTCTGTAGTTTGTTCCTGTTTCGTGGCGAAGGCACACCCTCAGAATGTGGGAAGCGAATGTCTTTCTCCTGAATACAGACTTGAGTGCTGGGATTATCTTTATTTGACCAGTTTGCTTTCTGCAAACATTTGCTGTATGGACACTGTGGGGCATAGGGAGAATGGAGCTAAAATCTGGGAGAGGAGCCTCTGGAGCTGCTGAGATTCACTTTTAGTTAGCAGCTGAGCTTTGTATGGTGCCATAAATCAGGTAGCCATAAAAAGAAAAATCATTGCACAATTCAGAAGGAAGTGGAATGTGATAAACTCCTGTTTACAGCCTGAGTGACTTCCTTTCAAGCCCTCCTCCTTCTTTAGGAAACAGAAAAATCACCCTAAGCTATTTGATGAACTAATATCTATTGAATATATTCAATACAGTATTCATTCCTGTTGTGATGGAGCATAGACACCTTAACTGGGGACTTGGGCTCGTTGTGCTGGGCACTGTCCCAATGCATATCGAAAAGGCTGGGCTGGCTCTAAAGGTTTTACATTTTAATTAGCAGACAGAGAAAGGAAAGGGCTTTCTCCTTCCTGCCTGCTCCTCCAGCTGTAGGATATTTGATGCTAGCCTGTAATTCTGGCTAAGGAAGCTTCTGAAAGATGCTTTTCTTGCTGGGGAACCACACAATTACACTATGGCTACTCAGTCTGTAAGTGGATTTTCAGTAAGAGCAAAGCTGCTGAAACTTGTATGTGTATATATATATATATATATACACATCTTTTAAATCACGGCCCAAAGCACTGTACTGAAGGTGGGCTGTAATCTTCAGTTTGACTGTGTTCTGTCATTCATCATAAGCTAAATTGATACAGCGTGTTCATCAATGAGATACAGCTTAACTCTTGACTGGCAATGGTATTTCATGGTATTATCGTAGTGTTAGGAACTCGGTTCTTGGGCCCCACGTCCATTGTGCCACGCAGGGCATACACTACAGGTGATTGGCCCTGCATTAGAAAGTTTGTAATCTACATGTAAGAGAAGAGATGACAGACAGATATGGATAGATGAGAAATTAATTAAATGGTCAAGATGACAGATGAAAATATCCTGTAGAAGTACATATAAAGAAACTTGCTCTTGAACCCTAGAGTGCCTTTTATCCCATTTTCCCAGGAACAGAAAACTGTTAAGCTTCAGCTTTTAGGTGAAACAAATAATTTAATTTAAAATCGAAACACTTAAACAGTTTCTGACGGCCAGCCAGCAATAAGCTGGATGACTTCATGTGATTTTGCAGCAATTTAGTGTTCTGTTTAACTACAGCATGAGGGAATATGAAGGAATGAGTGGAGTTTTAATTGAGTTTGCTGCTTAGTCTTCAAATCATGAAGTCAGACCTCTGCCTAATACTGTGAAAGGATGTCAGAAGTGTTCAGATTTTTAATCTATGTACTGTCTGCAGAGTTTTTCAGTCCACCGGAACTGCTGTGCCTGCCTCTGTAAATTATGTGATTCTGACTAATATAAGCACATCACATTTTCCTTTATTAATAGTGCCTAGTGTTAGATGTGATCATAAAATACACGTCTTCGTTTGTAGCTTGGATTTTAAAAATCCCCATAGACCAATTGAGGAAGTGTAAAGAGACCAACCCGAAATGTCCTGGGAGAATTTCCAAAAAAAGCAAAGCAGCAAGAAATAGGAATCAAAATAACATCTTTAATTTTTAATGGCAGAGGCCCTAAATTCTTAAACACAACTACTATTTCAACTTCCCCCCAAAATCACGCTGTTATCATTTTGATATTTTGCAGCTACTGTAGACTAAGAAATGCTTCAGGCTGTAGTTAGGGACTCTCTCTGTTCCTGCCTCTTCAGCCCCTGTCCCTCAACTCTTTTTTAACATCGAGCTTACCTAGAGAACAGGCCTGACAACAAAGAAAGGAAATACATACAGCCAGCTGTAGTCTCCACTCTCCTCACTTTCCTTCCATATTCTGAAGAGGAGTGTGACCTGTGCAGGCTGGATTGGGGAGGGCTGTGTGGTTTTCTCTCTGTTGCTACCATAACTTTTGCTCTTGCCTGTTCATGGCCTACTTGGTCTTCAAATGAATTCATGAAGCTGGCCCTGCTTAGAACAAGACACAGTTCCAAAAATTAAGTTGCAAGAGATAATCTAAGCTGAAAAAGTATTCTCAGGGCATTGGGCAGAAAGCTTGCTTATAAATTTGGGAATGGGTTCCTTAATTCTTATCTTGGTATTTTGAATAAATCTTATACCATTATGAGACATCAAAGTGTACCATCACAGGTCGTGGTAGCATGAGATATCCAGGGTAATAAAATTAATAGGTCCTATAGCTGCTTACTCTACTGGGTAGTGTTAATTCATTTTTACTGATGGGAAGGTGGGTCCATGGTGGAATTTTTCTATGTCACTGTTAGGATTCTGTGGTCATAGTGAATTTTTTTCTGATTATTCAAAACATAAAAAAGTTTTGAATTTAAGCTCTAACATCAAAACTTCCCATGATAAGCAGAACTTCCTAATGTATCTGTTAAAATAAGTCATTCTATTGCATTTAGTGGGACTAGTCATGTTATTTACAGCTTGATGTGCACGTACGTGATTTACTGAAGACTAGCCAATGTAGTCTATAACCTCTCCTAATGCCTCTTTATTATAATGCTGTTGCAGGTGAATGTGTGTGGATAGAGAACAGGGAATTACAGATCACTGTGATGAGTATTTAGAAGATTAACCTTGCTAAAATAATTAATCAATCAACAACACACTTCTTGATAATGATTAATTCTTACACTTTATTAATCATCCAAAATTCTTGGTTTATAACACTTATATTAGCACTGAGCATACAATAGTACAGAGCTGATGCTATATAGTTAGGACTGATGATTAAATCCTTGGTGGTTCTTAGTCTTTGCGATCAAGATGGTCACTTCTTTCTTCTCTGATCTTCCTTGACTGTGTGTGATGCTTTTGTGCTTTTGCCCACTCCTTCCCAAAAGGGGTATCACAGTGCTGCTTATCTTGGTTTTGGCTTTGCTGGTCATCCTTCTTGTGTAGTAAGCATGTTGTTCTGCTTATCTTGTCTGACAGCTTTGGTTACTTGAATGCCTGCTGCGTGTACTCACTCACCTGTCTTTGCATGTTGGGTGGTCACATTGATCACATCTTTGTATGAAATTTCTGTACATTGTGTCCAGTTGTGCCATCGCAGTGCTAGAAAATCACAGAATCACAGAATCACAGAATGTTAGGGATTGGAAGGGACCTCGAAAGATCATCTAGTCCAATCCTTAGATAGTGTTGTTAGATACACTGTTTTAGTGTACTGGTATTTGGGTCCAAGGCAAGCAAATATTAATTATGTCCTGATTAGTACAGATACAATTTATGGGTGTTAAAAGGCCGCTGTTTTGCTTACAATGCAAACTTAAGCAAAGATCTGTAACAGTTTCTCTTAAGATAGAAAACTTGCCTTAAATTTTCAGTAAATTATATAACAGATGAGAGCCATATGAATAAAGTATTATTAGATTCAGTTTAATCTCTCTTCTGGAAACATGGAATAAAGAGTATATGTATACTCCTATATGGAATACATTTTTAGGTTTGTCCCCTCACTAGTGTTGTTCACTGTTCTGTAAGATGATTGTGATGCCTGGCATAATACATGGATGCAAAACTGGAATCTGGGACACAGTCGTGAGAGGCACTTCAGAAGTTCTGTTCAGACTAAACATTCATACGACCAAGCCCTGCAACCATTTAGACAAAGGTGCTTGAATCTCACGCAGTGAAAGGCAAATCTAGATGGTGCTTCCATCTCACCGGGGCATGTTTTCCTTCCTTCCACATATTTTCTGAAGGAGGACTCGACACCCCACTCTCACACCAGCACCTGCTTCTTTCAGTGACTGTGTTCTCCCCAGCAGCTACAGCTGGCAGCAGCTGTTTGCGTTAGGCTGTAGCAGACACAAGAGGAGGCTTTTGACATTTGGAAGAGCTTTCGTTGCTCAAGCAGCTGTTCCTGATGTTCCCTGGGGAAAAGTCAGAAATCTGGATGGAAGCCAGTTGGACCACGTCGGTTTGGGTGTCTTTCACATAAAGTTATTGCATTACACTTTCTAAGGGGTTCAAGGAACTTTTAAAGCTGATTTAAGAACGGGCTATTGATTGTCAACATATGAACATAAAGTAGTTTCTAAACTGCCATTTTTTCATCAATTCTACGTGTGCATCTTTTTTAAAATTAATTTTTAGACACAACTGCAAAACATTAAGTTCTAAGCAGATTTTTTCATTAAGCCTTTTCTTCTTAATACCACGTTTGAATTATAATACTAGATATAGAAATCTGTAATGTGCTGATTGCTGGCAGCTCTTCATTCTAATGTTTTTTCATTAGAGCACTAACTAACCGAAAAAAGCAGTCCACAAAGGGAATGCAAGTGTCATAAGAATACACCAATATCCCGTAGTAAAAAGAAAAATAAAAAATAAAAAAAAATAATGCAAACATCCACTCGTTATTCTTGTTCAAGAGCTACTATAGCAGCTTAAAAGCTGCCTCACAATCAGCCACACAATGGTTCAGCTAGTTGATTTGTGATGTGTACGATGGAATTCTTTTCCACTGGCTTGTATGAATGTTCCTCAAAGCTAGCTAATTCTACAAGGCAGGCAAATGATTTCCAGTTTTCTTTAATGAGGTAAGTAATATACTTCCATAAATTATGACTGTTGTATATAATGGCCATTAGATGTCAGACACAATTAGGTTTTGTAGCTAGCATGTGATCTCCAGTGGATACAAGCAAGCATAGTATCTCTGAGGCTGGAAACCACTTGTGCCTGTCAGCATATCTGTCCAGGCAGAAAGGAGATGTTGATACCACAGTTGCCTGCTCTTGTGTTCTCCCTAGACTAGTGCCTTTTTCTCTATTGGCCCTCAGCATATTAAAGTGTTGAAGATGGCTGAATAGGTAATACAAGGTTTCTCAATGCACATCCTTCATAGTCTCAAACATCTTCTCTTTGAAAGTAATGAGTGATTTATCTTGGTTGGTGATTCAAAAGGATTGAAAAAAAACCCCTACCTAACTCATTAAAGTATGCTTTTGCATGAAAGCAGTGTGTAAGGCAGAGGAAACAACGCCGTCAGCAGGCCGACTTGTGCTGAGTTGCGTTATGTGTTTTGGGATAAAAGATGTTTATTATACATGGGCTTGTGCAGTGACCTGTACATGCACTAAGTTGACTCTCTGTCCCCTTTCCCCCAAACTTGTTTGCTGTTGCTGGCTTAGGGCTGTACTCAGGGTTGACCCTGAAGGCTGTCCAGAGTCTTGAGTAGGTTGTTCATGCCTTGTGTGGGACTCTGGGGGCCCCTTGGAGCATAAATGCTCCAGAGTACACACCTTTTGCTTTTAACTGCAGCTAGATGTGCCAGGAGCCAGTAATGGTCTGAAAAAGTGCTGGCTTCTGAATTCTTTTGTTTTAGAAAAGTGTGGAAAGTGTCTGTCCTGTGTTTTGAGTGTTGTATTTATCAGCACCAATGGAGACCTTCTGCTTCTGAATCAAATACACCGCAATGTGAGTTTGGTGAATGTAGCTCAAAGGCATTGCTTCTGGTGGACTGTTTCCCTTCTTGAAAGTACAGCTGCTAATATTTCAAGTTCTTTGATTAATAAACCATGCCTATAAATAATTATATCAGCTATATGTAATAATTGTATAATTGTATTGGCTAATTTATTTCAATTTTTCTCTACCAGTGTAAAGTTCACACATTAATATCAGTAAGTACCCCAAAATGTCCCTTTAATTTCTTAATGTGCAGTATAAAAATGCATCTCTGTAATACCTTAAAGGAGAGTATATCTGTAACAGTTAATTAACTTAATATTGTATCTATTTTCTCTTCAGCCTCCTTAGTACCTTTTCTTAAACTAGAGAGAAAATATAAACTTTGTGGCATTTTCAGGAAGCCAGTAACAACTTATGTTAAAATAATGCTTATCATGTAGAGTTTACAGTAAGTAACAACTATAGTTTCTGTAAACCAATACATAAGGAATAATTTATTCCTCTGTTCCAAGTTGTGAGTTTGAGGAGCTTTATGAATGGAACAAAAATGTTTTTCTCATTAGCTGTTGGTTGTTTTTAACAGTATCCGCTAAAGACTTTGGCTTATTTTTCAAAGGGATTTGCAAATGTACCCCGATGAGATTCAAGCTTGGTTAACATTTTGGAATAATCCAGACACACACACTGCTTTCTTAATGTTCATTGTTATTGTGATATTGCAGGATCAAAAAGAGGGCATAGATTATGTTTGCCCCTCTTTTCTTCCCTGCGCACACATGCACATCTGGAGTGTTTAAAAAAAATCTATTACAATTTGAAGTTAAGAGATTGTGTCTAATGTTAATACTGGAAATCTTTGTAGTGGTTTTTGGCCTGCAGTTTGTTAGGCAACCTTATATTTGTACCAAATGCACAATAACATGTAACAAAATCATTGTTATGGATCATCTTGCTTACTGCCCAATTCTGTTTCCTGGAGATAATTTGTTGTCCTAAATTAGAGATTGAAAATGGCACCATTGACCCTCCAAGGTTTGGAACCGTTGTTCAGTAAAATGCAATTTTCAAAGTAAGTTGCACCACAATAAAGGGATTTTCTGGGCCTGTTCTTTCGGAGAATCCTGAAAGGGGTGGTTCTGCAAGCTGTGAATGCCACTCTTTGAAGTGTTTGAGTCTTCAAAATCCCTTGGTAGCCTCTGGGTACATAGCATGTTTTATAGTTCCAGAAATTTGGTCCTGCATGGCTGACTGGTTCAGAGTGGGGCTCTTTGTCCCTCTCTTCTCCTTACACCCCTCTTTGACCATGTATCTAGAACGCTGGTTTCTGTAAGAACATTGTGTGTATGTTCTCACTATTGTGCAGGGCTGCCATTTTGCTTTCATTTTCACCAAGGCATTAGTAAGGACTGACAGCAAGTATATGATCTACTGTCGTGACCAAGACGAGAATATAGGCTTTTTCTTTGCACTCTCCTGGGAGGAAGAAAAATAGTATGAGCACTTCTGAAATGACTGAGGGGCAGAGACAGGAGTACACTGAGAACTGACTGTTAGCTGATCCAAAGGAAATACCTGCAGCGGTATGTGAAATAATTGCAGATAGAAGAGGTTACGATCTTGCTCAGGTGCTGCTCTCCGCTTGCTCTGTGGCCATTATTATTTCAGCATATCTGTGTTGGTCATTGAAATGATTTGTTCTGGTAGCACTAATGCCAGGTAGTTTCCCCACATCCCGCACCCACCCTTTTTTGAGGCGCAGTTGTGCTTTAGAATCAAAGCCAGACAGGCAAAGCCATCACCAAGGATACCAGGATTATATATTTAACTCACAACAGCACATTTTAAATGTCAGTCGTGCTGACCTGTGTAGTGTTATTTAGCTGTATAGGTTTATACTGCTTGCGAAAGGCAATCAATGAAGAATTATCTTTGACCTAAATGACAACCCTCTGCATTTTGCTGTTTCACCAGTAAGCTCTCCTCTGGCTTCAGTCTTTTATTGCATTGAAGATTATGCCTAGCAGTTAATGGAATCAGAATATTTTTAACTTTTTTCCCTCATTTTATCTTGATAATGTCTATCATTTCTATAATAGCATCCTGCTTTTCAAATGTGGCTGTCAGTGTATTTCAGTGTGTCACGTATTAGATGTCATTAGATGTCATTATTTTAAATGTTAACTCCTGTGCAGGTTCCTTACATGGCAGATAAGCATTTTCAATAAAGGACAAGAATACATTTCTTTTTCAGGACAGGTTTTGTCTTGAGGACCTATATCATAAAGCTAGCATACCCTATTAAAGGCACACAATTAGGTTGTTTAGCAAAACTTCAGCACTTCCAAGCCACTTTTATGTTAAAACATAACACACAAAATGGGCTGTACTATTTATTGCACAACTAGATATTGAGCCACACAATCTCTTTCTGATTAAATTTCCTAATTAAATAATGAAACTTTGCAAAATACTTGCAACCACAACCAAAGTTGGCTGACTTTTGCTTTGGTTTGTTGTTTTTTTTTTTTAATACACAAACAAAATTCAAAAGCAGATTTCTTGGAATGTGGGAAGTCTTTTGAGTAATCCATGAGTAATTCGTGATTCTACATCAAACTCCAGCAAAAAAGAAACTTTTAAATACAGGAACATATTGGTACGATGAATTTGACCAACTATTCAGAGAAGCTCCAGTAAAGTCATCAAAAAAATCGGTCTCTTGCAGTAGATGTTAGAGTTGTTTGACCTGTTTCTGCAGCTGGGACAGCTGTTTTTTAAACCAGTCACTTAAATTCAGAAAAGTGTAAACCAGTGAATGAATAGAATCTACCTTCCATTTAATGTTGAATAATTTAAATCTGTTAATTATTTATAGGAAAAAGACACAGTTATGAAACTCTGGAATGCAGGCTTAGACACAAATATTAAAGGCAAAGATTGAGCAAGTACTTAAAAAGACTTCTCTATTATCTATAGAGTTTTTATTAGGTTTTATGTTTATTTAAATCCAGCTTTTTAAGTGCAAGCCATGGGTTCCTCCTGTCAAAGTATATGACTTACAGTAAACATTTGTATGAATATCTGCAAAGTAAAACTTTCACAAGTCAGTAGTTTTAATAATCACATGCCCACAAAAGCTGCAATAGCTTGAAATACATTCCTTTTACGTGTCGTAGTGCTGTTCTGAAGGTGAAATTCTCCTTTAAAATCAGCCATATCTAATCAAACCCCACCCAGTCTAGCCCTTGTAAAGATGCTGTAGAGCTATCTCCTAAAAGGATATCTTTAATTAAAGAGGTGCCTTGATAGGCGAAATGATCTCCTAACCCTGCAGGATGGGAACAATGAGTGACAGGAAAGAAGCAACTCTGTTTTGATGTGAGGGAGTCCTACGCAGAGGAAGGAAAAATCTCATCAGGAGACCTTCCATCTGCTTCAGGATGTACTGAAATTGAAAGCATTGCATGTTCCAAGGGCGCAGTTGTACATACTTTTAACTGTGCTGTGTGAAGTGATTTCTTTTCTCCATGTAACTAGGCTGACAACAGATTTCTATAAATTGGTTAGTCTAAGAGATTACTAGAAATTCCAGTTGTGATCACCTTCTGATTTAATGTCCTAACCATCATGCTGTGCTGAATTCTGGTCTAAGTCTCCTATACTTTCCTCGCTGCTGGTGTTCCATTTTGTACAACATCAATAACTAATCATTGAGCATGAATGACAAGGACTTAGGACTACCATGGTAGCGCTAATACTCCTTTGGAAATAGGACACTGTGCCCTACTCCCTCACTTCCCTGTGTATTTGTGAAATTAGCATTGGTGTATTGCTTGCAAGGAATTCAAAACTAAGTAGTTCTAAAAGGATGAAAACCTTTTCCTCTGACTTTGTGGATATGTTTTATTCAAACCCCAGGTAAGTTTTTCAGTATACAGTGGATGGATTTATTGATGTAATTTTCTTTGTGATTTGCCTACAAAACTGGGAGCTAAAATTCATATAGAGAAACTTGCCAGTAGACCCAGAGCAACTATAAATGAGGACAGGGAGAACATTATTTTTTTAGTAAGTAAGAACTATTTATTTAATCTACTCAGCACAGGCATTTTCTGTTTTCAAAGTTGATTTCCTTTGCTATTGCACACTTCAGGCTGGAAATACTGTAACAACATTGTAATTAAAAACAACCTGAATTGCCATGGAGACCAAAAAAATAGAAGTGCTTTCTGTAGACCAAGTAAGGAATAAGCCAGACTGGGAAGGTCAAGGTGCCATTTCTGGAAATTTTATATATGCAAACATAGTTATAAATGTAAGAGTCAGACTCACATTCTTTTAAAGTAACCTAGGAAATAATTAATATCATCATAAGCTGTGTGGTTGGCTTTTGTTCATCTGTGGGATAATTTACAATTCAACAAATGTTTTCCTTCCTATTATTTTAGGCAGAATGCAGAAATTAGGCTTAGGATTGTTAGATGTGAAGACTGTGTTACTGTTATGGGGGGACACCTTGAATGAACAGCTGCCTGTTGTCCTGGATCTTCCATTTGCTGAGGCAGAACAGAGGCAGAATGTCTGGGAATCCTTCCTGCTCTAACCCCCTAGGCTGTGGGCAGCCAGATGGTCTGGGCCCAGAGCAGAAGTTCAGTGGTGGAGTCATGTATGATATTGGGGATGACCAGCATTGCCTAAGTCCTGTTGCATGATCTTATGTCATGTCTTCACATTAAGTCTCTGGAGTACACATCCACACATCCATGGCCTGGGCTGTATCACAAAAGTATAACCAGTGTATCAAGGGATGTGAGTATTATGCTGTAGTCAACCACTTGTTAGACCACACATGGAACACTGTGTCCAGTTTTAGTCTCCCCACTTCAAGAGACATTGAAAAGCTGGGTAGGATCTAGCAGGGAACTACCAAGATGATTAGAGGGTTCTAGAACTTGAAAATGAAGGAAGATTGAAGGAAGTTGGTTTGTTCAGCCAACTATATAGCTATAACTATACTGAAAGGTATTTATAGACAAGATGGAGGTTCTCTTGTCACTCTCCATCATGAGAACAACTAGACATTGGAACAGGTTACCCAGAGAACTGGTGGACTGTCTCTCACAGGAAATATTTAACACTTAGCTGCACAGAGCCCTGGATAACCTAATGTAAAGCCCCATTTTCAACAGAAAGTTGAACCAGATGATTTCCAGATGGCCCTCCCACTCTAGGCCTTTCTATGGTTCCACGCTTAGGAGAGTAGCCTAGTCAGTGGCTAACCAGATGGGACGGCCAAGTTGACTGTGGGCTAAAGTGATCAAGTCTCTGAGGTCTTCCTTTACATCTTTTTACTTCGTATGGTGTGGGGGGAGTGCCTTTGCTGCCTGCAGGTCCATACATCTTGAGGTCCCTGATGTTATCCACAGTACCCACCTTGGGCCTGACCCTATGGCTACCGCTCCATTGTCATGCAGCCTTCGTGGACAACCGATGTGGATTTATGGAAGCTTTGTCAGACTTCACCAAAAGGGCTCATGGTGCCTTTTTCTTCTGCAACTTAAGTGGACTGAATGGGAACACAAGAACCTTCTTTCTAAGAAACACCAGGGTTGCTTGCAATGTTTGTATGTCTGACTGCTTTGTGTGAGAGGCAGCGTTCCCCTTCCAGTGTTGAGTCATATTTTACAAACTTACACCTCCTAAACCTCTGACTGTTTATCTTCATTATTTCTTTTGTCCTTGATGAGATTTATGAGCTGCTTTAGAGGGAAAAAAACCCTCCAATTAATTTTATAAAAATGAGGTACCCAAAAATAATCAGCATAAAAAATTTCACTCTCATTTTTTTAATAAGGTTAAATGTTTTACTGTGGTTTGCATACAAGTCTCAGAGACTTTATCATCAAGGTTAGATGGTGAGGAGCATATGAAATTTCACTGGTTTTGAAAATCTCTGTTATTTCTTCTTAAATTGTTCTGGTAGTAGTCATACAACGTGGACATATTTCTCATTCAGAATGTGTTTCATAGGTAACTGCAAACTACTGCAGGAGGTGCTTACAAACTGAAGCATAGATTATCACTGGAATTGCTGCAAAGGACAATTTTGTTTAAAATTTTTAATGTTAAAAAATTAATGTGGCACTTTCTTCAGTCAAAATATAGGTAACAAATACCAAAAATAGAAAAGAATCCTGAAAAAATATTCTTATTTCTTTTATCCTAAGGAAGTTGTGACTCGGGGCTAATACTGAGAAGTGAAGATTCTGAGGCTCCTATTGAGTTTGTTCCGTGGGACTGGGGCTCACCTTATCTAGAAAAGGATTTTTTGGCCTTATATTATCTTAAGGAAAATGCTAGGCTTACATCCAATGAGTATCACTTGAATCTCTTGGTTCCTTCCCGTTTGTATTCTAGGGGAACTATTTTATGCACAAATTGCATGCTTGTAGAGATAGTGATCTGAGGGCTGGGCAGTGCAGTGGTACACATACACCTGCGTGTTTTACATATGCTAAATCTGTGCATGCTCAGATATACCAGCTAGGCACTGTGAAAAGGTTGTGACTTGCAGAAATAAAAATACATTTTCCTCTGTGTGTAATTTTAGTGGCCAGCTGTGACATGGAAAACCTGAAAACCGAACATATAAGAGACTTTTATCTTTCATTGATGTCTAAATATTTGAGTAAAATAGCTTATTTTGGTGTAAGATGATCAATGATATACAGAGCAAGAGAAGAATAACAGTTAGAGGCATCTAAATGCTGTAATATGGCATTTATTGATTCCATTTTTCCAAGTGAGAGCAATTGAAGGGCATTATGCATTATGGAGGCTGACTGCATTCAGGAGATTACCTTTACATTATTTTAAAACATAACACTAGTAATCATCCACCTTAAACATACCTGAAAAAGGCAGACAGCTGAACTCCTTATGAACATGGAATGTAGGAGATTTACACGTCATCAGAAACAGGTTTCATGTCACTAGCGTTTATTAGGACATACTGTTCCATAAAGAATGTATTTGTTACATGTCTGCATAGGAGATTTATTTTCTTAATTTCTTTGTGGTACATGGAGGGATTGAAGAACTACAGAATGGAAGGATGCTTTTCTTTATTGTTCCCCAAGTATTCTAATAGTGTCTCAAGAAAAATGTGGACTACTGTGAAACACAGCAAGTACAAAGATAGCAATAGAAATCACAGTTAGTGGAGAAGTGCCTAACAAATCACCAAGCTGGCCATCAGCAAAATTTATGGCTGAAATGAATAAAGTTACAAGTGTATCAAAATTTTCACTCTCATAGTAATGCACTACCAATTAAATATGTACACCATGGTGTATCTTTGGGGTATATTGCAATGGAAAGGGAGAAACAAGAAAACAAGTGTGAATGGATGGAAAGGGAAGTAAATAATACAAATTTGAGGAAAAGGTTAATCCTGTATGTTATTTCATTTTATGGCAAGGGAGCAAATACTATGTTTGAGCTGAATTCCCTGCCAACAGGTCTGGCTAAGTCTCATTCTTGCCATCTGATCTGTCTTATTTGCATTCAAGTCAGGATCAGTGCCTTACGAAAAATAAGAACAAAAGTGTTTTGGTTTGTAAGGTGGTGTTTGTTAACTCTGGTGAAATTGTTAATTCAAAGCTGGTTTAACTGAAAATGTTATAACTTACAAAATTCTTAATATGACTCCTCATTAAAATGAAATTTAATTTCACAAGTATCCTGAATGCCTATTAGTCAGCTTGACCACCCTTCTTGTGTGGTAAGGCAGACCCGCACGCAGTAAGCAGAAGCAGCTTTGTTTCAGAAAACCGAGGGCTTCATTCTATGATTGTCTTGCTTAAAGCCTACCTTAGGGTCATGTTGCTGCTGACAACAATCTCACATTTCTGTCTCCCCATGGATGGCCTGTCGTCAGTTCAAGTGATTTTCCTTATCTCCTTTCTAGCCCTCTCTTCCCCATTTCTGTTCTGCATCTGTATTCCTCCATGTATCTTATCTGTGCAACTTCTGGCCTTTCTTTAAAGTTTATCTTTTTATTCTCACTATTATTATGAAATGCTTGAGGAATCGTTGCTTAGATGAACCTCTGTACTAATTTCTGAATCTACTGTTAGTTTGTGTGGTCTGTAACAAACTTGTTCTTTGTCTCGTTTTTCCTACTTCTGCCGTTTGAAAGTAAGCCTTACTTATAACTAATCTTGGTTTTATAATAGTAAAGCTATTCTCAACTAGTTGACTTTTGGCACTTAGTGCCATGGTCTAGTTGACAGGGTGGTGTCAGGGCAACGGTTGGACTTGGTGATCCCTGAGGTCTCTTCCAACCTGGCTGATTCTGTGATTCTGTGACTTCTGCGGAGAAATTATTAATTCCTTTCTTTATTATAATTGCATTAAAAATAAAAAATTAACTTGGAATCTGAAGATACAACCATAAGAAATGGACAGATTCTCATTCGAGTAGCAATAAAGAGAAAGAAGCGAGCTGGCTTCCCACTGGAAGGAAAAAGAATATTAGTGCTTACTGACACAAGCCTTCCTACACCTAACAGCTTGTACTCATTTGCAAAATCTTTCAAAACATGAATTGCCACAGAAGTAAAATAGCCAGTTTGCAGACAATACCTTCTGTGACCTCAACATCCAAATCCTAGTCCAGAAAAGAAATGCTGCTTTACTACTCGGCTGTTCTCAGCAGAGTTATAGTAATTTACCAAGCACTTATGCTGAGGGCTAATGTCCTTTGGGGAAGAAATCTTGTATTTCAGAAATCTGAGACATGTTCTGCAGACAAAATTAATGATGTTATAAAACTTTATTATAATTACTCATGCAGAACTTGATTGATGCAGTGTGTTCTGAAAGTTCCCATCATATTATTCATGGTTATCTTCTTTCTAAAAGCAACGAGATGTTCTGACTATACAGTTTCCCTTCTGGGAAGAAGTATTTTGTGTCTTGCAACCGTTTTATAAAAAGGTTGTTTATGCATTTAACAATAACACAAAGGATAATTGTGGTTTCGAACCGCTGAAGTATGTCAGTGGGGATGGGCTGCTTTACTTATTAGTGCTTTCTACACCACAGAGAAATGCGTGCTGAAGTGCAAGGAGGTTCTGATGTACCTCAGTGGATTTACACAGTGTAATCGATCCCAGCAGAGCTGTAGCGATCTGTTCATAACCCTACGGTTTTAATATTGCATTACGAAGTCTTGTAAACCAGAGAGGGATGGTACATCTTATCCGAGAGGCATATGGATTAGTGTGGCGTCCCATCCCCTTCTTTCATTAACATTTTCTCTCTTTTGCTCATAGATTTTTTTTTAACATTCACATGGCTTTGGTGATGGTCAGAGCGTAGTTTGATCAAAATGTTGCATTTCTGAGATCTGCTATTTTCTGGATTTGCTCAACTTTAGAAACTTTTCTGCATTCTTTTTTTTGCCTAAAGGTAAAACATAAGACTGAAATGAAGGTGTCGCCTCTTTTTTGTGGTCTGAGGCAGAAGGTAGACTAAACACAGCTTTACCTGTGAACATACTATATAGTGCACTAAAAGAGCAGTGACTGGCTAACCAAAGGCTATAGTGAGTGATGATTCCTTTGATATTATAGTGTCAGTCTCCCCTGTGTGATCATTTATCTTCTCTTGATGAAGGCATTCTTAGTACTGTTGTAGAGAACCCCTGTCTCTCATATATAGTACGATGGAGTTTGTGTGGTTACTGGGGTCTGGTTTTGTTTTGTTTTGTGGAAACTTACCAGAATGGCTATGTTATCCAATTCAGAATAACAGCGTATTTTTTTGAATGACTCTGTCCCAGTTTTCTCATGCTAGGGTATGTCTCTTCACTCCCAATATCTTAGTACCTGAGTGCTGCAATATTTTTAGTGAATTGCAAGTAAAGAGTACTAGTCCCATGTTTGTTGGACAACTAGACTGTAAAGGATCTGTTTATGTTACACAGTGCAGAACAACCCTGCGATCCCCAGAGAGCTCTGCTAAATTATCTTGTGGAATTATGCAGCATAAAGCCATTAGAAATACTAGCTGAGGTCCTGGAAATGATACAGTTTTGTTGTTATAGCACCACACTAGGACTAATTAGCACTGTTTCTCAAATTAAGATATCTCTTATACCTCCAGATTTGGAGTTTGAATGCCTCTGGACCATCCTCTCCTGAAAGAATGAGCAGTGGTGCTCCTAGTGGCTGTGGATCCATGAAAGATCAAGGCATAGAGGGTGTGAACTTTGCTTTAATATGGATTTGAAACATGGAGGAGGAAAGCACATTGACTAAGAGCACAGAAGCACTCCAAAATAATAAAACTGACGTTTAGACCTAACTTGAATGGTTTGACAGAGTTACCCCAGGCATCCAGGGAGTTCAGTTCCCTCTCCTCTGTCTGTGCCTAAGGACATACACACTAGAACATCGCTTTTACTATGTCCTGCTTTCTTTATTCACTGAGCAGTGTGCAAAGTATACTACTAATCATATTGCTCTGTGGTTCTTTGGGCTTTTGTGGTTTCCTAGTATTAACAGGATTGTCTGGAAAAGGAAACAATGCCAGGATTTTCAAGAATTCCAGCTTGGACACAGGGGAGTTGGATGGAACATTTCCTCTGTTGTATGTCAGGGATTTAATGGTCAACTTTGACGCTCTGGCGTTCAGGCTCCACTTTTGCCCTTCAGAGTGGTGAAGCAATACTCTGGTTCAGATTCCAGCTACAGTATGAAAATTTTAGCATATTTCCAAAATGATAGGAATGTAGAAAAATATTGCTGGAAGGGGCCTCAAGAAATCGTTTAGGCTATCCCCCTGACAAAATCTGTTTGTTCCATAATCTTTCTGACAGCAGTAGAAATTATTAGGTAATAGCCTGAAACAAACTGAGTCATACAAAAAAACCTGATTTACATTCTGGGTGAAATTTGTCCTTATGCAGAAGCCAGCATAAAACATCTCATTTTCTCTCTTAAACTTGCATTAGGATTTAGGCTGACACAATCCTTTATGATCTTTGTGGGTGGACAGCTGGTGGCCAGAAAACTTCGATCCAGAGAGGGATGAAAATCTGGTGGGAAAAAGCCTTTTATTTTTTTAGCCCACAGTGTGATGTGCTTGACTTAGTATTTTTCTTCTAATGGATTAAACTTTCTTTACCTCATAAATCATGTATTTCCACATTGCTGTCAGCGTAGCAAGTCAAACTGAGGTTAACGTATAGATGATTAGCCCATAGCTGGCCATGGTATGGAGAGCTGTGATTCATAGCTGCTCAGGCTCTTGGATTTTAAAGTAAATATACCAGTACCTTAAAGTTTTATAGTTTCATCTAATAAGAGTACTCTAGAAGAGCTAAGAATAGATAATTCCAGAATGTATATGCTGCAAATGAACTCGAACCATGTTCAGAAAGATGAAGCGCTGTTTATTTTTAGGCCTGTTTGGCTCTCTGCTTTGTTATTTTAGGGGCTATATGTGGGGGTTGCAGGTATAATATTTTTTTTAATAACAATAATACTACTTCTTTGAACATATGTCAACTTTAACGAGCAATCATAATAATCAAAAAGCTAGTGATAAGGATCCTAGAGGGACAGGAATAAAGGCTGATGTGATTATAGTATCACTCAGTACTGTACGTTTGACAAGTACAGTTACTGTAACACCTGTTGCATTTTACAAGCTCAGTGAAGGGCTGGAAAGAAAAGCTGCCTAGGGTTTCAAGCAGTCATTTCAGCAGAGATTTCTATTAAGAATTACATATAAATTATGACTGTGGCTGGAAGCCGATAAGAAAAAAGAGTTGCCAATGTGAAATCATTACCTCTCAATTGTATAATTCTTCCAAAACCGATGAAAAGGTTTCACACACGAGATGCTTTGTCTGTTTAAGGCTTGTGTTTTATTATTTGTGGAAGCTGCTGCATTATAACAAAGTGACTATTGAGTTTCCTGACACTGTGATCTCTGCTCTCCAGAGTATAAGACCCTGCATACTTTTCTTGTGATATAAAGATTGGGAGCTATAAATACTCAAAAGCTAACGTTATGGTGAGGGCTTGTTAAAGTATTGCTATTATGTGAATTTAGGCCGTTACAAAACTGGTTTGAGAAAACCAGTTTATGGGGTTTATTTTAAAACAATAGGGTCAGTGAAAAGCTGACATTTATTCTTTTTCCTTGCTCACTTCACTGAATTGCAAGACCTGTATCCCCAAATCATTCTTCTCTGGAACGTCAAAGCCACACGCCAAATCCCTGCTTAGGTAACCGTGTTGTTCCATTTCTGGATTTGTCCAGTTGACAATCTCCAGAAGCAGAACCTTCCTCTGGGATCCTTGCAGGGGGTCAAAGTAGGAAATCCGGGGGTGGTTTTATGTACAAGGTTGCATTATCTGGCCTGTAAGTGCAGGAGGCTGTTGCTAAAACGGTGAAGTCTGTTGGGGCAATGTGTGGTAACGCGCACCTCGGCACTGGGAATGATTGGCAGCAGGGATAGTGCTTTCCTGTAATGAAAAGAGCACACATGCAAAGATTCATTTCGAGATTAATTTGCTAAATCTCTGCTAATTAAATATTTCCTCACTAAACCTTTTATCCATCTGTTTTTCTCAAAGTCTTTAAATATTACCAGTTTCACTTTGAAACAGCCAGTAAGCTGGTTTCTCATCTATATGCTAGTTTCTAGAAGGAACAGATTATACTGATAGTTTAGAAGTGCTAAATCCAGTCTGTTTCTCCAAGTCTTCTTACCTTGCATAGTTTCAAAGCAGATAAATTGGAGAATATTTTATGTGTAAATTGTTAGTGCAGAGAAATACAGAAGACAGTCAGAGCAGTAAGAAATGAATTAGTCAATTAGAATTTCTTATGGCACTATGACATAAATTGAGACTTAAAATACAATGGAATTCCTTCCATTCCTTTTACAGCACCTGAGCATTAATGCAGGTTTCTTAGATTCATATTTAGCTTCAGGGAGTGAAGATCTAACTACTCAAAGTGGAATAAATTCAGTATTAAGAAATAAAATTGTTCATGGAATCCTGAGATTATAGTATGGAATTGACAATTATTTTTGATGAAAGCTAGCAACCAAGACTTTTGGCTGTATTTTATCACTATTTTTTCCTCATCTTTGCAGACCATTTAAATTTACAAAGGCTGGTAGTGATGTGACAAAAGAATGCAAGAAAAATACAAATAATGTGGTAATTATTAAATTCATACATTCAAACTAAATATAAAAACTAATCTGAGCAGTTTGAAGTAATTCAAATAGGCTTTTTTGCATTATATTTAGACTACTGTCTAGTTTTAATTTGTGAGGGAACAGAAATAAATTCTCAGAATTTTAAAATCAGAATCATGAGCCAGTACCACTTCCTTCATCATCAGGATTATTGAAATATTCCAGGTTACCGGTAGTGCCTGTGTTGAAGTACAGCACACTTTGTCTGAGCCATGCGCTAGAGAACTGAATTTGGTTTTTGTCATGAACTGTCCAAAATAAGCTTAATAAATGTTCAAAAATCAGTACATTAGAGACACAAGCATTGACTGTAATGTTACACTATTGAGGTCAGGTGGGGTTGGCTGTTCATTTTCCCAACAACAGAGAGCAGTTTTCTTTATTTTCTGATATGGTTCTTATCATTTAAGTTTTGCATTTTCTCCTGAACACGTGGAAATCATTTGACTCAGTCTGTCAATACCCCTTTTCCCCCACAGATTTATCACAGATGGAAAAGAGTAAAGTGCTGAGAAAAGTGGAAGAGAGCAAGTGAGTGAGCTGGACAGAGGGATGTCCTCTTGCTCTTCTCCTCCTCTCCCCTCCTTCAACACAGAGAAGGTGTAGCCCTCAGATAAGAGACTGAAGATGGAAGGAGGCTACCTGGCCACAAGGTGAGGGAGCATCATGACACACTAAGCCCTGCCTCACATAAGAATTTTACAGTTTACCCAAAGCAGTGCAGAGCTCTTGAGATATTTTCATTTGAACCCTGACTGTGTAGGGTGACACCAGAACCTTTGGTTCTGCTGTCAGCCCCAGAGCTGTCCCTCCCACTCAGGTGTTTTCCATCTCACTGGAAATCACCCCTCACAGCAAATTGCCTACTGAGAAGAGCACTGATCACTGCTGGGGGAGGAGTTGGGGAATGGCTGGGCTAGGCAGAAACAGAAGAAAAGTGCCTGTAACTGTGAACTGACATCACTGGTAAGGAGATAAAAAAATTGAGCTAAATGCTTAGGATGGGATGCCAAAGCTTTTGTTCAAGTGTTCATATCTCACCAAAGTAAGACTTTTCCACAAATCAGTGTTGTGTGTGTGTGCACTAGTATAAACAGAAATATTCTAAAATAGCATTATTTGATGAGCTGATGTAATTATTTCACATTTTTTTCAAAATAAAGAGAGGAGGGTTTCAGTGGGTTCTCCATACATTACCAAAACTTGACAAATTCTTTCCCCTACGTTCCCTTCCCCTTCACATTTTGCAGAAGTAAAAATGAGTAAAATGAACCCTTGGAAAAACTTAAATGTGTGATTTTGCCTACCTTCCATTAGAAAGAAAGTCTTCCTTTTTAAGAAGGAAAATGTAAAGTATCTAAAAGTAAATTCTGACTTAAAGCTCGGCCCCAAACCTTTCAGGTAAAGGTGCAGCCATCTTTGCTTTTCTGTCTAGATGACTGTGTATTTTCATAAATGGCAAGACTAGTGCTATTTTGATTAGTATTTCTCATAAAATTCCTGAGGATACTACAGGGAGGAGTGTAGTTGCATAGTGGTAAAAAGATGAGGAAGAGCTCAGAAACAGTAAATTAACCTTGCTTTTTAGGAGGATGAACCTTTGAGAATTGAACTTACACATTCAGATAGTACTGTTTGTGTGAAGACATAGTAACCCTGAGAGATGTGATTAAAAACTTCTTCCTCAGCCTTTTTTTGTTTGGAGAAAAACAATATACAAACCTCTTGTGTAATTTGCCACAATGGTTTTCATTTCAAGCCAAATTAAAATTGGGCTAAGCTTTGAAGTTTTATTATTACCTCTATTTCTTCACGTTCGGTTTGTTTGCTTGCGTGCATGGGAATGTGTGCAGTATGTCTTTGGTGGGCTTTTTGTGGAACACATAGGCTAAAAAGTAGTAAAGACTAAAAAGGTCATAAAAGCACAGTGCTGCAGTACCTCTCTAGCTCTACTATTCCGTTACTTCATGGTTACCCAGCATTTTTAATAGTGGGGTCCTAAGATGAGGGTATAATTGTGAGAAGTTGTGCAGGTGGTCATTTCTCTAGTCTCTGAGTTTGAAAGTGGACTTCATCATTATGAAGATGAGTTGTTAAGGAGAATGCATCTGTGTCAGGCCTGTGGTCTCTAGGCCAGTACTCTCCCTCTGAGTGGCAAATAGGTGATGCTAGTCAGAGCTTGTGAATCTGGCCCGTATCTGCAGATCGTTCCCCTTTGTACTGTCAAAGCTATTGGGTTAAGAGTTAACTATTTATTTTATTTTTTGTCTTTGTAAGAGTTTCCCAGCTTAGCCTTAGTAAGAGACTTTGCTATTTTTCCTTAGCTGAACCAGAGGTTAATCCTGTTTGTTGCTGCAGAAATTAAATCCACTTTGTGTTTTACATGTTTAAGGAATTGTGCCTGCTGAACTGATGTCCTTCTGTGTATAGCCTTAAATGCATTCTGCTGTGGGTTCAAAAGATTGCAAACAGTGGTTCTGTATGAAAAGCATACTTTATTGGCAACAATCACATGTGTTTTCTGAATCACTTGAAAGCTTGGTGTAAAACTACGTATTTTACTTTTCAAGCTGCAGATATTTTAATATCCACTTGTGTTAGTCAATTTAAATAGTTACAGTGTTGTTACTGATAATGAGTCTGGAGCTGAAGTAATCTGAATTCTCTGTAATTAATGTTTACGCACACTTAGCTTGTTCCATTTCTTCCTGTCTTTGTAAACTTGTTTTTTCTCTCTGTTATATTCTGTTTCCTAATCACTTTAATATTCCTACCCTTCTTTTTTTCCCTCTTTATTTGTGTCTGTGCTTGGTTACTGGCCACCTTTTCTGTCTTACTGCAGAACTGAGCAACCTCAGAAGAGCTGCATTTCCTTACTGTCGTTTTACCTTACGCTCTGATTTCTCCTGCTGTAACTTGGCGTGGGTGGTTATCTACATCAGAACCCTGCTAATGTGATAACGTGTGCTGACTCTTTTTGGTGTTTGAAAGTTTGTAGCTGTTGGAAAGAATCCGCTCCCTTTAAGCTTAACTGTTTTGGTTTATATCCTCTTGTTCCATCACAGCTGAGTCAAAAGTTTATCCATATGTACGCATTGCCAGCCAGTTATGTCACTTTCTAGTCAAGTTTTCCTGCAACAAATGTCAGATTGACCTAAAAAATGTTTTATTCTATGCTTCCTCTCGGCTTTATTTTCTCAAGCTAGCTGGCTAAGAGTTATTTCAGTTGTAATTAGACCATTAGAAATCATGTTCTATCACTTATATTCTCTCATGAATGCTTGAGAGAAGACGTAAAGACTTGCACTGATACTTGAAGCGTTGTCACCTGAGGTATCACCCATGCCAAATGACATATGTAAATTATCTTTTGTTTACTCTGTCTTGTTCCATTTTATTGATATTAAGTAGCGGCATCTGTGGGAAATGTCACCAGCTGTGCAGGGTAACAAAGCCATGACGCAGGGCCTGTTTTCTCTAACGTGTTCTGTTTAGTTCCATGAGATGCCTTTCTCGTAGCAAGGCTATCTTAAAAGTTTTGTGATCACAGTTCCCCCCGCTTCTGGTCTGCCAGAGCAATTGTTCTTGTAGAACTTTGCAAACTGAATGTCTAAATTAATTCAGGGTGAAAGCAATCCATCAAGAAAGAGGACTTTATTTTTTTAACCCTGTATATGTTTAGACTTTTAATTATACTAGTTGTTCTGGCATAAATGAGAAGGGGAAGGATAAGGGGGTGAATGTGGGAAGGCTGTGAGCATCAGGGAAGGCCACTGAAGCCAGCATTTCAACTACCTACTTGCTGGGTACGTGAGTCCAGTTTTAAAGCATTTAGTGCTAGTACCGGTTTAGGGTGTTCTCTCCATCTTCCTGCTCTGCCCTTGCCGCTTCCTCTGTCCCATGGTGTGCCGACACTTCGTTGAAGTGAACGGGCTCAAAGGGGGCACAGAGTGTGTGGAGAGCAGGAATACCTTGTGATGATTTTCCCACTGTTTCCTATTGTGAAACCATGCACCAAATGAACCGTGGAAGCACTTACTGTGTGCTGCACATGGGAAGACCACATTAGACACCAGTTATAGATTATTACTAATATTTCTGATGTGAGAAAAACCTCTGTTCAGAAGAAATGTAAAGAACCGATCAAAGCTTTGTGGGTTTGCTCTAGTAGATCTTTGATGGCCAAGTTAAAATGAAAATCCAGTTCCAGGGTCACAGTATGGAGAGCAGCTATCAAAGCATGTGAAACAGAAGGCCTTCAACCTAGCTCTTTAAACCTTTTTGCTTTTACTTGGTCTGATGTGTTAAACATGACTGGTGTCACATAGCTTACGAAAGTAAACAGTGTAGTAGTTAAAAAATAACATTCCTCTTCCCTGCTGGTTTTAGCCTTTCCCACAATGGTTGGTATTTGCTTTAACTACAGAACTGAAGTGTTAAAACGGTTTTAAATCTACCACCTGTCATTCTTATTTTTTCCCTCCACATGGCATACATGTTTTCTTTTTTCTTGATACAAACACTGTAAGTCTTCTGGATTATATTTCTCCTTGTGTAAAATAAGGCTGGTAACTCTCTGAGATTGTATTTCTTGTGCAAAGTAAGACAGAAGCATACCCTGCCACAGAGCGACAACAAGCACGCCGTGTTTTACTAGTGGCATAAATTTCCATGCTGTATGTTAAGAAACTGATTTATCAACCCTTTAAAGTTCTTTTAAAAAAAAGGGTGTTTGGAAGCTTTTCGTAATTCAGTTCACGGCACTTGATACAATTCTGTCAGTCCTTGTATCTGTGTAAACAATTTTATGACTATAAGGGTGAGATGAATGGGGATTTAGTCCTGCAGCTCTAAGCTCCTTTGCTATTGTTGGCTCTCAGTCAGGGCAGCATGGAGTAAACATGAAAGATTTCTCTCCTTATCCCTGGCATTTGATAATAGTGGCTCCAAACTGATTTTTGCAGCTAGCAAGCAATTCGATGACCCACTGGAATTCCTAAACTTGCATGCAGTGACCTATGCCATTCTGAATGGAGCAGCAGTACAGATTTGCTTAGACTTTCTGTGTTGAGGAGGGTGGTTACTGCGTGTTAATTTTACTTTGACCTTATCTAAACGTGTTAAAAGATCAAAATAAAACAACAAAATCTACCTCAGTAAAGCAAATCTATTTCATGTTGCTACCTCATGCACAAACCTTTTTGTTAGTGTGTCACAAAAATTATTTGTCCTGCCAAAAAAGACTAGCTAGCTCTATGCTTTTGAGCGCTTGTGTGGTATTTCTAAAGCCTAAGCATCACACAAAAACGTAAGGGAAAATGAATCTAAGAAAGAGCTGTGCAACTCCATCGTGAGTCAATGCCTGTAAAGTTTGTAAGATATTTGCTTAACATTTCAGTCCTGATCCCAGGGCTGTAATCTTCAAAAGGGCCTGTGAATGTTTCCTTACCTAGCTGGGGCCCTAACTATAGATTTGAAAGTGATGAACGGTTTGTCTGTCTCCCTACATGGATGGTACTTAATTATAGAGTATCTGAAGTGTGTGAAGGTCATAAAAAGTATCCTAAAATATCATTGGTGATCTGTTAGAGTATTTTATCCTAGGGTTTTGAGAATGTATCATATTCAAAGATAATTTTAATGTAGATTTCCCGGAATGTCTATGCTCCTCTTTTCTAGTCATTGGTTATTGGAATTAAGTGGAATTAATATATATATTTTAAATGCTTTTCCTAAACCAGTGTTTTGGATTGTGACAGAGACATCTTTGAAAATTAATATTTGTGTGTTTCTTGTCGTCTGGAAAACACTTTACCTGAAACAGGACTGTAAATGTTATACTGAAGAATATTCTGGCTACATTTGTATGACAGGATCTAGCAGAGTGCCCCCCATGGCCTTTTGTCACACTGTTCTCAGAAGAGCTAAGTGCTACATCCCAGGTATTTTGAGTCTCTAAGGTTTAATTAGTTCTAATTTCCTAATTGAATTAATTCCCAGAATGTAAATTTTTTGTGTACCACCAGCTTCTAAGATGCATAGTCCAAGCTGTCATTGAGAAATTAATTCTTCACTTCTGCAAGTATCAATGTAGCTTCAGCAAAGACGGGGTTGCTCAGAGCTGATAAATGTGTTGCCTTGGATTTAATTTGAAGATCAAAGAATAATAGTGCAGATTAGTTAGGGAAAAAAAAAAAAAGTCCTTACCACCTTGTGAGTCACACTTTCAAAAAATCAGAGACCTTAGCAAAAGACAGTACAAGAATCTGTTATATATATTCATCTGCTCAACAAATAAAATTATGAATTTTTCATATCTTGTAAGTTGAGATAATTTCCTGAGTTGGTATTGCCTCATTCATTGAACCTTGGGTAACCTTCTCTCTTAATTAACTTTGAGAAAGCATGTAAGTGTAAACCTACAGATTAATTTTTATTTCTGTGTGTACTTTACAGTCTGCCAGAAGAAACATTTAATTTCCTGGTGACGGGAAGTCCTCTTTGAAGAAAGAATCCCATTCTTTCTGCTGTTATTATGAGGTCCAATATTTAATTGCTTTCTCAGTCATGTACAAACAAGGGATCTCTGTGAATTCGAATGAAATAAATACATACAGGAAATACTGTTGATCACCAGCTTGTATTCTTAACACAAATGTAGTAATCTAGGCTGAAATGCAAATAGCATTAAAATACTGTTTTGAAGAACCATCAATGTCTCTTATACTTCCAAAACAGATAAACCATTTCAGATACACGCACAAGTTTAAACATATCACAGCTTCCAAAGAGCAAATTGCTGTTTGTCAGTAGGTGTCGAATGTCTCTTGACTTCTGGCAAACAGTGTAATACTGGAGGCTGGCTCTGTGTCAGCTTCTGCTGATGGAATCTGCAATAGCTTCCTATATATAGGAGTCAGTAAAACCTCTGTAATATAAGCCATTGCCTAATAAAAGGTAAAATCCGTTCCTGCCAGTGCCAGCTATGACAATTCAGTGATTTGAGCCAGCTCTAAGCTTTGCCTCTTGCTCTTAAGAAAGGCTGATGTATCATCCTGCTCAGCCTCATTTATTTGGGGCTCCCAGATCTTGTCTCACTGCTTGGACCCTGCCTGTCTGCTTTGTTGTCGCTTGGATGACATCTGCAGAATTGTTTAGGCCAATACCTTCTATAGAAACACAGAATTTGCCTTGAATTTAGCGGTAAAAACTGGAAGATGCCTGACTTCCAGATGTGTCTTACAATAAAGGTGGAGTGCCCTGAAGTGGCTTTATCGAAAAGAGAAATCAATTCAGTACCATCTTGTAGTTTTGATCTCCTGTTATGCTTTCTTCTGGTCACATTTCCAGTGTTTCACTGAAAATCAACTTTTATTGCCTACTTCAGAACAATAAATACATAATTTTAGCAAGAACATAGAAGTTAGGAATATCATCATCATCTAGGAATTTCATTACTGCACAGTAGGGTCTGAATGTCTGCTTCTAAGATCTACTGCAGATTAAGCTTTCTATCATACATGTCCACCAGCCAGTAAAGAAAATACAATTGAGAAAATGGGCAGATGAAAATTAAGATATGCCAGATGAGTTAGATGGAAAAGTAAAATGCCTCTTGTAGGAAAAGTCACCTCTGAAACATAAAGCATTCTTGGACACCACAAGAGTAAATTTGGTTTTACATTTCTGCAATAAATGATTTTTTTTTCTTTTACTGGAGTATTGTCAATCGTGGTACCTACTTCAGGATGTTTTGCTCGCACTGAAGTCAGTGATGAAAACCACCAAAATTACCACCTATGTGTCAATATATTAAATACATTAAAACAGGTAGTGGTTCCGTAATGCTTACCTGAATCGTTGTGAATTGGGGCTAAAATATTAAGGGAAAACAGTGAATTCTTACTGGTTTCCCAGTGGGGTTTTTTGTGGGTTTTTTTTTGGTTTGGTTTGGTTTTAGGGGTTTGTGGGGTGGGGTTTTTTTTGTTTTGTTGTTGGGTTGGTTTTTTTTTTGGTGACACAAGGAAAGCCTAGTATGTGTTTAGAAATATTTGGAACATAGAGGGAAGTACCTGCATGGAGAGATTAAGCAGTGAGTTATTGTCATCCTTTTCAGAAGGTCATTGATTCTCCCTGTGGGTTTGATGTCTGTTACTTTAGTCGAAGAGCGGAGATTGCTGCGGACAGCTTGTCCTTCAGCTGTGTGAAAAAGCAGGTCGTATGTGGGATTTGCCAAGAAAAGGAATCTGGTGCATTTTAGACATGTAACCGTCGTGAGCAGAACTTTCCTCCTGACCAAAAGGCTGCCTGCTATAAGAAAACTGGAACAAGGTGCTGGGCGTTGTAGAAACACCTGCAAAAAAATAACACATCATAACAAACTAGCTCTCATCTCAAAGAAAACATAATCTAGGTGGGTAGGATGAAGAGTTGGGGAAAAAATAAATGTTAACAGATGTGTGACAGTAATTGTTCTGATATATAACAGATGCGTGATAATTACATATTTTTGTTATATTTACAAATGGATTAACTGTTAAAGGAAAACAGGTGAAAGACGTGTGGGGGATTAATTTTTATTTTGATTGGTTCACTTTTCTCAGAAGACCTTCATTGTCCCTTTGCTCACCTTTGGAAAAGCAGTTCCGTCAGCTGCACTTTGGTGGTTCTACCATTAAGTTGTATGTTGTTTGTGAGATAAAAACAAAATTATTCTTTTAAAGAAAAATCTGTATTGCTTTCTACGTTTTCAGGGCTACAGACATGCCTGAATGTCTTATTTTTTCAATTTGATACTCCTGCAAATATAGTTTCACCACCATACTGCCTGTCACTTTTTAATACACTGATATGAATCAGGTTCTACTCTTTGCTGTGGGAATGTAATCCTGGATTGGAGTTGAAAACCACGTACGCAGAACATCACGTAGGATGAAGGTCCTTTGCAAGATCATGTTTTTCAAAAGGATTAAGAGGAAGGGTTGTTTCTTCCTTTTTTGTGCCAAGTCAATGGCAAATGTCCCATGAAGGGGATGGAAGTTAAAGAAATTTGTTTATGCTGTAGTATCCAGAAGGTTAATGATTTCTGAGAATCTGTGCTGTTCTTCCTGTGCTGTATGTTCTTCTTTAAGGTAGATTATGGCATCTAGAAAAGATCAAGTGCCTACAAGTAAGCCACAGTTATCGTGGTATGATAAAAATGCAAACAGACTTCTGTCTGAGATGGAAATAGATGGAAATAAATGGAAAGAAAGCAAGACGTTTGCAATTTATGGAGCAGCTAGTTAGATTTATGTGTGTGATACTTGTAGTAGCTTTGACCCTTCAGAGGTTATGCTTCAGGGACAAAATATTAATACATGATACTTTCAAGAGATCATATAGTAGTAAATAATTTAATTTGGAAAGTGTTCTCATTGCTCCTGTGCTATGATAACAGCATAACAAACACAGGGAATCATCGTGGGTGGAAAATTGTAATATACTATGTTTAGCTTCTTTTCTTTTTTTGCTATTACCTTAGGTTTTTGAATGACAGGAAAGCAATTCAAATCTGTGTTTTATCGCCTATTCTCTTAAATTTAGAGCAGTAATGCCGGAGGTGTACTGAAGGTTATTAGGTACAACATCTTGTGCTTCTGCAGTGAGCTAGGCAGACATTAGCAAAAGCCAGTACAACTATAACTTTAATGAACTTTGTGAAGTAGCTTGAAATCCTTGAAAATTAATCTTGTGCTAAACTCATGTTGCAATACAGTGAACTGAGAGAACCTACTGAACTCAGTGTTGCAGTTGTTAAACAGTGATTAGTTTCTATGGTAAGCAGCAAATGGTCAGTTCTTTCTGTCTTCAGTTAAAACAGGCAAACCAAAGTATCCAGATATCTGTACCACAATGGACAGACTCAGAAAATCGGGTCAGATTCATAGGTGAGCTTTATAAGTTGGGCCAACATTGATGTGAAAGAGAATCAAGTCGTCACTTTTTCCATAGTAAGTGATTATTGTTGTTGGAGTGGATTTGAAGCAGAGTCAGCGTGTTTTGTAAAGTACTCTGAAGTAAATAAAGTTAGTTTGTATAAGTAAGAAGGCACAGACGGAGATATTCACACCACTTGCTTATGGGCATATAATTTAAGTCTGTGAATTCAGCAGCTAATTTGTCCAGGCTTCTAATAGGGGCAATAGATAGAAAGAAAGGAATTGTAAATATGCCATTAGAGGGTCCAGGTCCAAAATCTCTGGCTTGCAGTAGCTTTACCTTTACCAATGAGCAATGACTTAACTGGGTCTCTGCTAGGTCTTAGCTGCTGCTCTACGGACAGATCTGTCCAGCTTTATTCACAGGAAAGCTCCGTTGAAATCGGTGAAACCACGATACCTATGTACAACCACTTCCTCAGTTTCTACTCCTTTGCTAGTCCACAGAGGATGGCATAGGTCTTGCCTTGCTAACTAGTCCTTTCATGTTCATGTCAAACAATAATGATCTGGGCTTTTAGATGTCTTTTAAAATTCAGATTCATGTTTTGCTTCTGTCAAGATAGGAGCTGTCGCAGTCACGGAAGAATTTGTAGGGCTGGTGCAAGAGGGACATAGCAGAGTTTATGCTTTGGATGGATATTTTGTATCTTTGTTTAGGTTGTTTGGGATTTGTACTTTTTTTTTTTTTTTAATTTCAGAGATATGATCATTGGTGCAGTGACCAGGGTCACTAAGATTTCAGGTCTTATCTTTCATAGACCTAAAGCCAACATTTTCAAACATCTTCCCTCAAAATAACATGCCTTTTTGTTTTTAGTTTTTATTCTTTGTTTTCAAGGAAAGCCAGAGCAGTGAGTGACGGGAAGTATATAGATTGAAACTCTATGATTTTTATTGTGACTGAGAACAGATCTTCCCTGTCTTTTAAACGCAAAACTCTGTTCAAGTCTGATGCAATTCATAATGGTGCTCCTGTGAGCAAGGGTTTTACTTTGATAGCACTGCAGCTGGGTACCAGTAGGCTGTATTATCAAGTCTGGTCTTTCATTATTGGCCTTGCTTCTGATATGGAAAGAGATGAGAAAATTAAAGTTTCTGAACTGTTGTACCAGAAGGAACCTCTTCTTCCTTCACGTAATATACCTTTCATTTCCTTCAAAGACTTGCTGGTGCTTATAGGCTAAAGTAGCATTTTCTTTTTTTATACTGGTTGTTGAAAGCTTAAGGAGACAAAAGTTGGAAATGATTGGGGTGAGGAGTGGCTTCCAGTCTACAGGAAAATAGAGAGTGGAGTCAAACTTGAAAAAATAACAATGTAGCAAATAAAGCTAATGGATGTGGCAGTATTTTCTATTTTCTCTATCAAATCTCTGTAGCTGGAAGAGTGGATTGGCATCGACAGCACTGACATCAGTTGCAATTGCTTCTCTAATTAATAAAGAAATACATTGCTCTGTGCCGAAGTTTAATGGTAACAGCTTTCACAGCTAAAATGTCTTGCTATAGAATCCAAATGCAATTGTTTCTTCCCTGTTTCTTTTATCACTGTAGCTAATATTGCTATTGTAATTTGGATATATTAGAGCACCGACAGGGATGAGTAGTTGGTAGCCTTGTTCTGTGTCTGCAGTGGGAACAGTTACTCTTGTGTGTGGCCAGGAAAAAAGGGCTGTTACCACTTCAGTGGGTTGTATCAGGGCTGTTATCATATCAGTCAGTATTTAAGAAAAAGAGCATTTTCATCTTGTCCTTTCAGCAGAGATCAGGTACTCAACTTTCCAGCTAATATCTAATAGAAGGTATATCCATGCAGTATTCTTCGTTCCCTGTTGTCATTCCTCTCAGACTTTGTGCTGTATCAGCAACCAGAAGAGCATTTTACCAAGTGGCCCAGTTTCTATTAGCTGACAAATACAGGGCAATGTCCTGCTGTAACCCCTGCTGTGTTCCAGTTCCTGGGTATGGTGATATTACCCGTGAAAGTAATGTCAAGGAAAGTGAAAACTGATTTTTAAAAAAGATCATATGGACTGTTTGCTAGACTTGAGGTCAGCTCTGTTATCCATTATAGCATTTCAAATGTCATAGGAGAAGAGGCTTAGTAATGTTGAAAAGGAGGAACAGAAGCTTTGAATGTGGTTGGTACGTTTGCAAAAGGGGAAATACTGACTCTGAGATTAGGGGCAGTGATAAAACTACAAACTTGACATGTATAAAGAACTGATGTACAGAACTGGTGTTCTGTCTTATCGATTGGCTGTAAAACTTTTAGTTAAGCTTTTTTTTCCAGAATCCTGAGATCCTAGAAACAGAGCATTTGGAGTTCTTTTTGAAGAACTACCTGATTTGGATTTAATTTTTTTTTTCTGTTTGTCATCAGTTGCAGGAAGACCAGAAATAACACATTTTTTAAAGGAGAAAGCTGTTGGTTTTCTTTTCTTTTATTTTCTTTTATTTTATTTGTGAGACTTGTTAATTGGAAAAACTCAAAGCATTGGAGGATATGGAATATGATTGCAAGAAATGCATCTGCTGGTTTACACCACAGATCTTGCTTTGTGGAATGGTTTCTTGGGGAGGGTGGGGGTGTACCTCAACTTTATTTTAGTTAGCGTTTGCATACGTCACCACTCCTAACCCGTGTGAAGTTAGCAGTCCACATTCACTTCATATATATCCCCAGAAAAATATAAGCACACAACTGTGAATCACTTAGTAACTGAAGTCTGCCCATGTTTATGTGCATTTGTACATTCACATCCATCTGAAAATTAGTCACAATCTGTTGTCTGGACACGGTGGATTTGAATGTGTGTTGAGTTTGATACTTTTTACCTGGTTTTCTGGTGCAAAAAGACTGGGAGACATAATGGTGCGAAGCTTCTGCTGATGCTTTAATTGCCATCTGTGTTGGAATTGCACCATTTCACTTGGTTAGAAAAAGAGAGAATAAAGGGTTTCTAATCTGAAACCAGAGAGATGATTAAAATAATAATCAACCTGTATTCTCATTAAATAGTATTAGAATATACACTACCACAGTGTACTTTGTAGGCATATCTGTCATGACACACCTACAAGAATAAAGTACGAACTTGTAAAAATGTTCTCAGCAGTTACAGTCAAAGGGAACAGGATTGTTAAACAAGTTTACTTCAACAGTGAGAAGAAAAACCTATTAAAGCATGTGACTTAACCTTATCAGAAATGTAAAGATTGTTGTATTAAAATAAAATACATCTTAGCTAAATTCCCTTCAACTAAATTTAGAACTTGGAAGGATATTAAAATCCTTAGCCTTTTTTCATTCTTTGAAATCAAATATATAAAATATAGTCTAAACAGAATTACTGCAGATAAATTCAAAGTATTTTCTTAGTGTTCAGGCTGTGAGCAAGATTCTTACCAATAAAGTTGTATTTTATTCTGTTCTATGAAAATAACATTACAATTTTCACTCCTAGCACTGTCAAATAATGTCATCTGGTTTATATATCTCAAATCAAAACTATGCAACATGGCCTGAATTCTTAAAGCAAACCTTTGCATTGTCTATAAATTAGTAGTTGTTTTCCGAGGTAACTAAGCAAACAATTTTGATTTGTATCTTAGATTTTAACTTCTGAAAAGTGATATGCCATCTATGGAACATTCCCAAATAGACAGAGTACATTAAGCATACAACTTAACATCAGTTTCACTTTTATTTTGATGAGACTTCTAAATATATTGTTTTATTTTGAATAAACTGAAAGAAGGTTCAGTGTTTTCAGAGGGGTCGGTACAAAAACACAGAGAAACAGGCCAGGTGAGAATATGATCACCCAGGTGATTGCTGGGCACTAACAGGGGTGAATTATCCAAAAGCATGCCTGTTCACAAATGAAGTATTTATAATAAAGTTTATGTCTTCAATTAATTTAAAAATACTTTTTTTTTTTTTTTTTGCATCACTCTGAACCCATACCCATAGCTTTAACTATCTTGGAGAAAAGTTTCAAAGATGTTCAGTATTTGCTGGGATACTAACTATGTTCTGTGTTATTGCTTTTCTTTGGTATGGATACTTCATTTTGAATGGCATAGTGGAGCCTGCTTTTTCCTCTATTATGTCAAGTTGAAAGAGTCGACAGTAGAAATAAAATTGGAACTTTGAAGGTCAAATAAATTTTAAAATGTGTTCTTTGAGAATTTGTTTCATTTTAGAAGACGACAGGTAACGTGCAAAGAGGAACATAATCTGTTAGACAGAAATCTAATATTCTGTTTGGGGAACTGTAATTTGCTGAAATTCCTGTGAGCCAAACACGCTGTCTATCTCGTGTCACTCACTGCAGAAAAAAAAGGGGAATGCATCTGAGAGCATTTTATTACAATTATATGTGCTTTCAAAAATTATATTTGTCAAGGCTCATAGAATAATGGGAATATAGTTGAAGCCAGGCTTCTATTAGTAGTCTGTGGTTAGCGTATACCCTCAGTGTCCTCAGTGAGTTTTAAAGCCACCGTAAATGTCTTATGAAGTAGAAAAGATCTGAATGTTTAATGTAAGAAGCGAACTTTGCCTGAGAAAAATACTGTGGGAAATTTTGTACATAATAATGACATCAGATCAATTTATTTTTTTCCTTCATGGTTATCTTTCAGGGGAAAAATAGTCTGAAGGCACCATCCTCGTCTGCTTCTCCAAGAAAATAAATCAAAACTTTGTGAAAAAAATTTATAAGCACCCTCGTAAGTGGAAACTGTGTTTCTGGCCTCCTACCTGGATTGCTCCCAAGTAGAGCAGAAGAGTGTCGTGGAGACGGGAAAGGTAATTAACATTTCTGAGAAGACTGTATACTCCAATGAAAAATGCTTTGCTTTCCTGACAGGGCTGTATCCTTTTCTGTCCCTCACCACCCTCATTCGTTACCCCAAGGGAACATTTCCTCTTCTCTGCAAGTAGTAGATTTAAAGCTTTGGAAAGATTTCTGTATTCCTGACCAGACATTTAGAAGCAGGGCTTGTTAGCAGCTTTCCAGCTCATTAAACAAATTGAATTAACTTATTTAGTCCTCAGGCCTGGGGATGGCAAAATTCAATTCTGTGGAGGTGGCAGCCTGGTCAATCTTCAGCCCCCCCTTCTGTGCGCTTCCACTTCTTTTCCTTCTGCATGCCCAGCCCTTCTGGAGGGATGCCTGACAGCTGCGTGGTCTTTTTCCCCCGAGCTTCTCACACAGCCCGTGCTTTTATGGGGATTTTTGCTGTCCCATTTGCGGCCTTAGGCAGCTGCCGCCTTTGCTGACTGTTTAAGCTGATGCATGGGATCAGTCCTGTTCAGAACAAAGTTATCCTACTCGAAAACAATTATTTGAGATACGATGTGTGCGGGGAGAATATTTCTCCAGAGGTGAGGGTGGATACCCAGCTTCCATGTAAATCTGTCTGATACCACATGTTAATTACATGTTTCTATTGAGAAGGAACATGTGGTATTGTTCGGTATCATGAATTAACTACTCCAACGAAACAAACACAAGGAATTACTTTTCATTGCTGTATGTCTGCATGCATGCACATTTTAAAGACATATTTTAATCAAGGGTTTAAAATAAATGTAGATAACCGTGGCCTAGACAAAAGCTGACCCAGCCAAAAGCATTCTGTAGCTTGTCACAAGATGGTGACATCATTCACAACATACAAATAGATCCCTGCCAAAATTTTTCAAAACACAACAGCTGCGAGTTTTCTTTTAGATGAGAAAGTTTTTGAAGTAATATCTTAAGGAAATTTATAGTTAGGGGAGCTTCTATGACAAATCCTTTGATAAATCTTTAAAACAGAGAATGAAACACATTGCTCCATTAAACTATTTGTTAGTTAAAAGATATAACAAATAACTAAGACGGTTTTAACTAAATTATTTTACAAATCTATTTTTATTTAGTTCGAGTACAAATAGAGGTTGCATGCTGGTGAAAATTCAAATCTTATTGCAGAGATGGGGACTGACATTTCCTTTTCGAAGCGCAGTACTTGATAATAAGGAATATTGCTGCTCTGTTGTTTGTCTAGATTTTCACCTGGATGACCATTTCTTTTGGATTTTAAAATGCTAATTCCCCCAGCCATTTAGATTTATTTCTTGGCTCAGCATATACATTTAAGCAAGACATCCGTAGATAAATGGATTTTGCAGAAACCTCATACATGAAATCAAGATTTCATCAAAGCTCAGCACAAGTATGTGTATCCAAGTCGTATTTGCTTCAGGTCATGGTTTTTATTCAAAGGAACCTTGACGTATTTCATGGCTGACAGCATAGTCCAAACCAAAACAACACCATGCTGTGTAAGCCAGTGGTCTGTCTAGCCCGTCAGTGCCTCCGACAGTGTAAAGGAGAAGCTAGTCAGGACGTAGGTGAGGCTGGACAGTTCCTGCTGTCCATATGTATTGGGCATAATTGGCAGGAGTTTGGTAGCAGGGAGAGTGCAGGGAGGCCTCTGTGCGAGTAGGGAAGGGGCTGTCCTGGGCCAGACACGCCTGGCTCTGCAATGGACCCACGTGCACCAGAACTGAACCAGTCAGGGGGATTTGTGGTGCCTCTGCAAAAAAATACTTAAGAAAAGGCAGTAGCCACTAGGCAGAAGAAATGCGGGAGATGCAAGAGACAATGCTAGGGCAGGAGGGACACCTGAGCAGGGGCAAAGGGCAAATAAGAAGCACACCCAGTTGGAGGAACAGTAGAGAAAGAGAGAGAAAGAGACACCAAATGAAAGGAGGAGAAACAGGAGAGATGCCAGGGCTGGAGGGGTGCCTGAGCAGGGGCAGAAACGAAGAGCTGCCTGGACAGGACTGCAGAGAAGGCATGGGAGAAAGTACAACCCGCCAAGGGACAGTAGCCAGTGGAGTAAGAATCGAGGGAGCAGCAAAAGAAAAGCAACCATTGTTAATTGGCAAACAGTAAAATTGATTGGAATTCCCCAACTGTTTTGTTGCCCGTGACAGCGTGCCCTTCCTTCTTCCTCAGCATCCAGAACCATTGTTTTGGGCATGTTAGAGGGTACATCTCTCCCCTGTCTCTGAGTTTCAAATCATGAATTTGTTGAAGCTTTCTCTGGACGTTGATTATGTTGTCCCGTTTCAGCCTTCCGCTTTCCCCCTGAAGAATCCCAGCCTGTTTAGTCTGTCCTTACAAGGCAGCTACTCCATCCTCTTGATATTTTCAGTTGCCCTTCATGGGCCTTTATCTAAGTCGATTACATCCTTTGCAGCGGTGTCCATCCTTTCCGAGGTGACCAGATCTGCTTTCAGCGCTCAGGATGTGGATACAGCAAGATTTTATACCATTGCAAAATGAAGCACTTTGTCTTGTTTTTCATACCATTCCTGAATGATGGCTGATGATCTGTTGCCTTGTTGGCCACCACTGCCTGTTTGCATACTGACTTCAGAGAACAGCCAGTGATTGTTCCAGTGTCCTTTCCTGAAGCTGTAACTGCCAGTCCCAATGTCAGTGTCATGTTGGCATGGTTTAGGTTCTCCCTGCTCCCCCACCCCCTGCCCAGTGTGTTCTCTTACACTTATCTACATGGAAGTTTTTCTGCCATGTTTTTCCCCTTGTCACAGAGTTTGGTGACTTGATTTACTTGCTAGGGCATGGCATTTGACCGTTTGAAGAGCATGATATCATCCACAGACTGGGAGATTTATTACTCTCCCGTCTCCAGGTCGTTGATCAAGACGAATAAAACTGTCTTCTTCTGCCCACTCACTTGTGTACACTCCGGACCTTTCGCCGTCCTGAGAATTGTCCCTTAGTCTCTATACTTTGTTTGATACTTTCGAAAACACCCATAGAAGAGGACTCCAGGCCAGGGGCTGCTTGATTTCTTTAATAATGTAACCATACAAAGCAAGATCTGTGCAAATTACAGACACACGTTATTGTATGTGCTTCTAGAGCTGCAGTTTGATGGATTGCGCACTTCCTATTTAATCAGGACACCTAAGCTTTGTTTCTGATGTTTGTCAGAAGAGGCAGCACATAGACATGACTAATGCAAAAACCCTGAAGACATAATACTTGAAGCACATAATGTATGCATTCGTAGAAGTATTTCTGACTAAAGTGGAGTAAGGCTGTCAGAGGATATCTAGAATGAATTTGTTAAACAGAAGTAGTTACAGCAGGGTATGGGGAATATCATTTCCTGTCACGCTTGGAACAAACCTCAGTCAAGGAAAAAGTTTTGATGATATACAGTAATTAATAAAGGGAGAGAACATTTGATGGAAGTACCTTTTATATAACATTTTTCATTCAGACTCTTGTTGGATCACAGTAAACTGTAGTTTATAATTTATGTCGTGTATCATGTGGGTGTTACAGAATATGAACAGTATACAGAAGGTAAGAGATGAAACATTAACCTGTTGAAGCTAGAAGTAGTTTGGCCATTGAGTGGAACAACCACGTTGATTGTCAGTGTTTGCAGTGCCCCTGACTCTGAGGGGTGGCAGCCAGGCCATAGAGATTGCTCTGAGGACAGTGGTGTCTTTCCCCTTGTCCTGTTTTAGGTGAAGTAATATTCTAGCCAACAAGGCTCATACCCATGTTTGCTTAGTGAATGTGTTTTCTGCTCCCTTTTATTTGCTAGCATTTCTATGTATGCAGCACTCAAAATTATCTGGTATTTGATTTTGAAGTTATCTGATTTATCAACTTGTCACATTAGAGTAAAAATTTTAAAAATGTGAAGCTATTAGGACAAAACAATATTCAGCAAATTTTAAATCCCTTCTGTTACTGTAAAATAGCTGCAAGTCCTACTGGTAACAGACCTAAACTCTTTAAATACTTGCTTTTGTATTTACAGCTGAACACTTGTAGTATTGGGTTGCAACGTGGAAAGGATTGCTGCAAGAAAGTTGGACTTCTACTTTGCCACAGCCACAAACTAAACAGGTATCAGAATTATTTTATTTTATTTGTGATTTTGTCAACAGGCATTAATCTTTAGAAGGATTCGAAGCAAAACTATTCTATGATCCTATGATTCCAAGCTGTTATAGTGTGTAAACAGACACTCACTTCCAAACTGTTTGCTATACACAGTAGCTGCTTGAATTTTCTTGTCTGCTGTTTTGACTTTGTAATTGCCTGGCTTGCTGCTGTTTCATCTTTATCTTGCTATTTTCATGTTTTCAGTATATGCTACATTGGAGCAACAGCTTACAAGGATGGAAGGCTTTTGCTGTCCTTGTAATATTGGAGAACTTATAAAATACAGTGTGTTTTACTTGTTAAGGCAAACTGGCCCTCCTGCTCTATCTCACGCTTTCAGATATTTCTAAGTTCTCAGGGTGATTTTTGCCCAGTTGTAAATGAATATAGCGTGATCATTTGTATGGATTTTCTTAAATATTTGACTGAAGTACTCTGCTTGTTAATCTGGTAGCTTTCTCACTTGTTATGAATTTTCCTAGTTCAAGGGCTTGTTAGATGTTAATGGCGCAGCTCCAGTTTAATCAGTAGTATTGTAATGATATATACCAGCTGGGGAATGGATCTCGTGATTTAAACTACTTGGACTGAGGCCCTCCAAGTAACCTACAAAAGAATTCTTAAAGCCAATGTTCTTTTTTCTTTTGTTTTGTTTTTTTTTCTCAATTCACTCTGAGGAAGGAGAACTAAATATATTTTAAAAATGAGTCAGGGAAAATAACAAAATATGATTAAAATTTGTTTACAATAAAAAAAAAAAAGAAAGTTTTTGAAAAAATGGCCAAAGTAAACACATGATCCAAGTCTCTTCCCTCTTTTTTTGTCTGATGCTAACTCTGAAGGTTGTGCTGCAAATTCCGTGTTACAGCATCTGCAATCTGCATCTGTGTTGACATATCCACAAAAAGAAAAGTATGGTTGTGCATGTGATTTTTTTAATTCACATGGAATTTTAAGCTTTATTGTGTAGTATAATTGAGATGAAGTTGTCAGTTATTTGCCACAATTTATAATAAAATCGTGTAAGAAGTGTGAGTTACAGACACACCAAAATCTCACATGATGTTCCAGATGACTTCAATTGCCATTTAAAAAGTAGACCGACCCTGATGGTCGTGTAACCTGCAGGAAAAGCCAGCATGAAGGATTGGGGGTTTTTTCCATTTTTTGTTCATCCTTGTGCAGTGACTGATGTATATTAAAATATGCCAGTAAGAAAGCACACTTAAAAACACCTTTCAGATCTCAGTGTTTCTCAGAGGCTAGATATTTAAATGATTCTCTAAAGTTCAGATAAATTAATAGTAATTACATCCCTCCAACACAACTGAGTCTTTGCTATCACTGAGTAGGTGGTAAGAGTAGGTGACTTAGACCGGAGACTGAATCCTTTGCAAGAATTGCCTCTCTACAGAAAGACATTAAAGACAGCAGCAAACAGGCCTGATCATTTTGAAAATAAAACCTGAGAAAGTCGAGAGGTACGTTCAGTACTCTCTGCAAAAGATGTTCTGTTCTCTGGCAATTTTAGTTATAATATTGTGTAGAATAACCAGATGTTTTTTCTAGATATTGGCATTAAATTAAAACAAAAACAAAGAAAAGAAAAGAGTTTTGGCTTCCAGCTTCTCCATAAATCTAGCAAGGGAGCAAAAGCCAAGTATCGTATTCAATTGTTTGTTTCTACACAAATGCTATTCTCTTCCTTAACTTGATTTTGTAATATACTTAGTTTGAAGGGATTTCAATTTTTTTGATTAACATCGATGCTGTTGTGCTGAGTGCAATCATAACCTTGTCCAGATGAGCCGTGTTGAGAAAGATGGGCTGTTTCTTTGTCCCAATAGTGAAGAGATTTTGAATAAAAGAATGCAAGTCTGGAATTTAGGAGAACGCTTGTTTCCTACTTGCTCTAGCCATTGTACTCTTCAATATACAGGCTCTGTGCCTCAGTTAATCCATGTATTATGAAAATTATGTGCCAATATGTTGTTTATGAAATTGTTGTGTGACCTCTGAACAGCGGGTGCTAGTGGTGTTAGGATATGAAGCATGAAAATACGATAAATGAAAATGCATTTGAATAACAGGACCATTATTTAAGTGGGAGGAATCAATAAAAATAAGGCTCTAAAAACTTGTCAGTATATGAGTGTCCTGCAGAAGCAACCAAAATTCAACAACGCAAACAAAGCATGAGTTTCACTTAAAAATAAAAATTTTCTTCCCAGTGAAACAAAGCAGTAAAGGAACAATTACTCCATATGGCTCTCCATCTTGTCATGTCTTTTCTCAAATACAGAAATTTCCAGTTGAATATTTTCTCTGTGGTACTCTTCCTCTCTCTACCTTTTCTGATGCCGTCTCAGGTGTTTTGGGTTTTTTTGTACACTGCCTTCATATTCCTCACAGCTGTGTCTTTGGATTTTTTGGTGTATTCTTTGAAAGATCTTTAAATGCACAAAGGTTCTAGAAAGCTTTTGTTGAGCTTCTGTACTAATGTCCTGCAGGGAAAGCAAAAGCAAGAGAGCTGTTTTAAAAAAAGAACCACCAACAACAGGGAAAAATCCCCACACTACCAACAAACAAACCCCCCCACAAAAACCCCTAAATAAACAGAAAACTAGCTTTTGAATCTTCAAGAACGACCAGAAAACAGCATACAAAGGGTTTTTAAAACTGTAAGTATAAGGGCTTTCCTCCAGGTGGACTGCTACTGTTGTTTTAAAGCATATCACCTCGCTAGGATGGGTTAGTACGTGGTCAGTTATATCTTCTCTGCTGCAAAATCTCGCTGGGGACCTACTGGCTGAGCAATTGTGGCTGATGGAAGACTTTTCTCTCTTGAGGGAAGATTAGTTTCTGACCTGTGTTCCAGGGATATGCTGACATGGAGTGTGTTCTACTCCAAACCATTGCCTGTTTCCAGAAGAATGGAGCCCTGGCTCTCCCATCACCTCTCCACATCACAAATAATCAAGCTTTATTCGAATGGATTTCCTGATAGGAAATGTGGGTGTTAACAGCAGTGGTGCAATCTGGGAAGCTGGACAGCTAAGTCGTTAGTAGGCCTTTCTAAGCTCTAGGAAATAGATGTTCTGCAAACATTTTATTGATGACTTAACTTAAGTTGAGTTTTCTTATCCCTTACTTTGCCTGAGCATGTGACATAATGGCGTATGTGAAGAAAGTACTAGGATGAAATCCAAGTTTGGCTGAAACTAAAACAAGTCAGTAAGTAGCTGTACTTACATTCCCACGTGGCTCTGTGCTTGCTTGCTCGCCCTGCTTATGAGCTAAACGGATGGACAGAAGTCATTGAGTCACGGGTGGGAGGACAGCACGCAAAACTACCAGTTCAGTACTTACGAAGATGGGAGCAGCGGACAGTGAAAACATCCCTTTACTAGGAAACGGTGAGTTCAAAGACAACAGAAACCACGCTTCATCTCTTGAGACTTTTTTTTCCCCCTCAGAAAGAAAGTGCTATATTCCATGGAATTTTGGCTTTACATGAATTGAATACTTCTGGAAATTATTTTCTTACTCAAAATTCACAAGTCAAATCCATCAGTCGGCAGTGATTGTATACTGTAAGTTGAAAATATTTTTACGGATTTTTTTTTTTTGTAGTCAGTGCTGAGGGAATTATGTTGCTCAGTGGTTGAGAGATACCGAGATGAGGCAATATTTTGCCATTTATACTAGATAAATGTTAAATATCTATAACATACCCGAACCCTCTTGCCAGCCAGTGAATAACATTTAGCTCTACATAAAAACTACTAAGAATTCTGGCAAACACAGCATAAGCTTGATGGTTCTTACCTGAAACTAAATAAGCTGTAACTGTCTGTCAGAGCAATGCTTGCAGTAAGCTCCAGATCTTAACAGGGATTCTTTTGCTTTGTCTTTATCAATTTCCTGATCAGTGGGTTTGAGTTTGGGTTTCTTGATGTTTTCTGTTTGTTAATTTCATAAAAGCCCTTTCTGCTTCACGCTACAGTTCTGAAGTGTACCATGAAAAAATACAGCAGCCAGGTTACAAGATGAGAGCAAATTCTGACTTTAAAAAGTAAAAATCCTACTAAGTATCAAGCCTTATTCATCTTATTTCAGGCAACTTGCTTAAGATGCTTGAGGCAACATTGGTTTTTAATTTGAAATATACATAGAAGACTGTTTCTTGTAACTGAAAGTGTTACACATTTATGAAAACTAGAATAGGTAAGTTTCTCTTTCACATTTAATATTTCAGCATGATAATGCAGAATATACATTACATTTGCCTGGTTTGGGGAATTTCTTAAATAATTAACATACTGGATCACTTTGGTTACCTCAACACAGGGAAGTATTTTTCGTATGTTTGTGTTGAATTAAGATGGACTAAAGGAAATAAAAGAGATCAAATGGCTTATCTTTCCTGCTGCCTATGATGTAATTGTTTTAGCTTACCATGTTCTGTTACGAGTGCACGATATTCTTGTCTATGAAAATGTCTCCTTCAAGAAGATGCTGCTGAAATGCAGTCCAGGGGCTTTAAACTGGAATGCAAAAACTATTAAAGTTTCTGTTGTGGTTTGTTTCTTTCTTTCTTTCATTCAAAAGCCAAAATGGTCTTGAAATCATAGCTGAAAGAAGGATTCATCATCTTAATTATTTTATAGGGTTAGATCTAAAGATAGTAATCGAAGAGCTTGTGCCCACAGATGAAAATTGTGTGGATAATGTGGATAAATTGTGTGGACAATGAAAATTGTGTGGATAGTAAAGAGAACTAAGATGAATACGTGGCTAAATAAGTCCAGTAATGGTGGCTGGTTTAGTTATGTGTTCTATAACATTTGGACATTAGGAAGAATTTCTTCTCAGCAAGGGTCATTAGCCATTGGAAGGGGCTGCCCAGGGAGGTGGTGGAGTCACCATCTCTGGAGGGGTTTAAGAAAAGCCTGGACATGGCACTTAGTGCCCTGGTCTAGTTGACATGGTGGTGTCAGGGCAACGGTTGGACTCAGTGAGCCCAGAGGGCTCTTCCAACCTGGTTGATTCTGTGATAACAAAGGCATAAACGTCCCCAAACCGTGAAATGGGAGTAGGACCTGATGTTGTGTCAGACTTTCACAGTAGGCAACCTTGCTTAATACAGGTATTTTCTTTCTTAGTAAGTGCCTAAAGTATTGTTCATTTCCTAATGATTATTTTGCATTCTGTATCATTCTCGTTTTTCTGTACCTATATGTAGAAAACCAGAAGATCAGTAACTGATATGAGCAAGCAAATACAACTTGTTTTGCAGGAGTAAGAGTTTCTATTTTCTTATCTGTCAGATTTAGGCAAGGCCTTCAGCAGCTGGTAAATCCTCCTTTCACTCACTCAGTCTGTGGCACTCGATGTTTATTTGATGTCTATTTTGAAACTTTGCTGCAGAGAGATTATATGGAAAGCAGTAGGATTGACATTAAGTGGGTGCTTGGGTGCATGGAACCTTTGCAAGTGGAGAAGAGCTGACAATCGTACCAGTACTCGAGGGCTTGTGGGACAGAGGGAGGGTGGTAGAATTGTTGACAGTTACAGCAGAACGGGAGGGAAGGAGTTGGGAGGAGAGAAGAGGAGCTGGTTTTGACATGCTGATTTTCATTTGGCAAGAGGACATCGGGAGAAGACTCTCTAGAAGCAGTTTGAATTACAAGTGTGAACAAAAGCGAAGTGAGTGAGGAGGAAAGAAACCTGGGAGTCATTGCCACAGAGATTGTAATTAAAATCCTTGAGAATAGCTAAGGTTGCCCAAGGACAGCCTAGTTATGCTGTGTGCATACTACAGAGCCCATTCCATCTTAAAAATATAAATCTTCTTGCTTAGAATCAAATTTTGTGAAAGTTGAAATAAGAATAATGATGAAACATAGATATCTATTGTTCAAACTTAATTTTACAATACTTATTTCTAGTAAAATTATGAATAATTGCAGAAACCCACAATTTGCAAATATCTTCTCACTGGACCATAGCATGTCTTAAGAATTACAATGGTAACAAATCAAGGTTACTTCATTATGTAAAATCTCCCTGAGCACACAATGGGCAACATGATAAAACATTTCAGTTTTTAGCAAAGAAGCATCAAAAGAATTCTCTTGCAATAATGGTTGATTTTATGCACTGCATTTTCCTTAAAAAAAAAAAAAAAAAAAAGGAAAAAAAAGCAAAAAAAAAAGAATTCCCCATATACAAGTTACTTTTTAATTATGATGAATTCTTGTTACCATGATTGTCTGAGAAATGCGTGTAATTCTGAGTTTCACACGCCTGGAAGTTGCTGCTCACGCCCAGTGATAAAAGCCATGCAGAATCCTGACATAACCGGGGGTACTGTAGTTCATCTCCTGCTGACGTGTCTGCCTTTTGGATTCGGAAAACATCAGCTGTTCAGAACGCTGCAGTGAATAATAAATGGAGAAAAGTATCAAGAGATTTAGTTTCTTCAGACGTTCAGGCTTGTGATAAGAGTCAGGTTATCTGCTTCTGGTTAGAACTTAGCTCGTTTCTTTTTCACAGAATTAAGAGAGTCACATAGCTTCTCTTTCTTGCATAAATTATTTACTGAGATACAGGGTGTCATTTTTTTCCCCTTCTTTCCAGTCCTAACTGCTTTTTTAGTTGGTTTATCATCCACAATTTGTATACTTTTGTCCTCTTAGGACAGTTCCACAAGCTGGTGTTCGTAGCATGTCTCACCAGGAGCATGGTTAATTTTCAGTAAACACAGGCCTTGCTTTAGAAACATCGTGATTTTCTCAGTCTGTAACTGTTGTTGATGTGTGGTTTACCATGTCAGGTTTTTTTGTTGGTTTTTTTTTTCCTTGATGCTACTTCACTGTGCTTGAAGAATGGTCTAATCAGGAAAATGAATGCTTTATTTTTAATTAACAATATTCAAAATGTGCAATGTTAAGAAATCAGTTATAGAATTGATTCATACATTGTTCTGTTCTGACTTAATATCCCAGTTTACATTGAAATCAATGCGATTTCATGGAGAAATAATGTCTTAATGTTAGATTTCATAAAAGGACATAAAGTACATTCACAGAATCACCCTGTGGTTGCCATCCTTTGCCATAAATGTGAGTGAATATCCAGAGTTCTCTGCTAGTACTCAAACTCCATAGCTCTATTATGGATTGTTAACTGAAGGTCTTCCTTATTCTGGAAGCGATCTCAAGCGGCAAGATGTGAATTGGATAGAAAAAAAAATCCCTGAAGCTCTGACATTCAAATTCAGACCTGCATCCCAACTTCTGCAACTGCTGAAGGGCGACTTTTGTCTCTTGTTGGTTCAATTCTTGTGTCTCCTTTCTGTGGCTGGCAGAGGAATTGAAAGGAACGCTGGCTTAGAACTGGAGGCTTATAAATAGCATCCACTCTGTCTATTTATATCCCTTCATAAAATGTAGTTGGTGGTGGCTTCACTAAACAGCTGCTTGCACGCCCCTTAAAATGGATTAACTTTCTCCTGCAGTGTAAAGATTCAACTGAACAACTGAACTCTGAAATGAGATTTAACTAACTGAGAAAAATGTAATACCTGTCACTTTGGAAGGGCTATGTGAAAACAAACTGTGGAACATTATATTGTTGTTCTTGAACGGCAGAGGATGTGGTTGCAATGTAAAAAAGCACAAAAGAGAGCAACTTACTTTGTTCTTTATTATTTTCACTGAATAATTGGGAAGGCCTTGTAGTACTCAGTGAATCCTTAAATAGAAATCTTGGTGACTTGGAAACCTCTTGGATGTTAGTGTGTACACACTTACCTTCAATTGTTGTTTCAGAGATTTTCACGCTGGTAGTTGACATGTAGAGCCCCGTAAATACCACCCAGGTGGTAGATATCTATGTCTGGTGAAGTTTCTGGGTAAACTGCACTCTTAGTAGCAGTTTAGTGACTCCTTTTGGCTAGGGTAGTTGTGTGTACTGTCTCTAGTGTTTACAACGAGCATAGTGCTATAATATTGAAAACTTTATTCCACGAATTTATAGGCAGTAATGATTGCGCAGAGATTTAATGATGAAGCAGAAAACAAATGTGTTCTAATACCACCCAGCTCTTTTCCAGGATAGCTCTGACCATCCCTTGCTACTTAGACTGCATGGGCACCACTCTCTCTGGTTTTGCATTATCCAGCATCTCAGCATACAGCAGGCAACAGCCATCACCTTCTGTGTAAAGTGCAGTTTATTATTCTTGTCAGTTTGGCAGCTGCTGTTTCTGGCAACAAAATGGTCCCACTTCTGTCTCTTAAAGCTGAGAGAGTGGGATAACATGCTGGACAAATCCATCTACAACAATAATACTCTTGTCTCTGATTCTTAGTTCCTTTTTATTTTGGATATTTTGAATTTCACATTGAAATAACTCAAATCTGGACCTGAATATCCCCAGACAGTTTGGTTTGATTGCTTGTCAGTGAAGAAGAGACAAATGGTGTAATGCTGTAAAATTTTGTTTCTGACATCCTTCAGTTTTCACGTTTTTTTCTGTCATTTTCTCCTATCTAATAATTTTCTTCACATTTCTTTGAAGCACAGCATATTTTAAGGCTTCTGTAGTTTATGATTTATGAGATACTAGCAGATCAGAAGCTTGGCAACCAAAATTCATATGGAATTTCCATTCAGATTCTTTTTGCACATCAGAAACTCATACAGTATGGTAGGACAGAAATAAAACAGCACTACTGCGTATGAAGTAACTGACGCTAATATATTTTTTTTAATTGAATCCTTAGTTACTTAGCACTGCACAAAACAGCTCCTTTATTTCATCCTGAGGTTTTGTTCCTGCTGGGATAAACTTGTTCCTTTCCTGGCCCTAGCATTAGTCATTAGATTAGAACAGGATCTGTGTTAGGCAGGAGAAAAAGGAAAAATCTGCAGCTGAATTAGTCCCAGAGCTCTCCTCATGAGAGCAAAAAGGCAAAATTTTGCTTCATTGCTCATGGCATAAAAAGGAGACAAATCTTGTCTGCAGATGTTTTTTCAGTGTTCAGGGCCACACCTGGTGCAAGAGTTACAGTATGTATGGCTGTGAAGCTCTAGCTAAGAGGGGAAAAAAAAACCAATTCACTGGAGGAAAGGAACAGCCTGCGTTTGGGGAACTGGTGTGTAGCTGTGGCCACGTTTCGCAGGTGCCCTAGCGTTGCTAAGGGACTTGGAGAGTAATGTGCTACTCATATGGAGGAATACGTGTAGCTGATGCCTCTTCTCTCTACAGGAATACAAATGTGAGGAGCTCCACAGTAGGGTCCTTTTGTGTGTGTTTGTTGTGATGTGAAAAACTACAGAGGAGAAAAAATAGCTGGGTGATAAATGTAATTTTAGTATTAACTATGTGGGAGGTACACTTCTGTCACTAAATCATAAACTCGCCAAAATGTCTTCATGGTGTGGTCATTTTTCCGTTCCCCATTGTTTACACATTAATGATGAACCAGTAGATTGTGAATCTTATTTTAAAGGCAGTTTATGGTGTGCTGCTGTTGAGAGAATTCCTGTGAACCTAGCTGTTCTCAAGGAGCCCTGTGTTTAGGCTAAGGGGACTGAAAATCAGAACTGTTGACCCCTGTTCCCGGTTCTTCTGCTAACTTAATGTGTGGCCTTGTCTGAGACTTAACCTCTGCATCTCAACCTCAGATTCTTTAGAAAGAGCACAAAAATTAGATTTCCTCTGGGCTGTTCTGGGTATAAGGGTGCACTTCAGTCACATTAAGGATGCACGTGTCCAAAATAGTCTCTGTTTGCTTATTGTGGGCACGGCAGGTTGTCTGCGTAGCAATGTCAGTCTCTGTAGCTTGGAAAAGCAAAATATTAAGATTAGGAGCGTAAAATCCTATTCTGGAGCAGCATAAGTTTAAAAAGAAAAAAAAATAAAATATTCATATATGTATTTAAAACAACTATTTGAGAGGTGAAACACTTGCAGCTAAACTTCCAGGCTAAATTCAGAACTGGTATGTCTGGCTGAATGTGATTAAAGGAGGAAATCTAGTTTTGACCCAGAGATTTTATTTCTCTGAGCAGACATTTAAAACCGGAAGATGTGTAGAAATAGACGCAAAATGTCCGTGCTGGAGCCTGGCAAGTGGCAATACCATATGCAATCTATTATAAGATGAATGGCATGTTGAGAAATTATTCAAGCTGGCTAATTTACAGAGCTCTAATTCTGCAGCAATGTTGGAGAATACCAAGTGAAACAGCAAGTCCCCTGTTAAACCACCATAGACCTGGGTGCGTGCGTGTGTGTACGTATTTAATTGTCGTATTACAATAGCAATAATGATCGAGGTTCAAGGTATTTCCCGGGACTTGGAGATCAGCTGGGATTCAGAGTGAAGCTCAGCCAGGTGCCATCAGCTCTTACCAGCCAGTCATTAATCCCCAGGAAATGCCTCGTGCTTCCATCTCTATCCGTTATCTGAAAGTTCCCTCGCTAAGATTTCAGCTGTGTCTTAAGATCTTGTTAATAATTAATTTTCCATTGGAACTCATGGCTTGCAATAAAATAGAGTATTCTCCCCCTAGGTCTTTAGTGCTTAATGAGCTTCCAGTTGTGTATGATTTGTGAAGCTGGGGGGCTGTGTTAACTCCAAAAAGTCTGGCCCCACACTGGGGTTTTTAGTAGTATTTTTGCAGCCTCAGGCAGCGAGGTTGTTATGAGTTCAGCTGCTTTTCATGACGGGTGTCTTATCTGTCTCCCTTCATGTTCTGTTCTTCCTATATTTATAGCATTTCAATGCAGGAGCTATTAGCTGCGAACACTGGATGTGTTTGGAAGAACAGGGGTTTTGGGTGCTTTTTTTAGTGTTCACATACCAAACTTTTCTGTGGAGTAGCGGGAGTGGGTTAATAGGGAAAGGCACAGGAAATGTTAGAGGAAGGTGCATCCGGGGAGTGTGTTTGCCCATCCCTTTTAGGAAGTGACAATCTAGTTCTCTGTCATGTCAGTCAGCTTAAATCCACTTGATGCGGCCAGTTTCCTCCAATTCATGGTTGTGTAAGTAGAGCACTGATAGGCGTTTCTTTTCTAAGTTTCAAAGTCCCCTTCTAGGAAAAAAAAAATGCTATAATTCCACCATTTCCTGCAATTGTTCTGCCTTAAGCTGAAGAAGATACGTGTATAGCTGGGAAAAGGCAGGATCCTGGAACTTGGAATTGCCTTTGTTACCTGATTTGTTGCCAGAGGGAGGGGGCATATGATAAGCTGTGACATCTTCATTGATAATGGAATTTTACAGCAGCATATGAAACTGGCCAGCCAGCTGAGCAACAAGAATTTGAATATATCTCACCATTCACAGAAGTGTGGAAACCAGAACCTTAGTGCCGTTCTCCGGCAAACCCATTCTGTAACTTTTACTTTGACGGCCGCATGGTAAGATTTAAATGTCCTGTAGCTGTCACCTTGTCAAGATGGATATCTGATGCCCAGCCACTCCTTATCCCAGTTCTGCTTAGCAGCTTGAAAATGCTGCTGAACTGTTAGGCAGTTGGTAGCCTGTGTGTATGTCCAAAATGTAAGAGAAATCTGTGCTATCGTATTGCATGGAGTAAACCACAGCTCTGATCCTTGCAGCTGCGTACCGTTGAGAACAGCAAAGGAGCAATTCTGGTTTACTGTGGAGAATGTGTCTCCAGGTAACTAAACTGGTAGCATAAAGTACAGGTTAGAATTGAATACGCATGGTTTTAGGGCTTAGAGTTATTTGACAGTGTAAATTTAATGCAAAGAGATAAACCCAGTTTCTGGATTGCAGTGAAGATTTAGCCCAGAGTTCACAGATCAGAGTTTGTGCAAAAAAACAAAAGATCTACAGTCAGAAGCAGGTCAGAACCAGAGGGAAAAATCCACCCTCCTATCTGTGCAGACAGGGAAAAATCAGGCCTTACTTAGAGTTCCAGAGGTAAGAGGCCTTACCAAGCCAGATATCTAAAACGTCTGAAGCCTGCTTTGGGTAAATGTTCAGAAGTTCTGATTTTTTCCGCAATTTAAATCAACGTAGAGTCTCCATAAGGAAATAGCACAAAATTCTTGATGAAAGGCTGGTATTTCTTACTAGCTTCTTAGCAGTGATTAAGTACAAGCATTTTCGTGTGGTTGAACACCAGTGCCTTTGGAGATGGTTTGAACTAAATGACAAAATGACCCATTTCCTTCTCCATAAGTGACCGTGTGGGAGGTTAGTAGAGACTTTGCATTTCTCTGGCTAGACAAGCCCTTATATAAGATTGTTTTGATGTGCTGGAGTCAAGGTACAGATCTTGTTAGGTTTTGGAAACTGTCAAACCCATGAAACTGTTGTTGTTTTTCTATCCAATGTCTTTGAAATCTAGTCGAATCAGCGCTAATGTGCAGTGGCAGTATTCCAGGTTTCCACTTTCAGATCTGGGTTGAAATTAGGGAGGGTAGTGAAGCGTTACACGTAGCTGAAGCTGCCAGATTAAAAATAAGTAAAATAATTCTAGCTAGGAATTTAGGTATGCTTACTCTTAACAGTAACCATTATTATATCCTAGCTGGTTTGTTTGTTTAGTATGTTGTTTTGGTTTGGTTTGGTTTTTGTTTTTAGTTTTCCCTTTATAAAGGTTAAAAGTAAAGAAGAATAATTAGTTTGGAGGTATTTGGCATTTTCCTCAGTTTTCCTTTAGGAAGCATAACAGTTTGTGTGCTTCATCTAATCAACTTCTTTTTAAATAAATGTCTGGCTACTGATTTTTGGATATTTATTTTATAGTTGAAAACTGTGGTTCATCTGTGGAAAAATAATTTGTTACTTTGAGAAATATGAAGGGAAAATGCTCTCTGTTCTTATCTAGATGAGCCAGTAGGGAGCAGTATCTTTCTTGGCATCAGTTTTTATATTCTCAGTGTTTGCTGGCTGCACTGTAGCTATCTGTCGGTCGGACTGTGAACACTTGGAAGCAGACACCCTCACAAACAAATCGCCGTGATGAGAAGCGGATTCCATGTTGGCACACCGGCAGAACAGATGGAGGTTCAACACAAAACAACTTTTTCAACAATTGACATGGCATTACTTTTTATTAGTGAGCTTACTCCCCGCCTAGCTGTGTGGAGGAAGGGGTAATTTTATTGCTTTAGCTGTGAAGTGTGTAGTCAGGTAAAATCCAGCACGCAGGTAATCTGATGGAATCTCTTGATTAAAATAGTCACTCACAGGTGTAAATGCCTTCATGACTGAAGCATAAATGAGAAGCTGCTGCTGTTAGTTTCTGTGAAATCTGAGGCAGATTTCCCTATTTATATATGTCATCCCAGTAGAAATAGGACAGTGGGGTTTTGTTCTTCTTTTTCTCTGACTAAGTTCATTCATTCATCAATATTAACAGAATGAAAATTTTAAATTATGTCTTCTCCCCCCAAAATATTACATTAACTTATTTTAATAAGTAACAATACTATAAAAGAACTAAAGTTAGTAATAATTAAATCTGAAAATCCTCACTCCCTGTTTGCTTACTTTTTGTCTCTGACACCACTTATGTATATGCCTTATTTTTTTCAGTGCTAGGTAATTTTAAGTATTTGAGAGTTTTGAGGATGTATCAATTGTAGCACATCAATGAGAGAGTATTCATTTTTGCTTTGGGAAAAAAAAAAAAAGTACATGATAAAACCAGATGGGGAAAATGCAGTAAATGTCGAACCTTTAATTCAGTTTTGTATGGAAAATAACTATTTTTCTGGATTAAAGTGGTTGTTTTTGAAGTATGTGAAGTTATTTGTACTAGTGTAGTGTTCAAATTTAGATATTTAGATTGCACATATTATTTAGTTTGTGTTTGTATACTAGGCTTTACTGATGAGCATGGGAAGGATTCCCCTCTCTCTTCTCTGGGACCTGTGGTACTTCGTTTAGTACTCCTGCATCCAGGTGTTCCTTCCTATATATTCTGTTTGCTGCTTTCATTTACTCTTACTCACTTTTCTTTACTGACTAGTCTCCTATATTTGTCTTGGCTTTCACCTCCCTTTGCTTCATAATTGTCACTCTCATCTCTTTTTGTATTTCTGTTTTCCCTTTGCCAGTAATTCTTTTTCCTGTCATCCCCCCCCTCCAATCAGTGCTACAACTCCTGTTGCCTTATTTTCGTGACAACTTTCAAATCTCATGTTTGATTACTCCTTTCTGTGAAAAAGTCCCAGTAGGGAGCAAAAGCAATTCTTTCACCTTTCTAAGAACTGCAGATAACTATCCCAAGGGTGGAAGAATTTTGTTTGCCTTCTTTCTGTTCAAGGAGGTGGCAGACAGCAGAGGTAGGAAAAGAGATGCTAAATGGCAAATTCTGAGAATTTGTAGCAAGGGGAATTTTGTAGTGCTATTTCCATTCTGCTGTTGTGCTCCCACCTCTCCCTTTTCCTGCCGTGTTACAAGCAATACTGCTACACTGAGTGAATCACTCTGCCTGCGAAGGAGCAGGCAGGGAGGAGCCCAGCAGGCACTAGCACTGGTTCAGGCCGCGTAAGTCCTGATGAGAGATCCTCCTGAATGTCCACTCGATCAGCTGCAACGCGGAACAGTTGGTATGTGGATCAACCCACCTCCCCGATTCCAGAATAAACACTAAAGGAAGACCTAGGTGAACCCTTCCAGTTGAATTTAAGCTGGTTCCCAGGGAGGTGGGGAAAAGCTATGAAACTGCAGCTTCTCCACCTGGATACCTTTTCTGAGAGAACTGTTGGATGTCAGTTCTGTGAAAGCAGAAGGAGCACGATGTCAAGACACTATAGCAGGATTGTTAAATGGTTTGCCTCCGTTTGGACCTTCTTGGTCATGCGTGTGTAGCTTTATTTTTATTTAATAGTCTTAAGAAAACAATACCTTGAGTCTCCTAAAACTGCTGTAGGCCTGGTCTTAAGCCAAATCTTTAATTACCTTCCTACCTTTTGATTGTTGACTCTGCCTTGTAATAGCAAAACAGAGCCTCTGTTTTGGATTCAATAGTGCTGGTTAGATCATGACCTTGCTGCTGAAATACTGTTTCTTCTACTGTTTCAAAACCAAGTAATCCTTAGAAATATAGGTTAAGAAAGGCAGCACCTTCTTCCCATTAATCAGTCTGCAGATGTCAAAATATAGAACAAACTTTTCCTGTGAAGAATGTCCAAACTTGCTATTTTGTGTTTTCATTCCAATAAAAGCCAAGGCTTTGTCTTCTGATTTGCAAGAATAGTTTCTTCCACAGATTGTCAGCAGAACTGAATCTTGAAATATTTAGGCATGATGTTGTTTCCTTTTTGCATTTTGGCATTTTAACATTATGACTGATAGTCTTCTTGGTATCAAATAACTGCCCTCTACCACTTGACCTAAAAGATACTCTCCTATATTGGCAGCACACTTGGCAATGGTATTGCTAGTACGTTATGTTAAGTTAAATGGTAGCTCCACATTTAGCTCCACAGGTTTAACCACAGATTAAATTCATCCCGAAGCTGCTTCCCAATTGCTTGGGGAAAAGGGGGGTGTCTCGTACATTAATTAGGAATCTAGAGCTTACTTGGTGATATGATGAGGAATTTGGATAACGAAAATATCAGAGTAACTCTGAAGGAGTATGTGTGGAGACAGCTGCAATAAGAGGTTCTTACCAAGGTAAGATATGGCAGGAGAAGCTTGCAAATAACGGTGGTGACAGGTGAGCTGAGAGCACTCTTGAGATGGTAAATATTGGAGGAGTGGAACAAGTGACTATGTGTGGGACAAATGGGTATGGTTTTCTCTTGACAGAGCAGAAGTGGGTCCTTGTGTAACCTCAGGGGCAGACTATGGTGAAGTGATAGTAGAAGAATAAAGGACGAAGTAGGTTGGAAAGGGATCGCTGGAGTGAGAAGGGTGTAAAGTCCTAGTATGAACAGCAGTGAAATCGCATGCGTTGTACTAAATAGTTTATAGCCTGAAACGTTCACGTTTGTGAATATGCAGTCAGACCACATCATTGCCAGCAACGTTCTAGAATCATTCCATTATACTGCACAAAATTATGTGTCAACGTCCAAGTTCATCCCGCTGCCTCTGCTTATCGCAGGCCTGATTTTTGCCCACAGACTACAGAGACCTTTGAAATTTCAGTAGAGCTTCTGTAGAGAAAAATTAACAGAAACGCCTTACAATAGCAGGAAGGAATTATAAGATTCCTATTAGCAAACACAGATGCATTATTATTATTACCTTGAAAGATAGTTTAAACAGAAATAAGTGTCAGTTGTCCCACCAAAAGAACTTGGTTTTGAAAATAAAAAAGCAGTTACTGTTTTCTGAAAGATTTATTCACTGTTCATTGTGGGGTCTGAAATTGCATTTAAATGTAATGAAAGACAGCATTTCCAAAGGTGAAGGAAATGAAGCTTATTTGTATCGTTTGGACAGTTGTCTGGATTTCTAGAGCATAATACCGTTCCCTCATACTGAGAGGACAAAGATCGAAGGGCACAAGCAATTGTAAAATTCAAGTGTGGTTTTTTTATGTGTTATAAACTATAAAAATCAGGTGAAACATAACAGATGAACATATTTTAATTTCCAGTGGTTTAAATAAGTGTGAAATGTGTATGATTTTCCCAGTTTACTTCAGTGAAAAATGTAATAGAAATCTATTCTAGGCCAGACAATTGTTGACAGTCAGCAAAGAGAAATCTGAGCCTCTGTTCACTTAAGGCAGTGACAAGGAGTTGGTACTTTCTGGTGGTTCCCTAATGTTGGGAGTAATCATAACCTTTGTTATGGTGCTATGTTTGTTGTAGTAAAGGGCTGTTTTCAAAAGGCCTGAAAAACTTGGTCCAAGGAATCTATTATCTGGTAAGTATCTGGTATGTAATGTTTTGCAGATGAGTACTTCTTTGTATTACAAAATCAGAAGATTTCCGTATCTTGACTAGTGGAGTATTTGCTCATGCAAGGAAAATAAGCCCTGAGCTAACGTTGTAGCTAAACTTTTTTTGAAATATCTTTAGCTTTATTCAGAAGCAGAAAAGGTCTTTGTCCTCTCAGCCACGTGTCTGTACAGGCAATGTAAATTAAATTGACCACTAGTCAGTCTATTAAAAAAGCCTTGACTGTTACTCTGTGAGGTAACATAGATAGGACTGTAGTGATAGAAGAACATCGTATAGAATCAGTTTTTCTTAAAGATAATAATTTGATGTCCCAGATGATACAAGATATCAGCATGTTCCTTTAAATTGTATTTAGTGACAAGTGGAAACAGACAAAAACAGGGATCCTTGCCTCTTGTGGCTTTATCAAAAAACCCCAAGTGGTTTCAAAAGGAAAGGGGCACACAGACCTTCACTGTAACTGGCAGAGCTGGTTGTGCCCAGGCAGGAGGGTGCTGGACCTCTGCAGCTGTGTGCAGGCACAAAGAGCCTTATAACGTGAGAGCTCCTTGAGTGAAAGCAAAAGGACTTTTTTCTTGAGGAATATGAAGACCTTTATAACCCTGGTTACTGAACAGTTAAAATCATGTCTGTCTTATGTTTCATGACCTATTATATATTTTGTTACATTCCTGCAATTCTTGTGTGGCAGCATGTTTGGCGGTGAATGTTTCAACTGCTGAATTGTGGGTCAGCATAAAAAAGTGTTCAAATCGTTATTCAATGCGGTCCCTATGTCTTGATCTGTATTCAGGATTTAAAGATGGCACGTGCGTGGCCTATAGGATTGAAGCCTTTTTTTTCAGTGTGATAGCAAGGTGCTTCTGTAGTGGACATTGTGGAATTAACATGCAGTGACTCTTTGGCAAGAAGTAGAAATAGTATGTTGTTTAGCATCAGCTGCTCTCAGAGGACGTTACTGATCGCTTTGTGTAAGCATCCTATCCGGCTGCTCCTAGCTGGGAAGAGAGAGTATGACTTGAAATCTCAGTGTTAAGATTGAAAAGAGGAGTGTTTGGACATGGAAGCAAGGCATAGGAAAAATCTGAAGTCTAGGAATGAGGAAAGATCAATTTTTATGAATGGAATGTGGTTTAATCTGACAGATGTGAGGCAGAATAAAAGACCTTTTAAAAATGTCATTAAATCTGTTGGAACTGTTAACATGAGAAGTCACAGAGTTTCTGCTTGATGGTCACATTCATCAAATGTAATCATAGATCAGAGCAGTTCAGACTCAGAAGTGATGGGCCAGTCCAGCATTCTCATTTGCAAAGACAGTGGGAGCAAGACTGCACCCCTGTTTTAGGCAAGCCATTGTATTTCTGGGAAGGGTGTCTGATATATCAGGCAGGCTTTCTTGTCGCTCCTCTGGTTTCGGGAGGAGAGAGCGGTGAGGGAGGGGAATTTTTTTAGTTTTGCACTGTGTTCAAGGGCAGACTTGATGCCCAGCAGCGTTCCTTGAAGGACTGATAGGCTCCAGCGGAGATTTTCACTCCCATTGCTCAACGCAGACAGCAGTTTCACCGGTAAAGCTTCAAGCTACTTTTGCAGCATAACTGCAAACCATTGTGTTGACATTCCCAGCAGATGAGAAAAAAATTCTGTTTCGTCAGAAATCCCACAGAGCTTAATACTAAAATTTAAACCTCCTATTCGATTTTTGTTTGCTTGTGGACATGCTGTAGAATTTAATACACAACGATATCACACCTTCAGGGCAGGGAAAAAATACAGAGAGCTATTGACCATAAAAATAAAAAACAGCTTTAGAGAAACTTCACCAGAATGCTATCAAATTACAAATAGGATTCATCTCTATGGGTCTGTATACTTACAGAAACTTTTTAAGATGAAGGGCACTGAGTTGTGGAGACCTTAGAGCAGGCTTTCTGGGATTGCATCAAGCCAAAGATTCATGGCTGTTTAATGTACAGTGCTTGCAGAATATTATTTCAGGTAGTTTTAAGAATTGAAGTGAATTTTGGTTATACCTCTACGTGCTACTTAAAGAATAGAATATATTTAACGCAGAAGCCACCGTAGCACTGTCATTTGTTGATCCAAAATTGTCTAATTGGTAGCCTGTGCATTGCTGAACTCCCAAAAGCCTGCTCAGTAAACCAAAGCTTGAAGGTCTCATTTCTGTGAATAAGAGTCATCAAATTTTACTGGTGTAAAACTTCTGGGCTGTATATTCTGTTGGTGAAAATGTTTCTGGGGACTGGACCCACTTCTGTCATCAGAGAAATTAGTTCTCCACGTTTATTAGAGGGAGCCCTTCCACCACTAGTTGCGTTTTGCTCCCACAGATTTTGGCGTTTCCCATCCTTTAGGTTGCTACTCAGGTTTTTAGGTCATATATTTCATAGCTACAAACCATGTGATAGCATTGCTAATTTTTAAATAGGTTTGACAAATTGAGTTAAGGGTTTAGTTGTACGGTGTCTGCTGTTTTTTAGCTTGCAAAGGGAGACCAACAAAACTTAAACCTAGAAAAAAATGCGTGCTGAGGTTTCTCTTTCCCCGTTACTTTACATCTCTTTCTCCCTTCATGTAGCTATCGAGAGTAGTATTATCTAAGCTAAATTACACGTTGGTGCGAAGTAAAATAAATGTATGAATTAGCCATGAATAAATTTAGTCTCTAAATTAGAAGGTTTCTAACCATCATCTAAATAGTGGGGAGAAAAGCTCCCAGCTCGCTTTTAAGATGGACTATGAGAACTTTGTGAACAGGAATGTATTCATGATTGTTTACATGAGACGAGAATCAGTGACCCGATGAATCTCTGTGTAGTCCCCTTCCCTATCTTGCTAAATGCAGAGCTTTAGCGTTGAGCTTTCACGCTACTTATCAATAATATTGGCTTAACTATTGCAGACGGGTAGATTGGATCAGTTTAAATCAATGGCTTGTTTTGATGTGCAGTCAGTCATGGGAAATGATCTTTTTTCACCTTTGTTTGCAGTCTGCATTTCTGCTCTTGACTTTTTCATATTTGAATTGGATGGAAACTAAATCTGGAAGTGGCATGAATCTGACAGTCCAAAAATAGTTTCTGGAAAACTTAATTAAAGAATTGGCAAAATGTTGCTTGGTATCATTGTGAGTTCAGAGCCTGGTTAAATGAAATTTGGAGAATCTCAGCCTCTAGTAGTGAAGTTGTTATGGTTATTAGAGACAAAGTCAAGAACACAGTGTGGTAATTATCGAAGGGAAATACGAAAACAGTGTTAGAGCATTAACTAAGATAATGTTATAATACTAATTAGAACACTAAAGTCTTCCCTAGGTGAATATCTACTTATATTTCTTGAACTCTTAAGTTGTTTATAATGCAGTAAAAGATCATGCTAGAGGGCTGTTTTGTATAAGAAGGCAAAGCCTTGCTCAGATTTGGTAATTCTTTCATATCAGCTATCCTGGAAAACGTTGCAGAGTATTTCTTTACATTGAGTATAATTTCCTTGAGTAACTACCAGATGCTTGGGAAAGTAGGGAGAAACTGGAGTGTTTGACAAAGTAGACAGGAATACATACAGGGCTAATCCAAAGCCCGAGATGTCAATAAAAAGATTTCTACTGATTTAAATAAGCTGTAGGTCAGGCCAGTGTTGCAGAAGCCATCTGAGTAATGGGCTCCCCCAGCACACAGTACAAAGGGGACTCTTTATATGCATGTCCAAACAGTGTCTTTGGAATGCGTCCAGCAGAGTTTGGCTCTGATCTGACATGAATTTATTCCAGCTTGTTAAGCCACTACTACATGATTTAAATAAATGTTATTTTAATAGATGCTGATAAAAAGAGATCGACTTTGACATGCAGGTCAATTTGTGAGCCTGACTGCTTAAATACCTCAGTTTTGCCAGCACATAAATAACTTCTAATTAACAAAAAAAACACAGATAGCTTGTAAACATCTAAAAAGCCTCGGAGTCTTTTTTTGGGGGGGGGGTGGAAATGTTCACCTTAGAGCTTGAACTCTTTGATGAGTGAATTTCACATGACTGTTTCTTATAGAAACCATTTGGAAAAATTTATTAGTGATACTCTTCAATATTGTATTTCAATTGCAATTTAGATCTTCATGGAATTAAAGGAATCGAACTGTATAGTAGCTGTTCACGTGAAGAAAGAAGGTTACATTTTAAACACATAAATACAGAATTAACTGTAAAAAAAGGAAAAAGGAAAATATCTCCCAAGTAGCATACCCGCAGCGCTTCTCTTTTCTGAGGTAAAGCATACAATAAGGTTATTAAAGTCTTGGCCATGAGAGTTATGTTGTAGCTGGTGTCTCTCTCTCTTCTTTTTTCTCTCTCCTCTGTCGTCGTCTTAAGTGTTTCTCATTTGTTTGTTCCCCATTCCAGGTGAAATCTCTCTGGAACTAAACGTTCATTCTTTCCCCAGTTAAGTCACTAGGAAATCTTAGTTTGGCTTTGGGAGGGGACTTTGTTCTCCTTGTGTGGCAGCCGAGCACTGATGGTTCCTGGGATGAGTTTCAAATGACAAAAGCATGTCACTTGGTCTTTGATCTTTAGTTTCAAGCACTGGTGGAAAAGATGTAATCATCCACTAGTTTTGCTAAGCATAAACCCGTTAAAAGTAAGAATTAAATTTCACAAGGGTAAAACTGCTAATGCAGTAACTGAGCATCATTTTGTAACACTGGACAAACATCCTGCCTGTACCTTATGAAGATTTTTTTTTTCACTTTTCTGTTCAGCTGATTTATTACTATCAGCCGTGTTGGAGGGGGCCTGAACTTGCTTCCTCTTTCCTTTTCAGCTTCCTTATTTTAGCTCAGATGGTACTTTACTTTAAATCACATAATGTGGTAAAAGGTCTGTTATTTGACCTGGGACTAGGGTCACACGACCAATGGCAGCTAGTCTAAAATTAAATGTAAACAGTGCTAAAATATACTGAATAATTCTCAACTTAAACTTGGGAGCTGCCGAGTAGAACAGTACTTTATTAATGCACAATAAAATACAGTTAGAATGATGACTATTAATGATTTAAGGTGTTTGTAAGATGAATATACCAAACCTTTCATTCCACAATACTATTATTGCAGCTGTACCCTATTTGTTGAGGGCTTGAGGAGATGTTTCCTATTTTGTTTGATTTATAGCCTTATAACCTCACAAATAGTAGGAATTTTCCACTAGTGACTGCACAATGTATGGGAAGGACAAAATTATTTTTAAAATCGATCGTGTTTCACAAATTGCCACTTCTACTCTATACTCAAGTATTTCCTACTTCTGCAGAGCTTTTTTTCCCCTCTTAACCATGATGAATGTATTTACAGAGCTAGCTTTCCAGTTATAATTGTATTGTAGTACACCACCTGGATAAATTTTACCATGGAATTAATTATCTAGGAAAGCTGAAGTTTAAAAAAAAAATAATCATAGACTATGGTTTTAGAGACACAAGCTAGAAAAACTTTAGTATCAAGATGAAATAGTTTATTTGTGTGGGGTTTTTTGTTGTTGTTTCTGTCTTTACTCGGTTCAAATCTATACTGCAGCTATAGATCTGCCAAATCTGCAGCTCAGGCAGTTCCCTGATAAATTGCTGTGAAAGGATAAGAAAGGCTAGGAAATGTCGTGTGGTTTGAGAAATGCTCACGGAGGCGGCGTGCGTTCTTCAAGAGAACAAATCCACAATTGCTGTGACTTCATCTGTCTTCCTTGGTGAAGCCTTGTGAGCTGTCTCGGTGCTATGTTCAGTTCTGTTCCAGGATGCTTCCAAATATCTCTGACCCTAGACAGGTATCCAGACATGGTTTGTTGTACTGTGTTTCCTAAGAGCATCTGTGGTTCAGATCTTGCTTTGATGGGTGTGTGTGGTGAGCAAGGTAGTTTAAGACGGCTAGCTTTGTTTAGTTACTTAGTTTAATTCATTGGGGGCAAACAGAAAAGAGAAAATACTTTTTCCCCTCAGTCAGAGAAAGCAAATTAGCAATACTAAAAAAAGTGAAATTCTGTGAGAAGATGCAGAGTACCTTTGTTTAGCTGTTAGGTTTTTTAAACCCCGCTGCCTTACAGCTAGGAAAACTTCAAGCTGTTTTGCCAGTATTTTGTGTTGGCCATGGGGTCCAGACAAGTCGTGTTTTCCATCACAAACACAGCCGTGAAACGCTTCTTTTACAGTTTAGTGTCCCTCTTTTGTTGGCCTACTTAATACAGCGTGGCTCTGGGAGACTCACAAGTGAGAGAAGCCAAAACTGGAGCTATTGTTGGTTGGGAGGCTGTGTGCCAGAAATGGTACTTTTCTTAAAACAATCTGCATGTGACTGTGATTCACAGAAATTTCTGGTGTTTTTAAAAAAACTGATGAAGGTCACAAACTGCTCACCTTCGTGTATAAGCTCTGCTGTGCGAAGGGAGTAACTCGCTAATGATCAGCATGTTCTCATTGTCTGCAACACATTTTAAAGGGGAATGTGTGGACTCAGTATAATGGTATGACCTCAGTCTCGCAGCCTAACATGGGTGAAGCTTTCATAACGTTTGCTCACTTATTGCATAAACTGCGAAGGGGAGTGTCACTTGTAGCAGGGCCAAAGAATCAGACCCTATCTCAGTTTTCATTAAAAAAAAAAAAAAGAAAAAGTATATTATATATTATCATCTCCGTTGTTGTTTTTAACTGTTTCATTAGAAGCTTCCTTAGCAAGTTCAGATGAAGGTCGTTGCCCGTGTGTGTGTCCCTGTGCGTGTGTTCTCCAAGTATTTCTCTTTCATTTGCTGTGGTTTATAGTAAAATAAAGCTTGAAGTAAAGTGGTGAAGGCTTGGACAGCAGCTTTAAAAGTGTCTCTTGAGTTCCAGGAACTCGGCTATTGTGAATTATTATTCTGAAAAAAGATGAGTTTCTGTCATTTAAAAAGAAAAGACAATTTCTACACGAAGTATTAAGTTTTTAAAAAAAGTTTTTAAAATGGGCAGGATTTAAGCATCCAGATTAAACCTGGATTATTCCAGTTAGCTTTTACTTCTAAAATATTTGCATTACAGTGCTGGTTCTTTAGAGATTAAAAATACACTGCAATTAGATTTTTTTTTTTAATGGAAAATCAATACATTTAGAACAGAAAACCAAACAACTTAAAGTTTGTTGGGTTAATTTTTAGAATAGAAGCTGAAGTTTTGATGAGATAAGGAGTTTTCCAAGCCACTAGAAATTTTCGTTGTATAATACTTAAAAAGACACACTGGTAATGTGACATCTGGTTTTTTGAAAAGCATCAAGAAACATTAACTTCATTTGAGGATAGTCAGTTATTTTGACTTTAAAGTTTTTGATAAGCACAACAATATTAAAAGAACCGTGTTTTGTGTTGAAGATGATGCAAGCTGAATTTTCATTTGGCCAAAACTTACAGTACTGCACCTGCAAAAATGAGTGTGAGTCCGTGTGTGTTCTTGCAGAACGGGTGGTTGGGCAATCCAGCATCTGTGAGTTAAATGTGTGTACTTGTGCACGGAGGCAAGTACAAAATCAGAAGTCCTGCTTATTATGACCTGCTCTATTCAAGAAACCCTGTCTGTGTTGCTCAGTCTTGCAACGCTGGTCACAATCTTTTGTGAATTGAGATTTTTGGATCAAATTTAACTAGTAAGAAGAAAAAAAGTCTCAGCGTGTGATATGCGTGATGCAAAGCCGCTGAGAAAACTATGAACACAGTCAAAGTAATCCAAGAAGTCTTTTCAGACAAGACACAACCTGTCACTTAGAATCATAGAATCACAGAATGGTTTGGGTTGGAAGGGACCTTAAAGACCATCCAGTTCCAACCCCTCTGCCACAGGCAGGGACACCTTCCACCAGACCAGGTTGCTCCAAGCCCCATCCAACCTGGCCTTGAACACTGCCAGGGAGGGGGCAGCCACAGCTTCTCTGGGCAACCTGGGCCAGGGTCTCATCACCCTCACAGCCAAGAATTTCTTCCTAACATCTAATCTCAGTCTACCCTCTTTCAGTTTAAAACCATTCCCCCTCGTCCTGTCACTCCATGCCCTTGTAAAAAGCCCCTCTCCCGCTTTCCTGTAGCCCCTTCAGGTACTGGAAGGTGCTAGAAGGTCTCCCCAGAGCCTTCTCTTCTCCAGGCTGAACAGCCCCAACTCTCTCAGCCTGTCTCCATAGCAGAGGTGCTCCAGCCCTCTGAGCATCTCCGTGGCCTCCTCTGGACTCGCTCCAACAGCTCCATGTCCTCCTTATGTTGGGGGCCCCAGAGCTGGACGCAGTACTCCAGGTGGGGTCTCACGAGAGCGGAGTAAAGGGGCAGAATCCCCTCCCTCGCCCTGCTGGCCACGCTGCTTTTGATGCAGCCCAGGATGCAGTTGGCCTTCTGGGCTGCAAGCACACGTTGCCGGCTCATGGTGAGCTTCTCGTCACCCATCACCCCCAAGTCCTTCTCCTCAGGGCTGCTCTCAATCCATTCTCCACCCAGCCTGTGTTTGTGCTTGGGATTGCCCCGACCCACATTCAGGACCTTGCCCTTGCCCTTGTTGACCTTCATGCGGTTCGCACAGGCCCAGCTCTCCAGCCTGTCAAGGTCCCTCTGGATGGTGTGTCGACCACACCGCACGGCTTGAATTTGTTACATGAACTATGAAATTAGCTAAAACTCTGATGATTGTTAGAAACAGAGATGAATATGCTTAATTTTAAAATAGATTGGTTGATTGATCCCTTAAGATTCCATAGAAACTCCTTGTCTTTAAATACCCAGGAAACAGAATAATAATTTCTATTCATTGTGCAGAAGAGAAGCAACACAAAGAGGTTGCACTGCAGAAAAACAAGTGTTGCTGTATGCTGATGGGAGTAGAGGAAGCTTTCCCAAGACGTGGAAACACAGTACGGTTGGAGGTGATGATAGGATCTGACTGTTTGTGTTTGGAAGATCTTAACTTTAAAATTAATGCATATTGCTTTAGGTGGCAGATTGTTTTGCTTCCCACTGATAAAGGAGTTTTGTCCTGGCTATGGTATATATAATGCCAGTAATTTAGAAATTCAGTAGAATTAACAAGAATTTAAAGTGTAAAATCTTAATATAGTTAAATGTTGTAAATGTCTTAAAGGTCTATTTAAGTTGTGTTTTTAAGGAATAAGGTTTGTTACCAATTTATCCACACTTAAAGGGTAAGACTAGGGAATGAACAATGGAATCTTTGATTTAATGATGTAAAATGTACCTAAGTCTCGCTAAATGTGAAGTGTGTGTTTGCAGTTTCATTGCTAAGAATTAGTCAGACAGACCCACAAAACTTCCAGTAAATACCACCAGGCCTTTGACATATCAAAAGATGTGTATTTGCTGCTGTTCAGCTTCTTGTTGGTCCATGTCATAGAAACAGAACATTATTTCATCTGTTGTATATTGTAAAAATAGAATCTGGGTGTATTGGTCAGTTGATGGGAGTTTCACAAGTGCCTCGAAATATGAAACTGTGCTCAGGAAAGAGGAGAAAATATTGTCCTTCAGATAAAGTAAGGCAAAAGTTTATTGTGGAAAGGTAGGATTTCACCTGTCTCTGCCTATATCCCTATTTTTAAATCACATCTTTCTTTCACTAATTGCTGCCATGCTCTGCTCCCTTTCTGCGCTGAGGATGTCCCTGACAGGCATGTGGTGGTCTTAGAGATTTCTCTGAAGGGCTATCTCCAGAAAAGGGTTTAAAGTGGCTGTCTGGCTGGTCTGTGGACTGAATGGCAGCCCATATCTTTTGTGAATTTTCACTCTTGCTGAATATTCAAGTAAAAATCCAGATATAGTCTCAACTCTACCAGGAAAACTTGGTATAAGTATTTAAATCTCTGTAATAAGATGCAAAGATGGTGCATCTTCACCAGGTCTTTGCTTTAGATCAGGAGTGCAGTTTTGAAGTGAATCTCCCTGTTGTCCGCCCTTACTGTGCAGTGGCTAGCATTGCAGAGCAGCCAATGCCTAACAAACAATTAAAATGGAAAGCAGGCTCCAGAAGCACACTGGAAAAAATTGCTCTTGTGTTTACATTTGTATAACTGTCTGAGGCCAATGTGTGAGCCCAAGGAGGGGCTGAGAACTTTTCAAGTTGCCTGCTGATTCTGGGTTGCTTTGAAACTTGCTGAATAGATAGCCCTGGAAGTCTGCCAAAGTTACAGCCAAAGTTGCAGCAAATGGGTCAGAGTATTTTGCTGGAGAGGTACGTATTTGTTACTGGAAAAACCAACAGCATATTCAAAGAAAATAGCACGACGGTATGCTCTGATGTTGTGGAAAAGCTGGCAGCTTTTCAGGTAATTCATAGGCTGAAAAGATGGTGTGAACAGAGGAATAAATCCCCTGTCTTCTGTTGTTTATTTTCCGGGAAGCAATCTTTGTAAATAGGATTTTATTAAGTAAGTATGAAACACTTTTAGCAGTTTCTCCTCTTAGTAGTAGTACCGTTTCTCCTCTGCCCATATGGGTCAAGGCAGCATATGTGGCCCCAGTCTGAATTGCTTCTCCGTGTAGAGCCACGCACATATCGTGGGACCAGTCCCTTGTTGAGGGTGTTCTGTGCTAAGGAGGCCCTGTTAGCCCCTGACTCGAGCACCTCCAAGCGATCCCTTCCTGACCTAAGTGCTCAGCTAAAAAAGATAAACTCTTAATTAAAATCAGAACCAAATCATTTGGCTCAGAAAGAAAGGAATAATTACAGAATGATTTAAAAAGGATTGGAGAACATTTACTGGTCTTTTGCCTTTCCCCTTTCCGTTTTTATTCTAGTCTCCCAAAGCGGCAATTTTGAAACAATGAGGCATCTTTTTGTCTCTTTTGGCAAATAATAGGTCACAGAGACCAAGCGTTGGGCCATGCTTCCTTGCTTTTACTTAACCTCTCATGGTCCTTTTCCAAGACCAAGACTCTGTACAGTCAGATATGTAAGTACAGAGTTTGGATATCTCTTGTATTCAGTGTTTCATAGGGACATGGAATCTGCTAGAGTTTGTTGCCTAATAGTTTGTTCTGAATTTTTGGTGTAGGAATGGGCTTGGGGTTGTACAATCGTGTTAGTGCACTCCAGCCTTCTGGCCAGGCGTGAGTGCATGGCACTGTGTATCTTCTGGTGTCTGGGCATCCAGCTCCCACTGGTAAATCTGTGTTTTGTTAAAAATATTCTTTGTGAGATAAACGCCTTCAAAGTTTTACTCTTTGCCGCTGCTAGAGAGTTAGTGATTTAACTGTTTATGATGGGGAGCATATGTTGCCTTTTGGCCACTGACGATAGCATTGAGAAATTACAATGCAACTGATTTACTTTCAGCACGTTGCTTTGAATTAATGGGAGGCAGGAAAATAAAGAACTGACTACTGTAATTGCTTTTGAAACATCACTTTGGATTTAGAACAATCAACGTGCCAGAGGATTTCTTGAATACAACAATTTCATTAGCAGAATTTATTGGCTTTTTGTTGGCTGTGCAATCTGCACTTAATTACTTAATTCGTGTTGGGACCATTCATTAGAAAGAACAATGTCACGTTTCTGTGATGCTATTTTTAAATCCTGTATAACCTGTCAATTAATAGATCTTATCTTAGTTCCAAGATTAGATTTCTTCTGTATTATTACATTATAAAACTCTTACAAAACTTGATATCAAAATTAAATTAGTTAAATGTTATTATTGTTTCTTCTTTCCTGAAAGAGCATTGTAGACTGGCTCTTTCAGTTGTAAACTTCTGTCTTGGAGAAAGTTAATTTCATTAGAACAGTTCTGATGCATCTTTTGGCTGATAAGTGATGATATCACTTGGAATGTCAGGGGAGAAAGACTTAATATCAACCAAAAACTAAACAAGTGTTCTTTTTAATACCAGATTTCCAAGGGGATATTTCTAAATATCTTACAAATTGTATGCGTTTGCTGCAGGGTCCTTTGCAATTAGTTCTCCTAAAGAATCTTTCAAAAATAGTCTGTTTTGACTTTTATTGCTTTTACTTCTTGTTGTTTTATTGCAATAACATCTATGTTTGTGAACGGGTGCTGCATATTCACTTTGGTAGTCAGTGGAATCACGTAACAAAAGGACAGCTTCTGCCCCCAGAGATTTCTTCCTGCCTCGTCAGTAGTTCTGCATGTGCAGCACGTGCCAAAACTACCCCTCTTCTGATAGTCTTCAGCCTGTTGGGAAACCGATAGGCATTACTTATGGTGTCCTTTCTATTTAACTTCTGGTTTGTACTTGAACGTTTGTTTTTAATAATATCAAATATGTTTCAGTCCCTGTGCAGTCACTAGGCTCTGATCCTGACAAACGTTAGATGTGGTGCTTTCAGGATCAACAGTAATAGCAGTCAGCAAGATTCACCTGAGTTGAACGTTGTCTTTCAAAGCTTCCAACTTTATCCATAGGATTGTTTTTTTCCATGATTTGCAAAAGCAAAGGGAGAAGCTGAGTATGATTGTATGGAGTTTTTAGTCCTAGGTGAGCCGAGCTATTTACGTGTACCATGGAAAGCACGAAAAATGAAAAACAGAAAGAAAACGACAATTTAAGAGATGAATCCCTGGCAGAAACGGACGGGTTTTAAGGATCATTTAGTTTCTCATAGAAATGTTAGCTACTCTTGCAAGTCATTTTGTGTATTTTAAGTATTTAATGAAGCTGTATAAATGTTTTCTAAATAACTTCTGTTTGATGAAGCCAACTCTTTGTTCTCTTTCGCTGAGCCAGAGCATGCTGTGTTTATCATACGGTCACCCATATAAGCAAATTGTATCCGAGACTTTTTTGTGCTATACTTGCAAAAATTCTGGGAGCAGCCCCAGCTCTGAGTGCACTTCCTACCATTGTCATAAATCACTAGCTAGATGTTTTGCCTTACTTGGGAAATTCTTTTGTAAATCAGTGGCTGCACTCAAATCTGTTGTTTATGGACGTACGGTGAGAGCTATGCTCTGAGGTTTTTAGCTTTTCTGTGAGTCAAACACCATTTTTTTTCTTCCTCTCCACCCAGTTTGTGTGATAATTGAGTTTCAAAGGAAATTTTAGGTACTCTAAACCACATAATTATTGATGTTTCAGTAATGAGCTTGGAGCAGCTTCATGTTGTGTTCATTTTGTGATAAAAGACTCTAATTGATTTTTTTTTAAACTCGTACCAGTGCTTCTGTCTATGTTGAAATGCAGAGTATTTTGCTGCAAAATAGCTCTTAATTACAAAGTTATACAGGTGTCATGTTTTGAGTTCAAATCTCCCATTTCTTTGTTAGGTGACTTTTTTTTTTTCATTTACCCACTGTGTCTAAATCTTGGGTAGTAAGCATTCTTGACAGGGATTATCATTGTACAAATGAAGTTTGTTATTAGTTCATATAAGATTTAGCTTTGTTGGGAGGGGGTTGTAGAAATTGCATATATTAGAAACAACTAATCACAGCTGATCATATTTTCTGGACAAAAGTTCCTGTAAGTCCAGCTATTTGTCTTGCTGTATTTCTTTTGAAATAATCCTAAATCATATGGAATCTTCACTGCTATTGTAGTGAAATATGAATAGTAACAGTATTATTGAAATGATTTAGATGAGAGTAAGAATACTATTTTAAAGTAAGGTTTTGTCAGTTATTAATAGATGTAATTGACATTGGAAATCTTCACTGGTGCATTTTAAATGCGACAAATTCTGTTCTCAGTTGTATGTTTGCGTTTCCCAGCACGTATTTACCGAGTACAAAAAATGTGGTGTTACAGGATTTAGCTATGGCACACATTGCTATTTTTTTGAGGCAAACTCGGTTTAAAATCTTACAGCGTTCTCGGCACTTGATCATTTTACTGCCCCTTCTGAGACGGAGGTCATAGTCCCCTCAGTTCTGCAAATTTGAGTGTTAGCATGAAAATGCTGTGAATCTAATTAGTGAAGTGAGCCTTAAATGAGCTTAAAAACACCTCTTTCTAAAAAAAACATTTGCTGGGGTGTTTAGTGTTTTAAACCGGACCGTTTGCCTGTTCAGTTTAGGGTGCAGCTGCACGACCTGTTGAATCAATGCAACGGAGGAGGCAGCAACATCTGGAGAAGTTGAGCCAGCGAGATGCAAGGTCTTGGACCAGGCTTAGTTCAGAATAAAGTTTTATGAACTCAAAAAAAGCCCTTTATAAGAACGTGGTTTGTCGTAATTGCTCTTTGGGTTTATACTGATCAATACAAGCAAATTTTCCTCAGGGCTTTATTGTGTTTTTGTTGAGATTGCAGCAATTCCCACTGATCTCAAGCTTTTCCCAGTCTATTTCCACAGTGTATTCAGGGACATTGCTGTAGCATAATAAGGGATAATATTGTAGCATAATTAGGGATAATATCGTAGCATAATAAGACAAATTGTTTTCCATAGAGAGGAATGTGTTTTAATCTGTGACTTCATAAATTGAAGCGCTTTCATGATGTATTTGTAGATTCACTGAGAGTAAGAATTGAAAGAGGCAAATAGATTCAGGCCATTAGAATATAATTCACACACTGCAAACAGTTGAACTCTGTTCCTGATGGTAATTTCAGGAGCTGTCAAACTGACTGTTCTCTGTGGTTATGTGTGCTAAGCAGTTTAAATAATTACACAGTATTTCTTAAGAAGGCCTTTTCCAAAGGGCAAAATAACACCTTCTGAAAACGCTGTAAATCTTACCATGTTCTGACAGGCACTATTTTCAAAGTGTGAATTTCCAATAAAACTAAGAAAAATAAAATGGTAACCTATGGGCCCTCCATAACCAGAATACAGAGAGTGCAAGTTTTACATGTTGTATGTGATAACATTTACTCCAAATTAACACAGAGCTTAAGACAGTCTTAGTAAGAATATACAAAGTGCTATAATTGTCAGACCAAAGGTCTGTCTAGTGCAATACCTTTCTCTCAAGGTAGGTAGTAGCAGATGCTTGGGAGGTCAGTAGAAAAACATGACAGTGAGTGAAGTGGTTCTACCCAGTGGACTCGAGAGTGTTTGCAATCCTTTCCAGAGATTACTCATCAAACCAAAACAGCACTTCAGGTATACGATATCTTGGTATACATACAATATTTTTACAATTGGAACGCAAGAGATAGTTAGAGATCTGTTATGATGGGCCCAAACCTTTTGTGTTAGGCGCTGTACAAGCACATAACAAGAAAACCTTTGCTCCCCTTCCCTCTTTTGCTGAGCATGAAAGCTTTGACATGAGCAGCATAACTCTACTGCCAAGGTAACTTATTTTATCAGTAGCAATTTTGGAAAACCAATGTGGATAGTAAAAAATTTTTAAAAAACCTACCTGCTTCTGCAGCTTCTGAGAATTCTCTTTAATTCCTCATTGTCATCTTAGGCAGAAATGGAATGTGTAATGAAAGAATATAGATGACTTTTCCAGAGAGAGGTAATTGAGATCAGCCTTAAAATTCATTATTTTCTTCATCACCGCTGCTTCACATTACTTTGGAAATTCATAGCTTTAAACCCTTTTTCATGTCACTGCTGTGAACTCTAATGCCTCTTGCACTAATGTAAATATGAAATGATGCATCTGGGAAAGAGCGTCCTGTCCAAATCCTCCTCTGAATTGAAATAATCAGGCTGTGCCATGCCATTTTATTGTGTCAGAGCACAGCTAGTAATAAAATGCCAGTATATAGAATGTCAAATGTAGAGCTTTGCTGGCAGGATAATCCAGAGGCTTATTGATGAAATCTCTGCCTTTTCATTCAGGCTCTGTGAGGCTGATTACAGGATAAGAAAGGACAGAAATTTTCTATTCCTAGGAAAATACATGTATTGGTAAAATACTACTTCTGAAATATTTGTTCTGAAATTGCAAGCATTTTCTTCCCAAGTTTGCATTGTTCCTTCTCATACAAAATCCATCAGTAAGGTAAGCGCTTTTTCTTACAGGCAGACTTAAAATTAATCAAAGGGAAAGCATGTTTCTGTAAACTCAGCTGGATGATGTCTTAACTGGTCGTTAAGACATCTTGTTTTATACTTGTTCTGACTGTGGGTTTGGAAATCCATCTCTGTTACCTGTTACACTTGAAGTCACTGGCTTGTTTTGTATTGTCTGGTAGCTGTCGATGTGCTGACCTAAAGCTTTATTCAAGGCTGTAGTGAGAGACTACATGTTGCATATTTGGCTGTGATCTGTCTTAATGATTGTTTTTGTAGTGACAGAACTTGTTCTGTTGTGATGAGGCTCCTAGATACCTTGGGAGTCAGGTAGGTCACCTGCGGCTGCACCGTTGGTGACAATACAGTGGCTGCATTCGAATGGACTCTGGAGCAGTTCCGTGATGTGGCTCTTGCATTATTGTTATTAGCAGAAGTGAACCAACCAACCAACCGTTTTACAACTGTGGAGTTACTGAATGAACGTCAAAGGCATCTTTAAGCACAGGTTAACATCCAAGAGTACAGCTACCTATTCAGAACGTGTGCTTCTGCAGATCCCGTTGGGAATTTAGCAGGATTCCTAAAATGTCTTTTTTCTGGCAAAATCAAGCATATACTGAAGAACACCTTTCTCAAGACATTGCACTGCTGATATGGTTTGATCCAGCAAGTGGAAAAAATACACTAAAGTAGCACTCAGTGGCACTTCCCCACCTTTCTGACTCTTGTAGAGTCCTCTGTCTCACCGAGACAGAAAAGGATGAGATATGGGTGTATTTTTGTGTGCCCCAAAACTTAGTCTTAGGGGAATTTGGCTTGAATATTTATTCTTAGTCCTCTTGGCTTGGTTCTTTTCTCTGTGAAGTTGAACTTGCAGTTGATAAATCCTTCAGAGATCTAAACAAATACCTAAAGTTTCAACCAACTTAGCACCTAATTTAGCAGTTGCAATCTTGAAAAACAAAGCATTAAGGATTTCTCTTTCAGACTACAGCTCTAGAATACCCTGACCATAGGGTTAACAGCTAATTAAAAAAAAAATTATTGCCTCAGGCATTATCTTTCTGAAGCTGATTTCTGACTAGAAGTTTCGTTATTAATGCTCTGTTTAGAGAATTTTGTGTTACATAAGTTTGACTTGGGTTTGAACTCAGTTCCAGAGGTGAATATTCAGTGCTGCAAAGTGAGTGCTCCACCCAATGCACTGATTATTCAGGTTCAAGAGATTTCTTTTCCAAATTTTCCACTCAATGTGTAGGGACAGAACACTTGGGATGACACAACTACTTTCTGTATTCGTGGGAACTGTTGCTATGAGCAGATCCTAATCCCATATGTAATGTTTCATTTGCAGAAAACAAATAACAAAGAATTATTTATGACTGTTCTTAAATCATTTGAGATTGTCCAGAGCACTTGATTACTTGATAATCTTGAAGCAACTTGAAGATGTTAACTTATTATTTGATAACCTGTGCAAATAGTCTTTTCTCAGACTGAGTCCTTGCAGCAAAGAAGTCTGGACCAGTGAACTCAGCGTAATTCCTTCTTTAACTGAAGGGTTGAGTAGCCATAGTTATAGAAAGTTCCTTTCTGTCTTCAGTACTTTCTTCTCAGACTGTGGTTCTGAAGCTGTGCCATTGTCATAACTTTGAACTTCTCTAAGCAAAATGCTGACTCTGAGAAGCTCAAATCAAAATTTATGGCAAGTGCAGGTCAGTTTAGCCGAGTAAGGTAGAAGCTTGGAGCTGTAGAGTGTGCATCCTTGGAGACAGTCAAAACCCAACTGGACAAGGCCTTGGACAACCTACTTTAGTTGATGCTGCTTTTACAGGAGGATTAGACTGATTGGACTCCAGAGGTTCCTTCTAACCTCAACCATTCTGTGCATCTGTGATTTTTTGCTGTATAATTGAATTATTTTTTTCCCCCTGTGTGGGAACATGTGAAATTAGACATCTGATCTTTGCACTGTGGCCATGTTACACATAAAGGAAATGTGATGAAGATAGAGAAGTAAAAAGCATGATTACATTTTGTTGTCCCACTTGTTTACCTTTGCTGGTCTTCAAAGTCCAAGATATTTAAGGTGAGAAATCAGTGTTATTCTCTGAGTGGCCTTCTGCATACACAGATTACAGACCGTTTAACACAGTTATATTTGCATGAAGCCCACAACACCTGTTTGACATACAGCCTATTTTAACAGAGCCTTGAATCTAGAATACTGCCCTAAACTTACAGCATAATCAGTGAGTTTCCACTGAGCAAAGAAGGCACAGTTATTAGGAGAGCCTGTAGAAATGACCTTGGAGACTACAATAATGGATATGTCTTTCAGCAATGTTTTGGAAAGCAAAAGTGTGCTAGTAGTGGGAGTTATTTATTAATTTTCATAATTGGTGTCATTTTGTTTAGTAGTTAATGCTAACAAGAGGAGGAATGTATCTAAAAAGGTTGATGCATTTAACTTATGGAACAGAACCCAAACGTTTAAGTTGTCTGAATATAATGTTTAATGCAAGGTCTTGATGCTAGTCCATAATTTTTTTTCTTGAGGAGTTCTGTAACTGCAAGTTCGACAGTTACCTTGTGAGTTGGATAAATGTCTCAGTGGAAACTGCATGGACCTGAAAGAGGGACATGACAGATTGTGGCTAGTCACTAATCACCATCATTTTAACATTCCTTCACAGTGTAAATTAGTCTTTCCAGCCACTGGTGCAATTTCAACTCTTGGGCAATTCATCTGGCTTCAGGATTCTCAGGGGTATTTGAAATGATCTCTTTAGGTAATGTTCACTTTAACAGTATGTGTCAATTAAGTGGGTATTAAAAGGAAGACTTACACTGTGTCAAGTAAATCTACACACAAAGAACGGTTCTGACAGTGTTTTGCTGTTTCAGAGTATTTTAGAATTGGAACAAGTTACCTTTTTGGACAATTTCGCATATTGAGTTCCAGTATTTTAAAGCACATTATACTTCAAAAAAATTGGAATAGTTATAATTTTTTTAAAACAGTGCTTACCTGACCTGAGTTTCAAGTATATTTTACTTACTGTTCCAAATTCCTCTTCTAGAGGTGTCGCTGAAATAAGAAATAGACACTTTATGTTGTTTTTTTTTTCTCTTTTTCCTGATGTTAAAAGTCCCCCATTCCAAACTTTCCTATCTTCAGTATGAGACTGGGGGCAAAATGGGAGGTTGTAACAGCACTCATGACGGAACAAAAATACAGTGTTCAGATATGTTTTGAAATTAGTTTTGATGCCTGGATTTACAGGATTAATGCTTATTGTAACCATCTTCTGGATCTTGCATGGGTCTCTAGGTTGGGCTTTGTGCGAGAGAGGTTTACACCACTAAAGGGTGAGGATTTGCGTGAATTCTTAGATAAGTTGGTGCTTCTGGGCTGAGCTTAAGTTGCTACAACCTTGGACCAGCTGGTGTGGTATAGGGCTAGTGCGGGATTAGAAATTATTAGAAGTGTCTCTTCTAATTAGAAAGGTCTAGGGAGTTGAACTATGTCAGCTAGAAAGAGGTAGTTTTCTTTCTGCTCTCTTTCTTGTGTTACATTTCTATCAGAATGACTCATTAACTATGAAACCTGGAGATACATTTAAATGAAGTTACTACAGAATTTCCAGCCTATTGCAACAAATTAAGCTCAGAGCTTTGCCCGAGAAGGTCTGCCAGGGAGCGCCCAAGGCTTTGTTCAGGGAAATGTTAGCTGTTGCCAGCAATAGTAGAGTGGTAGGAGGCAAGAGTTAGAGAGAGTGGGTTATAGGGAAATACATACCCAAGTGGGGTGGGTTCTTCTGTTTGATACCGATTGTTGAAACCTGACAAGAACAGTGAAATAGAAATTAACAGAGCGTTGGTTTCTCTCTGTCCCTGAACTCCAAAGAAAGTGGAATGGCTGGCAGCTTGAGTTTGCGCTTTGTTACCCTTCTGTGTTGCTTAAAATAGCAACACTTTTTGCTGATTGCCAGATAATTCAGTTTTCAAATGCACTGATCCTATCCCTTTCCCTTTTTCTAGTATATTAGGGAAAGTGGGGCATCAAGGAAGGAATGAACTGTACAATTTGTCCAACGCCTGTAGAACGGAATGTCTGAGCAGAAATTCATACACTTTGAGGAATACAAAATACCTGCATTTCAAAATGAAACAATCAGTTGAAAACAGTCAGTTGGTCCAAGATGGGGCAGAGCAGAGAGAGAAAACATTTCTTTTGGTCAAATTTCTCTTCATCTTTTAATTATGCAGACCTAGCATAATCTAGTATCACAATATTTATTATGAATAACTGAGTGGTTTAAGCTCTACATTTTGTTAATAGTGGTTTATTATTTATTTTTATTTGTTACATGTGAAGTCATTGCCACTTGTGCTGGTGCTTAAGTCTTACACCGTTCCTTCCAGAACTGCTCTTTGAGTAACTTCTGATCCTGAACTGCAGTAAAATCTTCAGATGCAGGTGCTCCTCTGGTCTGGCTATTCATGTGGCTTACGGAGCTGGATTCTCTCATGGATGTCAAAATTCGTGATGGTGATTCATCGTGGTGGGATGAATTAACTTCTGTCACTCTGTTGCCTGTTAGGGAGTATAGATGAGTTTTAAGCAGCCTTAGGTAGGTGAGGCGTGTCTGATTTCTTGATCTTGTGGCGTGATTCTTCCAACCTGTGTGACAGCTTGAGTCTCAGAAACAGGACCAGGCGTTTTTATAAATAATCTCAACCTTTCCGCTTTGTACTTCCATATAAGTTGTCCAAATGAAAGTGAATGTCCCTGGAGAAATGTCCAAAATATTACATTCTATTTTCCCAGCATCCTATTTTTGATAGTATCAGAAGTGTTTTGTTCTTAATGTGCATGAATAAGCTTCCTGCAGACAGACAGCCTCCATTAATGGAGTGTTTTTATTTCCCATCTCATTTCCTTTGTAACAGACCATAAGACCAGTAGATACTGTACCTCGGGTTGTGCCCATTTGATAGTACAAAAGGGCTTACTGGGCAGTAAGAATGTCTGAAGAAGTAACTTCCAAAAGTTTCTGGTCATGTAGAGTAGTGATAATTTGTGCTTAGTTGTATGTGTTAGTTTTCTGGTTTGAGTATTTTCAGTTGCTTAAACCATTACCTGTTAGTTTGCAAAACTGGCCTGTCTTGCTAAGAACCACACTTGAATCCCTACAGATATCTGAAGCTGAACAGCCAAAACCAGAGGCAGAAAGCTGGAGGACGTTTCCTCGAAGTGTGTCTGAAAGGTTCGGGTCGTGTTAATAACAGTAGGCTATCAGCTACTAAACTGAGTTTTGAATTGCTGATCCCTGAGCTGCTTGCAGCTCAGACACTAGAGTTCAAAAAATACTTTGAGAGAATCCTTAAATGATTCTTGCTACTGTAACTGCTTGGAATTGCTTTTGACTTTTGGATGAGTAGCTGGTTTTTAGTCCAATGACCTTTGCTTATTGGTGAACAGGGCTGGGCAATAGAGCATTCCTCTGACTTTTAACGAATGTTTTTAGATCACATCAAAAGTTAATGACTCTTAAAGCTAAGTCACACGTGGGTGATATTTGCAATGGAGAAGAATTGGGGTTTTGTTTGCATTTTTGAACCTTTAAGTCCTTACCTTGTCTATGTTAGTTACATACAAAGCTGACAAATGCCTGTAGCTGGGCTGAAGAGTAAGGAACTTATGTCTTATTCAGCCCAGCTCTAGGCTGAAATGGTGAAATGAAAAATTATTCTTTGAAGAGCACTAGAATTTTGCCGGTATCTACAGACAGTCATTTTGCTCTGCGTGCTGTATCACATGGAAATGTTTATTTTGTTCATTGTTTTCTTTAATAATAAATACTCATAAGCCGTAATTACATATTTGCTCCTTCAGCATAGGAAAACTTCACTATGGAAAAGAATGGTGATTTCATTGTCTGCTTGACATATACCAAAGGAAAAAAATCAGAGGTTACATATGCCCTGAAATATTTCTGTCAGAGTGACAATCAGTCCATCTGTTTATTGCACTGTCGTCACGTGTCTTCTTTAGGTTAATGCTTCCTTTGTAATGCATTTCTGACAAAAATGGACCTTAATATCCTAGATATAATTCAGATTGGATATATATAAATGAGGAGTACTCCAAAGTGTGGAGTATTTTTAAGTGTGGAATGCCTCAGTTTTGAGGATTTAAAAAAAATGCTGCTTGAAAACTGTAAGGGTATTATCAGAGTGCAAAGGTACATGTACCCTCCTCCTCAGTAATCAGTAAAATCTCATCAGTAAATGTGCGTATTTATGTCTGATTATATCATGGGAAATTCAAGGTCGTGTCAAGCTTAGTGCTAAAAATAGAAATGTAAGAGGAAGCATTTCCCTTGGTGGGTTTTTTTTTCCCAACATCCAGCATTTTTTTCCCATTTATTTTCAAACATACTGTAATGCAAGTCAGGCTCAGTTTAAGGTCGTAAGTGAAGATGAAGATATCATCATACTATGCATCTCAAATATAAAGGCTGGCCTCACTAGGGTAGGTTTAGTTGTCCCTAGAAGTTCTAGTTCTAAAAGAACCAAAGGGAAATGAAAAACAGAGGTTTTATCTTTGACATCACCTTTAGTACTCAGCAAAACATAGAAGTCTCCATTGTCCCTGGATTGGGTTTCAGAGAGCTCTTCTTTTAGAATTACAGAGTGGTTGAGATTTCAGGGACTTCTTGATATGGTCTGGGTAAATGCCGCTACTCCAAGCATCATCAGCTAGAGCAGGTTGCCCAGGGCCATCTCCATGTTGACAGCCTCCAAGGCCAGCGACTCCACAGCCTCTCTGGGCAACCTGTTCCAGCGTTCGACCACCCTCACAGTGGTTGAGTAGGCGGAACTAAACCTGAATAAAATACTGGAAGTTGGTCTACCATCTGTGTACCTTTTGACAACGAATGTCAATGCTGTACCTGTCAGCACATATTTGTAGCGAAGTTGTGTTAGTTTTGCAGTTGTATGCTGTTGTGCAGATGAAACTGTGTGAGTGGCAGCTATGTGCAACCAGTCGGTTGGCTTAACTTGAATGCTCTTACAAGCAGCCATTTGCCCTGTTTGCATCAATGGTAAAGAAGTTCAGTGTTTAAGTATTGTTGGAACAATATTTCTAGCATTTTGGCCTTGGTTTATTAGTTACAGGAAGTTGAAATTAATTTTGAAAAAGTGCCTGTTTATTTGAACTTTCTGTCATTATCTGAACTTTCCAAGTATCTCGAGATTGCACAGTTGTACTGTAAACATGATGAGAATAGGCTTGTACTGGCTTTCTAAAGATTTAATACTCTCAGCTTCATATGGTAGAACGTTGATTTGGGGCATTGTATTATTCATTTGTAATTGCAGTGATCAGTTTTATAAATTGCCTGTAGTAACAGAACTTTCAGGGTCTGAAACAGAAAAAGAGAGAAAGAATAAGTTCCAAAGCCTTTGGATAAGTCAGTTTTCTATGATTAAGCATCACCTATTTATTAATACCTTAAAAGGAGATAAAGGAAGATGATGATCATTTTTAGAAGACCTCTGCAATGCCTGCTCTGTGCTCCTTCCATGAATCCCTTCTTTTGGAAAGCTTCGAGATCTCCGCAGCGTGTGAACGCTGTGGGGCTGGACTGTGTGGCCTCCCGCAGAAGGAAAGCTCCGAAACGCCCTGGGGAGGCCCTTGGCCTGGGACTTCTCTGTGTGGTTCTGTTGTTGAAGAAAAGATTGAGCAATCAAGTGTTGTTGAAGGGAGGGACGCTGGGCAGAGTACTACATTGCTGATGTGCGTTCTGACTTGGGTGGTAGGACACTGCAGAAAAACAGGTAGCGGTGAAAAAAACCCACCTCCCCTCCCTGTGGGAGCTGGGTGTGTGGGAGACACAAACGTGGCAGAGCGAGGGTGGTGTGACTTGATAAAGGCCACAGCAGCCTGTCGCTCTCCCCTCTCCACCCCCCCTCTCCTTCCGTGGTACAACTGCAAGGGTGTAGTTTTGTGTCAGTTCTAGGGAGCAGCTCACCCTTTGTGGTCAGTTTTGTGGTAGCAAACTTCAGGGATGGGCTTAGGAACATATTGTTGCTCCAAAATCAATGCAGCTCTGAAAGCACTGGAAGTCTTTTTTATGGTTTGTTCTTAAGTCTGGCTGTAAATATAAGAGCGAAGAATTGAAACTAAACCAAACACTGTTTTGATTTTGCGATTTAAAGGATGCGCAGCTTCAGGGGTTGTGTTACGCACGCAAAAATTACACAGGGAGGTTAAAAACAAACGAGCAACTTCGTGATTTAATTTAAGTGCGTTTTTAACAGCATGTGCCTTTCGGTCAGCACATTCTGCTTTAGATAAACACTGTGCTGGCAAATGGTGAGTGACAAGGAGTGGCCAGCTCGCAGCTAGCATGTAATCACTGAGTGAGTCATGAAACCAATATTATAATAATTATGCCACTATGAGATCAGGTTTGCAAAGCCCCACATTTGCAAATGTACAAGCCAGTGACTGGGAAGGGTTGTGCTGTGGGTTTTTTTCAATGTAAGTGAATTGCAAAAAGGCACCTGTAAAATAAATCAGCCACACTGAAACGGGAGATGATGAAATGCCAGTGCCTCCTAGCTGCAGATGGTCAACGTACTGACTGTTGGGTTTGTGGGTGATGCGTGATACAATGAAAAATACCTGTTGTATTTTGTGACTACAAACGTGTTGATAAGGGTACGAGGCCAAGCTAGGATTTGACAGTTGTTTGTGCCATCCTGGCAGTGCAAAATATCCACAAGTCTCGTATATAAGCAATGTGGACTTTTCTTACCATGAGGAAAACCCCTGAATGGTAATAGCCAACAAGGGCCGTTACATTGTTGTATATGATGAACCTAAAAGGGTGTGTTTAAAGGACTAGTGGGCAGGAAGAAGGGACAGTCCAGACCCTCGGTACTGGGAGGCCTGGATGACCTTTTAGTCATGAAGGTTCAAGAACATCCTATGAGGATTTGACCCTTAGCACTGTATTTTTATAATCACAGATCATCACACTGTGTGTCATGCCCTAAGAAGTGTCCCAGAAGAATAACTGACTCTGTTTCCAGCTTGATCAATAACATAAAATCCTGGATATGTGAAAAGAGAAGCTCGCTCATCCAACCTGAAGCTTTATGGGTCTGTGTATGTTTAGGAGAGCTTTTGATATGTATATTGATTTTTCTTTAAACAAGTCTTCAGGATTTGCCCCTTGCTGTTCAGAATCCAACTGTGATTTAATTTGTGGGACTTACAAAGACGCAAAAAGGAGAAAAAAAGCAAAAGCCTCCTTATTCGTATTGTTATTATTATCAAGATTTTTAAAAATCTGATGGTGTGAGGTTGGGTTTAAAAGCTGTGCCCCCCTAGTGTTTCAGCTTACTTTGCTGTATGTAGGTAAACCCCTTAATTTCTGAAATACGTCCATTCTTTGTGTGTTAGTCATTGCCAATGCACATTTTCAATATTTAGTGATGCAAAGGAGTAAAAAGCTGTTGCAAGTTTTTAGAAACTTTGAAAATCCATTTACACGTCATTTAAAGTTGGGTTGGCTTCTCTGTGCCTGATTGTAATCTCTGAAGGGTGTAAGTCAGATGTAGAACAGCTAATGCTAAGCAGGTATGTTGTTAGATGTGAGATCAAAATTAGGTATTCTATTTTTTTTATGATTGGTTGAGTGCAAACAGTGTCCGTTTATAAAGAAGTAATTAGTTCTAGAGAATGACTTAGTAATTAATTGTGATATTACGTATAGCAGGCTTAAATTTTGAGTGAGAAATAAAATAAGCTTCTGGAGCAGAAGCACTCTTGCTGAGCAGAAAGTTTCCTTTTGGATTCATAAGTAAGGCACATGTGGAAAAAATAATGTAGAAAAGACGCACAAAACTGTTGTTATTAAATAAGTTCTTTTACTAAGATTGTTTTGAAAGATATGAAGAGCAAATTAACCAGCTGCATCTTTGCTTGTTTAATGCAGGATTTCATGGCATCTTGGCTGGCGGATCAAGTGCCTATTATTTTTTCTTTATCTTAATGCAGCAAAACACAAACCCATGATATCAAGCAACAAATTACTGTTAGAAAAGTGACTGACATGCTTGGAGCAGTGTATGCATTATGTTATTTAGAGTGTGTGGTAATGTTTCATGACTGATGATTAATTGCATAGGCAAAGGGCTATCAAAGGAAGCAGTAACTCAAGTGACAGCAGTTTTTGTTTCTTTTCCAAAAATTGCATATAATTGCATCTTCTTGGGAATGCTGGCATAGTTATGCATCGATTGCAAGCATTACAACTCCAGTTAATTAGCACAATTTTTGAAGATTATAATCCCAAGAGCTGCCATTATTTCTGCCATTTGGAATAAATACATCTATTCATACAGTGACAATAAGTTTTAAACTAGGAGAAGTTCATCAAGGAAGGAATTCAGAAGCAATCTGTAGCACCACACCAGTTTCTACTACTCAAGAATCTGATTCACATTTTTTAAGAATGTGTTTTGTTTGGGGCAATCCATAATTTAGGGAATAGTCGATTGGTGGGTATGAATGAATCTGGTTAAAAATAACATAAAGTTAAAATGAAACTATGAAAGTGTTCTTGGAATGAAGTGTCTCCCTGCAGCTTCTGGGGAAGGAGGAACTGGTGAAGGAGGTGCTCCAGTAAATAGGAAACAGAGTGAAAATGCTTCTCCAGGATCAGCCATTCGGTTAGTGATCCAGGGTACTTTGTTCTTTTGGTCTGGGTTCATTTCTGCGTGCGCTGTAAGCCAGCAGCTATGAAAGCAGACTTCATTGTTTTGCTTCCCTCTTTGGTCAAGTCATGCCCTTAACTTCTCCGGCCTGGAGGATGTGCCTCACTTACAATCCACACATTTTCTGATGACAGTTAACCCTATCCTCCGATCCAGTGAGAGGCAGAAAGCAAGTTTATTTCCTGGTTTATGGCAAGTTTTTGTTCTGTCTGTCCCTCTTTCTCGCCCAGGCAGAGTGGAAAGGCTGGCTTTCCAGCATGAGGGCTGATTTATGCCATGTGCTTGAAGTTTGGAAATAATAGCTGGCTTTCTTCACTGCCTGATTTTCACTTTCCAGGAACCTCGTTTCATAGAAAGAAGCTGTTATTTCTTGTGGGGTTTCCATCCTAGCTTCAAATAACGAGGAGATCAGGATAAAAACAGCAGAGACTTTCATGTCCGGTTTAAAACCTCGTGTATATAGACATGTCATTACGGTCTGAAATTTCCTCCTCCAATTTTATGAAACTTTTCTTTTGCTCCCAAGAGAAATGAGGGCTTCTCCTCTCCCTATAACATGAAGAAGGAATCAAAGTGGTGCTATCGAAGTATTTTGAGGTGTCCTAGTCGTGAAACAGTCCAGAGAACATAAAGGCAGTTATTTACTTGGCTGGGAGGGCGAAGAAAAAGAAAGTGACTGTAGAAACAAATAAAAACATATGAGCAAACCTTTCCCAAGATAATTCCCAGATCATAATCCTGTCTGTGAAAGGAGAGGCTAGATTGCTGAAAGAGAAAGAAATGCTCGGCTAATCAGCCACAAATGCAGCTTAATAATGTATGAATATTGCCTTAATGCTTACTTTAGGTCAACCTTTAAAATGAGTCTTCTCAAAGTTCAGACTGAGACTTAGGAAACATGAGAAGGCATTGAAATTTGTTAATAAAATGATTTATGTAGCTCTGTTTCCAACTTTTTTATTTATTATATTGTAAACTTTTGAAGATTTCTCTGGGTTTTGTTTGTTGTTGTTGTTTTAGCATCTTTGAAGTAATTTTGAAGTGTGGAAAACTGCTACATTGGTTGTTTTCCAAAACAGATGTTTTACCCTTTGCTGTAAAATGGTGGTGATCCATCACATGGAACAGGGCAAACTGCAGAACTCAGAATGTGTTTCTCCAGAGTACAACAGAAGACACTTATTGTGATGTGAACATTATGTGGAATTTAGTGGAATATTCAGTTGAACAACCAGTCCCATTCAATTTGGAAAATTCAAATACTTTGTTCAATCACTTTTGCTTTTAGGTAGTGAAGAGGTAAATATGAATCAATTAGTCTTCTCAAAACCAATGATTATGAACTTGTTGTTTGGCCTGAATGCAAATGAACGAGCTACTTTGCTTTAAAACTTTTTAAAACTAATCCTGGGAAGTTGGAGCTTGCAATTTTCTGTACACCAGCTTTAATAATGACTAATGAATTCTAGCTGTGGTTAAGCAGCTTGTCTTGTGTAAGCAAGATATCTTAATATAAATAGCTCACTTTTCTCATTAAAGTAATTATTGAATCAAAGCCAAAGCAATCGTTTCAAATATGTTGCAGTTCTGCTCTGGAGTGCTGTTCAGAATCAATGCAGCAAAGCACTGAAACATATTTATGAATGAATTCTCAGAAAAAATTTGGAGCCTGCTGGAGAATCCTTATAGGCATAGGGCCGTTTGGAGAGAAGTTGTGCATTTCTTTGCAAGCTCCATCTTCCTTTGGTGGTCATCTGTAGTTTCTTGAGGCAGAGGTCTCCAAGGCCCGTGCGGTTAGAAAAGCTTCCTGCTGTCTACGCCATTTGATGATTCTGCCTCTCCAGAGGGGATGCAGAGCAAACTGCTATAATTCAGGTAAAATTACCTTAGGTGTCAAATTTAGACAACTTTGGCAGGAGAACATCACTGTGAGGGATGGATAACAGTTGGATATTGATGCTTTTCAGATCCAGCCCCATAATTTCCACAGGACTCTAGCAAATGTATGTCTTTAAAATGACAGGAAGAGGTTGAGGACACAGGTGGAACACAGTTTGTCAGTGCTCTCCTCTCTCTGTTTTCCAGATCAAGTTTCTGTGCCATTTTATTTAATCCTCTAATTTCTGTAGGAACAGAAAGCTCTGCTTCTCCCTACAGGACACAAAACAGCTTACTCCCTGACAAGAGAAATCAACCTCTCACAAAGCACACAGCTAGTTCAACAACTAGCATGCAACAACAAAGCATGCAATTAGTTAATGAATTTTCAGATTTATAAGCAGTATTCAAAGAGTAATTAATACTAAAACTAATCTTATACAGAAAAAACAAGGATGTTCACAAACAAGGAGGATTCAGACTTGTTCTGTCCTTCAGTGCTCTTTTCTTGCTCAAGAAGCACCACTTCTCAGCTGCATGTAGGCAGGCTTATCTAGATTGTGCTATTTACAACATTACAATTGGAATAAAAAATGATCAAGATAAATACGACTGATATGGGTAATAGAATACAAGAAATACCTTGAAGACCTTTGCCATCCTTTGAACATCTTTTATGCTTACTGCTGAAAGCCCGATGAAGGCAAAATACCCAGGGTTACAGTATGCAAGTAACTTCATGGATTGACTGGAGCACAGGAGGGTAAAAACTCTCTAAAATAATGGAGAAAAGTGTAGCAAAACCCAACATCTGGTACCTGACAAGGGAAAAATTCAAAGAGAAATTAAATGCAAATTATGAACAGCAAGGGATGATGAAGTAGCATGTGATATAAGTAATGATTTCTCCGTTCCCTAGTCTCTCCAATTCAAGACTTGCTGGTTTGTTTTTTTTTTTCTGTCAGAATTCATTTTTTCGTGTTACAAAAATAAAGCTACATGGTAGTCAACCATGCAAATATGTTACTGATCAGTTTGCCTGAAGTTCTAGTCCATAAACTACAGCAGACGAACAGCTGATTCTCGTAGACCTCTGTTGCCCATGCACCCTCGTTGGAGGGTGGACGGCAGGTCTTGGTGACCCTTCTTAGCTGCTGTAAGCTGCGTTCAGGAATCAGAACTCTTAAATTACTTAAATCTGAAATCTCTTCACATTGTGTTGCATCTTAGAAATCTGAAGAAACAGTACTTCTTCTAAACTCTGATTCGGTCACCTTTCTCCCAGAAATCATCTACAGTGGTCATGTTATTGTTACAAAAACTGAGGAATGAGAACAGTGTGCTTGAAATGTCATTGAGATGCTTAAGGAGAAATGAAGTGTGAAAGTGAGCACAGGACCAGGTGCTTGCAATGCCCCCGCGCAGCCTTGCCGTGGTAGAGATGTGTGTCGGGGTTTGTTTTGTGAGGCTTCGCAGACCAAACTATGTGCCATTGTGTTGACAGTGCTGAGTAACTTGTGAAAAGCTGTATCTGCTGTCCTGGTTCAAACAGGTCGTTATTGTCCGTGAACAAATATGAAGCTGACAATTAGTGGCTGCTAAGCTTCCTTTTAGTTACTCTCTTGGCCTGAATCCTAAAGACACTACATTACCCGTGCCGAAATGGAGTCTCGGGGATTGTTTTAAGCGCTGGAGACTCCCTCCCTTCACTTACTTCCTCCTTTATCAGAGACACAGCTGATTAGATAGGGAAGCGTGCTGGCTGGCGCCTTCCCATCCCGCATGTTTTTGTACCTCACTGCTGTGCAGTGCTGGGTCAGGCTCCTATTCATTTTTCATGACCTTTCCTCATTACACCCCTTTTAATTGCAGCTTGTTTCTGTGACCTTGGAGTCCTAGAGGGCAATCCAAAAGATGAGGCACTGTGTTTTTCAGTTACCTTTGGAAAAGGTTGGAAACATGAGGACATTTTTCAGCAAAGAAGTTTGTGTGTATGTGCAGCTTTTACTTTTTTTTTATCATAAAATATTTGGCTCAGTGCTGTAGACTATTTTTGCAACCTGCTAGCAACTTCATGGATTCTGGTGCTGAATGATTCTTGTTTACGGATGTTTTATATTTGGTATACATGTGGCTATTTTATAACAAAATGGATAATCAACTAATATTGCATAAATATCTGTCTTTATTTCACACGTTTTCAGTCCCACTGCTTTGCTGCTTGTTTCTGTACTGGCTTTGTGTGTTCCTACCTCTCTAAAAATCATGCAGCTGTAGTTGCTTTCAACTCACACCTGTTTATTTGCACAAACAAATTAGATCGTGTGTTGAACTTATGCTATAGCTATAAACCGAATTAAAAATATACCTATGTACCTTTTGATGTACTTTACCACATTTAGATACCCTTGAACAGATACTTTAATTGTTGGATATTGACAAGTTCCCTATGCAAACTTTCAGTTGGTATTCAAGTAGTTTAAAAAGTATTGCAGCCCTTTATTGATGAGGAAATGAATTATTGCTCATTAAAACCACTTCCTTCCCATCTAAAACCATCTTCCTATCAGGTTCAGAGCCAAACAAAAGATAACGTGGAAATTGTACGCTATGTTTTGAGAAAACACGAAGTACGTATACCCGTGTGAGAGCACAAGAACATATTGTCATAGACCTGTTCTCTCTGTATTCTGAGCGGGCCGGATGTGAGGCGCTTCTGGCCCGGCGTTGTGTCACCTCGTTTGTGTGGCACTGCGCCTGAGTTAACGAACCTTGCCTCTCAGCATCCACTTAGCGCTGCCGCGTGGCTTCCAGATGGGAGCTTCCTCCGACCCGGGGAGCCGGGTGGAGCGGATGCGCGGTTATCCGTGCGCAGCCGTGTCAGCATGTCAGTGCTCCCTGAAAGGGGCTGAGAGCTGAGGTGTGAGCGTTCTGTGTGTAGACGGTGCAAGCCTTGTAAAAGCCTTGGGTTTATGTTACAATTTTTAATGTTGGGCCTGTTATAAGGTATAACCTTTAGGGGTCTGGTGCTTGGATGCGATGGGTTCTTACAGCTCTCCCGAAAGGTGGAAGAGATGAAAGGAAATTAGAAGGTGGAAAATCTGGATTCATCCAGATGCCGACACTTGGATATAAGTTGCCTTACCATAGGGATTTAAATCTGTCGTTTCTGACATTGATGTATTTTGTTATAAAATCCTGTAGTAGATGCAGAGGCAGATGCAACCTTGATGTAACTGGGAAGATTCTGGGAGCCAGATGTCCTCTTTATTTAGCATCCATGCCTCAGAGGCAAATGAGACTCCTTTGTACTTCACCAGTGGCACTTCCTTTCCGTATCTCCTCTTGCTTGCCTAGCTCATCTGCAAAAGGAAAGTGGCCAGGATGTTTCAGTACCTCTTTGTGCAGTTTCAGTTCTTTGGAGCCAGTGACTGCTGCTGTAAACCAGAACGGTCTGGGGATTGGAGTAGAAGGACAGTGGTCACAAGACACAGAGATGCCAACATTTGTTTTATTCTGTGTGGCTCCACTTTCTAATGGGAACAATACTTTGAATCATAACAACATGAATAGTAGAGTAACTAATAGTAACAGTCCTTTGAATAAAACCTTGCTGCTCAGTGTTCATAAAAAGAGGTAGTTTTGGGTTTTTTTTTTCCCCCAGATGAATTCAAGTGTATTTGAAAGGCAGAACTTCTATTTAGAAGCATGTAGAGCTCCAGCATAATTTAAAATATTGCTTCTGTTAATTGTAGCTTTACTTCCGTGTGGTGGTTGCAAAGGTAATACTTCTTTTGTAGAAGGACATGTTTCTTCTGTTTCTTAAAAAAAAAAGTAGATAAATGCAGACTTCTGACACTAATAACTAATCATGAGCAAAGCATTTCTCTGTGGTCAGTTGCTTTGGAATGAAACATGGTTTTTCAGTTTCTCAGATGATTCATTCTAATAGGATAAACAACTGCAGTCAGACCTAACACTTATGCCTGTCAGTCTTTACACTGCCAAATTGTTACATATTAGTATATCATATATATCAACTTTGTTTCTTAAAATAATATTGGCTTTCTTACAGTATATGTATTCAGTTCCTGCTAGCCCCGAAAGATTCAGTTCCCCTGACTCAGAGGTTTTGGTATGACAGCAGCAAAACGATCTTTTCTCTTATGTCTAAAGCACAAATATAAAATTACAGGAAGAATTTTGAAGAGAGCTTAGGGTTAATAAAAATATACTGCTGCTGAAGTTAAGGGGAAGTTTGTCTTCTATTTCGGCTGAAACATAGCAAGTCCCTTGTCAACAGCTTTTGAAAATCTCTCTGAAAAGATGAAAATTATTTAAAAGAAATGGAATCGTATGTTCTGTCAACCTTTCATTGCTTCCTGTGCAATTTGAAAAACCTATTAAACCTGACTGACAACAACAACAACAACTTTGGTTCATTAACTGCTGTCATTTCAAGGTCTTGCACTGACTCCCTTAGGCACTAATGCAGGCTCCTACTTATTAAGCACGTGAAGAACACATGGTTTGTGCTTAGGAAGTATTTTTTATAATTAATTACAGCAATCTAATAAAAACGTATCACTTTTCTAGCAGGAGATCTCACTTTTTAAAGTGCTGGGTAACTAAGTCATGTTTGAGAAATCTCTTTCATTTTTGCAAAAAGGGTGTGAAAAATGTACCTTTTTCTTTAACTTCTCTTAAAATATATGATTTGGTGTAAGTCAAGTTTATGCTGAAGCAAGAGACAGTATCTGTTTTAAAGAGATGAAAGCTTCACTCCTTGTCATGACATTGCAGAAGAGGCTAAAACATGAGTAATTACCTACCGGTTCTGATGCTGCCCAGTGGTAATGACTGTACCAAGGGGTGATCCAAACAAAGCCTTCCTCAGCATTCCTGGAAACAGCCCCTGTTGTTCTCGTTCTGGCTGCATCTGGTGGTGTAAGGTAAGAGTCAGCAGTAACACTTCTCATGGTAAATGTTTCCCAGAGTCCCACGTTTATGGAACAGACTGAAAGCTAATAAGAAAGTCAGAAGAAGTTGAGAGTATTTTCTTACCCCATCCCTGAGCGTGGCTGAGCACATCTCCCGTGTAATCCCTTTTAAGAATTAAAATTATTTTTGATCTCTGCAGAAGACATAAATATACAGCCTAAGGAGAGTGGGCTGGACATTTGCAACAGGGGCCTGAGAGTAATTTCCTTTAAGTGAGTGGGCTGTATGAATATGGTCTATTTATTCAGCTCATACACAGACTGATTTCTTAACAGTCAATATGAAAACTATTTATTTGAATATGCAACAAGAGGCAAATTTGTTTCTGGTCAAATCTTAATGTTTAGTTCAACTTGTATATTTTTTTAATGACAGTTTCAGCCAGCTCTAATAAAAACGAAGAGGTTACTCAAAACCTACCATGCAGGGGCATTTCCTTCTGTCTACACATGGTAAATAAGCAGTTGATGGGACAGTTGGGGCACCTGAGGTTCAGTGCCTGCATTGGAACTCATGCTTTCATTCGTTGGTGTAATTAATGCTTTTGTATGTTATCTAAAATAGAATAATTTCTGCAGGAGGGAGGGCTTTTTATAGGTACTGTATAGAGTATAAGAATCTCCTGTAGGAGACCACAGAATCGAGAGGACCATTTGGTTGAAGTATTTGTTCTGACTCATGCACAGAGAGGTGTTGACTCTAATTCTCAAATATCCTGGCTGTGCCATTTGAGCTCTGGATTATAAAGTGGAAGGTGAACAGCAACACTGCTTTAATTCACTTTAATTGGTTTTGTGAATTTAGTCCCTCAAAATGAGACCCATTTCAACACTTTTCCTCCACTCCTCCTGTCTTCCCCCCTTTCTTCCTTCTCTCCCCTTTTCTTTACATCTTTCTTCCTATTTAGCCAATTCAGGTCAAATACGTGAGTGTTTTCGGGTCAATTTTTAGCTTTCCAGCATTTGTACTGGGTTATAAAATTCTCATGAGAACCTGAATATAAATAACATTTCTGGGAATATTACATATAGCCAAACCCAAAATAAGGACAGGGTTTATAGGCAGAGTTGCCTCTCTCTTTTATTACTTGACTTATATTTTTTCTTTATTTCATTTTATTATTTTATAGTCTATTTCCACCAATAAAGATGGTCACTGGTATACAATGCAAATTGCCTGTTGTTCAGATTTGAGGCAGTACAAGATTTAATTGATTAATTTCATTGAAATGGATGAAACTAATAACAACATAAAATGTTTGCTTTTCAGTATTAGATTCTTAATTAGCAATTTGGCAGATATGACAAGTAGGGAGGGTATTTCCTGGTGGTTGACAATTCATTGAGTTGAGTGCCAACAGCAAATCTAAAATCCCTTAACTGCTGTTAATTAATTACCAGGAAATACCCGGCTCGGGTGGAGTGGGTCATTATGCTTCTGTTCAATGTAAAACTGTGAAGAGCGAAAAGAAATGAAAATACTGTGGAAGTGGATCGTACAAAGCTAGTACAGAGACCAAACTCGGTGTAACTGTAGTTGTACAGGGGCACAAACAGAACGTCACAGGTGTCCAATTCCCAAGCACAGCTCAGAGACATAAAAACAGAACTTCAAGGTGCCTTTAGGCTGAGAACTGCAATGGGTTTAGAACTTACTCACACGGGATAAAATTAGGTTACAAAAACTGTTGCAAGATATCAGGACTGCTAAAGCGTGTCTCTGAGATTTCTTCCATTATTTCAGGTTACAGGCTACAGTAGCTCGTTTATTACCGTAAATTGCTTTGCTAATGAAGATGAAGCTATAGATAACCCTTGACAGCAAATCATGTCTATTTCACTCAAAGTATACCATTGTTTTCCCATATTTCAAAGGAAAAAGGAGGAAAAAAAAGATTTTTTTTCTCAACACTCTCTTTCCCAAGACCTCCATGTAATCATTAGCCAGAAATCTTATTTTATATTAAATTAGAATCCTGCGTCTAAGGTGTGAGGAAGTTGTGATTTAGAGACTTTACGATCCTAAGATAGGAGAGACGTGTTACAGTTGTTTCTGCTTATACAAGTCCGAGTCAAGTGAGGATCAAGCCCAGAGAGCTAGTTTTACTTCCCTTACAATGAGCATAGCCGTTCTTCTGGTGACAATAAGCACGGGTAAATAAAAATGGGACAAGTGCATTTCTTATCATCTCAGACTGCGTAAAGATTGGGTTCTGGTTTTGTGGACGGTTTTGTTGGCGAACTTAGCTTTTCAAAGTAGGCTATAATTTACTATTTTTTTAAATTGTTTTTATTCATTTATGTTGTAACTTTCAGAGGAGCTTTTCTCTCCCCTCCTCCCTCCTTCAACAGCAATATAGAGTTATATTTGGAATGTACTTACATGCACACAGTCAAAGTTTAGCTAGAACGATAAAGATTATTAAAGGGAAGAAACATCGTTGTCCCCTGACACATTTCCTAAGAGGAGAGAGTATATATGCAGTTATACTGACCATTTTATTATTTTCATTGTTTCAGCTTCCCATTGGTATGTACAAACTCACCTTAACTACAAGAAACCCAGGAGTGTAATTTAGACAACAGGGACATTCTAAATACTTAGGACTTTCACTTAAATTTTTGTTAAATTTAGGTCTATATTCTACTAAATACAGACTTTGGTGAGGTTTTTGCGAGATCACTTTGTGTACACCAGGACCCTTCGTAGTCTTCAGAAGTAGATTTGTCAGACTATCCAAATTTGCGTTAATCAAGGAGCAGTTCCCCTGCTGTTCTTCACCTGGATGTGCAGTAATTTTTTTCCACGTCCTGACAGCATCAGCACCTGGTGTTTGAGCCCTACAATTTTTCCATCATCGAACTTTCAACAGAATGCATGTGCAGAGATAGAACAGTCATTTTAGGCGGTGGTGCAGGAGGTGGAGACACAAATGGGACAGAGAAAGAAAGGGAGAACTGTGGGAAGTGTACAGCAAAATAGTTCATTTCCTTATATTTATGAAACGAGTGAGTTCCCACACATTATTTTTTACCAGAATTGTGTTATATTTTTTTGAGGAACCCTTGAGAGTCAGCCGATACCAGGGACTGATAACTCATTAAGCCACTGGAACCTTGCCTTTTCTTTGATAAAATAATTCAGATTTGTTTTTCCAACGTGCTGTGTCTCAGCAAAATTTTACCATGTTTAGGAAGAAAAGGAATTCTAATGTATCTTGAAGAAACTAAAGAATACGACTGTTATTCAATGGCTGGCTGTTTAAATTTGAAGTGTTTCCATGGGACAGGAAAAAGCTACCGATAAGAAACAATGTAGTCTAATGGTAAAGATCTTACGATTGTGGGCTTTTCAGTGATCACTCTAATAATTCACGTCCTTTCATAACCCAACAAGATATCTTGTGCTTACAAACGAAGGGTGGATACTACCACATAAACTACATACAATGCCTTTCAAGCTTTTTGTTTAGATGCTGTGTAAATACGCCGCTCAAATCCTACCATCGCTGAAGGGAGTGATGCAGCTTCAAAGAGAGCAAGAGCACGCCCGCGTTATCTGATCTGGTGGTGATACAATGGGGACGATGAATACAAGAACACTTTTATTTTTTCAGATGTAAACTTAAGGATAAGAAAGGAATGTATTGTATTGCTCTGTCTTCCCTCTGAGACACACCTAGGAAATACTCTGGTATAATTATTTTTTTCACGAAGATGCAATTGCAGATTGTGTTTGCAGCCAGATCCCATTTAGGAGATTCAGCCGTATTTCTGTTTAACTGGACATCTAAATTACATTTCTGTTGAAAAAGCTGGTATTATATGGCCTAAAACTCAGAGCTGCTGATACCCTAGCCCTGTCTTAAATCTTAGAATCACCAAAGTGATTATAATACCACCACTAGGTAACCTGTGAATTTATGGCAGCCACATTTAGAGGTCCAGACGTATGGAGAAAAAAGCATCTTAGATGATCTAATACTAATTGCAATACGTTCTTAATGAGGAAAACTGATCAAGTATTTGAAGTTTGGTCTCTCTTTACCAACACAGTTACCTCTCCTAGAAAAGACAGGGAGAGTCCATTTGAGTACAGGTGGAGATCAAAAATAATTAACTGTTTAACTGAACTAAAGGCAAGGGGTTGGTATTATGGTATGCATTACAGAAAAAGATGTCCTTCAAGTTTTAACCTTTCCTTATTCAAAGGTGCTTTGGATCTAGTCAGAATACTTATGTCCTCTCCTGATTATTTGGTTCCATTTTGTTTCATTGCATCTATGCAGTGTGAAAAAAGGATACTGTTCTTAATACATAGTGGTCAGAGACACTGCCAATGTCTTTAAGGACAATTCCATTGGCTTTTTGCAGATTCTCAGGAAATACATTTCCTTACAAATTGTAATGAATTAAAAAGACTACATTTACTCAGGCAATAAGAGGTGCTTATTCTTTTTGGAAAAGAAAAAACAAAATTGTAAAACCTCTTGAGAAGTGTTTCTGCGAATAGATAGATAAGAAGATGTATGTTTTACAAGCCTCTGACACACGGCTGTTCTGCCAGACTGTTGTTTCACACAGCAAAAGGTGGAGCAGTGGCAAGTTTGCAAATGATACACTTGCCTATGACTTAATAAAACCCATTTTGAACCCCCTGAGACTTTGAGGCGTGACGTGACGTATAGAAATATATGCTTTGTAACTTACCCAGTACAACGATTAGAGCTGCTGTTACAGGAATAGTAGTCCTTGCTGAGACAAGGAACAGGAGGAGGTTCTAAAATTGCTGATGGGAATCTTGGAATTGGATTTCTTACAGATTTCTTTGCGCATCTTAGCATTTTATTTCATTATTGCACACTGAAGCTTACTAGGAAATTAGATAATATGTGGATTTTATTTATTATACCCACTGTAATACAATTAGGTCTGTATCTGATTCGGTTTGCAAGTATAAAATATGGTTTGTGCTATTTCAGTTCAGAAAGGTATTAAAGTCTGTGGGAGTGAGTATGACAATATTACTTTCATTTTTTATATGTACTGTTATCCAGTAACCTTCCCATCATATTGATTGTTTTTACATTAAACTGTACATTTAACTTGGAGCGAATTACCCTGGCATTTAAATGGGTCTGTGGATGTGGAGCTTTCAAGCCCTTTTTTTTTTTTTAAACTTTACTTTATTAAAAATCTTTACTTAGATTTTTCAGTTTTAACTTTGTTATTTTCTTCACCAGTATCACATATTCCCTTAGATGCTGTATAAGTATTTATTCTCTAGCATAAATTATGATAAATGTAGTAAAATACTTGTTTTTTCTTTTACTCGTTGGTAAAACATATTCTATTCAAAAGACACATACTTAGAGTATGTCTTTTGAATGAAGACATTTTTATGAGGCTTATTTTTAGACCAGTGCTTTAATGTCCGTGCAACAGATCTTCTGCTGGTGTAAATCAGGGGAACTACGTAAGATGACATTCTCTGGTGATCTAACCCTAGGACCTCCTTCCACATCCCTTGAAGATCAGAGAATAAGAGTAATTATACTTGTAAAAGACTTATTTAACTTGACATCTCGGTCCTTCAAATTTACTCATTATGCCTTCTGTGCAAAATAATGATGTTACACAGGCGTGAGAAGTTAAACCTTTGTCTGTGCCGTGGCTTTTCCCTGGTTTCATCCATACCTGACCAGTGCATGTCATGTATATCCAAGGTAATCTAAGGTGGAGCTAATGTGGTATTTGATGCAGTGTATCTCACTGTAGTGTCACATTTTGGCTGTGTGGTTTTGCTGGTGTTATTGAAATCTACAGTGTTGGTAAGTCACAGGGTGATCAGAACATACTGGGAATCTGCGGGTGTAATTATAGGAGAAAGAGTTTTATCTTCAGCAGCTTTACTACTGCCAAAACAGGTAAGACTGCGCACAGCTCCAATTTCAGACCTTGTGGTGTTTGCAGGGTTGGCAGTCATGGGATAAAAGTTGTGTTATTTTCACCAGTAAACCAGACAACTTGAAGATATGTATCGTTTGCACATGTTGTCAAGACATTTCAAGGCAGTTCCAGGTGCTAAAAAAAAAATAGTATCATACTTTACTGAGTTCAGTTCAGCCTACTATTTTTATGCGTAGTGTATAAAATAATAATTATGAAAAAAAAATTTTCCGTGACATGAAATAATTTGCTGTTGTACTTGCACATTTTAAATACTTTTTTCATTATTCTGCCTTTTTGACTGATTTCAGTTCAGCTGTCTTTATCACCTACTATTGATAACTTTTTTGTCTGAAGGAACTCTCCTTGCTTTAGAGGCAATGGCAATTGTCTGCTATTAATTCTAACTTTTAAACAAAGCCAAAGGGTGGCCCTTCTGCTACCAAAATATTATCAGTGTATTTATTGTATGTGGTAGGAAAGTTTCAGGCTTCATCTGAAGCTACATTCTGCAGGATTGTGCGTATGCATACGCACACCAATGTTAACCCTACTGGGAATAAAAAAATAAATGCAAGTCTTGACACCTCAACATCCGTCTGTACAGCTCAAAGCAAAAATTTACGTTGATATTTCCAAGAAGGTATAAAGTATTTAGGTTTTTTCCTTTTTCCTGTTAGCTACATGTGTAAGGGCTAGTTTTGCCTAAGAATTAAGTCCTCAAAGTAGACTCTAGACATGAGGATAATTTACCATAAAACACACACATCTTGAAGAAGAGTCAGAATGAAAGGTTTGTGTAAGTGGGCTGTAAAGATCAATCAGCTGTCATCTTATTCCACCATGTGAAACACATTCTTTCTACTCAAAAAGAGAGGTAGAGACACACTAGCTGCTGTAAAAGCTGAAGCTGAAAGGAAGAGATGCATATTTGAACTCCCATGGCTGAAGAAGAGACTTGATTGCTACACAAGGTCTATATTTGATCATCTCCATACTTCCTTCACTGAAAATGGAAGTTGTAATAATCATATTTTGCAGGACTCGGATCTTGGTACGGTATGTTAGACAATGTTCTGAATCTGAGGACCAAATCAAACATCAAAGGGTAAAGGACAAACATTTAATTTCTGATTCCTAATTGGGTTTAGGTGAGCGCTGCGCTGGAAGTGACTAGGAAGATGCTCTGAACTGTGGATGACAGAGATCTGTCACTTGTGTCAATGCACAAGCCGCTCTAGTTTCAGCAGCAAAGGTGAGTGAGTGGTATGTCAGCTTGAAATTTGAATTAATTCATTTCGTGCAGTTCTTCCACAGGGTTCACTAGGCCTTTGTGAGCTTAGCCTTAATCCTTTGTATGACTACAGAAAATGTTAGTCATGAAGTTTAGCTTTCCTTCCAAGTAACCATACAGTCCTAAAAAGACAAAGATGTCATATGATGAGTATTTTATTCCAGCGATCAATACAATTCAGGACAATGGAGGACTTCACTTTTATATAATGCCTTGAACAGATTCCTCTGCTTCCTCTATCTCCCCCCACCGCAATCCTTTCATATGCTGATAAGTGTGATTTTTTACATGCAAAGAAACTATAACATTCTTGATCATTGTTTGGTTTGTTCACGGTTTTATAATACATTAATATCACCTCTTCACCCCAAGTCAGATCCTAAAATTTCCTTCCCCCTTGTTATTTCTGATTCTAGTTAACTTATTTATTCAGAATGCCAAGACTTGCATTAAGATGTTACAATTGTCATGTAATGGAGGAACACCACTTTTGAGATGTTTTGTCAAATAGATAAAATGTATGTGAATATCTAACAGTGGCAAAGCAATGGAAATACTCTTTGCTTTTGATTATCACGTTCTGGGCTTTCGTTTTGGCAGGTTCCTCGTTGATATATAAAGGATCTGTAGCATTCACTGATGATCTCACAAGTGACGTATGTCTCATCCTATTGCTCATGTTTTACTTCATCAGTTATGTCATTCTTTGATGCTTTTCCCATCGCATTCTCATCACTTTCCTTATCTCTTTCCACATATGTTTCCTTGTGGCATTGCCTCATTCAATACATTACACCCTCCAAGTTCCTTGACAGTTTCTAGATTAGTTTCTTTTTTTCTTTTATGTAAAGGTTTTGTTTAGCCTTTGATTTATTTTCCTCTTGAGCCATTCCTTCCCTGCAGTTTCAGTTGTACAGTACTCTTTCAGTGGTATTAACAATTCCCTGTGTTTATTGGGCTGCGCACCAATAGGATTTTTCATAGTCGCTTTCTGGGATTTTGTATTCCTCTGTTTTTAGCATTTGTTATTACATCTGGACTTAATTTCTTGCATTTGATTCAGGACATGCATGAGGTTTAAATATACTGAGTTCCTCTAATGAAAACTTATTTTTCAAGTAATTTCTCAAGCAAGGTTGTTCTGCACCCTGCTCCATGCTCTCTCTCTTTCTCCCCCCTCCCCATATATGACTTGCCCTTATTAAATTCCTTTTTGTAATTTCTTTAATTCGTACATAAAAAGAAGCATAGTTTTCCATACCACTAGTACTTTTAGTATAAATTATTGTCAAAGAATAACTCTTTGAGATTGTCCAAAGTAGGTGTAGAGCTTGTGCTAAAAACAAAGGAAGAAATATTTCCCCCATGGAACTCCATTGACCTGCAGAGAATTACTTTGAACTCTCATTTCAGAAAATGTCCTTTTTCCCTTGTTATAGGTTACATATTAGCGATGTAAATTTTTCTGTTACATTTTGTTTCAGTCTGTGGCCAGCTGTGGTGTGGCAATCAAGGCCATTAGCAGATAAGTCCAGGGCAGCTGCCCCAGGCTGGCCCAGGTGTGTGCTGTAACATTAACATCAGGGGCACTATAAATGGGAAAGCTGGGGGGGTGGTTGGGGGGGCTTTTTGTTCTGCTCTCTTTCTTCTCTCCTCCTTTCTTCTCTCCTCCTTTCTTCTCTCCTCCTTTCTTCTCTCCTCCTTTCTTCTCTCCTTCTTTCTTCTCTCCTTCTTTCTTCTCTCCTTCTTTCTTCTCTCCTTCTTTCTTCTCTCCTTCTTTCTTCTCTCCTTCTCCTATGGTTGTGATCCCTGGAGGCACTTGCCACCACTCTATGGGCTGAGTATAACTTTGTGTCTTTTGTACTAGGATCAATATGGATTTTATTATTTTATTAAATCTGTTTAAATTTCAACCTATGAGTCTCCCTCCTTTTCCCAATTCCCTTTCTCAGCTGGGGAGGGAAGACTGGGTGGTAGAACAACTGGTTACTGTTTAGCCCTGGGCTAAATGGAGACAATTACATTGCTTTAGTGTCAGTGAATTAAATATGATTAACATGTCCTACAGCCTTAAAAATAACATAATGTGTTTCATGTTAAGATAGTGTAATTTTCCATTAAAACATCATATATATATTGCATATTAACACTTTTCATTAGGAAAGCTGAGAAAAGTTATTAGCATTTATAATCTAGGTTTAAATTCAAATAATATTGCCAAAAAGAAGACACGGAAAAAAAAAAGCTGTACTTTCCTCTGACGAGTACTTACGCTTTTAAATTGGAATTGCAATGAAATGTCAGTGATGCCAATTCTGTGAAGTGTCTGAGTGATGCTGCACACTAAACCGATCTGTATGTATTGTCTGAAGCTTCCGAAGCAGAACAGACCACGTTCCATTACTAGGCTCACTTTTATGTCTTTCATTTTTAAAATATTGTATGCATTTTTGCAAATATGGCATTTTTTCCTCTTTATTTATTTTTCCCTGATTGTGGGACAGGTGAAATGGCAGTCCAAAAGTTGGAGAGAGAGAGAAACCTTCTTTCTATAGAAACTGTGGGGACAGAATTTAATCTGTTAGGGACACAGTTCACCTTTTTATGCCTCCATTTCTTCGCTCTGAAGATGTACTAGAGCAGACGAGCCATGGCTAAAAATGACACTAAATTTGGAATCCCTACTAGAGTTCGCCCAAGCTACCCTGAGGTACATCTTTTCATTAAAAAATATACTGGTTTCAAATTCATCATTGCTTTAGTTAGAATTAATATTTTTTTTCCAGAAATACATCTTCCTTCTGCAGTGTTTATTTTATTCTCATCATATTTTTGTGTTTGTATATTTCTTTTCTAAGTTTTGGAGGAGGAACTGATGATTTTATTGCTACAGAAAACAAACTGCAGCAATCACGTTTGGTTTTGTTGTGGCTGTTTTCAGCTTTGGTCATTTTTCCCTTTGTCACTGAGTTTTCCCAGTGGGAGGGGGGACTATACAGTAAGCTCCTAATTACGAATCCCATGGAAAGGCTGGGCTAGTAAAGGATAAATACAGTATCCTGTTAGGAAACACTGCTTGGTGGGCAAAAATAAAGTTCTCCTAGATCAATATTTGACAAATATGCATATGTTTAAAAGCAGTTTCTAGCAGCAGCAGCAGCACAGTTCCCTTGTTCCTGCGTTGGGCTGTATCTTGTCGTTTCACAGGCTGATCTCCCATCGATTTCCATTCAGTTTGTTATGCACGGCAATGAAGTGACATTGTCAGTACTGCAGTTTTCAGGGGAGGGCGTAAGTCGATGCTTCCCCACTCCAAGCTGTAGTTTCTAAAGACAGGAAACTTGTGTCCCGTGGTGCAGGGACCTTGTACAGTCAAGGACGTGTGGGTGAGAAAGCAGCTGGATCGGCAGGAGAGCAGAGCAAGCAATAAGGTGTACGCAAAGGTCAGTCTAACTGCAACCTGAGAACCCCTGTTGTGAGTGAGGATTGACCTTATTTTCTTTGGCTCTGGGTCAGCACAAAAGAGAAACTCTTACCCACACGCTCTTGCATTCTAAGAAAACTGAGTGAATATTCTGTCAACATAGAGGGACCAACACGAGCCACATTTCCTGCCTGAAAGCCACAGTACTTCCGAGGTAGAAGTGGCTTCGTGCTAACCCCTGCAAGGCTGGTCTTTCATTGGAATATCTGGCCCAGAGAAAATATTAGGTACCACTCCACTGCCTTGGCTTTTGTTGTGAATAGTACGTCAATTGTAAGAAAAGCTGTTGTTTACACCTCTAATAATCCCCTGAGCAAGGATTTAATGAGAGAGGTTAATTACAACTTCCATTAATTTTCATGAGATTTCCCATTGGGAACGTTAGCCCCAGAAGACACTAGTATTTTTAATGCACTCATTCCAATGTTTCTTAAGGCTACTGACAGGATCCATAAGGGAAATATGTTACCAGCCAGCAGGAATCCCATGCATCCATAGTAAGTCTGAGGGGGCCATAATCCTTTACAGGTTCTCAGTGTAGGCAGGAAGGTCTTGTCTAGGGTTCACGTGAAGCTAAAGTCGACACACTCTGAAGAAAACCAAATGGTGAAGACAATTCTGAGAATGTGTTCTTGAGTGAATTGGACTCTGTGTTTGTTTGTAGTGTGTGTAAACGTGAAGGGATAAAAGGGAGTGCCTGAATGAGAACTATTGTTAGGAAAAGCAAAACTCCCGGCAGAATAGGAAAAAACAACTGAAGAGCTAAAACAAACTAAGAAACAAAGGGTAAGCAGGTGCGGAGCTTGGAAAAAGAAAAAAAATGAAGTTTATTTAAACATTTTAAAATTCAAAACCAGAGATTTAAAAGTAAATATCTGTTTCCGTATTCTGAAGAACCAGAATATAATTTACACTGATTTACTCCTTTCCTCTTTCATGCTTCTAACTGCCAAGTTGCAACTCTAATTTTGAATTGTCATCTTTTTCTTTGCTTACCTCTCACATGGGTCTCTACTTCTTCCTTATTTAGGCAGTTCAATAAGGATTTAGAAACTTTATCTATTATAGGTTTTAGCCTTAAAAAAATGAATATTGTGATGAATATTTCCATTTTTATTAGTAAAAGAAACAATCATTTAGAAAACCCAAACAAAATCCAGGCCACAGGGGAGCTAGACATATATAGTAAGAAAGTGCTTCTGCCATGAAGAATTTCTCTTTTGAAGGGAACAAATAGTAAGAGAAATGTTATTATCTCATTTAAGAATGTGGGATGAAGAACAGGAATGAAGCGACTTGCCTAATGGTTTAGGTCTGAGCTAGGAATAGAATCCAGACTGCCTGACGCCCCAGGCAGGGCATTAAAACAGATTGCTCTTCTCTCCTCCACGAGCAGTAAGGGAGGGCTACCTGTTGAACAGCCTGGGTTTGATGAAATATACACAGTATATTTTGCTTAATGAATTGTGTTGTACCATAATGAGGGTCTTGTTTTAAAGAATGGATGTTGTAACTCATTAATGATAAATTAGTGTGTACTGCAGAGAACTCATCCTTTAAAACCAGCCATGGTGATAAAGCAATATATGTCCTAAGGAAATGCTCTTACAATTTACCTCTATAAAATAAATTCTCCAATGACTAATTAGAATTAGAATTCCAGCCCCGCTGACCCTGGTTTTGAAGGGTTATAAATTGATTTTCCTGAGGCCTACGGACTTCCAGCAGAGCCTCCACCTGCAGAGCAACTAAACCTTTTGGGGCAGGAGCTCTCCTGTTGCTTTGTGCTTGCACAGCACTGAGCGTAGCAAAGTTCTGGAGTGCTGTACCAATACAAATGTGGGGTAATAGTAATTCACCAGAAAGAATATTGGGCAGACTGTAAGGTGTATGAAGGTAATATATCCTTTCAATGACATTATAGCAAAAGAGAAAAATCCTTCTTTCTGTTCAGGAACTTTCCGCATTGGTTGTTAGGACACCTGCCATCCAAAAATGAGCTTTGTGCAAAGGATTACCTCTCTTCACATTCATTTGAATAGTTTTCCCTGGGTTCATTCCTGAGGTTGCTTTTAGTTACCTCTAATTCCCATTTCAGTGTTACGTCTGAGTGGCCCAGCATTGCAAAGCAACTTCTGGTGAAATGGGTTTTTTCACTATTATCACGCAAAATCTTTTAGATGTAGAGAAGTTCTCAGGCTTCACTATGAAACCACAAAACCTGTCTGCTTCCTTACTGGAGTTTGCTCCAAAGCGTTATGAACCTAAGATTATAATTTCCTCCAGTATTGAAGCTGAACTTACCTGGTTTTGGTTTTGTGGCATTTTATGTCAGTCTTATGGAGAAGGCATTAAGTTCCTCATTTTGAAATATTTTAACAGAAGGAGCCCTTACTATAAGTGATGTGAACAAGTGATATCTGATAATGGATTTCTCCCTCTGTGTGTCAAAATCAGCAATGTAGTGATCTCTTTCAGAATGCTTAAAATTAGAAGAAATCTGGAATTTCTTTGCTTTAAAAACAAAAAAACACAAACGTTTATAGTCTGTTTTTGTAATAAGGCAGGAAAAAGAGTTGGTTGTAGTTTACCTGGTGTAAAATAACTGAATATCAGCAAACCTGGCTTCTAGCCAGGCTTTGCATGACTGTATATGTCTAATACACATAATTCAGTGTTTAATACTGTATTGAAACTGCATTTGTAATTGCGTAGTTCTTTGTGTCTTTAAGAAAAAAATCCCAAATCAAAACAAATAACATTGAACACGTCAGGCATTAGCTTAATGACTAAACGTACTGAGACTATGGGTAGTAAACTGATGTTTTTTTTTTTCCCTTAGGAATTGAGTTCGTCATCTGCTCTCAGCCAAGCACCACTGACTGAACGTTGTATGTGCATATGCAGGTGGGTACAAATTTGAACGTTATAAATGGATTTTAAATATGACTGCAAAGGCTTTACTTAGACCATGACAATAATGAAGAGGAGAGAGATTTTTGTGTGTTATTTAATGTTACTGCAATGAAACAATCTACTTAGTTAAAGCATACTTCTGGCCGTCCCTCATGGTGGTGGTTGGCATTGAGAGGAGATGTCATCCTGTAACAGCAGAAGTTTCACTCAGTGTTTAGTTGGATACTTGGTTGTGGAACCAACAGAAAACCAGATGTGGAACAAGGTTTTCAACCAGCTAACAGGAGGGAGAAAACAATCAAGTTGTTAAAGCTGAATCCTTGATGTGCTGGCCAGTTTGTCCTCATGTGCTGGAGAGGGAGGGTGTAGGATATTTCTGCTAAGAACAGGTGTAAAGGGTGTTTGGCAAACCACTCTGTGATCTTCCTAATGGCACTAGCCAGAGAGCTACTAGTAGGAACCCTCCCTCATGTATGCAGACTATACAGAAATTAGACCATAGTAGAAACCTATTTGCAGTAGTTGAATTTTGATGAAGTTGCTAAGTTCAATTTCTCCCCCATCCCACCAGCTCTTTCTCTGAGAGGCTTTCTCTGTTGTTCAGTAATAGGATTGAAGTAACAGTACATTGGTATTTTTTTAAAAACAATGGCACTTTTTCATATATGTGTTAGCAATATTTCATAAATACACGTTTGATAACGATATAAATAATAGGATGGATAAGCCTTCATTTGATTTCATTTAATCTTCTACTGTTATCCTAGTAGTAGTTCACATTTATCGATCTTCAGCATTTCGGACCCAATTTTATAATCTTTTCCACACTAGAGAGCAATCACTTTAGCAAATAGTTTTGTTGCTGGAGTCAATAGGATTAATCATTTTAAGGATGTGCTCCATAAAGAGTTCCAAAGTTGAGTCCTTCAGCTTGCACCCTGTGTGACTAGGGAGCTCTCTTCTCTCCCCTTTAAAGAACATTGCAAGCCTTTGCTGATTTGCTGGGAAACCACTATTCAAAAACCTAACGCATGTAATAAGTAAACAAGGAAATGTTAAGAAAACAGAAAAATGTCTGTACAACTGCCAAGTTATTTTAAGCTTTGGAAATGATCTCATAATATGGAAAAATAAAAAGGAATGTAAATGACTTATTTAGTAAAAGGTGAAAAATGACAGAAGTTGAACTGGTACAATTTTTCTTCCTGTTAGAATTCCCAATCTTTTTGATGGGTGATTCAAAGGAAATTGTTGTGCTTATCACTTAAAGCCATAATCAATGAGTTATTCTACGATTTTCGGAGATGATGATGATAGCAATTTTCTCATTCTGGTGTGTCAGTATGTCTGACAACGGGTAACATAAGCAGAGCAATACAAGAAATAACCCATTGTACGTTTCTTTTGTGTATTTCAGAGCACAACTCCTGTCCCTGCTACCAAAGCATGAGATCACCTTTAACTGCAATCTCTTGTTTACCATTGGAGGTTGTTCCAAACAAACCCCATCTTTTCTTCCTTCCAGCATTTGAAGCCGTTTTCATCAGCTACCCTGACAGTCAGATTACTCATCTGAGTCCTAGTCTCCCTGCATCTATGGTAACTAATTAAACAGTAAATTAACGCATATATTAATATATGACATGCCCTGGCAACAGTGCACGAGATCCTGTAATTCTTTTTTGTACCTCTGTTCTTCTTGTACTTACTTTTTATTCATTGCATAACTTATCAACTAAGATTATAAATTCTTCTTTGGTTGTTATCAGAAAAAAAAAATATTTGATCTGGGGAATTTATTGCTTAATAAAAGCAGAAGAATACTCGGGAGAATCAGTATTTTCCTGAGAGCTATATGTTGGACAATTTTGAATTTCCAAAAACATAAGGATCATCTGGTTCCTGGAAAAAAATCTTGAGGTGTTACAAATTTCTTCTCCAGCAAACAGGCAAAGTTTGAACAAAATAAAAATGCTTTTGGCGAAGAGAAATATGTCCCAAAGTTAAATTGCAAAGCTTGAGAAGTACATATTATTAATTTAACAATTCTGGTTTTAAAGTGAATAGTGAAACGATAGTTTAAAAATCATGGTTTTTATCACCTTCCTGGCTCCTGTTTTTCTCTACAGCTAGCTTCCAGCTGGTTTAGTATTTGACATCAAGCACGTTTCTAAATGAATTCTGAAAAATGACTTGGGAATTGTCAGATGATGGAAGATCGGTCTCAGATACCCTGAATAAATGGCAAAAAAAGCTTGGGTTTGATGCTTTCTGAAATACAGGTGTGGGCTGATAGAGCAGAATTATATTACCATATCAAAATGATCCAGGTTAAATTTTCAAAGACATAAAAGATATCACATAAAATTCCTGTTTAAGCAGGATAGCAAATGGAAATTTTCTTTGAATTTTGTTCAGTTAGACATATGTCTTGGGAACAATTCACCTGAAGTACTTGACCTTTAAAAATCTGGAATTCAGTTGCTAAAATTCCATTTAGCAAACTCAACTGCCTTTTGTCAAAAAATGGGCCAAGAGTGTTACATGGCACGTAAAGCTCTGTTTTTCCATTGGATAACTTGGTGAGTTTCCCATAAAGTCACTAACAGCCTGTGAATGTTCAATAGTTCTATCTACAACAAGGTTACAACAAGGGGCTCAGTTTTGAAACTGCTCAGAAGAGTGTGTACAGTTCCTTGTCATTCTTTGACAGAAATATTCCATGCTTATTTTGGATCTCTTGGGACATGTTGAGCACTACATATATTTAGAATCAAATCCTTTGGAATCAACCGGTGAATATAACAGGGTTGATGTAAAAGCACAAACTCTGGCCTTTCACAACGTGTCAGTTGGTAAGATCAGCTGATCATAAATTTGATCCAAAGCTTTTAAAGACACTTTCCTGAACATTTCAAAGCAACCTATTTTTGCACTGACTTTGTATACCAGAGAAGCTATTTTGCTGTGAATCATATCCTGGTGTTTATAAACACTGCGATAATTCCTGCACCAAATTATGTTTCCACTAAACGTGGAAGAAATTAACAATATGTGTTCTTAAATATCCTCATGTTAACATGTTCCGTCATGAAAGTCAATCATTGAGTGTTTGCCATTCTGAGATGAGTCTTTGATGATCCTGTAGTTAAAGCACCTTACTGTCATGCAGGGTGGTTACCTCGTACTGCTCTGGGTTTCATAGGTCTGCGAGGCACTGGCTACACAAAGTACCCTGGCTGCCCTAGTTCAATTTGTGTAGAATATTGCCAGCAAAATCTTCTACTATGCCCATCAGTCAAACAGTATCCTTGTCACTTCTTTCTTTCTAACCTCTCAAATGTTTTTCAACATATTTGGCTAACATACCTCCAGGCTCTTCCCCTAAGGCAAGATATCAACTAATTACTATTAACTTCAATACAGTAACAAAACTTAGTTACCTTATTATTAACTAGAATTTTCCAATTTTCCTGATTTTTTTCAGTTTGGTTTGGTTTGTTTGTTTGGGGTTTTTTTTGGCGGGGTGTGTTTGTTTGGGTTTTTTTTTTGTTTGCTTGTTTGTTTTCTGATAAAACTGTAAACTCTCCAGTGTAAAGGCAGTGTCTCTCCAGATTCCTACAGGATGTAGTCCTGATCCTTTATGGAGTTTTGAATATTACAGAACTCAAATAAATGGTGATAATAAATAATAGTCTACTCATTTAAGCACCGCTTATCCCTATTAAGGTGGAGTTAATAACAGTTCTGTGTGAAAGGTCATTCTGAGTGAAAAAAACCCTGACAATAAAAAGCACATCATCTCTTACTGCAGCCAAATATTTGTAAACTGAAGTTGCTGAGAGCCTGAGTGGTAACAGTCACGTTGCAAACAGATGGGACAGTCCTGTGTTTGTGAACTTTTGCCCTAGGGAGCAAGAGGGTAAGGGAAAGCAGGGAGGAGAAAACAGAAGAAATGCTCAGTAATTATTACTTATTGCACAGTACTACCTTGCAATCATGGTCTCATTCAGGCACATGTCTATAACAGGTCTCTAGAAATAGTCTCGGAGTAATTCAGAGATGGCAGGTAGGTGTCATTTTGAAAATTGCCATTGTATAGTTGTTGTGTTGGTTCCTTTTTCTTAGCCACAGTACACAGAGTGACAGAGTGGTGTGCTAGGCTATTAATGATGTCATAGATTAAATTATGTCCTATAAGCAGAAATTTACACCCTGTACTTCCAACTGAACTGAAAAATAATTTAAAATTTGAAATAAAGAGCCTGCACTTTTTGTCCCTCTAAATCTTCTGCTTTGAAGTCTAAATCAATTAAATTCATAGTGTTTGTGAAGGTGTCTTAGTGTGGTCTAAAATTTAGGTGAGAAAATAATGTATTTAAGCATCATCATTTTGCTGTGGAGTAATGTTAAGTGCTCCTCTACTTTAAAGAGTGAACTTAGCGGCAGAATATTTTCATTTTTGACGTTCTAGAATTCCCTGTACATCTTGGATGCCATTAGTGCAGGTTGTTAGGTCTTTTACATCCTGTTTCATAACTGGCAATGCCACACTGAAAATCATACACAGTGGAATTGTTACCACTTTCGAATGTGGTTTGGCAGGAGATATTTTCTAGAGAGATTCGTATGTGAAATCTGTGAGTGGTTTTGTTCATTACCGTGTGCTTTCTGAAATATGCTTTCTTATTTTGCAGCATCCTAACATGCTCATCCTGTCTCTCTCAAACTCCACTGACACTATTCCTGCAACCGCTACAAACTGTCCCCAGGCTATCGCCGTAACCCCGGAGACACATCCAGTACACGTCTGCTGGGAATAACCTGAAACCAGCGCCAGCGGTGGAGATGCTTCTCTATCCGATGCCTCCTGCTTCCAGTACAGGACTTGTCGAGTCAGCACATAGCCCACGATGAAGCTGGAAACGCGGCCTTTTGCCAGTTTAAAGTAATCATCAAAAGTAAGTGCAATGTTAGGATAAGGCTTAACAAATTTGAACCTGGACACTGCCACCTCTTTCATAGTTCAGTTTCCAGTACCAGACTCCATGTCTGTGTTTGTTTCCATGCACGGTTTGATATCAGATCCACTATGCCAAATAGCATGGATATTTTAGATTGAAAAATAGTTTTCTGCCTAAAACTTTTGATGCTAGTGAACCAGCTCCTTCATGGAGTATCACTTTATTAGTTCAGGGAAACACTTGTTTACTAGGGAATAACTTTTATAAAAAGTGTTGGTTTACCATTTGCTTGAGTCGTAATCAGCTGAGGGCCGGGGTGACCGATGACCTATAGTTGTCTTCACTGCAGTCTGATCGCTGTGCTTGACGCTGTGGACAGGCTGCTGTAATGTTTGTGTTCTCACTAACAAAGCCCTGCATTTACCCAGGGAGGGTTTCCAGCATTTTAGAATGCACCAGTGACACATGCTGAGCAATACTATGGTGATGTGCTATCTCAAACACACCTTTGCTTGGAAAGCTGTTGCTGTTATTGCCGCCCCTCTGCGGAGTATTCTCCTCACGTGGATACTCCCCTTAAGCACTTCATTACAAAATCTGGTCCCTTGTTCAACAAAGGTAAGTTTAAGGCAGTTTAAGCTGTGTAACCAGGCTCAGGCTTTGTGCCAAAGTGCCTGGGGTACGCACAGAAAGGCCATATGCCTTTCTTCAGTAGGAACTACTTCTTCCCACAGAGGATGGAGAGGGCCAGGAGGGTGGTAGATTTGATAAAGAACATTTGTAAATCTTATTGCTTCCACTGGAGAGTCTATCATCATCTCCAGTAACACAGAAGTTTTTAAACTAATTTAAGAGTGTTCCCATAAAGAATTGGTAGCTTTTAAGGATGAGGTTGATTATCAATCCTATGTACGTAGCTAAGCAATCTAATACGCAGAAACAGAATGCTTTCTAGTCAGCAGAACTTTTGAGAAGGTTTCCAAGCTTATAGTAGCTCTAAGTTCAATGAGCGTTTTTAAAATGCAACCAAATGTTCTGAATTAAGGTCACAACGTCGAAAAAGTAGTTACTATAAAAGTGATAAAAGGCAAGCTACTTCCTCTGGCTTGGTTTCTCGTAGAAGCCAAAGCATGACTGCAAAGCTTCATTGACATGATGGCCGAACATGAAAGAAGTTTATTGAGGATGAGAACTGCCTCCAATGAAACAGCAGGAATGGCTTTAATAGAACTTCCAAAAAGCTTTTTGAGATGTTCGAAGTTTGCATTTCTCTTTGATTTCAGGTACATTTCAGGTACATATTCAGCACTAGTTAGCCTTGTATTCGACACATACCATCATTTGGCCTGCTCTTTAAGTTCTGTGGGAATAGTCTTATGCTTATTTCATTGTGCGTTTCAGATGGAAGTTGTGGGGTTTTGTGGGGGTGAGGTGGTAATTATATGTGTATGTATTTTAACCATATTTTATGGAAATACAATTTACTACCTGGCAAACCTGAGCAGGACTTCACTTTGGAGAGGAAAGTAAAAACAAAGGTTAAGGTTGAAGGTAGTGTTAATAACTTTGACAATGGCTTGCTGTAAATGTTTTTACCTCCTTGAATGTAGGAATCTGAATCCTACAATAAATTCATAATGTTTTCAGTTGGTTTGTACGTATTGTTTAGGAGTAAAGTAATAGCATAGGTTGTCTTAGCCACAATAATACTGCACGAGTTGTGACCAGCCAAGATGACTGGGTTATTCAAGCTCTCTCATTTATTTATTTTAGAAAATTAGTTTGGCTGCTTATCAGGAAGTGACTTCAGTAAGGAAGCACAGTGATTCAATTATCAAACACTCCTTTTTCTAACTCTTCCAACAAAATCCATATGAACTCAATGTAAGAAAAACATTTATTTGCAGCTTCTTGTCTTCAATAACTCCTTATGTTACATGCAGCATTCACCCTAGAAGGTTTATCTGTCGTGGGAGTGGCAGGGGGGAAGAATGAAGAGTTCTAAGAGTATCTAAAACATATTATTCCATTGTAGGCAGTGATACTATTTCCAGGCAACGTATTTCAGTGATCTTCTTTGAGGAAATTCGTCCAGCCCCTGGGCCTTGTACCCTGTGTTCCTGATCATCTTGAGACAAGCGATCAGAACATCTCTAGCCTGGGGACTATATTGCCCCCAGGGCTGCTGTTGCTTCTTGTCAAATACTGAATTTGGATTGCTGAAGTTGCAATGTGTCCTCTAAAGATTCCTGTTAATACATTTTAAGGAACTGAAATAATAATAAAAATTGGAAAACGTTCAGAGCAATTCACAGTCACTGTTCAAAGTTCACACTCTCTTGCTGTCAGTGAGAAGGAGAAGAGCCATATAAGAGTAAATTCAGAAAAATACATGTCAGGCAGCAAAAGTCTTTTTCTTAAGAGGAAATCTAGCTTGGAGAAAGCTTCTGATGTCTATGGGTAATTTTTTTTTGCCAGTTTTTACTTTCTTTATGTCACACATACATTCACAAAAAATAATTATCCATACTATGGGTTGAAAAAAAACGAGTGTCAAATTCATCTGTATTTTCATTTTGGTAGAGCAGTCACATTCACTCCACTGTCAGGATTACCGTGCATGGCTTCAACATACAACTCCCTAACCTCTGTGAACAGTGAGGCAGGTAAGCTCATCGTGTATGGGTGGAGTTGGAAAGAGCTCATTTTTTTAATATCAATTTAAAGATAGGGACCATGTGGGGGTTTTTGTGACTGAGAATACGTAGCCTCTCCAACATGCTGTCATGTGTGGCCAGCAAGATTTGGTAAGTGCTCATGCCCATGCTGCAGGTAACGTGAAGAAAGCTGTAAGCAGAGCCGAGCACTCCTGTGTCCATAGCTGGGTATTTATTGTTTTGGGGAGAAAGAGAGAGAAACAATAATAGGTGCTTTGTTGTAGGAGAAAACAAAACCATCCGAAGGGAATTGTTGTATAAACAGACTCAAAATAATTAAAGAAATACATAAGAAAGGGAAGATTTTAACTTCTTTGAAAAAATACAATATGAAAGATAGCTACGTCAGGTATTTTTCCAACAGCTGGTACTTTTCTGTGCTAATTTAAAGAAATAGGCAGAATACAAACTTGTGGACTTCTGGACTCTCCGGTGCAGCAAGCTGCAATTTTACTACTTCTCAGCACTTCAGATATGTTGCTGAGTGCAAGGCAAATGTAGTAGTGTAGGGATGTAGTTATACACCTAAAAGAGGAAACGGGAGATCATCATCGAGGCTCAGAACAACACTGGTAAGAAAGAGGAATGTAAGCCTATGGCTAAATGATAATGTGATTTATGGTACTGGATATAATAATCTTGGGGAAAAAGGGGAACGTGGGAAGATTTATAAGTAGGTCGAAGTAAGCGTCCTGCCTGCCCGAGCTGACAGCGTATCGATCCCTCTGGCAGGGAGCCTCCGCAGGGACACGTGTGCCTGACCTAGCTGGTGAATCAGCAATCTGACACTGCTGCTGCGCAAGGGACGGGACCTGGACCGAGGTCCTGGTGACTGGTCTGCGTGGTTATGTTACTGGGACAACAAGTGTAAACTTCAGCTGTTTGGAGACCTTTCCACGAAGAACACTGGCACAGTCCTGCTGTAAGCCAAACTGGAGTTTTGTAGCTTGTGCATCACAGGCACTAATAAATCTGAGTGCTATTGGGATCAGAGAAAGAAAAATATTTGTAATCTAATTGGGTTGGGCTGGGGAAAAAAAGTCTGGAGTCATGGAAGGGCCACATTGTTTGAAACTGAAAGGGAAAAAATTCTACTGCAGAAATTATTCTGGCAAATTCTTCTCCTTTCTGAGTAGACAGATGAGTGTTTTAGATACAAAAGCATGATTTCAAATTGAATATAAACCTGAAATGGCTTAAGGATTTGAGTGGCTGAAAGGACAAAGCCCAAAGCATCTGTTTGCTTTGAGGGCCATCAGAAAACACAAAACAAACCCACAGTTGTCTTATTTTGCTTAAAATATGAATACTGCATTCAAGATTTTTTGATTAAATAGCAAATTATTGCTCAAGGTGCGAAACCCTAAAATGTTATTGAAGTTGTTACGACAGTTTGCTGTTATCTCTTGAAGGGTGTTACATGCATATCATTATATATGCTAACTGTTCTCCAATTAAGAGTGCTATATAAACTGGGGGAGGTGTTTGTTTAAAGCCATCGAGGAGGTATGTATCTTCCTTAATACCAGAAATTAGATACAATTAAGTAACCTGCGTAACTGCAAGCCTGTGAACTGCATAATGCTAAAATACTTGAGAAACGCTCTGAAGTAGGCGTTAGCTGGTTTTCAGCTGAAATGGGACAGGGTACCCACCAGCAGGGGTTAACTGACACAGTAGATCCGTCTTGTCTGATCCAGTGTGTAAGTGGAATAGTGTGGAAACACTGATAGTAGGGGTTTGCCACCGAGAGGCCCGTGTTGTGGGAGGACAGTCAGCTTGTGAGGGCGGCTGGGGCTGGGGGTCGTAACATACCAACTACTGAGACATAATTCTTTAGAGTTCATTCAACACTGTTGTTACAGACTCATCACAAAGCTTAAATACTGTGTTTGGAGCGAGTTAAGAGAAACAAATCTATCCAGAGCCTTTGAAAGATGGCTCTGGAACCTGAAGAAAACCGCTGGCAGGAAAGTAGCAGTTGGCATTTAGAGCAGCTCTGAACGGTGGGTAGGACTGTGTTATTTATAAGCTAGACCTACACTGCAATCAGGGATTGAAAATCAGGGATCTGCACCAGCAATTAAAGCGTCTGCGATGAGAATAGCTTTAATCTACCGAGTCTGAAATGAGATTGCACATTGACAAAGGAGAATGTGAGGGAAAAATAAACCCAAGGTGTGTTGGCTGTAATGACACAAGACTGGAGAGAAGGGAACGCAGGAAATTGCAGCATTTCAGCATTTTGCTTTTTGTGTTCCGTGTTTTCTGATGAATGTTACGTATTTTGATTTTGTGTTCCATATTTTATCGTAGCCTCTTAAAAATAATGACCTTCTCTCCTGGCAAAATAATTTTTTAGTGAATAACTTCAACTTGTTATAAAAGTAAACAATTCTTTCCTTCGCTGTTTCCTCAATATTTGGAAGCTGTCGTGCAGTGAATAATTTCAAAAAAATAAGATTAAACGGATTAATTTCTTAGAGGGAAGTTTAGTTACTGTATTTCCTCTGGAGTGGTGGAAATGGCGTTTAATCTGTACCATTTGTTTTATTGCCATTCGATTTAGGACCTGACTGTCATGTGCTAACAAACCACCTCGGATGGAGACCCCACCAGCAAAATGAGCAAACAGCAGCAATTCTGCATCCTCTTCCGTGGGAAGGGCACTGATTTCCACCAAGTGCAGGCCTGGCACGTTTCTGTCAGGCTCTTATATGACAGATTTCTGTCATTTGGCTGTAGCCTGGCAAACGACCAAGCACCATAGACCACAGCTCGCACAGGTAAGGCAGCCTTGAAAGCATCACTGGGTTTGACTGCTTAGAGCTTTTTCGCTGATTGAGAGCTTGTTGATGAACGCATTCGGTCGCTGTTACAGAAAATCACGTTGAATGGCTATGACCCAGATTGAGAAAAGAATGGGTTTGTTTCTTTGTCTCCAAGTAGGCTGCCTCTTGGGTGAACGTTCTGATGTCAGATGCACTGAAGTATATTGAGTTCAGAAGAGTTACATGGGCATACAGCCAAAGTTACGAGGGAATTGGCTCGAGTACGTCGCCTTCTTTAATGCTCTTGCAGACACTGGTTGCAATTTCTGTGCTTTTGTGCGTTTGTAAAACACACATACGCCCACACGCAGATTTTTAGTGACACAGTTCTTGAAGGCTTAAATATAAGCTTTCTGCAACATTTTTTTTCATTGTGTCTTTCATCAAATGCAGATATCTTCACGTTTTTGCCTAGAAAAATGATAAGCTAGAACAGTACATTTTTACTACCGTGACTGTTTGCTGAATGGTGAGCCATACCAGATATGGAGTCATGTGGCAGCTGTACAAGAACAATATTTTTTAGCACAAAATTATTAAACAAAGATTCTTTAAGGACCTAATATAGAGGATGCTGATTTGTAGATCAAAAACATGCCCTGGAGTCTTGGAGAGCCTTATGTTTTGCTTCCCCATTAGCTACTGATGGGACAACTGTGCTTGGAAATTTGCCAGAGTAGATATTCCAGAAAAATTATTTATGGTTAAAATGTTTTTTTCCAACATGAATGAAGCAAATTGAGAATAAAACCACACAACTCTCTCTTATTCTGGAGGAACAGTGTCCACAAGGGGAGGTCTGGAATAGCTGTTGTGGTAAACTGCCAGTGTACGAAGCACTTGCTGATGGGCACTGTAGTGGCTTTTTGAAAAAAGACATTAGATGTTGAAAAGAACATCTTGGCTCTGAGAACACAGCCAAGATAGACACAAAGGAGGCAAGAAAACTAAATAAAACAATAGCTAAATATTTAAACAAACAAGGACCAGAATATGTTTGGCCCTGTTCAAATTCACACGAGAGGTAGAAGTCTCAAGGAGCTCTTCTCTTGCACATGTTCCTGTGTGGCCTACAGGAAAGAACAAGAGAATAATCCACCAGACTGTGTCAACTGAGAAGGATACCTGAACTAGGTTACTGACACGATGGCTGGGTGGTCACAGACCTTCACTGAACTGACAGGTAAAAATGGATCTTGTCATAAGTATTTAGCTCTGAGAGTTCAGGACCTGCCTGGGGCTTGCTGGAGCTCTGGCAGGACAGACGCACCTCTGTTGCACTCCCTGTGCACGCTTCAGTAGGTCTGAGGCTCACGTTTGCTTACGATTGCAGCCTTCAGAGGCAGTTAAAGTAACCTGCAGGAGAATTGACTTTGAATCTCAAAGCAAAGTGGAATAATTTTAACGACACATAGTTGGAGGGGATATAATACCATAATTGCCTATCACACTGCCATGCTAAGTACTTACAGATGATGGAGAGAACTCGCAGAAAGAAAACGACAGGTTCAAAGCAAGTGGGGAGAAGCAAGTTTGGTTCTGCTGAATTGTGCTTTCTGTCACCACTGAAATGAGAACCTGCTGCTCACACCGTCCGTTTCTGAGGGGATCTCAAGTTCTCAGTTTTTAAACAGCTATTTGTACTGAAAGGCAATACTGTGCATCAGAAAAAGCCTGTTTGGCCTTTTTCTGTGTTCAGAAGAGCATATTGGATCATATTTCATGTATCTTTGGTATATCCTTTGAGTGGCATTGTTTGAAAAACCTCTATTTTTCTCCTCTCAGTGAGGAGAGTACAGCCAGGAAACCAGCTCAGTGCATTCTTCCTTGCAGGAAGGCGCGATGCCAGTTATTCCCCAGTGCCAGAACACCTTCACCGAGGAACTGGGTGTGAGTTAAAGACTCTCTGAGGCTTCGCTTCCTTCATTCCTGTGCCAAGAGTACCTCAGCTGAAACGGAAAGTCAGTGAGTGCTAATGGCTGGGCTGCTGCGCTCCTCCTGCGGTCCCTGCGCAGCTGGCGGGGTTGGGAACCCTAGGCTGGAGCAGTAGTACCTCCAGTTGCCCAGACCTTTGGAGATCGCTGGTGGAAGGTGGAAGTATCTTGCAGCGATGTGGATACCTGCTGGGTGCTGGTCTGTGGTGAATACTAAGAAATGAGGGGAGGATTTTATTGGGAAGGAAAAAAAACACAACCCCATGTCAATGCCAGTGAAGGTATTGAGGTCTGAGGTGGTGGGAAAGAGAGTAAGGTGTAAACTCAAAATATTTTGCTAGAACTTACATAAAAAGTGTATTTTTCCACTTTAAGTGCTCTTATTGCTAAAAAAAACCACATTATGTGATTTTTTAAAAAACTCTTTTTCCATTATATAATGAAATAACATAACTGTATGTAGTGCTCTTATTGTCTCCAACAAAAACACATTTCCAGAATTCTGGTGCTAACATATTTCCATCTTGGCTTTCAGTATTTTTCTTATTTCTGTGAAAGCTTCCTGATTCAACTTTCTTCATTAAGAATTTCTTATATTTCAGTTACAGATTGTTCTAATCAGGTTCTTAATTACAGCTAGAGCAGGCTATTTACAGCACTCCTGACTGTTACAAACAATTCCCTGTGGGGAGAAATAAGAAAAAAAAGAGGTGATTAGGTTTAGAGGTGAAAATGGAAAATAGCTGCTGTCACTTTCCACTTTCAAAAAGAAAGGGAAATGTTTTCTGTACCTTGTAGCAAATATAGACCTGGCCTGGAAAGGACTGTTTGGGTCAGAGTCCGAACCTTGAAACTGGCTGAAATTGAGTTAGTTTTACCACAGGTATTTGCTATGAAGGTTGTGAAGAAATCAATGTTCTAACTTCCTAAATTCTTGTAGTTAGTCCATTACGTCATTTGGGTAAGTGCCTCACAATGATGTTAAACTGAGATGCTTTTTGTGAGCGAGCTGTGAACATGCCAGACAAGCCAGTATCACTGTACCATATTAGAACCACAGAACAGTTTTACAACTAACTGTATGATGATTTTTTCCAAGTCATCTAAGTCTGAGATCTCTTGCTGGGAATTTCATTCTTGTTGCAGATTCTGAAGTATCCATGGTGACTATCTGCCCACAGAATATTGAGAGAGACCCTGGAACAAGAAAACTCCCGCTGTCATCATCCACCCGAAACGTGACGGAAGGAGGCAGTGCTTCAAGAGAGCTCCTGGGAATTAGGAATCACAAGTCAAGAGTCCCTGGTGAGTACCAGAAACAAACTGGGCTGTGGACACTATTCTCTGCAATAGATGGCCACAGAGCCTCCGGGAAACCCAGCCAGATGTGCTTTTGAGCTCTGTTAAATGCACGTATTTGGCTCATACTCAAGGTTAGCTAAGGAAAAATGGGATTAAGTATTTGTGTTCCTGGCTCTTCACTGATGTTTAAGGTCTTAGGTCCAGTGGAACTTAGGGACAAAGTCGTTATCGTTTGTCTAAGTCTGCAAGTATGTGGTATGAAAGGTAAAAATACTCTGATTTCAAAGCTTTCTGTAGGATGGTTATAAAAATAGGCACAAAGTAGTTCATTCTGCCTTTTTTTTTTCTTTACTTCAAATGCAATATACCCAGCAATGTTTTTATCATGTTTATCATTGTGTTTAAAATAGCAAAACTTTTTGATAGGTATTTCTGTTCAGTGCAATATACTTTTTGTAACATCAAAAGATTGTTCTTCCCTATTAATTCAATATTTTGTTTTCTTACAGATGTATATGCAAAGCTATTGCATGTACCATGGACTGCCACAACATGGAGCAGCAGTCTGTGCCTGCCCTGCTTCAGGAGGACTAGACCTGGTGAGCGTGGACTTTACTGCACTGTGCCAGAGACGGCGCCCGTGTCGCAGCGACCCCTGCGCAACGCACGGAGGACCTGCAGAAGCTCTTTCTCTGCTACGGGCACACCTTTGGCAGGCTGCATTCGCACATAGCAAGGTAAGGAGCCAAGCAGATACATCTTGTGTTCAAGCTTATATTTTCTGCTTTAATAATTTGTGCAGTCCTTATGTGTATATATTTGCTGTAGAACTTCAGGATTCATTCCTGAACTGTGCCCCAAGCTGTGGCCATAGGCCCACTGGCAACTTCAAGCCATTCTCTACATAAAAGAGCACACACTTCTGGGGCAGAGAGAGGGGAACACGGTCCCCTTACACTAAGCAGCAGCTTGTGTTCTTGGCCAGCTCCAGCTCCTGCAGAGTGAAACACTTGGCTTAGACTGCGGGCAGCCCACGTGACTGCACTTACCGCTAAAACTTGCCGTAACCAGACAGCACCAGGGACCCAGCAGCCGTGGTCACCTCGTTTTCCTTTGGGGCATTCTTTTTGGTTTGTCACCGATTGTGCAACCTGAATGTCCAGAAAAGCTCGATTGTCTTAAATCAGGAATTAACAGCAATGTGTAAGCCCTTTTTCACAAAGCATGCTTTAGAGGCTTTGCTTTTTCTGTATTTATATTCTGCTCAGGTCACATAAAACAATGTGTTAAGCTTATGTGAGTTAGCACTCATCAGAAGATATTTTCCCTTTGTAACAGTTTTCATTTAGAAAGTGGTGAGTTTTGTTGAGGGGAAGAAAACTTTGAAATAGCCATTAGGAACTGTGGTTGCAAATATCTTTACAATTTAATGTGCACATCTTTTTTTTATTTTGGGTAGTGATACAACTGAGTTTAATCTAAACAGCGATCACACATGTCATTTGTCTCAAATGAAGCATGAACTCCATGTGGATGAATCTAAATTCTTCATTTAGGCAGTATGTTTTAAAAGTTATTAAAATATACAGCTGTGGGATGACAGATAATAATCCCCATTACAAATAGGGGGCTGTCAGCTCAGAACTTCCAGTCAGGCTCTTGTTACAGTTTAGAGACGGGCTTCTGAAAAAGACAAGGGGCGCAGTGTATAAGGATGAACCGACAGGGGGAAAAACACTTTTGCTTTGTTGATTGATTATTATTTATAGGAGTAGCAGATGTCAAAAGACACCTTACTCAGGCTGTTCTGTGGGATTTGAAAAAGGTTAACTGGGTTTTTTCTGAGGTTTCTGCGTCCAGAGCTGTGTTTGCTTGTGTGTTAAATGCATTTTGTGCCTTATTGCTATTTCAGTACGAGTAAGAATTAGCCTTCTGGTCCTAAAGGGTTCATAAACTCTCTACTTGTTGCTTCTGTCCTGGTGTAACACCTACTGTGTTAGCTCTACGTAATCTTCATAGCAGCCCTCAGCAGCCACGCGCCTGCAGGCTGTGGCAGGCGTGTGTCGGCACATCCACCTGCTTTCCCCCGGCCTCCGCTTGCCTCTTCTAGTTTCAAGTACAGGTTTGAACACAAATTGTTGCACCAAACAAGACGTGATATGGAGCAGAACTTTGCATTTCGTTTCAGCTTGTCCTTTCTCAGAAGGTTAATAGTGACTCTTAATGACCAGAGAGCCCGCACTGCAGGCCACCACTAGCTACAAAGCAGCTTACTCCTGGTCACCAGGGTTATAATTGTAATTCTGTTAATTTAGCTTCAGTGTGCAGCAGATCAGTGTGCAGGCGTAGTGTTAACAATGGGAATTATTCACTTTGGCATATGTTTGGTCCACTAGTTCAAAGGGCATTTGTGTATTTTATTTGCATGTATCTTTTTAGACTCAGCCGTTAAAAGGTAAAGCTTTGGATAAGAGCTTTTACTTTGGTGACTGCCATGACAAGACTGTGCCAGGTATACTAGTAGAGCACTTGGAATATTTTCAAAGGAATTAATCTTCATATTTTGCAGAGAGTGGAGTGGTTACCGTACTTGAATAATCCTGTGGCACTGGGTGATATGAAATTGGTTGGGTTGGGTTTATTTGGTTTATTTTCTAGTGTATTTGTTGGCATGTCTAAATATTACCAGGCTACTTGTGCTGTAAGAGGATTTCATGTATAAAATGTAAGAATGGCTGCTTACTCTTACCTGCAGAGGTGAGGAGGCCATGTTTTATTTTTCTTTCAGGAGAAAATACTGTGTTTACATGCTTTTAGGTACATATACTCCAGTTGCAAATGCTACTGTGGGTATCACTTGTGTTACTTTTCTGCTGCTGGGCATAAGGACAAAATGTTGTAGGCGGTAACATTTGGATTTAGGGGATTGGCTTTACTTCTTTTTCTCTATAGTTACTTATATAAAAGTGTAAAATAATTGTTAAATGTAACAGAATTCTGAATATACAGATACAGAGTGCCGGTGTCACCGAGCAGTAAGTGGTAGTGGTAGAGAACAGTAAGGCATACTCTTAAGCTGGAGCGATTGATAGACATCATCAATTAGTATTAGTAGAGTCTGTAGTAATTTCCACTGACTTTCAGTCCTACGAACTAGAGATCCACAAAATAACCCAGAATTACAGGCTCCTGCTCAGACGTCAGGAATGGGAGTTCGGAGATTGTGTGTTTGTTGGTTGGACATTAGCACACTTTAAAAAAGGGCATCATACACACAGTATTAAGAGCCAGTATTAAGATCCCTGTGTGTTCAAATATTGCTTGGCTTAATTAGGCAGCCTTATTTTCTTTTTTTCTTGAGTACATTTCTCTAGCTCAGGACTGCTTATATACCTTAGTTGAAATGAGATTTCAGAGTGATGTTGTTTTAAAGCCCCAGGACAATGATTTTTTTTCCTCTTCCTTCTCAACCACTACCACACGTCCTTTCCTGGCATCCCACCTCCAAAGGATTCTGTCTCACTCAAAGCAAAGAGAGGCACAGTTTTAATTATTTTTTTTTAAAGGTTTTAGAAAATACTGTTCTTTAGCTTGCCAAGAAATAAACAGAGCTAAGCTAAACAATTGAGTCCAATACAACCTGCCCTCATTCAGTTTCCACATTATTTTGAGCATTTTTTTTTAAAGTCAGTCACCATTCTCTGGTTTGTACATATCTTCTCTTCCAAACTGGGAAGTGACCCTCACTCTGCTGTCTTCTGGAGTGGTTACAGCTCTGTCTGCAATGAAAATATATTCTCCTTTCTACTGTTTTCTTTGTCTCTTAAAAGCATCACCCCATAAATCCTTTAACCTCTCTAGTCTTTAATTGTTTTTTTAAAAAAGGGTAATAACCCATTTATTTAAAATATTCTTCTGTTTGAGTACTTATTCACTCTCATACTTTCATTTTCCTCAAAAAGTAAATACAGGAAAAAAAAAGTGGCTTTTTTTTTCTTTTTTCCAGAGCTGCCAAACAGCTGAGGGCCTCCGTCATTCTGCGTCCTGAGCACAACTTGGATCCATCAACTGGACACAGGCTACGTCCCAACATTATCACACGTTAAACCACTTAATCCATCTTTCAGCTTTTTCACATGGACAATGAGGTATGAATTCTTACTGCTATGTTTAAAGAATTTGAAAAGCTTTAGATTTAAGAAAAAAGAATAAAAAGTGCAGTGTACTTACCAGCACTTACTTGCTGTTTTGGTATATAATATATACTAAAGTGATTTATGCAACTTAGAAGTATATACAAACAACTGAACTAGTCAGGCATAGCTTATTCCAGGTAGTTGTAACTGTTGTATCACAGCTCAACAGAACTGAAACTTAATTATCAATTAAGGTAAGATTTCTAGCTGTATTTCTGTCTGTTGTGGCTTATATTACCTCCCATTTGGAAAGAAGTTCTGGTGTAGGGCCATGGCAACTCTTACTGGAGCAAGGCCTTTCATAGCAATATCAAATAAATTACCAAGTGTCAGCTTGGGGTTTTTTTGCCCTCAGTTAAAGTTTTTTGTGCTACCTTAGCTTTTAATCTTATATCACAAGGAAACTGTAAACAGAGTTGTCATATGTGCTCATTTGTAAACCAGATCTCTGAAATGAGGCAATTCAGGCTAAGTGCAGTACTGAGCTGCTTTTCACGGCTATAAGCTAGCTAACAGCAAAGAACCACGTTTGTTTCTTTACCTAACTAAAGACCTTTGACAATTCTAGATGGTGAGTTCCTGTACGCTTTCAATAAAGGTCTGCTGAAGGAGGGGAGTTTGCTGGCAAACAGTTCTTGAGCTGTGATCCATACCATCAGTTCACACAGACAAAGTCCAGGAGCAGCACTCTGAGATGAAAACCAGTGCAGACAGGTTATGGCTTATTCCACGTTTGTTTTGCCAGATTTTAGCAGCTATGGTAGAAACTCACTCAAATGGGTTAATAAAAACAAAATTTGAAGCAGTATGTCTCACTCTGGAAGCAGGTAAGCAGTCCAGCTCTAAATTTAATGGGATTTGCACAAAAGCATACAAAAAAAAAGAACATCTTTGCAGTTGTGGATGACTGAGCAATTCCTGCAGATGGCACTTGAAAATAGATGCCTGCATTTCACGTGTCATCACTGCAGACAGAAGCTGCCCTAACCTGGTTAGCTTATGAAACGTAGACCTGCAACAGCGCAGGGAGACTCGAACTGGCCCCATGTAACTACACTTATAATGGTTCCCCAGCCAGGGCTGTGGCTAGTGCCCATGCTGAAGGGCAAGTTGAGTGAGCGGTAACTTAACTCAGGGCATAGATTAAGTGCCCGTGTGCTGTGGCATTTCCCTGCTCTATATTCAAGTGGTTTGACCATCTGATACCATTCAAAAGTTCAGCAATTACCTGCTGGTAGGCACCTCTAAAGTCAGAGACGCTTGAGTAGTCAAAGAGCAGACTCAGGTCTGCAGATTTAAAACATACCTGTCATTCTAGCGTTTGTGCAGACACCGTCAAGTCTATCGGGGCAGGGGCGAGGGGAATCTCACTCATTTTGTCTATTGCTTTGCTTCTTGCTGGTCTTACAGAACCAAGCAGCTCCTGCACAGATCAGTCTCTTTGGTGGAAGTTTGGCTGACCACCATGCTCAGAGGAGCTCCACCTAGACTGGTGGAATGAAGAAGATTAGATACATTTACTTCAGTCTCCTCTCTGCTGCCAGCTCATGATGGAACAGAAATTCCTTCTTAACGTAAGTAAGTATTAGTAACTTTTTATTAAAAGGCAGATTCAGGAGACAAAGAAATTGGAATATGAAGCTTTTGAGTAAATAATTTTAAGTGCAGCCATCTTATATTAAGTCATCTATGCAAGCTTCCTCCAGAAATGCAACACTACTATGCATTAAAGTATAAGAACTAAATAAACAAACATTTAAAAACTGAATAATTGTTAGTAACTCTATGTAATTACTTTCTCCCTGGGTTAATACTTTATTAACACACAGTTAAGACACTTGTAAAAGCCTAGTTTAGATCAGCTTTGTTATTTCTATATTTTAGCACAGGAGATCTGAATAAATGTAGTAACATTTTATTGATCACAAACATACTACTACTTTCAGCAATTAAAATGCATGATGATTCATATGAACAAAGTGAAAATAAAGCACAACCAAAAAATAACTTCACATTTTTTCCATTTCGTTCTTAGTATAAGCAATAAATACAATGCTGTAGCTTCTATTAATCTTATTTACATAATACAATACTTGAACGTTGCCTGGTTTCCAGCCCAAATGTTTCATGACATGAAAAGGAGTACGTGTTGCAGCCTTTCTACAGCCAAATACTCTAGTAGATCATCACAATGAAAAAAACATAGCGTAAATGCTAACATTAAAACAAACGAACAAAGAACTGAGGGGACCCTGCAACGGAGGGCTTCATTAATTGAAGACAGTAGCATTAAAAACAGACATTCCCTCCCATCGAATACTAACGTGTTGGCATTACAGACACCAACTATAAGACAAGTATTTCCGTAGCCCCTGTAGACTGACACAATGCATCCTCGCTAAATAACAAAAAATAAAGAACAAATAATAACAGGTAACTGTTTGCATGTTCAAAGGAATCTCACAGCCCCACCAAACCAGAGTTAAATTCCATCCCAGAGAATACAGATAAGGACTACACCATTCTGTAAAGTAGGAAATAAGCCATGAGAAGTCAGCGTAAGGATTTGATTTTCGTTTATGGTGACAAAAACTTTTTAAGCAGCAGACCCTTCTCTTGGTTGTGTAGGAACTGGAAAAGGTGAGGTAGGAAGACAAAAATAGAGAATTTATATTTTCCAATGCAAAATAGGAAACAGGTTAGTTAACCTCCTGAGGAGGGGGGAAATGCAGCTCTCCTATGCCAAGTAACCCTCCACAGCCACAAACATTTTCTTGCTGGATGTGTGTTTCTTTTCCAAAGTGAAGACAGACACGTGCCTAGAAGCACGCTCTGATTGTCCACCTCGAAGTAGCATGATTTCTGTGGAGAAACAATTTTCCCTCCTAAATGACAAGTTTCTCTAACAGAGGACAGGGAGCAATTAGCAACGAGTACTTTGCATTAAATGATAAAAATGTACAGGCTATTAAATTTGAGCTGCCTAGCTGAGAAGGAAGCTTAATTCAAAATCTAATATTGTATCACGCTCTTAAACCATCACGTATGTTTTAATTACAACAACCCACCAGGTACCATTGAAATAGTTATCTGACAATAGGCCATGAAGGACTTGAGAGCACTTTGAGATGGACAGCTGTCTGCCTGGGCTTTGAGTCTCAGCTGGTACCTGGAACTCCAGACACATTTAGACCAGTCGATGATCTGGTCCCCCAAGTGTAAAGCTGCTCTACCAGAGCAGGGATTTCCTGCACCACTAATATTTTCAGAACATCGCACAGATTTTAAGTTACACTACACAGACCAGCAAGCGGAGTTGTGAGTAACCTCTAATCACGTTGTAGCAGATACCACTACTGTATTCTTACAATTTAAGAGATGGTGACACCTGACTGCCAGATTTCACACTATTCTAAAGCACAGAATCCAACCGATTGTCAAATCATTCCCATCGATCAACCAGACAGCCTTGCAGAAGAACAGAAGTCTTGAGCTGGGCATTCTAGCTGAGATTCTATATTGTGAAACTAAACCATTACTAAAACACTTTCTAAATTCAAACTCCAGACATAAGAACTGTAAAAAACTATGGAAAGGTGCAAGTGGCATGAACTTACCGCATCCTCCTCATGTTTTCCTTCTAAATACAAAGCATTTAAAGCCTTAGAAGTCATAAACCAATAAACACTGTGACATCAAATTAACTAGATGCTAATGCAGCTTACAGAAAGGCTACTGACAAAAATGTTTAAATGTTAAAATCAAGTTGTTGTTAATATATAAAATTAAGTATTTAAAACTGAACTGGTCTCAGAACTGTCTTTTGGTTTTTTTTTCTTGACTGGCTTACATGCACCATATACACATTAATTAGCATAATAGTTTATCAACTCCAGCATCTACTTTTCTTCTACTTTGTTTTTTTTCCCACTTGAAGCAGACTTATCTGCAAAATAAACCAATTAAACCTTTTTCTACTTTTGTGATTAAGACTTTTCTAAACTTACCTCATATCATGTCCTCATTCTTGAGCATTTTTGTCATTTCACTTAAGAAAACTACTCTTTCTTTATGCTTTAAAGAGTTACAAAAATGTACATTGCTATAAAGACACATTTTTCTCAAGACCTTCCTGACAACCTCATTTTTAGTGAGACCTTTATTTACCAGTAGAACCAAAGAAACAGCTTACAGAGTACTGTTCTAAGCTAACTGAGATAGAGATTCAGAATCAAGCACTCCAACATAATATTAAAATTCTCAATCCATAATGTTTTGAACCTTTTATAAGACAAACTTTATGTTGGATTTTCCAAATAATGGCAATTACTAACATTAGTTTGCTTGATTGATTAGCCTGAATCTCATACACTGGCTTTGAAGGTAGTATATGTCATTTGCACTGCGTTCAGTCTTGCAGGCTTTTCTCAGGCAAAAAAAAAAGGCACAGAATTAATCAAAACTTTGCCCCAAAAATGAAGGAATAAATTATCATGCATATGGCCAGGGAAATACTTAATAAAACAAAACAAGAACACAGCTACAACAAATTCTGTACATGATCTTTTCCCAGTGAGTAAATTCCTTAAGCACACAGTGAAGTTCCAGCAGCTTCAATTACGTACTAGCGTCTGGAAGGATTTACAGTTACTCCAGGTACTACTTTTCCTTCTGGCAGTAAGGCCTCCTTGATCTTGGCTGTGGTTAAAGCCAATAAGAAACTTTCTTAAACTTGAGGAGAAGAAGACACTCCTGTATAAGCAAAAATAGTTTAAATAAAATTGCTCAAAGCTTGCTGTAAAATATTACATTGCAGTACAGAAGTAGAGTCTCAGACTGGCACTGGTGTCTCCACACTTGATTTCAAATAGTGGAAAAAAACAAACTGGCCAAACCAGACTGATCCATGAATATCTCCGAGTCTGTTATCCCCAGCTACCTCTTGGGCGTTTTTGACAGTCCAATGCCGGACACAAAATTAACCTGGACAATCTATTGTTATTATTGCACCTACTTCAACCATTTTCCTTTGTTCTGTTTTAGGTTGCATTAAGACAATACAGTATGGTATTTACACTCTAAGATTCTATGGGCAAATGAAGTGGCTTCAACACAACACAGTCTTATACAAGAAAACAAGAAATCCTTCATTGATTCCCTTTGTACAAATAATTGCCAACTTTGTCTACACAGTAGAAACTGAAGAGGCAAAGTTTGTATCCTTTTATAAATGCACATACACATATAGAGATATATATGTGTGCAGGTGTCCATACTATATAGATACACAGAAACACAAACATATGTATATATGCATATATATACATACCAATGAAAAAAAGTGTTGGTTTAGTTTGCATCATTCAGGAGAAAAACATATCCCAAGTCCAGTAAAACTTTCTGGCCGTGAGGTCATTAACTCAACCTTGGAGTTCATGAGCTGCGCGAGTGAGCAGTCTGGCGCCGGCCCAGCCCGCGGCGGTCACCCGTACAGCTTGTCAGTTTTTAGAACAACACTCTCCATGTCGTGGTAGCTCTTCCCGTTCAAGTGCTCAGTGGTGCAGTCGTGATTGTAGCTGTAGCCTTGGACGTCGCTGATCGACGAGACGGTGTAGGACGCGGTGCGCATAGCATCCGAGTGGCTGAAGCTGTGCTCAAACTGGATCTTGTACTGGTTCCAGTGTCTTCTCAGAACAGCTTGCACCTGTGCCAGAAACCAAAACAAAAGAAATGCCCATAAAGCACTTGGAAAGATCTCACTGGGCTTCACTCTTTGATGAATGAGTGCCGTAATAAAGGTGTTTAAGCAAATAACATAATTTAATAAATTCAGTAATCCTGGAAAATGGGGGGACCTACCTGTGATCTGCCACATGAGTTCTGAAAGGTTTACAGTTTAAGTAGGCATTATTCTTTGGCAAATTTGGTGTGAAATAATTACATTTTACAATTGTAGCATACCGGTTGCTCAGGAAAAGCACAGATTGCAGAAGCAGCAGCAGCAACAGAATTTTCTGCTTTCTCCCCGTGAACTGAATCCAGTGGGGACAGATCAGCTTTACAGGTGACAAAGGTCATTTCTATTCACCCTTAGGCCACATCCTCAGCAGCTGTAAATTCTTACACTGTCAACAAACCACAATTTACATTTGCTATGGCTCTGGCACAAGAAAGCCTCTCTTAATTTCTGGCCATACCTTAACCAAGTGAACAGAAGGACAATTTCCCGAACTCCGTATTTCTACCAGGGTTAAAAATAAAGCTGATAAAATAGCTGAAGGCCCCAGCTTGTCTACATGTCTCCATGAAAGGATGTTATGTTTATCGTAGCCTTCCGCCCTCCAGGACGGTTAAACACCTGTGCATATTGGAGCCGTGAAGTGTCACATTCATGAAATTCACATGGAATTAGTTTTTCAGGGAAGATGCCAAGTGAGGAATGCTAAGCATGGTAATAGCTATTGTTGTTGCTTTTTCAAGAGATTTTTTTTTTAATGTTAAAATAACAGCCCACAGATCATAAATATTTAATTTCCTCTTCAGCCAAACTTTGTACACAAAGTACTCCTGCACTGACTGGTAAGTCACTGACTTTCAAGAAGTGCTGGGGGGACACAGACACTCCCAGGCCTCACTCACAAGCATGACCTTCACGTCACTTTGTTGCACGCAAAAGAACTAAACAGAACAGTGATTCCCCCGTTAAATATTGATATTGTGGGTAAATATCTCCAGGATTTTCCATATGTCTTCAGGGTTTCTTTTGTGTTTGCTTTACACTTCCCTAACACAATGGCTTCTTTTTCTAATTTTACTCTGGCTTTAATTATGAAAAATAAAAATAAATAGAAGAAAAGGGATGTAATTTTTAGACTTCCTGCAGTCTGGTATCAGATCCTCTGTTTAAAGGAGAACTTCATATTTCTCAAAATCCTTGTAAAGAAAATGTAAAAGGGCAAGGGAAGAAGGTTCAACTGAGTAACATAAGAAATTAATATTTTAGGGCAAAAGAGATGCTCTTTTACTGTTCATAAAACCATTCAATTAGTCAAAACATCTAAACACAAATCTACAAACACTGAAATCAAGTGTCTTAACACTGAGTATCTGATCTTATCGCTTTTCATACCAAAATTCTGCATTTCTTCTGAGTCTAAATGGAGAGTTCTTGTTTCATCACAGGAAGTTTCTGATTAATTAATTTGCATTGCTTAGCAATATATAGCCTTAAATTTGCACACAGATTGAGTCCATGTCCCGTAATCCCTCACAAAGCCAAGAGAAGAGGCATATTCAAAATTCCATCTTTTCTGAGAAGGAAGCTTGGAATTTATTTCTAAATCCTATCCATCAATCTGTGCATATCACCAAGCTATGTTCCATTTCTGTGGTCACCTCAATAACAATAGCATCTTATTGTAGACACACAATCAAAAAATTACATACTGAGCAATTTTCACCTTAGACAAAAGACAGACAACAGGCATGAGCTGGGAAAACACCAGCAACTACAACTAAATGGCTTAACCGAGGTCAAAGAAGTCTATTGGCAGAGCTGGGAAATAAATTAGACTTGCCAAGCTGCAAAAAAGCCTTACACAGGTCCTCTCCCACCCTCCCTCCTGGCTGCTTCAGTAACACTTGTTTGTTCATCTTATTTTCAATTGTTAATAATAGTTGTAAACCCGTCCTAAGGGCTATCAGTCCCCACAGCTCAAGAGAGCCATCAGTATCCCTGCCAGACGAGTGCCTTCAGGCTACTTCTCGGGAGAAGACAGTCAGGCCAGCTTGCTCCCTGGCAGCGACAGATGCTATAAACAGGGTTTATAAACGGTTCCTCTCTGCCCGCCCCAGTGCCCATCGTGCTCTCTCGGTGCATTTCTAACCACGCCGGGTGTTTCTGGCACACTTCCCAAAGCCTCCCTCTTACTGCTCAGTCAGTATTTCACCTCTGTCCTGCTACATCACTTACTCTTGTAGGGTGTGACATCCTTTCATTTATTATTACTGTCTTTCAGTCTTCTCTAAACCGTCCAATCAATCATTTATAGAAGAAGATGGGAAAAATCAATGAGACAATTAATTTTCAGCACTAATTATACTGTTCAACAATATGCGTGTCTGCCCATGAAGTGAAAACAGAACTTTTATCACTCTTGCATCAGCTTTGGGCAGTTGCAGAGAGCTGTAACTTCAGCTGAGAAGGGGTAGCACTTTGTTACTCTGTTATAAGAAAGGACATTAAGCAATGCATTTAATGACAGAAAGTAATGTAATAAATATAATTTCATTTCTCAGTCATTAATAGAGATGCCAGTTCCAGCTGGAAGATTCTCGCTTTCTCACCTTATTAGTTAGTAATGGCTCTTTTTGATGAGGTTTCACCAAGGGCTCCTTCCAATCAGCTCTTTAACATACTAGCAGTTTAATAGTCCACATAGCACAAATTAAACAGCCCAGTAGCCAACAAGGAGAATAAAAAAAAAGCACAACACAACGTCACCTATTGATAAAGGGATTGTATAATCTTGCAGACCTGAGACCGTAATCTTTACTGCAACATTTCTATAGACCAGTGGAAGGAAAGAAAAAAAAACCCCAAACCCTACAAACCTTACATGGATCGGGTAGGTCATTACTAACAGCTCAGTAGGAATCTGTCAGTGATTGGGACAAGTTTCTCCTCCAACTGCAGCCTGTGTCACCCCAAAGGCCACTCTAGGCCAACTCAAACTGGAAAACACGCTGCAGTAGTCAAGAAGTGTCCTACTCTGTGGGATGCTGGGACATAAGCAGAGTGTGAGCGTCCTGAGGAAGCCCTGCCGCAGAAGACCAAGATGAAAGGTTCTCACGGACGCCCTTGCCTGTAGGTTTGTGACAAACAGCTGCAGTGTGTGCTAGAACTGGATTTGACGGACCATCCCTGGCTGTGCTGCTCAAGACGTCTGGAGATGTTCCTTGGCTACAGCCAGCAGGACATACCGGTTATTTTTCTTACATTTCTTAGTTTCTCTTCACTAGAGCTCTCCGCTAGCAGACCACTTCTATTCCCTTTTGGCCAGAGGTGGCCTACAAGACACCACTTGAACACAGTTTGGCTCCTGATATTAGGTATAGAAAACATTAACAAACAGGTAAAGTAGCAGTGGGAAAATGCTAAGATTTAGATAGAAATAAATTAATGCTTTTAGCATTTTTTAATTGCTAATACCCCACTGGCAAATCTTTGCCCCACTAAAGTGTTGATTCCAGTATCAGTATTCACCTTCAAAGCGCAGACTTGCTGCACCACTCTGCTGCCTCTGATCTTGCAGTCTCACGAGGTGTGGCTGTGACAGGTGGGACAAAGCAGCACCTTGTACCCAACAGCTGAGCCGCAGCTGCAGGCTTTGTCCAGGCATCGCTACGACAGCAGCGCACTGCAATGGCGACAGGACTCAGTGTGCCTGCGGGCCCCATGTCATGAGCACGACCTCTTAGACAAAGGAAACGCTATTTTTCTGTGCAGACATTTTTTTCCTCACTACTGTCATTCCCCCCATGGATTTCCTTACTGATACATACAGCTGTTTACAAAGCAGCAAGTCCCTGCTTGAACAAGGTGTAAGGAAAAAAAAAAATGAACAGTGGCCATTGAAGCACTGAGAACAAAACTGGTTTAAAAGGTGTGACTTTCCACTCTAGGGAGAGTTCTTACTGATTATATTGTATTTTAAAACTAGGGTTTCAACTTAAGTCATAAAGTAGCCTCAGAAGATCCACAAGGATTAGAAGGCAGAGCTGAGCAGTGGACAATATTGTTTCATAAAAACTTCAGAGATTTCAAGTTTCCCCCTCTCCCCCATTCTGCACTGGAGCAGAACAAATTCTCTGCCTGATTTTTTCCCAAACAACCTGTTTTTAGAGGGCATTCTGAACTAGAACATTTAGAAGAGAGTGTGTGAAATATCAATGCTGAATGTGGCAAGTGATAGATCAGATCCAGAATGCTTAATGATGTGTTCTGCTTTGAATCAAATCTATCAGCAGGGAGTTGAACCAGGATCTATTTTACATCAAAACCACATCAAAACCACTGCCCCATGCGCAGTGAAGTGTGAGAAAGCCCCTTGTCATCTTTTCTGCCTCCGTGGCAAAAAAAAAATCATTGAGACACATACATTTCTGGGGGCGGGGGAATAACCCTTGAAACCCTGTGGAAGTTTCATTGCAGTTCAGTCAGCTTTGGACTGAGGAAGAGGAAGAAGAGTATCTGCATGAATCGATTCTAGTATTAGCCAAATAGTTACCTGTAAGTAAATATTACTGTCCAATAGCGTTATAGAAGCACACTGACACGATTTTGTAACATCTGCTAAAGGAAACTAAGGGTTCAGTCACATGAAAACATCTGGTTACTCCCACACATCTGCTTACAGCCATATACTGCAACTGCACTAAACGTAGAACAAATGAACACACAGATGTGTAGGAATAAGTGTAGGATTGTCATTGTTCCTCTGCCAGAAGTGCTGGAAAAGCACCAGTTAGTTTTATGGTGGAGTGGTTTTGTTCATTTGTTCGTTTTTTGGGGTTTTTTTTTGTTGTTGTTTTTGGGGGGGTTACCAATTCTGTGTATCTATTTTTTAGCCTTCCTACCACTTTGACCTCCTGACACTGGAAGGCCATGTAAGTGGCTCAACCACAGCGCGGGGGCCAGAGGTTCTAGCTGGAAGTCACTGTGTGCACTCCGGCGTTACAGGACCTTGATCTATTCGAGCTAACAGCCAAGCTGGTTACTTCAACGGGGTCAGGACGATGTGTTAGCGAAATACTGACATCTTCTAACTTAACAATAAAGAAGTTTGTTCTTGGAATTGACTGATGATGGTTTCTTAAAAGTGCACTTCTTATTCAACACATATTTCTGACCCAAGCACAACAAGCTATTAAGTTCTGATTTTTGGAATGGTATTGCTCAGCACTGCTAGAAAAGAATTGTCCACCCTTCAGCCTAAAATTGTCCCAAAGAGCTGTCATAACCCAAGAGTAGCCCAGCACAACAACAGGGATGCAATATGCTCTGTTCCTGCCGCAGAAAGGCCAATACAGGGATTCTCCAGGATACCACAGAATCCCAGAATCAACCAGGTTGGAAGAGCCCTCTGGGATCATCGAGTCCAACCATTGCCCTGACACCACCATGGCAACTAGACCAGGGCACTAAGTGCCATGTCCAGGCTTTTCTTAAACCCCTCCAGAGATGGTGACTCCACCACCTCCCTGGGCAGCCCCTTCCAATGCCTATACAGCTTCTAACATAGACAAACATACCTTCTGGATATTGAATTACATTTTACTTTTATATGATATTTATTGAGAACTTATATCAAAGCAACAAGTGTTTTCAATTCCTTATATAATCAAGAGACATGCATATTTCTCAGCACAAAAGAGTCCATCCTAAAGTACTTAATGATCTCCCAAATGACAATATAGTCTTTCCCAAGCTCTGCTCTTGGCAGCCAGATTATTTTTTGTAATTGTTTTTTTTTTTTACCTGACAAATTTAGATTTAGAAAATTTTTAAAAATTACCATCTCTTTAATTTCTGAAACAAACCAAAAAAATATATAAAATGGGAAAAAAGTAGTATAGAAACCGTTACTCTACCTCTCCATTGAAGAAGCAGAAAATTGTAGCCACCAGCAGACCCTGTAAAATAAAAAAAAAAGATGGTGCTGTATTTCACATGCATTCCAGGTCTGAGATAATGAGAGGTTCCTCATAAAATTCAGATATAGACAGCAAAGAAAATGTAGTACAAACCTAAACTTGGTGAATTATTTCTAAAAATGCATTACTAAAAAGTATCAGGCCAGCCATCTACCGTGATGTTTCTTTAAGAAGTGAAAACTCAGCATAATGAGAAAACTGAAGTAATTTATAAGAATATTAGCTGAAGGTCTTTAAAAATTAAAAGAACAGGATCATTTCTCCTTTATCGGCTTCACATGCCACGTGCTGTCTGGCTCAAGTGAGCAGAAGCCGTGTAACGCCTCCTACCTGGTAGTGCATGAGGATGTGCATCACGTAGTCGTACACCTCCTCGGCGATCCGGCCCTCGGGGCGCCAGGGGAACAGGACGAACTCGATGCCCAGCAGCGGCACAAGGATCAGGGTAGCTCGCACCGCTTTCATGTACAGGTTGGACTCTGCCTTGTGGGTGTCTTTCAGCTTGGTTATCAGAACACGAACGATATTTAGCAGGAAGAAAAGATTCACCTGTCAGAAAGGAAAATGACACTGAAGACAGTCTGAAAAATAATCCCACACACTCTTTTTGTGATGCTAAAAACCAGACAACTCAAGAAAACTCATATCGGATGGAGAGCATTGTGATTGTACAATAAACGTGAGTTAAAACTCTTGAAAAACACCTTTAAGTAGCTGAGATTGGGCTCTAACGTCTAATATCCACATCCATTCCTCTAACTCACTACACGAGTGTCCATGCAGATGACTGTCGGTCCTTCAGTGTTACCGGTCTGTGCACCTTTCTCTGCTGACACAAGAACAGGGGAACAATTTGGTTTTTTAAAATGATTCTGTCTTTTTAGGTTGGTCAAGAAAGAGGATGACGCTCTTCCTTCTTTGTATTTAAATGTGGTTCTTCAAAAAGCTACTTTTTTAAATATGAGTTTGACAAATTTATAGAGAAAAAAAATAATTAAAAAAAAATAAAAATAAATAAAATTGCAGGCAAAAGGCTGCTAACAAGGAACTGTATACTCCTGCAGACAAAGAGCAGATTTAACATTCTCACAGTGGTTGATTTTTTAATCATTCATCAGAACTGCAAATGGGTCAAGCCCTGAGATGCTGCGCTGCAGCATTCTTGTGCCCTACTGAACTTGATAATTTCCATAGCTATTAAGGCTTTTCTGGTTAACGGGGGTGTACATCTGTTCATTTGGTTCCACACACACAAAAAACCCCACCCCAACCTGCAATCACAACTGTGCAGTCTGTATCTTTCAACATGTGAGGCACTTGCTGTAAGCCACCAAACTAATACGTAGGCGCCCACGTACGTGTAGGTGTGTGTACAGACACACCCCCCCAGCAGCCTCAGGACGTGAGTAACCAGAGCAACAGTGACGTTAGGGTTGTTACACCATATTTTCATCTGTCGTGCAATAATGGCAGCCCCGCACAGAAACCAGAGCTAGGAGCCACCTTGAGAGTCAGCCAGTCCTATCACCTTGCCCGAGGGCATGGAGGCGAGACAATGCTGCTTAGAGGACCCACTCTGGAAGGGAGAGACCTAGAGTCTGGTCTTCCTCTCTCTTCTTCCAGATATAACTGTCTGTCCTTGTCAACAACCATCTAGAGACAAGAGCAGGGGGCAGGGGAAGAAGCCAGCAGACAGACAGACAACTCCCTTCCAAAAAGAGTAGGAGGAGGCCTCTGTCCTGCTGCAGGACAAGTGCCAACGTGGAAGCCATTTCAGATCATGTGTGTCACCATGTCCTCCACAACCCTGGCAGAATTCGTTCATGTCAGCTAAGGTTTTCATGATAAACAGCTGTGCGTTGTTATAGCAACACGGCCCTGGACAGATACGTGATGTTATTTATACTCTACTTACATGCTATTTAAGTCATTTTAACAGGAAATTGTTTTACATAGGAAACTACTGCATTAATTTCTCCTGGAAGTCTCCAGCTACCTTTAAGCTTTGTTTAAGCAACCAAGGTCGTCTGATTCTTTCTCAAGGGATTTATTTAGATTTTACGCAGCCCACGATCCTCATCCAACTTCCTATAGTACACATAGGCAGTAAGTCCTTCCTCCATTTCTAAATTTAATCCTTCTCACTTAAATCTACTAGGACAACATCAACACATCTCAAACACAGAGTTTTCAGCCCTCTTCTGTTTTGGTGGCGTGGCCAGTTCCTATAATACCGTCCTTGAATGCTACCTGAAGATGGAAGTTGCAGCACCCCGGCGTAGAACACCACCCAGCCAACTAGTTCGTTTACAACATGCTGAAATGCACAGAATTTTTGTAATTGTTCCACTACCCACCAAAACCAAAAAGCACAAAAATAAGCATGCAAAGAGTTTGCAAATAGGTATTAGGGCAAACACAAAAGATTAAATGAGGCAAAGCAGAGGACAGAGAAGAGCAGTACGAGTATCAGTAAAGGTCTGCAGCACCGACTTTGGATGAGCATCTCTTCTGCCACAAATACAGTGAGATCAGGATGAACTGAATTCTTAATTAAAGTGATGAAAACTGGTCTTGATTTTAGCGAGGCAGTGAGTAGAATTTTACATTTAAGCCAAAGGAGGCCAGTGGAACCACTCGCATGTATGTTATCATCAAACTGACTGTGATGGTTTGGAAAGCCCCAAAGGAGCCCTGCTGTGCTGGCTGCGGTATGAACACGCTGTAAAATACCAGCAGCTCCACAGGGACCTGAAAAGTGAACCGGGCAAATGAACAGAAGTGGAAACAAAGGCAGAGAAAGCAATGCTAGATAAAAAGAAATGTTGGTGCCTATACTGGGAACTTAGTAGAGTTTAGGTCCTGCCTTAAGAGTGGCTGTGAACTTAGCTGAGCTTGTAAGTCAATAGGTGCTGCAGTTCTTGAATTAAAACCTCCTCAGGTCCCTGATATCTCCGCTTCTCTCCATGTCCAGTTTGTGCTAGGTAGTATGGTAATTCTTATTAGCATACAGGTTTAAATCCTGTTTAAACTCCTCCTTAGGATGATATAAACAGACCACTCTCAGCCCAAGAAACTCAGCTATTCTTAGATACTACCTGGTAGCCATTGCTTGGCTTTTAACATAGTTATGCAGCTTCAGATCTTGGCCTGCTTGAGCCTGGCTTGTTTGAGCAGAACACCTGCAAGTGCTCATGAAGACATGCTTTGTACCCGGTCTGTGGCCACTCCCAAGGCTGGGTACATGTAATGCTAAGCATTCAACTGCTAAACTCCTAAGTCTTGTACCGAGTCCAGCTTAAAGTCATTAAATAGGTCAGTGACAAAGCCAGGAGCTCCTGAACCTCCTCTTAGTACACACTCACTGAGTACACTCACTTCTGCTAAAAGAACGTGCATCTGTAAAAGGCTGTCAGTCTGAGACACCAATACATAACATTATTATAGGGCAAAATAAACGTCGCTGTAATATTATTTATATAAACAATGGCATAAGTAAATCAAAATCTACTCTTTCAGTGGCACCAATACAAATTAAAACCCTGGTGCACTGGCGTCTCCGAAATCTACACTGAAATCCATACTGCTTTCACTAAAGTTCAAGCCCATGGCTTCCCCCCACTCCATTCTGATCAATATTTGTCCGTGTAAAAACCAACATCACCCTCTACCGTTTCATTCCCACACTATTTCTTCAGTTGTGGTTGCTCTAGGCAAACATTTACAATTAAAGGGTCAACTGAAGACAATGCCAATCAAATGCGACCTATGTCTGCTCCCATTTCCAGTTTTTTTGGCAGGGATCTGACCACAGTTATGTAGTAACAGGGACCGTAAAAGCAGCGTTACTGTTAACTTTACCTAACTGTAGGATTTTTCAGTGATGTACAAGAGTTAAATTCCCACTGGTTTCTGCCAGTTCTCCCTGGCACCCACTTGGCAGTCCTCCTCATGTTCTTTGAGATCTTGCTCCGGCAAGTAGAAACAGTGTCTTCTCCTTGTTATCGAATTTGCAGTTTAATATTGTTTCTTAAACGTCTACTAAAGCAGGTCATGCTTAGTGAAGTGTGAAAATTGTATCTGGCAAGCAAGCTGCTTAAGCAAATGAGGGTTCTGTTCACAAAGCCTGAACACATGCATTTCATCTTCTGTCTTTATCCCTGGCTTGTCTCTTCTGAATTGACATATTACGTTTTTTTGTTACCAGAAAGGAAAGCAACTCCTTTAGGGTATTTTCACATCACAAGCAAGATGTGTAGTTGTTTTTCATCTTTGTTATCCCTACGTGGTTTTCAAATAAATTTACTGATTGTACTGAGGCAAGGAAAATGCAAGAGAAACACCTTCAGTCAGCTCATGCAAAATACAGGAATATCCAAGGTATACATATTTGTAAACTGCAAAGAGAATGGACACAGATTCTGCCCCAAACCAACCCCACAGAGGCGATTATTATGCCTCCAATAAAATCAAAGGACAGTCTTAGTGTTGCCTTGAGTGGAAAGAAGACTTGATGGTTTGGGACAGATCCAGTACATTTGAAACCAGTAGGAGTCTTGCCACTGTTTTTAGTGTGACTTTGTGGAGGCCATTGCTCGGAAGGAGAAAATGATCTTACATCCTAAAATGAGGTCACTTAATGGAAGATGTTACAGTCTTACAATTTTTACACAATTTTTTCTGTTGTTATTTAAGTTCTGACTAATATAAATTGTATCTCAGCTTTAAAGAGCTTTACCTACGTGATATATCTGTGAAGAGACACCTGGACAAAGGAAGTAACAACCCACGAGGCAATGCAGAATAGCATACAGTTTCTGGGTGAAACACAGCACCACTGAAGCGAGCAAAAAAATCCTATCCCTTTCTGTGAAAACAGGATTTCACCTTCTGTGTGAATTAGAGAGAAGAAAAACTGAAAGGATTTAGAACTGGTTTTAAGTTTACGGATTAGAGCACTAGATAAAGTGTCTTTACATGACCATATATGGCAGACCTGACTAACAGGACAAGGGATTATCAGTAATAATTCACACACCAAGGGCCACAGATCTCAATAATTTAATGGGGATTGCCTCTGACTTCCCATGCAGAGGACCTCAGGTGCGTCATGGTATCAACACAACCATCAAAATAGAGGTTCACCAGCTAATTTCACTGTGAATGAAAACAGGAGCCACAAGAACCACAGGATTTATGCAACGGTTTTCAGAGAGAATTCTCTATGCACAGAATGCCCTCTGCAAATATTCATTAACAATTTAACAGAAGAGGAGGTTCATGTAGATCAGAAACCTGAAATTATTTCCAAAAAGTTACTTAATGTTTTCAATCTTAATGAATTTCCTTGCAAGAACTGAAAAGCAATAAGAAGAGTCAGCAGACATGTATACAATACCTTTACCAGATCAGCCTGAAGTTTCTGTTACAATAAAAGAGATGACTGTAATGTACAGAGTCAGCAGCTAATCCAGGTCACATACAGAATGCCTCTACCCTGCAGCACTCTCTGCATTATGCATTCACAGATATTAATTATGCAGGTAGTTGTGTAAGTAGGTACATATTAGTATTTTCTTTTATTATGCACCTATTTCTATTTAGCAATAATCTATTGACTGAATTTCATTGGTTAACTTCAGTCCTGGAATAACTGAAGTACATCGTTGATTTTTATACAGTGGGGTCTTGAGTTACCTACCTAGAACTTGACGTCTCCAGTAGCAAACATGCGTGTAACGGAGCTGGCATTAGCCTGGAGTGTAAGACTGTGCTCTAAGAGTTCCCGAGGAGCGATGAAGCAGAGGAGCTGCCATACCCCGGTGGCCAAAGCACACATTGCTAGATCAGTATCAGAGCAGGGGCAGCCACAGATACTCGCAGAACTATTTCCACTGGCTCTTTCCCGAGGGCCTGCTCCAGTTTCTCTCCATCCCGTACTCCCCCCCACAGCCCTCTCTCTGAACCTCAGGGAGCTCCCGTCTGGAAGCTGTTTGGCCACATTAGCACAGTGACACAATGATGCTCAGAGTAGGGTCAGACTGGGAAATGGCCTGGGCAGGGACAAAGCACTCTCAGCTAAAGGAAGGATTTGAACGTGGCCCTCCAGTACTCCAGGTAATATTTAGTCCTTCCTCGTCACTAGCATTTAAGTGGGATGATAATTAACACTGCAAAACCTGAGTTTCTCACAGGACCAGGGGTACAGCTCCTTAATAAGGCCAAGATTTGTGTATCTTGTGTCTAAGTCATCTACTGGGTTAAGAGAGAGTCCTGCGAATGACAGTGACATCTAAATGTTCGCTTTAGGATCTTACCAACTTCGTAAGCCCATGAAGAACAGCCAGAAAACAAATACAAAAAACAAGTTATTATCTGAAAAATGCCTACCAACAGAGCAGCACAAATAGGGCCGTGGATGATGTACAGCAGATGAGTATCAGAGCTGATCCAACAGCTAGAGAAAACAAACAGGAAAAGAATAAAACATTTGGCATCTTATTATCTGCTGTATTCCTTTTTTTCCCTTAAAGGAAATATAACAGTTTTGCAAAGCAAGTGGAGATGATACTTACTTGTCATTATAATATAAACTTCTGGCAACAGCATGTATGCAGGCAGGGATCAGCGGGAAACCTGTGAAGAAAAAAATGTTTTCCTCATATATAAACCTGGCTAATAACTAGGTAAACCTGCATCTCTTGCAGGAATCTTCTGTATTTTCACCTCATCCAAACTATGTACCTGTAGAGCAAATAAAGTAACTGCGACCAATTTTGTTTCTATTTTCTCAGATTTCTTTCTGAGGGGTGTATGAAACCTTGTTCCCACTGTCTTGCCAGGCAATTCAAACCAACACACCGAAAGAAAAGGTAAATCAAATTATAACTTTTCAGAATGCAACTATCAATCTTCATTAACACTGATGTTTTTCAGACTGCAATCTGCAATAACGCTAAATAGGTAAGTAACATTAAAAAGGTAATTGTATATATGACCACAGCTTTCACAGTACAACTAACAATGTTGATTATGTCCTCACTGATACTTGCTGGCTATTCAGAAAACAAGGTCACCTGCAAAACAAATTTGAAAACAGACTCTGGAAAGAGGCCAAACTCAAAATTTGAAAATAAACAAACTCATTATCTGGGGTCCTTGACACCCTGGTGGTACCTAATTTTCAGATGCTGCTGAGCACCTATGATCTTTTAACCACATCCCAGCTGTGTCTGTGGTGGGACAGCTACAACCCAAGTACTGAGTCATGGTACAGCTGGATGTGCCAATACACTGAAGCTGAGGAGAAAGCCCTCGCTTGCACTCTGTGAATATGCTGGTGTGCATTATCTGAAATGACCAGGCTTGGCTTGTTAGTTTTAATACTGATGTTACTCGAGATCTTCAGCTCCAGCTATTCTGTATTTGCTTAGTGAACAATACAGGTCAAATGGAACTGCTGGAAAAATAAATCCTTGGCCATCTCCAGCTCGGTTCTGACCCTCCACCCTAGACATGGCAAGACTTCTCTGAAAACAAACATTCATTCCTGAATAAACATCTTCGAGATGAAGAACAATGAATAATTACTTCTTAATGTCTTTTTTATAACAGGAGACTATTTTCTCTATACAAAGGAGGAGTCCCTTCCTGACTCCAGAAATGCATAATCTCTCTCTCAGCAAAGACAGAGGTACGTACAACTTCCTCCGCTAACATTTCTAAGCCTGTTAAAACATACAAAGAAGAGGGGCGTGCCATCGTTGTTCAAAGCCACCAGCTCAGAGAAGCAGATGTTCAAATTCTCATGCAAAGGAGCAAGAGATTGCAACGGCCTGACAAGACAGAACGCAAAATTGCATACCCCAGCCCAGAAGGTAATACCACATCAAGTGTTGTTTCTCAGCAAAGACAGCCACCACAATGAGAGTATGCAGGTAAATGCCTTCACACAGCATCCAAAAGTAGTTGCAACCCATTAGGTACAGGTAGATGAACTGTGACACTTTGCAACTAACCTGTAGAAAAAAAAAAGCAGAGTACAATATAAATTTTTAAGTTGCAAAAACCTCGGAGCTTTATTTGCAAAATGGAAAAAAATACTGCTCGAGTCAAATGTTAATGCTTATTCTGGTTTTCACTACAATTACTTTTTTTTTTATAGTATTTTCAGGGAATTACAATTCCATACTTAATGGTAACAAAAAAGTTGGTAACTGAGCCTGTATTTTTATTATTCAAACGTGAGGACTTTGGGATCCTCAGGCATGATGGCAGAAAGCTGTAACGATAGTTTCCCTTTCGCAAACATTGCCACATTTGACTGTCCCAATCAACAGGGCATCTTTAAATTGCCTGATGGTAACTGCACAAGAAAATGCACTTTGATGGGGTAATCCCCTCTCAGTTTTGCCAGTCACAACATATAACTGCTACAGAGAATGATTTATGTTTTTAAAATGCTTACAATACTTCCAATTTTAACCTAGCCATAACTGCACTTCGCAATGGTTAACTTGCAGATTTGGACACAGTAGATCCCCCTTTTTTTTTTCCTTCTGAAATAGATTCATCTATTTCTGGTAGTTAGCTTAAAACAAACCAAAAATCAATATTGTTTTACCATGTTCTGCTACCTAACCCACTTAAATGATGATTATTAGCAGCTATCTCAAGCCTATTTGCCAGCACTTTGATGAGCTTTTACAGGAGAAAGAATTTATCTTTTTACTTGATTCAGCTTCTGGAGTTTTGCCCTAACTTTCACAGAATTTAAACTTATCTTCCAGGTCTAAAAAAAATAAAGCCATAGTTAGGGATTTGTTTGTTTATGTATTTCATTTTCAGGCTCTTCTGTTGCTATAACTCCTAGCCTTTTGGGAGAGGCTACTGATTCACACTTACCCCAGTATTATCAGGAAATGAGAGAGAGATGGACAGCTTTTTTACTTTGCTTTTTCCTTGTGGAATATAAGGGTCAGCTCTATCTTCCTTCACAAAAAAATTAATTCTTCTGATTTTAACTGAAGATGGCAAAGTTAAAGCCATAGGAAAGTAGCGGAGATCCAAAATACACTCCAAAGCTTTTTTTACTGCCCTTCCTTGGTGAATTCAACTGTCATAACCTCACTGACATCACCTAGAATAGGCTACTTTCTTGCGATTTTTTCAGTGCAAAAGTGATTTGTACAAATTCAGAAGAGCAGTTCAGTATGCTCTGTCTCTTAGAGTGTTTTTACTGTTTCGAAACCTCAACTGTGAAATGCCCAAATCATTGTTAGACATCTGTTGTACTACGTAACATGGATACATCGTTACTGAACATTTTAACCTCACTATATAAAACATTTCATCAAGTATTCATGTCTCATTTATCTCTTCTCCGTTGCTGAAGTTTTCACATACAAATCAACAAGGCTGCCAAATATACTTTTACTTACTGGATTAGTTGCAACTAACTCCTGATTGTTGGCAACTGCAGTCAGCGAAATTATTGTTACAACAGAGTTGCAAACAAAAGAGAAAAATAGATTTTTATGCAGAGTAATCCTTTGGCAACTCAAGCTCCTAGAAAAGAGAAACAAGAACAAATGAATACACGGGGGGACAACTATGTGTACTTGGGGACAACTCTGACATTTTGAAATACTAGAGTTCTTTATTTTATGAAGAAATCTTACATCAACCCTTTCTCCAGCTCCAGTCCAAATGTAACAGAATGATGTGAAAGGTAACACCTTCCCTTAATCTCCATTTTTTGGACAACAGGAGGCAAAGCAAGTACATTCAGTTCCAATACGCTTACAATGAAGGACCTGCTTTGTAGTGGCTATCTAAAAATGACTCAGTAATAATATAACATGTTTCAGAAGATTTATACCTTTTTTTGTTAGTACCTGAAGAATTTCCCAAGAGCTTGAAGAAGCTCTTACCCTACGTCTCCATTTACCCCAAACCTGTTAAGATTTTTTGAGGATAGTTCTTTTACTCACATTCTTGTCATTTTTCTTCCCTAATCCTATAGCTAAAGAAATACCCAAATAAGTAAAATAACACAAATCTTACCTTGACTTTTGTGTACAACTAAGTATATAGAATACAATTATAAAATGCAATACATAACTGCATTTAATTGTGTTAATTTTCAAGGTTTGCTTTTAATCTGGCAATAAATTCACAGAGAAAAATCTATTTTGAAGGGCTTTTTTTTAAACAGAGGTTCAATAACATTAAATAATACTCAAAGTTGAACATAGTAGCAGAACATTTCTGTTTATCTGCCACTCAGGAGAAAGCAGGTCTAACTTAGTATCACACCAAGAGCTAGCAGTGCTTCTCATTCAAGTTTTTCCAAAGAAATTCAACTTCACAGACAAACACAAAGAAGATATAAAGCCCATACGGATGTATATTCAGATCATTGGGATATTCAGGCTTAACACTCAAAAAGCAAGCAACATGCATTTTGTTATGAAAGCAGACGATCAGTTGACAATGCCCAAAACACATAAAGCTTTGATTATTATAATAGGTCAGTTTTATATTCTTTGAATAGGTATTTTTACATATTTGTTTTTCCTATACGGTTTCTATATGAAAAGAGAGGCAACGCTAGATTCCAGCTGAGGGCTTTGTGTAAACAAGTCCCGAAGACCTCTGGAATTCTGTCTGCTTATTGTTAAGATCCAATGCACAGGCAAGGAAAAGCACGTACAGCTAATGGGGCCATCTCTCGGGTCATGCAGCAGCTGTTCCTGTTGAATATTCAAACACACCCATCCACACCCACCTCCACCCATGCGTAAATGGATTGAAAGGATCACCGGACAAGAAACAAGAAAGCAAGACTGATGACATTTATAAACGAAGACTGCTTTTGGTAATAAAATTATTTTTTCCTAAGCCTCCCCACCCTCTCTCTTCTGTTACCCTTCCTATATTCCTTTTCCTGACTGTTTTTCTTAATGACATAATATCCTTTAATCACTTAATTCTCATAATTATGATCTAAGAACATTTGAATGACCTATCCCTGGATTAAACCCTGTGCAGTAAAATAAAAACAGACCTCCTGCTAAATTACCTATTTCCCTTCCTACTTTGACTCCTGTAGGTCTTGGGTATTAGGGAAAAAAATATTTCTCCAGTATTTCTCCCAGAGAGAAAAGGTGACATTTTCAAAAGCACCCACACGCCTCTGGGATCTCATTTTTTAAGACATTCAAATACTGCAAAATTCAACCCGTGAGATCCACGTATGCACCTAAGGGGAATTATCCATTCAGCTGAAATTCACTTAAAGGGATTTAGGAACCTCCTGTCACTCCATCAATCCACCACCCAGTTGCTTGCCCACTCTTTAAGCCTAGTGTTGCGATCTTCTGTGAGTGCTGTCACGGGACTTGACGTGACGCTTGGTCAACAATTTCTTTATTTCAGGTGAATTTTTTTTTTGTTTTATTTTTTGTTTGGGGTTGGGGGGGGACATCTTTCAAATTATAGCTCCCCTTTCTCTGAATTCACTGTTCTTTTAAGATTTCTCTTGCCTTGTTTTTCTTTATGAAAACTATACAACTATTTTCACAGAAGATTTGTAATAAACACATGTATGATTTAGAGTATGTAACAGAATGAGGAAGCAGAGCCACTGCAGAAGCTACTTTTATGTGTCATAGATTAATATTCAAAGAAGAAGATCAGAGTTCCAAGTTTATAGCCCATTTTATGCTATTAAAACAAGAACTCCAATCCACTTGAGGAACACAAGTCACAAACTGGACAAGTATTTCCAATGAGACAATTTTCTGGAGGAAAAAAACCCAGAATTTCAAATGAAAAAATAAAATGCACAAAAACATTTAATCCTGAAAAGTTGAAGATATTTGAAAAAAACTGTCATTTTTCCTATGGAGAAAAGCACCACCTTTCTTGTCAAATGTAAAGATATTCTAATGGTCAGCAATCCAGCAAATGTCATCTGGAAAGTATCAATTGACTAACAGAATAAATTCTTTGGAAACGGGACAAATTCAAAGGCACCCCCACACAATAGCACAAAAAAAAGTCCACCTGTTAAAGCTATGAATAATTATACAAGCTTCAGCCGATACATAATATATCCTGGTATTAATCTAGATCCTTAAATACCCTTCTGGTACTAAAAATACTTTAGAGGAACTGTACGTCCCCAGAGAACAGCTTGCAGAGGACTTTCTTTAAGCTTCCTTTAAATTTTGTAATTTCCTTTTATATCCCAACATAACCACTGTCTAGAAAATGTGGTTTGTGGGTCTGGATTAATTCCATGTGGTTCTCTGAGGAGAGATGATCCTTCTACCAGAGGGAGAAAAAAATCTCTGGAGGGTTAGACAAACATGACATAGTTATAACGGTAGCAAAGCAGATCACCTGCTTTTGCAGCAAGTGCCACAAGCCAAGATGAAATTGGCTTGGTTTTTGTCTTAAAGCACAGAACAATCATGCTTTCCTGTCTCTGAACTTTTAAAATCATATTGTATTCCAAATTTCAAAGTATTGAAACGAGGATTGTTGCAACCACTGATATTTGGTAAAGGTTTTTAAATATACTTACTTAAAATAAAAGAATATGCCAAGAGAAATCAGAAGTGATGCAATTGAAAGACCATGTCCGATGATGGCCAAGTAATACAAATTCAGAGCAGTCTGCAATACAAGAACAAAACCAAGCACCCGTGATGCATACAGAACTCTTGTTGATAAAGCACATACTTATACATCTGTTCTGCATATAAAACAACTATAACAGGATTAAGAAAATAAAAACATTGCAGATAATGATGAGTCAAGTCCAGAATCCTGCAAATCATCATCTTACTAAAATCTCTTTCTGTAGGGCACACAACGGATTTGTTGAAATCACCACTAGAACTTACCTCTTATCAGTTAAAACATTAGGTTTCTAATAGCTACTGCTATAGTTTTTTCTGAGTATTTACATAAATCTGGCTATTTATGGTACTGCACTGGGTGCATTCCTGTCTGAGGCTTGATTCACCTATTAACACAACTCTTAAGTAAAACATGTGCTTCCTATATGCATTTATGTATTTTTTCCTCATAGAAGGTTTTTTCTTATAATTTAAAGATACTTCCCCTTCAAAGAAAGCTGTGATTATGATATTGGAAATTTAGTTTTCATTTGGCATTTAAGGAAGGGCGTGAAAAAATTAACAATGACTCAAAAATAGTGAAGACTAAACAGTCTTGTCAAATAAGCCTACAGCCAACTTACAGAATTATGAAAAGCTGGATAGGTACCAAAGGCAAAAATGAGGAACTAGTAGATTAATATCTGGAATATATATAACATGTTATTGTTAAATCTTTGATTTAATAAATATATTAAATTCCACTAGTAACAAATCCCTGCTTTCAGTCATGGAATCTGCCTCACAAAATTTCTCTTGTTGCATTAAATGTAAGATTGTAATTTTGCACATAAGGAAACGAAGATTTTCAGGTTTTGAACCTTATACTATCACAATAAAACGTAACTATCAGGATTCTATAGGAAAAATTAGAGCATACATACAAATGCTCATGTCCTCCAAACTGTATGTATCCTCTGACCTTATTATTCCAATTTAAGATAGACTAACTGCAGCCTGCTACATATATTGACTTCTGAAATAAGATTTAAAAAAAAGATTCCAGGTAAAGCTTTAAGAAGGTTACAAGATGAGACGAGGGTACCTCTTTGTACATGCTAGAATTTTTCAAATTATCATTATTTTTAAAAATGATATAACTTTAAAAAAAACCACAACAAAACAAAGCAATGCTATATGTTTCAGTGAAACTTTCATAAAAATTTGGAAGTGAGGAAAACCAAGGGCTACCCCTGAAATGCTAAAGCTTGGCCCCGTATACGTACTGGCAGCCTCTCTGTGGCAGGCCCACATCCCGAATCACCACCTCGATCCGCGACCAGTGTAGACAAAGGCGCACGTTAGGGATTTAGAAGATTTCTGCACAATTTAGGACTGGCACAAAACAGTGGTACAGCAGGGACTGCTGATGAGGGCAACAACAATAAGAACTGAATGTGACAACAGTCACGTTTATTGTGTATTGTCTAACCCACCTTCCGAGCAAAGCGAAGAGAGAGTGTTGTTTAATGTAACATCACATCGAACTGTAGCAAGCAGTAAAGCTTTTTTGGAGCTACTTCTCCATTTAAACGATAGCTTCTGATGCATGACACAGTTGAAATATGCTGGCAAAACAGCCTGAGGGAAATTAGCTCATTATTCATAAAGAAGGACCTGCACGGATCTGCTCCTGTCTGAATAATATTCTCTCAGTTTCCAGCGAAATATTAGCAAGAACCAATGAACTACAGCATCTCTGCTAGTAGAACTAAACTGCCATGAACGTATTCAATGTCTCATGATTTGAGAAAAAGCAATACAAAAGTGCCTTATCATCTATTGCCACTTTTTCTCAACATGGTTTCTAGGTAAATGCCCTAAAGAGCTCTTGACAGCAATGAGGCAGGCAGTTAGGAGGTCTACTAGATGTCAGTATTCTTGACACAATCTGCTATTACTGAGCTCTTTTCCAGGAGGTCCAAATTAATTTACAGTCTATCCTAACCTGCACTTTATATTCCTAGCTCTTGGGCATTTACAGTTTCAATTTGCTGCTTCTTCCCATGACTCAATATTTCATAAACATAAAGAATACTAGTGGACATACAGTTGCGGGGGGAGGGGGCACAAAATATGCAATTTTGCCCATTATATCCTCACACATCACAGGCTATCTCAGAAAGAGAGGTACTGGAGGGCATTTGGAGGTTTACCAGATTTTTTTCTTTTTTTTTTTTTTCTTTCTAAATCTCTCAGTGGATGGGCATCTTCAAGATAAACTGCAATCTACAAAAATACCATCAATACAGATACCCACATGGGTATGTGTACGCATAGAGTCTACCTATGACGTATAGAAAACAACTCTCACAAAGCATTTTGCTGCCTGGCCTGAGATAATTTTAGATGCTTGCAAAATTTCACTTAAATAAACTCAAAGTACAGGTTTTCCATTTGTGTGAACAGCTTAACATCTCAGAAACTGAAAAAATGGCACTTGGGGGCCAGGACACAAGACGTATACAGGAAAAGGATCACAAGGAAAACCAGACACTATCTAACACTTCTCATCATTTACTTCCCCCTGGCCTCCAAAGATCCTGTGGTGAATCCACTCAACTACAGCTTGCCTACACTTCTGTAAAAAAGGAAAGATTAGCTCTGCTTTTCACACTGAGGAAAAAAAACCAAACATCCAAACTCTACTTAAAGCTGCCTTGAAGATGTATTAGCCCAAGTAAAACTTTTGTGCACCCGCTGAAAATCTCCGTCACTATGAGTTAATTGGGTAAACCCACACACTCTGCACGTCTTCCAGAGATGTGCAAACCTCCCGCAGTCCTGCAGAGCTTGGACCCTACTTCAAAATTACACAGCAAAATGTAAAGGTCTGCTCTTACAAGGCATACACTTTGCTTACCAGTAGATGACTGTGGATGACCTAGACAAGTACTAGTACCTACACATTTAAGATACCCATTATCAAAAAATATGATCATATTATTCAAGCAGCTGAAATCAGCTGTAAAAGACAAAGGGGGTGGGTTGGGGTTTTTTGAGTCTGTTTTGCCCAATTCATCCTTTTTTATTCAACATGTTTTCCTCTTTTTGCATTCTGATGTTGCATCAACTCTGCTGCCATTCTAGTTTTGAAACTTGTGAAATTTTTCAGATCAGTTTCTGGTAACATGCATTCAGTCTCTTCCTACCTTCACTTTTTCATGCGTATAGATATTACACTGGGTATAGTTTGTCCACGTCCTGTTGCTTTCTGGGTGTCTAAACCAATTCCCACTTGGATCACAGATCTTCGTAACTTTTTCTACAGTCAGTCAAAGCAGATGGAAAGAAAAACAGAAAAAGCACAACAGTCAGCACTGAAGTTCTACTTCCTGATGTGTAGCATTTAATGAAGAAAGATTGGCAAACAAATGACAGCTTTATTAATATCACTAGAGAGACATTGCTTGTTACTATGAATTCTGAGAAACTAGAGGTCATTGCTTTTGCTTGGCAAGGGCAACTGACGATGTGTTTTTCTTAAGAAAACAAATAGATTTCCCTCCTTCAATCCAGTAAGTATCAAAATATATCAAACTAACTGTTAGAGAACTACCAGATGAAGTGACCAGAATATTTAAATGGCTTGTTTAACATCCAAGATCTCGGCTGAAGTCTGACATCCTACCACTGTAAATTAGGATTGGGCAGGCAGGAAAACACCAATAGAGAAACTGCTCAAGAACCGAACTGGAAAATTTCAGGGACCACACAATGATTTCTATCATCAAATAGAGCGAGGCATGAAAGGACCCTGGGAAATACCCAAAGGCAGAAGAAAGACACCAGAGTGGAAGTCTATGACATTTTCCACATGATCACAGATGCAAAGTTTAGCCTACAGAAGGAGGAAAAGATTCACTTGTGAGAGAAACTCTTGTCGACTTCAACTGCTAAATTGAAGTAACAGAATAAGTCACATCTCTGCTTGTCTGTCTCACCCAAAACCTGATTTTTTTTAAGAAATATGTTGATGTAGAATCCCATGTACACTCACCTGATGGGTTGAAATCCTGAAAGTAGTCAGGACAACGCTGCACTGACACAGTCCCAGCAGCAACATCACTCCAGCACAACCAGCCATCCCATGTCCTGTTACAGTAAGGACCTGCAGACAAGTAGAGACCCGATAATAAAATAACAACCCTTCTTTCATAATAGTTTTTCAATAGTAAGATATAAGACTGCATAAGGAAAGTTTCTCACTTGCAGCAATGAGAAAGAAAGAAGACAGAAACATAAAATTTAGCAATAGTTAATTAAAACTCCACCTAATAGAAATAGTATCTTAATATGTACATTTCTTTGAACACACTTTAAAATCCATCATCATCCACCTTGCAATGGTCTACATCTACAATTTACAAAACTCAGATCTAGAGTACGGTAGGCAAAACAAACTAAATCAATTCAGATCAAATAATGCACATTAACAGAGAGCCTTAAGCTTGCAAAGACCATTTTACTGAATTTATTTATATTTTGGATGTATACCAAGCCTATACATATGTTTACTAGTTCATTGCAAACACAGTGGTACCCTAGAAGCCACCAAAAGCCGGGCTGGGAAGCAGCCACAGCTTCTCTGCCTCAGGCAGAGCTGGGCCTGCAGCGCTCATCGTGGACAGACACTTCTCTAAGTGCTCCAGGGACAGGGAATCCACAGCGTCCCTCAAGAGCCTGTTTCAATGCCTCACTGCACTCACACCAATTTTAACATCTAAAGCAAACCTCCCTTGAGAACGGAGCTGAGGTTTTATAAACAAATCCTTTCCCAAAAGGCACGCAGAATGACTGACCCTCTCTACAAATTTGAAGATGTTTTTAGAGTATTTCTTCAGTTTTCTTTTTAAGACTTGATAATGCCTCCTGTCACAAAGGCTGCATTTTCAAACATCATGTAACTCCTCCTCTTCTCATCTGAAGATTTTCCAACTTGTCTAGAACCTTCTGAAGCTGTGATGCCCCAGGCTGGACGTAAGCTTACACTGTCATACTCGTATCCATTTCTGACCTCCAGACACTCAGTTCCTCCAAAGAATCATTTCAGAAGATAAAAAAACTCATTGTAAAACAATGCAATTACCTCTTCTTGCCTCAAAAGCCATTCAATGTTTCCAGAATTTATAAAGGCAGAAACAGTGAATACAGCAACAGGTAGAGTTACTGAGGTTAGCTCTGAATGAGTTATCAGAAAAAGCATTAAGGACACTAACACAGCCCTCAGAGCAGGGAAATTATGTGTTTCAAGATACTTTCGTTTTTTAAAGGCAGATGTAACCAGGGAGACAGAGGTATTACAAGAGCATGGAATGAAATAAAGTGGTAAGATGAATCAGTCGTCGTTTTTTAAATCTGGATATCAATTTAAATTAACATTTTCTTATCAGAAATAAAAGCTTTGTGCTACATAAGAAGTGGTGCTATGGGCAGGTAATATAGCACGTAACATTGTCTTCATGAATCCCCAACTGACGTATCTAAAAAATTGTACAAATATAGTTACAGCCTAAAAAATGATTGCTACCAAGACAAGAAATTAATGTAACTAAAGGATCTTGAATTACTACATCTGTTGACCATTTGCCTTTGTAAAACCTTACAAGAAAATAGTGTCTACCTTCTTTCCTATGAATAGGATCTTGCATGATTTTCTGGTAGCATTCATACTGTGCTGTCATAATTTTATTCCGGGTAACACTCAGCTGAGTGAAGTCCTCCGTCATGTTCTGATGCCCTTCAGATGGTATAGCAGTGGCAAAAAACTAAAAGGAAAAAGATTTTTTTTTAGCAAGTCATGTACAAACTGCAATATAAACTTCTTAAACTTCAATCTTTTTAAATATTGTATTTTAAATATTATTTTACTGAAGGAAAATGATCTTCAAATCTCATTACTGACAATATGATTTTGTGTTTTTCTGGTTAATTTAGCAATTCTTCTTACTACTGAATCTTGACAAACATCTCCTCAATGAGCATGTGGCATAATGATCTGCAAGATTTGTAAAAAATAATGGAAGAATGCACAGAAAGTACTGAGACAGTCAGAAGCATCTAAACTGCTTTTGCAAAATCTGGTAAAATATATCAAAGTTACATTAGTCTAAAAGGCATTTGTATCAGGCCCAAAATCATCCTTCATGAAAAGAGACTTTCCATATACTGTATGCACAGAAGCTTTTGGCTTGTTTAGAGCTATTTGGTTTCTCTATACTCTTGTGAACCATAAAGTCAACCCGCAAATACAAAAAGGTATTCAAAAGCCACGACATCCACTTTTATAGTTATTAAAAATAATTTAAAAAACCCCTTAAGGAAGTGGATCTTGATCAAAACCTGAACCTTTCAAGTGCATTTTTAAAAGAAGTTAAATGTATTATGGGAAGCTACTAAACTTCATGGAAAAACAAAGCTGCAGGTTGAAATACGGTACCACTGTCATCCAAGGGGTGACATGAAAAGTTCCAAGGATGTCCTCTGAATCTGAGCTGGCTTCTCCTCCACTCTTCCTGGGCTCTGCATAGTGCTGCTTACGTGTCACTTGTCAACTGTTACTGTAAAGTTCTCTGCTAGCAAAGGATATTCTGGGTTCAGCAGAGGTAAATACTATTTCTGTTCCTTTACCACAGGAATTAAAAGGGGAACAGAAGGTAGATAAAGATCGTGCTGTGCAGAAACTACATTTGAACACAAGATTAGTTGTTTCTGCATTTCCATATTAATAATTTCTATGGTATTCTGTACGCACCTATTAAAACTGGAAGTGATTTTAAAAATTCATAAGACTCACCATAGTAACTGGTAAGAAGAACAGCAAAAATGTGATCCAGTTTTGTGTCATTTTTATATCCGGTGCAGTGAATTTTATATTGTAGTAGAATGAACTCAAACTGCAATGGAAAAAAAAAAAAGTAGGACGAAATTTAGTAATTCATGAAAGCCAAAACTAATAAAAGACTTCGTATTTTCTTTCTGAATTAAAACAAATCAATGGAGGTCCTCTCAACTTTTATTCACGCGTAGTGACACCTTGAGATATACATGGAGATGTACAACATGCTGTGAAAAAAAGGCCCTCATTCACCAGCCGTGAATTCCAGCAGCAGGGTTTTCCCTGCACTGCTGCCTCCATTGCCTCAACTAACACCAATTCTCCAGAGGGTTTGTCTCAGTCAGGTAGCTGGTATCAGCTCTAAGAGACATGTAGCAATTAGCCCTGAGATATGAGTTGACTCCTTGACATCTCTGCCTGTGGGCAACCAGAGCAAACTGCAGTTCAGTTTCCTCTACAGTAGACTTAGACTTTCACTCACTCTCTCACTCTCTCTCTCTCTCTCACACACACTCTCTCTCTCTCTCTCTCTCACAGTGCAGACTATTCTTGGAATTGATTCTTGAAGTGTAAAAAGTAGCTAAAACATAAAGCATACAAAATTATTTATTAAGTGCCTAGACCATCTATTAAGCATAACCCTGCTGTGGCAACTCTCTCAAAAGGAAAGGAAATGTGTAAAAGATTTCTCAGGCAATATTTCACTGTGTCTTGAAGTATCCTGAGAAGACCACAAAGCTGAGCCTGAAACTGAGATAAGAGATTCTCTTCTGCTTGCATGGTACCAGAAGACCTGTCCACATTTAGATTTAGTTATTACAGCTAAACCACCTTTTAAAATCTAAGTATCTTGCTGTACTAGCATTAATGAAGCTATCATCAGTCAAAACAACGGGGACCACATCTGAGTGAGTTTAGCTCCCTCGTACAGATTAATTCACTACAAATAATAAACCGCTACTTAAGATACAAAACTCACGTACCCCAAAGGTCCCTCATATACCTGGCTCAAAGATCCCACTGCTACCAGATCAGGAGGGCTGTTGGGAGCTGAGTACCTACACACAAACCTGCCTCCTGACCCAAGCCACACTCTCCCTTGGATCACGCTTGCCCTTGTCTTTGGAAGTTCTTCTCCAGCAGTCACGTCCTACGAGAGACTGGTGGGTGCCAAACAACTGATTATACATTGGCCGGCAAAGGAAATTTTACAAAAAGCCTTTTTAAAAAAACCCTGTCTTAGTCACAAAAAGCAAGCATTCTGTATCTACTTCTTTTCTGCTTTTACACTGAGTCTGGATCCTCTTAACACAACTAACACAATAAACAGCATTTTGTAGGATATACTGACTACAAAATACGAGATCACTGCTGTTTATCGTACAGCTTGATGCAAATACAAGAAATGTGTTGTCAGATCAGTTACTGTGGTGCCTGTTTAACTCAGACTAAAACTGTATCAGTAATCTTCCCTCTATTTTTACCATTGGCATGCAATCCTCTAACACCGACTGCTGGAAATTGCACAGGTCATTCAGTGAGACACTGAAATTCAAGTATGCTGTTCTGAAGACTCTTCAAACACTAACAGGAAGACCAATTAGCATACATGAAATATATTCTTGGTTTGAGCTAATGCTTCTCTGGAAAATCCACAAGTGATGAGAACTACAGTGAACAGATAATTGTAAAAATCACTATCTGTTAACTAAAGAAAAATCTAAATATCTGTGTGTAGAGCAACTGAAAACCAAATACAAGTGGAGATATCTAAATTAACAAAGAGACAATATGATTTCTATTCTACACGATAATTGGGGGCAAGGGAGATTAATTCAAACCTATCACAAGTCTCGTTCATTTATAGTAGTGTCTGTTCACCTAGGAAGCAAAAAAAAACCCACTGGCCTTCTAAGGAAATGGGAATTAACTACTTGGTTCTAAAGTAATTGAGCAATCTTCTCTCTCCAAAGTATGCCAAAGCACATCTGCACAGGGTTAAAACCCATAAATGATGTGCACAGGACAAGCAAAGAGACCAACCAAGTAGAATATAGCAACCATAATTTGTGTATGTTTTTCTATATATGTATACAAGAGTTCAAAATAATTTTCTCTATAATAGTTCCAAAAATCTTTAAACTGCATATTCAAATATTGCCCTCACTTAGCCTTGCTTATTTTTATTTATCTAAAAGATACAATATCATATAAACAAGGGCAGAATTTATCTGCTTTGATTCACAGTCCATGATTATTTCTGTTTCACAATATCAAAAGTCACCCCTTAGCTCAGTTCCTTTAACGGTCCAAATCTTTTCATATCTAGTGGTTTTGCAGACATCTCCTATCAACTATTCCAGTATCCACTGCTAAATTATTAATTCTTCCCAGGAGATAAAAGATTAAGTCAAGTCTATAATTTGCTCTATGCTTTCCACTCATTTCTCACAGTTGTCAACTGCACAAAACTTATCTACAGAGAAAATCCTTTTTCTAAACATCACTACTTTTTGACTTAATTACAAAACGCAGGGTGAAGGTCCTTAGATGCCTGTTTGGACTTCAGGAAAGCATTTCTCGCATTACTACATGAATTCATTCACTCAACATTTATTCCAGTTAGTTTGGACAAGGACTTTCACAGGAAGATTAAGAACTTTCTTAAGAATGGACAGCAACGTAGTCCATGGATTGAGGCAGCACGCCAATACTGCTGAGACAGTCAGGCTGCTTTTATTAATCATCTGTTCTGATCAGATGCAAAACAAATATAATTCTCAGGAAGTTCTCTCCCTCTCAGAGCTGGGAGGTATTAGATGCACAGGGAAATGAAATTAATAATAAAAGAGACCCATTCTTAGGTTTCTTTAAATAATAATGCTTCCCAAGTTGTTGTTCTGCTATTAAACATCGTTGACAATTCTACCATGGGGAAGAGAGGACAACTGTACTGGACTGCGATTAATGTGAGCGTATTGAATGCTGGCTTGAGGGAAGAGATGGTGGAAGCTTAGGCAGAACGCCCTGACTCCCCTCTGTGACGGCGGGGATCTGAACAAAAGCCAGCAGGACCGTGAGTGACATGACAGGTATCGAATGAAACTGTAAGCCAGTGGACACAACACTACACCTACTAGCAGTCCTCTGGCTTAACTATTTTCCCAGTAAAAGGGAATGTCAGTGGGAAGAGAATGGGGAATTGCAATAGCAAATTAGATCTTCAAAATCTCGTTTTTATTTTTAGTGCGTGTTGTACTGAAGACTGGGATAACTTAAAAGAAAAAAGGAACTGCCTGTTTTTCCTCTTTATTACATTCTCTGTTACCCAAATTAATACTCCAAAGGCCTACATAGTGTTTGTCACTGAGGGCAGTGACATCTACTGAAGAAGAAGGAATTCAAAAGGACCTGCCAGCTGAACTTAGCCAAAATAACCACTGGTACAGCTTTAACAGATGTTCACATTTCTCTTCCTCCTGCTTTCTCTAGGAGCCATCCTGCCCCATCAGCTGTTTCTACTTTTAACCTTTTCCCATCCTCCCAAGAATAAATGTCATCCTGCTGAGCTCCAGACACTTCCCATTTCAATGATACAGCAAAAGGGTTAAAAAAAGCAGTCAGCAAGAAAAATCATTTTTTGAACTTCAATCACCTGACCACATTTAGTACAAAAGAAAAACCACAGGCAGCTTCTACCTTAAGCAGTTGCCCTGAAGTCTGACTTTTAATCAGAATGCAACTCTGCTGGAGTGGGACGGGGGGAGAGTCTCCTCATGTCATTGCATGTACATTCATACACACGCACATTTTTCACTAATTCATAATCTTTGACTTTCCCAGGAAAAAAAAAAAAGACCAACCCCCAAACTTTTTAGTATAAATTACGTATCTTGCAGTGTGCTACAACCTTGCACCACTGAAGTTGAACACGTGCAAATACAGATGTATAGCCTTCCTCTCTGACCGAAGCTGGGGGTCAGAATGGCTATTTTCTTGACCACTCCACCCCACTGGCTGTTGTTCTAGCACTCCCTGATTTTGGTTTGTTGCACTCTCTCTCAGAAGTAGCTATACATGCTATTTTGTTATTTCTGGTTCATTTTAAAGGGATGCACACAGCTCAAAGTTTTCAAAACCCCAGGCAATGTTTGGTTGTTTCAGCCTAAGATACAGGCAAAACCAACAAGTTGGAAAATGCCCAACCCTTGCCAAGCATCCCTAATTTGAATCGCTGAGGTACACTGTTAGAAAAAAACAGTACTCTCAAATGGAATTACAGATAGAGCCTTCACCTGCATCTCCACTCACATAAACTTTCTGGGAAACACTCTGCCCTCAAAGGGGCAGATTCTCTTCTAACTAAAAGGGCTTTGCAAGCGGGCTGTACCAGCCAAACATTAACACACACCAGATTCATTTAGTCCTGAAAGCGGACTACAAAAATCTCTATACTTATCTTAGAGAGCAATGCAGGGTAATTTGGAAATCTTCCTAAACAGGTAAAACGCCCTCATTTCTGAGGGAACCGCTTCTGCCAGCATTTGGACTCTGATGGCATCACATAACGGCTCACAGATATATGTGTGGGAATTACACCGTCCTCCTAACAATTACAGAGTTAAGAAGGCTCAACAATAACTTATGGAACAAATGTAACAAACTCTGGGTAGCACAGTTTCCTGACACTAGAATTCCCTACTCACCACCACCCTGAATTAAGACCCAGTCATCAGCAGTTACAGACTCCTAAAACAGGTGAGACAGGAGATCAAAAGAGTGTGATCCTCCCTGAGACAATTTTTACAGTACAGATGCATAAGCTCTTCACAGCTTCCAGAAGATTTCATTGCACTATTCTCTTCATTCAGCTAGTGACAGGGCTTGGTTTTTTCCAAGTGTATTCTCCTTCACCTGAAGGAACTGGTACATTACCCAAATATGTCAGATCTGTACGTTGCTGGATTTTACAATAAACAAACTGGTTTAAAACACTGGTTCAACTCAGTTGTGATGCTAACAGAACTGCTACAAGGCGGCATTCCTGTCCTCACTGCAGTTATTCTCTCAAACCCCCAGTGTGACCTCCTCTCTTCAAATCAGATGGGGCACACGTCAGGAAAAACAGAACACCAAAAATAAAAAAAATGCTCCTAATACTATTTTGAACTCATTCGGAGCACTACGATAGATCGCTGTGTGTACCACCAACCGGCAGCAAGCAGCACCATAAAGACAGAACACTGCAAAGAGCTCGTCTGAGAAATGCAGCGGCTTACGAAGGGATAAACTGAGACCCTTTCTTGCACCGCAGGACAACGAGGCTTATAGGGCACATGCAGACCTCCACAAGTGCATCAGTAATTAGGAAAAGATTTGCAATATTCATGTAACCACCATGAAAAGCACTATAGGAAATAAACCCCAAGTTCATAAACAAGACGAGTTTCTTTAGACATCTCATTCTCTGAACCCACAGCATCGCTCACGTGCATGGAGACATTACAATAAAAAGCCACACTGAATTGCTCCTCCTCCTACCTTTCCTTCCAGGAGCTTTTCCTAGGGAACAGTTGTGGCACAATGACATTTAACTCTCTTCTTGAGGATTAAAATAAATATAGAAGAAACAGAGCAGCATATCTCAATTTTGCTGTTCAATTATTTTATAACTTCATCATGCGCTACGTGGTAGTTCAGCTCAGTATGAGAAAGTCTTGGCTGTTTCCTTGGGCCACGTGCTATGCGTGTCCCAAGGTCAGCCTTACTGCAAGCAGAAAATTAGGTCTAGTTCACAAGGATGTTTCACATCTTTTATTCTATTAGCATGCAGATTTTTTTGGTTTTGTTTTTGCATCACTCTAGCTGCTTGCCAGAGGCCTTGCAGAGATTGCAGAACCATCTGTAGATAAAATTACACAGATTGAATTACTCCTGTGTACTTTTTCCCATTAATAGCTTTTGGCTACCCTTCAGCTAAGTTTTGCCTCCTGCACCCAACAGAAACTACTAGCAGGAATTGACGACACTCTTGGACATTTCTAATAACACCTAAAATCATAAGAACCTATCACAGAGTGATGGTAGTGCTAGTTTTTCCCAGAGAGGGGGGAACCCTCACTATTTTGTAACACTTTTCTTCTTCTGTTCAGTTCATAGATTTGGATGACATTGTAAATTATCCTCAGAAGAAACACGGGCTATGGAGGTCCATTTAAAAACCAAACCAACCAACCAACCAACAACCAGAAAAAAAACATCACAACAAAACCCTCTGAATGAGGGTTTGGAGGAGAAAACGTCCACGAGGTTCTTCCCCTGGAATATTCTGCAATTTCTGCTCTTGGGCAACGTTGCTCCTCTCCACATAGCAGACTGCAGAGCTAAGATGTTTTTGTTTGTCCATCACACCAATGGATTTCCACTGACAAAAAAAGGTAGGAGTATTTCATCCTTGCTTTTACACAGACAGGTCTTCTCTTGGCCTCTGTGCTTTCAATGCTTTTCCTATAAATTACGAAGGCTCTACCCTCCCTTCTCAAATATGATGGACTTTCTATTGACTTAAGAACATACGAAGCCAAGAGTAGCAAATGCTGCGATTGCAGGTGGAAGACAGGCAAGGACTCAGTTACGGTTATAGTTACAGTTCAGCAGGATATCTAACTGTGACAAATAAACGCATCATATGATTGTTAAAAATACCAAAGCAAAGTAAAATTATTTAGGATAAGTAAGAGACACAATACTCCACACTTCCAAAATAATTTCACAGTGGTTTCTTGGTTATAGTATTTTCTGCCTAAAGTACTGATCATTCTATCTTCTAAACAGAAACCTCTATCAGAGTCTGACAGCGCAAGACAGTATAACTTTCTTATTCCTAACCTGAAATGAGAGACCAAGAGCTGGCAGCTAACATAAAACAACCTTTACTGCAGAAATCAGTTCCACAGTAACACACTTCTTTATATATTTTATCAAAATACAAAAAACTCAGGATAATACTTCCCCCATTACTTGAATTTTTAAAAATTATAGTATTTTTTACACTGTCTTATACAGTGATACTCACACCCAAAGTGCTTCCCTCTTGAGGAACTAGTTGTTAACTGAAGGCAACTGAGATTCTGGCAAGGCGAAGCAAATCTTTACCAACAGACTGACACGGCTTACTCTGAGATGCAGCTGCAATTTCCAACAGTTTACAGTTATTAATGCCTCCAGATTTTTCGGTGAGTGCTATCTGACTACCATTCTGTAAGCACTTGTTATGCATACTTTACAAGCTTAACCCTTTCACCCCATAGCCCTAACCCAAACTGTGCCTTGATGTCTAATATCCATCAACACCGCTACAGATGTTATTAGCCATAACCCACCAAGTTCACCTCAATTCCTGTAAGCCATGGCATTTGAATTCTGTAACATTCATTCAAGCACAAAGACACTTAGAAGGAAGGCTGCTCTGCTGAACAGTTACCTGTAAAAATGCTAGAGTGGCCACTGTCAAACATCCTAGAAAAGATTATTAACGGAAATGAAGATGACAGCAGAATAATGAATGATTTAATTCCAACAGCTGATCGATTAAGAGGATTTTGTGCTGATACTTCTCTTTTTCCTACCATTTTAATTTCCTGCTATAGTAATTTAAAAATGTAGCTAAAAACATGTTCAGTAAACTTTCCTGACATTTCTCTTCCTCCAAAGCAACTGCTATGCTGTGGCAAGGATGTTCCAATTAACATGTTATTTTAAGTACAAGGGGTTTGCTCATGACATTCGCTCTTTTCCATGGATTTCATGCTATGAAAAAGTTGGAGATCTCCCACATTCTCATTAGGTATATTTTAATGCCTCGTTACCCTTTGCCAATCTGTATTCCTCATGTGTTCAACAAAAAAAAAACCTGGAATTGAAACTAGAGCAAGATCCACAGACATACATAGCAAAACTTCACGGGCCAAACCCCAAAATTCATGGGGATGTGCTACTGACGTGACCTCAAACCCAATGACGCACCATATCAGAGCATGGCAGGTGTGCCACTGGAGCTATCGAAACTTCCCGCCTGAGCCCAAATGCTATTGCTTCGTTCCAGACGCAGATCAAAAACGGTGAACGTCTTAAAAGATTTTAGGAGAGGCCTTCAGGGAACGCTGAAGGGTGTGGGGGCAGCCCTTGACTGAGAGCGGACAGTGACTTCTTTGCTATGACTCTAAGGGAGAGAACAGAGGACCCTAACGACATCTCTCGGCTCAGAGAAAACAAAAATGTTTTCCATCTTGCTTTCCTCAGCATGCACCTGATGATGCTAATAACAGAAATGTAACCTGGGGAAAAAAAAAAAGTATATAATTGTATCTAGATAACTATATAGATGACACTCTTAGCCACGTGCTTTAGTTTTAGGTAGTCCTGCGCGGAGCAGGGAGTTGGACTCGACGATCCTTATGGGTCCCTTTCAACTTGAGATATTCTATGATACATGTGAAAAATATGGTATATTCCTCCAAAGAAGATTTCTCCACCTCCAAGCAAATTTATTACTGTTCTGAATGGCAGTATGAATTTTAATGAAATAGACCTTAACACTTGTATAAAAACCCTTGCTCAGATGTCTGAAGTTTCCTTTTCCCAGACGCTGCTGCCTAAAGGCTGCCGAGAGTGAACTGCTGCTCTCTGTATCCCTCTCGGCCAGTGTTTTAATCTGAAAGACGCTGTTTGATGCTGTTTACCAAGCAATGACCCAAAAGAAATCCAAGGGTTTCTCGGTGAAAATGTTTACAGCATGAAGTCATTTTCTCAGCTGGCTGAGTTTTAAAGGTTTTTTGCTATTTCTTCATTGACACATGCTAATTTTACAAGAACAGTATTTCCACAGTTCAAAGACTTTTCTCAAGGTCAGAGCAAGGCAATGGGAATGGGAGAATGGATCAACCAAAATGCATCAGGACTTTTAGTTTTTTTCAGAGCTTTTTCCCACTGGCCCCAACCCAGTTTGGCAGCTAAGTGTATTCTATGAAACTCACAGGTTTTACATCAGTTTCTTCTAGATTCACATTCAGAAATGCGAATATTTACAAACATGCTCTCTTCAGTTACAAATATTTTTTTATAAAGTTTTAAAATACTATTTTTTATGAAATTATTAATTTTTAGGTGGACCATGCCACACCAGCAACTCAGAGCAGGATGGAGAGGGACCAGGTGGCCAGGAAAGGGAACTACTTATGCCAGCATAAACACAGTGCTGCTGCAGCCACTGCCTCAGAACCTGTGTCCTAACTTTGGGTTCACCATTGGTCAATGACTTGAACAGAACTGATGAACCAAATATAGATAACCTCTCCATGGAAATGTCAGAAGCACTATGGTCTTCTGATTTTGTGTTGGCTTGCTTTCCCTTACTTTTTTTTTTTTCCCCAAAACATAATACAAAGAACTAAAATATCCCCAAAGCAGTTTTCTTTTCACTGGCAAGAATTTTGGTCCGGCTGAGAATGAAATTTCAAATGGGAAGTTCATGCCAAATATCAACATTTTCTCTCCTGGGGTATTTCTGATGCATTTACTATTCAAAAAAAGTTCAGGTAAATTTAATGCAGGTTTAAAAAAATTCAGCTTGGTACACTTACTCAAAACAAAATAAACCAGCAGCTACTTCAAAGCCTTTACCAGGTCAACCTAAGTCACCACAGTTCAGAACATTTCCTCTTAAATTTAAAATTTCACATGCCAGAAGTCAAAAGTGCAAAATCTGGAATATTTCACCCTTTGAATATTAGACAATACATGTTACACTGTGCTAAATTATCAAAACTACTAATCCGTCCTGTAGCAAAAGCCAAGAACAAGCAGCAGCCAAAACCAGCCTTTTGAATTCGAGTGGTCTGAAGCTTGTCTCCTTTGCTTTTAATTAGCTGCAGATATTTCCCATCCTTCCTATGTTTTTTCATCTGTTATATTCCTAAAATGGCATTTTAGCAGCAAATGTTTTAAATTGGGCTCACACAGAGCATGCTAGCCATAAAGGAGTTTGTGAGACTCGAGAAAGTAAAAAAAACAGAAGTAGTTAATCTCAACAGTATGGAAAGAAATTACCTTCTATGTATTTTTGAAAGTCCATAGCTGCATACTGGTATATGCACATCTTCTTGAGACCCATACAGACACAGGTCTTGACCTCCAAGACTTCCAAGGGCCTATACTCAGTACAGTGAAGAAGAGCAAAGGGCTGTGAATGACTTCTAATGAAGAAAAGGACAGATGCACATGCTCAAAGGACAGATTAAGAATACAACAATGTCAATGTTTTTGTCTTTACATTTATAAGCAGAGCTTTTCTTTTTATACATAACTCTCCTTCTCCTCACAGACTAGCTGCAGAAATCATCTTAAGGTAGCCATAAAGTAGGCAGTGAGAAAAGGTTTTTCTATTCCTCTACCTACACCTCCTTCAAGTGAAGACATGTACCAAGATATTGCTACAGCCAATGATATTTTACATTAACATCATTTTCTGTCAATCTGAGTTAACATTAGTGTTGAAAAATTGAGGAAAATATCACTCCATCAATGTTTCAAAGTCTTCTACATGGGAATTTCCTTCAGATTCATCCACACCCTACCACACCCACAGGAATATTGACATAAGCACAACTCTGACACAGACCAAAGCATCCAGGAGTGAAGAAGCTCTTGTTTTACTAGAGTTGGTGTCAGTTTAAAAATTAATTACAGGATCATAGCAATTAACTAACCAGCTTAACAAAATGAGAAGCGAGATCCTCTGAACAGGAAGCAACCTGCTACCAAGGGACTACCGTAACCTCTCTGACAGTATTTGCCCTATGCGTTCCTCATTCTGGTTTGAAAGCGTATGTGGAGAACACAGAACAACTGGCAACAGCATAAGCACGAGAGCCTCAGACTTTTCTTGTGTTACATACAACCCCCCGTCAGGCCCTGATGACAGTTTGGACAGCTAAAGCCATATTCAACCAACTAGAACACATCTATGTGGTGATCTTTATCAATTATCTTTGACAAGGGGCACGCACTTTTAAAAGAATAATTTCTCTTGTACATGAGGACAGTCTTTTAGTCTGAATATGGAGAGTATCTAAGTAGAAATCTTTAGCAGTAACTGAAATAATACGTTTGTATATGTTTTCTGAAACATCACTAAGGTAAAATTTCTTCCACCTGAAATGATATACATCAGTCCTTACCTGAAAGTAAGAAACTAACCCTTCTCTAATTTTCAAATTTGTCCATTAATTGTCTCTTGCAAAGTCTTAATTCTTTTTTTGAAATACCAGAGATTAACAACTGCTGAAAACTGGATGGGCCCAGGTCTGACTGGCTTTACCTTTCAGCTGACATCCTATGACATTTTCAGGCTGTTAACAGAAGAGTGATTCTGTGCCGTCGTAAAATCCGAGCTTATGCTGCTGGGAAAGACGTTAAAAGTCTGAAATAGCAAAAGCAGTTGGTGGGTCGCCTAACAATTTAGCTGGCATGCGATCTGTAAGCCACACACATATTTGATGGTCAACCACTGCGCTGTTTCACATCCTCTGAACGAGGACTGCGAGGGGACCATGGCTGGGATCTCGGCATTAGTGCATAATTGCATCGCGTATTACAGCCTTTTTAGGATGCATTCCATCTGTTCCACATCGCTGTGTACTGACACTGCAGCAGAATTAGATGTATCATTGTACATTATCACAGAAAATCCTCTGCTCTTTGTGAAGCGGAGATTTCATGGACAGTGCCAGCTGCAATCTGTAGGAAGCAGTGTGAATGTTTCCATGAATTCAGTGAAAGATCATATGCTCAGGGTGTGGCCGTGGGAAAGACTAGTGTATCTTACACACAGTCCCTAACGTACAATTAGTGTTCCTTTAATTACAAACAGACTTTTCCATATCCTTTTGCAGTATTCCACCCTGACTTACCTGAATGCAAACCAAAATTAAATATTAACTATGAACATTAAAAATATTACATAAGTTGGACACAAAAATCACTGCCTTGATAAACTCAAGTCTCACTTGGACAAGGTACTTCATGAAGATTAAATATTACATACAAACTGTAATAAAACATTACAAGCACCACAGCTACAGCAGAGGAATGAGAATCAAGCACAGCTATTCTGGGCATAAATTATGTCTAAATGTTATTTATATGTCATTTACACATTTAAGCACATTATCTCCCCTCCATATGTAAAAATAATAATACAAAAGCAGAAACATGTAATGGAAAATCTCAGTTAAAGCTTGTCAAAAATGCAAGCAACTGAAAACTTCCACTGCCAGCATGGAAAATATTAGGTGGCTTTAACATAGGTGCCCATATTTTCTGCACACTCGCATCCTGCATTTATTTTCCTGGAGGAGGAAAAAACCCCACAGAATTCTCATACTGGTTTCACACTCCATTAAAAAATCCCTGGCAGAAACAAAATGCATGGAATTTGATGGGAAGCTTGGATAAGGATAATGCCTACCAAAATTAAGTCCAAACATACTCAATTGAGTTTGTAATTCCACAGAGCAGTTCCTGCCATTGGTCTGCCAGTGTCTCAGATGCAACTGCAGTACTCACGTTCACCAGTGTTGCTGACTGACTTCAGTAGCAAAGCTTGGGCATCAGACTTTCAGGCATTACTTCCCTCAGACTAAGGTACCAAAAGCCACTATGAAAAAATAACCTTTGCATGCATTTTTTTATTCTTTCCTGTGCCTTTTAACTTAATAAGACACCTTAAAAGGCTCACCCATTTCATGCACACACGTTTTATTCAGAGCCTGGACTTGCGCCCCTCAACTGTCACCCTCTCAAAGCCGTATTTGTGTTTCCTGTTCCACAGAGCATGCAAACCTTCACATTCGTCTTGCTGAGAGGTTTTGTTCACAGCTGCTTGCTTGGCGGGGATTTGCCTGGGGGGGAGGGGAGGAGAGGAGAGACAATTTTCCAAGCGATGGGGAAAAACAGTACAAAACTTTCATCATCAATGGCCTTGACATTGCTGGAGCCAAAGGAAACAACATCACCCAACGGATTCCATGCGAGGGAACCATTCAGAAACAAACAAAAAATCTCCTGCATTTATTTCTATCGAGGTAGCTTATGCCAAGCTTCCTTTGGTGAAATCCAGATTTCTCCTCCATTGGCTTCCTCCTGCTGTTGATAGAGCAGGATATTTGCTGAAACACAGCAGGTAATGAATGGGATATTCTGAATTAATCAGCATATATGGTGGAGAGAGAACTCTGTTCTCTTCTGAAGCTGTTAGAACAGCTTGGGTTTTTTTTTCCTCAAAAGGAACCATCAAGTGCTTTATTGGTGAGATACATAACTGGGCCAAGAGCAGACATAAAATTTCTGTACTCATTCTTAACTGGACATCGGTCTTGCTGGCAAATGAATCCCATAACAGGTATGTGTCTTACTGACCCCGTAAGTAATTTTATAGAAATAAAAATGCTTGGCTATAGCTACAGGTCTTTACCACACACAGAATAGGTGACATTTCATGAACTAACTTCTCATTTTCCTAATATCTCCAGGTTTCTCGAAAGAAATAAAAATTTGCAGATATAAAACCTGGTTGGTTTCCTCCCCACCCAGTAAATATATTTCCCTTTCTCAGGAGAGTATTAGAAAACAACTATTGCACTAGCATATTTTATAACTGCTCAATGATGAGGATAGTGTTCAAAAAAATCACAAAATCATCTTTATTCTTCACTTTCTTTTGCAACATCCCAAATCTTTACTGACTGTGCACTGCTAAACAGTTGTTGCATGTCATTGCAAAACTACTGGCATTTTAATGATGGCATTAATTATTCTGGATATCATATAAACATTTTATAGACTAGGAAGCAAAGGACTTTTTGCTTTGTCTAAGCAAAGCACAAAAGGGATTAGATACAGACCCTGGTCAAGAGGGAGACTGAAAACTTTAGCTGTATTTGGTTTGTCCTGTTCTAAAAGACATCAGTAGTACCATGTTGAGATACCAGCAAGCATCATTTGCAACCACCAGACTAAGTAAATTCACTCCCATGTTGTTGCCATCAGACAACATCTAACTTTGAAGTCATTACTGATCCTCAGGCTGTCTCATTACACCACTTCACAAGGCGATGGAGAAGAGAATAAACCTTTGACGAGTGTTTTTTAAGAAACAGAACTTTAAATCTGAAGCGGCCATCACCCAGAGATCTGAACTCTGAACCCCACTTGGCCGGTCATCTCCGAGGGTCAGACATTACAAGGAGGATGACCCTAAAACATCTGTTGAAAATCAGACTACCAAACTAATGGGAAATTCAGACTAATCCAAATGTGGGAGCCAAATCAGCTACTGAAACTATATAGTGCTACCAAATGTAGAACGATTACACTATGAAGAAAATGGGTTCAGTTCTAAAATCAAGAAATAAATTTTAAAATCCCTTCGATTTTCCTTTAAGGTCACAGAGAAGCACCACGAAAGAACATAAAGGGAAGATGAGAGTAAGATAATTTAAAATACTGATCCTGAATCAAAGAGTTGAGAGTCAGTTACTATCTTCAGTGAAGGTTTTATTAAAGAATTCTTAAGCAATGTCTGGCTCTTAAAGACATACTATTGTGGCAGGCATTTTAACCAGCTTCATGTCTGGCAGACAGTCCTGAAGTCTAAATGTCTCCTAGCTAATACACATAGAATTTTTATTCCCTGTAGGACAGAATACCAGTGAGAAGCATGGTGTTTAGAATCAGTCTACTTTGATTTACAGTTTTTGAGAGGCCTACAAAAACCTGCAGATAGTTTTTGAAGGATATAAGAAATAAAGATGTGTCTGAGAAAAAAAAATAGAATTCAAGTGATTTGCCCATCACCACATTACATGTTGTGGCACATCTGAGGTTTAAGCTCAGCTCTGTTCCTTCCTAATCTCTTGCTACCCATTCCAAGCACTCACCCTACAGACTGCATTGCATCTAGTAGCGCTGTGGATGTCAGGATCTTTCAGCCATCTTAATAATGACTTACACGATGTGCCCCAATAAGCACAGAAATACACCTTCACATTGTGTACTATTTGCAGTTCTCAACTGATAACTCAAGACTATCTACTTTGTGGTAAAGTGTAATGAAACACTAGTGCTACATTCCACTAAATAAGTCACCTGCAATACACAGGCATTAATAAAGGTGACTTAAATACCTGATTTTAACAATCTGGCTATCAGTCACATTGATTTTCGTGATTGCTTCATTTCTCCCATAAAGCCCTAAGAGGAATTAGAAATCTATTCCCAGACACATAATCACAAAGTAATCACAGCTGTTAATCAAGCCATCATGACCAATGAGAATCCTGAACGCACTTCTCCAGCACCCCAGACAAAATAAAAGCACCTGAAATATATTGTTTTAAATATTTCTTGATTTTTGAAGTGATCACCTGGTGATAGCAGCCAAACTCACTGTCTCATTATTATTATTATTATAAATTATACAATTATAGTGCCAGAATGAACTACGGTGAATAAGTAGTCTGACCTTGTTAAGCACGTGCCAGAGGACAAGAATGCTAAGAAAGGACAGGAATCATAAGAAAATTATTATTACTCGAAAAAGAATGCATTCCTAGATTAAAAATGTGAAAAATGTTACATTCTGAAATAGAATACAACTTACATTAAAATAGTATGCATAATATATGTGAGGTAGGTATCCATGTTACACCACAGAAGATTCAAAAACTAGTATCTGATAATTATCATTACTGAATATCAATTTTTAGAAGCTGCAGATGTAAGATTCAAGTCTTCAGATTTTGAAGCACACTCTCAGGCTAACAGCAATTTTGAACAACTCTGCAGTCCTTTCAGTTGGGGAAATTTATTCGCAGTGGTTGCAATACACCAAGGATTTCTCACATGTCTGCACTCAAAACAACAGAACTGAAAGAGCATTAACTTCAGAAGCTGGTTATAGCTTTTTAAGTACCAGCACCGTTAACAATTTTACTGTCCAAAAAATACCCTGGGGACATTCACAACGCATGCTGGTGCAGTGGAAATGGACCTGCCTAGCTAATCATGATCACCCTTTCATTTGTAATTGATCTCTTAAAATAGCAAAAGGTGAACACCACATACGAATATTGCAGAAAGTGTAAAAAACAACAGGGATAAACCCACTGCCTCTCATTTTCATTTTTCTACACACTGCTAGTAGCATAACCAGTCCCTAGTATTAAGTCCATTTATGTCACGGTTGCAATCTGCAAATGCACAGATGTAACTACACACATCCTCACTCTTGCCAATGGTCTCCTCACTGGTGTAGGCAATGAGCGAGATCAAGACCCAAGGCTAAGTTCACTTGCCTGCACACAGGCTCCTAGTGCCCTTTGAGATGCCCTGAGGGTGTAAGAGATGTTTGCCAAACCTGGCCCCAATGTCTTTGGGGCATCCTGTATGGAGGCAGCCAGGCCTGGTGGGCTTCCCAGGTAGCAGCAGACGCCTGTGTACTGGGTAATCACATCCCACCCCAAACACGCAACACTACAAATCCCTCCCCTATTAATGGCTTCTCTGTAAACAGCTTAGCTGAAAGAGGAGGAAGAAAGGAAGGAAAAAAAAACCCACACCAAAAAACAAAATGAAAATTTGATTAAGAATAAACCACAGATAGCATGTTTACATTCTGGGTGTCCTAGCAGTTTCACTAAAGTCACTAAGTCATGACATGCCCAGAGCAGAATCAAACAACTCAAAAACAAAGGTCATGTGAAAAAGGGGCCACACTTAAAGACTGGACCACCTCCGAAGACTGCAAAGAAAGGGCTAACTGGTAAGTAAAATCTTCAGAGAAACCCCAACAAGATCCAGAAGAGCACTATGAAAATTTTCGGTGAGATCCCAACAAAGAGCTGAAACGTCGTCGCAGCATGGTTGTCAGGATCCAGAAGACAGCTGGAGGAACGCTGCAAATGTAACTTGTGCAGTTTTCCAGCAACTGTAATCTATTACAGTCACTAGGGCAGATGAGCACTGTAGGCTGTGTTTAATTTGTCCTGTTTACAGAGAGTTTTTTCTAAACAATGTATACCAGAAACGGGGACAAATGCCGAAATACGGAGTCATTTTTGCAGGAAACAGCTCCTCCCAGAGTTGAAGTGACCAAAAGATTCAAATGATCTTGAAGTACAGAGAGGAGGTGGAGGAAAGGGTGGTATCCTTTCACAACAAAGATTATTTTTACTTAAGTATCACTATCTGTCGAGCTTAGACGCTTGCTTCTGTGATTGTAATTGACACTGCTGGACTGTGCCCAACAGTCCTGAAGATGGCAGCTCTGAAGCTATAATCTGATACAAGCAGTACACCAGCGCCCTTCCCTACTTCCAAAAGGGCTCAAAAGAAATATATCTTTGTAGAGACAATATCTGACAAAGAAATAAGTATTCAAGGAGAAGTGCCATACTTTGCTGAAATAAGACCAGGCTGTAAATCTAGATGATCCCTGGAACAATTTGTAAGTTCTCTCAAATGAAGTATTTTCACTGCCTAAGTAAGAGCTGAAAGGATCAAACAGATCTAGCATTAAAAAAAAATTTTTAAAAATGCATCCGCATTGCTGTATTAGGTCTAAGTTTTGCTCAAGGTCTCTTCCATGGACCTTTGGTGACTGTTCAGCTGGAAATTAAGGGCCCAAGAGAGTTTTTTTGAAAGCAGTAAGGGATATCCTGAGTCCCAGCCAGCAGCCTAACAATACAGCTTCCAACAGCCAAAACTGTGTGACTTGTGCTATGAACATCACTCATTACCACACTGTGTGCTTATGAAGCCCTCATATAATTGTATTTAACTATTACAAGTGTTGTATTTATGAAAGATGCTACACCTCAAGTAATAGGTTCCTACTCTCTAAAAATCAAACTATGATTTTCAATTACTTTTTATTTCTCAATATATTCAGGTAATCAACTTTGAAAGCTACACTGCAGTTCTAATGTATTTCTTGGGAACAAAAAATTAGGCTGTGAAAAGTCTATTCCATATTTCACTTTCATATAACATCACATTTCACATCTGACCAGTGTAATATGGAATTTTCTTTATGATAACCTGTTCTAGGCTTCAAGGCAAGAAAAACAAAACCGAAAACCAAACCAAAATTAAAAAACCCACCTGGTTTATATTAAATTCTCATTGAAAACCTATGTATCTCCACTCTCTTCTACCATAAAACAGCTCAACTGCATTTCTCTAAGCGACATCCTTTCTCTCCTACAGGACTGTGCCATAGGCGGAGCTGATCACTGTGGGACTGCATTAGCTTCTTGGCAAAAGTTGTTACCACGTGCTTGCTGCTACCTCCTAAGGTTTGTTAGCATTCCTCACCCCAGCTGTATCTACTACACCCCATAGGGATAACTAAGGATTTATTGCAGAAAGCTATTGCCTGAGCTATTGATTTCAGAATCCTGTTCTTCAGAGCCGCGCTTTTGCGGCACTAGCTGTATTTATGTACAAGGGATGCAATCATTCCATGACTTTCAGTGTTATTTGCACATTATTTCTGGTTTGTACTAAAAACCATGGACGTAAGAAAGCAGAACTGCCCAAGTTTTAAAAATCTACAATTTCTAAAGGCAGGTCTTAACGCTCTTAACACAATTTACCTCCTATGCAACCTTTAAAGAGCTATGAGCTGTTTAGAACTGCGGAAATCTGTAAGTCCTGTCATTTTTTGGTACATCCAACAGTTAATTTGGATTGGAATCTTTTGATTTAACTGCAGAGAAAGACTTGTTGAGACAACTACAAATGCAAGTCTTCACACATCTATTCTCCCTGTGCTACTTCTCTCCTCGTAGCTTGATTAGACATTGGGAATCGACTGCTCAATGTCATTTCTTCAGTGTTACTCCCCTTAAGTGCTTCTGTGGCTTGTCAGCTCTCTTGGCCCAGGAGAAGCCTGGGCGTGACCATGACTCTTCCCTGAAAAGCTTCTTCATTACAGGAACTGTGATTATATTTCTTTTACTGTTCTCCAGGCTCCATCGGCCCTTATGCCATCATGAGAGAGAAGAGTCATTGAAATGTAACTACCATGTTGAGGGTGTCAGAAATTACTAAAATGCAGAATGCTTCATGCTCACATTATTAATCCAATTCTCATGTCGATGTAGGAAGGAGCGAGATTAGAGCAGCTGGTGAGTATTGATCCTGTCCTTAATGATGTTAGCTGCTCAAATGATCGTTGTACACACGTTTCATTACCATTCTTGGAGAACTGAAGCTGTGGTCGTAACAAGCGCAGTGCCTAGCTGGCAAACATGAATTTTGTCACTACGACAATGCCATTTATCAGCAAGTAAACTTTAGAAAAGTAAAAAAGAAAGTTAGGGAGCTGTTGTTAATCAAGGCTTTAAACAAAACACAAGTGTCCCTTCCTTTCTGTGCTCATTCTAGGAGGAGAAGGAAGTCACAGAATCACAGAATCACAGAATCACTCAGGTTGGAAGAGCCCTCTGGGATCATCGAGTCCAACCATTGCCCTGACACCACCCTGTCAACTAGACCAGGGCACTAAGTGCCATGTCCAGGCTTTTCTTAAACACCTCCAGAGATGGTGACTCCACCACCTCCCTGGGCAGCCCCTTCCAATGGCTAATGACCCTTTCTGTAAAGAAATTCTTTAAAGTCAACACAATTAACAGCTGATAATCATAAAAATACTGTGTTATTTTATATAGCCCAGCATACAGCTTGCATACACACTAAAGATCTTTCATTCAACTGCTTTCAGTCACTGGCTTTTTTAAAAGCCTGGATAATATTATACTGTTTCTGTTAGCTAAATTTGTAGTTAGATAAAGATACATGAGTTTCAGAGGAGTAAGTTCCCAAGACCATCAGGGAGAAATTATTTTTTCTTTATGAAAAGTATTGCAGAAATAAATTCAGTATCTTAAGGTGAGGCATACATTTTTTTCATTTCAGGAAGCATCATGCGCAGGGTACAGACGGAAGTACAAAGGATACTAAAGCTCACTGGCCTAGATCTGATTCAAGATGGGAAATCCTCCATTTTGAGTGTAAACGTTCCAGTTCCTGTTCACAGTACCTGTGAACCAGCGTTAAGTATTCCAACGTAAATGAAAAGCAGGAGTTACATTACAAAACTACAATGTCCTTGTGATATTCAGATCCCTGAAAACAACATGTCACTGCTAACAAATCAAAAACATATGTTTCCACAACATTAATTGGTCTTATGAGCAATTTGTTGTGGAGCCAAACTTTTAAAAACTTAAAGAAAAAAAAATCATCAGGATTGGAGAAAAGGTGACGGTGGGAAAAAGAGAGCTCAGTCCCAGTATGTGTAAATAAACTTGTGCATTTTCTTTAGTTTACTGGAGATTTGGCATGTTTGCCAGTTTTACAACATTTCTCAAGCTACAGCTACAGCAGCAAGGTACCAATGTGTACAGAATATGGTATGAATATATGGTATGATTATATATAGGCCATCAGCACCTTGAAAAATCTTGAGCCAGAAAATTTCTGATCCTTGTGTTCTAAGAGTTATCTGACAGCCACTTAAAATTTGTAAAAACTAAGCTACTTACTCAGTTAGGTGCAATAGCCAGGGGCCAAATCACAAATTAAGAGCAAAGGAAAACAAAATCAAGTTTATCAGCAAATATAAGCACATACCTAAACCATTTCAGACTTGAGAACAGACTGCTAGTAGCAAGACCTCTCTGACCTGACTTATTTCGGAGGCACGTGGTTTCCATTATGCTGTTTTTACTTCAGCAGATCTGCACATTAAGTGGTCACAAAAATTCTGTACAAATTTATACTAGACGGGGTGAGAGGGCGCTGAGGATGAAGCCCAAGGATCGGGAAGTGATGAACAAATTCAGTTCATCAAATAAGTAGCAGCACAGTTGGATAAGCCATGTAGCCTTCTGTATACTTAATGTTCTTCCAAGAGCAAGCAAGTTCCTCCATATTATTAACAGAGTGCACACAGGCTCAATAATTTATCTAATAAGCACAATTTTGAAACTAAACTCATTAATGTTTGCTGAATTGAGAGCGATACAAAGATGCTAGCACAGGTCTGCTCAGGGCACAAAACACTAACAGTCTACCAAGAGCTGGATTTTCCCCTCCTTATTCACAGCAAATATATTTTCATAAGTCTCTCACCTAATAGAGGAATCTTATGAACATTATTCCTATATGCAAATATTTCCTCAGAGCAGCTGCAACAGTACATAGGTGCTAGAGAGGTACATTTTCCCCAGGAAAATACATATAACTAAATAATGATAAATTCTAAAAGAGCACCCTAATACATTCTGTAGTCACAAATTGTGCTGACCAATGGTTTTTTCCCTCACATTCATCACACAGATAAAGAGGTTTTCTTCCTAAAAGGCAAATTAATTTAAGCTTATGTGATCATCAGACTGTATTTTAGGAGAATATGGATGCTAATGTCATAAATAAAATTTACCCAGACGTATCTTACTAGTTTACCTATTACAGATGCAAGGTACCGTAAACAGGAGTCACCAATGCATCATGTGTATTTGTCCATATCAGCAATGTATGTCAAATGTGTTTTTCTTTGAATTATTATGTTTACTGATTTATATTAGCGAAAGATGAGAAACATTTCCAGTGAGCTCAATCCTACTTCCCTGAGAAAAAAACAAAAACAAGAAACAGCACCAGCTGCTTGGCAGGACTCTGCTAGAATGATAACATGGTCTCTGAGCGCTCTTGTTCAAGCAATGGAATTAATTACTGATGAACACTAACACAGCAACAGCACTGACAACTGCATCACCTACGCTGTCTAGCAAACAAGCTGTTTGCTCATGGTGGCCACTGCTTTAATACAGAGCTTTCCCAGAATTATTTTTGCATGTATTGTACTTCTACAGTAATATTTAAATGAAGTAGACTGTGTTAGACTGTGTCTAAAACTATGAAACATTTACATCTATCAAAGACTTGTTAGTAAGGAGAATGTGATATAGCAATAGCATTCAAACTCATCATTAAATCTACCTGAAACTAAGCACAGAAAAAACCTTTTCTTAAATAAGATCCACCCACTAACTTGGGTTAATCTTCAGTAGCAACAGAGTCATCATTAGAAAATTAGTATGAACAGGTCCTGTAGTTCATTCTGCAAACTTCTCATCACCCTCCACTGTAACAGACTGTTGTTCATAAGAAATGACACTTACATCTAAGAGGACGGAGAATGATGAATCTGAATAAAAAAAAATTAACAAGGGAAAGGGACAAAGGAAGTTCTTATACTTTTCTTATACTTCTTATACTAAGAAGACAAGAGTGAAAGAATAGAAAAGAGCTAAAATTATGCAAAAATCTTTATATAAAAAGTGACAAGGGCAGAATGGCAACCAAAAAAAACCCCAACCCCAAAACAAAACAAACAAACAAAACCAAAAACAAAACAAAAAAAACCCCACACCAAAAAACTCAAGCACAAGCTCTGCTGTAACTGTGTGATTATATAAGTATCTACACTTTTTGGATAATGTTCCAGATTTGTTGGTCTGGAAATTTGGACAGGCATCTCATGAGAACAGGCTTTCTGATGATATTGTAGATACTCCCAGGTTACAAGCCTGCCAGAAATAATGCAAGAGCAGCCTTTTTCCATAGTACTTGGGTACTTTGGTTCCAACTCCAGGAAAAGAATAGGAACTGCAGAGGCGTGTGAACTTCAGAGAGAGTGTGATCAGTGATACAACTCTCTTTCCCCATTCCTCACCAGTGTTCAGCATGATGCAGCCTGAATTTTGGGGAAGACACAAGAGGACTCTGATTGCATTTGAATCACTTCACCCTTTTCTAGTTTTAAAAAAAAAGTTTTAGTTGGTGCTATTTACAACAAACACCTGACAGGGGTCACAGCTTTATCGAGTTTGTTACCAAATGGTTTTCTAACAAAGATCAAGGATTTCTGGCTGTCTTGAGCACTGCGTTGTGACTTGACACAGGTTTCCTGCAGCTTACAGATAGGGCTGGTAAATAAAACAGGATGTTACAAAGGTCACCTTCCTTACACAAAACAAGGAAAATAGTTAATTCATGGAAAGACTGTGAAAAGGGATCTTCTGTGGGTAACAATGATAACATGCTTGCTACATTTTGGAAGAAAAAAGCCCAACAACTCTGTGTTAGTTATCCCTGAGCGTTGGCTACAAAAATAGAGGTAGTTACATTCCTGCAAATGCTCACATAACTATAATTTCCACATGTGTATCTTGCACCACTTTGAAAGAGATGTAACTTAGAAACAGGAGTTCTGATAACCATGCTCTCATGCAATGAGGATAAAGTAAGTCAAAAGGTCTAACTGGGGGAAGAAGGTTTCTGGCTCAACCACCCTTTGCATTATCCATATAGGTTTGCTGAGCAAGGATTATTCTATGCTTTGTTTTATTACAACATATACTCTCAGGTTATGTGTGGAAAACACAGTAAGTTCTTTCAGAGGGCTGCAGAGAAGTGGGAATCCTTCTCCTAAAGGTTTGGGGGCATACACAGCTTTGGAAAGGCAGCAGTGCAAGACTCTCAAAGCACAGAAAAATAAATGGAGCAAAGATATATTTGGTTGCTCCAGAGGGATTATGCTAGATGAAAAGAGAGTCAATAGGATCAGATGGAACACAAAGGAAATGACAATGAAAAGAATTACACTTCAATCTTTTTTTTGCTGTTTTTAGCTAGCAAACAAGGTCTAGATACTGGCAAATTCACAGGAGCAGGACTGTTTTCTCTTTGAAAGCTGAGGTTCTCCAGCAGTGGGGCAGGAAAAGCAGTTGAATCTCTTCAAACAGACAGCAGTTGCTCGATAACTTGGTGACCTTCCTGTTAAGCCCAAAGGGCCACAAACACACAGAATCCATCCGACCCATGACATCTTCAAACACTGGAAGCTGTTAACCAAGTGCCCAATGTCAGGAAACAACTGTCTGTCTCTGACAAACTGAGTTCAACCCCCTCTATGGGACTGGAACTGATTTATTTTCTACTACAGTATGCTTACAATCTCTCTCTTGAGAGAGTCAAGAGAAAGCTTTTCAGCAATCAGTTGCAGGTTACCCCATTGGAAACCCAACAGAAATAATTTTTAACCACATTTGTGGTCCCTTTCCTGGCATGACATACACCCAAGAAACCTAGTGCTCTTTCAAATGGTCACCCTCTAAGAAACCCCAGCTGATTTAAAAAATCATCACACGTAATCCTTTTGACATGCTCAGTGCTCTAAGCATTTAAGTGTTTACTTTATAAGGTTACAAATGGATTCTGGAAATGCACATGTATTTCTTGGAGCTTTTTCAGTTCAAAAAACTGCTTACATACATGCACATAAGATCAGGCGGTGTTTTAGGAGGAACACTTTAACTGTTGTGCTGTAGTTAATGTGACAGAAATATTGTTGATTGGCATTAATTAGTTTCTTTATTTTTACATTAAGCAGTGCACACTCCCCTTCCTATACCAGGCAATATATTCATATTCTTTGTTAAATGGATACAAATAACATTAAGTGTGGTAAATAATTACTGAGCACCCTCTACGTTTCACCTTTCAAAAGGATTACTACTGTGGACCCAGTGGACAAAACACATTTTCTCCAACACATACTTCAACATTTTTTTGCCAGTCACTAGCTTTTTTTCCCCCCTTTGTAACTCTCTTTAAATTGTTGCTGTTTTGCAAACCCTTGGGCTTGTTTTGTGCTCTGCGTATCACCCATATAGTTTCACTAAGCATGTGGGACTGTGTAAGTATGCTTCAAGGATGTTGTAGGACTGAAGACTCAGAAGCCAACTGGAGTCAGAGAGCTGAAGAAAAACAGTTGGTGTCTAACACTTCCAGTGAGCCATTTGTCAAACCGGACAAAAGCCGTACAGTTTGGAAAAGCTTTTGATGACTAGCATTAATTCAAATCTCATCCACTGACACTCCTGTCAGTTAATATGTTTCTTATTCTGCAAGAACCAGATTCACATGTACATTCCTGTAGTGGCTGGTTCCCCCACCCCCCTCGTCCTTGCATGCAAAAGAAGGCAGCACTGAGACACGCTGCAGACTTCCCCCTCGCAGTTCTGCTAACCTCAGTGCTGACCTACAGTACCCTTAGTTTTCCATTCGTTAGACTCTATGACACAAATATAGCCCAGTATTCCAAATTAGGCTGTGTTTATTCCAAGAGCACAAACAAGAGCGTTTTCACATCTAAGAAAATGATGTGTCTTGATTAAAGATTGAGACATGTTCATACAACGCTGAAAACATATGCAGTTTTCATCAGCATCCCAAATCCCTGTGGACTGGTTTCTAGTCTATTCTACTAATCCCTGGATCCCAGTCCCAAATTCACTTCTTCCCAAATTTGACTGAATCCTCTTGCTTGAACTCCTTATTTCACATTAGCTGGAAACCTTAAATGTTTGCAACTGTGCCCTTCACATCAGTGGGTGTCCTTCAGCTAGAGAATCGTTAATTTAATCACACATCACAGAAACAGTCCACAGTTGTTTGAAAGGCCCACTAAGGGCTATTTCTTATCTTCACTTTTTACATCAAATTGACCCTTTGGATTCCAAGTGTTGGAAATTAGGGAAAAAATTTCCTGTAAGTCAAAAAGCAGCACTGCAAATAAGCTGTTTTCTTTCCAAACTTCAAAAGCAAAGATTTTATTTTTTAATGATCTATCTAGACTTTCAAGTTCAACAGCACATCATAACCTTTGGTGATTTCATTTTGCTAAGCACACTAGAGCTAAGTTACATTTTGATAGTGAAAAATTTCCTGGCTCTTTTTCTCATTACCAATGATGATAAATAAATACTGAGTACTTACAAAATATATACATTTATTATAAATATTGAAAAGCAGCTTTCCACACAGCCATGAGATAAAATTTGTATTTCATCAAATTGAACTTTGTGTTAGAAAAGGGGCAGCTCGTAGCCTTACAACACTAATAATAGGGTGCTGACAAGTGAAACAAGCTGGTAAATATGAAGCTTGTTCATAACAAGATTGCACAAGAAAATATACTGTAATGACCCTATCTTGAACATCCTGTAATAGCCCATTGTTCCTCTCTAATACTCTCATTCAGCAATTTTTCTTAATAGCGGATGCATGGCAGCAAAGGAACCAACGTAATGTGGGACTGCACGTGCACACATCATGGCACAGAACAGGGGTGAGACAAAGAGCCTGGCACACTGAGAGGTTCTGAGCGGGCTGTTAACTGGATGTGGAGCCTTGCAAAACAGCCCCACATCTTTGCGTAACTTGAATAAGACAAATAAAAATATTTACCTATAAGGTAATATTTGAATATATTTGAATAAGGTAATACCTGAAGGATTTGTAAACACTGAGAAGACAGGAGAATCATTTTACCTATGAAGGGCAACAAATGACAAGAAGAATGGGAATGAAAAAGGAAAATCATAGGTTTAAAATCTGAGAGATCATGGAGTCTTATAGTCAGCACATTGAAAGTTAGCGCGGTAGATAGAAACAGTAAGAATCCTTCCTTTTGCACAGATGAAGAAGAAATGTGATAATAAGCATCTTCCACGTGTGACAAGTGGATGTTTCACCTTCACTCTGGATGAGAAACGATGAGCTAACTTACCACCGCAGTTACTGGCATCTTAAGTAGATCATGCACCGAAACCCAGCATGTGCTTTTGTTGCCAAATTAAAATACTGAATAGACAATTTATTTAGCAACCCTACTGTGAATTCATGTCATACACGTAACTCCAAATACAGATTTCTCACCACCTAAAGGAATCTTTCAGTTTATCCAAGTGGCTACGTATGTAAAGAACTGGCTTTGGCTGACCACAGGATACCCGACTCAGCTTTGTCTCTGCAATTAGAAGGTCATGCTAAAGGCAACAATTCCATTTACTGATTTGTTCACAGTTTACTTTCCTATGGGAACTACATTTTGAGGTTCAGATTTTTTTTCTTTGTGCATTTGTCATTCCTTCCAGCATTTTATCTTCCTTGCTACCAGACTTCATCATTTTACTGTTACTTAGCGCTCAAGGAAGAAGTTGGACAACTGTCCTGTTTAAAAGCTGTAAATGTTTAAAAATACAAAAGCTTGGAAATCTAGGAAGCAGAGGAGCTAAAGAAGTTGTAAAAATAAAATAAAACAAAGCAAACCTCTGGCTTAAGAAGTCTCACGTTCCTGCATGGTATAACGCTATTTTTGAACACCGCTTTGGCAAATGTGCATTCCCTGAGGAAGCTGAGTGATCACAGATAACTGTCTATCATGCCAGTCTGTCTTCATCGGACAAAATCTGTCTCAACAGTATCTTTTCTCCCCTGGCCTAATCCGACTGAGAAAGCTTATTGCAGTGGGTCCCTCAAGTCTGCTTTGAATCTGGGCTCTTTTGTATACTCTAACTGTATACCCCTAATCCTATGGATGGCAGTACACACTGACATGCTCTGGTGTCCCAGTGCCCCCGCAGAGACAGCACAAGTATTTTGCCATCCTTTCAACAAACCCTGAATTACTGCCATGTCCTTCACTGGGCTGTAATGTGACTCTAGGAAAAGCTTAGCATGTCAGCAGAGTATTTTATCTCTGTAGCTCTAAATAAAAGGTGTCCAGTTAAACTACACTGGCTGAATTCTACCCTGGGGTTGCATGCATAGTTTTAGAAGAGGGATCTTCACTAGAGAAGAAACTCTACTCGTACAATCTCTTCTGAAATAATTAGGGGAGGAAAAAAAAAAAAGAAAAAAGACCTAGGCCCAGCAGCTAACCCAGTGGTTCATGCTAAAAGGTTAAAAACACCTGAATGATGTTTTTCTACCTAGTTTACCTGAAAAAGCTGAGAGAGGGCATCCAGCATGCAGGGTGGGGGGACATAAGGCTCTTGCTGTGACTTCCGTAATCAATCTAAGAATGACATTGTTAAGATTTGAAGACTGCTCAAATTACCTCCTTTAGTCAGAAATTAAGCATTTCCAGTACGAGAAAGTAAACATTTTAAATTAATAGAAATGAATACCCAATTACTGTACTCCAGACAGAACGGTTCCATCTTCGAATTACAACCATTACTCTTGTTTTATATAACACCTATATTGTGATAGCAAATAAAAATGAACGAATTTTCTATTTCTGCTTTGCTCACTGGTATGTAACTTGTGTCAATGTCAATTACACTTATGACATAACACGCACAAAATGATAGAAGGGATAGAACCTTTCAGATCTCCCGTAGTGAAAACTGATGGAGTATGAGATTCCCCAGCTCTGTGGGGCAAGGAGAACACTACAATAGCAGAGTGTAACTCGATGGGAGTTCTTGCTCCCATTTGCGTAGTGGTTTCCAAAGTTATTTTTCTCTAGGACTATGATTTTTCCTGTTTGTTTTCAGCAGAAAGGCTTTTATTTCCTGATGCACATACATGATTAACAGATTAGAAACATTTTCTTTAAAATTCCTCTTTACCCACTGCTTCCAAAACAGAGAGAAAAAAAAAAAAAAAAAAAAAACAAAGGAAAAAAGTAATAACCCCCCCCCCACTACACTGGCGTGCACATAACCACAAGAAAGGCTAAAATTTCGTTTAGTGTTTAAGTGCCCACTTGGTGTTAAGCATGTGCTTTCTCCAGTTCCTGCTAGCTACATAGAAAAAAAGCACAATCCTGGTGGCCTTCAACGTATTATGATGCAATAAACAGCACATTTAATAAAAAACAAAGAATGCAGAATGGTGGCCATGCAGGGAATATTGAATAGCACTCAGGAAAAAGCCTTAATTTTGGCTTTCCTGAACTCGTTTAAACTAACTTTTTCCCAACTAAACACTAAATCAACTTTAGAAAGGCTACCAATCCTGATACTCTGTTACGGTACGCACATCTGTTGTTCCTCTTCAAGGAAGATGACTATGAATTTCAATATACCATCATTCATGGAAAGGATTCTCACTCCCACCTCCCCCTTCCAAGAAACTAGATGCGTGAAGACAGACCTTTCTCTTCGCGAGGAAGGATAAGGCAGAGGTTAATTTCATCTGCATCAGCTAGTGTAGGATAAAGCTTTGGGAAATATTGTCAAGCCACATTCTTAATGCCTGGCAAAGTGACTCATTCAGAGTCATCACCGGAAAGGAAGTTGAATAGAATAAAAAACGGAACAGGATGGGGGCTTAAACAGGAGAAAGAAGTGAGAGAAAGGAAACTGGATTGTTTAAAGTGGCCTGAGGTTACAAGTTCTACAACGAGGGTTTTTTTAATATATATGTAAAATATATCTATACACATGTAAAAAAATATATATATACACTTCTATGCATACGTAAAAATATATGCATACATAAAAAACATATATTACTTTACATAAAAAACAACTTCTTTCTATAGGAAAAGGACTTGTATTTGTGGATTGCCTCCCAAAGCTGCCTGCTGAGGTATTTGTTTCAGTACAAGGTGGCATTAACGCAGTACGGGGAAATGAACAAGAACCCCCCCTAGAAAACCACAAGTTTTGAACAATTATGCTCCTATTCCACACAATATGGAATCCACAGAATACAGAGTTATACACTTTCGTAAAATCCACCAGAATGCAACAAACACATTGTTATACCATTCCCTAAAGAACCACTCTGCACAATAAACAAGACTTTTTTCTGTTTTTCCCAAAATACACAGCTTGTACTTTCTCGTGCTAGCAACTCAGTGCAACGTGAAAAAGTTTCTCTTCTCCAAATATTTTTACTGTGAGACTTTGGATAATTAGCCACCTATCGTGTCCATTTTAGCTCAGTCAAACAGAAAACAGTATGTAGAGAGTTTCAATAAATATGTTCACTTGCAGCAGCCTACTGCAGAGCACCTCCTTGGATTCATAACTGAAAACACATTACTTGTGCTACTAGAATTTCCATTGACAAAACAAATAATTTTGGTTCCCAGAGAAGATGACCAAAGCATTTTTTAATATCAAAAAGGCAATATTCAACTGATTCCCAGCTCTTTATGTTTTAAAATTGACCACCGTGAGTAAAACTTCTCACTGTATAGTCCACTACTAACTACTGTATCATTTTTCACGTTCAAAGGGATACACAGAAAGATTTAACATCCATTAAATCATGTAATTAAAAAAAGAAACTTAAAAATAAAAAAGGCGTGCATGGTCAAAAAATTATCCTGGAAAAATGTATTAGAATAAATACTTTTAAATTCTACACCTCATCTCCCAAACTTATTTAATCCCCAGAGTGACACCTGCTGGATTGCACCAACAGAAACAAAAGGGCAGACAGCCCCATTATACAGAACATTTCAGGATAATCATTGCAAAAATGTGCCCTTTTAGTAGTAAAAGGTTGCACAGTATCATATGTTTTTCTCCATTTAGGGTAGTAAATAAATACATAGATGCAACCACAGAGGAAAGAAGTATGATGTCTAGAGCTCTTACTCATTTCTGAAATATATGTTTTTAAATTTCTATCTAGGAAGGATTGTAGAGCACAACATTGAGAGACAGACTATATTAATTTATGATAATATTAATATGAAAAACATTTTTAAAGCCTAAAACAAATGAGTTTTGGTATAACAAATACGTTCTCAGTACATCTTTTGCTTTACTTTAATGAAGCTCTACCAGCATTGCCAGTATCAAAATAATACACAATTTATTAAAATTAATTTCCAAGATTTTACCACTGCAATAAGGGAGAAAAAAAGTGAGTGGAAAATCTAAATGGTAACACAAAGAGTGATACTTCATGCCCATACAAGCATCAAGGTTGTGCAGCTTTCAAGCTCAGAATTATCAAAGGATATGTGGAAAAGATGACACCGTTTTTAGGAACTAAAAAGATATTCAGCCTAAACACAGCTGACAGTGTACCACAGTATATGAGGTAGCTGCTTTGAACTTAATAATAATAAAAAAAAAAAAATCACTGATCACTGTGTTTCGCTCCTTGTTCTTGGGAAGTCAGACTGGTATGGGCTTCATTAAACAAAACTCTGCCACTAATTTTGTTTGGGATGTTTTTTAAATAAGGTCTGCATGATCCAGGCATACATCCAGAAATACAACATTGTTTTAGCTTCTAAAACTCAATTAGTATCTTAATGGTCAGCTACAGTGGCCAAAACTGTCAGAAGAGTCTTGGGTGCCATCTATGCTATATTAAAAGGCAACAGCTTCAGAGACACATGCACATTTACACCAGTTGAGAATCTGTTTTCTTTCCTTGAAGTGAGTACACTGCTGCTCTCAGGGCAAGTCTCGTTTTAATGCATTACATTCAGTTAAGTGCATTTCAAATGCCTCTTTCCAAGGAAAAGCAACTCTAAATAAATCAGTTCTGTTCCTTTGGACAGCATATACTCCAGCAATGATTGAAAGTGTTTGCACAGAACTAGGGCAGAAAAAGAATGACTTTGCTGGGAAAATGTAAACAGTATAAACAAGCTTGGGAGACGAAGGCAGATATGCATGAGAGAGAGCTGTGAAAACAAAACTTTGAAAACGCAGAAGTTTAGCCTTCCAGTTTTGCCCAGATTCTAAAACACGACATAAAGTATTGCTAAAAACAAATGCTGTAATGGAAACAATTTAATGAGAAGATCTTATACTGTACTGCGCTGCCTGTGGAACTCTCCATTAAGACAACAGGTAAGTAACAGGCTCATTTCTGCTGCTCTTTGTGCAAGCGTATTACAGTGAAAACATCAGAATTGCCAAAAAAAGAAAAAAAATGGGTTGTGAACACCCATGGAAAGCTTTCTCCTTTTTCTTTTAAATGTTAAAAGGAAACAACATTTAAATGTATTCAATTTAAAAAATTAACATTCATGACTCATGGTTTTCTAAACAAAGGATGAGGTTTAGGACTAATTTACTTTGAAAACGTACATGTTCTCTCTCCAGTTGATACATTAGGAATAATAAAAGTCAGCATGATATAGACCCACGTATATTGTACATGGAAATAATATATTACATATTATTAAATGTCTAATACACATAAACAGATATACAAACACACTTCCAGATTTATTTTACTGCTTAAAAGTTGTTTGTTTGTCAACTCACATCTGTTTTGGTAACAGAAGTATTCACTCCTTCCCTGACACAGTGGTATCGAGGATATTGTTAATTCCAGAGCTCTGACAATTTACTACACCAAAGACTTAAATTGTTTCCCAGTAACAGAACAGTTACACGAGCAACTAAGAGACTGTTTTCAATAAGTGTAAAGCTTAACGGAGGAAACTGCTGCACATGAAACTCAATGTCATGGCTACACATGCTGTTAGACCAGAGGTGACAGTAACACTGAGGTAATGCCAATATCGTGTATACACTCTATAGGAATGACAGCTGATCAGAAGCACAGAAGGAATTTTGCCAGCAGATCAAGAACACTGTAAACACATTGGGAACAGATGGGAACAACTTCGTAAAGATAAACTCTAGTTTGTTCTCCTAACTGTAGACTTGGACTTCTCGTTGGAGAAATTCCTTCAGCTGCTTTCATAAATAGCTTACGTTATCTTCAGTATTCACTATAGAAGTGACTAGATATAAAGTTTTATAGCATCACTATGTACACGTTATTATTAAAAACATATTGATAGCAATAGTTTCCAAACGACCACGGCCTGGTTTGAATCTATTATCTGTATGATTTCGTGGACTCTTGGGGGCCCAATCCTACCTGGCTCTTGCACGTGCAAGGAATGCTGTTGGAAGCAGCTGACTAACTTGAATGCACAGAATACAGAACTAAGGTAGTAATTATACTGATGGCAAAGGAAATGTATTGGTGTCCTTTCTTCCCTCAGTTGTGTTCTCAGTTGTATCCTCGTGTAAATCTGGACTGCAATACCCAGACAGCCCACACAGCAATACAGCATTCCCGGAGCTGGCCCCCTTACTTAGCCAGGTAAGACATTAGTCACCAAGAACGGGACATGCAGATTTGTGTTCTTCAACCTGAGCATTCAAAACTTCTAGAAGTTATCAAAGAACAGCTGCCACCAGACTGCAGAACGCAAGTGACTGGAAGGGTGATGTATGTATAATTCCTTCAACAGAAAAATACCCACATTTAGGAATATCTTGTCCTTTGACAGCCAGTGGAAAAATTCCCCCTGGCTCTTAGCAGGCCAGGATTTCAACAGTTGTGTTGTATCAGGAAAAGCCTGTTCAAAGGGACAAACCCTACATTTCTTAATGCAGAGCAAGACTCCAGCTGATCAGGAATTCAGAGTACGGTAACATTTGAAGGTGACAGGACATACATCATGCAATTCTTGAACTTGCAATGCATGTTATGTGTTCAGGTACTTAGTTCTGTCCACTAAAAAGCACAGCCACACTGTTCTACATTGCTATCCTGCCACTGTCTTTGCTAGATCTGCAAATAACGTAGATTCTGGCATCAAACCTGCAAACACATACATGCCTGACACTTCCTATGTGGGCAGTCCCACCACAACCTAAACCAGTTACTTGAGAATAGTATAAAATAAGAATCTAAATTATTTAGCTGAAATACTTTTGAAGACAGTTATTCCTACTGCACTGATCATTAAAAACAATATCACCACTTTTTATCTCAAGTGTCATCTTGTTTGATTTCGTATCCCCAAGTGCCTTTTGTGCTGAAGATTTTCAAACTCGGATAAAGACTTTGGCATTGCTCTTACATGCAGTGAAGTCAATGAGAGTTTAAGCAGACTACAAAAGTAAATACTGTGAAAATAAAGATCATTATTTTTAATTGGGAATTTCAGACAGTATTGCAGCACATGTACTTCGAAAGAAAACACATGGACTCAGATCTGGTCTTATTCATATTTATCCAGGTCTAGTGTGTCTCCTTTCACTCCACTGAAAGGACCTCAGATTCAGAGCACAACAATCAGGCTTTTAGCACTTCACTGCTCCGAATGAGTTTAAAGCGTTATATACATTGTTCCTGCAAATGAATGACAAGATCCCCGGTATGCACAACACGACTGGAAGGACTCTGCATTGGCACAATTGTAAGAGCAGCAAAATCCGGCCCCAAGGTATCCAGCATAAGTTTATTAAGGTAGAAGGCAAAAAACCTCAGCTATTTTTGCTATTATTTCAATCCCAGCCCCTATAAAATGTATGGATGACTAAATGAATCACTGCAGATCAACCCCAAGTGTGATTTACAGCCTATACTGTTTCTTAGCTATCCTTGATAAAAAAGATTTCTTTTCCTGATTCTACGGACCCATTGCTTACACACACAAGCAAGTGACCAGATGCAGCAATCTCAGTAGCAACCGTGTTTGTAAAAACAGAGGATATCCCATCTGTTCTGGAAAGCTGAAGAAGTGGCAAGACTCTTAACTGTCCCTCAGCTGATACTGGAAGGCACAGAATCACAACTTCCCACTAAGTTTCTCAAGGAAACGAAACAGTGGACAACCACCTTTCAATAAATCAGTTCAGCGTTTGTGGGAAAAATCTCAAACAGTAACAGCCCGGCATGCGTGCAAGCTTCAAACTCCAGCTAACTTTTTCTCAAGCAAGCAGAAGCTCCAAACAAAACAGAAGCTTTATCTTTTTAGTTGTGTAATTACAATACAAAACCTAATTATGAAATTACTCAAGTATGACCTCTTTCCGGTCAAATAACGTCAATAAGATTAAAGGAATATTAAGTAAGAAAATCCACACCACTTTATCACCTAATTCAGCCTCTCTTCAAAGAGCTCCAGTCGTATTGAATTAGCCTCAAGGACCCTTTTCAAACCAACGAGCCTCTAATTCTCTCCAGATGCAAAGACAGAAATTTGGTTAGCTAATATCAGAGGTTTTAGACAGAATCTTTTAAGTGCTGATTAGGGTATTTTTGTCTCCCTTCCTACCTATTTATCGTTGATTACTTCCTCAAGGATATATTATAACACCGCCAGTTATAAAATCAGCTCAACACTTTGCTCACTAAAAATAAGCGAAGCTTTTCCTCATGCCCCTTTCTCCCTGCAGATTACATATCACACGCTGAGGTAAAAGCACGCACACACGCGTAACGGTAACGCACTCAGATGGCAGAGAAATACTGTTCTGGGGTAAAACAATGAAACTGTTTTGATCCGTACTCACCGCACTGGGTTTTTACGAGCACGGCTTCAGATGGATCAGTTTGATTTCCCGTTCCAGCGAGAGCGAAAGGCGGTGTTTCGTCCCCTCCCTCCGCGGCCGCGTAAGAGACCCACGAGAGCCCGGCCCCGCCGCTGGGTACAATCCCGTGCCCGGCCGGCTGCGGGGAGCGGTGCCCGGGGAAGCGCCGCGGCGCAGCGTGCGCGCTGTGAGCGCGGAGCGGCGGCGGCAGCGCCGAGACACCCGAGCTTCCTGTTACATCACCGGCCCCGCCCGCAGCCGGCCCGGCTCCGCGCTGCCTCAGCGGCGTGTCCCGGGGCAGCCGGGCTCGCTGCGGTGTGGGACGGGAGCCCCGCCGGCTGCTCCCGGCCGCGCCGCTCGCACCGTGCCCCAGCGCGGCTGCAGCTCCTCCGCCCCGAGCGAAGCCACCGCTCCGCAACGCCCCGGGAAATACTCACTCTGTTGGAGAGGAGCGGAGCGCGGGACCTGGCTTTTCACCTGTCGAGCCAGTGGGATTCCTCCTCCTCCTCCTCCTCCTCCTCCTCGAGCTAGACCCAGAGAAATAAATCGGTTTGGACCTTTATTCAGAGACAAATAACACACAACAGCCACATTCCTCCGTACTGTGAGTGACCTGACCCACCTCTGCCAGAACCTGCAGGGGCTGCCTTATGTCCCATGCTGTAAGTGCTGAAAAGCTCTACAGAGAAATACTTTCATTCCTCAACTGTAAAACTGCAGGAAAGCTCAGAATCAAATGTTCACGTTCAAGTAAGTGCATAATTTAAAGCGCCACTTTGTGTTATACCCAAGAAAAATACTGTATATTTAAGCAAATAAGTCTCTGAGGTATGAAGGGTAGAAAAAGGGCAGCAGGAACATTACTACTGCTGCACAGAACTCCGGGCTGCATTTTTTTTAAATGCCAGTGATTTGAAAGCACAAGTATGAGCTGCCCGGTTTGAAAACTGCCAGGATTGAAGACAAATAAAAACTAACAGCAGCCCTTCCACGAGCTTCAAAGAATTTTCTATCAGGACCTAAAGATGTTTCTTTGAGAGCATTTATCACTTGTACTTTGTACAACTGACACCTGTGCTACGGGCAGGATCTGTGCTCTCCAAATCAACAGACAGCTGCTGTGTGCACCTGACAATACCTCACTGAACACATGGGCAGTTCATGGGGCATCAACCTCAAATACCACGAACACCTGTAACACCAGTACAGCCACAAGGACCTCCCAAAGGTCGTGGTTTCATGTGTGCTCGTCAAAATTATAACCAGTTCATTTGCTCACGAAACAAGTATTCTGCTTGCTTCTCTCTACCTGCTGCTCATCCGCTCTTTTTACCAGCAGAAACATTTGTGGAACATGTTGTGAACTGGATGAGGGAATTCATCTCGCCATTGAAAATATTTTCCTTAAAAATGAAAACAGCATGAAACCCAAAACTAAGCAAAAAAAAAACGCAACCCCAAGCCAGGGTGAGGAAAAATCAGAAGAGGGAAGAAGGGGCAGAAATATTTTAAATCCATACGGACACTGGATAACACGACTTGTGAAATCACTGTCGGGTCACTAAAAGAGCAGGCATATGACTTTAATATGCGAGTGTTGGTGCTTCTAGGACCTTACATCAACAGGAGAATGTTTGAGTTTTATAATCAGTGAAGAACTAAGAGCTGGCACTCTAAACTCCTAGGCAATGTAAATAGATATAAGCCAGGGATTAGCTCTGATTCTGAACAGTGATGGAAATTAACTTCGCTGAAATAAACCGTGTCAGCTCAGGTAGTGGAATTTCATCAGAAGTGAGCCTGGCTGCATTATTTCAGACCAATTAGGTCTAGGCTATAGACTACAACATGGTACATTACACACTGTAACCTTGAAAATAATCCATGTATTCCAGCCAAGCACACATGTTCGAGAGAGGCATCTGAATTAGCTGGAGAGATTTATTACACAGGCCACGTTTGATTTGGCATGTCAAATTCAACGGAGTGCGTGGGGTTTTGGGGCTTTTTATTTTAGTTCAGAAGTCTTATACTCTACTTATTTAGCTGTCATTGGAACGTTCCTCTCCTACTCTACAGGTATTTGAGACATCTCAGCTGGTGTAATTTGCACTTCAAAGACGCAGAAGGCCCCCACGGTACTTCAGCTACCCCTTCTGGCTGCAAGGCACGTAAATTACACCAATACAGGCTTCCCTGGTTATCAACTGCGTGGGTGGGAGCAGATGAAAAGGAATCTAAATGAGCACAATTGACTGTACTTTAACCAAAGAAAGCTTAAAACCACACAAAGAAAAAAATCTAATTGTACCACCTACCACAAACTTAGATCTGATCTGAGAAGTTCAAGGATAAATACAGCTTTGCACATAACGAGACTACTCACGATCGGCTATGAGAGTCCCTCTCTCTAGCGTGGCAGCTGTGACAAACGCCTCTCCCCTGACACAAAGGGACTTATTGCATACAGGGGCAAAAGAGATTACGGGATAAACAAACCCAAGGGAACTCCTCACTTTTGGCAACGTATTGCCTATGAGTAAAATACTAAGAGTTCATGTGTAAACACGTAATAACCATACACGTATATTCCACTTTACTGTAATCTGGTTCTTCTCAAGAAGATACCACCGAAAGCAACCAGTTATGACACATAATCCTTATGTTCACTTTAACATGCTTGAAAGGTAGACTATAGAAAGATGAAGACTTTTTCAAAATGTGAATAAATATATCAGTTTTGAAACAGTATATGCATTGGAGATGCAGGGAGAAACGGTGGCTCAAATGAACTGGAAAGTAAAGAGAAGCAGGGGACAGAAAGTAAAAAGAAGAAACAGGAGGGCACACCAGTAAAAATGTGAGGAAAAGAGAATGAATAAAAAGACTTTAAATTATTTCTCAAAAACATTTTGCTTCATCATCCGTACGGACGAAGGGCACATACCGAGTTATTGCAGGTCAGATGATACGTGGAAACTCATCAAACCGCTGTCAAATTGCCTTGGCTTGCTGGCTCCCGTCATACGAAGTGGGAGAAGTTTCCCAGCACCCCACGTATCTCCTCCGAAGCAATCGGGGCACATTCTGGAATGAAAGGACTGGATGAATGGACTCTAGTTAACTGGAAACGCACGGTCACTCTAACACCTTAGCATAGCTTCATTTTCTGACCTCTTCACCATTCTGCCATCTGATTCCCCTATCTTTTCCCTGTGTTGTAGCTCAATTATCTCCCCTTCTATATTCACCCTTTAATTACCTTTGAGAAATGCATATATCTTTCTTATTCTTGCATTTGGTTGTACTGCAGATACTGAAGACACCGGAATGAAAAGAAGTGAATGAAGGAGAAGGGCACAAAAGAAACTTCTTGTGGAGCTGATGAAGATCAGATCAGATCAGATCACACTACAGTCTGGACTTTTTATGGGAAAAACTAATCCAACGCACTGTAGAGCTATACATAAAGAAGACAGCTGGGTAATTGGTATGGTGGCCAAACCCAGAATGCACACCAAGAAGAATGTGCACTCTCTGATCAAATCTCTGATTATAATCAGATCAGTTTTTATAGAGTCTACAGTATTCCAGTCTTCATTCTCATTGCACTATGTCACGAGCCTAAAAGATCAATCACTTTGTAATATTTTCTTGGTGAACTGCAATAGAGATACTGTTGAGATGCTCTAACTATATAAAATCTTTTTCTGTCTCAACAGTGACATAACAGATCCATCAATGGGTCACTTGTTTAACCACTGTTACTACAAAATGAATGCACAAGAAGCTGCTTTAGTGTAAGTTAAGTAGGAGTTGGGAGAGTATGGGGGAGTACCTGTTAGTCCTGTCCGAGCTACAGCAGGTCTGGAAGAAGAGAAGACTGCACAGTCCTGGGGAGCAACCCGGCACACTCGGTGAGGAGACCCTGATAGTTTCCAGGAGAGCTCAGCAAGCAGGAGGCTCAGAAGAACAGGGAGCAGCTACACAGCCAGGTTTCTGCAGGGACAGAAAGGACGTTTTTTCCTAGACTTCCAGGGTGGATTTTGTAGGTGTTGGATCCAGGCATCCAGGGACAAGTTGCTGGACCAAGAAGGAGCCTGAAATGACACAGGGATCACAAGGCAATCTGTGTACAAACAAACGCATCTATTCCTTCCTATCTATCTTTTCTATCTATTGACTCATTCAGAATATTCTGTTTTAGAAAGTCCATCATTCTAGTTTATGATCTCACAAAACTTAAGAGAGTTTACAAATCCTTGTTAGTGTTCTCGGTGGGACTGCTTTAAGAAGCACCATGGGCAAACCCCTTCCCCTTCCTCCCAACCCCTGCAAGGCTCCGATCAGAGTCCGATCACAACTGAAAACACCACCAGGTTTGGAGCTGCAGGCACAGCTGGGCAGAGGACACTGCCTCAGGAACAGTTCTGTCCCCATCACCTTTACTTGGGCTTGAAGCCTATAAAAAAACCTCTCCTTAAAGACACATTGCCATCAACACAGATTCCTTATAAACACTGGAGTTATCTGAACGTTGCACTCCTGCTGCTAAAGAACGAGGTTCATTCTGTTTTACATGACAGCTCTAAAAGATGTTTTAGTTTAATGTAAATCATCATCAAACACCTCAGAATCATGCTAGGGAATACCACGCTTCTTTGTAAAAGGGTTTTAACACGGTGTATAGGGTAGTACTGCCTATCTGTCAGACATCAGTGACGTAAGGTGGCTGTTGCAAATGTGTTACTTACCCCGCACTTGCCACCTTTCTTCTTGCTTTAATCTGAAACCACAGACTCAGAACGTCCTTACTGAGTCACTGAGCTGCTGGAGAAGCCAAGCTGCACATACCTCAGCTCTGTCTCCACTCTTAGGTACGTCACACTTAGCAATTACCTAAGTTTTAATACTGGCAGCCCATGGGAAATTATGATGACTAAGAATGGAAGACTAGATATTCTTACTGCCTTCATCATAAAATTTACACAAGAAATGGTGCAGACACCTGTGCACTCATCTGCAGGCACACACAAGCCAGTGTCAGTGCAGAAGCCGGGTAACTGTGGCATTGGTGGGGTGTCAGCACACTGGTAAGTCCTGCCTCTCCCATACCTAGTGTGCCTAGAGCACCTCCTGCTTTCGGATGCCACGTACACTACTGTGCTACGGCAGCTGCTGTGTTACAAGTCAAAAGGCCTGGGAACAGTTCAAACCATGGGCTCTCCACGTGCCTGCAATGGCAAATTCCAGCTGGTCCAAGTATTCACCCTGCTGCTCTGCTCCTGTGCAGTGCAACTCACATCTACAGACTCGACTCCCAGTGCATGGAGGACAAACAAGAGTAAGGTCATCAAAAATGAGCTAGAACGGGAAGATATCAAACTGGAAGTGAAACTGGCAGGTAACGACACACCAAATTAATTCCGTGTAGAGAAATGACGTTACTAGTTTTCAGCAGTCTATGGAGTTTAGAGGTTTCCTGTCAGAACTGCACTTCTCTGATTTATATTGTTATTGCATTATAAGTCTGTGATTCTCACACATTTTATATGACAAGACTCTACACAAATATTTTCTGGTGTACATCTCAGTTTCATGAGCATTTTTCAAATCAGACTCAACAGATCCTAGATTATAAGAGTCATGAAAGGATTTATGCGCTAGAAAAGAGATTTGGATAGAATTCCTGTATAAAAATCTGTGACTTTTACTTACTCCCTCGTTCAGATATTTAGAATGCACAAATGCTTTCATTTACGGAGTTAGTCCCAAGTTCATCAGGCATATAAAACATAGGTTTTCTGAAATCACACATGCAATTCATAGTGCACAGGCAAAGACAGCTTACTCCAACGTATTATTTATTATTCCATCATTGCTGTCCTTGCCCCTTGCTGTAGTGCCTGAGCCTGCCACATCTATTTCAACTACTCATTTCCACACCACCTTTCACAAACAGCAAACTATCCTCCGTAGCTTTAAGCATAAAAAGAAAATGTGATACCTGTAACATCAAAGAAGACAAGGAAGACTTTCAAAAATATCTTGCTATCTTTTGCTTCATAGGCAGCAAGCTGCTTCTAAAAACCTTAATAGGAAACCAACTACCTTTTTTTTTTTTCTTTCATTTAAAAAATAATCTCATTATAAAAGATTTACCCAAGATCAGAGAGGTGCCTTGGAGAAGTGCAGGAACTGTGTCACTGTTTCATGTCAGTCTTAAAAAAACCACCAAAACCCAACCAAAAAAACCCTTAAACTAGAAAGTAAGCATTGTGTTAACTCTAAAGCATCTGTATTTATTTCTATGAATGGAATTTTTTCTGTGTTTTGTAAAAAATGAATATATATTTCTGGAAATTATGAACTTGCTAGCCATGAGTCTAATTCAGTAACAAGGATAAAAAATCAATGATCCCAGCAAATATATTTTTAAATCTTTGCAAATGTCTGTCACATTGCTTCACACATTTACATCTTTAACACTCTTTATGGTTTTTGGTGGGTTAATTCTGACCTCACATATATTTTACAACAGTGTAATTATATGCACTTCGATGGAGTTAAATCTAGCTTGCGTAACCTAAAATAAATCTGCTTAAAACAAATGCAGCATCTATTTCCTCTTTATAGCAATAGACTTATCTTTTAATCTATGATTGCAACAATCATTCTTGACAAGTGATTACTCTTTGACAAGCATTATGCTTTCTTTAGCACAAAAATAGATTTAAAAAAAGAATAATGGGGTAATAAAGCAAACTTGAATCTTGTCTACTTCTTAATCATTATGAGTTATACACCTACACAGGCTGTTCTGTCCTGTTTCAGCTCTGACAATTATACACAATCAAACTACAATTTAAGAGCCTCTATCAAAGTAATGTTTATTAACATGAATGAGGGATACATAATAAAAATATAAGCAGCTTGATAACGTGTAATCAAAATAATCAGTACAGTAAATATATTTAAATGGTGTCCACTAAAGGCTTTCATTCACAGATGAATAGTAGTTTACTTCACATTTCCATAAAAATCAAAGTTGTATTCTTTCAGGGATGATTTCCTCGCCCACAGCCTTTACTGACTGTTTCTTTCTTTTCTTCTTGATTTTTATTAATCTTCTTTCACCTTTTTTTTTATTGAATCCTAAAAGTAAAATGAAGAAGGATTAGATGCTGTATGACTAACACATCCAAGATTATCAGAAATGAGACAAGTCTTGTTTTTAAGAAATATTCTTAAAAAAAGAAAAAAAAACATTGTCTTACCTAAAGTCTTCATACGCCTGACCAATGCCAAGTTGTCTTATGTTTGTTCTTGTACACTGTATTTTACTGTCCATCTTTCTCTCTCTAGCTCTGTCTCTCTTCTGATTTCCATTTTCACTTTTCTAAGACTTCCAACTTATTACATTTTATCAGGCCAATACTTACTACCAAAAGTTGCAGGAATGTTTCAGCCTGCATGATATTTAACTCTTATGATAGTCTGTGGCAGTATCACTTCCCATACCTTTCTTGCAGATCCTCAAACATGACTTTCTGGAGGTGAAATTATTTTCATTCCCACCACAACCACTGTAGCTAAACGGGCGGCATCTTCCAGTTGAATAGTTGTAGAAAAATCTTAACTCTTTCGCTCTACAAAGTCCTCTGTCCATAGGGGTCATGCACAAAGAAGGGATAGGGGGTGGTTCTAGAAATACCAAGAAAAACAAAGTTAGAGACAGCACTGCAGTTTACCAGTTTTCTGTTACGTTGATATTATATATGAGATTTGAAGCTCACAGGACTTTGAAATTTATATGAAAGTTACTGGCAAATTTAATTCTGCCCTCCTGAAAACCCAGGATACTTATATAAGCATCTGTCTTTTTATGATTACAAAAAAATACCACAGCAAATCTTATTATCTCTTTGAATTCCAAAAGCCAGCAAAAGCTTACCTGAAAGCAAGGTTTGTTTCCCATACATTTAGTGATAAAATTGCCATTTCTGTGATAGCAGATAGTATTCAAATTCAATTAGAGAAGTTTCGAGTGAAGTATGTGTAGAAGGTGAAGTGAAATAAATTAAAATTAGATAGCTTTAAAAATATGGTAAATATTTATGATGAATAATGAAGTGAATTTTCCTAATTACTGCTAGACATTCTGAAATCAAATAGAAGGTAAAAGTACCCAGCATTTACTATGGAATATTCAATACCTTAATATTGGGTTTGTTGTATGAATACAGAAAGTTCGACCTAAGTAACAGAAATTGGTCTACTGGAAAACACTGAGCAAATATCAAGAAATAGCTCGTCACTCGCAGAATGACAAAGGATTGAATGTGAAGAGCAAGTGCACAAAGTGACTTGAGATGCTGGTGCTTTAGTGCTGCTGTTAGGTTTTTACCATTCCAAGGAGTAGGATGATGGTTTGTTTCTTCGGTGTCACTGCAAGTGAGAGTATGAGAACTGAAACACTGGAAGATGAACTTGAGGCATCCGAAGTACCTGGACACTGGAACAAGTTCAAGAAGCAAATCCGTGCCGAAATCCCAAACCTGGAGAAACTCCATCATCTGCCACCCTGGAGTGACTCATATACAAAATCAGAACTGACACAACTGCTGCACACGATGCATGAAACTGACTGGGAGACACTATATCATCAGTTATGAGGGACCTAAAGGAGCACCATTTTCCTTCAAGAAGGAGCAGAACTGAGACAGCCAAGATCTGAATACATAAATGGAAAGGTGAAGCTAGTCAGATGGCCGCCTTGAAGTCACAAAGCCAGGTAGAAGTGGTTCAGAGCAAAAACCAAGTAAAAACCTCAGGGAATAATTTGCTTCACAATAGAGCTGAAGACCTCCTGTTGTCACAGAAGTGGGAAACAGATGAGTTGCCAAAAGCACGAAGCTATGAATTAACCTGGGCAATTCAAGAGGCTGACAAGAAAATATCCCAAAAGAACATGCTACATCTTACTTGTCTTACATATATTACACCTGAAAAAGGTTCATCTGCCAAGTACATTAGCTGAACCAGCATGGTGAAAAAGTATGAACAATTGCTGGGAAAGAAACAGAATGGTGATTTATGGAAAGCTAAGACAGCAAAATGAAATTAATAATATATTTGAAGCTGTGTTAGCAGCATCATACTATTCAAAAAGAATCCTGAAATCCAAAAACTGAGTCATGAGTTGGTTTTTCAAGACAGATAAAGTTAGTTTCAGGTTATAAAATGAGCACTACTTAAATTCTCTTTATAACTGTGACATTATTGTAAGAGTAAGGCTCACTCTGGATCCAGAGTACGAGCCCACAATGTCATACAATTTGTATTAAATCTACTGTTTTATTTATCATGAAGATGGTAGTCAAATTAACTAATGCAATACTTGTGGTACCACTCTAACTGAGAACTCCTGTGCCTAGAACTAATGTCATCTCTCTCTAGCTGGAGAGGATGTTGGCTTTCAAAGCATATGTTCAGCAACATTAAAAAAAATGCTTACCTATTTTAGCCTGAAAATTTCTGAACCTAAATAGAACAAAGCAGAAAGGCTTGCCAGTGGTGAAAGGGCCAGACAGCATAGGTTAGTTAATTATAGAACAGAATTTAAATACATACTTTGCAATGTAAATTACTTATCTGGTATGTAGAATTTTCCAGAGAGACTCCATAGTCCCCTCATGAAGGAGTTCTCACAGCAGCTGTAAGCTTTAGGGGAGCCAGGGAGCCAGCGATGTGGTTACTGGTGGATAAGGACTACCGATGTGCGTGTAATGCAACTGGCAGAGCAGCAGCCAAATGCTATTCAGAATCCCTCTTGTACTCTTTCTAAAAATTATGTTGTTCTTTGTCTAGATCATCACTAGATAAGTGCCACCGATACCAAACACTGTTCCTGTTCGTCTTCAAAATACCTGCATATTCTTTACACTCACAGAAGCAACCAGCCCATGAAGAAAACCTCTTAATTTTGCCATATAGCAGCCATTTTTTTCAACAAAACAGTATATTGAAAATGAAATGATTTATTATTTCCTGTCTGCTGAGGACCATATAAATTATGAACTGATTTTAATATACTGATCACTAAAAGACCTATTAGCTTTAAGTTACTGTAAACACAAAATATGTACTGTGTCATGCCCAGCCCCACATCTCTATTGGCAGGACAATCTATAAGCCTGTGAGCCAGTATGTTAACACGGTCGCTGTGAGCATTAAATCCAGGTAAAGTTTTCTCTGTTCAGCCCCAGCTTCTAATGCTGTACTTATGTATATGATGTTACAGTAAATTTAGATATTATGTCTGCTCTTGGGTTTCTCTCTCAAACGTTTTGGTTTTACAACCTCATTTTTTGAGTTGTTGAAATGTTTTATCTCCTGCTTTTTCTATGAAGGAAAAAAGAAAAAGAAAGAAGCAAATCGCACAACCCACAAAACTACCCAGAGAGGAAGGGGCACACACTGACAACAGTAAAAAAAAAAGCAATACATGTCCCGCTATCAGAATTATTTTCCCCAAATCTAGTCATTACAGGTCAATGAATTACAGATATCAACTTTATTGAGAGACTACTTGAGATAGAAATGCTGGTTTTAACTCTACTTTTTGTCTCAATTTAGATTACATTTTAGCAATTCTTTTTCCCCAGTGAAAGTAGCATCGCTCATTACATTACATTACATAACATAATCAAAAACCTTTGAAGGAAATTAGACCTCAGAACCCGTCTCAAGTGGAGCTTGGGAACTACAACTCCCACCACTAACTCTGCAGGAGCTTCTCAGATGGGTTTCAGGCTTTACAACAGAAAATACAGCGTAGATCTTTCTGTTATCTTATCTGTCTGTTACTGCTTTTTCTTGATGATGCAGTTGTTTGGACTGATTTTGTTTTGGTGAGAGAATAAGTCCCAAAACTGCAATATTTGATATTTTGTTTCTGAAAAAATAGGTAAACTAATGATAGGAAATAAGCAGTAGATAAAAAAGGCCATTGTTCTTACCTATAAAAAGCCTATTGTATCTTACCCTTCACTGCTACCAAAACAATCTTTAAATGTATATGGCTTAAGATTTAATTCTTATAATACAGCCTTTTCTTGAATCCCAGACAACCCCCCCATGGTGTGAACAGATGACATGATCATACTTCAGAATCTCTGAAACATGCATATTCCGATACAGACTCATATTTATCAAAAATAATCCCAACCCTGCACTGGAACAATAATCATTATCCCCCAGGCTTAGCTGGGGTTGTGTGACATGAATTGTTAAATAGATCACAGTACAAAAGAAGCTTGAACTGATCTTGGTGAGCTGGATGAGAAACAATGCTTACTGCATTCTCCTTCGCTAGACACAGGTGTGTGACATTCATGAAGCTTCAGATTTATTGCCAGATTTTTTATATACTTCAGTATCTCATTTCTGGTTGCAGCAAACAGAAAAGAATCTTCAAGTAGACAAGCTATTACAAAACTAATGAGTCATCTGCTCTTGACAGTACTCTGGAAGTGTAAATTGGTGCAGATCCATTTTAGCAAATCGAAGTGTGTCAATTTGTATCAGCAAAAGATAGGGCCCTGACTTTGAGCAGTAGTAACAGGAGCTGCCTCTGTGTGCCATTCCATATTTGCTGAGTAGAAAATTGGCTTTTGATCCTGCATCCCACTTAGATCTCACAAATCAAATGTAGAATATAGAACTCGTAATTTCCTACCATAGATCACTTCGTATAATCTAAAAATAAAAAGTTTGATTCTTGGCTTCATTTTCTCTTAACTTTCCCAGAATAAAAGTTATTTTAGGTCTTGCAGCAGAGTAAGACCAGAACAATCTTCACTCTTTGCAGAAAGTTCATTGCTGAGAGGTATCACCAGAAGTTTCATGTTTATATGCAGAAAAAAGAAAGTTTGTTTTGTTTGGCCATAGAAGAGTTTAACTTTCCGAAGATCAAGAACTTTGTTGGAAATCTATTAATCTGATATCATTACAGAGTTATACATATCACTAATAATATGTATTTTTTCTTGAAATCAAGATGAAATAGCATTTCTATTGAGGTGAAGTATTCTAGAAGAGAGAACTCCTTGCAAAATTTTTTTTGATGGTGGTCATGTATTTAAAAAAAAAGAAGATACATAGCCAGGCCAATACACATGCAAAATAGATGTGACAGTGACAGACTAGCTGCTTTGCCTGTGCTTGAGAAGATGGGCATCAGCCACTCCGTCCCAAACAGTCCATCCTGACCTCATATGTGCACCACCTGATTCTTGTCCCTCACTGAAGGCCATGAGGAGTCACAGTGCATGTTTGCGTGAGATGGTTCTACCTTGCAACTTCAGTTTACACCTCTGCCTCTAGTAATAGCAGGAATGGAAGCTATGTTCTCCACATCTCTCCGGAGAAATCAGCTGTCAGTTTTGGCCCCACCCTTTCCTCCCCCTGTAGTAGGACTGCACAAAAGCACAGGATTTGAGCCCATCCCAGCAGCCTGAAAGGTACAGGCTGATGAACAGAATAGCAGCAAGTGGCTGCATGGGGCTACTGCAAGACAGACAAAGGTTATATAATAGGGAAGAACCTGTGGGGTCTTCAGACTTTCCACTGAAATGCACTGGTCCTTCCAAGGTCACGTTTCTTACCTGACCCCTCCAGCTACACTGACTTCACCCACCCTTGTTCCCCAACCCTTTCTTCCACCAACCTCTCTTTCTCTTACCCTTACCTCTCCCTCCCAAAATCTGCTCTACCAGAAAATTCGCTGTTGCTGACACAACCACGAACCCTTCAGTTTCCTCCGAGAAAACATAGCGAATCATGCCCCTCTGCTTGTATAGATTAGTTGTTTTGGGGATTTGGGGATTCATATTATGAGTAAAAACCTCAGGGAACATGTACACTTTTATGTCCCTAGACTTATTACCAAGCCTTAAATAATGCAAATATTTTTCAGTAAAATAAGTTGCCAAAAGCTTTACCGTTTTATACTCAGTCATTTTAATAACAGTGTATTGACACTTTGTACGTGGCATACAAACAATCCAACTATCACAGAAACTTACCTCAACCCAACAGTACATGTGGATCACAACGCAGGCAAAGAAAATAGAACACAACACACATTTAAGCTGTATTACACATTCCATTCTAAGCAAAGGGCACAGGAATGTTATCCTACATGCCCATTATCTTACAGATCATATAAAACACAAACATGTTAATGAACCTGTAAGCCATCACTCAATCCCCAAAAGTACAAGTAAGTGTAGATGCAAAAAAACCAACAGAAATACTTGGTAAGAATGCTCAGGCTTTTTCCAACTGTTTCTTGTTTCTTCTTGGATAACTGTGGATCATAAAAATGACACGCCTCAAATTCAATCACCCTTTACAGTGTGAGCAAGTACCAGCAAGCTATAGTGGACAGCGTCCAGCTGCAGAAACTGTTCAGACCTGGCCCTCTACAGGAAAGGTCCAGATTCGCATCTGCGTTACAACACACCGTGCAAATATACCTTGAAGCGGACACAAAATTAATTCATACTCACTGTGATTACACTCAAAACAAGAACTGAGTTTAATATGGCCTTAGTGAAAATAAAGATTTATTATGATAAATATATTATGCCATATTCCAAAATCCAAATATGGTCCTTTTATTAACGAGTAAAAGGACCTTTAAATCAGCTGCCAATTAGATCCCCATTAAAATATTAATTTTGAATAAAAGAACTCTGCATCACTGCTTTTGCTCTTGGTCTTTAGAAGCGCACACTTTCAGAAGAGGACGAGATGTGGTCAGTCTTCCACTTTCTGATATTTATGGAAGATCTGTAAGTAGCACTATATTCTTTGCTTTGACATTCTCTGCTTATCAAAACATTTGACATAGATGGCAGCTCATTCTTTAGTCTCAGATGTGTGGGAAAATGAGTGGAAATGGAGAAGCAATCCAGAGCGCATATAAAAGACTGAGAGCTAAGAACTGCAAAAGTGAATTCTTACCAAAAAAAATGGGAAACTGGTTGCGCTCCTCCTTTGGTGAACTACTGTTCAGAGTGTTGGACTCCTCATTTGGAGCAGTTGGCAACAAATTTACTAAAAGGAAAAAAAAAAGGGATGAAACAGTAAGTGAGGGGTTATCTAAACACAACAAAGCTCTGAAAATAAGCTGATTGGTACCCATTTGCCTCGTAGCAAATGCCACTCCTTGCCAGTATTAATGCCACTCAAAGGCAGCATTTCTTTAAGTCCCAAAGGCACAGAAAACTGATGTGCTGAGGCGGCTTTGGGATGGATTCCTTTCTCTTCTTTAATTTTACTGATGTAAGATTTCAATCAAACATGCTTTGTTAAGGTTATTTTTGTATTGTTAGCAGACATTCTAACCTTTGCAACTGTAAGCCTTTTTCAAAATATGTATTACTGATGACAAAATGGCTGTGAAGCTATTTTTAATGTTACTGACTTCACTGTGCTTATACATTTCAACTAACATACATCTCTTCAAATAAACAGGAAAATGCGTGGGCAAGACAAAGAGTGCCTGCATTAAAAAAGGGTAACTACAAACAACAAAAGCAAATTCTTACCAAAAATCCCTGGAAACTGGTTGGGTTCTTCTGCCGGGGAACTTCTGTTCACAGCGTTGGGATGCTCTTCAGCTGGAACAATTGGCAATAAATTTGCTAAAAGAAAAATGGAAGGAAAACAATGAGGAAACAACACAAAAACCAATTGGTATCAATGATTCTATATTACCAAGGTAAAAACTTTCATCTATTTAAACCATGGCAATGGCCCCTAATCCTCTCCTTCTTCTTGGCTATTCATACAAATTTACACAGAGGTGACATTTCAGATTAAAGTCGGAAAAAAAAGCATTCTGGAACTTTTAGTATAGAAGGTCAAAGTGGAATCAGAGCTCAGGAAGAAATGCTTCAAGCAAAGGCAGGGGAAAAGCACATGGTTCTATATGTATATCTTTAAAAAAAAAAATCTTATAAAAGAACCATACTTGGTCTTTCCTTTTCTAAATGTGAGTAAGCTCAAGTTCCTCTTGCCAAAATGCTATGAAACAGTCCTGGAAAGATGCCCACTAGAGACAAGCAAGACAAAATGGTCTGGAGGCTCTGGGTGGGAAAAGGTGCTCATCCTATGAATAAAATGAAGTACTTTGTGAAGGGGAGGGGAGTTCTGAAGGTTACTACGTTCTGATATAAAACAGTTCGTAAGAACTAGTAGGACGAGGAAGCGGATGAATGATCTGTGGTCAGTCTCAACAGCTGTTTCATAGCCTAAGCTGCACAGCCTTAAGGAAAGGTAACAGTAAAATAATAAGGAAACAGTAAAATTAGACAGTAATATAAATAAGGAAACAGTAAAAATAGAAATTCCTATATGGGCACCTCTTTTCATGACAAGACTTGGTTTGAAAAGAGTGTATTCAGACGTACAGGTTAAAAAATATATATTAACATTTTATGATATTATAAAGCCAACCAGCTGGCAGATTTTGGATTACAGAAAACAACTTACGTGGCTGTAACCAGAATAGGTCCATTTCTTCATTCCTTGTCATAATATCTCTATTACTGTAAAGTCTCTGCCTTCTTCAATGCAGGTACCAATATTTTAAAAATATATTTCAAATCAAACTTCCCCAAACTTCTGTCCTAGAAGCTGTGTTTATAACATTTTTTCCCCTAATGGCAAGTTTAATGGAGAAATGTGATGTTTTAATGTCAAGGTACAGCCAGGAAACAGTACTCATTGTGGACCAAATCCCCTCTTCAGCTGAAATTGGTGTTAATTACTTCATCTGTCTATATTACTTCTAACATTCTGTTTCACATTATGTATCATGCACTATTTGTTTCAACTTAGATATATTAAATAGCATGCAGATTTCTGAAAATTAATATAGTGTTCTTTCTTACACAGACAGCTTTAATATATATTTTGCAGGGGGTTGCAGAATTAACATATATGCAGGCAGTTAACTGTCATGAGAAAAGTAACAACGTATGAGTCTTGTAATAGTCATTAAAATTAATTGTACCTACCAGATTTTTAGTTTTTCATTTTTGTATTTTTATTCAGTATATATATATAACTAATGTTAATTTCAGATATAAATTATTGCCACCTCCGGGTACCCTAAGTTGCCCTTTTTTCCATGGAAAATACCTTCAAAACACAATATTGTTTATACAAGAATAAGAAGGACAACAACTTACAGCTGCCTTGGCAGGTAGTCTGGCATTCTTCCAAATCCTTGAAGTTGTTCTGGTTTCCTAGGCACCCACCATACTTGAATACTTCACATATCTTTGTCTCTTTGTTATAGAAATACCTGGAAAAATAACCTCGGCAGATTCCAGGGTCTTTCTCATGAAAGCAGAAGTTGGGCTTTTCTACAAACAATGGGAAATGATGAACAGCGTAGGGGAAGACAAAAAAAAAATCAACACACATTCCAAGACAGCAATTTTTATTGCTTTTTTATCTTTTCAGGTAGCCAGTAAATTATATCTTGGAAAATGAGGACAATTTCACCAAATATTGCATAATATTGTGAAATATGATTCCTGTAAGTGTCCTCTGACACTCAGGCTCTATGATGAAATTAGTTTTTACTCTGAATTAAAACAAGACTCGAATCTCAGCTGGATCATTTGAATCTGAAGTACATGTTCTCGTCATTTATGTAGTTGTTTTAGTCAATGTTAGTGTGAATGATACAGAAAGCAATGTTAAAATAGAAGGAAAAAGGAAATAGTTTTAAAAAAAGAACAGGAAAAAAATCTAACAATGCATTTTGTCTGGGACAGTCTATTGCTATAAAAGGATACAGGAAACTGGGAGACAGAGCAGCTATTCCATCATTTTTCAGTCCCAGTTCCCAGTTTGCAATCAGTAAGTACAATATCAACCAAGGAAAAGTTAACAAATGAACACTGTGTAATTTAATGGAATATCTAGGCATGACATCATGGCTTCTGGCAGAGAAGAAAAACACAGAGCCATTCAATAATCCCCAAGTATCAATTTCTTACCATAATAAATTTTTTTTTCAAAATTATATTTTTAAAAGAAAATAATGGAAACAATAATGAAATATATGTGGAGATATTCTCAAATTCTTGCTAGCAGATGCTTTGAAATACGATTCTTGACCGAGCTGACTTGCAGAGAAAAGCGTATTTAGCCATCATCTATGACAATCATATCAGACGTGACATATAAAGGTCTTCCTTACCTGTGAAACTTAATAATATTGAGACTAAAACCTTGTGCAGAGGGCTGCCATTTTAATAAAAATTACTATAGAACAATCACGTTGAAGTTCCTAACATTTTTGGAGTAGCTTATGGAGTTGTAAAGAAGTTAACCCTATTACATCTATTTTAGCCAAGTAACTACTAAAAATCATTGCTAGAACAAGAATATTATTAAATTCAATTGATGCGCATGGTACATTTATATAAACATTATAATAGCTCATAATTAGTGTTTTTCCAAGAAATAATTGTCGATATCTTGTATTTCAAGTGTTATAAAGCTTCATGAACAGCAAAATGTCATTTTCAAAGATCACATGTAAAATTATACTATTAAAATGTTGCATAAAGTAACAAAATCAACTGTTTTAATCAGTCCTGGACAGCTTAATTTTGATTTTTCATTACCAATTGCATTCTCTGCCAGTAATTATACGTATTCTACAGTTCAGATATTTCACCTTTCTTACCATTCAAATGCAGCACCTATTGATGTTCACAGATTTACAAAACTAAGTTCACCTAGAGCAACAAATATGAAAGGTACGGGCAAGGCACGTGGTATGCTTTCAGCTGAGAAGGGAAATGAGAGAGTTATGCACACAGGTAGCAGGGCAAGAACCTGCCAGAGTGGTATCTATTCCACATACCATCTGCTAGGAGCTCACAGATATAAGGAGCTACAGAAACAATTATTTCACCAAATATTGCTTAATATTGTGAAATAAAAGAAAAATATTATTAGATAGATATTAACTGAGAAAGGCAGATAACAATAAGGGTATGTAAAGTAGACTACAGAATTGTGACTGATTTTTAAAGACGGCTGCACTTCATTTAGAAAATCCTTACATTAAAATGGTTCTCGCAGAAAAAAGAAATTAAGTCCAAATAAGTTGATCTCACAGCTAACTTTTACAGCCGCTTTTGAAGACAGAGATCATGAAGGCAATATAATCCTAACTATACAGACTAGTATTATACTTCTAAATGCCATGTCTTTCTCCAGAGACTCAATATTCAAGACTACATTACTGGAAACTAGAATAAACATGTAATTATGCTGATGATAGCCACGAGCTGAATTTAACAGGATATGTTCTGTTTTGTCATTAAAAGTAGGGAACTAGGGTCAGACCTTAAAGGAAGTAGTGCCAAGCGTCTGCAGCATCTGTGGAAAATCAACTTCAGTAACTTCCATGGCATAGAACCATGATATTTTTTTTATGCATTAAGAATGGAAAAGACAGCAGAAAACAGGAAAAGAAAACCATCATCTCAGTATGAAAATATTCCAGAATACCATTCTGCAAAGATAAACGATTTAGTCTATTTCAAAATCTATGGGCAAATATTGTTATTTCTGTGAGGAGTTCAATGCATTCAAGAGGAAAGCAAGGGGAAGGAGGAACAAGGGAAGGAGGGTAAGCAGAGAAAGAGGAGCTGACTTGCGAAGAATTTTACTCAAGTCTGTATTCAGGGAACTCTGGCTACCAGCATTGGGCCCGATCCAGATAAGTCTCCAATGTGGAAAGGGGGGAGGTGGAATAAGTCTTCACAAGCTCTATTCTAAGTGTCAGACTTAAGTATCCTTGTTAGGAACATAGGTTATCTCAACAGACCAGCAGTGTTTCAGACAAGTGACTCTCAGTGCTTAAGCGTTGGCCATTTAGGAAGTCTGGGTACCAAGCATTTAAATTTCTATGAACAGTCTGACCCTTCAGGAGTGGGAAACTTGTCCCCTTGCTTAATGTGCAATTAGGGGATCTGCCCTAACCTCTGTTAGCTCCTACACAGGCAATGCTTGAAAAGTTCTGTTTCAGAGTGATTTTTTCCCATTTTTGCTAACAGTGGAGGAAGCATTTAGATTATTCTCAAAACACACAATAAGAGTTCCACATCGTGGCTAATTATATAACCCTTGAATCTCTGCAGAGTCCTCCTTTTCTCTTTATTAAAGAAGGAGAAAAACAATGTCTTTATGTGTTTATTTTGGGGAGAAGAGATTGCAGCTACTATCTTCAGTGACCACAACTGCCCTCAAAGTCTTTGATGAATACAGAAGAAGATTAGGACCAAGAACTCATTTTAGTCTGACGTTGTTTTTGTTAGGAGATAGCTTGGAACAATACATAAAGAATTTATCAAAAGCAGCTAAATCCCTTATCATTGTATAAGAGTCTTAGACTGCTATGTAAACATAATTACCTTTCTTAATTTTTGCTAACATCATCTTCTGAGGCAATTCTGCAATACAAATAAAAAGAAAAGTATTAGCAAAAGCAGATATGTTAAGACTCACCTGTGATACTAGGGTGCTTAGCAGTGACTATGAGCAGTAAGGAGGAAGAATACAGCATCTTTTCCCCTTCTTTCTTCTGTTAGAGAAGTAGCACAAAAGCTTGTTCTGGAGGACTGAAGTATCTCCTTTGTATGAGAAGACCTGCTGTACTGGAAAGTTGAGGATATGGGAAGTACTGGAATCAAATGATGCCAATATTGAATTGAACAGAGAAATTTCCTCTTCATGTTACTGGAACCAGAATTGTGTATTATTGTAATCTAACTCCTCAAAGAGAGGAGTAATTAGCAGACTTACTTAACCCAACTGCTACAGCGACTGGTACTGCTAATAGCTTCAGAGCTTATCTAGTCAGCAATAACGACCTCTGTCACTCTAATTCCCTTTGCTATGCTATGTAGTGTCTGAGTAAAGTGTCCATTATGCTGTTTATGATATTAAAGCCCATTCACCCCAGTATCTACAACCATCCTTAGGGTAGTGCAGATGACAAACTTGTTTGCGCTGTTCTTTCGGTGCATGATCAGCAGTGATGAAGTTGCTATTGTCATTTTTAATAGAGGAGCCTGGGTTTTATTGTGCTTGCTCAGGAAGCTGGATTTCTGAATTCAACCCCACATTCCTTTTCAGCATCTGAAAACAAACCTTCTTGCCCTTCTAGGAGACTGCCTAATCATAAAACTACAAAGGAGTCCAAGGGGACTCAGCCAACGTGTAATAAATGCTGACAATTTTTCGGCAGCTGAGAGAAAAGTGACCAAGGGTAGCTTACACATTTTCTATTATAGAGAAATTTTGCAAGGCACATGAAATAGTAGCTTCTGGACTTCACCTAAGTAATCTTAATTGCATTGCTTCATAGTTCTTGTTTTGTGTGCTTTTCTTAACGGCATTATAAAATGCTAGTTTCTCTAAAACTCTCCTTTGCCTACAGACCTCTCGCACCTGAGAGAGGCAACTGAGTGGTACAGCTAATGCTTTGCTTGAAGATGCCTGCTGGAAGGCAAATGCAATTTTATTTTGCATTTTGCTCTGTCAGGCAATCAAACATACCATAACGAAGCAATGCATTTGCCTGACTCTGGCCATCTTTCTTAGCTACCACAGCCCCCCTTAAGACACCAATTCCCTGTAGTACATGCCTGAAGTAGCAGTTCAGCAGCAGAAGCATATTACAGCTACTTTCTACTGCTGATGGATCTTTCTGCTTCAGTGGATACACGCCTTCCAGAGGCCTGCTCATAGAGCCTCAGTGTAACCCATAGTCTAGCCTTCTTTGAAACATGAAATGAAAGGGAATTCAAAGGGAAGTATAGATTTTAATCTGCATTTAAATCACACACATTAGTCTCTCATGACATGTCTCCCAGAAGGCCTCTAAGTCATACACCTAAAAGACATCACTGCAGCATCTCCGTGACTTTGTGTGCGAGATACAGTCGCTCTGCCCAGCTGGTGAGGGTGGGGGATGCAGGAGTGCTGTGCCCTATCTCAGCTTGGAGGTACCGACTAGCAAGATCTCAGACTAAAAACAATCCTTGCTGGAAAGTAGAGTTGCTGCTGTGCCCTTCCTTGTTATGGAAGCAGTAACAGAAGATACTTGAGCCATCTGAACCCTCATCTTTTCTGTAATTTGTAATTTTAATAACGTCTCTCACCACCGCTCTAACAATCTCTTCACAGTCCAAAACTGAAAGGAATTTTAGCAGTTTATGATACATTTTCCTTCCATCTCTGGGACAATGCAGCTGGCATCCTTAAAAAAATATTATTTAAAGACATGACATGCATTTTAGAGTGACATATCATTTGTTTGAACACATTTCCAGTGCTTCCTATTAGTAGGAGGCTGTGCCTTCAGCATTTAAACCCATGACCTAAACCATGGACACTCACATCAGGCCATTTCACTCACTTCAGTCAGCTGTCCCCTTCAGGCCAAAGTCAGCAATCATACTTTGGCATATGATCTCTACTCTTCTGGCACAGAACAGGAAGAATTTATTGTGAGTTTATACAGGCCTAGAATATTTTGATCTTACTACCATGTCAACAGGGTCTTTTTGCTTCTGGTTTCAGTCAAGAAGCCAAATCCACAGCTGAGTTAATTTCTTTTTTTGTAAACAAACTGTATTTCTGAGTAGATCTGCTGTGTAAATAATAGACGTTAAAGTTGCTGTCATGTCCAGAACCTTTTACCTGCAGGTATTTTCCCATGTTAGAAGCTTAAGTAGCCTAAGATATGTATTCACTGCCTTGAAAATCAGGACCTTTGTGCTACTGATGACATTTGTGATTCTACTCATATCCAGTAAACTTTTTCTTCCCTGAGGTGGTGAGTATTGGGCACGAGAAACAAAAAATGCAACTGATTTCTAGAAGACTTGAGCCAGAACCAGGCATCTTGAATTTGAACACTGTCTTAGAGTGTCTTGGCGTGGCCAGCCTGTAGCTGGGCTCTCTGAACTCTCGTGTGCTGACTTCAGTCAGTTCTGGGAATTACTCATTTCTGTCTTTGATGGCTTATTCATTCAAATATTTTTAAAAGTTTTTCTGATTTAAGGAGCCTGGCAATTCACTCATGTTGGCTAATTTATTCTTGTATTTGTGCTTAATATCGGAAAATTAGACACTTTAACTATTCACATTATTTCTTCTGAATTTGTGTATATATCGCGTAACTTCCCTCTAGCTTATTTTTAGCAATCTTGACCTTCCCATTCTTCACAGCGATAATTGTCTGAGTATCTCTTAGATTTTTCTTTATTTTAAAGCATTTTCCTATCACTCATACTGTCTTTTCAGTCTGATTTCTACAGTTACTAAATAGTGATTTTCCTGCAGTGATAAATACTGGAAACATAAGTAAGACAAATATAACCATATACTACAAGACTGCACAGACAGAGACAGATTTAATAAATAGAACCTACTGAATTATATTTTTTTTTTACTGAATTATGTTGGCATAAGTGGGTTAACTTACTAGTTTGCTTTGTTTTATGGTTGACGGTTGACAGCACACTCTGTGTGCCACCAAACCATTTTATATGCTGTTCCTCAATCGGAGAATACAGAAATAACGAGCCTTTATTGCTCCAGTTCCTCATAGCAGATTCAACACTTGCAGAGTCTCAGATCGCTATTATGCGTATACCAAATGCTGTACTTGGGCTGAGTACCAAGATATGGACACTAAACCAGTTCTCATTTTAAATAACTTTCAGTTTTATTCTATGGAGTTATGCCAGTACAGGATTTGGTCCAGAAGATCTATTCCAGATATTGATCCAACATATGTGTCAGAATCAAAATACCAGTATTAGTCAAAATAGCAACATTAGATTGAAGAAATAATTTTATAGATCTTCACCCATGGCACCTGATCATGACTTTTGGACACTTTTCATCCTAAATTCCACATCTATCACCCTGCCTTTTTCAGTTTAGCCCTCTGTCTTAGCCTTTAAACTGGAATTTAGGACAAACTCTCCAAATTGCCAGGAAGTTGCATGTTTTGGATGAGATACTGGCAGCTGCAGTCCTGCAAACAACCCTGCTCCAAGCATGGCAAAAACGCTACGGGTCCAGCTGAAACCCAAAACCACACACCAGGTGTAAAGTACCAAAAGCCAACCTGGCGACAGAAAAAGAATAGCTATCTTCACATCCTAGATCCCAGATCTTTCTGACACTGATTGCTAATCAAGAAAAATAACTTCCCAATTTTTATCTTGAAAGATTGTATTCATTAAACTTTGTGAAGCCATAACTAGAAACAGATTAATCACCATTTTCTAAACAAAACACTGTAGAAGTGAAGAAAATGCCTTTTAAGGAAGGTTGTTCTCTTAGAATGACATCGCCAACATTCATTTTTTAAACTTATATGTATGTATGTGTGGAGTTCAGCAGCAAGTTTCATTAATTTCTGTGCTGAAAATTTAATAAATACGGAATGAACCTTTTAAGCTGGTTGTTCATAGGGAAAAAAATATCAGTTAAATCCATGATACAAACTTATGACTTATGGAAGCCATTTGACAAAGGAAGAATTTTAAGTCTATAAAGGCTATTTGTCAGATAAACAGACAATTACTACGCAAAATATTAATCCCACAATTTCAATAATTTTTAACTCCTTAAAATTATACTAATCTGTCTTGAATGCTCATTGAAATATCATCATTCAATTCTGATAGAGATACATCTTCTGGAAAAGTATACAGAATAAGTAATATTAATCAATACTCAAAAATCTGCCTAGGCTGGGTGAAGTAGAGGAAGGACACCAGTTTCTTTAGCCATAAACCTTACAGGGGTGATGATTACCAAACGCTAAAAGTCAGTCTATTACACCCAGTTTGGTGGGTGGCAACCTTCAGCCCAAATTGGAAGCAAGACCAACTCCTGCCTTTTAAGCCTCAAGCCCTACATCGCTGCCTTCTCTACTCAGAAGCACTAAAACTGGCATATTCTGGATGGAGAAAATGACCCAGATATCGAGATGCCAGAATTATCACTTAGTAACCTGCACTTCTAGTAGTATCTGAGACTTCAACATGAAACGAAACTGAATCACTGATTTCCCTTCTCAGACAGTTCAGTAAGACTTGGCTTAAGACCTATTTCAGATACAAGTAAGACAGAGTTTCATGGACTGTGTGTGTGCTTGCATTTAGGGCAAGATGTTCATATGCAGGAAGATGATTTTATCCATGTCATCTTTTTTTTTACTTGAAATGCTAGATTATGTTATTTAGTAATTAAGGAATTATGATTTCCATATCATTTTTCCTCCATGGGATTTCATTTCAAGATATACCTTATTTTAATATCATTAGCACTATGTTTACCCATATATGACTCCTGATTCTTGACACTTCTTCCCTGGAGCACATCTGGTCTCTGAGGCTCATTAGTGGATCTTGCCAGAAGCCACCAAAAGATAAGTATCAAATTAATCCTTAGAATAAAATGCACTGAAAAACTGCCATTCACTTAAAGAATGGAGTGATCTGATCTTTTTCACTTTGAAAGTTGTTAGTGAAATTTCATAGTGCTTTTTCCATCCTGATAAAGTTTTATTAGCATGCAATTGTTTGAAAGCAAAACATAACTGATTAGAAAAATAACTGAAATCTGCTTTCATTCCAAAATTTAAGGTTCATACTTGTGTTTATTTTTTTTTTTTCCCTTTTGAGCGGACTGTCTCTAGTGCCCGGTACAATAACAGAAATGCATGGTGGCGCCAGCAGATCAGAAAATAGGTGTGAATGGTAAATAATGCCTTGACTTAGTATTTAGTGAGTAAGTAAAATGCATGTAGTCTCCTTGCTGGAAAGATCACAGGGATCAAGACCAGGGATATCTTTTAGGAAAGATGGGTTTTCCTCTGTTAGCTCTTCTGCCAGTATTTTCTAACCAGTGAAACTTTGTGCTCATGTACAACACTCCACGTTAAATTTTGCTATTATTTATACATACAGTCCCATTGATGCCTTGTTCCACTCAGCCGTGCTATTCTGGCTCACTTTGTGTAGGTAAGAAAGCAACCCTGCTTTACTCTGTAAATTGTAAACACCACTGGAAACTGTCATACTGGAAATGTACAATAAACGTATATACTCACTTATTCTTTCCCTTGCCGTGGCTGGACTGGATACAGAGGGAGAAAAGTCTGAGTCACAGAACTGAATTACAGACTTGAGAAATTCGCAAAGCCTTTGCTGAACCATGACATGTGGTGTTGTCGCATTGGTTTGTATTAAAACAAACAAATTCTATTACATAAACACATCTGCGAGGCAATATCAGCTACCTCTACGGGTAACTGACAAGTAGTATAAGGAAACACTGAACATGCAAAGACTTTTTAGTAATTTTTCCTTTCATTTTAAAAACCTGTAAGTATTTAAAAAACTTGATCAACCTTCTGGAAGTATAAATGGGTAATAAGACTATGTAATATAGTGTCAAGACTATATAGGTCCATACAGACACAAGATAAGAGATTATACCTACTAGTCAAGTAAATGCCAGGCACCCTGAGCTGTACTCGCTGCTCTGATTGTAACACAGTCTGTGGACTTCACTTATTTTTCTGTTACCTTACCACCTTTCTTTTTCTGTCAGTAAAAGGCGAGATAATAAATTGCTTATTTACGGTACCTGGCTTATTGGTATGATCAGTTAATATTTGCAGATTCTGAGGATTAGAAGCATTATAACTAACAAATATTATTAAAATATTACTTAGGGTAATGGGAACATCAGCCTCAGCTGTTACTCTGACACCTGGATGGGAGGCAGATACTTACTTTGAGTCTAGAATAAATTTAGTGACGCAATTCATACTAATTTTTATCGGGAAATACAGATGTGTTGTGAAGCAGACAATGTAACAGATTTAAGGCCTGATCTAAATACTACGTAGATGTGAATTCTGGAAGGGATGGGAGATGGGTAACAGAGACATTTACATCTGTTACAGACAAAGCACAATGCTATAAATCAGTTTGTCTTACATATATAGTCTGTTTGGCTCAGCAAACCCAAAAAAGGAGCTTCTGAAATCAATTTTCTAATGTGAAATTTCTGGAAGTATTTTTTGTAACACATACGAACTTGCTGTGCCTGAAAGTGACCTATGCTAATCCTAGAAGGTACAAACCTATATACTGCAAACCAACTCAGTGCCTACAGCACATCAGTAGATTTCCAGTTTTATGGAAAGGCCCAGGGCTAGAATAAATCATAAAAATAGGGTAAACAAAGGGACACCTACCCAGATCTGCACAGCAGTAGGGTGCTACCGGGGTACATCTCTAGTAGGCAAGAGGGATTAACAATTGTCATCTGATTGTGTTGCCTACCCCCAGAACGGGGCAACATTCTGTTCTCTACTGCAGGATTGCCCAGCATCACTGTCTTGAGCTCAGTAACACTTAAGGACATATTTTGCTGCTGGGCAAGGCGTATGTGACTGAAAAGTACCTTCTATTGAGAGTGAATCCTTCTATCTTACCTCAAAGTCTAAATAAATTAACATCCTATATATGAATTCACTTGGGAAAAAACCCACATAGTTGGCATACTATCTGAGGGTTATCACACACCTTTCAGGAGCTCTTTATTTTGGATTTTTTTTTCTATTTCTATTGCTCCCCCTCAGTGTGCCCCTCACTATCAATTCCTGTTTACGCAGCCAGACACATTCCATCTAATTCCCATGAAAGCAAGATCCATATTAGGTATCCAGAGGAAACTCTCAATAAGACCTGAATTCCTTCAGTCTTTAAAAATATGAACTTGTCAAATATCTACCCCCATTGGCATTAACTTCCAATTTTAAGAATCTTCGAGCTTTCATACGCTCCTGTGAGGAACAGGAGTTGGTTACTTTCACAAGGCTGAAAGCCTTAGTAAATTACAAGGATCATTTTTAATAGCAAAACCAGCATTCCCAAGGCATTTGCTGCACATTCTGCTGTGTCTCATGTTTTGGATCTCATTTTCCTCTTTCTAATGATTAATTGATGAGGTTTCAGTGAAACAGATCTTTTAAGACAAACAGCTATAACTGACATTTTTAATGAGAATTATTTACTACTGTAGTTCTAATTATGTTGAATCATAGCAGATGTCCAAGATTTGTGACATCTTCTATCAGCTTCTCAAGTGAAGGAGAAACCTGGGATCAAAAATTGGGTTCGATACTCTGAAAGCAATGAAGAACATCTGTGCCACCCCCCAGCTTAGCCCAGCCTCAAAAGCAATTTTACTTCAAGAACTCATTCAAAACAGGGCTCTAGCTAGAAAATAAGATTTCTTGCATTGGTCTCTCTATTCCACAGGTCCACTAAAAAAAGTCACACTTATCTTTCCAAATCCTAAATGTTTGCTTGCACAATGTAAAATAATTCAGACGACTACAGCATAGTATAATACTTGGGAACATAATTAGAGGCATCACATGACTGTATTAATAGGAACTGAAGAGGGCCTCTACTTCCAAAATTCGTACGGTTTGTGGATGAGAAATAACAGATGCAAATGAAGAACTGATAGAAGGATAAGAGAATGGGTACTGGCCTGTTACCACACACTTCTCCTGGCATTCTTCCAGTGTTAGAAAGTTGTTCTCATTGCCATGGCATCCACCATATTCAAATATTTCACACTCACGGCTTTGAATGTTGAAGTAGTAGCGCACATGGATCGCTTTGCATGGACCTTCGTCTGCTTTCATGGCACAGACTGAATGCCCTAGTTTCAGTGGTGGCAAAGCAGCACCTGTAATACAGAGGAGAAGTAACACGGCTGTTATTAAGTTAGTTTGCTTCACTGCACAGCATAACTTCAAAACGAAACGCTTGCACCTTCTGCTAGAGAGGCACTGCGTAACATCTGGCTGTAAAGCTCTGAGCACACTAAACATAGATGTAAAAAGAAAATCATCACCTGCATTGGAACACAAATTCCATTCAATCAAACCAAATGTGTCGTTTTAATTTTCAACCAAAACAGCTCATATTATAAACCTTAACTCCTCATCATAAATCTCTAGATAGTTATGGAGAGCGGCTTAGTCACAGGAGCTAGTGAGCAACTCTGAACAACAAATACATTGAGAAAATCCTAGTAGCTCCCAAAGACATGGTGAGTAGCCCTGCATAAAAAAAGGCAGAAAGAGGGTTCCTTGAGCTCTCTTCCATGCACTTCTAATAGTGAACATCGCTCCTAAGGGCGTCACAGAGCAGAGTGGGATGAACCAAGCAAGAAGGCCCTGCAGAGGGCACCATTCCCCCACCAGATTACACTGTACTGGCACATCAACCCATCGGTATGCTTGAACGGTCATCATACCGTCTTATTTTCTTTGATCTCACTGTCCTTGCATTAGAGCTTTCAAGAGCTAAGAAGTACACAACTATAAAGTTAAGGTGAAAATAAACTATCTTTTCAAATCGTGTCATTTCTATGTCTTCCAATATACATGATTAGGTCAGGGAATAAATATTGTTATAAAAATTGTCATATATATTTTGAAGAACACTAGCAAAGCTTTACACTATCTATAAGGAAATTCTGACTGACAATTCAGTTTGTGAATGGTTTAATATCTTCTCCTGGTTTGCTTTTCCAATGAACTATTCTACCGTAGGGGATTTTGAAAGCTTTACAGAGCCTGTCTGCTTGCAATAGCAGCCAGAAGAACAGATCTGAAATTTTCCATTCTTTCTCCCAGAGCTGATCAGAACATCGGTGTCTTTTAGCATGTATATGCAAAAGTATCTACCAGGGCTCTTTGCAGTGGCCCAGGAAACAGGAGGAAAAAGAAAAAAAAAGGATGAGAACAAGAGTTTACATGATCATTGCACAGCTTCCTTCTACTAACTAGATTAAGTTTCCAGTTTTAATTAAAAGAATCCACAGAAATCAGGCTTTATGACATAGTAAAAAGGAAATTGGTATAACTGCTACCTACCTGCTCTGTGGATATCTAATTTTAACATATAAAATTGGCCTTATTATATAATCTTTAAATTAAATGCACAGCTGAGATAAATCCTCATAAATACTGAGGTCAATGGAAGTTTACTAATTTTATTCCATTTGAACCACTTATAACTATCAAATCTACAGGAAAGAAACAATTTTCAGCACTAAAATCTTTTAACTCATAGCGTTTAAAACCTTGAAAAATTAACAACCTTTATTACACAATTACCATCAACACAAAAATTGTAGCACACAATTAGATCTTCCAAAAATCGACAATTTGGTGTTAAAATACAGATGAAGACAACTAATTTCAAAAATCTCTTTAAAAATTCAGTCCCTAAAATAGTTTGTGAGTGTTTCCCCATTAGTGAAATTATATTTACAGACCTCGAAGTTAGGAAAATAGAACTGAAAATATTATTGAAGACTGTCTAATAGGAAATGCGGATGAATTAGAAGAAACATTTCTAAGAGACATTAGACTCAGTAAACTTCCTACGGAACTCAGCTTGCCAAACAGATTTCCGAATTCTGTTTCTTGCCAGTTTCCTTATCTGGGTCTTCCTGAGTCCCTGAAGAATTAGGATTTAGAAGTCACAGGAGATTCCAAGTTGGACCTCAAAGGTCTCAAGTTCTCCAACATGTTTGGGAATCCTTTGGAAGAGACTTAAAAAGGCTCAACTTGAAAAGTTGAGAGGATACTGCATTGCAAAACTGTGGAATTCCCCCACTCAGTAATAGGGAAAAAATGCCTTCCAAACAACAAAGTTTTCAGTAACTTTTGGAATAACTCCTGAAATGGTAAAATCAAACATTCAGAGCTCCATGGAAACTCATCCAACTCAAATGCAGTTGGGGTGAGGGCTGGCAGCTGGTTTATAAACATGTTATTTTCTTGGCACACAAGAAATGAGACCTCCTACATGACCTGTGTCAGTGACCCAGTTCAGTCTAGAAGAGGTTGTGAAAACTTACTACATTTCCTAACTACTGGGATTTCAGACACGGGGTTATGTCAGCTCATTTCGCTTGCTATATTATGCCACACCGATGTTGTAGGCTATCAAAACAGAAATAGCGTGCAAGCATAGTTGCAAAACTACACAAAGATGATGAACAAATAGCTTAATAGAGTTTATCTTAGGAACTTTCTGGTCTCAGCTCCTAGCCTATTTCCCACCAAACCCACAGAACTAAATCATTGTTTTGCTTACCTCCTAAGGCCTGTCCTCGGCTGTCCCCGTGACACTGTTGCCACTGTCAGATGTACTGACATCTGCTGCAAACATGACTATCTGTGTCACACTTTCTGGCAATCAGACATTTATTTTCTCAGGAGTGCTAGAGAGTTACCATACTTTGACTAAAATCTGTACCCTGTGAAACCTCCAGGGGCCAAAGCCTCCAACTTCGAACAATAACCAAGTGACTCTGAAGAAAGAAGTCTCAAAGGGATTCATGGGAACTGAATCATTCTTGTGTCTGGGAACAGTGAAAGAATTCTTCCCCATTATTTTACACCTGGGAGCAATTAACTCACACAGATGATACAAAACTAGCTTTCTTTCTCAGATTAGAGCAGCAGATGAGAAGGCAAGCATGAGTGTTTGGCCAATAGATCTGCATGGATACAAATCTGCCTGTACTCATTTCACATGTGGAGTATACCTTGAGAAAACTAATTCTTAGTATAAGCCCTCCTCCTCTGCTCTTGAGCACCGGAATTAATTGTTCCTACTGTATTTTAGGTCCTGTGTGAAGAGCAGAGGATATGACATTTAGGGAAGACGTCCGTCAGGAAAGTCAGTGAATATTCTTCAATAGAAACATGGGAAGTTAAAACTGGAAGGAATTTTAATGGAGTTTCTCATTCAAGTTTTGGCATATTTCTATGGGGTGAATACCTCGAGACCTTTTCTGACAGATGCCCAAATTAATCTTAAGAAACTCCAGTGAAATAAAATTCCCAGCAACCTGAAGCAGCCAGTTCTAGGATTGCACTGCCCTTCTTGCAAGACAGGCCTTTTTTTGTAATATACAGCCTAAGTAGTCTTTATTACATATTAAATCATTTTGTACTTCCTTCAGTGCATAGACAGAATCATTTAAAACCATATATAGCAAATTTGTTTGATTTTCGAATCTACCATTTGTGTCTTGCAATTCAGGGCTGCTGCAGGAGCGAAAGTGGCCTCTTGCACTCTCAGCTTTTACTTCGGGCTCTCGAGGTCCAGCTCCTTCCCAGGCTGCTTGAAGCCTTCACGGTGCAGCAGCCCCCCAGCACTCACTGCATCACTTCAGTAGCCCACCTCTGGTCTACTGACTTTCTTTCTTTCTTTTGGAAGACTTTTGTCTCCTCTTAATTATCTCTATACTACATAAACTTTCTTCCAGTCTTTTTATTGGCCTTGCTTTCTAACCCTCTTACAACTTTCCTTTGGGCCTCTTCCTATTGGTCAGGATTACTGTTAAAGTGTGCTGCCCAAAGCATTACTGGTGCCAAATAGAGTGGAATAATTATCCTTTGATTTTTTCTTAATACAACACAGGGTTCCTTGCCTTTTTTTACAACAACATTGCATTATTTTTGTAATGCTCTGCAACTTCCACTTACTTTCAGCAAATATAACCTTGTTATACAGGTGCTTCAACAGTTATTTTCACCTTGTATTTATGAATGCATTGATTCTCCTTAAGTATAGCACGTTGCATTTGTCATTTTAAAAAGAAAAGTAGTTTAATCCTCCACATTGGATCTAGCCTTGTTGGATATTTATTACTCATCCAATTTAGGCATCTGGTGCAAATGAACTTAGAAAATCTGTAGAATTATAGGACTCTACTACCCTAGACCAAGAGAATGGAGTTTGTTCTACCAGAAATACATTAAGGAATGGTTACAGCTGATGTTCACTATCACAAAAAAGTTATTACTTGCCACACTAAAACCAAAATAAAGTAAAACCTCCTCTCCTTCTTCTCTCCCCTCCTCCTTGAATTTTTAATTTAATGACTTCATTACATCAGCTACATAGGTTTTCACAACAGAAGGCACTAAGCGCCCACTGCTTAACGATCTTTCCACTCCACAGTTTGTGGTAAGTGCAAAGTAATGCTGATGAAATGGCTCACAATGAGCACGAGTTCAGTGCAGCTATTTTGTGTCACTACCTTCTTCCTCCGTTCCTTCAGTCTTCCTACTTTTGGCAACTGTCAGAAACAGGATACTGGCCAGGACTGTTCCTACACAGCACAGCCATTCTCACGTTTATTGTCATTCACATGGCAACTCTGGCAACTCAAGACCCTACATGATCCATGCACAGCACTGTTATCACTTTACTAGTAAGCACTATAATATTACAAAACCAGAAGTGGTGAATAATGTCTCTAATCCTCTTACATTAACACAAGTAAAATCAACACTCTTCCCTTGGCTGTAGGCATAATAAAATACACTAACTTGATTTTCAGATCCTTCAGAATCTGCAGGGCAGGTTGAAAATACATCCTTTTAACTAGACAGTGAACTGATTTCTGTATTATACCTATGGCACAATAAATATGGAAGACAGCAGTATTATTGCAGAGTTGCTATTCAGAACAGTACTATATAAATTAAACTGGGAAAATAAAATTTGATCAGAAATATTTCTGACTTGTGATGCAAAATACTTTCTGGTTTTGTTTGCTTAGGTTATGGGTTCTCAACCTTATACGAGTTTCTGTGGTAATCCTTCATTATAAAGATATGCTGTCATCTTTCTAGGCTTTCTTGTAAATGTCTCTCTTTGATAAGTAGTATCAATACTAAGCACCTTGTCACTAACAAATAGCTGTTTCTTCCCTCTCCATCTTTGTCAGTTTGACAGCTTCCCACCCACCCACTGTTCAGTGCTCTTCCTACCCATGTGTTTCCTACCCTTTCTTTAAGCAGTCACATTTATTCTTGACAAACGTTCACATACAAATAAAAAGCACATTCAACTTGTGAGTCATTTTCTTCAGGCTTTGGAACGTCAGCTAAAGTGCTCCCAACCACGTAAGGTATTACTGAACAATATACATAAACTAGTTATTTTTATACGTTTTATTTATCTTATTACCCTCATTTATTGGTGGAAAAATGGCAGGTTTTGCCAGAAGAGAACAAATTGAGAATCCTTTTTTATCCCGCTGGACTTGATTTGCAACCTTAATTATTACTGTAATTTAAATACTGGTAGACAAAAAAACCCTCTTAGATTCACAAAGCACTTGTACCCAATGTGATCCAAAAGTATGATATTACGAGTAATGGATGCACACAACTTATTTTATCTATTAACACCTGAAATTTATTGAATTCTAGGGTAAAATATGTCAATGTTTTATAAGCATCTAACTCAGGAAATAAATGCTATCAGTGAAATTGCAGCCTACAAAATTTCTACAGTTAAATTCACTGACACCAGAATTTCACTCTTAAGAAACCACAATTTTAATTAGCAACAATATAATAATTTTATAGAAACAGATTACTGCAGAATTTTTTTTTTGTAAAAACTGCATCTGAGTCTTCAGGAGTCAAAAAACAAGGTCCTAGTTTAATTTCTAAGCATCACATTTGATTGTTTTTTGCTTTGAAATACAAGCCCAAAAGTTCAGAACTGTTGCTCATACTAAATCAGTTATATAATTGGTTGTATAATCTTAAACAACCGGTTGTGAAATAACCAGTGATAAAATATTGCCCAATAAAAAGACTATTTAATTTCCTTGAGATTATTTTATTATTGTCTTTTATAAACAAAGTAAATAGAGGAAAAAAATTAATCCATCAGATTTCTTGTGCTGGGGAAAAAGCATGTTATTTTAACAGGCAAGACAATCTGGCCTTCATCAACTGCTAAGGATTTTTGTAAAACTAAGTGCTGCAGGGCAGAGCAAAGATAAATGTGACTTTGCCCTCATACAAGAAGGGCATTTATGTACCTCAGGGTTAAAGAGAAACAAATTTATTCTGTATGAAACAGTCATGACTACACAACCATATGCTTAATGCAGAATGGCACATAACTTAAATCGTAGTGACTAATTGTGAGACAGTCCTAAAGCTTCACTAGCTTCATTTTTAGCATAGCCATGATTGTGCACAATTATTATTCTTGTCTCAAGGAACACTGCTGCAAAGGTCTGACAGAGAGAAATAATCTGGATGGAAATCGGACAAGACATGGGCAGATTAAGTAGAGTGCCAACATAAAAAAGAAAGGTTCCCCTTAGCTGCATTCCCAGTTAGGCTTCACAATCAGACCTGTCAAATGGGAGAAGTATCCACGGCGTAGTTCTCTGCAGCTTAAGAAAGGCATCACAATTTTATATCATTTTCTCAAAGGTAAGAAAAATATTTTAGTACAGCCACCAAAAAGTGTATTTTTCCCTCATATGCTTTCTCAAAATTGGCTGGGAGGAAATTAAAATATCTTTCACAATGATATCCAGTATAGAAGCTTGATCCACCTTACTTAATTTCCGTGAAGTGAAAGCAAACAATGACCTTACGATGGTAAGAATCCAAGAACCTCCCCAGCTCTAACAGTCCCACTTCTGACATTATTTTTCTTAACAAAAATCTCCAACTGGTGAGTTTTTATTTATCCAGCAATATCAGATCACCTGGGGCTCTACAAAGAGCTTCTTCAATGCCCAGAAAAACAACTAGGGCAGTAATTGCATCATCTTTAGACCAAACTTTGCAAACTAACTGACTCGAGAGAGCTGTGCACAGGACAGAGTAACATCAGTCTACGATGTTCTTCATCACGTTTCTGCTCTATTTGCGTGGGGAGATAAAACCTGAGTTTACCAGCTGTGTGTTCTTTTCCCTAAACATTGAACTTCTCCACGGGTCCTAAAGCAGAGCTTTAAGGGAATAATCTTGATATATAACAAAATGTTTGATTAGGACTAGAGTTCCAAAAAGCATGGGAAACAGAAGCCTTTACAGAAGGCATTTTTGCTAGAAAAATCTGAGCCTCTCCCTGTTAGTTACAAAACCGTGCATTTTTAGCTTAGTTCCACTTTCAAAAGTTTCCCAGAAAAATTCTCAAGTACGGAATTACATCTACAGTGCATTTTAACACAGTGGGTTTTGTTGTTTGAGATAGTTTTACGTGTCATTTTTATAACCTCTTACCCAGAACATCCTCTTCTTCGCTGTCATCTAAGTCAGTAGTTGCATGCCCAGGGATACAGATGAACAGCAAGACCAAGGTTAAAGGTAAGGAACATCTCTTCTTTCTTCCTTTCATCTTTCCTGTATAACATATAAATGACAACACACACTTCAATCAAACTCCTTGAGTGCCCTCCAAAAGTCATTAGCAGGGTAGTGCATAGCCATATGGGTAGATATACAAACTGGGAGCTTTGGAAATAATGAGAGCTATATTAGTATAATTATATTGTAAGCACAATGAAAAACAAGATTTGTAGTTGTGCTTAGCTGACTGCAAGTCTCCTATCCTGTCTCAGGTACAGATTAGAGGCATTGCCATTACTTTTTTTTTTAAGCCACAACTGAAATCACCTCCCAGAATACATAATGATATAAAATGTAACACTTTGTACTTTTAATGTCCTCATCAGTTTTACACAATGTTTAGCTGGCTGGCATGTCCAATCCTTCCAAAGAAGTTTTACTCTGTCTGCAGACCCTAGATTCACTTCCACAAACATAGGATTCTATTTGTAACAAATATTTCATCAATTTATAGTTACCAAGTTCCTGGACTTTGTGTAAGTTGCATTTCACAGGAGTCAGTGAACTTCTGCAACATGGGCTTCAATGCTTTGAGAAGTAGTTTGTATCTTGTAGATCCCTTTAATATTGAATACCTCACTTAAGTGCAGAGCTATTATTTTTCACATAGAATCAGTGCAACCATAGTCACTGAGACAAAGAAAACACCCTTATTCCACGGCAGCTGGCATGTTCAAGTTGCCAAAGATGAGGTTATGCATGCACATACGAGAGTACCTCTGAAAAACTAAAAGTCCCTTAAAGGATCTCTGAATTCTAATTACAGAATAGACTCAATATCTGCTTTAGCTACTAACAGATTCCCTATAGATATCGTCTTTTCTTAAAGTATGATGCTAAACTTTGGCTAAGTTAATTAATATTAACTTAATAGAAATTAAAGATCTAAGGACCAGGAAGTTCCTAGCCTTCAGACACTGTTCTGTCTTTAGTGTTTTTGTTTACATACCTGTGAAGACAGCATGTCTGCATCACCTAAACCAGCGAGGGCAGGAGGGACTATGGGAGTCGAGGAGATGACCTGTCACTGTGCTTGGGATACAGCTTTATAGCAGGAAAACTAAAGAGATGATGCTGAAGGTGGCAGGTGACATTAACAGAAGTCATCTTTAACAGATTAAACTTTCCCGAGTGATATACCTTCGTCTATGAAGTTAGAAGTACATCATAGCTATGGTATCTAAGAAAACACTAGCAAGCAACATCTCAGAAAGGTGAAATCCGCACAAAGAGGGATAAGCCAATTTGCCACAGCCTCTCTGATCTGTGCCAGGGCCAGAACGTGCAGTTATATCTTCAACACCAAATCACAGCCAGAATTTTCATCTCTCTCTTGACAACTTACCAATTTTTCACTCCTGCATACTCAGTGTTCTCCTAACTTGTAGCATATGTAGTAAAAAAGAAATGCATTCTTAAAAACAAGTCTTGGTGAAATTGCAGACCAGACCATGAGCAGCACTAATTATTTGGATAATTTTTAAAATTGACAAATCCCTTTAGAAGGCTTCAGTATATATTGTAGTGAAAAACACTAAGAGATGTCTTCATTATTTTTTTTTTAAAGGAACACAATTTGGGGATCAAAGCAATTTCTATTTTAGCCAGAATACATGACAGCATTAACTTTTTCATTATAATGCTTTCCTGACAAAAGAAACAAAAGAATGCATTTGTCTTTCATGCCTTCTCAGCTCAATTTTTAACCTTAATTTCTACATTGACACATAAAATCCTTTATCCACATAAAGTTTGGAAAAATGTTTGGCAAAATAATTCAGATCTCATTTTGTGCTATGAATCATGTTTTTAAACAAACTTTCCTCAAAGACTATTTTTTACTTCTATGAACAAATTCAGAAATTGTTGCTTTCTACTAGTGATGTAATAGCTACTCTTGGGATAGAAACCAACTTGTTACAAATTCAGAAACATTATGTAAACTGAGAAAACATGCAAGAGCTACAATCGTTTCTTTTCAGGTATTTTTCAAAGAAATAGAAGTAGCGTCCTTATTCATGTTTCAAACCAGACTCCAGTTTTACACTCCTATGTTATTTTACATATTGTAACTTAATCTAATAAGGTATTATTCTTCCCCTTTCCCCAGCAACAAATTTCTAGTGATCTGTTTGCTCCATTCAGAATGAATAATCCATAAATAATTTTTCCCCAGCCTCTTTACTGGAGGAATTACTTATGGACCGCTTGGCTGACTGCAAGATATCCCTACAGTATCGCTAAAACACAGGGAAAAAAAACATGGCACTGTGCTACGGATTTATCAGTTGTCAGTTCACTCTGACTTAATTACATTCATTTATGCTACTGTCTACATTTACTGGTGTACCCCACCTGCTCTCATTTGCCTTACTTTTTTGTCAGTCTGTCTGGAAGTCTCTTGTTTATATGTGATAATTATGTGCTAGTTAATTATTTCCATTTTCTAATGCCATCCTCCTCCCAGCTGTTGTCCCAATGTTATCTCACCACTGACTTTTAAAACTATTACACCATGAAAGGAAAGGAAGAGTCTTTACTGAAACGCTCATTGCTGTCCACTGAGTATGTTTAAGTTACAGCACCCGACATCAGCATTAGCATGCTCCCTCTTTGGGATATTCTCAGCATTTCTTGTCATTACTCAGGTAATTTTCAGTTTTCCAGTGAATCAAAGAACAGATATTCCCTCTCAATCTTTTTCTGAGTACAGTACACACTATAACTTAAATTGAAAGCAAAGTAACTGCTCCAGACCAAGGGCAATGGCCAACCTTGACATTACTGTCCCAGCTTCAGGAAGTTTGCCCTGAATTTCATCAGCTTCTGTGAAAGGGGAAGGAAGTTAATGCCAAAAGATCCACGGAAATAGATCTCTCTATATTACCTGGCAAAAACAGTGTCTTAGACTTCAGACGCCAGAAATAAATCACATATGTAATATGTAATAAGCAAAGTTTTTAACATATCAAAATAATACCATGTAAGAGTATAACAAAAATCCACAATAAACCAAGAAAATATCGTGAAAAGGAGTGCCATTGACTGTATTTCTGCACAAAGTGACTAGAGGTAACGATGTTTCTTTTCAGCTTTCATAAAACATTCCATGATTTCCAGAAACAGACTGCCTCTTACGATGCATTTGGCCTAATACCAGACTTTCTTCCACGCAAAGCTTTGTGGTACACAGCCTTGGAAGAATTTTACTTTTTTATCCAAAGCTTAGAGAAATAGTTACAACAAATCTTTTTATTCACACTTGATAAAGAGTCCAGTCATGGTTTAAAAGACTAAGAAAATAACTCTGTACAAGGTAACCTGAAGTTATCTAAGATTGTCTTTATGATTTGAGAGACATCTGAGTTATCATGTTAGTTTGACATTAACTAAAATTAAAATAAATCCACAACTAAGCAAAATTGTACGGGGAGAAACAGTAAGTAAAAAATTTCAAACAACTGCACAAGAATAAGCACTTAGCATTATAATGTAAATAAAGGTAGTGATAGGCTGAATAAAAGCAGAAACATCACCAAATATTCAGATTTGATACTTAGATAGTAATAACTTTCACACGTTGCCTGGCTCCTGTGAGTTCACGGGAATGAAAAATTACAAAATACACTTTCAATTTTAGTTATGAAATGACACAGGAAAGGGGAATTTTCTAAGCACTTTGTTTTCCTTAGAAGTTTTAATTTTTAATCATTGGCACAGTTGTGACCCTTCATAAAGGAACCTGCAAATTATCCACAACCTCAGCTCCTCATGGATTAATTCCAAGTTTGCCCCTGGGCTCTCATTTCCTCTCTTTGAGTTTTTCCAAGCATGATGGCAAAACCCACGCTAGTTCAGGAAAATTCTATTTGAGTTTGCTTTTGGATCACTCAAGTTGAGGCCTTGGTTCCTTCTTCAAGGAATCTGCAGAGTACAGATTTACATAGCAAAATTTAGTAATCCATTTTTACTCAGTCATCCAATATTCCCGAAAGCTTGTTCCCAAGTAGAAGAAAAATATAGGAAACAATCAGCCAGAAATGGAAATCCTCAATAAGTTTCTCTTTTTCATTTGAAAATAGAATTTTGTGTATCATAAGCTACCGCATATAATTGTCACTGTGTGATTATGGGGATAAATTAGTGCGTTTGTACAGAGAACAAAAATCTCACCAAGGTACAGTATTTCTCTTCTTCCACTCAGCTCCTACATTTCACTTAAAAGAGTACCTTGTCAAAAGCCTAGGCTGTATAACTGCGTATCTGCCTTACTGCAGAGTCTACTGACCAAACACCATCTCCTTTATCTTCCTGCTAAACTTCACCCAAGGTCGCACATTCCCAGAGCATTGTGTCAGGTATGGGTGGAGGTGGGATGAAGGGGGTGAAGGTTTAGTACTAAAATGCTTAAATCCTTCTGTAGCTTAATTATTTCTTATAATTCCTAAAGGTAGAGTGAAATCCAAGATCAAAGTGAACTTGGCGCTGGCTTTTTCAATTAAAAAACCCAAACCTTCTAGAAAAGTCCAAGTTTTCTGATTTACTGTTCAGCTGCCCAGTAACAGAACCTTAAAGCTGTAAGCCTCTTATGATACTGATTTTGTTTCATTTTTTAATGCATTCTGTTTATTTTTTATTGTATTTATATGGAAAGCACAATTCAAAATACTTTATCTATGACATTTGGCTCAGTAAAATATCAAATGTGCACGTTTGTGAAGGACTGTCCGTCATGGGAAAGATAGGAAATGTTTTAAGTTTAAATAATTCATGTTAAATGGTGTGATTATTTAGGCCAAATTCTGAAATTCTCTGGGAGTAAATACAGCCCCTTACTCCAGAAGGGTTCTAATTTAGGACAGCCCGGAATCAGTCCAGCATTAATATTGGCTTTTCTCTACATCAAAGTGTCATTAATGCAAATTTCATAAATTCCTAAGGCATTTCCTTAGGAACTGGCACTCTACCGTTCCCAAACTATCTTTTCAATGAGATCTTTATATCTATAATGGACAACCTCTAAGTTACCTGACAAAGCGGATCAAAGGTCTATGGGTAATAATTAGCACTGATTTATTTACTGGTTTAATTAAATGCTTTCATTTGTGAATAATGCCATTAGCTTCCCTCAAGCTGGAATACAGGTAGACAAAAGAGGCCACAAGCAATCAAGGAAGTTCCCAGTACTAGACCCTTATTACCTGGTCTTATAACTAGGTCTTTTTTATCCTGCCACCGAAACACAGAAATACAAGAAAGCTCTCGTGACTTTTTGATTTTGCTAAAGACAGACAAGTATAAAACCCAGTGTGTTCTCCATGCAGTTTGCAGCCTCTGGAGCCAGTTCTTTTATGTGTGTGTATATACACACATATATGTATTTATTTTTTTTTTTACTTAGCAGTCTCTTCAACACCCATTTCTATAGTTACCAGAATGTTTAGAAGCAAACATCTCTTCAGCATGGTATTCATCTCTAGCTAGCTAACTGGAAAGGCAAAATAAAAGCTAGCATTTCTGGTAGTAGCCAAAACCAGACAGCTTTAGAAAATGGCATAAAGTGACATTGTAATGACTGTAAAAGTGACTCATTGACACTGACAGCCCAGGAAATGGAAGCACACACACACACAAAAAAAAAGGCAAAGGATACAAGTAAATAGAGGAATGAATAGCAGGAGACAGGACGTGCATAGCCAGAGGTTGAATTTAGCACAGCCTAAAATTAAAGATAAAAAGATCTAATTAGACAGGATTATAGCACCTCTGATATAAAAGCAGACCTTTCTCAGTTCACTGTACTTCAGAGGTATTATATTTGCCCTATGCTATCTTGTACTACCTACTAGGACTTGTATGACAGATTTAATTACACGTACCTGTAGCATTGTCTCCCAGCTGGCAGAGTCAGAGAGTTCCCTCAAAAAGTATTTTAATACATGTGTTATTTTGCAGCTGGTTTAAGTATCATGTTTTCTCATTTACTCTGGAGTAAGTATGAATTCTGTCACCTCTGCTCTGATGTAAACTGAACAAAGAACGATGATACATGCCCTAGCTTTGTAAGTTCCAGAGTCAGTGCTGGTCTGTCATTCAAACTGACTTCTGCCAGAGCAAAGCCTTGCAGTGTCACAGTAACTTAATAAAAAGGGAGGCAGTCTGCTGTGGATCATCAGCAGACAAACATTACTGATTGAAAGCACAGGCTATCAAAACTCTCCCCCCTCAACTTATCTCCCTCCTGTGCCCTACAGTAGCAGCCCTAATAGCCTGTATCAGTTTTGAGCCAAGAGACTCTGTCAGATTCCTCCAAGAACTTCAAAGTTCCTTCTTGTTATGAAAGAGAATTTTGGTTGGTTACCTGCCTTTCATCATTTAACACAAATGTTGACTTGCTGCTGCACTATTCCAGCCTCTTAAATTCCCCAGTGAAAACTGGGAAGTGAAGTGAAAATTGGGAAGTGAAAATCTAGAAAAACAAAGGTCTTTGTTAGCTTTTATGCTGAGAAGTTTTATGACCTGACGTCACTGTTTCAGATTTAAACTCCCACTTCGGTTCTGTTTTTATTAAGGTTGTAAATGCTGCTTTGCAAACACAACTGATTGAAAAGAAAACCTTGTTATGTTTTGAAATTGAAACAGAAAAACTCCCAAATTAATAAGCCTACCACAAGAACACCCTTCTTTTCTCACATAACTATAGACCTCTCTTACCTTTTCACTTTCCTTTGTCAACTCTGTTCACTTGTGCTTTAAAACTGTTCTCCATTTTCCCAACTTGGTTCCAGGACCTATTTATTCCCTTCTCCTAGTCACCTCACGCCTGGCACCGGGTACTTTTGCCATCCTGTCTGTACTCAGCTGCTCTTGTGACACAGCTCCAGACACCAATTTCCTCCTCCACTGAGTTCTCCTTCTCACCTGGCTCAGTCGGGGCCTCACATCCATTATATCTACCACCCAAGAGCTGGGAACTGGATATATTCTGGGAGGCAGAGAGATGGTGAGAGCATGCCTTGGCAATAGTAGCCTGCAAGTAATTTTCCTAACTCCCTGATCATGCAGTGCAGAGCACCTGATACAACAGTCTAAGTGAATTATAAACTCTGAAACTAGGAGTGTTTTTTAAAATAGCTGCACTTTTCACAGGAACACTGGATTTGCCTACATCAAATCATATAACTACTAGTGAAACCTTTATGGAGAACAACTAATGATTTTATAGCTACTTCTACTAGCCATAAGGAAAAAAAAAAACAAAATAAAACACATGGCACAGGATCCAACATTATGAGCTTATCAGAAAGGACATACTGAGAACATTATTTGAATTGTAGTTTCCACATAAAGGACTGATTCAAACAGAAATAAAGAAATAAGCCAGTTACTTATTTAGACGTGGCAACTGCATCTATCTGACATGCCACATCCCAGTCTGAGGTAAATCTCTATGTATACAGCCTGTTTTCATTGTTAGGTAGCTTTCAACAGGGAAAGGAAATATTCTTTTGCCCCTATCAAAATATTTTTGAATGTGGACTAAACCAGATTACTAGTTTACATTATTTCATAATTCTTAAAAAACAGAACACCAAAGCCACCCACTCAAACGTGTACTACTTGGACAGAAACTAGCTGTGTGTAGCAAAAATATAGGTCATATAATCCTATTTTCAAATAGGGAATGCCTTCAACGTCCTAGTAATAGCTACTCTACAAGCACAAAAGCTACTAGCAGAACAGACAAGCAGCAATATCAGTTATGGTTTTAGGAGCACAGCAGGGCAGTCCCAGCATTAGCATTATAAAGCCTTCAGCCTGTTGGGGTTTTTTTTTTCCCTAACAGTATGGACTGGAAAAGTCTAGTGTATGTTTTCAAATCTCAGATGTACTTGTTGTTAAACAGTCATGTATTTAGAGGTCAGTTAACTTACCACAACCTTCTTTTCTGATGGAGAGAGTCATTTCAGTCCTGTATACTTGTCATCAACTCAGTTGTGTGTAAATTCACATTGTACACACTACAGAAACACAACTACTTGATTTCACTGAAGTGAAACTGTCAGCTACTGAAAGTGTAACAGGCAGGCACAGGAGGAAACTACTTGCCACACTGATGCCTCTCGTGACTGATTTTGACTGTATCTGACTATTAACCTTTTGTAACCTCACATAGATCACATTTTGCATACACACCAAAGATCAAAATGCAAGTTCCCTTGCTTTGTCAAGCAAGTTTAGCTCACCCAATTGCTATTTTCAATATAATTGTTTTAAAATCAGTTCTTTTGGAATGCTCTATTTTCCGGAAGAAGGTTGAACTTTCTTGTGTCCAGATCATATCCTGGGTCAACATGTTCAAATGTCTAGTCTTATTTTTTCACTAAACACTAAATCAAATTAACCAGTTAACTTCAGAGGTATACTCAGTTATGAATGGCACACGTCAGGGAAGATGGCAACAATAATAAAGATGGAAAATGAACAGTGGTATTAACAGCAACAGGAAATAATTAAGGAAGTTGAACAAAGGAGTTATGAGAGAAAATTAAAAGGACTAACAATAAGTCTGTTTTGCTGTGAAATAACTATAAGAGGAAAGGAATTATACAATTCCCCATATGGTTTTGCTTCATTCTGTCCCCAGGGGCACCCTGTCCCTATGCCAAAGTAAAAAATTTCATAAGAGAAACACACAGAAGTATGTAATTTGTCCCTGTTTTTTAAGAGAGTTCTCCCTTGTTTAAGTGTGAAGAAGAGTTTTAGATATGAAGATCCCATCTTCAATCCTTACCAAAACATCTATCCCAGTTTTGGTTTCTTTAGGAAACGTCAGCTTCTCCTAGTTCTTAGAGAGAAAATATGACTGACTGGAATGTAAGCAAAACAAAGAGCAATAGTAAGTACTGGAATGAGACAGATTTTAAACAGTTTGCTCCAAAATTGTGAGATATGAGAGTCATATAATTCTTAAGGCTCCTAAGCTCTACTGATGTTCTATTTTTTAATTTTAAAATTTCTTCTTGTTTCTGCACACATGCTCTCACTCCCTCTGGCAGACATTCTCAGAACATTCTGAATGCACACCAGCAAAACCTTGATCGTTACAAAGCACTTCAAGCAGCTACCACCTTATTTCAAAATGCAGAAGAGACCCTTTGCCAGAGTCACCTTTGTAAAGTAACTGTAGGTGCTAAAGCAGCTTTCCAGAATGTGAAAGATGGTGTCAATATCTCTCTTTTTCCAGAGGAGATTAATATTCATATTTCCAGAAACGATCCTAATCCCATTGATATATCCATGAGAGCAATCTGCGTTCTCTGCCCTAAAAGCAATCCAAGATCCATAGTCAGAAGAATAGCATAAAGGGGATCAGTGCCCTTGTACTGGAGAATCTGCTCCTGTTTATGCACTTAACTTGGAAGCGTTATTGGAGAAACATATAAACAGTCCTTGAAGCTAGATCTGGAATCCAGTAACTCTCCTCCTCTGACTGTGGGTCTGCTCTAGCTAGAGGTGAGATTTCAAACTCACTAGATGCTCTGGACACGTCCTCTGAAAGCCTGTCAGGAAGCTTGCTCTTTCACACCTTTGCTTTGTTACCTAGACACACTGTATCTTGGACCACTTTTCCCTCAATCTCTTAAAATTTCCTCTCTGACAGAAGCTCTGCCTCCTTTTTGTATGCTCTCCCTCGTTGCCCTTTAGACCTGACACTAAACCCTAAAACAGTTACCAACAACTTGTAAATTTTTACCATTAGACTTTCAAAATTAACTCTCTGATGAGATTAAGGACAGATAAATTCAATGCCATTAATTGTTCTATCTGTCCTGAGTCAAGTAGATCATAAAACTTTAACTTAGAGTTATCGTGCATTTAGAATATTAGCAAGATTAGTTACAACTGAGTTTTCATCAGCAATATTAGCAAATGGGGGCACTGCACTAAAAGGCTAAATGCACTTTAAAGGTCTTATAACTACACTCGACAGTTGAAATGCATTAAATCTCCAGATTGCAAACTGTGCAATGCACAATGTAAGGATAAACATAAAGATTACTGAAGTCAATTTAAAGCACACTTGGAGACTCTCCAGCATAAAAGTTATAAAAATTTCAAAGAAATGGATTTATCAAGCAATTGCCCACATGACTACTTTTTAATGAACGCTATCATGTGGGACATATTTGACAGGAGAAAAGGCCAGTGCAGAATGTGTTTTAATCATCCTTACCTTCTCAATATTGCTCTAACTGTATGCATTACACACACAGTAAACTTGATTACAATTCTCAAATTCAGCTTAAGCAATAATCCAAATTAATTTATTGTGGATATAGATACTTGCTGCCTTCACAAACAATCACAAAGCCTCTCCTAGTAGAATTAAGGAATTAGCAGCAGATTACAAAGGGAAAAGGCTGACAATTTTTCCCGAGTAGGTGCCTAGCAATTCCTACAGCATGCCTTTGCCATTCCTATCTATACTAACAGCTGGACGTCCTGTCTCTGCGTCTGTCCATAAGACACGCAGGAAGGAAGGCTTATATCTTTACATGTTTTCCATGAAGTACTTTGATGACTAATTTCTAGAGTACTGAGTCACATTGACCTTTCACATACTCCCCCCATCCAAATTGCTATTGTTCTCCCTACTCCACTTTTCCCATTGTTACATGCCTTTTCCTCATTTAAATAGTAATTACATTTTCTAAAACATAGTTATTTAAACTTTAGCTAACTTTTTTTTTTTTTAAATACAGGCTTACAGGCTAGTATCGCTGCTTTTCATTACACAGTTACTGAAAGTGAAGTTTATGGCAATTTTTCCAAGTAAAATACTACAAAAATCACCAATAATATTCCAGGTATTTGGGGGGGTGTGGGGGTGGGTCTTGTGTTTGTTTGTTACATTGGCACCAAGGTCTGTAAACCTCATTTACTGCTCTCCTGGTTATTCGAGTGTTTTTTGTTTCTTAAGAATGTCAATATACATTGTGAGTGAAATTGGCTTATAGTAGCATCAGCTTAATTCGATTCTCCTAAAATGTTCTTGTACTTCTCAAAATATTAATTGCTTCAAATGTTACATGCCTTAGAAGGATTTGAAATAGCCTGGCAACCACTCTGCATGAATCAAGTGTCCCTTGGAGCTACTGTAGTGGAGAAATTGTTTAGAAAAACAAGAGCTTTTTTTTTTTTTCCCAGACTCCAGCTATTGATCAAAATTAACATATTCACCTTTAGAATGGCTTTCTTTCAAGGAACTGTCTTGGAGCTCAAAGTACCTTAATCTAACATTCTGACAACCAAAGATTAGTTGTATTAGTAATCATAAAAGTATATTCATTGTTCTACTGTTTCAAATTTACAGAGAAAATAAAAGTCTCCCTTTTTGCAGCACTCATCGCTGGACTTTGAATCTAAACATCTGACTACTGCATCCACCACATTGTAAAGAAAACATCACAGTAGATAGTCCTTTCAGCCAGCTAAAGAAAAAAAAAGATCTCATATAAAACTGAAAGTCTGTTACAAAGTACTCACCAAACTCCTAGCAACAGTTCCTGACGAAAGAGAGAATTCCTGAATCAGTGCTGAATATGATACTCCCCTACTCATCCACGGTGGAGGGGTGTGGTGTAAAGCTACAAAGGCAGGATTGCAACCTGATCTTCCTAGAGCAGGCTCCTGCCTGTGGATTATTCAGCTGGTTGTTGTTCTTGCTTTCTGTAAAGCACATGGGTTCACTCTGGGTAAAAGTCAGATCTGCAGCAGTGGCAGGGACGCTTCCTGTTTTCAGATCTGCCTGCAGTTTAAAGCAGCTGTTTTCTAAACAGCACTAGCTAAAATGAAACGCACTTTTAAAGAATGAGAGAGGGTCTGTAGGATATTCTATTCATTGTACCTTGCAGGCTTTGATATGGTTCGTGAGGATGCCATATTCACTACCTATTTAAGAGAGATACGTTGTAGTTTACTGTTGGTTTTTGTTAGTCTGTCTGTTTTTAAATAAAGCCATGCTATTTACTCTAGATCCAGGCTGCATTCATCCCAGTATCTGAAGCTGTACTACAAAGGACGTTCTGCCTTCAGCTAGAACATACCATCTGTTTACAAATCACGCTAGTATGTGCTAAAACTAAAGTTAAGCATCATTAAGAGTACCATGGGTGAAGACAAGGATGGGGAACTGTAGTTGTAAGACTGAGACCTTGTAACTCGTGGATGTAGAGACAGATGACCAGAATCCTAGTCCTGGACACACAGCATGAGAATTTCCCAGATAATGAATTAAACAGCAACAGAAACACAAGTAACAGCTGAAGAACTAACTTACACAGTTAGTAGCTGTAACTAATTGCAATTATTTCTGGGCAAAAACAAACAGGTGAGCTAAATCACTTTCACTGAAGATTTATATTCATCTGTTCCTCACCAGCCTGAAACAGATTGGAAACTTCTCACAGTCAGTTAACAGGTTAACTATCTCTGACACAAACAGAAGTGCTCCTGGCAGCTTCTTGGATCTCCTGTCTGTTGTTCCTGACTGTAAGAATGTCTGTAATACCTTTCAGGGCAAAGTCAGTAGTCAGCTGAGTCTGCTGACTATTAACTGGGTCAATAATCAAATGGATTAACTGTCCTGAAATGGACTAGAAGCACTCACAAAGTAAAGGCGCAGTTTAAATGCTGGGGTTGGAGTTTTACCATACAGTTACTAATTACCAACTGCTGGCACAGATAAAGCTAGGAGCAACCCAGCTCAGGAGAAGTCGGTTAAATGGAAATGGTCAGTCTGTCATCTGTGAGACACCAAGCCTCTGAAAAACATATTTTGGGGGCCTATCTGTTAAGAATTAGTATCTATCAGTGCTATCCCTAAATCTTTTTGAGGGTCACAAGTAAGACAACCCAAAACAGAGGCAGTAAAATGACACCACGATTTGAAGAAATTGCAGTCTGTACATTTACAATAGAAACAAAACGAACTAGATTTCAAAAAAATAACATACTTCTTCATTTTTATTTTCTTAGGATGCCTCTATGCGGATGAACAGAGATAGTTTCAAACTTGCTCAACTCTACAAGGCATTTACAGAGGAGCTGCTTTATTTTTAGTCACACAGGATGCTGAATGGTCTGAATTTACCAGTCCATGCAAATATATTCCTAATCTAGGGATTTGAGCTGGTCAAAACATCAAGTGGGCTTTTTTTTTGGTTTTAATGAGAAATAATTTTTTTTTTTTAACTAACATGCAAAAAAGAATTTTCAAAGTTTGTGTCATAATGTGTTAGCATCATTCCTTCTTTTTGCGCAAAATCTCACTCAAGTTACTCAGATTTGGTGTGCAAATTAATAAAATAATTCTGAAAGAAACAGTCCACACAGACATGAAAAACAAGAAAATGCTACAGTTTTAAAACACATTTGTCTTCTTATGGTCAAGTAAGTTGAGAATCACATATAAAGAAAAGTCCTTTGGGGAATACATAAGAGAATGAAACCCCTTATTTAGATTAGAAGTTAGATTAAGAAATCTTTGGTAAATAATAAAACAGGATGAGAGTAAAAATATCACCATATGCAGGAAGAACACATATCCAAAAGAAAAATTCAAAGGAAACTATTTCATTTTAAGATGAATATTTTTGCTTTCTAGTCTGTTAATGTCTCTCCAGTTCCCAACCTAATTTAGTTGTCAGGAGGGTCTCTGCCTCCTTTGCATTGTAACTATAACATAAAAGGCTTCAGTTGCAACTGGAATCAGACTTTGAAGATAGAAACAATACTGTTTTGAACCTTTAGTGGGATCAAAGAATTCTATTCAGCTATGACCTGGCCTAGACAACCACACCAACCTCTGGCTTGCCCTGAAACCTGCTGATAGCTTAAGAGAATTCTCAGTAGTTAAAGGTCCAC